>NC_139522.1:37636941-38836941 GCF_947247035.1 Vipera ursinii
CTGTCTCTGTCTATCTCTCTCTCTCTCTCTCTCTCTCTCTCTCTCTATCTATCTATCTATCTATCTATCTTTTCCTGCTCAGGCAGGAAACCTTATACCATTTCAGGCAAATGGCTGTACAGTCTCTTCTTAAAAACCTCCAGTGTTTTAGCATTCACCACCTCTAGAGGCAGGTTGTTCCACTGGTTAATTGTTGTAACTGTCAGGAAATTTCTCCTTAGTTCTAGGTTGCTTCTCTCCTTGACTAGTTTCCATCCGTTGCTTCTTGTCTTGCTTTCAGGTGCTTTGGAGAATAGCTTGACTCCCTCTTCTTTGGGGCAGCCCCTTAGATATTGGAACACTGCTATCATGTCACCCCTCACTCTTCTGTTCGTTAAACTACACATACCCAATTCCAGCAACCATTCCCTATATGTTTTAGCCTCCAGCCCCCTAATCATATTTGTTGCTCTTCTCTGTACCCTTTCTAGAGTCTCGACATCTTTTTTACATCGTGGTGACCAAAACTGGATGCTGTATTCCAGGTGTGGCCTTACCAAGGCATTGTAAAGTGGTATTAATACTTCATGTGATCTTGATTCTATCCCTCTGTTAATGCAGCCTAGCACTGTGTTGGCTTTTTTGGCAGCTGCAGCACACTGCTGGCTCATATTGAAGTAATTGTCCACTAGGACTCCGAGATCCCTCTCACAGTTACTACTATTGAGCAAGGTACCACCTATACTATACCTGTGCATTTGATTTTTCCTGCCTAAATGTAGAACCTTACTTTTTTCACCATTGAATTTCATTTTGTTAGATAGTGCCCAGTGTTCGAGTCTGTCCAGATCCTTCTGTATCTTAAGCCTATCTTCTGGAGTATTGGCTATTCCTGCCAGCTTGGTGTCGTCTGCAAATTTGATGAGTTCCCCATCTATCCCCTCATCCAAATCGTTAATGAAGATATTGAAGAGCACTGGGCCCAGAACAGAGCCCTGGGGCACCCCACTACACACTTCCTTCCATGTAGATGCGGTTCCATTGAGGACCACACGCTGAGTACGGCCTGTCAGCCAGCTACGAATCCATCTGGTGGTGATGCTGTCTAACCCACATTTTTCTATCTTATCAAGTAGTAGGTTGTGATCTACTTTATCAAATGCCTTACTGAAGTCCAAGTAAATTATATCTACAGCATTCCTACAAAAATACAAATGCAAAGAGTAGGACACAGTGGGGCGGAAAAAGGGGAAGAAAAGTGAGGGGGAGAGGGGAAAAAGAAAAGGCATTGACTTCCGACTTCCTCTGTTGCAGTAGAAGGAAGCATTAACATCGAAGCTCAACTTTTTACTTTTTCATAATAGTATAAACTAGCGATTTCTATAACAACAAATCAATCTAATCAGTAAAACCCAACCCCTCCCCCCCTTTCTTTTAGTCATCAAGTTTTTGTCACCTTGCTAAGTTAAGCACTGGTGTTATTTGAATATTATCATGTCCTAAAAGTGGTACATATGAAGAACGGTTGCAGGAATTGGATAGGTCTAGTCTAGTGAAAAGAAGGACTTGGGGTAACATGACAGCAGTGTTCCAATTTTTGAGGGGCTGCCACAAAGAAGAGGGGATCAACCAATTTTCCAAAGCAGCAGAAGGCAAGACAAGAAACAATGGATGGAAACCAATCAAGGAGAAAAGCAACCTAGAACAAAGGAGAAATTTCCTGACAGTGAGAACAATTAACCAGTGGAACCGCTTGCCTCCAGAAGTTGTGGGTGCTCCATCACTGGAGGTTTTTAAGAATAGATTGGACAGCTATTTGTCTGAAATGGTATAGGATCTCCTGCTTGAGCAGGGGGTTGGACTAGAAGACCTCCAAGGTCCCTTCCAACTCTGTTATTGTTATTCTTTATGTGAGATGGTTAGCAAAATGTGCATATTGTATCATTTCATACATGGACAAAATTCTGACAAATAGCTTAAAAGCAAAACTGTTTCCCTTGGCCAAACAAAACTGAGCAGAAGAGACTGAAAACTGTGTGAAAAGTAATTTTCCAGCTATTTATCTCTCCCCCAAAGATACAGGCATGTACAGTGAGGGGAAAAAATATTTGATCCCCTGCTAATTTTGTACATTTGCCCACTGACAAGGAAATGATCAGTCTATAATTTTAATGGTAGGTTTATTTTAACAGTGAGAGACAGAATACAGGTGACACTCGAAAAATTAGAATATCATGCAAAAGTTCATTTATTTCAGTAATGCAACTTAAAAGGGGAAACTAATATATGAGATAGACTCATTACATGCAAAGCAAGATAGTTCAAGCTATGATTTGTCATAATTGTGATGATTATGGCTTACAGCTCATGAAAACCCCAAATCCACAATCTCAGTAAATTAGAATATTGTGAAAAGGTGCAATATTCTAGGCTCAAAGTGTCCAACTCTAATCAGCTAATTAAGCCATAACAGCTGCAAAGGGTTCCTGAGCCTTTAAATGGTCTCTCAGTCTGGTTCAGTAGGAATCACAATCATGGGGAAGACTGCTGACCTGACAGTTGTGCAGAAAACCCTCATTGACACCCTCCATAAGGAGGGAAAGCCTCAAAAGGTAATTGCAAAAGAAGTTGGATGTTCCCAAAGTGCTGTATCAAAGCACATTAATAGAAAGTTATGTGGAAGGGAAAAGTGTGGAAGAAAAAGGTGCACAAGCAGCAGGGATGACCGCAGCCTGGAGAGGATTGTCAGGAAAAGGCCATTCAAAAGTGTTGGGGACTTTCACAAGGGGTGGACTGAGGCTGGAGTCAGTGCATCAAGAGCCACCACACATAGACAGATCCTGGACATGGGCTTCAAATGTCGTATTCCTCTTGTCAAGCCGCTCCTGAACAACAAACGTCAGAAGCGTCTTACCTAGGCTAAAGAAAAACAGACCTGGTCTGTTGCTCAGTGGTCAAAAGTCCTCTTTTCTGATGAGAGCAACTTTTGCATCTCATTTGGAAACCAAGGACCCAGAGTCTAGAGGAAGAATGGAGAGGCACACACTGCAAGATGCTTGAAGCCCAGTGTGAAGTTTCCACAGTCTGTGTTGATTTGGGGAGCCATGTCATCTGCTGGTGTTGGTCCACTGTGCTTCATTAAGTCCAGGGTCAACGCAGCTGTCTACCAGGAGATTTTGGAGCACTTCATGCTTCCTTCCGCAGACGAGCTTTATGGGGATGCTGACTTCATTTTCCAGCAGGACTTGGCACCTGCCCACACTGCCAAAAGCACCAAAACCTGGTTCAATGACCGTGGGATTACTGTGCTTCATTGGCCAGCAAACCCGCCTGACCTGAACCCCATAGAGAATCTATGGGGCATTGCCAAGAGAAAGATGAAAGACATGAGACCGAACAATGCAGAAGAGCTGAAGGCCACTATTGAAGCATCCTGATCTTCCATAACAACTCAGCAGTGCCACAGGCTGATAGCTTCCATGCCATGCCGCATTGAGGCAGTAATTGCTGCAAAAGGGGCCCAAACCAAGTACTGAGTACATATGCATGCTTATACTTTTCAGAGGTCCGATATTGTTCTATGTACACTTCTTGTTTTATTGATTGCATGTAATATTCTATTTTTCTGAGATTGTGGATTTGGGGTTTTCATGAGCTGTACGCCATAATCATCACAATTATGACAAATCATAGCTTGAACTATCTTGCTTTGCATGTAATGAGTCTATCTCATATATTAGTTTCCCCTTTTAAGTTACATTACTGAAATAAATGAACTTCTGCACAATATTCTAATTTTTCGAGTTTCACCTGTAACAACAAAACAATCCAGAAAAACACATTTCAAAAAAGTTATAAATTGATTTGCATTTTAATGAGTGAAATAAGTATTTGATCCCCTATCAATCAGCAAGATTTCTGGCTCCCAGGTGTCTTTCATAGGGAGTGCTCCTAATCTCAGTTTGCTACCTGTATAAAAGACACCTGTCCACAGAAGCAATCAATCAATCAGATTCCAAACTCTCCACCATGGCCAAGACCAAAGAGCTGTCCAAGGATGTCAGGGACAAGATTGTAGACCTACACAAGGCTGGAATGGGCTACAAGACCATCGCCAAGCAGCTTGGTGAGAAGGTGACAACAGTTGGTGTGATTATTTGCAAATGGAAGAAACACAAAATAACTGTCAATCTCCCTCAGTCCTGGGCTCCATGCAAGATCTCAGCTTGTGGAGTTTCAGTGATCATAATAATGGTGAGGAATCAGCCCAGAACTACACAGGAGGACCTTGTCAATGATCTCAAGGCATTGACCTTGTCAATGATCTCAAGAAAACAATTGGTAACACACTACACTGTGAAGGACTGAAATCCTGCAGTGCCTGCAAGGTCCCCCTGCTCAAGAAAGCACATATACAGGCTGTTCTGAAGTTTGCCAATGAACATCTGAATGAAAAACTTAATGAGTTGGAGAGGATCTGCAAAGAGGAGTGGGACAAAATCTATCCTGAGATGTGTGCAAACCTGGTGGCCAACAAGAAACATCTGATCTCTGATTGCCAACAAGGGTTTTGCCACAAAGTACTAAATCATGTTTTGTGAAGGGATCAAATACTTATTTCACTCATTAAAATACAAATCACATTTTTGAAATGTTTTTCTGGATTTTTTTTGTTGTTATTCTGTCTCTCTCTCTTAAAATGAACCTACCTTTAAAATTATAGACTGATCATTTCCTTGTCAGTGAGCAAATGTACAAAATCAGCAGGGGATCAAATATTTTTCCCTCACTGTACCTGATACCTTATACAATGAAATGGGTTTTGCTAGGAAGCAATGGAGCAGGTGTTAGCATACCTATCAGATCATCCTCTGGGCTGGTTGTTAAGTTTCAGCTAACTGGTTGTAAGAATTTCACAGTAATTGCAAGGAGGGCCTCCTGATGAATTTGGAGATCCACAGAAAGATGTTGCCTGTATGATTCTATAGGCACATGATCCATTGCAAAAAAGCATGTTGTTTTTGCTTCCATGCGACTCATGTAGGAATGAATGGTGAAGAACAGGAAAAGGAAAGTGTGGCATTCTCTGAACATTACACACTGCAGTATATTTAGCCTGCAGGATTTCCTACATTCAAGTGTCTTATTTAAATAGTGCAGATAGTGTGTTAGCCAACATGCATTAAACTCCCTCAGCTACAAATTGCAAATGGTGCAGGCAGAGTCCTGGCACATCTGTGTGGCCTTTAAATGACATGATGACTCATGTTGAACAATACACCTTGTAGACACCAGCCTAAATTAAATAAGCCCTGCAAGCAAGAATTTACTGATAACCAATTGATTTTCAGGAGTTAGAAAGCAATGGTAATACCTATTTTGAAGATATTTTTCTATTTTTCCCTATCTTATTTATTTGCTACTGGTGCATTATCTTGCCATTTCAAATTTATTAACTAAAGCAACAGTAAATGTTTGGCTTTGGTAATGTAGTTCTTGTTCAGGTAAATGCATTAATTTACAGGTTTTTAATACTGTACACATAAAAACATTTCCCAAATTAATCTGGAAACTTACAACTATAGTTAACAGTTCACAAAAATTAACCAACCTTTGAACTATTATATAAATAAGAGACTGCTCTTTATGTATTGTATATTAATCTGCATAACCTTAAACCAAATACTGTACTTTTTCCTTGAAAAGGCTTCCCAATGTCAAAATATATTGGCTTATTTTATAATTTCCTGCTTGCAGACACTTTTGGTTTTTTTACAAATTAATGAGCAAGAAAAAGCAAATAAGCTACTGAGCCTTAGTCCTTGCTATAACCATCACACATCTACTCTTAAATACTTTTCCAGATGTTTCAAAGAAACCTAGACCAAAAAGTGCTTAGGTGTTGTGATTCAGGGTCAGCCGGTGGGTTCGGCAGTTGGGTCGGACGATTCAGAGGAGGAGGAGGGGGGTGTTGGAGAGCTTGCTGAGGGTGTTGGAGAGCTTGCTGATGAGGCTCCGCAGACCCCTCAGCCAGGCCCCTCCCATCTGGTTACGACGCAGACCCAGCTGTGTGAGCCTGACAGCGTGGATAAAGATGACCCACAGCTGGCCCTGTCCAAGGACACCCGATGCAGGAGGCAGTCAATCAGGAGTAAACAGAGGAAGGCAATGGGGCACCTTGGAAGGAGGCAGAGAGAAGCCACGCCCTGAACTGTTTAAAAGGGGAATGCGTGGGAGGGCTGGTTTGCTGAAGGCAACCGTTTGAATAGCTCCTGTTTCATGGTTCGTGTCTTGTTTTGCTCTGTTTTATGCTAATAAATCTGGCAGGCTTAATTCCAGCCTCTTGCCGTTTGTAAAGGGGTTGTCCCTGCCTTTTCTGCAGGGCAGGTAGTAGGCTGGTACAGAACAGTTTGCCTTCAGCCTCCCACTCCTTATTATTATTATGGAGCAGTTACGTGCTGAGAATGCCCAGCTCACCCAGCAACTCGCTTTGTTGGCAGCTCAGGTGGCTCAATTGCAAGCTCAGGTCCATGCTGCACCCCCACCATCACCCCCACCCAGCAGAAAATGCCAAGTTGCGATACCGGATAAATTTACTGGCAATCCAGAACTGTTTCCTGCTTTCCTGGGACAATGCCAGCTCTTTATCAGCGTGAGAGCAGCTGATTTCCCCACTGACCGGGATAAGGTGGGGTTTGTGTTAAGCCTTCTTTCGGGTGATGCAGCTCGTTGGGGCACGCCTCTGCTGGCTCAACCTAGTCCATTGTTGGACAACTTTGTGGGGTTTTGCGATCATATGCGTCTGATGTATGAGGACCCTATAAAGATGCAGACTGCTACTCGACGCTTGAAAGCTCTGAGGCAGGGTCAACGCCCCCTACAGGGCTATATCAGCGATTTTTTGCTGCTTAGCCAGGATTCCGCCTGGAATGAGGCTGCGCTTGTGGATGCCTTCCAGGATGGATTGTCGGAGATGTTGGATGAGCTGGCCCGTGTGGATATTCCCTCAGACCTCAATGGGCTGATCCATCTCTGCCTGCGGATCGATGCTTGGTTGCAGCAGAGAAGGAGTCGCCATGCCACCCCACAGACCCCTGCAGCCCCTGTTGTGTGTGAGACCCCAGTTCAAAGGGAGGAGCCAATGGAGCTGGGTGCCGCCAGGTCTCGTCTATCGGTGATTGAAATGAACAGACATCGATCGGGGGGGTTGTGTTTTTACTGCGGGGACCCTGGGCATTTGGCTGCTTTTTGCCCAAAGAAGCGACAGCAGGCATCAGTGACAAAGTCTGCCCCGAGAAAGTCCCCTACTTTTCTGTCGGGAAATGCCCCGAGCCCGATCTAGATGGTGTGATAGATCGGGCGTCCCAGAACAACACTGAGCGGCGTCTTTCCGATACTGCCTGTGGACCTCCATGGCATCTGATATTGGAGGCACGTCTGATCCTTCCTGGCAAGCCAAAGGAGATTCCAGTCCATGCCTTAATTGACTCTGGGGCCACCACAAATTTTATGGACTCAGCATTTGTGGCCAAATGGGCTGTTCCCCAGTGCCCAGTGGATCCGCCCATGTTAGTGGAGACTATCGATGGTCGAGTGCTCCTGTCTGGGCCAATTACGGCCGCCACGCAACCATTATGTATGGCCATCAGTTCCCATGTGGAGGCCATGCAGTTCTATATTACCTCAGATCTGCATTTCCCCGTGGTCTTGGGAGTGGCGCGACATCCCGACCGCATCCGGATCGGCAGACCCGGGGGAAGGGCCCTGCGGTGCGGGATAGTGTTGTGATTCAGGGTCAGCCTGTGGGTTCGGCAGTTGGGTCAGACGATTCAGAGGAGGAGGAGGGGGGTGTTGGAGAGCTTGCTGAGGGTGTTGGAGAGCGTGCTGATGAGGCTCCGCAGAGCCCTCAGCCAGGCCCCTCCCATCTGGTTACGACGCAGACCCAGCTGTGTGAGCCTGACAGCGTGGATGAAGATGACCCACAGCTGGCCCTGTTCAAGGACGCCCGACGCAGGAGGCAGCCAATCAGGAGTAAACAGAGGAAGGCAATGGGGCACCTCGGAAGGAGGCAGAGAGAAGCCACGCCCTGAACTGTATAAAAGGGGAATGTGTGGGAGGGCTGGTTTGCTGAAGGCAACCGTTTGAATAGCTCCTGTTTCATGGTTCGTGTCTTGTTTTGCTCTGTTTTATGTTAATAAATTTGGCAGGCTTAGTTCCAGCCTCTTGCCGTTTGTAAAGGGGTTGTCCCTGCCTTTTCTGCACGGCCGGTAGTAGGCTGGTATAGAACAGTAGAATAGATACAAAGCTAACTCCTGAATGGTATGAATATACTTGTTATATTTATGAATATGTAAAACACATCTAGACTTCATTAACAATAACAATAACAAGTTGGAAGGGACCTTGGAGGTCATCTAGTCCAACCCCCTGCTCAGGCAGGAAACCTTATACCATTTCAGGCAAATGGCTGTCCAGTCTCTTCTTAAAAACCTCCAGTGTTTTAGCATTCACCACCTCTGGAGGCAGGTTGTTCCACTGGTTAATTGTTCTAACTGTCAGGAAGTTTGTCCTTAGTTCTAGGTTGCTTCTCTCCTTGACTAGTTTCCATCCGTTGCTTCTTGTCCTGCTTTCAGGTGCTTTGGAGAATAGCTTGACTCCCTCTTCTTTGGGGCAGCCCCTTAGATATTGGAACACTGCTATCATGTCACCCCTCACTCTTCTCTTCGTTAAACTACACATACCCAATTCCAGCAACCGTTCCCTATATGTTTTAGCCTCCAGCCCCCTAATCATATTTGTTGCTCTTCTCTGTACCCTTTCTAGAGTCTTGACATCTTTTTTACATCATGGTGACCAAAACTGGATGCAGTATTCCAGGTGTGGCCTTACCAAAGCATTGTAAAGTGGTATTAATACTTCATGTGATCTTGATTCTATCCCTCTGTTAATGCAGCCTAGCACTGTGTTGGCTTTTTTGGCAGCTGCAGCGCACTGCTGGCTCATATTGAAGTGATTGTCCACTAGGACTCCGAGATCCCTCTCACAGTTACTACTATTGAGCAAGGTACCACCTATACTATACCTGTGCATTTGATTTTTCCTGCCTAAATGTAGAACCTTACTTTTTTCACCACTGAATTTCATTTTGTTAGATAGTGCCCAGTGTTTGAGTCTGTCCATATCCTTCTGTGTCTTAAGCCTATCTTCTGGAGTATTGGCTATTCCTGCCAGCTTGGTGTCGTCTGCAAATTTGATGAGTTCCCCATCTATCCCCTCATCCAAATCGTTAATGAAGATATTGAAGAGCACTGGGCCCAAGATCAATTTTATCTGTTGGAGTCCAGATATATGGGACAATTATTTTTCACCCCAATGGATGTACAAAGGGAAACTAATCCCCACCAGCACTAGCTTAGTGGATGTTCTTGTAATATAATTTGCTGAAGCAGCCACTGCCATAATACATTTTGCTATCTCAACACGGGATTTACTGAACGTAACCTTGAGTTGATCTCCAAGTTAAGTCCCTATTTTCTATGCATCTATTATTAGGCAGACACGGGTTGTTGGCCATTTGGAAAATGTTTAGGAAGGCTGAAGATACAGAGACAACTTAAAAAGGTCAACACAGCATAATTTCATTACATCTATGGCTTTCATTTGATGAACTAAATGTGTTTACTTAGTTTCGTATTTTATTTGATTATAGTTTTGGTGGGGGACCTGTTGATTCAAAAAGTTCTAGTATTTAATGGGTGGATCCTTCAGTGCTGATCATAACACCATCTGTTAATGTTACAAATTGAGAACTGGCAAAATTGACTATGACAATATGGTTAGACTTGCATAACATATGCTTTTTTTCAAATATGTAATTTGTAGTTTAATAGTGAACACAAAACCTTTCTTACACTGAAAGCCATTTATGAACTCAACCTGAACTCAACTTTGCATCCATAACCTAGCCTATTCATAACTTTACCTTGATGTACTTACTTCTGTATTCACTGTGGTTTAAAATGCAGCAAATAAAAAGAGTAGCATTATGAAAAAATGCATTTTTCCTAGAGCTCAAAAGTGGGACCATTTGAAACATCTATTGATTATAAACTGAATTATAAAAACTGGGAGATGTGACTGAACTATGATTATAGACGTTTGGGGTTTTAACACTGCTTTACTTTCTAAAATTTCAATACTTAAAGCATAGTAAATTTTCCTCAATTCCCTTCCTCCACAAGTGTTTGTAGAGTAGAAAAAGCAACAGATCACCCAAGAAAATCCTAGTCACTAAAGATGCTTTTCACTTTACTGACTTTTGTTACATCTGTTAAATGTTGCTCCTTCACTTATTTGGAAAAGTACAGTTTGCATATCCCAGAATAGAGGTGACAGGATGAATTCAGTGTATTGTGTAATTTAAATGATACCTTTTCTCTCAAAAATGTAACTTGTCAAATCTCCTTTAGCTATTCAGGAGGGCATAGTCACTAAGGTACTGACACTTTAAATACTAGAAACTTTCCCATCTAACTTCATAGTTCACTTTTAAGCTTGTCTTTACCACCTTGAGGACCAGAAACTGTAACTATATTTACGTATAGCGTATGTGCATGCACAAAAATGCATTTGTCTCTGTGTAGGATGCATATCCTCTTGCATGTGGCAAACACACATTTGTAAGGCGAGGGTCTATAACAGGTTATCCAAATCACACTTATTTGGGATGCAGGTACTCCCCTCAAGTGATGAGACTGAAAAAATATGGCGTAGAATTTGTTTCTGCTTGCACATCCAAATACAGAAAGTTCCTTTGCTCACTTGCTTGTCAAGAGATTGCAAGTCCATTTACTGTACAGTGAGGGGAAAAATTATTTGATCCCCTGCTGATTTTGTATGTTTGCCCACTGACAAAGAAATGAACAGTCTATAATTTTAATGGTAGGTTTATTTTAACAGTGAGAGACAACAACAAAATCCAGAAAAACGCATTTCAAAAAAGTTATAGATTTCCATTTTAATGAGTGAAATAAGTATTTGACCCCTTCACAAAACATGGCTTAATATTTGGTGGCAAAACCCTTGTTGGCACTCACAGAGGTCAGATGTTTCTTGTAGTTGGCCACCAGGTTTGTACACATCTCAGGAGGGATTTTGTCCCACTCCTCTTTGCAGATCCTCTCCAAGTCATTAAGGTTTTGAGGCTGACGTTTGGCAGCTCGAACCTTCAGCTCCCTCCAGATTTTCTATGGGATTAAGGTCTGGAGACTGGCTAGGCCACTCCAGGACCTTAATGTGCTTCTTCTTGAGCCACTCCTTTGTTGCCTTGGCCGTGTTTTGGGTCATTGTCATGCTGAAATACCCATCCACGACCCATTTTCAATGCCCTGGCTGAGGGAAGGAGGTTCTAACCCAAGATTTGATGGTACATGGCCCCGTCCATCATCCCTTTGATGCGGTGAAGTTGTCCTGTCCCCTTAGCAGAAAAACACCCCCAAAGCATGTTTCCACCTCCATGTTTGATGGTGGGGATGGTGTTCTCAGGGTCATAGGCAGCATTCCTCCTCCTCCTCCTCCTCCTCCTCCTCACACGGCGAGTTGAGTTGATGCCAAAGAGCTCAATTTTGGTCTCATCTGACCACAACACTTTCACCCACTTCTCCTCTGAATCATTCAAATGTTCATTGGCAAACTTCAGACGGGCCTGTACATGTGCTTTCTTGAGCAGGGGGACCTTGCAGGGGCTGCAGGATTTCAGTCCTTCACAGCCTAATGCAGGAGTCACCAACCCCCATTCCATGGACCGGTACCGGGTTGCAAAATGGAAGCAACTGGTCTGCACAAACAAGGAAAGCCCCATCCACAAGATGCAGTTAACAAAACCACACACCCTCTGGTCTGCAGAAAAACCTCTCTCCATGGAACTGGTCCCTGGTACCCAAAAGGTTGCAGACCTCTGGCCTAGTTACCAATTGTTTTCTTGGTGACTATGGCCTGAGCTGCCTTGAGATCATTGACAAGGTCCTCCTGTGTAGTTCTGGGCTGATTCCTCACCGTTCTCATGATCATTGAAACTCCATGAGCTGAGATCTTGCATGGAGCCCGGGACTGAGGGAGATTGACAGTTATTTTGTGTTTCTTCCATTTGCAAATAACCACACCAACTGTTGTCACCTTCTCACCAAGCTGCTTGGTGATGGTCTTGTAGCCCATTCCAGCCTTGTGTAGGTCTACAATCTTGTCTCTGACATCCTTGGACAGCTCTTTGGTCTTGGCCATGGTGGAGAGTTTGGAATCTGACTGATTGATTGCTTCTGTGGACAGGTGTCTTTTATACAGGTAACAGGCTGAGATTAGGAGCACTCCCTTCAAGAGAGAGCTCCTAATCTCAGCTCGTTACCTGTATAAAAGACACCTGGGAGCCAGAAATCTTGCTGACTGATAGGGGATCAAATACTTATTTCACTCATTAAAATGCAAGTCAATTTATAACTTTTTTGAAATGTGTTTTTCTGGATTGTTTTGTTGTTATTCTGTCTCTCACTGTTAAAATAAACCTACCATTAAAATTATAGACTGATCATTTCCTTGTCAGTGGGCAAATATCATTTCCTTGTCAGTGGGCAAATGTGCAAAATGAGCAGGGGGTCAAATAATTTTTCCCCTCACTGTATAGTCACCAAATGACAATAGCTAATCCCTGCCTATATTGATACTTGGACAGGAAAGGTAGTGAGACATAATTTTCCTTGAGTCTCCAACATTATCCAGAGAAGGAAACAGCAAGGAAAATGTTGTCCTGCGACAATCACACCCTTCCTTTGTGAGGTTCCCACTTTAACCAAAGGAAAAATCAGGAATGAATGGTGGCAGGATGGCTTATGGTGCTTTTATCAGAGAAGAGACACTATTTGTCCCACCCCCATGCCCCACTTTTGGTCACTAGGGTTTATAGGACTGAAAATTTCAGAACTTTTTTTCATGGAGGTGGGGAAGTAAAATACATGTCTTAAGTCTACATCATTGTTTAAACACTTCCCAGGGATGTGTTCAATCACACCTCCTATAGTCCTGGGCAGGATCCCCAAACCACTTAAGATTAACAACTTTTCTAAATCATATTTAACTGGTTGTTGACTATAACTTTAAAAATGTGGAGACATTATTAGAACAGGAAGTTTTCCAATAAAAAACAAAAAATGTGAAGAAACAAAATAGAGGAAATTTTACAAATTTTAAGAAAACTTTTAAAAATTAACTTGTCCAATTAATGGTAGGTTACAATAAACTAGTTCCCATTTTGAAGACAATAACTGTTAATGTTTTCAAATGTACTGGCCTGTTTGGAGATGGTTTAGTACCTTCTTCCCAAACCTTAGCTTTTTTGATCTCCATCCTTTCTTTTTACTTGATGTAGCTATGAAATTCAAGATTGGAATCTTTCACTTCTAATATCATTTAACTTTGTTTTATTGTAATACCTAGATATAAAATATAATTAACTTCACCTGATTTAGAAAACAAGCTAGGATTCCTATTTTTGATTTATACTCTTAAGATAGTTTCTCCTAATTCATAGCCTAATTTGCAGAACTTCCAGAGATATTTAAAAGCCATGCTAAAGAAAACGGGGTTGGGGCAGGAAGAGAGAATTCATGTACCAACAGCCTAAATTGGCCTTTTCCTGACACCACATTTCTGTCCAGAGTTGAATGAAAGTTCAGCTTAACATGTTTAAGACCTGTTGGACAAAAGCATACATCTACATTTCTTATACATAGTCTCACAGAAATCATTTTTCCTCAATATCTTAAACTACTGGATTCTGCTTTGGGTATGAGACATGTGAAGAACTTAATGTCAAAGAGGGAGCATTTGTTAAAAAAGATGGTTGTCTTATGTGGGGTGTGTGTGTGTGTGTATTTTATATATATTATATACATATACATACACACACACACACACACACACACACACATGACACATATGATCCCCCAAACCAACCACCCCTCCCCAAAGACAGTCAACAAAATGCCCCATTTTGGTACAATTATTGGTCACTTCATCAACCCAAAGCAGGGGCTGACTACTACAGTCTTTGTCCAAATGCTGGTCAGAAAAATGACAGAAAAGTCCACCAGCAGCAAAATAAAGTCAGTCACTTGGAGTTCTTGAAATTCTTGCCATCTTCAACAGTATGCCAAGACCCCTTTGCAAAAAAATAATTTTAAAAAATCCTGTTCTTCAGTCCCTCTTCTATCCCTTGACCCTCGCAACATACTCACACAAAATACAACACCCCCCAACCCCATTTCCCTCAGCAGGAAACACTGGATATCCAGTATGTTCCAGGAAATAGCTAAGTGCAGCTGCAGCCATTTTGTTTTTTCTCTCTTTCTTTTGTCAAAGTGTGAAAGATCAAGACTATACAAGATTGTCCATTTTTAGGAGAGATGGGGCTCACTGGCAAAGTCCACAACTTCCCACAGCTTGTGCTCTTTCGAAACCCATCTCTCCTTGGCTGTTTGCTGGGGTTGATGGAGAAAAAAGGGAAAATGTCTCTCATGCCATGTTGTTGTTGTTGTTGTTAAAAAGAATCTGTATGAAGTCCCAAGCTGGTGGCTACAACTGGTGGTTGGAAGAGGGACGGAGATGAGAGGGGGGGGAAAGGTAAAGGGGCCTGGATTTTGCAATGACCCTTGTCATCTCTCATAAACAGAGATGAAGGGTGGGGGGGTGAGAGAGAGGATTATACAATACAATTCTCTCCCCACACTATCATCACCCACCAAAAAAGAAAAGGGAAAAAGTACAGCCCTTTGCTGGTTGTCAGCTACTGTGTACCCTGCCCCCTGCTACTCTCCCCCACAGCCACACATTGTTAAATTAAAGGCCTGTGAAGAAAGGTGGTTAATTAAAACAATGATTTCCCCCTCCATTTCCTCCCCATCCCAGCTCTTCAGCTGCAATATTATTATTCAGAAAAACAAAACCAAATAAAGTATAGCAAGAAAGATGGCAAGATAAAAGACAATTCAATTGGAATCTGAATCAGAAGAGTCTCCTGAAGAGGATGAGGAACTGCTGCTGCCTTCTGATTCATTTTCCTCCTCATCCTCATCATCCTCTTCGTCATCCTCTTCTTCATTCTGGGAAAAGAAGAGGCAAGTTACAGAGCAAGTCAAGGTGGGGGGGAAGGTGGGAACAGAACAAGAAACCCACTTCCTGTAAGTCTGACAGATGGAAAAGTGAGTGCAGAATCCTGTTTTTTAAGAATCTCAGTATCTTATTAACTCTTTTAAAAGATTGTTAGTTCATAGGCTACAGACTGACAATCTGCAGCCCAAACATGGTTAATAAAGGGCTGTACTGTCTACAATTCTCTTCCCTCACTTGGCCATGCTTGTTCTGCTGATGTTAAAACATAGCCAGGAGGAACTCATTTTATAGCCCATGGGCCACATCTGGCCCTTCAGCCTGCAGCATCACTATTGGTGGGGATGGGGCATTGGTGGAGATGGCGGGGGAGGAAGGGGCTATCCTCCACAACAGACCCAGTTTCTCATGTGGTCCCTTGGGAAATTTAATTGCCCACCCTTTCTTAGATCCTGAGGGCTTGCCACCACTGTGACTCCAGGGTGAAAACTGTTCCTCTGCTGATATTATTAGTATGGATGTAGCAAATGTGATTGCTCGAAGATGGGGAAAAACAATTAAAATCTTCCATTTGGTGATCCTGTGCGTATCCTCTTCTACTCACAAAAAAGATAACCTCATTGAGTCAATTAAGAAACTTGCTCAATTTTTGTAATTTTACAGTTGGCAGAATACAGCTGTTCATTTTTCAGTGAATACATAAATCAGTGCAGTTGTCCTAACATCTGGCTCCCATGAGGCTATCCAATTTTAGATGAGTAGGAGATCAGCTATTGCTGCTCAGTAAAGAGGGAAAAGCCTTCTTCTCCATGCTCACAGGCACCCATGTTTAAAAATATACAAACATTACCCCAAAACCACGGTATGAAGTGTTTTGGTTCATACAGCTCTATCATTGTAATTCTGATAATGATTTGGTATGAGGCCCACTCATTAATGGGCAATGTTTTTTTTTATTAAAGAGTTTTACAGATACATTTTAAACATAAAAACCCATCTCCCCACCCCCACCCAATTCCCCCTCCCTCTCCCTCCCTCCCCCCCCCACTTCCCAGAGCAAATACAGGGTATTAACCCTAACAATCTTAAACTATAATATGCAAACTAACTATAATAACACTTTAAGATCTGACAACGTCTGGGGCTGCTCAACTTCTAAAATTTGCTGGGATTCTTTAACCATCCGCGAAACAACTTCTTCATCTTGTGTAGTCTCCATTTGAGTCTGACGCGCTCCTTCTTCCTTCCTTCCTTTAAATTCTGGAGATGGCGGAGGACCTGCCTTCAATACATTAGAATAAAAATCTCGTGCCTTCAAAACTGTATTAAGACGATATCTCGTGCCAGCATAATTCACCACCAAGCCTGCTGGTATCTCCCATCTAAACTGAAGCTGCCGTTTCTTTAATTCATCTGCCAAAAAAGCAAATTCTTTTCTTTTCCTTAAAATTCTTGGTGGAATCTCTTTCAAAATTAAAACTTCTTGCTCAGCCACTTTAAATCTATTATTGTAAAAAGCTTGAATAATCACATTTCTAATCAATCTCTTTGTAGACCATCACATCTCTAGGTAATTTTCTTTGTCTGGCAATCCAAGAATTGACACAAAATATTTTGTCTATATCCCCCATAATATCTTCCGCTTGACACTCCAAGATCGGTTCAAGAGCTTGTGCCAATAACTCTTTCAAATTTTCCTTTGGGTCCTCTTTCAATCCTCTAATCCTCAAAGCAAACTCCATATCTCTATATTGTATCATAACTACATCATCATCAATCTTTTCCATCTTATTTTCGGCTTCCAACATTTTAGCATCCAATCTCAGATTATTTTGATTCACCTCTTCCACACGCCCATCCAGATGCTCAATACAAACTGCAAGCCCCTGAAATGCAGCCAAAATGTCTGCTCTTATTTCAGTATTCTTCTCCTCAATAAGTTCAGCTATTTGCTGAGATTGTATTTTTAAAGCATCTTGTAAATCTTTTAATGTTAATGCAGGTGCAGGTGCCACAGGAAGCGGCATCAAAGCCTGTAATGAAGAATGCTGAACTGGTGAAACACAAGCACGTTTAGTAACAGAAGTTTTAGTTGATTTAGAAGCCATTTTAACACCCAGTTAATTTTCGTTGCGCACTTTCACTTTCCACCCTGCTTGCAACTTTGTTATTTCCCTGTGAAATGTCCAATTCTTTAAAATCACTTATTAGATTAGTTCCAAATATTTATAAGGGGTGATTATAAAAAAAGGCACAATTTCTTTCTTCTCAATCTATATAATATTTCTCCTGTCCTTTTATTCTTCCCGTTGTCGCTAACAATTCACTCCTGTGTCATCTTACTTTTCTTTCAAAGTAAACAGGAGTTAAAGTTCAAATACTTGCTGTTTCAATATTCTCCTGCACAGCTCTGCCTGCATCCAAGTAATCCAAAGTTAAATGTTGATTGCAGGGATGGTTGCAGCGTCCTGCTCTGCTCCAAAGCCTTGGAGCAGAGGAGTCCCCGAGTCCAGAGCAAATTCAGGCTACGGGGGGGCTCTCACCCTTCAACCCCCAGAATTTTAACTCTGGGGGTCTACGGGAGCTCTACCCCTACCTGAACGCTCACCCTCCCCTCTTCTCCCAAGGAGAGGGTTTCCGAACCGCAAAACAGCTGATCGTCGCTGTTTTAGCAGTTCAAACGGAAAGCAACGGGGCTGACGGCCGAAACGGCCGCCATCGACAGAGCCTTGCCACCCGGAAGATCATTAATGGGCAATGTTGAACTGAGTAAAGAATAATGGTCACTAAAACCTGCCATTCTTACAGTTTGCATAAAAGGTGGGAAGTGACTGTTTTCTCAGCTTCATCATTCGAGAGATAATGTTGGAGTTGGAAGGAGGGCTCAAGCAAGAAATTAGCCTGGATTCACTACATAAACACAAGAGGGCACGGTCTGACACACACACACACACACACACCCCAAATGCCATTGAACCTTATTTAGTCTTTACCAAGCAAAAGCTGCCAGGCTGGGGAAGATTCCTGCTACCAAGATTGAATTGCTATGTATTTCTATTGCTAATCAACTTGCCACGGAAAAGGGGGAAGGGGTAGATAATCCAGGGAGGAAACAGGATTCTAAGAAGCCGTTCATGGACAGTGAGAGCCTGCAGGAATGCCGAGGTCACTAAAGCAGGTGCTTGAATCATTCCCATAACAAGCCCAGGTTCTATGATTGGACAATGGAAGCACCAGGCGTGGGGGGAAGGGAAGCTATTGTTTAACTAAGCAATCTTTCGTGCAGGAAAACCAGAGTTGGTTTTGATTCTTCAGTTCCGAGATGTGTATTCAATAAAGTTTATCTTTTATGGCACTTCAAAGCCTTGAAGATTTCCTTTCTTTGGGTTCGCTAGTTGGACAGTTGACACCTGTATTATAGGCAGGGAATAATACAGTAACTAGTTTGAACTGTACACGTGTGGGTCTGGCTCTTCTCACATGACATTAATCACCCCAGACTCACATCTTTTATGCCTGGGAACAAAGGAAGGTTACCGGGATGGCCACAGAACCTCAAACAGGAGCAGCAGTGGGGCAGGATGTGGTGGATGCTGTTTTACAGCGTCAAGACGGAATAGAGACTAAGGTCAGAACCCTGGCAGTGATGATGCTTCAACTAGTTCAACAGATGCAGAATGTCACAGCAGCTCTGGTTGCCCCTACATCACAAGCAGCCAAAGTTGTGCAGCCAGTGTTGCAGTGTTACCATGGGGGTTTACCAGTAAGATTTAGAAGAGTAGCAGAAAAGACAAGAACCTTCATAGCTCAATGTGAATTGCTCATGGGAACCCAAGTGGCAGTGTTTCCAAATGATCATTTGAGGGTATAATTTGTGTTGAGCCTGTTAACGGAGTTGGCAGCTCAGTGGCCACTACCAATCATTGAAAACAATGATCCTATCATGGATAATTACCAGAACTTCATGGACAACTTCAGGGGCCGTTTTGGAGACCCAATATGGGGTGTGAAAGCTAGCCGCTGGATTTACCAGCTCAGAGAGGGTAACAGAAGGGACAGGCAGTACATAGCTAAGTTAGTTGCAGCTGACCTAAATTGGAATGAAGCAGCTTTAACTGACCAATTTAGATGAGGACTGGATGCTCAAATTAGAGCCGAAGGTGTGATGCAAGGAGTGCCTCAGTACCTGGACCACTTGTACCAGCTTTGTATACTCACAGACTCTTGCTTGGAAGAAATACAATGGGAACTTGGACGGCCAAGGAAACCAAGTTCAAGCTCTCACTATACAGCATTTTGCCTGTGAATGAGTTGTGGGAGGGTAGAACCCATGCAAAGAGAAGCATCAAGGAAAAAAGCTGCCACTGAAGACAGACAAAGGCAAAGGAAGTTGGCACTCTCTGACAGCCATTTTCAAGTCCCTCTAGAGATATTCAATAGGATTCAAATCAGGGCTCTGGACATACACAGAGTTGTTCCTAAGCCACTCCTGTGTTGTTTTAGCTGTGTGCTTAGGATCATTGTCATGTTGGAAAGTGAGCCTTTGGCCCAGTTTGAGTTTCTGAGGAACAGGTTTTCATTGAGGATATCCCTGGACTTTGCTCCATTCACCTTTCCCTCAACCCTGACCAGTCTCCCAGTCCCTGCTGCTGAAAAACACCTCCACAGCATTATGCTGCCACCACGCTTCACTGTTGGGATGATATTGGGCAGGTTATGAGCGGTGCCTGGTTTCCTACAGACGTAACGTTTAAAATTGAGGCCAAACAATTCAATCTTGGTTTCATCAGACCAGAGAATCTTGTTCCTCACAGTCTGAGAGTCCTTCAGGTGCTTTTTTGCAAACTCCAAGCGGGCTTTCATGTGTTTTGCACTGAGGAGAGGCTTCCATCTAGCCACTCTGCCATAAAGCCCAGATCGGTGGAGGGTTGCAGTGACGGTTGTCCATCTGGAACTCTGTCCCATCTCCACACAGGATCTCTGGAGCTCAGTCAGAGTGGCCATCGGGTTCTTGGTCACCTCTCTTACTAAGGCCCTTCTCACCTGATTGCTCAGTTTGACTGGGCGACCAGCTCTTGAACAAGTTCTAGTGCAGGGCTTTTCAACCAGTGGTACAGGTACCACTTGTGGTACATTAACAAGTGGCAGGTGGTAGGCAGCCCTGCCTAGCCAAGTGTAGTGGGGGATGGAAAGAGCCAGCACAGGCAAGGACTTACTGTGAGAAAGTCCTCTGAAGCTGCAGAGTGGCTGGGGCGAGGCAAAGGCCCCAGGCTCACTTCTGGCTCACCCTCCCCCATGAGAAAGGAGGAGGAGGGGGGCAGAGAGGCTATAAAAGGAGGCAGTGTGAGCGGGAGAGGGAGAGAGAAAAAAAGCAGCAGCCTTGGGAGGAGGTGGAGTCAGCTCTAGAAAGCACTGAAGGGTAAGAAGGAGAAGGAGGAGGAGGGTGGGGGGGAGAGGAGATCAAGCAGGCCGGCCATGAGCCAATCTAGAACTGCTGTGGCAGCCACCTGTGCTGGCAGCAGCAAACAGGCAAGAAATGCAGTGGGGGAGGGGGTGCCCTCCAAGAGGAGTGAAAAATGGCAGCAATGGCTGGAGGTGAGGCATGGAGGGAGGGAGCAACACATGCTAAGTGGAGGCTTGTCACAAGTTTATTCCAACACCATCCCCCAGAATCCCCACAATTCAGCAATTCACGGTCCGTTCCCAAAGTCTCTGCACACAATTTACACCTACAGTCCAAGAACAAGGCTCAAACACATGCACAGGCACACATTCTGTGCAACCTCCTGGCAATGCAAATCCAAGGGAGCAGCAACGCTCCAGGAGCAAGGTAAGATCTCAACCTTGGCAAAGTTCACAATGGATGACTTGGAACTTCACGGCAGAGAGTTCACCGGGAATGCAGCAAAACCCTGGAACAGAGCCGCGTCGCTGTTAGTTCGCAGACATCAAGGCAAAGAATAAAACATGAGTCCACAACAGCAAGGATTCTGGAGGAAAGTTCTGTGAGCTGTAGAGAGTGTTGCCGTGAAATACAACACTTGTTCGCGACAAAAGCCCCTCCTCACAGTGTCTCCTTAAATGGTACTCTCCAGGTGATCCTTCTGAGGAGGGGCGGGGTGCCCTCCTCCCAAGTAGTCGGGTCTCCCTGCGCTGACTCTGCCTCCTCCATGCTCGAGGATCAGGCAGGGAAGGCATTTGCTTTTCTCCGGAGCTGTCACTCCTGTGCTCCACTGCCTGCCCTTTCCATCTCCTCCCCCCTTCCTCAGTCAGCCTGTACCCTCTCTTCCTCCCTGCTTACTCTTCTGAGGCCCGAGGGACCTGGAAGTGCCTCGTCCTCATCCCCAGGTTGTTCCTCATGCGCCATAGGGACTGTGCCATCCTGCTCCATCTCCTCCTCCTTGGACCCAGGCTCCAATGGGGCCATGACACTATCTCCCCCACAGGGCCCCCTCCCCCAGGACCATGTGGACTAGGGAGTTGCGGGAACCTGGCATGAAAGTCCTGGATCAGACGAGGAACATGAACCTCGGTGGCGTCCACCCAGGTGAAGTCCTCCAGTCCGTAGCCTTTCCACACCACTACATACTGGAACTGGCCCCTCAACCGGCGGGAGTCCTGAATGCTGTCCACCTCATACTCCACCGCTCCTTGAGGGATTACCAGTCCTGTTGACGGTAGAGCTGGATGAAGCAGACCATCGGCCATTAGCAATACCAGCAATGACCGATGGAACACCAGGTGGATCTTCATGGTGCGCTGCAGTGTCAGTCAAAAGGCCACTGGATTGATCACTGCTTCGACCAGGAACGAGCTCAAGTAGTGGTGATCAAGCTTTTTTGATGGCTAAGATGTTGCCAGGTGCTGTGTAGAGAGCCAAACCCAGTTGCCCACAGCTAGTGGGGAAACATCTCTACAATGCTGGTCTGCGAGTCTCTTATAGTCCTCCTTGGCTCTCTCTAGCTGGCTTCTCACCACTTGTTGTACAGCTTGAAGCTCTTGGAGGAAAGTATCCATGGCAGGTACTGGGGAGTATGAAGGAGCCAACAGCAACAGCCGTGAGTGGAACCCATAGCTTGTGATGAACGGGGACACTCTGGTGGAGGTGTGCTGAGAGTTATTATAGGCGAACTCCGCCAATGCCAGCACCTCCGCCCAATTGTCTTGCTGCTGGTTGCTAAAACATTGGAGTTACTGTTACAGAATGGTGTTCACTCTCTCCGTGCCATCGGCTTCCGGGTGATGAGCTGAAGAGAGACACACCTGTACCTTCAGTTCCATTTGTAGCATCTGCCAGAAGCACGCTGTGAACTGCACACCCTGGTCGGACACTACCCAGTCCGGTAGACCATGCAGCCAGAACACATAGGCAATGAACAGATGGGCTGTCACCCAAGTTGTGGGGAGAACTGCACACAGGATAAAATGGGCCATTTTCATGAGCATTTCTATGACCACCAGTATCGTAGTGGCACCCTTTGATGGGGGCAAATCCATAATGCAATCCAATGAGACTGCCCCCACAGTCTCTCTGGCATGGGCAACGGCTGCAACAGACCAAGGGACGCACTGGTGACGTATTTTGGCCTGCCAAAATTGCACACACGCCATGTACCCTGACACATCATGCCGGAGTTGTGGCCACCAGAATGTCCAAGAGACCAGGTGCAACGTCTTGAAGACCCCAAAGTGGCCCAGTGCTGGGCTGTGACATTGTCTCAGGATGATGCCACGGAGGGGTTCCCCAGGAACGTAGAGGTGGTCTCTAAAATGCAACAGGTCCTCCATTTAAGTCCACATGATCTCATTTCTCCCTACTCACAATGACGAGCCGCCACGAATGGATCCGGTCACTGTACCTCATGAATCCTGACCGCTAGGTCCACAGGCTTCTCGGTGGCCACGAACTGTTCCAAGGGGATAACTGGTCTGGGCATGATCTTGTCCTCCTTTTGGGTGAACTCAGGCTTGTGGGTCAGTATGTCTGTGTGCTGGTTCTGCCCGCTAGGGACATATGTCACCTGAAAGTCGAACCTCGTGAAAAACAGCGACCATTGCACCTGTCGCTAGTTCAGCATCCGGGCAGTCTGTAGGTGCTCGAGGTTCTGATGGTCAGTTCGAACCTCAACTTGGTGGTGGGCCCCCTCCAAGTGGTGCCACCATGTCTCGAAGGTGACTGACTGCCAAAAGCTCCTTGTCCCATATGGTATAATTCTGCTCCAGTGCTGACAGCTTCCGGGAATAATAGGCACACAGGAACAAGGTGCCTGCAGGGGCATAGGCCTGCAGGAACACTGCCCCGATGGTGACATCTGACGCATTCATCTCCACCACGAATGGCCTTAAGGGATCAGGATGCTTGAGGATGGGCTCAGAGGTGAAGGCGGCCTTAATGGCATCGAAGTCCCCCTGGCTCCTCAGCACCCCAACAGAACTTCAACCCCTTTCTTTAACAGTCATGGTAGCAAAGCGGGAAACGAACGTGCGGTAATAGTTTGCGAACCCCAACAGTCACTGGATGTCCTTCACCCGCTGTGGAGGCTGCCATTCCTGCAGTGACTCCACTTTCTCTGGGTCCATCTCCACACCTTCGGGTGAGATGCGATGACCCAGAAACTCGATAGTGGTTTGCACGAATTGGCACTTCTTCTGCTTGGCAAAGAGGTGATTCTCACGGAGGCACTGCAACACTAGCCGAACATGTTTCCAGTGCTCTCGTGGGGAGGATGAGTAGATCAGGATGTCGTCAAGGTACACAACCACATACTGATCCAGCAGGTCCCTGAAGACGTCATGCATAAAGTGCATGAAAACGCTAGGCACATTGGTCAAGCCAAACGGCATCACCGTATATTCAAAGTGTCCATAGCACGTCCAGAAGGCTGTCTTCCACTCATCTCTGGCTTGAACTTGGACCATGTTGTAGGCTCCCTGCAGGTCCAGTTTAGTAAAAATGTTGGCCTGGCTGAGCCGCTCAATGAGTTCAGGGATTAGCGGGAGTGGGTACCGGTTCCATACTGTAATCGTATTCAACTTGTGATTATCACAGCACAGTTTGAGCTCCCCCGACTTCTTCACGAAGAGCACCAGTGCAGCCAGTGGGGAGGTAGAAGGCCAGATAAACCCTTTCCGGAGGTTCTTGTCAATGAAGTCCCTCAAGGCTGCCAACTCCGGTTCCAAGAGTGAGTAGATCCGCCCAACCGGCAGTTTGGCATCGGGCACCAGATCGATTGGGCAGTCATAGGGTCAGTGCGGAGGCAACCTATCCGCCTCCTTCTCCCCGAACATGGCATAGTCCAACTCTGCAGGTAAATCCAATTCCGGACTGTCCAACACACACCCTGCGCAGGTATGCAGGTGGTGAGCAGCACTCTTCTGGCTGGTAAACATCACCACCCCTGATGGCTAGATGATCTGTGGATCATGGGTCTGCAACCACTCCAGCCCAAGAACCAATGGGAAGTGGGCCACCGCGGCCATGTAAAATGTTAACTCCTCCACATGCAACCCGATGCGCGTGCGGAGGGGTATCGTCGAGGCTACCACCGATCCCAATCACAGTGTCAGACCGGCGGTATTACCTGCTGCTGGGGAATGGCCCACTGTGTGGCAAAATCCAAGTGTATGAAATTGGCAGTGGCCCCAGAGTCCACCATGGCCACGTCTCTCTGACCAGGCATGGACACGCTCACTGCGAGCATGAGGTGTTTCAAGGTAGTTGGCTGTGGAGGCTGAGGCCCAGCCTATTGAGCCCTCTAGGTTGGGCCGTTTTCTGCCGCCGATTTGGTCGCCTTAGCAGGATACTTGGCCACCATATGGCACTGTCTGCCACAGTACAAAGCCCTCTGTGGCCCTGTCGATCCTTCTCGGCTTGGATGAGGCACGGTCGGGCGGCCCCCAACTGCATGGGCTCTTCTGGCGGTTCCAGTGCTGATGGCTTCTTGGCAGGTGCCAGAAACACCTCCATCCGTCATTGTGCTCGTTGTCATGAGTCAATGCGTAAACACAAATGCATCAATTCCTGAAACATCGGGAGGCAATCGGTGCAGGCCAACTCATCGAGCAACTTGGATGAGACGCCTTCCTGGAACTGGTCCATTAAGGCGGCTTCGGTCCACTGGAGGTCCTGGCTGACCACCCAGAAGTCGCTGATATAGTCCGCAACTGGCCGCCACCCCTGCCGCAACTCTCTCAGGCACTGGTTTGCCATCTGGGCCTTGACCAGGTCATCAAACATGGAGTGCAGCTGGTGGCAGAACCTGGCATAGTCATCAAGCAACGTGTTGGGCTGAGTCAGCAGGGGAGTTGCCCATCAAGCTGCTGACCCCGCCAGGAGGCTAATCATGAACCTCACTTTGTCCTGGTCATTGGGGAAGTCCTCTGGCCGGAGGCTCATATATAACTGGCATTGTCCTAAAATGCAGGGAACTGAACCAACGAACTGTCAAATATATCTGGAACCACCACGGGGCATTTTTGGCACAGCCAGGCAGGGCCGGCTGCTTGCAGCTGGGCGAGCTTCGTCAGTTATAAACAAGATGCAAGGTCCATAGTCCAGAAGTAAGGTCAAAGTCCACAGGGCAGAAATATGATCTAAAGCAGAGTTTGCAAAGGGCGGGGAAGTGTGTGCTGAAGCAAAACAATTGTTCCCGATGAAGATACCCTTCCCCAGCCTCTGATTAAATCAGCTCAAGCCAGGTGTTCCTTGTGAGGAGGGGAGGGGCAGCCTCCTTGCCAGCAGCCTCACAGACCTCCTTTGAGCTTGCATCTGCTGCACTCTTCATGCCCTTGGACTGAGTGGGGGAGGCAGCTATTCCTCATCAGAGGGGATCTGCTGCCTCTTATCATTACTGCCTGTCTGCAGCTGATCCTCCCCTGTGTTTATGAGGGCACGCAGCTCCCCGTCTGGTTGACCACCTCTCCCAATGCTGGCAGGGCATGAGACAGCATCGTCCTTTGGCCCCTGGACTCTCCAGACATTCCAGGAGACATGCCATCCTCATAGGATGGTCCCGGTTCCAACTCCTCCTCCAAACCGGGATACAATGGGGCCGTAACACTAAGAAGCAAGACCCACATTTTTCAGACCAAGCGTTGAGGTCCCAATGAGAACCGTCCACAACTACAAAGCCCTTCATGCCATTACAGTGAGAGACCATTACCCACTACCACTCATATTGGACTTATTGAATAGATTGCAGTGTGTGTGCCTATTTACCAAACTGGACCATTGAAATACATATAACCTTTTCAGAATCAATGAGGGACATGAATTTTTGATGGCATTCAACACTAGGTATGACAAATTCAAATACACCATGATGCCATTTGGGTTAGTAAATTGTGGAGCTGTGTTTTCTAGATTTATGAATCATTGTTTTCTGAAATAATTGACAAATTTGTGGTGATTTCTCTGGATCACATCCTAATCTACACTAAAGTCGAGAATCTGCATGACCACCATGTGCGAAAGGTCTTAAAAGAGGTTATGAGAAAAATCACCTCTTTGTTAAATTAGTGTCAGATGCAAAGAACCAGGTTCCCAAGTGAAGGATTCAAAATTACTGATATATTGCTCGAACTTACAGGTGAAACTCGAAAAATTAGAATATCGTGCAAAAGTTCATTTCAGTAATACATCTTAAAAGGGGAAACTAATATATGAGATAGACTCATTACATGCAAAGCAAGATAGTTCAAGCCGTGATTTGTCATAATTGTGATGATTATGGCATACAGCTCATGAAAACCCCAAATCCACAATCTCAGAAAATTAGAATATTACATGCACTCAATAAAACAAGGAGTGTACATAGAACAATATCGGACCTCTGAAAAGTATAAGCATGCATATGTACTCAGTACTTGGTTTGGGCCCCTTCTGCAGCAATTACTGCCTCAATGCTGTGTGGCATGGAAGCTATCAGCCTGTGGCACTGCTGAGGTGTTATGGAAGACCAGGATGCTTCAATAACGGCCTTCAGCTCTTCTGCATTGTTCGGTCTCATGTCTCTCATCTTTCTCTTGGCAATGCCCCATAGATTCTCTATGGGGTTCAGGTCAGGCGAGTTTGCTGGCCAATCAAGCACAGTAATCCCACGGTCATTGAACCAGGTTTTGGTGCTTTTGGCAGTGTGGGCAGGTGCCAAGTCCTGCTGGAAAATGAAGTCAGCATCCCCATAAAGCTCGTCTGCGGAAGGAAGCATGAAGTGCTCCAAAATCTCCTGGTAGACGGCTGCGTTGACCCTGGACTTAATGAAGCACAGTGGATCAACACCAGCAGATGACATGGCTCCCCAAATCAACACAGACTGTGGAAACTTCACACTGGACTTCAAGCATCTTGCAGTGTGTGCCTCTCCATTCTTCCTCCAGACTCTGGGTCCTTGGTTTCCAAATGAGATGCAAAAGTTGCTCTCATCAGAAAAGAGGACTTTGGACCACTGAGCAACAGACCAGGTCTGTTTTTCTTTAGCCCAGGTAAGAGGCTTCTGACGTTTGTTGTTCAGGAGCGGCTTGACAAGAGGAATACGACATTTGAAACCCATGTCCAGGATCCGTCTGTGTGTGGTGGCTCTTGATGCACTGACTCCAGCCTCAGTCCACTCCTTGTGGAAGTCCCCAACACTTTTGAATGGCCTTTTCCTGACAATCCTCTCCAGGCTGCACTTTGGGAACATCCAACTTCTTTTGCAATTACCTTTTGAGGCTTTCCCTCCTTATGGAGGGTGTCAATGATGGTTTTCTGCACAACTGTCAGGTCAGCAGTCTTCCCCATGATTGTGATTCCTCCTGAACCAGACTGAGAGACCATTTAAAGGCTCAGGAACCCTTTGCAGGTGTTATGGCTTAATTAGCTGATTAGAGTGGGACACTTTGAGCCTAGAATATTGCACCTTTTCACAATATTCTAATTTTCTGAGATTGTGGATTTGGGGGTTTTCATGAGCTGTACGCCATAATCATCACAATTATGACAAATCACAGCTTGAACTATCTTGCTTTGCATGTAATAAGTCTATCTCATATATTAGTTTCCCCTTTTAAGTTGCATTACTGAAATAAATGAACTTTTGCATGATATTCTAATTTTTCGAGTTTCACCTGTATGTGCAGGAATCTTGTGAAACTTTGCATTTGGGTCAAACTATACAAGGTTCAACTGCATTCAAGGGAGGTTGGGCTTTTTTCTCTTGCGACTGTGTAGAGACTCTAAACTCCTCCTCTTGGCTCTGCCAGTCTCTCTCCTACAATTAGAAAAGTATGTGTTTGACTTAAAGCAGTTAATATTTCTTGGGTTACTGCATTTCCACAGATGGAATCCAAATGGATCTCCAGAAAGTCCATGTAGCGCTGTTATGGCAAGCCCCCTGTAACACAAAGGATGGTCAGAGTTTCCTAGGCTTTGTGAACTTTTACAGAAAGTTTATTCCAAACTTTGCACATAAAGTTAAACCTTTAACTCAGTTGTTAAAAAAGGGAGTGAAATTTGCTTGGATGGAAACAGAGCAGGTTTCATTCGAAGAGTTAAAACAGCTCTTTGCCCAACAGCCAACACCCCAAACCTTCCAAGAGATTTATTGTCCAGATTGATGCCTCTAAATGTAGCTATCAGCACAGTACTTTTGCAGAAGATCAGGGGAGGAGGCTGCCTTTTGCCTTTTACTCCAGACACTGACTTCCCCAGAAAGAAATTATGACATTTTAAACAAAGAACTGTTAACAGTAAATATCAATGGAGGCATTTCTTGGAAGGGGCATGTTACCCCACTGAAGTCCATACTGACCATAAGAATCTGGAAATGCTGTAGACAATTAAGCCACTTTCCCCAAGACAAGTGAGATTGAGTGATTTTTTCTCTCACTTTGACTTTTATATTACCTATGTACCAGGCTTGAATAATTTGATGTCAGATGCACTATCCCATAAGCATCTCGAGTCTAGGAGAAGGGGTATAGGACTGCAGTACTTAATCCATTGGGGGGATTATCTAGAGTCAGAATGTTCCTGGGAAAATCCTGACTTGATGCAGCGATTCCACCAGCATTTCCCAGACAAGTGAAGGCCTTCCAAACTCCCAACTCTCTGCCCCATACCAGAGCCTGACCAAGAACCTGTAAGTGAAGGGGTTAACCTGGCAGAGGGGCCCTTCTCGAGGGGGACATGGTGGCTGATGAGGCCCAACCATCCATTTCTGGC
This sequence comes from Vipera ursinii, assembly GCF_947247035.1. Taxonomy (NCBI): domain Eukaryota; kingdom Metazoa; phylum Chordata; class Lepidosauria; order Squamata; family Viperidae; genus Vipera; species Vipera ursinii. Next base: position 37,666,277 of record NC_139522.1, read on the forward strand.
CTTCTAGAATGTAGATATTTTGCAGAACGCACCACCTGATGCAATGGAGTCTTCAGAGGCGGGGGGGGGGCAGAGGATTCCTTTGAACTGGCTTCGCTCCCCCCCAAGCTCTCGTGAGAACTCAGACAATGAAGACAACATGGCAGTGGGAGGGGGCTGTTGTGGGGTGGGGAGTGATGTTGGAGAGCAACTGTCCCAGTTGGGAGAAGGGTTCAAGCAGGGAATTAGCCTGGACTCATTATGTAAACACAAGAGGGCAAGGTCTGACACCCGCCCAAATGTCTTTGAGCTTTAACTAGTCTTTCCCAGGTGAAAGCTGCCACTCTGGGGAGATTCCTTTATTATGCCAGAGAATAAAGTAGTAGTTCGAACTCTGGTTGTTCATGCCTGTAGATAATAAGGCTGTTACTGAACATCTGTAAAATGTCTTTCAACACCCCCCACCCCCATTTTTTTAAAAAATATCCTTAACTGTGGCTTTCTGGAATATTTCAGTAGAAAAGACAGCTGTAACTAAGAAGTGCTTAAAAGAAATTTCCAGTGCTAAGATGCTTTGTTGGAAATAGGAAACTGCTGTATCCTGAGAGAAGGAAACCATTTCAAGCAACTTTGGAGGAGCCCAGATTATCTAAAGCTCTTGGGGATAAGCAGAGTCTTACCTCTTCCCCATCTTCACTCTCCTCTTCACTACTTGAATCTGAAGAATCTTCTCCCTCCTCAGAGGAGTCACCATTGTCTTCCTCATCTTCCTCTTCATCATCATCTTCATCATCTTCCTCAGAGTCCTGTGAATATAGAGACGTAGATTAAAAAATAAACATGTTAACAGCCGAATGAAAGGGACTTATGAGGACTACAATGAATTAAATCTAAAGCAGCCAAACATATTCCCAGTTCTAAAACATAATGCCTTACATGTAGTCCTTGACTTACAATCATAACTGAGCTTGGAAATATGGTTGTACGTTGTGCCAGTTATGTGCAGCTCCACCTTAATTTGATTCAAGTAAGCATGCAAGCATTCCAAGATGCTTACCAAATAATATCATTGTCCTATGGCTGCAATGGAGAACAATTCCTCCCTTATTACTGATTGGCAGGAAGAGAGCTATTGGGAAAATTTAGAAGTGTTGTAATAATAAGATCAAAAATGGGAAAGGTCCTTTGGATCTGGTGTGCCACACCTTTTCTTCGGCTTGCCTAATAGCTGCCTTATCCCAAGAAAATATGGGTTTGAGTTATTTATATTTATTTGTTTGCTTGTATCCCTTTATTTTTACAAATAACTCAAGGTGAACATATCCAACACACCTTCCTCCTCCTATTGTCCCCACAACAACCCTGTGAAGTGGGTTGGGCTGAGAGTGACTGGCCCAAAGTCACCCAGCTGGCTTTCAAGGCTAAGGTGGGACTTGAACTCACAGTCTCCTGCTTTCTAGCCTGGTGTGTCAACCACTAGATCAAACTGGCTCTCTGGCTCTGGAGGTAGCAAGTAGGTACAATCATTAGACACAGGCCTATCACTGCCTTCTTTAGAAACACTTATTTTCCTGGGAAAGTTCAGGAGAAGACATAGTCCAGCAAGGACTCCTCCAGATCTGAAGAAATGTTCCCACTTTGGATCTGAATATTGCATGCAGGTAGTCCTCGACTTACAACAGTTTATTTAGTAACCGTTCAAAGTTACAACAGCACTGAAAAAGTGACTTATGACCATTTTTCACACTTATGACCATTGCAGCATCCCCATGGTACCATGATTTACATTCGGATGCTTGACAACTGACTCACATTTATGATAGTGGTAGTGTCTCGGAGTCATGTGATCCCCTTTTGCAACCTTCTGACAAGCAAAGTCAATGGGGAAACCAGATTCATTTAACAACTGTGTTAATAATTTAAGAACTGCAGTGATTCACTTAACAAATATGGTGAGAAAAGTTGTAAAACTCACTTAACAAATTTCTCACTTAACAACGTAAATGTTGGGCTCAATTGTCGTAGGTTGAGGACTACCTGTACTTCTAGAAGACTTGTATCTCTGTTTAAGAGTGTTAGAGATTAAATTTGGTTTGGGTGACAATATTATATAATGGAGTAAAAGCACCTTTAAGGAGTTAAACGGCCTAAGGGTGTGGCTGTAATTATTCCACATAAAAGAGAGTTAGATGTTACACATAGTTGCTCTCTCTTGCTCTTGTATATGTGTTTGATGTTAGTGTTTGGATACCTCTTGTTCTCTTGTTTGCTAACCTGATATTTATTCTCTCAAGAATCAACTGCTTGCTACAGTGTATATTGTTTTTGATATTGGTAAGCAGCTTTTGTATTTTGATACTATGTTTTTATGGACTGACTTTTATGTGCATGATACTGGATTGATATTTGGACTATTTCTTACTGTGTTTCTTTTTGTTGTCTGAGTAAAAATAAGTTATAAAACTCATGTTAGTGCATTACTGTTTGCCTAAGAGTCCCAGTACAACTTCCACTGTGTATTACTAATATTCTGTTAAACAAACCATTTTTTTCAACAACATATCCTAACAATGGTTATGGGCCCAGATCCAGTGTGGTGCTGAGGACAGGCACAGTATTGTATTTATATTTCCTAACTGAGTTTTCAAATTCAGACAATGGCACAAGGACTATTCAATCCATTCTGCATTACCCGGCTTAATGGGTCAAACTACGTATCCTGGTCTACACAATGTAGTTTGCTATTACAAAATCAAGGTCTTTGGAAAATAGTCCATAATCCTCCTGATGTAAATGCCTGGGATCCAACTAATGAAGAAGATAACAAGAAGATTGTAGACTTCAATAAAGACAATGATAAGGCTTTATCTATCATTGGGCTAACATTAGGAGACCAACAGCTAGTCCATGTGCGTGGAGAAGAATCTGCTGCTAAATGTTGGGCTAAGTTGAAAAAGATTTTTGTTCGGGACAGTGTTGGTGCTCATATAAATCTTACCAGAAAGCTATTTAAAGCTAGACTGGAAAAGAATGGCGATATGTTAGCTCACCTTAACTTTATAAAAGCAACTTTGTTGGAACTGCAAGAAAAAGAACTTATTTTCTCAGAGCTTCACCAGGTTTACATCATTTTATCATCATTGGATGAGAGCTACGATGCCTTTGTATCGTCCTTGGAGGTTTTGTCCAAAGAAGACCTAACTGTTTCTTCAATAACTGGAAGGTTGTTGGAAGAGTCAAGATGTCGTATGGAGAGAAAACAGTTGAGAGAGCCATTGCAACAAGAAATAAGGAAGACTGAATCTGCTTATATTTTAAGGAAATGCTTTAATTGTGGGTTAAAGGGACATATTGCTAAGTTTTGTCAGAATAGTAATTGTCAGAGAAAGGAAAGCCATAGAAAGAATAAAAAGCTGATTAATGTAGCTGTAGCTAATAGAACTACTAATAACCACAATTGGTGGGTGGTAGATAGTGGAGCTACACACTGTATTTCAAAAATAAAAAGGGATTTTGATAATATAAGGTCTAGTAAAAAATATATTTCTATGGCTAATGGCTGGAGAGTCAAGGTCTCTGGAGAGGGTAAGGTTTACTGTTCATTTTTAAAACAAAATTTGGAAATGCTATATGTTCCCAGATGTGATTATAATTTATTATCAGTTAAGGCATTATTGGAAGCAGGTTTTAAAGTTACTTTCCAAGGGGAGGAATGTCTTATTCAAAAGAATGAAGTGAATTTAATAGCTAGGATGAAAGATGGTTTGTTTGTAATTAGCAATGATCCTATAATAATGGCTACTACTTGTACAAATCAAAAACCACATGATGAATGTATTCATTTATTACATAGAAGATTGGGTCATGTGAATTTTAATACACTAAAAAGAACTGTAGCTTTGTCTAATGGGTTTAAGTTAAAGGCTTGTAAGAAATATCTGCAGTGTAATGTATGTGGTAGAGAAAAGAGCAGGGCAGCACCAGCTAATAGGTTAGATGGATTTAAAACCACAACTCCATTAGAACTGGTATTTATGGATTTGATAGGTCCTATGAAACCCAGTTTAGGGGGTGCTTGCTACATATTAAATATTCTAGACCATTATAGCAGATATGGGTTCTGTTATCTCCTTACGTCAAAAACTGAAACTACACAAACAATATCTAATTGGCTCAAGTTTGTACAAAGGAAAACTCAGTTAAATGTAAAAACCATAATAACAGACAATGGAACTGAGTTTGTTAATAAACAGTTCAATGAGCTGTTAGTTTCAGAGGGAATAGAGCATAGACGTACAGCTCCTTATAGACCTCAGCATAACGCATTTGTTGAACGGAGGGGCCAAACATTGGAAGCTATGATTAGATCTATGATTGAAGATTCTGGTTTACCTGATAGCTTATGGGGAGAAGCAGCAAAATGTGCTAATCATATTTTAAACAATGTGGTTAGTTCAGCTACAGGTAAAATTCCTTATACCTTATGGTTTAAGAGAAAACCAAATCTTAGTTATATTCACACATTTGGGACACCTGCTTGGGTACATATTCCAAGTTCAATAAGAAATAAAGGAGAACATAGAGCTAAACAATTATTTTTTGTTGGCTATGAGTTAAACCATAAGTCTTATCGGTTCTGGGAGAAAGGTACTAAAAACATTTATTGTAGTTCTAGCGCTGTTTTTCAAGAACAGTCAGGCTGGGAAAGGGTAGAAGATATTGTATATATTCCTCAACAAGATTTAACTAACTCTTCAAATGAAAGTGATAAAGAAGAGGAGGAACTTGCTAGAGAGATCAAACAAGAACCACTGATAGGGGAGACAGGAGAGGAAGAAGATAATAATGTAAATGTACCTATAAGTCCAATAATTCTCAGAAGGTCTAACAGGGAAAGACGACAGCCTGATCGTTTTGAGGCAGGTTTAATTTGTCAAATAGACATTGAACCTTCTAATGTTGAAGAAATAAAAATGTATCCTGAGAATGAAAGAAAGAATTGGAAAGTAGCTATGGATAAAGAAATAAAGTCTTTGCAAGATCTTAATGTTTATCAAGAGGTTAAAATACCTAAAACAGAAAAGTTAATTGGATGTAAATGGGTTTTTAAACTGAAAGAAAGTGTTACAGGAGAGGTAATACATAAAGCAAGATTAGTTGCTCAAGGATTTGCACAGAATAATAGTGATTATGATGTAGTATTTTCCCCAACGTTAAGAGCTTCCACTCTTAGGGCTGCTTTAGTTTGGGCTGCAAATAAGAATTATAGTATAAAACATGTAGATATTGAAACTGCTTATTTGTATGCAACATTAAACCATGATATATATATGAAAGTTCCATCAGGAATAGAAAGTAAGGTAGGGTACTGTTGGAAACTGAATAAGAGTTTGTATGGTTTAAAACAGTCAGGTTATGAGTGGAATAGATGTTTAGTAAAAGAGTTAAATAGTTTGGGATTTAAAGCTAGTATTGCAGATCCTTGTTTATTTATAAAACAGCAAAATAGTGAATTATCATTGTTATTATTATTCACTGATGATATTGCTATTATAGCAAAAGATGAAACAGAAACTGAAAGAATAATTTCAGGGTTAAAAAGAAAATTTAGAGTAAAAGATCTAGGAGCTATTAGTCATTATCTAGGGCTGGATATTGTCAGGACTAGTAAAGGATTTAAACTGTCTCAAGCTAAGAAAATTAATGGTTTGCTGAAACGTTATAATATGGAAAACTGTAAACCAGTAAAAACACCTATGGTTCAAGGTTTTGAGAGTTCAGCAGATAACAGCAATGTCTTTGATAAAAAGATATATCAATCATTAATAGGCAGCTTGATGTATTTATGTAATTGGTCAAGACCTGACATAGCATTTGCAGTTAATCATTTAGCTAGATATTGTGAGAATCCTACAACCAGATGTTGGCAAGGTGCGAAAAGAGTTTTAAGATATTTGAAACACACCATACATTATTCTCTATATCTAGAGCCAACAAAGGAATTAGAACTAAAAGCATTTGCAGATGCTAGTTTTGCATCTGATACTGTAACCAGGAAATCCACTTCAGGATTGGTTGTATTATTGGGAAACGCTTTAGTAGGATGGAGGTCTAACAGACAGAAGCATATAAGCTTATCAACAACTGAATCTGAATTTTCTTGTTTATCTTTATTATGTACTGAGCTATTGGTATGGAAACAATTATTGTTTGATATGGGTTTACATTGTAATGAACCAATAAAAGTGTATGAAGACAATCAAGCAGCTATAAAATTAGCAACTAATGCTGCAGTGAAAACTAGATCAAAACATACGGATCTACGGTATTTAAATGTCAGACAATGTGTTAAAGATAATTTGATTAAACTGGAATATTGTGCAACTGAAGATAATATTGCTGACCAGTTTACTAAAGCTCAGGGTGCTATAAAGCATAAATCTGTTTGTGATATGTGTAATTTGAGATTGTAAAAATATATGTATAATATGCCACCCAAAAAGGGGAGATTGTTAGAGATTAAATTTGGTTTGGGTGACAATATTATATAATGGAGTAAAAGCACCTTTAAGGAGTTAAACGGCCTAAGGGTGTGGCTGTAATTATTCCACATAAAAGAGAGTTAGATGTTACACATAGTTGCTCTCTCTTGCTCTTGTATATGTGTTTGATGTTAGTGTTTGGATACCTCTTGTTCTCTTGTTTGCTAACCTGATATTTATTCTCTCAAGAATCAACTGCTTGCTACAGTGTATATTGTTTTTGATATTGGTAAGCAGCTTTTGTATTTTGATACTATGTTTTTATGGACTGACTTTTATGTGCATGATACTGGATTGATATTTGGACTATTTCTTACTGTGTTTCTTTTTGTTGTCTGAGTAAAAATAAGTTATAAAACTCATGTTAGTGCATTACTGTTTGCCTAAGAGTCCCAGTACAACTTCCACTGTGTATTACTAATATTCTGTTAAACAAACCATTTTTTTCAACAACATATCCTAACAAAGAGAAAAGGTAAAAAGGAAGTTCATCTTGGGTCCTAAGGACCCTGGGACTAGGATTAGCCAGAAGATCCATCAGCTGTAGAAACATTGTTCTGCTCTCATTCCTGCTGAAAAAAAAACAACCCAAAACCAAGTGTTGGGTACAAAGTTTCTGGATTTTACAGTATTTCCAAGATTCAGTTACTAGTTTGAAAATATCAGCTGACCCTAGGAATAACATTTTCTGTTTGGACTTTTTCACCAGGTAATTTTAGCTGTGTAACATAGAAATGGCACTGTTAAAATACTTACTGACTTGGACTGCATTGAAGGTTTTATTTTAGGGTTTGGGCCTCGCATCTTCCCCATATTCTTACGTTTCTGATGACAAAGAAGAGAAAGGTAAGAGAGGCAATCAACATGGGAGACAGCTGCATTCCTTTCTACAAATCAAGGATGTAAAGGAGGCACAATTTGCCTTGGCTACATTTTTCATCCTTACAGAATTACAGCCTGTGGCCCTAAAACATACCCTTGAACATATGGCACTGTAGAATCTGATGCCAAAATCGGTACAATGATAAGACCTTGAAGACAAAACTAACGTGACCCTTCCACCCAAGGATAATGTACACATAGAGTTCTCCTTAATCTCCAGTAGCCTCACACTTATTCTTTACTGCAGGGGGCACCAAGAATTATTTTTAATATTTTGGGGCAGACTAAGGGCTGCAAAGTGATTGGGATTGCTTCTGGGCAAGAGGGATTTTGGTGGTTTTCTTTGCTTTTAGCATAGTGATATGTATACTTTGGGGTATATCTTAACAGTTTTTACATGTTTTCCATCCCCAAATGGCATGGAATTTTACAAGCAGATTTCAGGAGTAAGGGTCAGAAGGGGTTTGTAAGAGCCACAAAAATAGGATCTCAAGGTCACAAAAATTGCCCACTCCTAACATATCACTACCACCAATTTCCCTTGAACTTGATTTTGAATATCTGGAAATTGACCACACATCTGCTCCTTTCATTTCGGTTATCAAGTCAGCAATTTCTAAACAGTTGTGCCCAGACCACATTTTCTTGCATTATAACCTCTGTATAGTAGTTTTTGCAAACTTTTATCCTACCCTGATGTAGTACCCCGTGGTGAGCATCCAGATGAAAGGCAGCCAGCATATATACTAGCTAACTTGGTCTTCCCCAACCTGACTGCATTTCTGCAGATGATGGAAGCTATCCTCTAGAATCTCTAGAAGACATCAGTTTGGAAAAGGTTAACTAAGCATATATATAACTGGAATGACTGGGTAATTTATTTGTTGTCCAACAAGATTTCATCTTTACCTTCAGCATGAATGTTTGGTGCAATTGAAGTGCTAAAGAAAAGGCACTATGTTCTAATTTCAGTTTCACTGCCAGCCAGCCATGAGCACACATACTTGGGACTAAAAAGTTGGAAGTGGATGAAGGTGCATGGTCAACCTGTCACCTCTGTTTGTGTTCTGCTGCAGTTAGTAGCCACTTCAGTATTGCTATCCCTGAAAACAACACATCATGAGCCCAAATCTCTATTAACTCTAAAAACATTCACCTCCTCATGTTCTATTAATATGAAGAACCTACTGCACAACATGTACCCTGAAATTAGCAGTTAGTAGCCACTTCAGTATTGCTATCCCTGAAAACAACACATCATGAGCCCAAATCTCTATTAACTCTAAAAACATTCACCTCCTCATGTTCTATTAATATGAAGAACCTACTGCACAACATGTACCCTGAAATGAAATGCCTGGCAGGCAAATGCCACCTTCCTTTCAGAGCTCCAGCCCTTTCCAAGTTACACTCCATTTCAAGCATAAACCTCAAGAAACATCCTTTTCAGACCAACAGATATGCAATCTCCCTGCACAAATACTTGCAAGACACTAACACTGGAGGTATGCTCTTTGTAGGCAGCTCTCTCTTGTGGTGACAAGGTCTGTAGAGAAAATGGAAATACAAGATTAAAAGCTGATCAGTGAATCAGGACAGTTGAGAACTAACGAGACTTGAGAAATCTGAATTAAAAGTCACAAAGGACCCACAACTGTGTGTCACTGATAAAGGAGAACAGTATTTCACGTAGAAGCTAGGACTTCACTTAATTTCTCAGTGGCTAATTACTGCATCTTTATTTTATTGTAACTTATCAAGGAGCTGTTACCTGCCCTCCTCCCTTCCCCAGTTCACAGCTCACCTTGAGCCACATATCCAGATGCACTCTGTACTGTTTCTGTTGTTCTTCGGCCAACTTTTTATACTGATCCTTTTGGTTCTGAGAGATCCGTTGCCAGCGGCTCCCAATCTCTACCATCCGCTCCTTCAGAGGAAGGTGGTTGAGTTCACCATTTGAAAGCAGCTCCTGAGAAAATTTCTGATATCCATTCCTGATACACACAAGTCAGGAAAATTGTCTATTACTCTAACTTCTCTTCCAATGTCAACAATTTCATATATGGGAATTAACACTGGGAGATATTTCTGGCCATTACACTCTAGACTCATTAACAAAGTTATCAAAGGTAGGGCTTTGTAGATGAAAAAAATGAAGCCATGTGGATAATTAGTGGCTCAAATCATTGTTATAATGACAAGCTTAGTTAACTAGTTAACTAGTTAACTAAGCAACATCTGTTTATCTGCCTCATTCCCTGCCACTTAACAATGAATGGCATGAGTCCCACAAAAGAAACGTGTAAAAAATCTCCATGTGTCCACCTCCCACAAGTCCTTACATACCTCCTTTACAAGGACTCTCCAGCAAAATATCTTTTCCCACCCAGCTTACGAGAGAAACCCAAACAAGCAACAGGAAGGTAAAGTGAGAAGCAACAGTATTCTTCAACAATTTCCAGACGCCTGTTTCCAGACACCTATTTAAACAAAAAATTTTCTTATGTCTCATGAAAGAAACTGAGAAGTTTCATGAGATCACAAATTCTAATTTTGCTTTTCTAAATTTTTGTAAAGTTATGCCCTTCTATTCTGCTGTTTGGCTGGGTTGTATGAGTGTGTGGGGTGGTGGGGTAGTGTGTATGCATACCATGTATCTTAACTTTAATATTTAGCTTTTTAAGATTTTTTAAAAAGTTGTTTTGGAAAAATGCTTTGAGAAGTTTACTGAATTTATTTATTAGATTTTTATCCCACATTTATTACTTTATAACTCCAAGTGGGTGAAAATATCTAATATTCCTTCCTCCTCCCATTAGCACCCTGTGTATCTTGTAAATAAAACAAAAGAATAGGAAAAAGCTTACTCCACCCCCAAATGTGACAGCTACACATACTAAGCAGCCAAGCCATAAAGGTACTTCTGAATTCAAACAGACAACCCCACATTCCTGCATCCTAATAAGCCAACACTTACATAGGAGGTTTCTTCGGTTCACCCTGAAATTTCATCTTCTTGGAGACACTTGTTGAACATGGTGATGCCCTCATCTCACTCAGTTCTCGCTACAAAAAGGAAAGGGAGGATAAAAGTCTGCCCTTTCCCATTTCCCTATTTGAGTTTTCACTGAGGAATGAGCAGTTAGGTCTACTTAACAACCATGAAACCTAGAAAATTTTAAAGCGCAATACTAACAACTAAAATTGTGGGTATAATAACAATAACAATAACAATAACTAATAATAATAATAATAATAATAGAAGAAGAAGAAGAAGAAGAAGAAGAAGTAGTTGTTGTTGAAAGGGACCTTGGAGGTCATCTAGTCCAACCCCCTGCTCAGGCAGGAAAACCTATACCATTTCAGACAAATGGCTCTCCAGTCTCTTCTTAAAATCTTCCAGTGTTGGAGCATTCACAGCTTCTGGAGGCAGGTAGTTCCACTGATTAATTGTTCTAACTGTCAGGAAGTTTCTCCTTAGTTCTAGGTTGCTTCTCTCCTTGACTAGTTTCCATCCGTTGCTTCTTGTCCTGCTTTCAGGTGCTTTGGAGAATAGCTTGACTCCCTCTTCTTTGGGGCAGCCCCTTAGATATTGGGACACTGCTATCATGTCACCCCTCACTCTTCTCTTTGTTAAACTACACATACCCAATTCCAGCAACCGTTCCCTATATGTTTTAGCCTCCAGTCCCCCAATCATCTTTGTTGCTCTTCTCTGTACCCTTTCTAGAGTCTCAACATCTTTTTCATATCATGGTGACCAAAACTGGATGCAGTATTCCAGGTGTGGCCTTACCAAGGCATTGTAAAGTGGTATTAGTACTTCATGTGATCTTGATTCTATCCCTCTGTTAATGCAGCCTAGCACTGTGTTGGCTTTTTTGGCAGCTGCAGCACACTGCTGGCTCATATTGAAGTGATTGTCTACTAGGACTCCGAGATCCTTCTCACAGTTACTACTATTGAGCAAGGTACCACCTATACTATACCTGTGCATTTGATTTTTCCTGCCTAAATGTAGAACCTTACTTTTTTCACCATTGAATTTCATTTTGTTAGGTAGTGCCCAGTGTTCAAGTCTGTCCAGATCCTCCTGTATTTTAAGCCTATCTTCTGGAGTATTGTCTATTCCTGCCAGCTTGGTATCTTTTCCAGAATCTTCCCAGGTATTGAGGTCAGGCTGATAGGTCTGTAGTTTCCTGGATCTATTTTTTCCCCTTTTTTGAAGATGGGAACTACATCAGCTCTGTTCCAGTCCTCTGGTAGTTCCCCAGTGCTCCAGGATCTTTTAAAAATATAGTTCAGTGGTTCTGAGATCACGTCTGCCAGTTCCTTGAGAACCTTGGGGTGTAATCCATCTGGTCCTGGTGATTTGTACTCGTCTAGGCTGAACAGGTGCTCACTTACCATTTTCTTGCCTATCTTGACTTGCGTTTCTATTCTGTTTTTTATGGCACTGGTTTTGGTAGGTTGGACTGTTTTTTCCCTTTGTGTAAAGACAGATGCAAAAAACGAGTTAAATAGTTCTGCTTTCTCCCTGTTGCTTGTCACCTTCTTGCCACTTTCACCCACTAATGGACCAATCATTTCCTTTACTTTTTTCTTGTTTTTTATATGTTGAAAGAAGCTTTTTTTGTTATTTTTGACTTTTGTCGCAAGCCTTAGTTCATTTTGAGCCTTAGCTTCCCTCACTTCATCTTTGCAGGCACGGGCTATTTGCTGATATTCTGCCTTAGTTATGTGCCCCTCTTTCCACTTCTTATACTTGTCCTTTTTAGCTTTCAATTTATCAGAGAGTTCTTTATGCAGCCATGCTGGCTTCTTTTGAGAGCTGTTATTTTTGTTCTTTGTTGGTATTGTGCTAGACTGGGCCTTTATTATCTCACTTTTCAAAATTTCCCAAGCTTCTTGAGTTGTTTTCCCCTTTAGGATTCTCATCCATGGAATTCTTCCCAAGGTCTCTCTAAGTTTATTGAAATTAGCTCTCTTAAAGTCCAAGACTCTAGTTTGACTGTATTCTATTGCTTGTGCTTCCATAATGTTGAATTCCAATATTGCATGATCACTTCCTCCCAAGGTTCCTGTGGCTTCAACACCTCCTATCATTTCATCTCTGTTAGTGGGAATTAGATCCAAAGTGATTAATCTCCTAGTTCCCTTCTCTACTTTTTGGGAGAGAAAGCTGTCTGCTAGGTTTGTCAGGAATCTGTTTGATCTTCCACTTGGTGCAGAGTTTGTCTCCCAGTTGATGTCAGGGTAATTAAAGTCCCTCATTACTATTGTGATGTGCTTCCTACATACAGTACCTTGGTTAGCTGACTAGCAAAAAGTTCATCTATTTCCTCTGCTTGGTTGGGCGGTCTATAGTATACACCTATGGCAATGTCATTTTTCCCCCTTTTATATTGACCCAAATGCATTCAAGTTTACAGTTTTCATCATTGTTGTGCTCTATTTCTGTACAGATAAAGTTATTTCTTATATATAGAGCAACTCCACCTCCTCTTTTGTTTAGTCTGTTTCTTTTAAATAGTTTAAATCCCTTTAGCTGTGTGTTCCATTTGTGGGTTTCGTCCCACCATGTTTTCGTAATGGCAACAATATCATATCTGCCCTCATTTACCTGAATTTCTAGTTCACCCTGCTTACTGTTCATACTCTGTGCATTGGTGTATAGACATTTGAGTCCTTTATGACTGACCCTGTGTTTACTTGCTACATAACTTGTGTGGTGCCTGACTTCCCCTATTTTCTTAGATTGCCGGGGACAGTGATGTTCTGTATCAATTAACTCACTGTCCCCATTGTTTAGTTTAAATGTTCCTCCAGAAAAGCTGTGAATTTATTGCCAAGTAACTCAGTCCCTTTCTTGGATGGATGCAAACCATCTCTTTTGTACATTTTTTCATTGGACCAGCTACAGACATCGTGACTAATATAACCGAAGCCTTCTCCTTTACACCACTCCTTTAGCCACATATTAAATTCTGCTATACGCTGGCCTTTTCCATTTTGCTCCTTATACACTGGTAAAACCTCTGAAAAAGTAAGCCTACAGCCTGTTCTGCTAAGTTCCTGCCCCAAGCTCTGGAAATCATTCTGCACAGAGAGTACATCTTTTTGGGACAGATCATTAGTGCCAAGATGTACAATAGCCTCCACATCACAGTCCTTGCTGGCATTCTTGATTATTTTAGAAATATGCTTCTTGTCCCTACTGGCAGTAGCACCTGGAAGACACCTGACCTCTTTCGAAACCTCTGTGTCCTTTCCTAAATTTACATCCCTTATAATTGAATCACCAACTAGAAGGTGGCTTCTCTTTTTGGATGCCTTTCTGTTCTTGCATGACTGGTGTGTAATACCAGATTCGCACTTCTCCCTGTCGAAAACAAGTTTTTCATCTTGGACCACGATCCCCTGCTTATTTGAGTTATTATCACAGATACCTTTACCTGTCTCCTTAATGTCGCTATTATGGTCAGAAAGGGCACTATATCTGTTGTGCAGGGACACAGCGAAAGCTTTGTGTTTTTGGTTCACAGATCTCACCCTGCCAGATCCCACGGTTGTCCACACTGCCCTTCTCCTGCAGGATCTTTGTGGTAGAGGGGGCTGATAGTACAGAGGCTCAATAGGGTAGAAGGGCTGAACAATCTGACACTTTGGGTAGGTAATGTCTAATCTTATTGAGCCATTTCAAGGGCCTGTATATTGCCAACAGGAATATTTTCAATGTATGTTCAAGCATATTTGCCTGCAGCTAGAAACCTGATTGTTTTTTTTTAAATGAAGACAGAGATTCTTGTTCTAAGCCTAATTTATTAAATTTATTTATTGCTCATTTCCACAAAAACTCTAGGCACTGTACAATAATAAATCCATACTAAAAATGATACAAGTAAAAAACTACAAGTGTCTAGATACAGACGACCTATTGTAAAATCTATATAGCACATGGAACATTTTACAGTTTAATCTGAAATCTGGGGGAATACCCTGATTTTAAGGGCTGTTTCAAATAAGGTGAGGGGGGGGCAGACAGATCTCAGGGGAAATGATGTTCCAGAGGGCATATTTCCTAGGTCCCAAATATGGAGCAGCTCAACTCTGTCCAGTTTCCTACATTCCTAAAGAAACCCTACAACATGCTTGCTCTAATAGAGTATAATTAATGCCAACCTCATATCGTTTTTGATCTTCTGCTGCTTTCTTGATCCACATAAGTTTCTCTTTTTTCTCCATATTATTCCAGGTAGTTTCCATGGCTTTTAGTGCTTTTCCCCTGTCATTCTGACATAAAAGAAAGAGTATTATCAGACTTTATAGCACTAGCACTTACATACCGCTTTACAGCACTCTCTAAGCAGTTTACAGAGTCAGCATATTCCCCCCAACAATCTGGGTCCTCATTTTACTGACCTTGGAAGGATGGAAGGCTGAGTCAACCTTGAGCCGGTCAGGATCCAACTCCTGGCAGTGGGCAAAGTTAGTGTGCAATACTGCCTTCTAACCACTGTGCCACCACGACTCCATAAAGTGCAAAATCATTCCAAAGATGCACTTCCAACCATTTCAAAAAGAAGGTAGAATGCATGTCTTTCCCTTTACAGTACAAACATACTCACTTAGCACATTCACTTCCTCTCTCTCCACCTAATTTCATGGCTTAACCTTTTGTCTTCAAGTCCCTCCCCAGCCCCCATTTCCTCCCAGAAAGTTGTTTCTGGTATTTTTGATATTTTCTCACTTTACCTTAAAGCGGGCAAGATAATCGCCAATAACACTTTGCTGCCAGATCTCCTCAGCAGTCTTGGGTGACTCAGGAAGTTTACCACGATCTTCCTTGTCAGAACCATGTTTTTTCTCTGTCTGAGCTTTCAGGGCAGACACACGAGCCTTATACTTGGCCTAGATGAGCAAAGAGCAAGTATGGTTAAAATCTATGAGTTAATCAAGATTTACTGGCTAGCCAAAAAGAAAGAACGAAAGATTGGCTGACTGAACCCCTGCAATGTCGCGTGGTCGCACAGAGAGACGGACACTTGAGCTGGGTAGTACTTCTTTATTTGATCAGGAATGAAGCTGAAGCAAAGGGGTTACCTGGCGTCTCTTTATACCTGCCCAGGTGAATCGCAGCCAATAGATTCAAACCTGGGCTTCCCGCCAGTGCAGGTGCCAATGGATTTAAACCCTGGCTTCCCGCCAGAGCTGACCATGCCCTGGGGCTATCAACGACTAGCTCTATTCAGGCTTTCCCGCCAAAAGCAGTTATAGCCTGGAGCTGTCCAGCCCCCTGCTGTGCTGACATTCCATGTATGCTTTAATAGCATACACTGCGGAGCTCCGGCAATGTGGCGACCCTTGGGAGCCTCACAGGAATATTTATTTATTTATTTATTTATTTAATTTATATACCGCCCTTCTCTCAAGAGACTCAGGGCGGTTAACAGGGCAATACGTAAAAGACAAATACAAAAGTTAAAATTGTTAAAACATGATTAAACAATGCCCATAGTACAAATAGTACAAATTTAAAATTAAAGTCATAATAACAAACCCACCCCATCCCATCAGGCCAGGCCCGCTTCCTTAAAGAGATGGGTTTTAAGGTCGCGCCGGAAGGAGCGGAGGTCGGGCGCCATCCAGAGCTCTACCGGAAGATGGTTCCATAAGTCCGGTGCACCCACAGAGAACGCTCTCCCCCTGGGGGCCACCAGTCGGCATTCTTTGACCGGCGGCACCCTGAGGAGGCCCTCTCTGTGGGAGCGTACTGGGCGGAGGGAAGTTGACGCCGGCTGCAGGTGCTCCCCAAGGTATTCTGGACCCATGCCATGGAGGGCTTTGTAGGTCATTACCAACACCTTGAACCTCACCCGGAAGACAACTGGCAACCAATGCAGCTCGCGGAGCAAAGGTGTAACACGGGAGTATCGGGAGACCCCCAACACAACTCTCGCGGCTGCATTCTGTGCCAGCTGGAGCCTCCGAGTGGTCTTCAAGGGTAGCCCCATGTAGAGAGCGTTGCAGTAATCAAGACGAGAGGTCACGAGCGCATGAGTGACCGTGCGCAAGGCATCCCGGTCTAGATAGGGCCGCAACTGGCGCACCAGGCGAACCTGGGCGAACGCCCCCCTAGTTACAGCTACAATATGGTCTTCTAAAGAGAGCTGTGAATCTAGGAGGACTCCCAAGTTGCGAGCCCTATCTACAGGAGGTAATGACTCACCCCCCATAATGAGGGGTGGGATATCCTGAATATCCCGGGATGCCGGTACGCACAGCCACTCCGTCTTGTCGGGGTTGAGACGAAGCCTGTTCCTCCCCATCCAGACCCGGACCGCCTCCAGGCACCGGGACATCACGTCGAGGGCATCACTGGGGTGGTTTGGGGTCGAAATGAAAAGTTGGGTATCATCAGCATACTGATGATACCCAACTCCAAAACCACGAATGATCTCACCCAGCGGCTTCATGTAGATGTTGAACAGAAGGGGCGAGAGGACCGACCCCTGAGGGACTCCACAAGCGAGAGGCCTCGCGGTCGACCTCTGCCCCCCCGTCAACACCGACTGCGAACGTCCCAGGAGATAGGAGGAGAACCACTGAAGAACCGTGCCTCCCACTCCCAATCCCCTGAGACGCCGCAGCAAGATACCATGGTCGATGGTATCGAAAGCCGCTGAGAGGTCTAATAGGACTAGAACAGAGGAGTATCCTCTGTCCCGAGCCCTCCAGAGATCATTCACCAGCGCGACCAATGCCGTCTCCGTGCTGTACCCAGGCCTGAAGCCCGATTGGTACGGGTCTAGATAATCCGCTTCATCCAGGACCAGAGGGAGCTGATGTGCCACCACACTCTCAACAACCTTCGCAAGGAAGCGAAGGTTGGAGACCGGACGAAAGTTATTCAAAACATCCGGATCCAAGGTAGGCTTCTTGAGGAGAGGTCTCACCACCGCCTCCTTCAAGGCGGCGGGAAAACTGCCCTCACTCAAAGAAGCAGCTATAACCGCCTGGAACCAGCTTCGTGTCCCCTCCCGGGCTGCATAAACCAGCCAGGAAGGGCACGGGTCCAATAAACATGTGGTGGAGTTCAGCCTCCCCATGATCCTGTCCACTTCCTCCGGAGTCACAGGATCGAACTCCTCCCAGATGACATCGACAAGATCACTCGTGTCCTGATCGTCCGATACTGCCCAGTCGGAGTCCAAACCGGTCCGAATCCGAGCGATTTTGTCCGACAGATGTTGACTAAATTCCTCGGCACGCCCCTGCAAGGGATCCTCACTGACCTCCTAGTTGAGGAGGGAGCGGGTCACTCTAAACAGGGCGGCCGGGCGATTATCTGCGGACGCGATGAGGGCAGCGAAATAATTAGATCTCGCTACCCTCATCGCAGCGAGATAAGACCTAATATGGGTTCTTAGTCGCAATCGGTCGGATTCAGATCGGGTGGACCTCCAAACGCTCTCTAGGCCCCGTCTCCGACGCTTCATCTCCCGGAGCTCCGCGGAAAACCATGGAGCCCATTGGGATCTGCGCCGGGTCAGGGGCCGCAAGGGTACAACTCAGTCAAGTGCCTCCGTGGCCGTCCTTTCCCAGGCCTCCACTAAGGCATCCGCCGAGCTGTGAGCTGGGGAGGCAGGTGGGGCCCCCAGCGCTGCCTGAAACCTCTCAGGGTCCATTAAGCGCCTGGGGCGGAACCATCTAGTTGGCTCAACAACCCCACGGTGGGGGGTGGCAAAACGGAAGACCAGCCGCAGGAGATGATGGTCGGTCCATGACAGGGGCATAACAATTGGGGAGCCCCCACCAAGATCATCTAACCACCGACCAGATAAGAAAACCAAGTCAAGGGTGTGGCCTCCCTCATGGGTTGGTCCATAAATTACCTGCGTCAGGTCCATGGCCGTCATGGAAGCCATGAACTCCCGAGCTAACTCAGATACTCCTCCCAGGGATGGTAGATTGAAGTCTCCCAAAACCATTAGTTTAGGAAACTCAATCACCAGCCCTGAGAGGATATCGAGAAGCTCAGGCAGGGCTGCTGCTACGCGACTAGGCGAAAGGTACGCGAGCAGCAAGCCCAACTGCGCCCTAGGACCAAACCTCAATAAGAGAGATTCACACCCGACTATCTGAGGAACGGTGGCTTCCTGCGGACATAAGGTCTCCCTCATAACTACAGCCACTCCCCCACCCCTACCCTGAGTCCGAGGCCGGTGTAGCACCCGGAAGCCTGGTGGGCAGAGATCCACCAGGGGGATACCACCCTCTGGGCCCAACCAGGTTTCCGTAATGCAAGCCAGGTCCGCTTGCTCACCCTCGACTAAATCCCGGACGAGGGGAGCCTTATTAACAACGGACCTGGCATTTAGATACACCAGTCGGAGCTCAGGTGGCTGCACATCCCCGCTCCCAGAGCCTTGGGTCGAAGGCAGAGGGTCGGAGCGTCTCACCGCTTGGAGATAGCGGAGAGGCCCTCCCGGAGGTCGATACGGCCCTCTGATCTTACACCTGCAGCCATTCCCTATCGTCGTGGGAATTGGCATTCCCACGACCCGCTCCAGAGATGACCGACCCCGGCTCCCTCTCAACGCGATCTCTACTAGGCCTGGTCTGAACAGCAGTTGGCAGAGTGCCCCCTCTCTCCAACCAACCACAACCCTCCCCCCTCCCTAACCCTACAAAAAATTTAGCTAAAAAAGTAATCAGGGGCCTCTTGTTAAATTTATATCTTAGGCCCCTGTTTCTGCCCAGCCATCTCTCAGGGTCCCAACAGTCGGACCCGTCATCAAGAGGTAAATTAAAAGGTAAGGCGGGTCGCTCCCAGGATGGGAGGGCACCCCTGAGAGCGAGTAAAACCGTGCTGGAGTATCTCAAAACCATGGTAAAATTGGGTAATACAGCAAGAAACAGACCCAGATCGAATAAATAAAAAGGGAGGATCTTAAAAATGGAAGGGGAATATCCAGACTGCAAACCCAGCTCTTCTGCCACTAGAGCAGGGTAACCCCGGGACAATCCCCGTTCTCTCACAACGGTCAGAACCGGGGAGCAGCCTGAGATATACAGCCGGGGAGAGAGATACCGCCTAGAGCTCTCACCTCTAGGACGGAAAAGATGGAGCTCTTAACTCTTAACCACTCTCTCACAGTGGTTATACACCCGGCACCTTCCACAGCCCAGGGGGAAAGGAAAGGAGAGGACAATAGGCGAAACCAGTCAGCGAGATGGATTAGGGTAAAAAACCCATAAAGTCACGGAGTGGGGCTCAAAGATATGGTCCAGTGAACTATAATAGTCCATGCCTCCAGATGTCCAGGCATAATAGTCCATGCCTCCAGATGTCCAGGCATAAAAGTCCATACTCCACCCAGCCATAGTCACTGTACCAAGACGGTCGCGGCACTCCAACCCCCTCACCGCCAACCGTCTCAGACGTCAACCAGGGCCGTCTCCACCACTCCAGCTTAAAACGCTGACGCTGTTCCAAACCGTAGTTCATAATGGGAGTTGTTACTCAACCAACATCCGGCTCCTGAGCAACTGGAGACAGCTGGTCGGCACCGAGAGCACAGTCAGCTGGTCGGCACCAAGAAATTCAACACGGGGCTCAGTCAGATCTTCCGGACCCACACGGGGTCCGGAAGATCTGACTGAAGATCTGTGAAGGGCCTGGGATGGGGGACGAGGACGAGGTGAGCTTCTGTATTGTTATCTTTTGGCCCCGCGAGCCCTGGACTCTCCGAGGTCTCCGAGGTTTTCCATCTGAGCCCGGAAGAGTTTCTGGAGGCCCTAGAGGACGCGGAGGAGCTGAGCAGTGCCCCACGCTGCGCGACCAGCTGTTTGTCGGACCGCGGGGGCTCGGCGGACTCGGCGAACTCTAACGGAGGCTGCTGGAGTGCCTGGAAGACCTAGATATTCTGCGGAGCTCTGCTCTACGCGGCGCCAACCAGCTGACTGTTGGTGCCGGGGGAGTTTTGAGAGTTTTGAGAGCCTGATTAATAACTCGTTGGAGCCGGGTGGAGGATTTTGGAGGCCTGCGTTCCGCCGACCAGCTGACTGTTGGCCCCTGATGGAGTCTGCGGATCCTGGTGGCGTTCTCAAAGCCTGCGGAGCCCGGGACAACTTTCTAGAGCTTGGCGGTGTTCCGGAGCGCCTTTCAGCTGCTTGGGGGAGCCGCGTGTTGACTGATTAACTATGAATCGCGGCTTGGAGCAGCGTTGGCGTGGAAGTGTTGAAGTGGTGGAGATATTGCCTGGTTGGTGTCTGAGATGGCTGGCGGCGAAGAGAGTGGAGTACCGCGGCCTCTCTGGTATGGTGACCTGGCCTGGTGGTGGAATGCGGAAGCTGATGCCTCGGACGTTAATGAGGCACAATTTAACCCCTGCGCCGCCAGAAACTGACTAGACCATGTTTTGTGGTTCTGTTGAACTACCATGGTCTCGGTTTCCCTTCCTGGCTATCATCTGGTCCTTCTACAACATGAAATTGAACTGTGTAACCGGATCTCTCCTACCATTCGGTGTCTCTACAGGCTTATCAGCCCTGATGTATTTCGCTGACTCTTTTGCTCTAATTCCCTCCTCTCTCCTCCCCTCCCCTATAATTTTGGAAGCTCCGGGTTACAACCACTGTGGGAGAGTGGTTGAGGTGAGAGCTCTGGGCGGTATTGCTTCCCCCCGGTTGTATGTACCAGGCTGCTCCCTGGCCCTGACCGCCGTGAGAGGGCGGGATTCGATCTGTTCCGGGGTTTCCCAGCTCTAGTGGCAGTGGAGCTGGGCTGGCACTCTGGTCATTTGCCTTCGATTTATTTTTAGATCCTCCCGTATCGATCTGGTCTGCCTTGCTGCCTTTTTTGTCGGACTTGTTTAATTATCATCATGCGTCTGACTTATCCTAGCACGGTTTTATTCGCCCTCAGGGGGGGCCCCCATCCTGGGAGCAACCCGCCTTACTCTTTACACCTCCTCTTCATGAAGGGCCCGATTGTTGGGACCCTGAGAGATGGCTGGGCACGGGTAGGGGCCTCCGATATAAATCAATTAAGAGGCCCCTGGTTAGTTTTTTGGCTAAGTTTTTTAGGAGGTTAGGGAGGGGGGTGGGAACTTCTTTTGGTTGTTCGGATATGGGGGGTAGTCCAACAACTGTTGTTCAGGCCAGGTCCGGGATTGATCGCGGGGGGGAGGAGCGGGGGTCGGTTGCCCCCTGGGCTCCAGGGCAAGTCGTGGGATTACCCATTGCCACGACGTTAGGGAATGGCAGCAGGTGTAGGAACAGAGGGCCGTATCGATCTCAGGGAAGGCCTCTCCGCTGCTTGCAAGCGGTGAGGCACTCCGACCCTCTTGTTCCGCCCCGAGGTCCCGGGAGTGAGGATGTGCAGCCTCCTGAGCTCCGGCTGGTGTACTTGAATGCCAGGTCTGTCGCTAACAAAGCTCCTCTCGTCCGTGACTTGGTCGAGTGTGAGCAGGCGGACCTGGCTTGCATCACAGAGACTTGGTTGGGCCCAGAGGGCGGTATTCCTCTGGTTGATCTTTGCCCACCAGGTTTCCGGGTGCTACACCGGCCTCGGGCTCAGGGCAGGGGTGGGGGAGTGGCTGTTGTTATGAGTGAGACCTTGTGCCCGCGGGAGGCCACCGTTCCTCAGATAGTCGGGTGTGAGTCTCTCTTTTTGAGATGCGGCCCTGGTGCGCAGTTGGGCTTGCTGCTGGTGTACCTTTCGCCTAGTCACGCAGCAGCAGCTCTGCCTGAGCTTCTCGATGTCCTCTCTGGGTTGGTGATTGAGTTCCCGAAACTTATAGTTTTGGGGGACTTCAATCTACCATCTCTGGGAGGATCATCTGAGTTGGCTCGGGAGTTCATGGCTTCCATGACGGCCATGGACCTGACGCAAGTAATTTCGGGACCGACTCATGAGGGAGGCCACACCCTTGACCTAGTTTTCTTATCTGGACGGTGGTTAGATGATCTTGGTGGGGGCTCCCAAATTGTTATGCCCCTGTCATGGACCGATCATCATCTCCTGCGGCTGGTCTTCCGTTTTGCTACCCCCCGCCGTGGGTGTGTGGAACCAATTAGATGGTACCACCCCAGACGCTTAATGGATCCCAAGAGGTTCCAGGCAGCGCTGGGGTCCCCACCTGCCTCCCTCACTCACAGCTCGGCAGATGCCTTAGTGGAAGCCTGGGAAAGGGCAGCCACTGAGCCACTGAGGCTCTTGACCGAGTTGTACCCTTGCGGCCCCTCCGCGGAGCTCCGGGAGATGAAGCATCGGAGACGGGGCCTAGAGAGCGGTTGGAGATCCAGCCGATCCGAATCCGACCGATTGCGACTAAGAACCTATATTAGGTCTTATCTCGCGGCGATAAGGGTGGCGAGGTCTAATCACTTCGCTACCCTTATCGCGTCCGCAGATAATCGCCCGGCCGCCCTGTTTAGGGTGACTCGCTCCCTCCTTAATCAAGAGGTGAGGGAGGAACCCTTGCAGGGTCGTGCCGAGGAGTTTAACCAACATCTGTCGGACAAAATCGCTCGGTTTCGGACCGGTCTGGACTCTGACTGGGCAGAGTCTGACGATCAGGACACGGGCGGTCTTGTCGATATTACCTGGGAGGAGTTTGATTCTGTGACTCCGGAGGAAGTGGACAGAATTATGGGGAGGCTGAGCTCCACCAAATGTTTATTGGACCCGTGCCCTTCCTGGCTGGTTTATGCAGCCCGGGAGAGGACACGAAGCTGGTTCCAGGCAGTTATATCAGCTTCTTTGAGTGAGGGTAGCTTCCCTGCCGTCTTGAAAGAGGCGGTGGTGAGGCCTCTCCTCAAGAAGCCTGCCTTGGACCCAGCTGTATTGAACAACTTTCGTCCGGTCTCCAACCTTCGCTTCCTTGCGAAGGTTGTTGAGAGTGTGGTGGCGCATCAGCTCCCTCTGGTACTGGATGAAGCGGATTATCTAGACCCGTACCAATCGGGTTTCAGGCCCGGGTACAGCACGGAGACGGCATTGGTCGCGCTGGTGAATGATCTCTGGAGGGCTCGGGACAGGGCACATTCCTCTGTTCTAGTCCTATTAGACCTCTCAGCGGCTTTCGATACCATCGACCATGGTATCCTGCTGCGGCGTCTCAGGGGATTGGGAGTGGGAGGCACGGTCTTACAGTGGTTCTCCTCCTATCTCCAGGGACGTTCGCAGTCGGTGTTGACAGGAGGGCAGAGATTGACCGCGAGGTCTCTAGTTTGTGGAGTTCCTCAGGGGTCGGTCCTCTCGCCTCTCCTGTTCAACATCTATATGAAACCGCTGGGTGAGATCATTCGTGGCTTTGGAGTTGGGTATCATCAGTACGCTGATGATACCCAGCTTTTTCTTTCGACCCCAAACCACCCCAGTGATGCCCTCGCTGTGATGTCCCGTTGCCTGGAGGCGGTTCGGGTCTGGATGGGGAGGAATAGACTTCAACTCAACCCCGACAAGACTGAGTGGCTTTGCATACCTTCATCCCGGGTCTATTCGGATATTCCATCTCTTTCTATGGGGGGTGAATTATTACCCCCCGTAGATAGGGCTCGCAACTTGGGAGTCCTCCTAGATTCACGGCTCACCTTGGAAGATCACATAGTGTCTGTTACTAGGGGGGCTTTCGCCCAGGTTCGCCTGGTGCGCCAGTTGCGGCCCTATCTAAGCCGGGATGATTTATGCACGGTCACTCACGCGCTCGTGACCTCTCGTCTAGACTACTGCAACGCTCTCTACATGGGGCTTCCCTTGAGGACCGCCCGGAGGCTCCAACTGGTACAGAATGCAGCCGCGAGAGTTGTGTTGGGAGTCTCCCGATACTCCCATGTCACACCTCTGCTCCGTGAGCTGCATTGGTTACCAGTTGTCTTCCGGGTGAGATTCAAGGTACTAGTAATGGTGTTTAAAGCCCTACATGGCAGGGGTCTGGAATACCTTAGGGAACACCTGCTGCCGGCATCAACTTCCCTCCGCCCTGTGCGTTCCCACAGAGAGGGCCTCCTCAGGGTGCCACCGGTCAGAGAATGTAGATTGGTGGCCCCCAGGGGGAGATCTTTCTCTGTGGGCGCCCCGGAACTATGGAACCAGTTACCAGTTGAGCTCCGGATGGTGCCCGATCTTCGCTCCTTTCGCCGCGATCTAAAAACATACTTGTTCGAACAAGCCGGCCTGGCCTGAGGGGGGATTGATGGGGTTTTTACTGTCATTTTATTGGGTTTTTTTTTTATTGAAAAGTTTTACAGTACATTTTATCTTTAACAATCCCCCCCTCCCCCCACCCCTACCTAACCCTCCCTATCCCTCCCCCCATTCCCCCTCCCCTCCCGACTTCCCAGAGCTAAGTACAAGGTATAAAAACAAAGAACAATCATAAACATCCATATGCTAAAAACAATAAACTATTAACTCTATCGCCCTCTAGCTCATATAAAATGACTACAAGCAATACTAATGTTACATATAAAAAGAAAAAAAAGAAAAAAGGAAAGGAAACTTATTCAAATGCTAAATGAAACTTTTTAGTCCCATATTTGTTCTGAATATAATCAATCCACTTTTTCCACTCCATAATATAACGTTCTTGCGAATGATCTTTCAAGTAAGCCGAAATCTTTGCCATTTCCGCCAGGTCAGAAACCTTTAGAGTCCATTCTTCTATAGTCGGCAGTTCCTCCTTTTTCCAATATTGACCTATTAATAGTCCTGCTGCTGTAATTAAATTCAACATCAACTTAATGTCCACAACAGTAGCATCTGTAATTATGCCCAGCAAAAACAATTGCGGACAAAACTTTATCCTTTGCTTAAAGATCTTCTGCATATTCCACCAAATTTTTATCCAAAAAGCCTTAACCTTTTTGCAGGTCCACCATATATGAAAATACGTTGCATCTTCACCACCACATCTCCAACATTTAGGTTGATAATTCGGATACATACTTGCAAGCTTTTTAGGATCTAAATGCCATCTATAAAACATTTTATAAAAGTTCTCTCTTAGGTTTTGGGCTTGTGTGAATTTTACGTTCCTCACCCAGATCTTTTCCCAAGTATCCATTGTAATAACTTCTTGGATATTCTGGGCCCATCTTATCATACAGTCTTTAACAAGTTCTGTTTCTGAGTCAATATCTATCAATGCAAGATAAATCCGTTTAATATGTGCTGGACCCTGATTTCTAATTTGCTTTATCAAATTTTCATCAGTCATTGAGAAACCAATTTTCTGGTCTTCTTTCCACCTGGCACGTAATTGAGTATATTGGAACCAAGTTTGAACAATCTTCTCATCTCGCAAGAGATTGTACGGCTTCAAACACCAGACGTTCCTTTCCAAACTTAAGATCTCCTTATACGTAGTCACATCATGTTTGAAGCCTACATTTATGTTTTCTATTGCATGTTTCGGGATTGCCCACAACGGCATCTTGCAGTCTAACTTATGTCTATACTTCTTCCAAACTCTCAACAATGCCTGTCTTAAAATATGCACTTTAAATACATTATCTACCTTCTTATCATACAACAAATATGCATGCCAGCCAAATAACAAGTCGTGGCCCTCAAGATTTAATAATCTCCCTTGTGTCAAATTAATCCAATCACTTATTCCTGACAACGCAGCAGCTTCATAATATAATTTAAGATTAGGCATTTTAAGACCACCTCTTTCACGAGTATCCTGCATAATCTTAAGTTTAATTCCTGGCCTTTTCCCTGCCCACACAAATTTATTGATACCCCGTTGCCATTCTTCCAAATTAGAATCTTATTTAAGAATCGGTATCATTTGGAATAAAAATAAAAATTTAGGCAGGACATTCATTTTCACTGCTTCAATTCTTCCCAGTAAAGACAATTGCAATTTTTCCCAACTCTCCAATTATTTTTGAATTTTTCCCCATAACTTTTCATAATTATTTTTATATAACTTTGCATTTGAGGGTGACAGATACACCCCCAAATATTTAACCCTTTTAACAATCTCAAATCCAGTTAATCCTTCTAAAAGGGCCTTTTGCGGTATTGTCATATTTTTGGCCAAAATTTTTGTTTTTTGTACATTAACCTTAAATCCAGAAACCTTCCCATATTGCATTATTATCTCCATCAGGTCCACAACAGAGCTTTCTGGCTGAGTCACCGTAACAACCAGATCGTCTGCAAACGCCCTCAATCTATAATCCTGATCTCTAATTTGAATACCCTTAATTTTTTCCGAATTCCGTATTTTTATCAATAATATCTCCAATGTTAAAACAAATAATAAAGGTGATAACGGACACCCTTGTCTTGTGCCCTTCTCAATATTGCATACTTCAGTCAGACTATTGTTAACTATTATTCGGGCAGTTTGTTTTTGATATAATGCCCTAATTGGTTGTAAAAATTTATCCCCAAAATTCATTTTATCTAAAACTTTCATCAAAAATTGCCAATTCAATTGATCAAAAGCTTTTTCAGCATCTAAGAAAATTAGCGCCGCAGGGATCTGGTTGTTCCTTTCCAAAAACTCCACCACATCAACTATATGCCTCACATTATTTTTCATTTGTCTACCACTAATAAACCCAGTTTGATCCCCATGAATCATCTGTTGCAAAACCCTCATCAATCTATTAGCTAATACCTTAGCAAATATCTTGTAGTCTGTATTTAAAAGTGATATTGGTCTGTAGTTTTTTACTTGAGTAGCATCTTGATCTTCCTTTGGAATCAAAGAAATAAAAGCAGTTCTCCAAGACGGAGGCACCTTTCCCCCCCTCTGAATTGTCTGAAACAATTCCCTTAATGGCTTTATCAGCTCCAATTGTAGATGTTTGTAGTAGACCGCAGTCAGACCATCCGTACCTGGCGCTTTATCCAACTTCAATTCCTTAATTGCTATAAAAATTTCTTCTTCTGTTATCAATTGATTAATCTCCTCCTTTTGTTCCTGTGTAAGAACCGGGATGCTAGCATTCTTCAAATATACATCAATATCTGTTTCATTAATCTTCTCCTTAACATATAGTTTAGAATAAAAATCCACAAAGGCTTCCTTGATAAGATCCTGTTGAAACACAACCTTTCCTTTGTATTCAATTTTATCTATGCTAGAGGCCCTTTGTTTTTTCCTTAACCTGTAGGCTAGCCACCTACCTGGTTTATTGGCATTGCAAAAAGTGTTATACCTAGCAAACCGTAAGTTAGTTGCCACCTGATCAGCCATCAACATATCAAATTGTCTTCTTAACAAGTTAATAACCTCTTTAATCTTCACATCCGATGGATTCAAAATTAGGGCCTTTTCTTTTTCCCTAATTTCATTCTCCAGTTCTTTCCTCCTAATTTCCAGATTACGTCTGTATTTATTATTCATATATATTAACACCCCTCTCATATAAGCTTTGCTAGCATCCCAAACCATGTCCATAGAAGTATCCTTATTCATATTAATTTCAAAAAAGTCTTTCATCTGCTTTTTACATTCTTCCACATTTCTCTGATTTCTAAACAAATTCTCATTTACGCGCCAGGAGCGCCTATCTCTATTGTCCTTATTGATCTCTAACCAGACTGGACTATGGTCAGATATAGTTCTTGCACAGATCTTTATCTTCTTAATCCTAGAAAAAAAATCATTAGTCAGTAATATAAAATCAATCCTAGAAAAAGATTGGTGTCTATCAGAAAAAAAAGTATAATCCTTTTCATGTAAATGCGTTTCACGCCAAATGTCTCGTAATTCCAGATCATCCTTCATTTCAAAAAAAGATTTAGGCAGTCTAGCATGACTCGGGGCATGTTTAAAAAAACCCGATTTGTCCAGCTGTACATCCAAGACACCATTCCAATCTCCCATAAAAATAAAAGATTTATAATCCAACTGGGTAATCTTTGTATGTAGTGAACTATAAAAGTCAGCTTGTTGTTGATTTGGAGCATACAGTCCAACTAAAAGCGTTTTTTTGCCTTCTAACAGCAAATCTATCATAACATATCTTCCTTGCTTATCTACTTCAATTAGTTCCGCTGTCAGAGTATTCTTAACATAAATAACCACTCCATTTTTCTTATTCATTGCAGAAGCAATAAATTGCGTACCCAACCTTGAATTCAACAAGTACTTTTGGTCCATAACCCTAATATGCGTTTCTTGCAAGCAAATAACGTCAGTCTTAAATTGTTTTAAATATTGAAAAACTTTCTTTCTCTTCTGTGGTGAATTTAATCCATTAACATTCCAGGTTAGGAACTTAGTCACCATTCTTGGCATCCTGAAGCTTCTGGAGCATGTCTGCCAGGACCCTTGTAACTTCCTTAGGCCGCGCCCCTCCCACAGCTTCACTGTAAGTACGCTTTGGAGGTTCCATAACTTTCTGCTGATCTTGTTCTTGCTTTTGTCTCACTCGTCTTAAAGCGGCACGTGTCATCCTCTGCTCTCCAGCAGCTGCCGATGAAACTGTAATTTGATCCCCTCCAGCACCATTCTCCTCTGTCTGTGTTCCATCAGCATCTTGAGGCTTTCCCTCGCCATATCCCTTTACAGCTTCCAGAAGTGATAGAGGGGTTGCTTTTAAAACTTTGCTGTAAAAATCACGTGCCTGAGTCACTGTAACCAGACAGTATCTTTTACCTTCATGCATCACCACCATGCCCACTGGAATCTCCCATCTCAACTTGATGTCACATTTCTTAAGTTCCTGTGCTAGGAAGGCAAAATCTTTCCTTCTCCTTAAAATCTTTGGAGGAATCTCTTTTAAGACCAAAACTTCTTGCTCAGCAACCACAAACTTAGTATCGTAAGCAACTTGAATAACTTCATCCCTAATTGCTCTCTTTGTAAAGTAAACCACCACATCTCTAGGTAGCTTCCTCTGCCTTGCAATCCATGAGTTCACACGAAAGATTTTATCTATACTTCCTTCAATTTCAGCTGCTGACTGACCCAGTACCACTTCCAAAGCCTCAGAGACCAGCTGCTTTAAATCTTCTTTAGGATTCTCTTTTAAGACCCTGATTCTGATAGCAAACTCCATCTGATGGTACTGGACGAGGCTCAAGTCTCCATCCATTTTATCCCTTATATTTTCATTCTCTAGTACTTTTGCTTCTAATATAGAATTCTTTTGACTAAGATCCTCCACTTTTTCATCCAAGCGTTGCACACATACAGCCACACTTTCAATTGTAGACAAGATGTCTGCCCTCATTGCTCTAAACTTCTCTTCCATCTTCTCCTCCAGTTTCTCCTCCAGCTTTTCCATCATATCTGACATTAGTTGTGAATGCTTTTCAAAGGCATCCTGTAAATCCTTAAGCGTCAATGCCAGAGCAGGTGCAGGAGGGAGCAAAGCTTGCAACGAAGTCTGTTGCACCGGGGAAGCCCCCGCACTCCGAAGAACTTTGGAGGCTTTCGTCGCCATCTTCCCCCACTTTCACTTGCTGCGCACTTTCACTTTAAAGCCAGAAAATCCATTGAGCTAGAGAGTAAAGATAAAAGTCCACTTCACCTTGACCTCCTGTACCGCTCTGCCTGCGTCTTCATACTCAAGAGTCTTTCCTTCTGGCAGGGGTGGTTGCTAACGCTTGGCTCTGCTCCCAAAATCACAGAGCAGAGACGCTGCGCAGCCCGGAGCAAACCCAGGCTTCGGGGGGCTCAATCCTTCAGCCGCCCAAACTTAAAGCTCAGGCGACCCCGGAGAGCTCAACCCCTACCTGGGGCCTCACCCCCTCCTCTTCTCCCGGGGAGGGGGCTTCCGAATCACCAAAACAGCTGATCGACGCTGTTTTCAGTGATTCAACAAAGCTGCGGAGCGGACAGCCCGGAGATGGCTGTCTTCAGCATCGCGTCGCCACCGGAAGTTCAGGGTTTTAAATTATTTAAAAGAAATAGACTAAACAAAAGAGGAGGTGGAGTTGCTCTATATATAAGAAATAACTTTATCTCTACAGAAATAGAGCACAACAATGATGAAACCTGTAAACTTGAATGTATTTGGGTCAATATAAAAGGGAGAAAAAAATGACATTGCCATAGGTGTATACTATAGGCCGCCCAACCAAACAGAGGAAATAGATGAACTTTTTGCTAGTCAGTTAACTAAGGTATGTTGGAAGCGCATCGCAATAGTAATGGGGGACTTTAATTACCCTGATATCAACTGGGAGACAAATTCTGCACCAAGTGGAAGATCTAACAGATTCCTGACAAACCTAGCAGACAACTTTCTCTCCCAAAAAGTAGAGAAGGGAACTAGGGGATTAGCCATATTGGATTCAATTCTCACTAACAGAGATGAAATGATAGAAAGTGTCAAAGCCACAGGAATCTTGGGGGAAAGTGATCATGCAATATTGGAATTCAACATTATGGAAGCACAAGCAATAGAATACAGCCAAACTAGAGTCTTGGACTTTAAAAGAGCTAATTTCAATAAACTTAGAGAGACCTTGGGAAGAATTCCATGGATGAGAATCCTAAAGGGGAAAACAACTCAAGAAGCTTGGGAAATTTTGAAAAGTGAGATAATAAAGGCCCAGTCTAGTACAATACCAACAAAGAAGAAAAATAACAGCTTTGAAAGGAAACCAGCATGGCTGCATAAAGAACTCTCTGACAAACTGAAAGATAAAAGGGACAAGTATAGGAAGTGGAAAGAGGGGCACATAACTAAGTCAGAATATCAGCAAATAGCCCGTGCCTGCAAAGATGAAGTGAGGGAAGCTAAGGCTCAAAATGAACTAAGGCTTGCGACCAAAGTCAAAAATAACAAAAAAAGCTTCTTTCAACATATAAGAAACAAGAAAAAAGTTAAGGAAATGATTGGTCCATTAGTGGGGGAAAGTGTCTGCCCTCATTGCTCTAAACTTCTCTTCCAGCTTCTCTTCCATTTTCTCCTCCAATTTCTCCTCCAGCTTTTCCATCATATCTGACATTAATTGTGTTTGCTTTTCAAAGGCATCCTGTAAATCTTTAAGAGTCAGTGCCAGAGCAGGTGTGGGAGGGAGCAAAACTTGCAACGAAGTCTGTTGCACCGGGGAAGCCCCCGCACTCCGAAGAACTTTAGAGGCTTTCGTCCCCATCTTCCCCCACTTTCACTTGTTGCGCACTTTCACTTTTAATCCATAAAATCTGTTGAGCTAGAGAGTAAAGATAAAAGTCCACTTCACCTTGACCTCCTGTACCGCTCTGCCTGCGTCTTGATACTCAAGAGTCTTTCCTTCTGGCAGGGGTGGTTGCTAACGCTTGGCTCTGCTCCAAAAATCACAGAGCAGAGACGCTGCACAGCCCGGAGCAAACCCAGGCTTCGGGGGGCTCAATCCTTCAGCCGCCCAAACTTAAAGCTCAGGCGGCCCCGGAGAGCTCAACCCCTACCTGGGGCCTCACCCCCTCCTCTTCTCCCGGGGAGGGGGCTTCCGAATCACCAAAACAGCTGATCGGCGCTGTTTTTCAGTGATTCAACAAAGCTGCAGAACAGACAGCCCAGAGATGGCTGTCTTCAGCGTCGCATCACCACCGGAAGTCTTTTATTGGGGTTTTTATTATGTATTAACTGTTTTTTAATGGGCATGTATTTAATTACTTTTTAACTTTTGTAATTCTGTGTTTTATTCTTGCCCTGTACACCGCCCTGAGTCCTTCGGGAGAAGGGCGGTATAGAAATATTAATAAATTAAATTAAATTACACTACACCCCTTCCCCCATAGTGAGGAATTACCCTCTGTCATTCCGTCTCCCATAACTATATACGCTTATTTACACTATACACAAAAATTACAATTGTTATCCCTTGGTTGCTTCTCCACCCCCCTTAAGAGCGCACATAGTCTGCGAGGTAGCTTGGAGCCTTGTGCGGCCTGCTTGATCTTCTTGGGACTGGTTCTCCTGGTGGTGTGGTGCTGTGTCTAGACTCTCTTCCTTGTTGTGATGGATTGTGGTGTGTGTGTGTGTTGCGGTGCCCGGGTTTTGTGTTCTGCTGGGTTCTAGTGACTGCCTGGTTTCTCTGTCAGTCTCCTGCCTGGGGTGGAGTTGCCACTGTGACCCTCTGGTAGCCCTCCTGGGTGTTTGTGTTGGCTCTTCCTCCTCAGCCCCCAGTGTGTCCTCAACAACCCTTTCAGGGGCCCTTTTCCTCAGCTGGTCCAGGTGCCTCTTCCAAAGGAGTCCCCCCTCCACCCTTACTTTGTAGGAAAGGGGTCCTGTTTGCTCTAGTATCTCCCCTGGCACCCATGGGTGACCTGTGGTATAGTTCCTGGCCCAGACGGGGTCCCCTGTGTGGAAACTTGTTTTGATGTTGGGGGTCCCGGCGTCTGCTGCTACCCTGTCTGGGTGAAGCCTGTCCAGTGTTGTTATGAGGCGTCTGCCCCATCTGAGTTCCGCTGGGCTTTTGCCTGTGGCCGTGCAGGGTGTTGCATGTTGGTGTAGGAGGAAGGTGGCCAGTCTTTGCTTCCAATTTCCCTGTACTATGCACTTGAGGGCATCCTTTGTTGTCCGCACGAATCGTTCTGCCAACCCATTACTGGCAGGGTGGAAAGGAGCCGAGGTGGTGTGCCTAATCCCCAAGGTCCTCAGGAACACCTGGAAATCCGAGGAGGTAAATTGTGTTCCATTATCTGACACGATCACATCAGGCAGACCATGTGTAGCAAACATCCCCCTCAATGCTTGAATGGTTCCTGCTGAGGTCATGTTGCCCACTGGCACCACCTCCAGCCATTTAGAATGGCTGTCTACTGCAACCAGAAATGTGTGTCCTTGGAATGGCCCCGCATAGTCTATGTGTACCCTGGACCATGGGGTGTGTGTTTCCTCCCACTTGTGAACTGGTGCATGTGGCTGTTCTGGCCGTGACCTCTGGCATGTGTAACACCCTGCTACTAATTCTTCTATCTCCTTGTCCAACCCTGGCCACCACAGGTAGCTCCTTGCCAGGGCCTTCATTCTTACTATCCCTGGGTGGCCCTCGTGTAATGACTGGAGAACTCTTTCTCTAAGCCTTGTGGGGATGATGACTCTACTCCCCCACGAGACATCCCTTGTGTGTGGATAGTTCATGCCTTCTGGAGAAGTATGCAATGAACTCTTGCCCTGGTGATTTGTCCTGCCACCCACTGCTCACCCATGATTGTCCCCTGCTTAGAACCTTGTCCTTGGGGGTCTCTGTGGCTATGTCCCTTGCGTTGAGGGGGCATTCTGGCAGTTCCTGTATTGCCAGTATTTGGGCAGCCAGTGCTGGGTCCGGCTCCGTATCCCTTAGTGGGAGTCTGCTGAGGCCATCTGCGTGCCCCATCTCTTTGCCCGGCCTGTGTACCAGCCTGCATGAATATGCAGACAGGAATATGGACCAGCGTAACATCTGGGGTGACAGGATCTGTGGTGTCTGCTTCTCTGTTGTAAATAACCCTAACAATGGCTTATGGTCCATATACAGTCAGGGCCGAAATTGTTGGCACCCCAGAAATTTTTCCAGAAAATCAAGTATTTCTCACAGAAAAGTATTGCAGGAACACATGTTTTGCTATACACAGGTTTATTCCCTTTGTGTGTATTGGAACACAACAAAAAAGGGAGGAAAAAAAAGCAAATTGGACATAATGTCAAACAAAACTCCAAAAATGGGCCGGACAAAATTATTCGCACCCTTTCAAAATTGTGGGTAAACAAGATTGTTTCAAGCATGTGATGCTCCTTTAAACTCACCTGGGGCAAGTAACAGGTATGGGCAATATAAAAATCACACCTGAAAGCAGATAAAAAGGAGAGAAGTTCACTTAGTCTTTGCATTGTGTGTCTGTGTGTGCCACACTAAGCATGGACAACAGAAAGAGGAGAAGAGAACTGTCTGAGGACTTGAGAACCAAAATTGTGGACAAATATCAACAATCTCAAGGTTACAAGTCCATCTCCAGAGATCTAGATTTGCCTTTGTCCACAGTGCACAACATTATCAAGAAGTTTGCAACCCATTGCACTGTAGCGAATCTCCCGGGTCGTGGACAGAAGAGAAAAATTGATGAAAGGTTGCAACGCAGGATAGTCCGGATGGTGGATAAGCAGCCCCAAACAAGTTCCAAAGGAATGCAAGCTGTCCTGCAGGCTCAGGGAGCATCAATGTCAGCGCAAACTATCCATCAACATTTAAATGAAATGAAACGCTATGGCAGGAGACCCAGGAGGACCCCACTGCTGACACAGAGACATAAAAAAGCAAGATTACAGTTTACCAAAATGTACTTGAGTAAGCCAAAATCCTTCTGGGAAAACGTCTTGTGGACAGATGAGACCAAGCTAGAGCTTTTGGGTAAAGCACATCATTCTACTGTTTACCGAAAATGAAATGAGGCCTACAAAGAAAAGAACACAGTACCTACAGTGAAATATGGTGGAGGTTCAATGATGTTTTGGGGTTGTTTTGCTGCCTCTGGCACTGGGTGCCTTGAATGTGTGCAAGGCATCATGAAATCTGAGGATTACCAAAGGATTTTGGGTCGCACTGTAGAGCCCAGTGTCAGAAAGCTGGGTTTGCGTCCGAGATCTTGGGTCTTCCAGCAGGCCAATGACCCCAAACATACATCAAAAAGCACCCAAAAATGGATGGCAAGAAAGCGCTGGAGAGTTCTGAAGTGGCCAGCAATGAGTCCAGATCTGAATCCCATTGAACACCTGTGGAGAGATCTTAAAATTGCTGTTGGGAAAAGGCGCCCTTCCAATAAGAGAGACCTGGAGCAGTTTGCAAAGGAAGAGTGGTCCAAAATTCCGGGTGAGAGGTGTAAGAAGCTTATTGATGGTTATAGGAAGCGACTGATTTCAGTTATTATTTCCAAAGGGTGTGCAACCAAATATTAAGTTAAGGGTGCCAATAATTTTGTCCGGCACATTTTTGGAGTTTTGTTTGACATTATGTCCAATTTGCTTTTTTTCCTCCCTTTTTTGTTGTGTTCCAATACACACAAAGGGAATAAACCTGTGTATAGCAAAACATGTGTTCCTGCAATACTTTTCTGTGAGAAATACTTGATTTTCTGGAAAAATTTCTGGGGTGCCAACAATTTCGGCCCTGACTGTATATTAGAAATTCCCTACCATAAAGGTAGTCATGAAATTTCTTTACTCCTGCAACCACTGCCAGTGCCTCCTTGTCTATCTGCGCATAATTTCTCTCTGCAGCTGACAGGGTCCGGGAGTAGTATGCGATGGGGGCCTGGGTTCCATCCTCCTCTAAATGGCTGAGGACTGCCCCAATTCCATAAGGGGATACATCGCACGCAATGCAGATTGGCTTGTCCTCTCTGAAATGTGTGACTGTAGCATTGCCTGCTAACAAGTCCTTCAGTGAGTTGAACGCGTTTGTGTGTGTGTGCGACCAGTCACAGTGTGCCTGCTTGTCCAGCAGCCTGTGTAACGGTTCTGCAATGGTTCCCTTGTGTGGCAGGAATGCATGATAAAAGTTGAGGAGGCCCAGGAATGCCTGCAACTCAGACTTGTTTTTGGGAATTGGGGCTTCCTTGATTGCCCTGACCTTGGATGCAGCTGGGTGGATGCCCCGAGCATCGATTCTGAACCCCAGGAACTCTGTCTCCTTCACCCCAATCTTGCATTTTTCCCTTTTTAGTTACAGACCTGTAGCCCTAAACCTCTGTAGCACAGCTTTCAATCGGTCTGCCAAGACGTCCTCCGAGCTACCCGCAATTAGGACGTTGTCAAAATAGGGGCAAACCCCAGGTATTCCCTTGAGGGTTCTTTCCATCACCTCCTGAAAAATTCCAGGAGCGACGCTAACCCCGAACTGCAGCCGGTCTACCCGGAACGCCCCCTTGTGTGTTACGATCGTTTGCGCTTCTGCCGCCTCCGGGTCAACCGGTAGCTGCTGGTAAGCGTGGGCCAGATCCAGTTTAGCGAACACCGACCCGCCTTGCAGGGACGCAAGAATGCTGCTTACCGCAGGAACTGGGTATGAATGAGCGCTCAAAGCCCAGTTGATTGTCCCCTTATAGTCGGCGCAAATTCTAATTTCGCCGTTTGCCTTGAGTGGTGTTACGATGGGGGTTTCCCATTCCGCTCCATCGACTGGCGTTAGCACCCCCTGGTCTACCAGCTTATCCAATTCCTGCTCTATCTTATGTTTTAGCGCAAACGGAACTCTCCTGGCCTTCATCCTTATGGGTTGCACCTGGGGGTTTAATTTAAATGAGATTGGGGGACCTGTGTACCTTCCCAGCTGCCCGTCGAACACATCCACAAAATCCTTGCAGACAGCTTCAAGGGAAAGGCAGCTCCGCGTCTGGTGAATCCCCGTGATTCCGATGCCCAGCGCGTTGAACCACCCTAACCCCACGAGGCTGGTCCGCTGCCCTTTGATGACCAGTACACTTAATTTGCCCTCGAACCCTTTGTACTGAACCCTCACCAACGCCTCCCCCCAGATGTTAATGGGTGAATTTTGAAAGTCAGAGAGGGTCAGTCTGGATGGCCTCAAGGGAACCCGTTGGCCGCTCCGCTTGCAAATCTCCTTAAACGTTCTGGCGGAGATGATGGACACGGCTGACCCTGAGTCCAGCTCCATCGTGCAGGGGACCCCTTGCAGCTTCACCCTCAATTTTATTTTCAGGGTTAGTGCCGCAGGGGTCCCCGTTAGACAAACGTCCGGCCGTCCCGCCGTGTGGCTGACCGTCAGTCCCGGCAACCGCTCCCCGGTACCTGTAGCGAACTGGAACTCCGCCTCCACTTCGTGCAGGCTATCCCGCTGCTTGCTCCTGCAGACCGCCGCGATGTGCCCGGTCTTCCTGCATGCCCGACACTTGGCCGACTTGAAACGGCAGGTAGACCGGGGATGCTGTCCTCCGCAGCTGGCGCAATGGGTAGACCGGGAGCTGTTCGTACCACAGCCGGAGCACTGTGTAGACTGGGGTTGTCCGCAGCCGCTGTGCTGGGTAGACCGGGGGCCGCAACCGCAATGCTGGGTAGACCGGGGCCGATTCGCGCTGTAGCCGTGGAGTTGGGTAGACTGGGGACCGTTCGCTCCGCACCTGCACTCCTGACACCTTGGGTCCGCTGCGGCTGATCTTGGCTCCCTCACGTTGTCTCGGTTGGAGGTGATGGGTCACTGTTGTCGGTGGATGGCGTCCACTTCCAACTCTGCCCCGTCCACGTCGCTGCAACCACTCAACTGGTGGATGGATCCGCCCTCTCTCGCGTCGGATTCTTCGGCCGCGTCCCAGGCTAGGAATTCCTCTTGGACATCCCTCAGGGTCAACTTTTGCTTTGCAAAGATTTTCTGGCGCAGCTTCCTGTCCCTCAACCCACAGACAATCCGATCCCGCAGCCGGATCTCTAAATTTTCAAAGTTACAGAGCCGAGCTGCCTGCCTCAGGGCGGCCATATATTGCTTGGCAGACTCACCCGGCCGCTGGGTCCCGTTTCTCGAAGCGATACCACCAGGCGATCTCGGACGTCTCCGGCTTGAAATGCTTGGTCAGCTTCGCCAGCAACTCGTTGTACCCGACGGTGTGGATGTCGTCGGGTGCGCAGAGACCGACCGCCAGCTGGTACGTTTCCGTGCCGCAGCTGCACAGTAGCGCCACCGCTCTCTGCCGGTCATCTTTCACCCTGTTTGCCCTTAGATAGCACTCAAGCTGCCCCACGAAGGCTTCCCACTCCTCTGGGCGGTTGCTATTGAAAAGGGGATACTGACCCAGTTGTGCCATTCCGCCGTCTCGGTCGTCCTGCGTCTTGGTCCGGGGCTGCCGATTGGATTCCGTCCGCGGCTAGCGTTGTCCGGTGCAGGATCCCACCTTCGTCGCCAGTGCAATGTCGCGTGGTCGCACAGAGAGACGGACACTTGAGCTGGGTAGTACTTCTTTATTTGATCAGGAATGAAGCTGAAGCAAAGGGGTTACCTGGCGTCTCTTTATACCTGCCCAGGTGAATCGCAGCCAATAGATTCAAACCTCGGCTTTCCGCCAGTGCAGGTGGCCAATGGATTTAAACCCTGGCTTCCTGCCAAAGCTGACCATGCCCTGGGGCTGTCAATGACTAGCTCTATTCAGGCTTTCTCGCCAAAAGCGGTTATAGCCTGGAGCTGTCCAGCCCCCTGCTGTGCTGACATTCCATGTATGCTTTAATAGCATACACTACAACCGCAATGCAATTAAGCTCTGAAAAAAGGTTATATATAGAACCCTGGGATTAAGTATCTTAAGCAAATTCCAAAATGAGAAAACAGAAGATGATTTGGTTCATTTACCATGGCTCACTATTCTGGAAGGATATTGCTACATTGTTCACAGTACACACTTCATTTACACCAAGCAGCACTCCTAAAAGATTTCTCTATGTAAACTATGTATTAACCCAATAATGCCTAAAATTCATATGATACAACTGAATCTATAAAAGACAATTTAATACAGATACATTTCCACAAAATTAGGTAAATGCTACTGCTCTACTCAAATTGAGAATATTTTGCTTGCCCAAGGCTGCCAATAGCACTAACAAAAAATACGTTCTCTGCAAGACAGCAATTCCTCTTCTGGAGTGGTAGTTGGGAAAAAGAACAATGAACCTGTTTTTTTTTAAGATCCAGTAGATTTCAAGGAAGATAAAACGTTTTTTAACAGAATAACAGAGTTGGAAGGGATGTAAAAGGTCTTCTAGTCCAATCCCCTGCTCAGGCAGGAGACCCTATACCATTTCAGACAGAATAGAATAGAATAGAACTTTATTACGGTCATAGACCAGCAATAGACGTCACTTTTTACAATATGTTAAAAATAGTACTTACATTAATAATAAAACGTAACATCCCTGTTAAGAAAATACATGTTCTCAAAATGTTAGGGTCACTCCCTAGTTTACGTGAGTGGGAAGCCGATAAGTTTGTGAGTAAATGTAATGTTCCAAAAATTGTTAAAGACATCTCCAAAAAATTGGCACAAGTTGACAACTATAATTCTGTAACCAATTTTTTTCTCGTGGACATTGCAGCAACACAGAATTTTGCCACTGCATGCGTGGTAGAAGGGATTGAGTCCTGGAGGAGAAAGCCTACATAAAAATTGTCTGCCTTCCCTGGCAATCTCTCTAATAGGGGGGGAATATATGCTGACCTATAGACTCGGTATAACTCGCAGTACAATAAAACATGTGAGATATCTTCGACTTCTCCTTTACTACATATACATACCCGTTCTGCTATTGATGTTCTCTTATACCTGCCCTGGAGGAGTGCTGAGGGGAGAATGTTAAATCTGGCTCTGAAGAAAGCTATTCTTTGTTTTGGGAAGGTCAGATCATTTTTTATTTTTATTTTTTATTTTTTGTATTCTTAATTTTATCTTTGGGGTTTTATAATTGAATTGTAATTGTTTTAAATCTGGGCAATTATTTAATTTCTTTTTAATGTTTGTATTTTGTATTTTACTTTCGCCCTGTGAACCGCCCTGAGTCCTTAGGGAGAAGGGCGGTATAGAAATATTATTAAATTAAATTAAATTAAAATTAAATTTAGATAGCTTGCCGGTTCCCACACACCCTGTTTGATTCTATCCCTACTGTGGAGAGGCAACCTATTTAGTTCTTCTTGGAACTCCATGTCCTTCATTCTACTGATTACTACTTGCTTTGCTTGGTCAAAGCCTAGGGACATTAAGAATACCGATGAGAGCCCATAAGAGCCCAGCTTGTGATCTATTGCCTGTTTCCAGGGGGAGGGGAATTTGTCAGTTGACACTAGCGGGGACAGTCCCCCTGGAAAGAAATGCATTTTAAGCCAATGAATGATCAACTTCCAGGCTCTTACCTGAATTTGAGGCATGCCTGTCTCAATTCTTAACTGGGCATTTGGAGTTCCTTTGGGTGCAGCTAAGATGGCTTGCAGGAATTTGGTTTGTATGGTTTCTAGCAAGTTTTTCTTTGCAAGGATTGCTGTTTGTGCCCCATGTACAATGAATTTGCGCCAATGTTTTGGCCTCGAAAAGTTTTAAGGCAGCAGGTACTAACTGACCTCCACCTGTATAAAAGAAATGTTTAACTGCATTTGAGGACCTATTGGCTGTTTGCAATGTATGATCCAGGTGTGCCTTCCATGTCCCTTGTGAGTGGAAAACCACCCCAAGGTATCTAAATGTTCTAACCTGTTCTAAACTATGTCCTTCCATTTTCCAGGAGTATTGACTGGGTCTTTTAGCAAAAACTAAAATTTTTGATTTATCAAAGTTAAGGACCAACTTGTTCTGTCTGCAATAGCCAAGTGTTACCCTAATTCACGGGTCGGCAACCCGCGGCTCCGGAGCCGCATGCGGCTCTTTGAGCCGTTTCCTGTGGCTCCCAGCCGCCTGGTGCGCGCGCACCTCTTCGAACGGGCAGTGGTGCTCGTGCACCTCTCCAAATGGAGAGTGGCACCGCCCGTTCCGAGAGGTGCACGCGCACCTTTCCGAAGGGCGGAGGTGCGCGCGCACCTCTCCAAGCCACCGCCGTCCCGTCCAGAGACCTGCCGCGTTCACGGCAGCTGTGCAAACGGGATGGCGGTGGTTTGGAGAGTGCGCGCGCACTCGCCAAACCACCGCCATCCCGTCCGGAGACCTGCCGCGTTCGTCAAACATTGACGAACACGGCAGCTGTGCAAACGGGATGGCGGCGGTTTGGAGAGTGCGCGTGCACCTCTTCCAAGCCGCCGCCGTCCGGAGACCTGCCGACGTTTGGGGAGGTTTGGGGAGGTGCGCGCGCACCTCTCGGAATGGGTAGCGGCCCCACTTGTTGCGAAAGCTGCCGCGGCCCGTCTGCAAAGCTGCCGCTTTCGGCAGCTTTGCAGATGGGCCGTCGCCGTCGCGCAACCGGGAACCGGTTCCATCACACATTAAAAAAAAGGCAACCGCGCGCGTCCGCACATGCACAAGAAACGTTTTTTGTGCATGCGCGTGCATGGACGCACGCACGCGGCTCCCACTTTTTTTAATGTGTGATGGAACCGGTTCCCAGTGGCTCTTTTCCTTTTTCGGGTTGCCGACCCCTGCCCTAATTGCTCTCTTCAGTCCTACAGGAGTTTGTGAGATAATAGTAGCATCGTCGGCATATAGGAGAATCGGGATTTTGTGTTGTGCTAGGTTAGGTGGATGCAGATCAGGGTTCTGTAAGAGATCGATCAGGGGGTTGATATAGAAGTTAGAAAGGGAGGGGGACCGGATTCAACCCTGCCGTACCCCTTTTTGTACCCTTACTGGGCCGGTTAAAGTCCCTTGGGGATTACACCTCACTTTCAAGGTGGAATTGGCATACAATTTTTGTATGAGGAAAAGGAGGCGTTTATCGATAGTAGTGTATTTTAATTTCTCCCAGAGGGTGTTCCTAGATATTGAATCAAAGGCCTGCTTAAAATCAAGGCAGGCCACAAAAAGAGAGGATTTTTTTTATACGTGTATTTTTGTACTAGATGGTGAAGTACCAAGATATGATCCACCATAGATCTTCCTTCTTTAAAACCGGCTTGTTCATCTTTGATTATCCCCCCAAAAAAATTTGCCAATCCTGCAGTTTATAGTTTAAGTGTTTGACATACAGTTTATTAATAACACTCAGAAGACTAATGGGTCTATAATTGCCTGGGTCATTTCTACCTTTTTTATAAATTGGTATGATAATTGCTAATCCCCAATCTCTTGGCATATGGCCCGTTCTATCTATAAATGTAAACAGAGATGCTTAAAGTGGAGCCCACCAACTAGCATTATTTTTTATTATTTCTGGCAGGGCATTGTCAGCACCAGGTGCCTTATTAGCCTTGAGGGCTCCAATGAACCGGGATATCTCTTCTGGTGTAACGGGGCCAGTAAGGGATTTGGTCCAAACTAATTTGGCTCTCCTTAATTACATAATTGGGGTCTGCATATATGTCTCTAAAACAGGGCTTTTCAACCGGTGGTACAAGTACCACTTGTGGTACATTAACAAGTGGCAGGTGGTAGGCAGCCCTGCCTAGCCAAGTGTAGTGGGGGAGGGAAAGAGTCAGCGCAGGCAAGGGCTTACTATGAGAAAGTCCTCTGGAGCTTCAGTGTGGCTGGGGCGAGGCAAAGGCCCCA
Organism: Vipera ursinii; assembly: GCF_947247035.1. Lineage (NCBI taxonomy): Eukaryota > Metazoa > Chordata > Lepidosauria > Squamata > Viperidae > Vipera > Vipera ursinii. Next base: position 37,708,755 of record NC_139522.1, read on the forward strand.
GGCTCACTTCTGGCTCACCCTCCCCCATGAGAAAGGAGGAGGAGGGGGCAGAGAGGCTATAAAAGGTGGCAGTGTGGGTGGGAGAGGGAGAGAGAAAAAAAGCAGCAGCCTTGGGAGGAGGTGGAGTCAGCTCTAGAAAGCACTGAAGGGAAAGGAGGAGGAGGAGGGTGGGGGGAGGAGGAGAGATCAAGCAGGCCGGCCATGAGCCAATCTAGAACTGCTGTGGCAGCCACCTGTGCTGGCAGCAGCAAACAGGCAAGAAATGCAGTGGGGGAGGGGTTGCCCTCCAAGAGGAATGAAAAAAGGCAGCAATGGCTGGAGGTGAGGCATGGAGGGAGGGAGATGGAGAGTGGAAGGATTCTTATGTGCTTTTGTGACTTTGAAGTTCTGGGATTTGTGCAATGTGGGCTTTGTGCTCTTAAGGAGTGTTTGGCAATTTCTATTTGGCTGATGGCTGATGTCTCGTGTTAGCTTCTATTGCTCCGCTATTGTTAGCTGTAAGTTTTGCTGCAAGGGATTTTGAAGTATTTTTCTCCTGAATGGATTTTGTCTGTAGCATTCCTTTACTTATGAATGGAGCCATTTGGGGAGGCTGCCTTAGCCAGCAGCCAATACTTACATTTTTTTTCTTCTTTAAGTGCTGGCTGTGCTCCTTAACTTTCCTTTCTAGCCAGTAGCTAATTCTTAAAGGGGAATGTGCCTTTTTAAGCTAGTTCATTCAGCAGTTTTGTCATGGTTCCGATAAATGAGACAGTTCAAATAAAATGCAAACATTGTTTATCTAAAACGTCTTAATAATGAAATGAATGCTGACAAGTTTGACAAGTTTGTCTTTTCTGTCTCTGGAGGCTTTTCTTTGATGAATATATGGAAGAGAGAAAATGGGTGTGTGTGTGTTTCAAATTCTTCCTTCAGGAGGAGGTGGGCATGAGAAAGAGAGAGGGAGGGAGGGAGGGAGGTCCCGCCTTAGCACTTGGCCACCAGCAGCCTTGCCATTGACTTTGCTTGTCAAAAGGTTGCAAAAGGGGAATCACATGACCCTGGGACACTGTGACTATCATAAATATGAATCAGTTGCCAAGCATCCAAATATAAATCACATGACCCTGGGCATGCTGCAATGATCATAAGTGTGAAAAATGGTCATAACTCATTTTAGTGCAATTGCAACTTTGAACAGTTTTTTGGGGGGGGGTCATCAAGCTTTTGACACCTTGCTAGGTGGTACTCAAATATTGCCATATCCTAAAAGTGGTACAATCGGTGAAAAGGTTGAAAAGCCCTACTCTAAAAGGAGGGGAGCCCCATCAAAATTCTGAGTAGACTCCTGGGAGAATTGTTCAGGGTAAGAGGATTTAGCACCAGCTAACAAGGCTTGCCATTCTGGTGCCTCTTCTCTAGGTGTAGAGCAGGGGGTTATTAGGTCATGCTCCATTCAGCTTTGAGATGATAACATTGATGTGAGTCCTCTCTCGATTTCTTGATGTGGTGCTGGAGGAATCATCGGATAATCATATAGGGATGCTAACATCTCCTTCTCTAATGGGGCCTCTACTGGCCCCTGTGTATCTTGACTTCTGATTTCCTTGATCTCATATTCATGCAAACCTTTGCCCCCTGAGGGAGAAGTAAGAGGCTCAATTATAGGGGAAACCAGATCAATTAAGTGGTTCAGCCGTGTCGATTGTAGCCAATAAGGATTTCTTTAGGTTTTCTAACTTGAATAGTATATTATCTTGTTCTTTCCTTGGGAGAGCGCCAAAAGCATTAATAAGAACAATTAAGGGTTTAACCCTTTCCTCACAGAAAACTCTGATGGGAAAGATTTGAAAGGAGGCTAGATGTGCCTTCATCTTAAATAGCATCAACGGTATGGTGGGCTGCTTAAAAGACAAAAATATCTGCTTCCAATGTGGGGCCTTAGGAAGCCACTCCACAGTACATAGATCAATCTGCCCCCCCCCCAGTGAAGAAGCTGGGTTAGGGAATTTAATATAGCACTCTTGGTATTCCAGTGACCATAATGCCTGTTCATATGGATTCTCAGCGCAACCTGATGTGTTTGTAGTGAGTGATGTGATTGATATAATTGTAGGTGAGATGCTTTATTGTCTTCCCATGAAACTTCTCTATTAATACCTCTTCCTCTTGTTTTCTGAGTGGGCTGCCACTTTTTAGCAGGCTCTTTAAGTGTTTCCCAGGGTCTGTGCTCTTTTTCCTCTTCCTTCTCCTGAGTATTGGATTTTCCCAAGTCTGCTGTAAGGACTTTAGTGAGGGTGCCTGTAGTCCAATGTTGTGCTCGGAGAAAACCAGCTATATCTTTTTTCAGTGTCTCTACATCATGTTGAATGGTTATTAGTTGTTCGAATATTGACACTACCGTTTGCGCTGTGAGGAGGCATTGCTTTGCCATAAACTCTGTTGTATTCTCCCACGGTAAGCTCTCCACGCTCTCAATTGGTTTGTTGTTAACCTTGTTAGTCTTTATCTCAGTCTCAATACCCGCTGTAGCTGGACTTGTTTGTGAAAGCAGCTATCATTTTGCTCCCCTCCCCCCAGATCGGGAAAGTCTAGTATATGCTGTTTTGTCAGATCTCTTTGCAGGTCCCATTCTAATCTCTCCGAATTGTTGGAAATGAAGGGGGGGATAGTTTTACTTACAAGTCTCTTGCCAGCAAAATGCTCCTCAATCTTTGGTTGTTTTGCATTCTTCACTGGTGGGAGAGATCCCGGGCTGGTGCCATGGTGCATCTTTCTTTTCCTCATGCCTTCCAACAGCCTAAATTAGGAAGAACTATTGTGCTTTCTGAAAAAAACTGTATTTGAGCCACTCAAAACAGGTTTAAAAATAAGTTTAAAACTAGGCTAAAAAAAGGTTAAAAATGGGTTTAAAAGGTCAAAATAGGTTAAAAAGGGGTAGGTTAAAAATACAATGTTAAAAGAGGTTAAAAAGTTAAAATAAAACTAAAACAAAACAAAACAAAGCTTTTACTTTTGGAGGAGCTCTTTACAGCCTTTGCTGCCTGTCCACCATCTTGGCTACTCCCTCCACCTGAATCACTTAACAAATGGCTGTTCAATCTCTTCAAAAACCTCCAGTGATGGAGCACCCACAACTTCTGGAGGCAAGACATTCCACTGGTTAATTGTTCTCACTGTCAGGAAATTTCTCTTTAGTTCTAGGTCAGGCATGTCAATCTCGCGACATCACATGACGTCGCGCAACATATGACTTTTTCCTCTTTGCCGGCAATGGGGTGGGCGTGGTTTCAGTATGATGCATCCAGCCCGCAGGCCCACAGTTTGACATGCCTGTTCTAGGTTGCTTCTCTCCTTGCTTAGTTTCCATCCATTGTTTCTTGTCTTGCCTTCTGGTGCTTTGGAAAATAAGTTGACCCCCTCCTGTTTGTGGCAGCCCCTCAAATATTGGAACACTGCTATCATGTCACCCCTAGTTCTTATTTTCATGAGACTAGAAATACCCAATTCCTGCAATCTGTCAGGCCTGTCCCAGCTTGGGCATTAAGGAAAGAAAGACCCTTGACTCCACTTGTAGTGAAAGGTATACTTTTACTAAAGCCAAGTAGTTACAGTGTAAGCAAAGCCAGATCTGAGGATTCCCGCACAAACCCGGTAATTTTCCCTTTCTCCCAAGCCCACCCTCCCAGTCATCTTGTTAGTGTCCAATGAGGTTCAAATTAGTTGTTTTGGTAACAGTTCCCAAATTTTGGTGCCTCTTTGATGGGCGTTCGCATTCCTTTCCCATGCCTGTGTCCTTCAATTGTTCAACCGTTGTCTCTGGTTGGCACTTCTGGTTCCTGTTATTCCCCCCTCCCTATATCCCTCCATCACTCCTCCCCATATTTTATGGCAGGTTGCCATCAAAGCAAGGCAGGGCTGAAGCAGTGTGATGACAGATCTGACACAGTTCTTCATATGCTTTAGCCTCCAGCCTGCAATCATCTTTGTTGCTCTTCTCTTCACTCTTTTCAGAATCTCAACATCAAGAGTCTCAACATCAACACACCCCAATCAATACCTAAAAAGCCACATACAAGAGGCACTATAAATGCCACACACAGAACAGCACACACTCTGCTGGAGAGAAGTTCCCTGAAGATGGGCTCCAGCATGAGTCTGAAAGCTCAGAAGACAAAACCTGTGGTCCCAGTAACCGACCCAGATTGGATTCTGCAACATTATCCTGGGACACATGTATTCGCCATCATTGTCAAAATCTGTTTTATACTGTGGCGACCAAAATTGGTTGCAATATTCCAAGTGTGGTCTTACCAAGGCATTATAAATATGGTACTACTGTGTTTCCCTGAAAATAAGACCCATTCTTATTTATTTATTTATTTGCCTCCAAAAGAGGCAACAGGTCTTATTTTCGGTGTGTGTGTGTGTGTGTGTGTGTGTGTGTGTCTTTTCCACTCACCTCCGGCACCAACAGCCCTGCCTGCTCAGCCAGCCCACTTCTTCTGTGAACGAAGGAGCAGCTTCATTCTGCAGCTGAGAATGGAGCACCGGCCTGCATATCATAGCCAACAGCCTTTTTGAAAGGCCACTGAAGCTGACAACCAAGCTATGGATTCAATCCATAGCTCGGTTCTCAGCTGCAGAGGCCTTCCAGAAAGGCCTCTAACTGCGAAATGCAGGTCTGGGGATGTTGCAGAAGAAGTAGGCCAGCGAGGAGAGGCCTGGCTGCAAGGTAAGTGGGTGCAGAGCACGTGGGGCAGCTCCACCCCCCACCTCCGCTTGATTTTTAGGTGTGTGCCTCGCCCCAAAAGTAGGGCTTATTTTTGGGGTAGGGCTTATATTAGGCCCACCCCAAAAAAATCAAGCTAGGGCTTACTTTCGGGGAAACACAGTAACAGTTCACATGATCTTGATTCTATTCCTGTTAATGCAGTCTAGGATTGCATTGGCTTTTCTGGCAGCTGCAGCACACTGCTGGCTCATATTTAAGTGGTTGTCTACTAGGACTCCTAGATCCCTTTCGCAGTTACTGCTATTGAGCCAGGTTCCACCTATTCTATACCTGTACAATGGTTTTTCTTGCCTAAATGTAAAACCTTACTTTTCTCACCATTGAATTTCATTTTGTTAGATAGCTTTTTAATTTTATTTTAGCTTAAACTGTAAAATGTTTAATCAAACTTCCAGTGAAAAGATGGCCAACTGACTACATGCCCAGGGAAGGATCCCTGAGGGTTTTCCCCTGGAATGTAACTTCTTCAATAATCAACAGAAGGAACCGGCATTCCTTTAGTTTATATGACTTTCCTGGGTTAGGGAAAGTGCTAGAATTACCCCTCAATATCCACCAATACAGCAACTGGTCTGCAATTATCTTCAGTAGCTGTGCTTTGAAGCAGCTTGTGTGCCGAAAGCTGTGAGTGGGGGTGGGGGGCTGCAATCAGTTTGTGGTCGAAGCAGCCATTTTGGATTTATTTTTCAAAGGGACAGTAATTTTTGCCTTTCATTTTTACTCATTTTTAAGGACTATTAATCTTTAATAAGCTAAAGCACCATTTTAGGGATTTCTTCTTGTTAAACAACAAGGAAGAAGGCTGCTAAGGCAAGCTAAAATAAGTGTGGACTATCTTTTGAAAAAAAATTGATGGAGAAATATAAGGACAGAAAGTTGTGGTTTTAGTTTATTATTTTTAGTAATTTGTAGCTTGGTCTGCTTTGCTCTGGGTGGCCAAAACTTTCTGATTTTCATTATTCCTGATTGGCCAGCAATTTTTAAGTGATTTACAAAAAAGCTACTCTTTGACTAAAGAGGGAGGTAAGAAGATGGAGGAGCAAATTATTAGAGATGTATTTGAAAAATCTTTGAATAAAATCCATCAGTTCATAGAACAGCTACGCTCCAAGGATGTTCAAACTACTTCAGAGATGCAAATATGTATAGAAAGTTACCAAACAACAGAGGCACTTTCATAGCTGACAATGCAGAGGAAGTCAACTGTAATTTTGGAATATAAACATGATGCCAATTTTTATGATGGTTTAAATAGAAGCCTCCCAACACAATTGAAAGAAGAGCTCCAAGAATATTTGCAACATTTAAAAGGACAAGTTTGGGACTTTTTCCTCATGGATATTAACAAGGTTGAAAAATCCTTGAGAAAAAGAGAAGCTACCTGACAAACATTGCAGAGAAGTAAGATTTTATTCCATGAAGACAAGCTGGAAGGAGTGACTTAAATGAGTCTATTGGAATTAGGATGGATTTTGATTGGACTTTATGGATTTTGGATTTTACTGATTAAATTGATTTGTTGTTATGGAAATGGCTAGTTTATACTATTTTGGAAAAGTAAAAAGTTGAGGTTCAATGTTAATGCTTCCTTCTACTTCAACAGAGGAAGTCAGAAGTCAATGCCTTTTCTTTTTCCCTTCTCTGCCTCACTTTTCTTCCCCATTTTCCTCCCGTGTCCTATTTGCATTTGTATTTTTGTATTTTATTCTATAATCTAATAAAATGTTACAAACTGTTTAAAAAAAGGAAAAAAGTACTTGTTTTAATTTCTTCGGTGGTGGTTCCTTTGCTGAATCACTTTCCCTTTGCAATGAGGAACATATGACGAATTTATCTATATTTATTAATATGCACCACTACCTTGTTGGTCAGCTGGCTGGTCGGCCCTTCTTCCTCTCCTCTCACTTTCTCCTCACTGCCTACTGGGCTCTCCTTCTACAGCCTCTGCTCTCTCTCTCTTTCTCCACTGCCTGCTAGGCTCTCCTTCCACAGCCTCTGCTCCCTCTTTTTCCTTCCCCTTCTCTTTCCCCGTCTTTTTTTCCTCTCCCTTTCCTGCCAAAACCTCTTCTTTTTATATCCTCTCCTCTCTCCCCCCTCCTCCTCCTCTCTTCTGGGTGTGCTGGAAGTGCCGATCAGCATGTAGCCAAACCCTGGCAGCTCCAGCTGACTCTCTTACCCCAAGGCCTGTCTGCTGCTCTCGGTGATAGCAAAGGCTGCCGGAAGCGCTGATCCTGGGCATTCAGCAGAGCCCCAGCAACACCGCAGCTGTAGATGACTCTCTGCCCGAAGGCTGCGTGCAGCTGTTGGCCACCCCCGAGGTCTCTGGAAGCACTGATCAGCTGCAGCCACAGCTCCAGCTAACTCTCCCAAGGCCTGTGTGGCACTGCCGCCACTTCAACTCATCACCCCTTCTGCTCATCTCCCTAGCTTCACTTGTTTAGGTCGCATACCACCTGCCAGGTGCCAAAGTACCACCAGTGGTACACGTACCACCGGTTGAAAAACTCTTCTTTAAAGTATGTATGCTAAGAGGAAGTTTAAAAAAAGATGTATTAGAATGTTTTAATTTTAGAAATGTTTTTAAAGACAAGCTTAGTGTTTTAAAATGGATGAAAAAATATTTTTCCCTTTAAGGTTAAAGAATCTGTCAGGTCCACCTTCATCTTCTTTTGGAGGGGAGGGGGAATATTGGCATATTTGGGGTGCTTTTGCTTTGCTGCAATGCTTGGGAATCAGGGAGGGGGACTATCTTCAGACGAAGCAGATTCCCTCCAAGCCGGTTCCAAGGCCATTGTGCCCTAAGAGTGACCTGTTATCTGCCTAGCACCTCAGCATTCTCAAAACAACTTTGCGGCATTATATTGGCTGCCGGTGGACTGGTTGGGGTGGGTGGGGAGTGTTGGGACTTGGGGAAAACAAAAAAATAGCTTTGCATTTGGCACAGGATTTTCAGATTCTGCCTGACTTTCCTGCAACCACTTTCTCTGAGTAAATTTTTTTTGATTCAACCACATGGATTCAAGAGTCTTACTTTCCTGAGGGACCAGCTGGGGTGGGTTCTTACAATCTGAAAGAATACAGTGAATTTTGTTAATATAAATGATGATAGTTTATAAAGATTATTAAGTGCAAATAGAAATACATATTTCAACAGCAAGGAAGATAAAGCAGTAATGGTTAAATTGGTTGTTCTATTCAGGAGAAGAAAATATGCTTTTTATTTGGATATCACTTCTGGAATTTGTGCTTGTGAGGAAAAAAATGAAACTTTGATTTTGGTTTTGCCGATTAGATAGATTTGTTGTTATAGAAATAGCTAGTTATATACTAATGTGTAAAAGTAAAAAGTTGAGGTTGTAATGTTATCTTACACTGTGCTAAAAAGAGTCGGAAGACAACACCTTTTTCTTTCTTCCCTTGTACCTCTTATTTTCTTTCCCTTTCTTTTTTCTTCCCTTAAGATAAGATAACCTTTATTGTCACTTTTTTTACTGTGGACACAACGGCACACATCAAAAATGAAAATCAGTTGCCCGCTCTCAAAGTGAAACACATACATGACACACACCTAAACATACTATATACAACATATGTATAGACCCACACCCCTACATATACATAACAAATAAATATTAAATACTATCCATCTTGAATATATAACGGAAGGAGGAAGCTTGAGAGTTCACAAGGATAATGCTGTATGGAATGAAACTATGGCTGAATCTGTATGTTCTGCTGCGGATACCACGAAGCCTCCTCCTCCCAGAAGGTAACAAGAAAAACAGGTCGTGAAGAGGATGTGTAGTGTCTCAGATAATCTTACAGACCCTGCTCAAGCAACGCTTCTGTGCCATGTCCTGGATGGAAGGGAGGGAACAGCCAATGATCTTTTCGGCCACCACTCTGCACCGCCTTCCTGTCTGAAGCAGTGATGCTTCCAAGCCAGACTGTGATGCTGTATGATAGGATGCTATTTTTATTTTTCTTTGTATTTTATACATTGATAAAACAATAAAAGTTATATATACGAAAAAGTTTAATTAAATGGTAAACAGGTTACTGTGAAGCAAAGCTCTTGCCTGTGATTCACTTCGGATTTCATATTCAAGAGACCAATTGTTAAGCATCAAGTAACGGAGATGAGCACCGGCCCCTAGAGTCGGAAACGACTAGCACGCATGTGCGGGGGAACCTTTACCTTTAAATGTTTTTTTAATGGGCAGCTTTCTGTGACTAACCGCCCCCCCACACACACACCTTTACAAATGCAGGGGAGATTCTCATCCAGGAAATGGCAGCTCTCTCCGAATAATGGAAATACAAAAACAAGACACTACAGAGAAGGGGTAAGCAAGCAGGGATTTTCAATAGACTAAGGAAAAATGGAATAAAATCCCCTCTTCCTTCACTTTTTCTGACTAATTTGCGTCCACTAGCTAATAAGATGGATGAAATACTTCTTTTAAACAGATGCAACTCTGATTTTTACAACTCAGCAGCCCTCTGCTTCACTGAAACCTGGCTAAATAAGTTGATTGATGATAGCAGCTTGTATATCCCAGGGTTTCAGATACAGAGGGCAGACAGTATTGCAGAAACATCGGGTAAAAAGAATGGAGGGGGTCTCTGCTTTTATATCAACAACCAATGGTGCAAAAAAGTAACTACACTAAACAAATTCTGTGATGTGGACTTAGAGACATTAATTAGCAATTGCAAACCATTTTATTCTCTACAACAGAACTTTTCAACCTTTTCACAGATTGTACCACTTTTAGGACATGACAATATTTGAGTACCACCAGTGCTTAGCAAGGTGTCAAAAACTTGATGACTTAAAAAAGGGGGGGATTTTGGGTTTTACTGATTAGATTCATTTGTTGTTATAGAAATGGCTAGTTTATAATATTATGGAAAAGTAAAAAGTTGAGGTTCAATGTTAATGCTTCCTTCTACTGCAGCAGAGGAACTCTGTTCTTTTTCCCTTCTCCCCCTCACTTTTTCCTCCCCACTGTGTCCTACTATTTATTTTTGTATTTTATTCTATAATGTAGTAAAATATTACAAACTGTAGAAAAAAAGTAACAGTTTTAATTTCTTTGGTGGCTGTTCCTTTGCTGAATCACTTTCCCTTTGCACTGACAAATGTATGATGAATTTATCCATGTTTATTAATATGTACCACTACCAGCTAGTTCAGGGGTCTTCAAACTTGGCACTTTTAAGACTTGTGGACTTCAACACCCAGAATTCCTCAGTCCTCATGGCTGGTTGAGGAATTCTGGGAGTTGAAATCCACAGGTCTTAAAGTTTCTAAGTTTGTAGACTCCTGAGCTAGCTGGTTGCCCCTTCTGAGCTCTTCCACAGTGTAGTAAGAATGCACCCCCCCAATCCCTTCCCTGTGCCCTTAAAGACATAGTAATCAAGTGCAAAGCAAGAAAATAAAGAAACACAAACTCTGGGGTTTGTTTCTCTTTAAGCTGCCTTAGGTGTGTCACAATGTTGCAACCCAGACAGAAAGGCTCCAATTGTGAAAAGCTTTAGCTTTAAATTAAGCCAGTTTACCTTCAAAGAAAACTTTCTAAAAGCCACAGACACTCAATTAAAGGGGGTAAAACCAATTACATTTGTTTAAAGGGATTAAACCTTTCCTGTTGTCTTTTTTCCTCTCTCCCCCCCTTTTTTTTCTTCAGTTCACCTCCAGCTCCAAGCTGCTTCTGGAAGCGCCAATCAGCTGGAGCCAATCAGCTGGAGCCCTGCCGGCTCCTGAGGCTTCTGCCCAGCCCAGACAGTCCTGCAGCTGCCTCTCCCTCTCCCTCAGGCTTGGCTCACTTCAGCTCATTCCCCTCCCCTGCTACACTTGGCTAGCAATTGTGCCACCTGCCATGTGGCAAAGTACCACCGGTTGAAAAGCCCTGCTCTACAAGAGTTTTCCACATTCCTTCTATTTGCAATGTATATTCCTCCACAAGCTTGCATAAACAATGCATTACAAACTCTAGCTGACCAGATTATGTGGGCTGAAGAGAAATACCCAGATTCACTCCTCATTTCGGAATGGCAACATTGGCCGGGAGACTATGGCAGCCTGACGATCGGCCGTGTCCGCATTTAATGCCCAGTTGGAGGTTGGAGCAAATGCAGAAACAGCGAGGAGATGACAGTGGCCTGGAGATCGGCTACGGATGTGATCTGAACTATAACTGTGATGTTTTTGACATGGGACTTTTCTGCTTATCTGCTTATTTCAACATTAAGCCGGTTATTTGGACATGGCTTATACTTCTGCTCCTGTAACTTCCCTATTGACAGTCCGGAATTGACCTGGGACCTAACCGTGGTGAGAGTGCGGTTTTGGATTGGCCATCAACCACCCCACTGGTGTGAGAGACCAATGGGGTAGGTTTATCCCGGTAGTTGTACCCTGTCCACCCCAGGCTGGATGCCTCAGCTGTAGTGAGAGGGCAGTTTGGGGTTTCTTTTGCCTGGTTACCGGCTCGGGTGAGAGCGGAGCCGGATTGGGGGACTTCAGGTACTTCCGGACTTAATATCAGTGTCATCTTGTTATTAACTTGACAACATCTGACTACCAATTTGTTATAAGTGCCCTATGTGGATATCTTTAGCACTATATGGCTCGTCTGCGTTACTCTAGTGCTGACTTGTACGCTCTCAGGGGGGTTTCTCCCTCCTGGGTATGACCTGCCGCCTTTTTTTGTAATTTCCTTAATGACGGGCCCAATTTTTGCGAACCCGAGAGGTGGCTGGGCATGGATAGGGGCCTCTGGGGGAAATGTATCAAGAGGCCCCTAGTACGTTTTTTAGCCGGTTGTTTTAAAGGGTTAGGGAGAGGAGGGAATGGGAGGGTTGGGAGGGAATTAGGATGTGTTTCTTCAACCGGCTGTCAGTCTGGGCCAGAGATGGTCCCTGGCGAGAGGGGTTTGGGGTTGGGGGCTTCTGGTTTTCCTGGTATTGGGGTGGGGTTTCAAATCCCCACAACAATAGGGAATGGCAGCAGGCGGTCACACGGAGGGCCATATCGACATCTGGGATCACGCCCCCGCTGTCTTCAAGCGATGGCATGCTCCGACCCTCCGGTTGGTACCCATTTACCCGGGGATGCGGGGGATCAGGTCCCTGAGCTTAGGCTGGTGTACTTCAATGCCAGATCCGTGGTGAATAAGGCTCCCCTCGTCCATGATTTGATCGAGGAGGAACGCGCGGATCTGGCATGCATTACAGAAACCTGGTTGGGCTCAGAGGGAAGTGTCCCTCTGACTGAGCTTTGTCCTCGAGGTTTCCGTGTGTTGCATCAGCCAAGGGCTCAGGGCAGGGGCGGTGGGGTGGCGGTAGTTATACGGGAGACCTTATGTCCGCGGGAGTCCACTGTTTTACAGATAGGCGAGAGTGAGTCCCTCCTCCTGAGGTGTGGCCCTAGGGCTCAGTTGGGCTTGTTGCTCACATACCTGGCACCCAGCTGTGTGGCAACGGCCCTGCCCGAGCTTCTCGACGCCCTCTCAGGGTTGTCGGTTGAGTTTCCCAGACTTATAGTTCTGGGCGACTTTAACCTTCCTTCTCTGGGAGAGTCGTCTGAGTTAGCCCGGGAGTTCTTGGCCTCCATGACGGCCATGGACCTGACCCAAGTAATTCAGGGTCTGAACCATGGGGGGGGGACACACTCTCGACCTAGTTTTCTTATCTGGGCAGTGGCTTGATGATCTGGGAGGGGGCTCGCCAACTATTGTCCCCCTGTCATGGTCCAATCATCACCTCCTGCGGTTGGTCTTCCGCTATGCCACCCCCCGCTGCTAGGCTGCGGAACCGACCAGGTGGTTCCGCCCCAGGCGCCAAATGGACCCAGAACAGTTCCAGATGGTGCTTGGGTCTATACCTATCCCCCTCACTCACAGCCCGGTTGACACCTTGGTGGATGCCTGGGAAAGGGCTGCCACCGAGGCGCTCGACTGTGTTGTACCCTTGTGACCCCTGACCCGGCGCAGATCCTGATGGGCTCCATGGTTTTCTGTGGAGCTCTGGGAGATGAAGCGTAGGAGACGGGGTCTAAAGAGCTGTTGGAGATCCAGCCGATCCGAATCTGACCGATTGCAGTTAAGAATCTTTATAAGGTCTTATCTTGCAGCGATGAGGACGGCAAAGGCTAATTACTTTGCTGACCTCATCGCGTCCGCAGATAATCACCCGGCCGCCCTGTTTAGGGTGACTCGCTCCCTTCTCAACCAAGAGGTGAGGGAGGATCCCTTACAGGGGCGGGCCGAGGAGTTTAGTCATCATCTGACGGATAAAATCGCTCAGATTCGGACCGGTTTGGACTCTGACTGGGCAGAGTCTGACGTGGAGGAATCGGACGGTCTTGAGCGTGTTATCTGGACTGAGTTCGATCCTGTTTCCCCTGATGATGTGGACAGGATGATGAGGAGGCTGAGCTCCACCACCTGTTTGTTGGACCCGTGCCCCTCCTGACTGGTTTATGCGGCTCGGGAGGAGACACGAGGCTGGTTCCAGGCAGTAATAACTGCTTCCTTGAAAGAGGGTATCTTCCCCGCCGCCCTGAAGGAGGCGGTGGTGAGACCCCTCCTCAAGAAGCCTGCCCTGGACCCGGCTGTTTTAAATAACTATCGTCCGGTCTCCAACCTTCGATTTTTGGCGAAGGTTGTTGAGAATGTGGTGGCGCATCAGCTTCCTCTGTTCCTGGATGAAGCTGATTATCTGGACCACTACCAATCGGGTTTCAGGCCCGGGCACAGCACGGAGATGGCATTGGTCGTGCTTCCTCTGTCCTAGTCCTATTAGCGGCTTTTAATACCATCGACCATGGTATCCTACTGCGGTGTCTCAGGGGGTTGGGAGTGGGAGGCACTGTTTTGCAGTGGTTCTCCTCCTATCTCCTGGGCCGCTCGCAGTCGGTGTTGACGGGAGGGCAGAGGTCTGCCCCGAGACCTCTCGTTTGTGGAGTTCCTCAGGGGTCGGTTCTCTCTCCCCTCCTGTTCAACATCTATATGAAGCTGCTGGGCGAGATCATTTGTGGGTTCGGGGTGGGGTATCATCAGTATGCTGATGATACCCAACTTTTCTTCTCCACCCCGAACCAACCCAGTGATGCCCTCGCCGTGATGTCCCGTTGCCTGGAGGCGGTCCGGGTCTGGATGGGGAGAAACAGGCTTCGTCTCAATCCTGCCAAGACTGAGTGGCTGTGCATAACGGCATCTCGGGTTACCCAGACTATTCCATCTTTAACGATGGGGGGGGTGAGGTGTTACCCCCCGTTGATAGGGCTCGCAACTTGGGCGTCCTCCTCGATTCACGGCTCAATTTTGAAGATCACATAGGAGCCGTGACCAGGAGGGCTTTTGCCCAGGTTCGCCTGGTGCGCCATTTGCGACCCTATCTGGACCGAGATGCCCTACGCACAGTCACTCATGCGCTCGTGACCTCCTGTTTAGACTACTGCAACGCTCTCTACATGGGGCTGCCCTTGAGGACCACTCGGAGGCTTCAACTGGTGCAGAATGCGGCTGCGCGAGTTGTGATGGGGGCTTCCCGATACTCCCATGTAACACCTTTACTCCGCAAGCTGCATTGGCTTCCAGTTGCCCTTTGGGTGAGATTCAAGGTGCTGGTGATGACCTATAAAGCCCTAAATGGCTTGGGTCCGGGTTATCTGAGGGAACACCTGCTGCCGGCATCAAGCTCCCTTCGTCCCGTGCGCTCCCACAGGGAGGGCCTTCTCAGGATACCGCCGATTAGGGAATGCCGGCGGGTTATTCCCAGGGGAAGAGCGTTCTCTGTGGGCGCGCTGGCCCTATGGAACCAGCAACCCATGGAACTTAGGACTGCCCCCGACCTTCGCTCATTCCGCAGGGACCTGAAAACTTGGCTCTTTGAGCTGTCTGGCCCAGCTGAGGGGTTCTAATTTTTATTAGGCTTTAGTTTTAAATTTCGGGGACTTTATTTAATTAATTGTTTTAATCTGATTTTAATTTTTGTATGTTTGTTTTAATCTTCCCTGTACACCGCCCTGAGTCCTCCGGGAATAGGGCGGTATATAAATTTAATAAAATAAATAAAAAATAAATAAATTGTGTTATGAGATTTTAACAGGGCTAACTTAAGCCAAGAGCTACCAAGATACTTTCAGCATGTCAACTGTCTTATTAGAGGCAAGAATAATTTAGAACACTGCTACACAACATTAAAAGATGCTTATCAGTCTTTACCATGAGCAGCTGTGGGACACTCTGATCATTGTATGATTCATCTTTTACCTTTTTATAGACAAAGGATTAAAACCATAAAATCAACAATTAAATCAGTGAAGTCTTGGACTGAGGAGGCGAAGTTAAAGCTACAGGCTTGCCTTGATTGCACATATTGGAACATTTTTGAAGATACCTCTGCAGACTTGGATGAACTCACAGATACTGTAACATCATATCTTAGTTTTTGTGAAGACCTATGTGTGCCAACCAGGAACATGCAATATACAGTAACAAGCCTTGGGTCATAGCTAAACTCAAGCACCTATGTCGTGCCAAAGAAGCCTACAGGAAAGGAGATCGAATGCTGTACAATCAGGCCAGGAATGTATTAACAAGTGAGATCAGAGCAGCAAAAAGAAGCTACTTTGAAAAGCTAAGGAATCAGCTCTCAACAAATGAACCAGCAAATGTGTGGAAAACTTAAAAATATCACTGGTTACAGCAAACCTCTTTTCTATGCTGAAGGGAATCGACAACTGGCAGATGACCTGAATGCGTTTTACTCTAGGTTTGAGAGGAAACCACTGTCACCTATCGCCACCATCTCCATCTCAGATACACCAACAATAGCCAAGCCTCCTACAACTGACCCCATGCCTTTGGGCCCCCCACCTCTGGTGATCACAGAAAATGATGTGCAAGATGTGCAACAAGGTGCTGTTTTACTACGCGTCTCAGCAGGCGTCTCAGCTGGCGGCATTTCAGCTAGCACAGTATATGCCGCAGCGAAGAGATTTCTCCTTCCTTCCCCCGACTGAGATGGTTATGGTTCCAGGTCCTGGATCATCTGTTGGACTGCTGTTTTGTGCCGTGGAGACCTTCCCCTCTTTCGGAGTTGCAAGATACTGTGGGATACGGCAGCTAGGAACCAACTCTGATGCTTCGGAGCAGCCGACCGGCACCCCCTCTCTCTCTTGCTGACAGAGCGTCAGCTGCAACTTTAAGAGTTATTGTTGGCCAAGAATGGTCCTGACAGATCTGGGACTTGTCTGCAGTGAGAGGGCAGAACAATTAACTATCAATCCACCCTCTGATGTGAGAGATCAGCTGAGGTGGATTTATCCCGGTTGTCTTTAGCCAAGTTTTGCCCACATGTATTGCCAATTGTTGTGAGAGAACTGTTATGGCTTTATATCTGTTGCCAGCTCGGGTGAGAGTAGAGCTGGCTTGGCTTGGCTGGCTTGGCTTGGACGGGCTTGGCTTAATGGTTTTTTTATGTTTTGCCGCCCTGACTTGACAAGGTCAACAATATTCTTTAACATCTTTATCCTAACTTTATTCTAACTACCTAGCTGCCTACAAATAGCCCAATGTGGACCGCTGGATTTATTTAATTATTATGCGCCTTAGTTACCCTAGCACCGTTCTGTTCGCCCTCAGGGGTGCCCCCCCATCCTGGGTGCGACCTGCCTCATTTTCCACTCTGCCTCTTGATGAAGGGCCCGATTGTTGGGACCCTGAGAGACGGCTGGGCAGGAACAGGGGCCTCAGGTATAAATTTAATAAGAGGCCCCTGGTTACTTTTCTAGTTAAATTTTTTGTGGAGTTAGGGAGGGGGGAGGGTCGTGGTTGGTTGGAAATGGGGGGTAATCCACCAACTGTTGTCCAGGCCAGGTCCGGGATTGATCGCGTAGGGGGGGAGCCGGGGTTAGTTGCCTCCGGAGCTCTGGAGCGGGTCGTGGGATTACCTATTCCCACGACGTTAGGGAATGGCGGCAGGTGTACGAACAGAGGGCCGTATCGACATCTGGGAGGGCATCTCCGCTACTTACAAGCGGTGAGGCGCTCCGACCCTCTGTGTTCGGCCTGAGGTTCCGGGAGCGGGGATGTGCAGCCACCTGAGCTCCGGCTGGTGTACTTGAATGCCAGGTCCGTTGTTAACAAGGCTCCTCTCATCCGGGATCTGGTTGAGGGTGAGCATGCGGACCTGGCTTGCATCAGGGAGACTTGGTTGGGCCCAGAGGGTGGTATCGCCCGGGTTGATCTTGGCCCACCAGGTTTCCGGGTGCTGCACCAGCATCGGGCTCAGGGTAGGGGCGGAGGAGTGGCGGTAGTTATGAGGGAGACCTTGTGTCCGCAGGAGGCCACCGTTCTTCAGATAGTTGGGTGTGAGTCTCTCCTCCTGAGATGTGGTCATAGGGCGCAGTTGGGCTTGCTTCTGGTGTACCTTTCACCTAGTCACGCAGCAGCAACCCTGCCTGAGCTTCTCGATATCCTCTCGGGGCTGGTGATTGAGTTTCCAAGACTTATGGTTTTGGGTGACTTCAATCTACCATCCCTGGGAGGATCCTCTGAGTTAGCTCGGGAGTTCATGGCTTCCATGACGGCCATGGACCTGACGCAAGTAATTCATGGACCAACTCATGTGGGAGGCCACACCCTGGATTTGGTTTTTCTATCTGGATGGTGGTTAGATGATCTTGGTGGGGGCTTTCCAATTGTTATGCCCCTGTCATGGACCGACCATCATCTCCTGCCGCTCCTCACCGTGGGTGTGCTGAACCAACTAGATGGTTCCGCCCCAGGCGCTTAATGGACCCTGAGAGGTTCCAGGCAGCGCTGGGGTCCCTACCTGCCTCCTCTGCTCACAGCTCGGCGCATGCCTTAGTGGAATCCTGGGAAAGGACGGCCACGGAGGCACTTGACCGAGTTGTACCCTTGCGGCCCCTGACCCGGTGCAGATCCCAGCGGGCTCCATGGTTTTCTGCGGAGCTCCGGGAGATGAAGCGTCGGAGACGGGGCCTACAGAGCTGTTGGAGGTCCAGCCGATCTGAATCCGACCGATTGCGACTAAGAACCCATATTAGGTCTTATCTCGCGGCGATATGGGTGGCGAGGTCTAATCACTTCGCTACCCTTATCACGTCCGCAGATAATCGCCCGGCCGCCCTGTTTAGGATGACCCGCTCCCTCCTTCATCAGGACATGAGGGAGGAACCCTTGCAGGGACGTGCTGAGGAGTTTAGTCAACATCTGTCGGACAAAATCGCTCGGATTCGGACCGGTTTGGACTCCGACTGGGCAGAGTCTGACGATCAGGACACGGGTGGTCTTGTCAATGTTATCTGGGAGGAGTTCGATCCTGTGACTCCGGAGGAAGTGGACAGGATTATGGGGAGGCTGAGCTCCACCACCTGTTTATTGGACCCGTGCCCTTCCTGGCTGGTTTATGCAGCTCGGGAGGGGACACGAGGCTGGTTCCAGGCGGTTATATCTGCCTCTTTGAGTGAGGGTAGTTTCCCCGCCGTCTTGAAGGAGGCGGTGGTGAGACCCCTCCTCAAGAAGCCTGCCTTGGACCCAGCTGTGTTAAATAACTTTCGTCCGGTCTCCAACTTTCGCTTTCTTGCGAAGGTTGTTGAGAGTGTGGTGGCGCATCAGCTCCCTCTGGTTCTGGATGAAGCGGATTATCTAGACCCGTACCAATCGGGCTTCAGGCCTGGGTACAGCACGGAGACGGCATTGGTCGCGCTGGTGAATGATCTCTGGAGGGCTCGGGACAGAGGATACTCCTGTGTTCTAGTCCTATTAGACCTCTCAGCGGCTTTCGATACCATCGACCATGGTATCCTGCTGCGGCGTCTCAGGGGATTGGGAGGCACGGTTCTTCAGTGGTTCTCCTCCTATCTCCTGGGACGCTCGCAGTCGGTGCTGGCAGGGGGGCAGAGGTCGACCTCGAGGCCTCTTGCTTGTGGAGTTCCTCAGGGGTCGGTCCTCTCACCTCTCCTGTTCAACATCTATATGAAGCCTCTGGGTGAGATCATTCGTGGTTTTGGAGTTGGGTATCATCAGTATGCGGATGATACCCAGCTTTTCATTTCGACCCCAAACCACCCCAGTGATGACCTCGACGTGATGTCCCGTTGCCTGGAGGCGGTTCGGGTCTGGATGGGGAGGAACAGGCTTCGACTCAACCCTGACAAGACCGAGTGACTGTGCGTACCGGCATCTCGGGATATTCAGAATATTCCATGTCTTTCTATGGGGGGGTGAGTTATTACCCCCCCCGTAGATAGGGCTCGCAACTTGGGAGTCCTCCTAGATTCACAGCTTTCTCTAAAAGACCATATAGTAAATGTGACTAGGGGGGCCTTCGCCCAGGTTCGCCTGGTGCGCCAGTTGCGGCCCTATCTAGACCGGGATGCCTTGCGTACGGTCACTCACACGCTCGTGACCTCTCGTTTGGACTACTGCAACGCTCTCTACATGGGGCTGCTCTTGAGGACCACTCGGAGGCTCCAACTGGTACAGAATGCAGCCGCGAGAGTAGTGTTGGGAGTCTCCCGATACTCCCATGTTACACCCCTGCTCCGCGAGCTGCA
Source organism: Vipera ursinii (assembly GCF_947247035.1). Classification (NCBI taxonomy): domain Eukaryota; kingdom Metazoa; phylum Chordata; class Lepidosauria; order Squamata; family Viperidae; genus Vipera; species Vipera ursinii. The sequence goes on from NC_139522.1 coordinate 37,728,125, forward strand.
TTGGCTCCCAGTTGTCTTCCGGGTGAGTGTTGTGATTCAGGGTCAGCCTGTGGGTTCGGCAGTTGGGTCGGATGACTCAGATGAGGGGGAGGAGGGGGGTGTTGAAGAACTTGCTGATGATGGCTTTGAGGCTCCGCAGAGCCCCCAGCCAGGCCCCTCCTATCTGGTGGAGACCCAGCTGTGTGAGCCTGACAGTGTGGATGAAGATGACCCACAGCTGGCCCTGTTCAAGGACGCCCGACGCAGGAGGCAGTCAAGTAGGAGCAAGCAGAGGAAGGCTGTGGGGCTTCTCGGAAGGAGGAAAAGAGAGGCCACGGCCTGAACTCTTTATAAAGGGAATGTTTGGGGAGGGCTGGTTTGCTGAAAGCAACCGCTCCGATAGTGTTTCAAAGCTCCTGTATCTTGGTATGTGTTTTGTTTGTTTTTGTAATAAATTTGGCAGACGTATTCCAGCCTCTTGCCGTTTATAAAGGGGTTGCCTTTTCTGCAAGGCCGGTAGCAGGCTGGTACAGAACAGTTTGCTTTCAGCAACCCACCCCTTACTAATATTATGGAGCAGCTACGTGCTGAGAATGCCCAGCTCACCCAGCAACTCACTTTGCTGGCAGCTCAGGTGGCTCAACTGCAAGCTCAGGTTCATGCTGCACCCCCACCCAGGAGAAAATGCCAAGTTGCAATACCGGATAAATTTACAGGCACTCCAGAACTGTTTCCTGCTTTCCTGGGACAATGCCAGCTCTTTATCAGCGTGAGAGCAGCTGATTTCCCCACTGACCGGGATAAGGTGGGGTTTGTGTTAAGCCTTCTTTCGGGTGATGCAGCTCGTTGGGGCACGCCTCTGCTGGCTCAACCTAGCCCATTGTTGGACAACTTTGTGGGGTTTTGTGATCATATGCGTCTGATGTATGAGGACCCTATTAAGACGCAGACTGCTACTCGACGTCTGAAAGCTCTGAGGCAGGGTCAACTACAGGGCTATATCAGCGATTTCCGGCTGCTTAGCCAGGATTCCGCCTGGAATGAGGCTGCGCTCGTGGATGCCTTCCAGGATGGATTGTCGGAGGAGATGTTGGATGAGCTGGCCCGTGTGGATATTCCCTCAGACCTGAATGGGCTGATCCATCTCTGCCTGCGGATCGATGCTCGGTTGCAGCAGCGAAAGAGTCGCCGTGCCACCCCAGACCCCTGCCGCCCCAGTTCAAAGGGAGGAGCCAATGGAGCTGGGTGCCGCCAGGTCTCGTCTATCGGTGACTGAAATGAACAGACGACGATCGGGGGGGTTGTGTTTTTACTGTGGGGACCCTGGACATTTGGCTGCTTTTTGCCCAAAGAAGCGACAGCGGGCATCAGTGATCGAGTCTGCCCCGAGAAAGTCCCCTACTTTTCTGTCGGGAAACGCCCCGAGCCCGATCTAGACGGTGTGATAGATCGGGCGTCCCACAACAACACTGAGCGACGTCTTTCCGATGCTGCCTGTGGACCTCCACGGCATCTGATATTGGAGGCACGTCTGATCCTTCCTGGCAAGCCAGAGGGGATTCCAATCCATGCCTTAATTGACTCTGGGGCCACCACAAATTTTATGGACTCAGCATTTGTGGCCAAATGGGCTGTTCCCCAGTGCCCGGTGGATCTGCCCATGTTAGTGGAGACTATCGATGGTCGAGTGCTCCTGTCTGGGCCTATTACGGCCGCCACGCAACCATTATGTATGGCCATCAGTTCCCATGTGGAGGCCATCCAGTTCTATATCACCTCAGACCTGCACTTCCCCGTGGTCTTGGGACTGGCGTGGCTCCGGGCGCATGACCCACAGATCTATTGGTCACAGAACTTGGTCACCTTCCCAAGCTTGCAGTGTGTGGACCACTCCCGCCATATCTGTGCCGGCCAGGTGGAGGGTTTCCCAGGGGTTTCCTTGACTCCCGAACTGTCCGACTTTGCTGATGTGTTCAGCGAGACAGAGGCGGATCAATTACCCCCGCACAGGCCCTATGACTGCCCCATTGATTTAGTCCCTGATGCGCCTCTCCCAGTGGGGCGTTTGTACTCCATGTCGGACCCCGAGTTGGCTGCATTGCGGGACTTTCTGGAGAAGAATTTGGCTCGCGGTTTCATCTGGCCCTCGTCCTCGCCAGTGTCTGCACCCGTGCTCTTCGTCAAAAAGAAGTGGGGCGAATTACGGCTTTGCTGCGATTACAGAAAACTCAACGCCATCACGGTGCGCAACCGTTACCCGCTGTCCCTCATCCCCGAACTCTTGGACCGACTCCGGGAGGCTAAGATCTTCACGAAACTGGACCTGCGTGGAGCTTACAACCTCGTCAGGGTTCAGCCGGGTGATGAGTGGAAGACGGCGTTTGGTACTCGCTATGGACATTTTGAGTACACGGTGATGCCGTTTGGCCTGACCAACGCCCCCGCTGTGTTTCAGCATTTCATGAATGACATTTTCCGGGATTTGTTGGATCAGTTTGTCGTGATCTACTTGGACGAGATCCTGATCTACTCCCCGTCGCGTGAGGTGCACCATCAGCATCTCCATCAGGTCCTGCAGCGACTCCGAGAACATCGGCTGTTTGCCAAGTTGGAGAAGTGCCAGTTCTACCGGGTGACCATCGATTTCCTGGGTCACCGCATTTCTCCTGAGGGCATCGCCATGGAGCCGAGTAAGGTTGAGTCTTTGCAGAGTTGGCAACCCCCGCGTCACGTGAAGGATGTTCAGCGACTTCTTGGATTTGCCAACTATTACCGAACTTTCATCCCTGGGTTTGCTGCCTTGACAGCCCCCCTCACCCGGCTCCTGCAGAAGAAGACTCGGTTCCAGTGGAACGCACCAGAACAACAGGCTTTCCAGACTTTGAAGGAAGCCTTCATGAAGGAGCCCATCTTGAAGCATCCTGACCCGCAACGGCCGTTTGTCGTGGAGGCGGACACCTCCGACATTGCCATTGGGGCGGTGTTACTCCAGGCAACGACGCCCAGCGGTACCCTCTTCCCTTGCGCGTACCATTCACGAAAACTGAACCCTTCGGAGCGCAATTATACAATCTGGGAGAAGGAGCTGCTGGCCATCAAAGCGGCGTTCGAGGCCTGGAGGCATCATCTGGAGGGAGTGCGGCATCAAATCGAGGTCCGGACGGACCATAAGAATCTGGAAAGCCTGCAGACCGCTCGGAAGTTGAACCAACACCAGATCTGGTGATCTCTTTTCTTTGTGAGGTTTGACTTCCGGGTTCGGTACATACCTAGCGGGCACAATCAAAGAGCGGATGCTCTGTCCAGGAAGCCCGAATATTCCCGAGTGGAAGACAAGCTTCTGCCCAGGACAGTGATCCCCGTCGAGTCTTTTGCTGCGGTGCGGGAGCCAGTTGATATACGGGCTCGGATCCGGGAGGCACAGCAGCAGGAGGTGTGGGTGGCTCAGCGGAAGGAGGAGGTGGGGCCAGATTCTCCTTGGACGGTCACGGATGGACTCTTGTATTATCGTGACCGGCTCTACGTTCCGGGAGGGCCACTCAGGGGACTCATCCTCAGCCAGTGTCACGATAACCCGGCAGCGGGGCATTTTGGCCTGTTCAAGACCCTGAACCTGGTCTCCCGTACCTTCTGGTGGCCCCGAGTCCGACACGACATCCAGTCCTATGTCACCTCCTGCATCCCATGCAGGCAGGCCAAGTCAGCGACAGGGGCCCCGCCTGGATTACTGCAGCCCTTGCCAACACCCAAAAGACCCTGGGGGGCTGTGTCCATGGACTTTCTGACGGATTTACCCCCATCCTCTGATTTTACGACAGTGTATGTGGTGGTGGACATGCTGACCAAGATGGCGCACTTCATCCCCTGTCGCAACTTACCGTCAGCCCACGCTACTAGTCGTATGTTCATTCAGCAGGTGTTTCGGCTGCACGGCCTCCCTGATAGAGTCGTCTCTGATAGGGGGGCCCAGTTTACAGCCCGCTTCTGGCAGGAGTTGATGCATGCGTTGGATATCAAGATTTGCCTCTCCTCCGCGCATCATCCTCAAACTGACGGGGGAACTGAGAAGGTCATCGGTATCCTGGAACAATATCTGCGCTGCTACGTCAATCTGCAGCAAAACAATTGGGTGGACTATCTGGCCATAGCTGAGTTTGCATTTAACAATTCACAGCACACCTCCACACAGATGACAACGTTCTTGGCCAATGTGGGTTATCACCCCTGGTTTTTCCCCCTTTCTCCTGTGGACTCACCGGAGCCGGCAGCGAACGACTTCATGGCAGAGTTACAGGCGATCCATCGATTGGTGCGACGTCAGTTAGAGAAGGCCAAGGCCGATTACAAAAGGTTTGCTGATCGGTCAAGACGGGATATGCCAACACTATCGGTGGGGGATCGGGTCTGGTTGTCCACCAGGAACCTACCGTCAACACGGCCGGTGAGAAAGTTAGATCACCGATATTTAGGACCGTTCCCAGTCGAGGCTGTCATCAATCCGGTCGCCTATCGCTTAACTCTGCCACGTTCCCTGCGCGTGCACCCAGTCTTTCATCGGTCTCTGTTGGTCCCCGAGCAACCGGGTTGTCCACTCCGCCGAGCGGAACCTCCCCCATCAGGACCTCGTGATGGAGGCAGCACCCCCGAGTACGAGGTCGCCAGCATCAGGGATTCCCGTTGGCTGAAAGGTCGTTTCCAGTACCTGATTGAATGGAAAGGTTACGGACCAGAGGACCTCACCTGGGAAGACGGGACCGCCGTTCATGCCCCTGCATTGGTGACTGCTTTTCATGAACAATTCCCATCCCGACCGCATCCGGATCGGCAGCCCCGGGGGAAGGGCCCTGCGGTGCGGGATAGTGTTGTGATTCAGGGTCAGCCTGTGGGTTCGGCAGTTGGGTCGGATGACTCAGATGAGGGGGAGGAGGGGGGTGTTGAAGAACTTGCTGATGATGGCTTTGAGGCTCTGCAGAGCCCCCAGCCAGGTCCCTCCTACCTGGTGGAGACCCAGCTGTGTGAGCCTGACAGTGAGCCTGACAGCTGGCCCTGTTCAAGGATGCCCGACGCAGGAGGCAGTCAAGTAGGAGCAAGCAGAGGAAGGCTGTGGGGCTTCTCGGAAGGAGGCAAAGAGAGGCCACGCCCTGAACTCTTTATAAAGGGAATGTTTGGCGAGGGCTGGTTTGCTGAAAGCAACCGCTCCGATAGTGTTTCAAAGCTCCTGTATCTTGGTATGTGTTTTGTTTGTTTTTGTAATAAATTTGGCAGACGTATTCCAGCCTCTTGCCGTTTATAAAGGGGTTGCCTTTTCTGCAAGGCCGGTAGCAGGCTGGTACAGAACAGTGAGATTCAAGGTGTTGGTAATGACCTACAAAGCCCTACATGGCATGGGTCCGGAATACCTTGGGGAGCACCTGCGGCTGGCGTCAACTTCCCTCCGCCCAGTACGCTCCCACAGAGAGGGCCTCCTCAGGGTGCCACCGGTGAAAGAATGTCGACTGGTGGCCCCCAGGGGGAGGGCGTTCTCTGTGGGCGCGCCGGATTTATGGAACCATCTTCCGTTTGAGCTCCGGATGGCGCCCAACCTTCGCTCCTTCCGGCGCGATCTAAAGACTTACCTGTTCGAAGAAGCCGGCCTGACCTGATGGGTTTGGGTTTGATTGTTTTTTATGTATTTTAACTTAACTTATTGTTATAGTTTTTGGGCATTTTGTTTAATCTTTTTTAACTTTTGTATTCTTGTTTTTTAACATGTATTGCCCTGTTCACCGCCCTGAGTCCTTCGGGAGAAGGGCGGTATACAAATATAATAAAATAAATAAATAAATAAATAAACTGCCTTGCTTAGCCATGGAAATTCTTGTCCCAATTGTGGTTGTAGGTCTAAAACTACCTGTACTGTTTTTAGATGTTCTGCTTTTACTAACATGTTTTATGATTTGCTTTATTGTTGTATGTCTCCGAAAGTGCTTATGTAAAGCAAAAGGGTAAAAGATTTTACTCCATGAAGTTATTCATTGTGAGCGCATCTGACCAGAAGTGTGCATCTGAGCAAGTGTAGTTTTAAAAACAGCAGTTGATTGAAAACAGCAGTAGTTCATCCTTGGTAAGTCCTTGTGAGGTTGCAATTTTATTTTTAGGATTTCTGGTTTAGTTCAGTGCAACACTTGTTTTGCATTTGTTTTTCATGGTACTCTTTTTAAATTTGGATACTGTCCTATCTGTAAGCAGACTGCTAGATTACATGGGCAGATTGCTTGTCTAGAGCAGGGCTTTTCAACCTTTTCACCGATTGTACCACTTTTAGAATATGGAAATATTCAAGTACCACCAGTTGCCTAGCAAGGTGTCAAAAACTTGATGACCAAAACAAAAAACCCCAGAAAAAAGTGATAAAAGTACAGGTAGTCCTTGACTTACAACAGTTCACTTAATGACTGTTCAAAGTTACAACGGCACTGAAAAAAGTGACTTATGACCATTTTTCACACTTATGACCATTGCAGCATCCCCAAGGTCATGTGATTTACATTTGGATGCTTGGCAACTGATTCATATTTATGATGGTCAGTGTCCCAGGGTCATGTGATCCCCTTTTGCAACCTTCTGACAAGCAAAGTCAGTGGAGAAACCAGATTCACTTAACAACCGTGTTACTAATTTAACAACTGCAGTGATTCACTTAACTGTGGCTAAAAAAGTCATAAAATGGGGCAAAACTCATCTCCCCCTTTTATATCCTCTCTTCTCTCTCCCCCTTTTATATCCTCTTCTCTCCCCTCCTGGAGCTGCGCGTGATGATCCTGGGCTCTCCGCAGGACCCAGGCAGGCAATGCCTTGTGCAGCTCCAGCTGAATCTCCTCCTGAAGACTGTGTGAGGCTGCATGCAACCCCTAAGGCCGCCGCCAATCAGCTGGAGCTGCGCACTTCAATCCTGGGCTTTCAGTAGGACCCAGGCAACACCTTGCGCAGTTCCAGCTGACTTTCCCACAAGCCTGTGCGGTGCTGCCGCCGCTTCACCTCATCCACTTTTACACTTTTTTTTACAGTGCTGTTCCCCCCATCGTACGCGTACCACCTGCCAGATGCCAATGTACCACTAGTGGTATGCATACCACGGGTTGAAAATCCCTCGTCTACAGTCTTTAGTTTGTGCTCTTCAGGCTGAAATTAGGTGGCTGACTCAGCTGCTGGGTTCTATTGAGCTGCTTTGTTATCAGCTCCCCCTTCCACAAAGACCCTGCAGGAGAAGGGCAGTATGGACAACTGTTGGATCTGGTAGAGTAAGAGCTGTGGACCAGAAACATGGTACCTTTGGTGTGTCCCTGCATAATAGTGTCCTTGCTAAACTTAATAGAGATACTGAGGTGGCAGATTGAGCTTGCTGATTTACAACACCTGATACAGACCTTCCCTTATCCAAGACAACTTTGTCCTCACAGACCACAATCCTGTCCAGTTGAGTCATCATCATCATCGTTAGTCATAATGTTTGTAGTTGGTCTGATGCAAAACTGTATAAAAGAGTTTGTTTGCATCCACCACAGAAGTAACTAAGCTACTTAGTATTCAGGGTGTTTCTGGAAAAGCATTTAAACTGAATAATGGGAATAGAACAGTTCTGTCCCCAACAATCTAAAATGAATAGGGTTATCAGTGTTTCTAACATAGATGTTTGTGTGGTTAATAATATTAAGGTTGCTGTTAAGAAAAATCAAGCTTTTGATGGCATGCGCTATACCATGAGCAGTTTAAGCAACAAACTTTGTGATCTAACAGCCATTATGTACAGGGACAACTTGGATCTTGTTGCAATTACAGAGACATGGTTCAGGGATTCCAATGATTGAGATATAATTATATCAGGCTACATACTGTATTATCGAAAGGCTACCCTAGCCGATGCAGAATGGGTGGCAGCGACAGATGTGAAGGCAGATAGATTAGTGTGCAGTTTTCAGGCCGAGCATCCAGGCTGGCCCAAGTGAGGGTGGTCTTCGAAGTGGACAGTAATGTCTAATGTTCTGTGCACATTAGTGTTTTATTTTCCAGGGCTATCATTCTTTTGTCAAACCTGACTCACACCATAGTTGCCTGTACCTGCTTTTGCTCGCAGCTTTGCCAAACAATGACGGGAGGAGGGTGGTGAGTTCCTAAGGGTGGAGGGAGGCTATGGAACACAAGTGAACAGTCAGGGAGACGTTATCTAACAAGGCCGAGTGATGAAAAATGTTTTGACTGCAGCAGACAGCTTATCCCAAAGCAAAAAAAATGAACTCAATTGGTGAAACTATGACAATGAAATGAAATGTGTTTTTCTGGATTTTTTTGTTATTCTGTTTCTCACTGTTAATATAAACCTACCATTAAAATTATAGACTGACGATTTCTTTGTCAGTGGGCAAACGTACAAAAACAGCAGGGGATCAAATAATTTTTCCCCTCACTGTACTATACAGAAAAGACAGAATAGAAAAAGGAGGGGGGAGTTGCCATTTATGTCAAGGAGGGCATAAAAGCAACACTAATTCAGAAAACACATTAGCTACTTGAAACCCTTTGGGTTTGCTTACAAATTGAAGAGGGATCAGACATCAGAATTGATGTCATATACAGGCCCCCAGGACAACCCGGGTTATGATGATAGCATTCTGGTTGAGAAGATAACCCAGATGGCAATGAAAGGAGAGGTTGTAATCATGGGCAACTTCAACATGACTGATGTTAACTGGAATCTTTCAACTGCACTTACAAGCAGGAGCAGGGATATGTTAGAGGCATTAAAAGGTGCCTCTCTAAAGGAGTTAGTAAAATGTCCAATGAGAGAGGACCATATTTGACAAGGATGAGCAGAGCAACTCTTGAGCAAAAGAAAGCTTGCACAAAAAAAGAAGATACTGAGAGTAGTTAGGTTTACACAGCAACCACACAGATATTTCAGACTTAGTTTTGACAAATGGGGATAGAGTACTAGAAATTGAGGTTGAGTTGGGAAAAACCTAGGTTTGAGTAATCACCAACGCCTTTGGTTTGACATTAAAACTAAAACCCATATAACATACACTAAAACTAAGTTTTAGACTTCAAGTGGACAAATTTTGCCAAAATTTGGGATTATCTACAACATAAATTTGAAGGGTGGCATAAAGTGACAGGACTCAGTGAACACTGATAAAATCTGCCATCTTGGAGGTAACTAGTCTCTATGTGAGGCACATTGGTAAAAGCAAAAGAAACCCAGTGATTCACAGCATTACAGTATGCAGGATAGTAAAGGAGAAAAAAATCAGCATATAGCAGATATAAGAAGAGCAGAAATGTAGCTGATAAAGAGGTACAGTGCATTCAGAAAGTATTCAGATCCCCTTCACTTTTGTCAATTTTGTCATGCTGTGGCCTGATTCTACAGTTGCTTAAATTCACTTTTTTCTCATTAATACTCAGTACCCCATAATGACAAAGTGAAAACAGAATTTTAGAAATGTCTGTAAATTCATTAAAAGGAAAAGACTGAAATATCACATTGGCATAAGTATTCATACCCTTCACTCAGTACTTTGTTGAAGCACCTTTGGCAGCAATTACAGCCTCGAGTCTTTTTGGGTATGAAGTGACAAGCTTTGCACACCTGGATTGGGGAATTTTCTGCCATTCTCCCTTGCAAATTCTCTCAAGCTCAGTCAGGTTGGATGGTGATCGTCGGTGGACAGCCATTTTCAGGTCCTTCCAGAGATGTTCACTAGGGTTCAAGTCAGGGCTCTGGCTGTGTGATTAGGATCGTTGTCATGTTGGAAAGTGAACCTTCGGCCCAGTCTGAGGTCCTGAGCGCTGTGGAACAGGTTTTCATTGAGGATATCCCTGGACTTTGCTCCATTCACCTTTCCCTCAACCCTGACCAGTCTCCCAGTCCCTGCTGCTGAAAAACACCCCCACAACATGATGCTGCCACCACGCTTCACTGTTGGGATGATATTGGGCAGGTGATGAGCGGTGCTTGGTTTCCTACAGACGTAATGTTTAAAATTGAGGCCAAACAATTCAATCTTGGTTTCATCAGACCAGAGAATCTTGTTCCTCAGTCTGAGAGTCCTTCAGGTGCTTTTTTCCAAGCTCCAAGCAGGCTTTCATGTGTTTTGCACTGAGGAGTGGCTTCCATTTAACCACTCTGCCATAAAGCCCAGTTTGGTGGAGGGCTGCAGTGACGGTTGTCCTTCTGGAACTCTGTCCCATCTCCACACAGGATCTCTCGAGCTCAGTCAGAGTGGCCATCGGGTTCTTGGTCACCTCTCTTATTAAGGCCCTTCTCCCCTGATTGCTCAGTTTGACTGGGTGACCAGCTCTTGGAAAAGTCCTAGTTGTGCCAAACTTTTTCCATTTGAGAATTATGGAGGCCACTGTGCTCTTAGGAACCTTCTGTCAACTCTACAACGAACCTGGCTGAAGCCATGTTGCTAATTCTAGGTTGCCACAAGAATGGGAGGGGGCAGCGGTTTTCTGCTAGTCTAAACAATTCTCTGTCCCATGGGAACCAAGGTCATTTCTACCGGTTGAATTGGGGGGGTTGAGCATTCTGTCAGAAAGCCCGCCAAACTATTCTATTGGGAAACATAGTAAATTGCATATTATGGGGGTGGGTAGTTTAACTTTGCAATATTGTAACTCTTTGGAGGGAATTTTAGACTTGGTTTCACTTTTGACGTGCCAATACTATATAGCCAATAAACATATTCTTTGAGGAAACTTCCAGCCTCGGAGTTCTGATTAGTTTGGTCTCATCTATTGGAACCATGACACCTTCAGTGCAGCAGAAATTTTATTGTAGCCTTCCCCAGATATGTGCCTTGCAGTAATCCTGTCTCTGAGCTCTTCAGGTAGTTCCTTTGACCTCATGGCTTTTGCTCTGCTACAGTATGCATTGTCAGCTGTGAGGCCTTCCTTAGAGAGCTGTGTGCCTTTCTAAATGGCGTCCAGTCAATTGAATTTACCATAGGTTGACTCCAATCAAGGTGTAGAAACATATCAGCAACCATCAAGTGAACTGGGAGGCACCTGAGCTAACTTTCAAGTGTTGTTGCAAAGGGTCTGAATAGTTATGCCAATGTGATATTTCAGTTTTTTCTTTTTAATAAATTTACAGACATTTCTAAAATTCTGTTTTCACTTTGTCATTGTGGGGTACTGAATAGATTAATGAGAAAAAATGAATTTCAACAACTGCAGAATCAGGCTGCAGCAAAACAAAATTGACAAAAGCGAAGGGGGTCTGAATACTTTCTGAATGCACTGTATATAAGAACCTAAAGAAGGAAGCCAAACAAGTTATTAGTGCTGCTAAAGCAGAGGTCCCCAACCTTTTGGGCACCAGGGACTGGTTCTGTGGAGAGGTTTATCCACAGACTGGAGGGTGCGTGGTTTTTTGTGCTGCCTGCATCTTGCGGATGGGGCTTTGCTTGTTTCTGCGGACTGGCTGCTGGCATGCCACAGACTGGTACTGGTCCATGGACCAGGGATTGGAGACCCCTGTGCTAAAGCACAGAAAGAGGAGGAACTGGTTAAATCAGTGCAGGTTCTTTTGCAGGGTTTTTAGAGGTGGAGGTGGCAGGTGAGCTAGCCCACTTAAAGCTTAATAAAACAATAGATCCGGAGGGTATTCATCCCAGAGTTCTGAGGGAACTTCTAAGTGTGCTCACTGGACCATTAACTGATCTGTTTAACCAGTCTCTTATAACAGGTGATGTCCTCCAGGACTGGCGAACAGCTTATATTGTACCCATCCACAAGAAGTGGGTAGGGAAGAAGCTGGAAACTAGGACAGTGTAGTAGTGAAGTTAATGGAATCACTCCTGCAAAAAAAGGTTTAACAAACATTTAAGTGTTCTACTTGATGGATCCAAAGCAGCATGGTTTTACTGAGGGCAAATCATGTCAAACTAACCTGATTTGACTTTTTTAACTATGTCACTAATGTGTCAAGCTACAAAACCTACTGTCTTTAGGACTGCTATATGCTTCTAGCTTGTCAACAGTGGGGGGAGGGGGAGAAGAGGGGAGAGTTTTGGATGCACAGGTGTTCCTTATCAATGTGAGAGCTGAAGCAGTTGAAGAGTTGTTTTGGCAAACTGAAGTTTCTTCTCATAACAATTATTGGAAGATATATTGGACAATGTGACCTGAAATGTCAGAGAGGGGAGGGAAAGGACCCAGATTGTTGGGGGCTGACTTTGTAATAATGCCGCTGGGGGGGGGGGGCGAAAGCCCTAATAAGCAGGCATATACATAGAATGAACACATTGATTTGTGCTTTAGATTGTAAGCCACCCTGAGTCTTCGGAGAAGGGCAGGATATAAATGGGATTAAAAAAAAAGTTTCACTCTTTTAATTATCTGCTTTCTGCCATTTTCTTAGAGCTAGCTTCCATTCTATCTTACCAGTTTGCTAATGCCTAATAAAGTTTATATTAGAGAACGCAATGTCTCTGGTGTTTTGCTTCATTGGGCTTCTCAGCCAGAACTTGACACTAAGCTAGCTCTGAGAAACAATTCCAATTCCATTGAGGGGTCCTGAGCCCCTACGCCCTTCTGGTAGCCTCCAGAGGGGTGGTGAAGACTTAGGAGAAGATGCCTGAAACGGAGAAGACGGCTGGAGCCAGGTCGGGATCGACCAGCGGGACTCCAGCTGGGGCCAAAAGCAGCTTCATAACCCCACCGGCCTCAACACGACCCAAGGAGCAAGTTGAACATAATGAGCCGACTCTGGAGTGGATGGGTGGAGCAGTGGCATTCAACCGACCTGAGTTGGAGAAGCGGCGAGAGGAGCTATGGAAAGCCACTGAAGCTGAATTCCCATTGGACTGCCTTCGGCCCAAATGGAGCAGAGAGCTGGAGTGGTGGGAGTGAGGAGCCTCGGAGTGGACAGCATCCAGGGAGTGCTACTTGACAAGGTGTGGCAGTCAATTGATGGAGCAACTGAGGCAGAAGTTTAGCAGCCTGGAGGTCGATGGAGGAGAGCTTGTCCTATGGCTGGATCCTTGACCCCGAAGGGGCTCAGCTCCGTTTCTATCTCAAGCACCAGCACCTTCACCCCAGCACTCAACAGGAGCAGGAGCAGCGATGGCTGGAGGAGCAGTTAGCCTGCAACCTGGATTACCTCCCCAGTCTGAGACAGAGAGCCTGCAGTCTGCCACCGGCGCCTCCTCCTCAGCCGAGGCGGAGAGACAGCTGTCTTTGGGGCCTGAGCTAAGTGAGGGGGAGGAACAGATGGCGCTCATCCCAGATGCATGTATGCGTAGAGAGGAGAGGAGAGCAACAGAAGGCAATAAGCCGGGTCTCAGGAAAAAGAAGACGTAGATGCTAGCCAGCCCCTCCCGGGGTGGAAAATAAATAGTAGGGGTTTGGGAGTGGCCTGTTGTTGTAGACAACCATTCGTTTTCCAGGGTACATCAATCAAGTCAGATTCCTTTGCCAGAACCAGGTTTCTCGGGACTACTTGCTCTGTATTTGAGGTGCCAACTGAGTCTCCCTGCTGGGAACTAATAGGTAGTGAATTAGCCTTGTTGACCCGGAATTAAGAGACAGTATAGGAAGTATCAGTTGTGAATATTTGCAGATGGCCTGCTGTCTTTGGGCACTTGCAGAGTCCTGGATGCAGGGTCATGAAAGGACAGCAAGGAAACACCCAATGTCCTAACGCACCCAAAAACATATGATATCTTTAGGGAAACACCCAAAAGGGAACATGTATAGCTACTTCTGCTTTCTCTCTTATCTACAGTGTGCCAGACTTACTGGGTGAAATCTTTATCTTACGTGTGTCAGCTTTGCTGGATGGATTGCTTATGCAATCAGAAACAATAAATACAAGGATTTCTTGTCATTCGGGGCTTCTCTCATTTAGAGGAGCCCGTCTTTGTTCAGCTGAATAAAAATGTAAAAGTTTAAAGGCAACTTCTGGTTTCCTGTATTTTTTATCAAGCAAAACATCAGAACCTGCATATCAGCCTCAGCCAGTGTGAACAGGGACTGTTTCTGCTTGGCTTAATCCTTGAAAGACTTTCTATCTGGAGTTCTCAAGTGAACAGAGACTGTTCTTGCCCTGTGTCAGAAGGGGAAAAGACTTTCCTTTGTGACTACTTCTTTTTGGTTTTGTCTACCCAACGTGAACAAAGATTGCTCCTGCCCTGTTTTAATAAAAGAGGGTTGCTTTACACGTGAGTAAGCAGTTCCTTATTGCTTGCAAAGGCTGAGTCAGAACAGCAAGTCAGATGGGTGCAGTATTTCAAAAGATTTGATTTTGAACTGAAATAATTCCAGGAGGGAACAACTTCCTGGCTGATGACCTGTCCTGCATGCCCTAATACAAAAGCACTCGGCAGGAGGTGGTGAGTTCTGTCATTCCAGATAGGCAGCAAGCGGCACAAGCGACAACCAGACGGCAGGAGAAAAAGAGTTTGTCCCCCATCAATGCATTTGCAAAACAGCTGAAGCAAGAGCTGCAAACCGACACATAATGTAGTTCATCAGAATTGACCATGAGGTAGGGGCTGGCATGGAAGGGGGACAAATTATATGTCCCAGACCATCTGTGACTACAAGTCCTGCAACGCAGCCACGATGCCAAGCAGGCAGACAACTTTGGGTTCCTAAAGACGCTGTATCTCACTAATCGTCAGTTCTGGTGGCCAAAGATGAAGAAAGACATTGAGAACTATGTGGGAAGCTGTGCTGTTTGCACAGCCAGCAAAAGACTACCAGGGAAGAGTCCGGGGCTGCCCGACCAGAACCTGGGAGGAGATAGCCATGGAGTTGTTGTTGTTGTTGTTATTATTATTATTATTATTATTATTATTATTATTATTATTATTATTATTAATTTTATTTGTATACCGCCCTTCTCCCGAAGGACTCAGGGCGGTGAACAGGGCAATACACATTAAAAAACAAGATACAAAAATTAAAAACGATTAAACAAATGCCCATGAATAAGTTAAAACACATTAAAAATAGATTAAAACAGATTAATAAAACCCAACCCCATCCCATCAGGCCAGGCAAGCTTGTTCGAAAAGGTAGGTTTTGAGATCGCGCCGGAAGGAGTGGAGGTCAGGCGCCATCCGGAGCTCGACCGGAAGATGGTTCCATAAATCCAGCGCGCCCACAGAGAACGCCCTCCCCCTGGGGGCCACCAGTCAACATTCTTTGACCGGTGGCACCCTGAGGAGGCCCTCTCTGTGGGAGCGTACTGGGCGGAGGGAAGTTGACGCCGGCCGCAGGTGCTCCCCAAGCCATGTAGGGCTTTGTAGGTCATTACCAACACCTTGAATCTCAACCGGAAGACAACTGGAAGCCAATGCAGCTCGCGGAGCAGAGGTGTAACATGGGAGTGACGGGAAACTCCCAACACAACTCTTGCGGCTGCATTCTGTACCAGTTGGAGCCTCCGAGTGGTCTTCAAGGGTAGCCCCATGTAGAGAGCGTTGCAGTAGTCCAGACGAGAGGTCACGAGGGCGTGAGTGACCGTACGTAAGGCATCCCGGTCTGGATAGGGCCGCAACTGGCGCACCAGGCGAACCTGGGCGAAGGCCCCCCTCGTCACAGCTACTATATGGTCTTTTAGAGAAAGCTGTGAATCTAGGAGGACTCCCAAGTTGCGAGCCCTATCTACGGGGGGGTAATAACTCACCCCCCATAGAGAGAGATGGGATATCCTGAATATCCCGAGATGCCGGTACGCACAGCCACTCGGTCTTGTCAGGGTTGAGTCAAAGCCTGTTCCTCCCCATCCAGACCCGAACCGCCTCCAGGCAGTGGGACATCACGTCGAGGGCATCACTGGGGTGGTTTGGGGTCGAAATGAAAAGCTGGGTATCATCAGCATACTGATGATACCCAACTCCAAAACCACGAATGATCTCACCCAGCGGTTTCATGTAGATGTTGAACAGGAGAGGCGACAGGACCGACCCCTAAGGGACTCCACAAGCGAGAAGCCTCGAGGTCGACCTCTGTCCCCCTGCCAACACCGACTGCGAGCGTCCCAGGAGATAGGAGGAGAACCACTGAAGGACCGTGCTGTTGTGACTCAGGGCCAGCCTGTGGGTCCGACAGCCGGGTCCGATGTATCGGAGGACTCAGATGTGGGGGAGGAGGGAAACGAACCGGCTGATGATGATTTGGAGACTTTGCAGAGTCCTCAGCCGGGAACCTCTTCTCAGCTGTGTGAGCCCGAGAGTGCGGAGGATGATGACCCACAGCTGGCCCTGTTCAAGGACGCCCGACGCAGGAGGCAGACGAGCAGGGACAAACAAAGGAAGGCTATGGGACTCCTCGGGAGGAGGCACAGGGAGACCACGCCCTGAGCTCTCTATAAAAGAAGTGTTTGGGGAGGGGCTAGTTGCTGAAAGCAACTTTTTCGTTTGAGAAGTCAAGCTCTTGTATTTTTGTAACAGTGTAATTAAAACTTGGCAGAAGCCTTTTGATCTTGGACGCTTTCCAGACTCTTCCTTTGATTAGGGGTGCGAGAAGAGGGCTGGTTCAGAACAGTTTGCTTTCAGCCACCCACCCCTTAATACTACGATGGAGCAGCTTCTTGCCGAGAATGTCCAGCTCAACCAGCAACTCACCTTGCTGGCCACTCAGGTGGCACAACTGCAGGCTCAGGTACATGCTGCCCCCCCACCCAGGAGGAAATGTCAGATAGCTATGCCGGATAAATTCGCTGGTAATCCAGAACTGTTTCCTGCCTTCCTGGGACAATGCCAGCTTTATATCAGCGTGAGAGCAGCTGATTTCCCCACTGACCGAGATAAGGTGGGATTCGTGTTGAGCCTTCTGTCGGGAGATGCAGCTCGTTGGGGCACGCCTCTGTTGGCACAGCCTAGCCCTTTGTTGGATAACTTTGGGGGGTTTTGTGACCATATGCGCCTCATGTACGAGGACCCGATTAAGGCACAGACGGCCACCCGACGCCTGAAAGCTTTGAGGCAGGGTCAGCGCCCTCTACAGGCCTATATCAGCGATTTCCGGCTGCTTAGCCAGGATTCCGCCTGGAATGAGGCTGCGCTCGTGGATGCCTTTCAGGATGGCTTGTCAGAGGAGATGTTGGATGAGCTGGCCCGCGTGGACATTCCCTCAGACCTGAATGGGCTGATCCATCTTTGTCTGCGGATCGATGCCCGGCTGCAGCAGCGTAAGAGTCGCCGTGCCACCCCACAGACCCCTGCCGCCCCTGTTGTGCGTGAGCCCCCGGTCCAGAGGGAGGAGCCAATGGAGCTGGGTGCCGCCAGGTCCCGTCTATCGGTGACGGAAATGGACAGACGACGATCGGAGGGGTTGTGTTTTTACTGTGGGGACCCTGGACATTTGGCTGCTTCTTGCCCGAAGAAGCGTCAGCGGGCGTCAGTGACCAAGCCTGCCCCGAGAAAGTCCCCTGCTTTGTTATCGGGAAACGGCCCGAGCCCGATCTAGACGGTGTGAAAGATCGGGCGACCCACAACATCCACACCGAGCGACGCCGTTCCGACGGTGCCTGTGAACCTCCACGGCATTTGATTTTGGAGGCACGTCTGATCCTCCCTGGCAAGTCAGAGGGGATTCCAGTCCATGCCTTAATTGACTCTGGGGCTACCACTAACTTTATGGATTCGGCCTTTGTGGCCAAATGGGCTGTTCCCCAGTGTCCAGTGGATCCGCCCATGCTTGTGGAGACCATCGATGGTCGAGTGCTCCTGTCCGGGCCTATCACGGCCGCCACGCAACCCGTGTGTATGGCCATCAGTACCCATGTGGAGGCCATTCAGTTCTACGTCACTTCGGATCTGCACTTCCCCGTGGTCTTGGGACTGGCGTGGCTCCGGGCGCATGATCCACAGATCTATTGGTCTCAGAACTTGGTCACCTTCCCAAGTTTGCAGTGCGTGGACCACACCCGCCATATCTGTGCCGGCCAGGTGGAGGGTTCCTCAGGGGTTTCCTTGCCTCCCGAACTGTCCGACTTTGCTGACGTGTTCAGCGAGTCAGAGGCGGACCAATTACCCCCGCACAGGCCCTACGACTGCTCCATTGACCTAGTCCCTGATGCGCCTCTCCCAGTGGGGCGTTTGTACTCCATGTCGGAGCCCGAGTTGGCTGCATTGCGGGACTTCCTGACGAAGAACTTGGCTCGTGGTTTCATCCGGCCCTCGTCCTCGCCAGTGTCTGCGCCCGTGCTCTTCGTCAAAAAGAAGTCGGGCGAGTTACGGCTTTGCTGTGACTACCGGAAACTCAACGCTATCACGGTGCGTAACCGCTACCCGCTGCCCCTCATCCCCGAGCTCTTGGACCGACTCCGGGAGGCTAAGATCTTCACGAAACTGGACCTGCGTGGAGCTTACAACCTTGTCAGGGTTCGGCCGGGTGATGAGTGGAAGACGGCGTTTGGTACTCGCTATGGACATTTCGAGTACACGGTGATGCCGTTTGGCCTGACCAACGCCCCCGCTGTGTTTCAGCATTTTATGAATGACGTCTTTCGGGATCTGTTGGACCAGTTTGTTGTGATTTACCTGGACGACATCCTGATTTACTCCCCGTCGCGTGAAGCGCATCATCAGCATCTCCGTCAGGTCCTGCAGCGCCTCCGGAATCATCGGCTGTTTGCCAAGTTGGAGAAGTGCCAGTTCTACCAGGTGACCATTGATTTCTTGGGTCACCGCATTTCTCCTGAGGGCATCGCCATGGAACCGAGTAAAGTTGAGTCGTTGCAGAGTTGGCAACCCCCGCGTCGCGTGAAGGATATTCAGCGACTTCTTGGATTTGCCAACTACTATCGGACATTCATCCCTGGCTTTGCTGCCTTGACAGCCCCCCTCACCCGGCTCCTGCAGAAGAAGACTCGGTTCCAGTGGAACGCCCCCGAACAACAGGCGTTCCAAGCTCTGAAGGACGCCTTCATGAAGGAGCCCATCTTGAAGCATCCTGACCCGCAACGGCCGTTTGTCGTGGAGGCGGACGCCTCCGACATTGCCATTGGGGCCGTGTTACTTCAGGCAGCGACGCCCAACGGTACCCTTTTCCCTTGCGCGTATCACTCACGGAAATTGAATCCCTCGGAGCGCAACTATACCATCTGGGAGAAGGAGCTGCTGGCCATCAAGGCGGCGTTCGAGGCTTGGAGGCATCATCTGGAGGGGGCGCGGCATCAAATCGAGGTCCGGACGGACCACAAGAATCTGGAAAGCCTGCAGACCGCTCGGAATTTGAACCAACGCCAGATCCGGTGGTCCCTCTTCTTTGCGAGGTTTGACTTCCGGGTGCGGTACATACCAAGCGGGCACAACCAGAGAGCGGATGCTCTGTCCAGGAAGCCCGAGTACACCCGAGTGGAAGACAAGCTTCCGCCCAGGACCGTGATCCCCGTCGAGTCTTTTGCTGCGGTGCGGGAGCCGGTGGATATACGGGCTCGGATCCGGGAGGCGCAGCAGCAGGAGGCGTGGGTGGCTCAGCGGAAGGAAGAGGTGGGGCCAGATTCGCCTTGGTCGGTCACGGATGGACTCCTGTATTATCGTGACCGGCTCTATGTTCCAGGAGGGCCACTCAGGGGACTCGTCCTCAGCCAATGTCATGATAACCTGGCTGCGGGGCATTTTGGCCTGTTCAAGACTCTGAACCTGGTCTCCCGTACATTCTGGTGGCCCCGAGTCCGACACGATGTCCAGTCTTATGTCACCTCCTGCGTCCCATGCAGGCAGGCCAAGTCAGCGACAGGGGCCCCGCCTGGTTTACTGCAGCCTTTGCCAACGCCCAAGAGACCCTGGGGGGCTGTGTCCATGGACTTTCTGACGGATCTACCCCCATCCTCCGGCTTCACGACAGTGTTTGTGGTGGTGGACATGTTGACCAAGATGGCGCACTTCATCCCCTGTCGCGGCTTACCGTCAGCTCGCGCCACTAGTCGCATGTTCATCCAACAGGTGTTCCGGCTGCACGGCCTTCCCGATAGAGTCGTCTCCGATAGGGGGGCCCAGTTTACAGCCCGCTTCTGGCAGGAGTTGATGCGGGCGTTGGACATTAAGGTTTGCCTCTCGTCCGCGCATCATCCTCAGACCGACGGGGGTACCGAGAAGGTCATCGGCATTTTGGAGCAGTATCTGCGCTGCTACGTTAACCTGCAGCAGGACAATTGGGTGGACTATTTGGCCATAGCCGAGTTTGCCTTTAACAACTCGCAGCACACCTCCACGCAGATGACACCGTTCTTGGCCAATGTGGGTTATCACCCTCGGTTTTTCCCCCTTTCTCCCGTGGACTCACCGGAGCCGGCAGCGAACGAATTCATGGCGGAGTTACAGGCGATCCATCGGTTGGTGCGACGGCAGCTGGAGAAGGCCAAGGCCGACTACAAGAGGTTCGCCGATCGGTCGAGAAGGGATACGCCTCCATTATCGGTGGGGGATCGGGTCTGGCTGTCCACCAGGAACCTACCATCCACTCGGCCGGCGAGGAAGCTGGACCACCGTTACCTTGGACCGTTCCCAGTCGAGGCCGTCATCAACCCGGTCGCCTATCGTTTAACTCTGCCACGTTCCCTGCGCGTGCACCCCGTCTTCCATCGGTCCTTGTTGGTCCCCGAACAACCGGCTTGTCCACTTCGCCAAGCGGAACCTCCCCCATCAGGACCTCGTGATGGCGACAGCACCCCCGAGTACGAGGTCGCCAGCATCAGGGATTCCCGCTGGCTGAAAGGTCGCTTCCAGTACCTGATCGAGTGGAAAGGGTACGGGCCGGAGGACTTCACATGGGAAGACGCGACCGCCGTTCATGCCCCTGCGTTGGTGACTGCTTTTCACGAACAGTTCCCATCCCGACCGCATCCGGATCGGCAGACCCGGGGGAAGGGCCCTGCGGTGCGGGATAGTGTTGTGACTCAGGGCCAGCCTGTGGGTCCGACAGCCGGGTCCGATGTATCGGAGGACTCAGATGTGGGGGAGGAGGGAAACGAACCGGCTGATGATGATTTGGAGACTTTGCAGAGTCCTCAGCCGGGAACCTCTTCTCAGCTGTGTGAGCCCGAGAGTGCGGAGGATGATGACCCACAGCTGGCCCTGTTCAAGGACGCCCGACGCAGGAGGCAGACGAGCAGGGACAAACAAAGGAAGGCTATGGGACTCCTCGGGAGGAGGCACAGGGAGACCACGCCCTGAGCTCTCTATAAAAGAAGTGTTTGGGGAGGGGCTAGTTGCTGAAAGCAACTTTTTCGTTTGAGAAGTCAAGCTCTTGTATTTTTGTAACAGTGTAATTAAAACTTGGCAGAAGCCTTTTGATCTTGGACGCTTTCCAGACTCTTCCTTTGATTAGGGGTGCGAGAAGAGGGCTGGTTCAGAACACGTGCCTCCCACTCCCAATCCCCTGAGACGCCGCAGCAAGATACCATGGTCGATGGTATCGAAAGCCGCTGAGAGGTCTAATAGGACTAGGACAGAGGAATATCCCCTGTCCCGAGCCCTCCAGAGATCATTCACCAGAGCGACCAATGCCGTCTCCGTGCTGTACCCAGGCCTGAAGCCCGATTGGTACGGTTCTAGATAATCCGCTTCATCCAGAACCAGAGGGAGCTGATGCGCCACCACACTCTCAACAACCTTCACAAGAAAGCGAAAGTTGGAGACCGGACGAAAGTTATTTAACACAGCTGGGTCCAAGGCAGGCTTCTTGAGGAGAGGTCTCACCACCGCCTCCTTCAAGACGGCGGGGAAACTACCCTCACTCAAAGAGGCAGATATAACCGCCTGGAACCAGCCTCGTGTCCCCTCCTGGGCTGCATAAACCAGCCAGGAAGGGCACGGGTCCAATAAACATGTGGTGGAGCTCAGCCTCCCCATAATTCTGTCCACTTCCTCCGGAGTCACAGAATCAAACTCCTCCCAGGTAATATCGACAAGACCGCCCGCGTCCTGATCGTCAGACTCTGCCCAGTCAGAGTCCAGACCGGTCCGAACCCGAGCGATTTTATCCGACAGATGTTGACTAAACTCCTCGGCACGCCCCTGCAAGGGTTCCTCACTCACCTCCTGATTGAGGAGGGAGCGGGTCACCCTAAACAGGGCGGCCGGGCGATTATCTGCGGACGCGATAAGGGTAGCGAAGTAATTAGACCTCGCCACCCTTATCGCTGCGAGATAAGACCTAATATGGGTTCTTAGTCGCAATCGGTCAGATTCAGATCGGCTGGACCTCCAACCGCTCTCTAGGCCCCTTCTCCGACGCTTCATCTCCCGGAGCTCCACGGAGAACCATGGAGCCCACTGGGATCTGCGCCGGGTCAGGGGCCGCAAGGGTACAACTCAGTCGAGTGCCTCCGTGGCTGTCCTTTCCCAGGCTTCCACTAAGGCATCTGCCGAGCTGTGAGCAGAGGAGGCAGGTGGGGTCCCCAGCGCTGCCTGGAACCTCTCAGGATCCATTAAGCGCCTGGGGCGGAACCATCTAGTTGGCTCAACACACCCACGGTGGGGAGTGGCAAAACGGAAGACCAGCCTCAGGAGATGATGATCGGTCCATGACAGGGGCATAACAATTGGGGAGCCCCCACCAAGATCATCTAACCACCGTCCAGATAGAAAAACCAAATCCAGGGTGTGACCTCCCACATGAGTCGGTCCATGAATTACTTGCGTCAGGTCCATGGCCGTCATGGAAGCCATGAACTCCCGAGCTAACTCAGATGATCCTCCCAGGGATGGTAGATTGAAGTCACCCAAAACCATGAGTTTGGGGAACTCAATCACCAGCCCCGAGAGGATATCGAGAAGCTCAGGCAGGGCTGCTGCTGCGCGACTAGGCGAAAGGTACACCAGCAGCAAGCCCAGCTGCGCCCTAGGACCACACCTCAATAAGAGAGATTCACACCCGACTATCTGAAGAACGGTGGCCTCCTGCGGACATAAGGTCTCCCTCATAACAACAGCCACTCCCCCACCCCTACCCTGAGTCCGAGGCCGGTGTAGCACCCGGAAGATCAACCAGGGGGATACCACCCTCTGGGCCCAACCAGGTCTCCGTGATGCAAGCCAGGTCCGCATGCTCACCCTCGACCAGATCCCGGACGAGAGGAGCCTTATTAACGACGGACCTGGCGTTCAAGTAAACTAGCCGGAACTCAGGTGGCTGCACATCCTCACTCCCAGGGCCTTGGGGTGAAGACAGAGGGTCGGAGCGCCTCACCGCTTGTAGATAGCGGGGATGCCCTCCCGGGTATCGATACGGCCCACCTGCTGCCATTCCCTAATGTCGTGGGAATAGGAAGTCCCATGACCCGCTCCCGAGATCCGGAGGCAGTAGACCCTGGCTCCTCCCCCCCGCGATCTGTCCCAGGCCTGGCCTGAACAACGGTTGGTGGATTACCCCCCATTTCCAGCCAACCACGACCCTCCCCCCTCCTTAACCCCACAAAAAATTTGACTAAAAAGGTAATCAGGGGCCTCTTATTAAATTTATACCGGAGGCCCCTGCCCCTGCCCAACCATCTCTCAGGGTCCTAGCAATTGGGCCCTTCATCAAGAGGAAATGTAAAGAGTGAGGCGGGTCGCACCCAGGATGGGGGGCCCCCCCTGAGGGCGAACAAAACCGTGCTCGGATAAGTCAGACGCATGGTGGTTGTTAGACCAATCCGGCAGAAAAAGGCAGACCCAGATCGAAATGGGAGGATCTCAAGATGGAAGGAGAATGTCCAGAGTGCAAACCCAGCTCCACTGCCACTAGAGCTGGGTAACCCCGGGACAGGTCAATTCCCGCCCTCTCACGACGGTTAGAACCGGGGAGCAGCCTGGAACATACAACCGGGGAAGGCAATACCGCCTAGAGCTCTCACCTCTAGGAGGTAGCAGATGTAAAGTTTCAACCACCCTCCCACAGTGGTTGTAACCCGGGCCTTCCAAAACCATGGGGGAGAGGAGAAAAGAGGGGGGAGTTAGAGCAAAAGAGTCAGCGAAATAAATCAAGGCTAAAAAGCCTGTAGAGTCACAGAATGGTAGGAGAGCTCCGGTTACACAATTCGTTTTCATATTGTAGAGAGGATCAGACGATGGTCAGCCCGGAAGGGAAACCAAGACCATGATATTTCAGCAGAACCACGAAACATGGTCTAGTCAATTTCTGGCGGCGCAGAAGTTAGGTTGTGCCTCACAAACGTCCGAGACATCAGCGTCCGCATTCCACCACCAGGCCGAGGTCACCATACCAGAGAGGCTGCGGTACTCCAACTCCCCTCGCCGCCAGCCTTCTCAGACGCCAACCAGAGAACATCTCCACCACTCCAGCACTTCAACTCTGACGCTGCTCCAAGCCGCGATTCATAGTGTCGACCATCGATCAGCCAGCACACGGCTCCTCCAAGCAGCTGGAAGGCTCTCCCAAACGTTGCCAAGCTCCCCAAAGTTGTCCCGGGCTCCGCAAGTTCCGGAGGCGCCGCCAGGCTCCGCAGGCTCCACCAGGCCCCCCGCAACACCATAACAGCGCCGACAGTCAGCTGGTCGGCGGAACGCAGGCCTCCGAGATTTTCCGCCCAGTTCCAACGGACTCTTCACCAAGCTCTCAAGACTCCCGTGGCACCGACGGTCAGCTGGTCGGCGCCGCGTAGAGCAGAGCTCCGCCGAGTTCATCCGGGTCTTTTGAATATTCCAACAGCCTCTATTGGAGTTCGTCCAGCCCCCTGCGGCACCGACAAACAGCTGGTCGGCGCCGCACAGCACGGGGCTCCGCCCAACTCCTCCGCGTCCTCCAAGCCCTCCAAAAAACTCCTCCGGGCTCAGCTGAAAGACCTCGGAGAGTCCACGGAGCCAAAGGTAACAATACGGGCGTTCCAAACAGCCACAGAAGCTCACCTCGTCCTCATCCTCGTCCCAAATCCTTCACAGAAAAAAAATTCCTGTGAGGCTCCCAAGGGTCGCCGAATTGCCGGAGCTCCGCACGGAGCTCAGCCGAGCACGTCCGCCATCTTGGGCATGCGCAAATTAGTGATTGAATAGTGGAGCTACTGGAGAGTGGGGGAAGCAACGCGATTTGGACTGTGATAGACCTGTTTTCCAAGCAAGCCCACTTCACTGCCTGTGCTGCTCCTCCCCTAAGCCCAGAAACTAGTGAAGATGTTTTTGTAACACATCTACCAACTGCATGGAGCACCTACCACACCAACTCTGTCTCATTCCTCTCAAACCCAGCTTTCTAACTGGCAATCAAGTTGTGTGTATAATTTCCCTAAAGTCGCACACACTCTCCTTCTCAGGCTTCTAAATCAAGCCTCAAGACCTGTCCATGGAATAGTCATAGATGTCCTGGGAAATGGCAATTATTGAAGAATATCTAACAGGGCTCTGACCATCTTTGCACTATGAAGGTACTATTGAGTTACAGCTCCATATACAACACCCAACTTGGGGGGGGGGGGGAATAAGAGAGGTAATGGAAGATAGAATGGTAGGAGCACCCAGACTGTGATGGAGCTGCTTGGTGCTGATGGCTCAGGAAAATTCCAGAACCTACCTTCAGGCTTCTAGCAAGTATTTTTTTTTTCTTTTCCTAGTTTTTAATCGTGAGGGAGAGGGTCAAGGTCCTGGTTTTATCTAAGTCAACAGAAAAAAAATCCATGTGACTGACACATTATTATTAAATGTTATTTGTTGCTCATCTTGCAGTTCAAGGAGACTCTGAGTGGAATACATGCTGCTCTATATCTCTACTCCAAAAGATGGTTAGAAAAATGTGCATTATTGATTAAACAACCTTTCTTTTCTCTGAAAGATCATTCCACATCCGTGCCAGCAACCGGGCGAGTTCACTCTCCGACAGTTCAGGTCGCTCTTCCTGCAGCTGCTTGCGTTTCTCCTCCGAGAAGATAAACATAGCAGAAATGGGCCGTTTGGGTTTCTCAGAACCTCCCTGTTAAAGAACACAAAGGTACTCATTGGTGTGGAACTTTGCGTTTATCTTTTTGTTTATTTATTTATAAATAATATTTTATTAATTTTTCAATTTTACATTTAAGTATTTAAGAAGCAACGTGGTGGCTGGGATAATCAATAGTTCGATAACATATAAAAATCTTTAGTACAAATCTCAAGTTACAACATGAAATATTTCCTCTCTTTTTCCCTTAACATCTACTGTCTCATATTTAGGCTAATACAGTTCTTATTATATCAACTCAGTAAAAACATCCTTATTACATGTACCAATAATTTTTTAGCTTATACATATCTTAAATACTTTTTACATTCAAATTTCATAAACAATCCATATCCTGTTCTTAATTTTTCCCAATTTTTATTTTCCCATCAATATTCCAATTTAACATTTGATATTTATAATTTTCAGGCTTTAGGTAACCAAAAGGAGCCTTGGTGGAGCAGTGGGCTAATGCCTCCTTAAGTAACACCAGCTGCCTGCAATTAGTGAAGGTTCGCATCCCACCAGGCTCAAGGTTGACTCAGCCTTCCATCCTTCCGAGGTAGGTAAAATGAGGACCCAGATTGTTGGAGGCAATAAGCTGACTTTGTAAAAATGCCGCTGGGGGGGGGGGGGCGAAAGCCCTAATAAGCAGGCATACACATAGAATGAAGGCTATTGCTAAGCACATTGATTTGTGCTTCTTAGATTGTAAGCCGCCCTGAGTCTTTGGAGAAGGGTGGGATATAAATGGGATTAAAAAAAAATTCCCTTCTCTCAATACATAACAGAATGTAATATTCAAAATACACATTTCATCTATTTGAATATAGTATTGTTCTATTTCCTAAAAGTTATCTATTTCCCACCATATTAAATCATCTACTTAATAATACAATTTCCCCTTTAATAAATCAAAACCATTATATACAGTATATTGCCTGGGTTAATCAATAAATCAAACATATTCATAATAATTATTTTTTCTTTTAGGTCTAATTTTTAAATATTAAAAAGATAAAATCCTTATTTGTCAACTAATTTCCAAATATTTTAAATCTAATGACCAAAATTCCCCTTATTTCAACTTCTCCCTTTAACCCTCTAATTAATATGAAATCCCCTCTAATAAATCAAACCCCAAATTTCTTCAGCCTTATTCTGGCTTTCTTCCTTTGCCAACTGGACTTCCATATCAGTGCTTTTAGATCGTCAAATAGATCTCCCTCTATTATTATATGTTATTTGAAATAAAAGAGACCATTTAGTTGCCTTTTTTTTGGAAGGACTAGCCCATTTGTATTCATTAAATTGTCTCCCTAATATTCCAATTCCCCATGATTGCCCTGATATGTTTATCTTCCATTCAATCTGTTCCTTCTTTCTCAAATTTCTTCTGATTTATATAGAGAGTCTTTTCCATTTTCAGTGTTGTCACTCCCTTTTCTGGATTTTCCATTAACTGTATTTGATGATCAATTGAGTCCTCCATCTTAATATTTGATTGTTCCACTTCTTCTGTTATCTTCTGCGTTGTTAGTTCTTTGGTTGTAGTCAAAGTTTGGTTTTGTGTATCTAAGCTGGCATCTTGTTCTTTTATGTTAGGTCTTATATTATCCCAAGCTGAAAGAATGGTTTAATGTATTGCTTTCAACATGGAAAGGATCTTTTCCTGGTCTTCATCCATATTTGTTTAATAATGTGTTGAGGAATTTAAAATCAGATGTTAAAAATAATTTTATAACTAGGTATGGGACCTCTCTTTCACATGTTTATAGATAGTTTTTATAGTAGAAGTCGATTTGTCAAACAAGGTTTTATAGTCCAAGGTATTTTATCATCTCATATAGTAACCAATGTTCCTCAATAAAGAAGTGGAAGGCAATTCCCCACATATAACTCTGAAAGTCAGTAAAGGTTTACATTCATAGTTCAAGTAGGCCAGTTATGCCGCCCAGATGTTCTCTTTACAGCTGAGTTTCTCACAGGTGGTGCCAAAGTCAAGAGTCTTATCTAAAGTCTGGGCTTCGAGCCAAGTCTCCTTTAGGAAATAACAAGTTGTAATACCAAACTTCACCACATGATGTCACTGACGCCATTTAAAGTTTTTTAAGCCCAAGATTTTTATAATCCTTTTTCCATTTTTTTTTGTAGATAAAAACAAAAGTCTCCAATAAAGATAAGAAAACTTTTGGTCCCCAAGTTTCAGGAACATATAAATCCAATTAGATTAAAGTTGTTCTTTTAGTGTTTTAATTCCCCTGGGTAGTCAGTCGCCGCTATTCTTAGAGGGTGGGATAGAAATTCCCTTCCCTCTCTCCTCATAGGGGAAAGATACTTTGGGCAGTTTTTACAGGAAAAGAAAATACTTAGGATAAAGAGAAGATCAGATCTCACCCAGTTTCATCTGCATTGCTTTAGAAGTTCTTGGTGGTGAGTTTGACTTTGGCTGCCTGCAGCCTAGTGACGAGCCATATTACTATGGCTGGTCCTTCCTCCGCCAGTTTGGAGGGCTGCCCCAGATCAAGTGGAAGGGCTGCCGCCCTCCCGCGATCAAGTGGGGGTCCCCTCCTTGCTCGTCGCCCCTACAGGGTGACTTTTGACCCTTTCCAGGGTCCCCCAGAGGAGCAAAACCGAACACGGAAGATGGAGCTTGCCTTCTAGTGGCCGCGGTGGCAAACAGTAAGTCTTTTTATTTTTTTTGTAGGCATTATAGAAAAAGCAAAAAACAATAGTAAAAGGGAAAATTTAATTTTAGATCTGCAAACTTTATCTACCAGATTAATCAACTAACATCTTACTTCATTAATCTGTAGGGGAAGTCATTCATACAAGTGAGATCAACTTTTAATTGATAGGGCTGTAAGTTAAAGCAATTTTTGTTTAGCTGCCTTAATGCAAAGAAAAAAAGAAAAAAAAGCTTTCCAAAGATGAATATTTGAGTATAACAATGAGGTTAATTTATTAAAAAACAGTCAACTATTTCACACATCCAATATCTCAAAATGGCTTCTCTGTTAAGACTTTTGAGCATATATGAATTTACAGGTGAAACTCAAAAAATTAGAATATTGTGCAAAAGTTCATTTATTTCAGTAATGCAACTTAAAAGGGGAAACTAATATATGAGATAGACTCATTACATGCAAAGCAAGATAGTTCAAGCCGTGATTTGTCATAATTGTGATGATTATGGCGTACAGCTCATGAAAACCCCAAATCCACAATCTCAAAAAATTAGAATATTGTGAAAAGGTGCGATATTCTAGGCTCAAAGTGTCCCACTCTAATCAGCTAATTAAGCCATAACACCTGCAAAGGGTTCCTGAGCCTTTAAACGGTCTCTCAGTCTGGTTCAGTAGGAATCACAATCATGGGGAAGACTGCTGACCTGACAGTTGTGCAGAAAACCATCATTGACACCCTCCACAAGGAGGGAAAGCCTCAAAAGGTAATTGCAAAAGAAGTTGGATGTTCCCAAAGTGCTGTATCAAAGCACATTAATAGAGCCACCACACACAGACGGATCCTGGACATGGGCTTCAAATGTCGTATTCCTCTTGTCAAGCCGCTCCTGAACAACAAACGTCAGAAGCGTCTTACCTGGGCTAAAGAAAAACAGACCTAGTCTGTTGTTCAGTGGTCCAAAGTCCTCTTTTCTGATGAGAGCAACTTTTGCATCTCATTTGGAAACCAAGGACCCAGAGTCTGGAGGAAGAATGAAGAGGCACACACTGCAAGATGCTTGAAGCCCAGTGTGAAGTTTCCACAGTCTGTGTTGATTTGGGGAGCCATGTCATCTGCTGGTGTTGGTCCACTGTGCTTCATTAAGTCCAGGGTCAACGCAGCCATCTACCAGGAGATTTTGGAGCACTTCATGCTTCCTTCCGCAAACGAGCTTTATGGCCAGCAAACTCGCCTGACCTAAACCCCATAGAGAATCTATGGGGCATTGCCAAGAGAAAGATGAAAGACATGAGACCGAACAATGCAGAAGAGCTGAAGGCCGCTATTGAAGCATCCTGGTCTTCCATAACACCTCAGCAGTGCCACAGGCTGATAGCTTCCATGCCATGCCGCATTGAGGCAGTAATTGCTGCAAAAGGGGCCCAAACCAAGTACTGAGTACATATGCATGCTTATACTTTTCAGAGGTCCGATATTGTTCTATGTCAGGCATGTCCAAAGTCCGGCCCGCGGGCCATTTGCGGCCCACGGGGTGGTTTAATACAGCCCTCTAACAGCCCTCCCTGCTCTGTGTAAATGCGGCCCTCCCACGGCCCTCCCTGATTGAGGGCGGCAAGCAGAAGACTGTCTGCCACAGGAGGGAAAGCGGTGAGAGGGCCGCATCCTGACGTCACTGCCCAAACTCGCTTGCCGCCTCCGCGTTGTGAGCCCGGGTGCCGTTACCGGGCGGCGGCCGCTTCCCGCACCTTTTTCTGGCTGGCCGAACCGCCGCGCTCCTCCCCCCGCCCCAGGCTTGGTGCGGCGTCTCTGCCGGTGCAGCGAGGCTGACGGTGCGCGCCTGGCCTGGCCGAGTGGGAGAAGGGCCTGGCGGGTGGAGTCTCCGGGCTGGCGCCAGGCAGACCCCGATGGCTTTCCCGCCCCTGGAGACGCCCCGGTGGCCAGGGAAAAAGGGCCTGCCACAGGAGGGAGGGTGGTGAGAGGGCCGCATCCTGACGTCACTGCCCAAACTTGGAAGATGAGTGGCGCAGGTGCGGGGCCGGCCTGGCGGGACTCGCTGCCCTACTACAACTGCGTCAGGTTCGCACTCTCGACGTCCTCCACCCTCTTCTCGGTAGGCCACTTCCCCGGATGTGCTAGCCGGCTGGCAAGCAGAGCAGAGCGGGCGCCCTGGGCAAGCTCCGCTCGGCAGCAGCGCTGCCCGACCAGCTGCTCCCTCGGCGCTCTTCCCTCACCGGTCCGCGGCCGCCTCGCCCTGAGCGCGCGCTCGCTTGCCGCCTCCACGTTGTGAGCCCGGGCGCTGTTACCGGGCGGCGGCCGCTTCCCGCACCTTTTTCTGGCTGGCCGAACCGCCGCGCTCCTCCCTCCGCCCCAGGCTTGGCGCGGCGTCTCTGTCGGTGCAGCGAGGCTGACGGTGCGCGCCTGGCCTGGCCGAGCGCGAGAAGGGCCTGGTGGGTGGAGTCTCTGGGCTGGCGCCAGGCAGACCCCGACGGCCTTCCCGCCCCCGGAGACGCCCCGGTGGCCAGGGAAAAAGGGCCTGCCGCGACCTCGGCTTCTCTCTGCGCTGCGAGCACCGCTCGGTTGCCAGGCGGGCTCCGAGTGGCAATTTTCTTGGCCGCTGCACGGAAAGGGCTCGTCTTGAATTCTTCCCGGATGTTTCTGGTTGGTCCCCTCTCAAGTGCTAACCAGGAATGCAGGTGAAGCCCTTGGTATGTGACAGCCGAGAAAATTGCCTTTCAAAGCCCCTTTGTGCATTGGTTCTTTTGTCAGCCAGAAACAATTGGTTGTGACCATCTACCTGGGCACCCTCTACTCTTCAGCAGCCTCAAGGCCAGGCAAGGGGTGGGGGGTGCGGCTAGCGGGTTGGGCATGCAGCGCTGGTTCTTTCCTCGGCAGGGGGGAAGGTGAGGCAGCGGCGGGGCAGAATTTGTGAAGTGGTGGAAGTGTGTGAGCTGTTACCAGAGAGTCTGACCTTGTCAAAGCAAATAACAGTTTCCATCTTCCAAGGTCAAACAGAAAATGGCGACTATAAATAAGAAAAGGAAAGTTGACAGTGAGGGCTGCCGTTTCCAGGAAAGGTGGAAAGTGGATTTTTTTTTCACTGAAATACGGAATCGCTGTGTTTGTCTGATATGTCAAGAGACTGTGGCCGTTTATAAAGAATTTAATATCAAAAGACACTACCAGACAAAACATAGCACATATGACAAACTAACAGGGCGCGACCGCAGTGAAAAGTTGAAGCAACTTGAAGCAGTTTTAATGTCACAACAGCGATTTCTCACAAGAGCCCGTGAGTCAAATGAAAATGCCACAAAGGCAAGCTATGACGTGGCAATGTTAATTGCTAAAAATTGCAAGTCTTTTGCTGAGGGTGATTTTATTAAAGAGTGCGTTATGAAAATGGTTGAAAATATCTGTCCCGAGAAGAAGCAAGAGTTTGCCAACATTTGCCTGGCTCGTAACACTATAGCACGGAGAATTGAAAATATTTCATCAGATATTAAGAGACAGTTGACGTCCAAAGGACAGTATTTTGACTTCTTTTCAATAGCCTGTGATGAAAGCACAGACCTATCTGACACAGCTTAGTTGCTGATTTTTTTGAGAGGGGTGGACGATGAAATAAATGTGACTGAAGAGCTACTTGACCTCCAGAGCCTTACGGACCAAACTAGAGGAAAAGATTTATTTGTTGCTGTTAGTTCCGCAATAGATGACATGAAACTGCCCTGGAACAAAATTACTGGGATTATTACTGATGGGGCACCTGCTATGGCTGGTGAACGAAGTGGCTTATCAACCCTAATCTGTAACAAGGTGATTGAAGAAGGAGGCAAAGCTATTAAACTCCATTGTATCATTCATCAACAAGTTCTCTGTGCTAAATATCTCAAATATGATCATGTTATGAAACCGGTTGTAAAGACTATTAATTTTATTCGCGCTAAAGCTCTGTACCACCGCCAGTTTAAACAGTTTCTACTGGACATCCAGGCTGAATATGAAGATGTTTTATATCACAACGATGTAAGATGGCTCAGTCGAGGGTCTGCGCTGCAGCGTTTCTACTCTCTCAGAAAGGAAATAAAAGAATTCTTGGAAACAAAGGGACAACCGATGCGAGAACTATCTGATCCTATTTGGCTGGCTGATTTGGGGTTTCTAGTTGACATAACAAAGCATCTGAATGTACTAAACACGAGTCTTCAGGGAAAAGATGCAGCGGTGAACCAGCTTTATTCACACATCAAGGCCTTTGGAACAAAGCTGCAACTTTTCCAAAGGCATTTGTCACAAACACAGCCCAATACCATACATTTCCCAGCATTGCAGGAAATAATGAACAGTTTTTCACAGGACAATATCAGTGTGCAAATGAGCAGGTATGCAGCAGACATCGCATCTCTGGCTGGAGAGTTTAAACGGCGCTTTCAAGATTTTGCAGCTATTGAAAAGGAGATCAGCCTTTTCTCCTCTCCATTCTCTGTTGACCCCGATGATGCTCCAGATCAGCTGCAGCTTGAGCTCATTGAGCTGCATTGTGACAGCGAGTTACGCAGTCGTCACCAACAGCTCTCTCTTGTGAACTTTTACCGCCAACTGGATAAGGGCAGGTTTCAGGAGATTCGGACATTTGCTAAGAAAATGCTGAGCTTGTTTGGCTCAACATATTTGTGTGAGAAGACATTCTCTGCTATGAACTTTAACAAGAACCGTGTGAGGACAAGACTAAGTGACTCTCATCTGCGTGACATTTTGCGCATCAAAACCAATGCCTTTGTACCAGACCGAGCCTATTTGCTGCAGTACAGATCTCAGTTTCACCCTTCACATTAGTGCAGGTAAGTTTTTTTTTAAATTTATTTAAAATACATTGTGAAAACTCAGCTGCCAGTTGATCTTAATGTTATAAAATGAAAAGTATGCCATTTGCAATTAACTTGGCATAAAATAATTCATTTGCATTTAATTGCAATTGTTCAAAGAATGTTCGGAAAAATGTTCGGCCCTCCAGCATGTTCACTTCATCCAATCTGGCCCTCTTTGAAAAAAATTTGGACACCCCTGTTCTATGTACACTCCTTGTTTTATTGATTGCATGTAATATTCTAATTTTCTGAGATTGTGGATTTGGGGTTTTCATGAGCTGTACACCATAATCATCACAATTATGACAAATCACGGCTTGAACTATCTTGCTTTGCATGTAATGAGTCTATCTCATATATTAGTTTCCACTTTTAAGTTGCATTACTGAAATAAATGAACTTTTGCAAGATATTCTAATTTTTTGAGTTTCACCTGTATTTTAACTGATTAACAGTTAATACATTAAAAGGTAAATTATTTATTAATCACATTTTCTCTAAGTCTGCTGGACTGTTTGGGGAATGGTGGCATCATGTTTAGTAATAAAATTTCTAAAGCAAGTCCAGCAGCCATTTAAAATGAAGTTTTGAGGCTGGTTTAAAGGTCAGATTCATCCCACTGCTTCAGTGTAAAAATGCATCCATATCCACAGTAAGTAATGCCCCTGAAGTGTGTAGGTCACCCACCTTGTGGGCATCTGGTGATGACTTCTTAGAGGTAGGGCTGGTGGCACCCTTCTTGTTTATTCCCAGCATTTTTTCCTCTCCCAAAACCCTCTGTTGTTCCTCTTCAGGCAGGCTCTAAAAGATAATCACAATCTTTTTTAAAAGGTTATAGAATCACAACATTGGCATATTTGTAATTTCCCTATTTAGCAAATAAACCTGTATGTGATTAGGCAGCCTTTTCAGTATTAACAGAAATCTCCATAGCTGCCTATTCATTTTCTTCTGAGAAGCATACTTTCCCAAGAAGGTGCTACATTAGTAGTACAGGTAGTCCTTGCTTAGCAAGTGCCTTGAACAGCAACTATTCACAGTTATGATGGTGATGAAAAATAACTTTGCAACCAATGCCTGCATTTATAACCTTTGCGGGCCTATAAAGCAAAGAAAAGCTGAAGTAAGACTGTAAGCATAGCTGTGGTTTTACTTAACAACCACTCTGCTTAATGACCGAGATCCCAGTCCCAATTGTGGTCACTGAACAAGAGCTACCTATATAGCATCTGCACTGTATTAATCTTTTACCTGTTCTTCCCTGTCTAGGAATAAGAAATCCCCTCTGAAGATCACTGAAAAACTCATAAAATCTGCTGAAGGGAGAGGAAGACATATATACAATCTTGTTTATACTACCCACAACCTTTTTCAAGGTGCTTTGTATGATTGATGTTCCAAAATATAGAAGAAATTTGTGAGGTGATCTCACGATGGATTGTTAAAGGTGCTTCCAAGTAAAAGCATCACGCAGAGATGCAATCATATTAGCTTTATTCAATGATAGATCAAAGAGAAAGAAATACTTGGCATGAAAGCATTCATGCCTGCATGTGAGAGAGAAATAAAATAAAAGCAAGCTAGCATTACATAACTAAAACAGAAGAAGGACTAGGGGCTAGGAGTAGAGGTAGAACTGGAAGAAGAAGCAGAACAAAGAGCAGCCCCTCGTGCAGAGGTATTTATGGGGGGTCTTGGTCCCTCCCTGACCATAAAACTCTCTCGCCAATGGGGCTGTCGGGTCTGAGACCCTTGGCTCATCAGTGGAAGCAAAGAAGCCTCTTTGCTCCCATCTGATGACCTTTTTGGGGAACTGCCAATGGCTGGCACAAAACATCTAACAATTCCCCTTCTTGCCAGCCAATGACAGGGACCAGTGAATGTATGTGAGGGGCGAGCAGGTGTCATAGACATGCATAAAAACATTCAGAAGGCCAAACACAAACGCTTACACAGAAGGTTGTGCCGGTCAATGGGAACAGACTTGGTAAACAGATCAGCTATCTGGTCAGCTGTATTGCAGTGCTCAACATGTATAAAACCCTTTTTGGTAAGCTGCCTGACATTTTTATAGCGTATGTCTATATGGCGAGATCTAGATCCTACTGCATAAGCGCCCGAGATTGCAATTGCGGCCGTGTTGTCCTCTAGAATTTGGATGGGCAGAGGGGGAGATGCCCAGATGCTTGTTATCAGCTCATTGAACCAAGTCAAATCATTGGCCGTGTCTGACAGGCTGGCATATTCAGCCTCGGCCGTGGAGCAAGAAATAAATTTTTGCTGCCTAACATGCCAATGTATTGGGCAGCCATTTAGCAATATGAGGAAACCAGAAGTGCTCCGTCTACTTTTGGTGTCGCCAGCCCAGTCTGCGTCTGAGTAAGCGGAGAGCTGGGCCGTCTTCCCCTTCTCTGGTTCTAGCATAAGGAGGGCATCAGCTGTGCCCTTAAGGTATCTAAGCACCCTTTTAACAGCAGTCCAGTGGAATTCCTTTGGGTGTTCCACGTGCCTGGACAATAGATTCACAGCTAAAGCTATGTCAGGTCTGCTCCAATTGCTGATGTATAGCAAGGAGCCAATCACAGATCTGTAAAGCGTGTTATCTGTGAACTCAGGACCGTCCTTATGGGTGTGGTTGTAAAAGTCGCTTTGCATTGGACTATGCGTAGGATTAGATTCTGTCATTTTGCATTTGGCCAGTAATTCCTCTATCTTTTCTTTTTGAGATAGAGCGAAACCCCCCTTAGTGGCCAAAATATGCACACCCAAGTACTTGTCAACCCGCCCCAAAGACTTCAGAGTAAACTTTTCTTCCAGGGCCTTGGCAAATTCATCACACCCTTTCTTCTTAGGCCCTACATATAATAGGTCGTCCACATAAACTAAAACCCGTTCTGTGGTTCCCTTGGAATTGCGTGTGAAGACACATTCATCTGCATGAGATGTGGTGAAACCAACTTGTTCTAAACTCTTTCTAAGACAGTCATACCATAATTTCCCTGACTGCTTGAGACCATATAACCCTTTGTGGAGCAACCATGTATTTCCCCCTTCTTACTGGTAGCCAGGAGGAGCCCTCACGTAGATCTGCCGGTCCAAGTTGGCATAGAGGTAAGCCGTCTGGATGTCGAATTGGAAGACTTCTTCTCCCAGAGCGGCTGCAGTCACGAGGGCGGCCTTGACGCTCTCTGCCCGGACGGTTGGAGAGTAAGTCTCCGAGTAGTCTTCCATATAGCGCTGAGCGAAGCCCTGGGCTACCAAACGGGCCTTATATAGGTAGAGGCCATTGGCAAGTGGTTTGGCCTTGTAAACCCACCTTGTGCCAATGACTTTCCTCTCCTTTGGTGATTGCTGGGGGGTGAAGACTTTGAGTTTATTTAAGCTCTGCATCTCCTCCATCGCGAGCTGCCATTTCTCCTGCTCTTCGATGGGCAGCTCCTGGATGTCAGAGAAGGATTTTGGGGTGACCACAACGCTGTTGACAGACGCGATGTGGCCAATGTCAATTCTCTTTGGCGGGACCCCTTTGTTGGACCGCTTTGACCTCCTTACCTTCTGCCACTCACCGCTCTTTTCTTCCGTGGGTCTCTGAGGCGTCGCTGGGGGTAAAGACGGCGTGTCTTCCTCCGTGGGACTGGACGCACCGTCTTGTTCCTCACTTTCGTCGGTGGCAGGGTACGTGGTCGCCTCTGGTGATGTCGTGGTCGGTGTGTCCTTGCTGGGTCGGTTGGCATATGGGCTCAGATCATTTGAGTGGATCTGAGTCCAATTGGAGTCCTCTTCAAAAGAGGCAGATTGGGAAGTCACAGGCCTGCCCCCTTCTCCCAGGAAACGATAGGCCTTGGAGCCAGGAGCATAGCCCAAGAACCTTAGTCTCTGGGAAACAGATCTCCCCTTCTTCCGCAGCTGCTTGGGGATGTGCACCCATGCGTAGGAACCAAAAACACGCAAATGTCCCAGGTTTGGTTTCCTACCGTGAACCAGGAAATATGGGGTCTGGTTCACAACACTGCTCCAGGTGCGGTTTAAGGTGTAATTGGCATAGTGGATTGCCTCTCCCCAGTATGATTCTGAGACACCTGCGTCCGCAATCAGACTACGCATCATGGTTTGCAGAATTCCATTTCTTTTCTCAGCTACACCATTTTGTGAAGGGGTGAATGGTGCAGTAAGAAAATGGCGGATGCCCTTACGCCTTACCCAGTCCTGGAACTTTTGAGACATGAACTCAGCCCCGCGATCGCTCTGCAATTGTGCGATCTTGGTCTTGTACTGGGTCTCTACGAAGTTGTACAGTGACTTTATGGCGTCAAAGGCTTCAGATTTTTCTGTGAGGGTATACACGTGGCCGTATCGTGAAAAATCATCAACGGCAGTGAGAAAATACTTTTTCTTTCCTAGGGATGGTGTGAAAGGCCCAACCAAATCAACATGTACTAGTTGGTACGGGTACTGAGCTTTACGCAATGACACCTTTGGGGTAGGGGCAGCCTTCCTCTTTGTTTTCTTGCAAATGGCACAGTCCAGAAACACGTCACAATCCTTGAGCTGGACTCCCTCAGCAAATTCTCCCATCCTTTTAACTACAGGGAAGCTCGCATGACCTAATCTTCTGTGTAAAAGATGAGCACACTTATCGTGGAGCGGCTTCCCCAGTGACACCCTCTTGGCTCTAGTTGCTTTGATTGGTGCTGTAGGTGCCTGCTGAGATTCAGGCTCCTTGCCCACACTGCCCTTGGAAAGCCTTGGGGCAGGCTGTGGTGGCTTGGGAGAAAAATATGGTAAGCCATTTATGATGGCAATATTTCCAATGACCTTCTGGTTCCGGGTGACATGACCTCCCCCCTTGCGAAATAAAACTTCCACTTTGTCATCGTCACATAATTTGGTAATGCTTAATAGGTTGTTGGCAATGGAGGGAGCATGCAAAACACCTTCAACTTTTCCAAGTCCAGGTACAGAAACAACGCCCTCTCCAACAACTGAAGCTGTATCACCATTTGCCACTTTGACAGTTGAGTTAATATTCTTTAACCTTTTAAAACCTTGACTCATATTAGTGATGTGAGAAGAAGCTCCAGAGTCCAGTAACCATAAGTCAGTGGAGCTATCAGCCTTTGTTGTGGGGGTGAGGGAACAAGTATGCAGAAAATTTCCTTTGCCCCTGCCACGCCCCCTTCCTTGCCCCTTGCCCCTTACTTGATTGGGACCACGTTTAGGGGCTTGATGTTGATGGGGGCAGTCTTTCTTGAGGTGCTCCTCAGAGCCACAGATGAAACACTTAAGTAGAGCATTAATTTGCTCTGAGTTGTGGCGCCCCCTTCTGGCTTGCTGAGTGGTGACTCTGGCGTATTCTCCGGCATCTCGTCTCCTCCTAACCTCCTCGATGAGTCTCCCTGTGAGGTAGGACAGATTTATGTCTTCCCTCTTGACCGCTTCGAGTGAAACAATGAAATTGCTCCAACTCCTGTCTAGGGAAGCAAAAATGATCGCGACCATGTTCGCTTCAGTTACTGGAAAATTTCTGGACATCAATTCTGCCCTGAGTGCCTTTAATTTTGCAAGATGTTCAGGCATGCTGGCACCAAACCTCAGTCTGGTTGTATAAAGCTCGGTTGTATATCTGGTGATGGAACCAATGGTATTGCTGTTGAATAAATTGTATAATAGCTGCCAAACTTCATTAGCTCTGAGTCCTGCTGGGATGCTGGAGAACAAGTTATTATCCAGCGAACTGAGCAGAGCAGAGTAAGCCTGCAAATGTCGCCACTCTTCTTGACGTCCCCATGGGGGAGGGGGTGGTTTCTGAACCATTTGTAGAGTCCCATTCTTTAAGAGATATACCTGTATATCTCTACTCCAACTGTTATAATTCTCTCCCCCCAGTTGCAGCTTTTTAAAGTCGCTTGGAAGATTTGCTGCTGGAAAAAAGTCCCTCTCAGATCCGTTTTCAAAAATCTCAGAAATGTCCATCGACATAAAAGGGAAAGGGGTCCCTCTAGTGGTCGAGGATGGAATTTTTTCTTGATTATTTAGTAACTCCAAATGGGCGTGCCCGGAAACCATGTGATCCGGGGGAGGGCGTTGTTCAGGATTTCTCCCTTCTTCCCATGAGGCATTGGGGGGGGCGGAGCCCAGATTTGCCGGCTTGCAGTTGCTGCAATGATTCCTCCAGGGGTTTGCAAGCACATGGATTGCCTGGATTGCCTTGATAAGCCCATCGCTGGTCCTGAAGACCTGAAGAGAAGGTGGGAGGCCGCGGGGGTTGATTGTTGGGAGGCTCCAGGCTGGACCCCCCCCGGCAGTTGGGCCCTGGGGAGAGGATGGGAGGCCTTGGAGGGGGGGTGGGCACCTCCGATGCTGGGGCCGCTGTCTTGCTGGCCTCTAGGGCTGTAGTCAGGGCTTGTATGGCTGTCTCAAGAACTGTTGTAACAGTTTTGGCTGGACAGACTTCATTGCCATCATAGGATTTTAGGCTTTGTGGTGGGGAGGACCCAGGAATTTGCATGCTACTTTGGCCGGATGCCAGGGATTGCATGCTATTTCGGCTGGATGCCAGGGATTGCTGGCTTTCCAGGCTTAAAAGAGGCTTGTCTTTGCTAGACCGTGTGGGCTTACTGGGGGCCGCCATCTTGTTTCCTGTGCCAGACCATGTGGGCGGAGCCATCTTGTTTCCGCTTGCCTCAGGAAGCTGTAGCTCACAGCTGGGCGGGGGGGGTTCGCGCCAAAAGCCCTGGGGTCCCGGGGTCACTAAGGGTGGCGGGCGCCATATTTGGAGGCCTCGTGGTCTCTAGGGAAAGACTCACCAGGGTTTCTGAGGCTTTCTGCGCTGTTTCCTGGGCTGTCTTCCCCCTCCCCTGCATTGCAAAGATCTTTACAAGCAGCTCTTCACGTTCCTGTGCAGTCAGCTTACTCACGCGGCTTTTGGCTTCAGCCAGGTCCGTCTCTGCAGCATCTGAGCAATCTTGGGCAGTCTGCAAGCCTTCTATGCTCTCCTCTGTGGCGTTCAGGGAGAGGGAGGCATGCAGTGCACTCCCAGATGTTCTGCTGGATCCTCTGACGGGGTGGAGGTCATCTGTGCTCTCACCTGCAGCGGTGGTTGCTTCAGGAACTGAAGGCTTGGATGTAGGCAGGCATGCCGTCTGTGATCGATGACTTCTGGTCACGATAGGAGAAGTCCTGCCATCTGTAATAAATGGATTTGAGCCGGGTCTTCCAGAGATCTTGTTGGCTGGCTTGGAAGCGTTCCTTTAAACCATCCTCTGGCTACCAACTTGTGAGGTGATCTCACGATGGATTGTTAAAGGTGCTTCCAAGTAAAAGCATCACGCAGAGATGCAATCATATTAGCTTTATTCAATGATAGATCAAAGAGAAAGAAATACTTGGCATGAAAGCATTCATGCCTGCATGTGAGAGAGAAATAAAATAAAAGCAAGCTAGCATTACATAACTAAAACAGAAGAAGGACTAGGGGCTAGGAGTAGAGGTAGAACTGGAAGAAGAAGCAGAACAAAGAGCAGCCCCTCGTGCAGAGGTATTTATGGGGGGTCTTGGTCCCTCCCTGACCATAAAACTCTCTCGCCAATGGGGCTGTCGGGTCTGAGACCCTTGGCTCATCAGTGGAAGCAAAGAAGCCTCTTTGCTCCCATCTGATGACCTTTTTGGGGAACTGCCAAAACTGCCGCCCCAGGCGCCTAATGGACCCGGATCGATTCCAGAGGGCGCTTGGGCCTATACCTATCACCCTTACCCACAGCCCAGTCGATGCTCTGGTGCAGGCCTGGGAAACGGCTGCCACCAGGGCACTTGACTGCGTTGTACCCATGCGACCTCTGACCCGGCGCAGATCCCGTTGGGCCCCATGGTTCTCTGTGGAGCTCCGGGAGATGAAGCGTCGGAGACGAGGTCTAGAGAGTGGTTGGAGATCCAGCCGATCCGAATCCGACCGATTGCAGTTAAGAACCTTTATAAGGTCTTATCTTGCGGCGATAAGGACGGCGAAGTCTAACTACTTTGCCACCCTTATCGCGTCCGCAGATAATCGCCCGGCCGCCCTGTTTAGGGTGACTCGCTCCCTCCTTAACCAGGAGGTGAGAGAGGATCCCTTACAGGGACGAGCCGAGGAGTTTAGTCATCATCTGGCGGACAAAATCGCTCGGATCCGGACCGGCCTGGACTCTGACTGGGCAGAGTCTGATGTGGAGGAATCAGGCGGTCTTGAGCACGTTATCTGGACTGAGTTCAACCCTGTTTCCCCTGATGATGTGGACAGGATCATGGGGAGACTGAGCACCACCACCTGTTTGTTGGATCCGTGCCCCTCCTGGCTAGCTTATGCGGCTCGGGAGGGAACACGAGGCTGGTTCCATGCAGTAATAACTGCTTCTCTGAAGGAGGGTGTCTTCCCTGCCGCCTTGAAGGAGGCGGTGGTGAGACCCCTTCTCAAGAAGCCTGCTTTGGACCCGGCTGCTTTAGACAACTACCGTCCAGTCTCCAACCTTCGCTTTCTGGCAAAGGTTGTTGAGAGTGTGGTGGCGCATCAGCTCCCTCTGTTCCTGGAGGAAACTGATTATCTGGACCCGTACCAATCGGGTTTCAGGCCCGGACACAGCACGGAAACGGCATTGGTCGCGCTGGTGAATGATCTCTGGAGGGCAAGGGACAGGGGTTGCTCCTCTGTCCTGGTCCTATTAGATCTCTCAGCGGCTTTCGATACCATCGACCATGGTATCCTGCTGCGGCGTCTTAGGGGGTTGGGAGTGGGAGGCACCGTTCTACGGTGGTTCTCCTCCTACCTCCAGGG
Source organism: Vipera ursinii (assembly GCF_947247035.1). NCBI lineage: Eukaryota > Metazoa > Chordata > Lepidosauria > Squamata > Viperidae > Vipera > Vipera ursinii. Next base: position 37,770,374 of record NC_139522.1, read on the forward strand.
CCGCTCGCAGTCGGTGTTGACAGGAGGGCAGAGATCCGCCCCGAGGTCTCTCATTTGTGGAGTTCCTCAGGGGTCGGTCCTCTCGCCTCTCCTGTTCAACATCTATATGAAGCCGCTGGGCAAGATCATTCGTGGTTTTGGGGTGGGGTATCACCAGTACGCTGATGATACCCAACTTTTTCTTTCCACCCCGAACCAATCCAGTGATGCCCTCTCCGTGATGTCCCGGTGCCTGGAGGCGGTTCAGGTCTGGATGGGGAGAAACAGGCTTCGTCTCAATCCCGCCAAGACTGAGTGGCTGTGCATATCGGCATCTCGGGTTAACCAAGTTATTCCACCTCTAACGATGGGGGGTGAGGTGTTACCCCCCGTTGATAGGGCTCGCAACCTGGGTGTCCTCCTGGACTCACGGCTCACTTTTGAAGACCACATAGGAGCCGTGACCAGGGGGGCTTTTGCTCAGGTTCGCCTGGTGCGCCAGTTGCGTCCCTATCTGGACCGAGATGCCCTACGCACAGTTACTCATGCGCTTGTGACCTCCCGTTTGGACTACTGTAACGCTCTCTACATGGGGCTGCCCTTGAAGACCACTCGGAGGCTTCAACTGGTGCAGAATGCGGCCGCGCGAGTTGTAATGGGGGTCTCCCGATACTCCCATGTAACACCTCTACTCCGTGAGCTGCATTGGCTTCCGGTTGCCCTCTGGGTGAAATTCAAGGTGCTGGTTATTACCTATAAAGCCCTACATGGCCTGGGTCCGGGCTATTTGAGGGAACACCTGCTGCCGGCATCAAACGCCCTTCGCCCAGTGCGCTCCCACAGGGAGGGTCTGCTCAGGGTTCCGCCGGTAAGAGATTGCCGGCGGGTGACACCCAGGGATAGGGCCTTCTCAGTGGGAGCGCCTGCCCTCTGGAACCAGCTGCCGGTGGAGCTGAGAACTTCCCCCGACCTCCGATCATTCCGCCGGGGCCTGAAGACCTGGCTCTTTGAGCTCTCGGGCCCAGGCTGAGGAGAAATTTTTAATTGGGGTTTTAAGTGTACAGGGTCAATTTAATATTTTTTAATTTGGTTTTTTAACTTTTGTATGGTGGATTTTTTAATTCCCTGTAAACCGCCCTGAGTCCTCAGGGAAAGGGCGGTATATAAATGTAACTAAATAAAATAAATAAAATAAATAAAATAAAACATCTAACAATTTTTGCCCAGAATTTTTTTTTCTAGAAACCCAGCATGATCCACCCAAACCATAAAGACTGGCATGTAATACATGGAAACTGCTAGAATGTATTTTCAAATATTTATCAGCTCAAATATTGTGCAAAAATAAAAGTGGACATAAACACAACTGCTAAGGAAAAAGAATTCAGGTTTGTTAAGAGGAGATTGAGCTTTGTCACTATGGTCCCATAACAGAGTAAGAACGTAACCCTGAAGAGTTCAAGAAAATAGTCACAATGATAATATGGGCAAAAAATGTTGGACATACTATAGAGCTTGAAGAACGGGAAAAGTTATGGGACAGAAATATTAGATTAACCAAAGCTGTACCATAAGAGCCTTGGTGGAGCAGTGGGCTAATGCCTCCTTAAGTAACACCAGCTGCCTGCAATTAGTGCAGGTTCGCGTCCCACCAGGCTCAAGGTTGACTTAGCCTTCCATCCTTCCGAGGTAGGTAAAATGAGGACCCAGATTGTTGGGGGCAATAAGCTGACTTTGTAATAATGCCGCTTGGGGGGGGGGTGAAAGCCCTAATAAGCAGGCATATACATAGAATGAAGGCTACTGCTAAGCTTGTAAGCCGCCCTGAGTCTTCGGAGAAGGGCGGGATATAAATGGAATTAAAAAATATATATATATATATATAAAGAAAATTTGTATAAAATGTTTTATAGATGGCACATGACACCAGTGAGACTAGCCAAAATGTTTAAAAATACTTCAAATGTCTGTTGGAAATGTAATCAAAGACCAGATACTTATTATCATATATGGTGGTCATGTCCTAAAGCAAAAAGGTTTTGGCTTAAGATACATCTATGGTTGGAGAAGAAGATTAAAAAATAAATAGAATTTAAACCAGAATTGTTTCTGTTAGGAATGATAGGCCCCAATTATGACAAGGAGAGCGGATACTTAATGTTACATGTATTGACAGCAGCGAGAATTATGTATGCCCAATATTGGAAAAATGAAAATTTACCGACTGAAGAAGTATTAATCAAGAAAATATTGGATTGTGCAGAAATGGATAGATTAACTTTAGAGATTAAAGAGAAAGAACTTTAAGTTTACTATAGAACTTGAAACAAATTTTATCAATGGCTAGATAAGCGAGTTAGAGAGAAAGGAATGTGATATGCAATTTTGAATTCATTTGAGTAAGAAAAATACTATACATTGAAAACTTAGTATTGTTTATGATAATCTATTATACCTACCAGTTATTATTAACTTTACTACTTTTATTTATATATATTTACCCAGACAATATCCTGTTTGCCAAATATTGAATGCTATTGGGGGAAACCCCAAACCCCACCCCCAACCTTTCCTGTACCCTATCCCAAATTCCCATCCCATTACCCCCCTTTTTAACCCTATAAAAACTAATAAATTTTTTTTCAAAAAAAAAGAGTTCAAGAAAATAGTATGTCTTTCTTCCCTCCTTTGCCAAATAAAAATCAGTGAACTGTTGTAGTGATTATGGTCCAACCAATGTCAAGTTTTTTTCAAGTTCAATTCATTTAACTGGAGATATTTAAACATGTGTATCAGTGTATGAGGGCAATTTGGAAATAAACCTACGTTTGAGCATGTGCGAGAAATAGGCGGGGATAGCGATGCCTGTCCTATGGTGCCATGTGCAGTAGTTCAGTAGGCAGTGAGGAGTGGAAGAAGGCTGTGTTGCAGTTGACTCGTCCATTAGATCAATTGAAAATGAACCAGTTTTTTAAATAAAACAGTGGCTTGTGTCACACCGCTTCAACGATGACAATGCACTTCACGATGCTGTTACAGGGTGGCGTCATTCTCAGGCAGGAAATTTTTTTGCAGAAGGAATTTCAAACCTTGTAAGACATTATGACAAGTGACTTAATTTGAATGGCAATTATGTTGAAAAGTAATGTAGTGTTGTAGTTTTCCAATGTGTAAAATACAAGTTCTGTATCTGCAAGTGTCTGTCATTGATAACCAAATGGAGGTTTATTTCCGAATTGCCCTCGTATTATGGATCACACTCACCTCCAGGAAACGCAAAAGCTCAATTTCATAATCTTTCTTTTTCTATGAAAGGAAAACAGCAAGAAGAGAAAATTAGTTTCTTGAGTATGCCAAATGGTTCCCATCTCCTTTTCCTCCCTCCATGACTGTTTTGTGTCTCTAAACAAATTGATTCTCTTGATTCTTAAAAGGTTGTAAGAAACTGATTTCTAGAAATTCTAATAAATTACTGGAGTTGGGACCAAATATTTAATTGGCCTAGAATAGTAGCTCTGAAACACGGCTGTACTTGAAGAATCAGTAACTGGAAATCCTTAGTAAACACAGCCAGTGGACTTCCCCCCCCCCTTTTCAGATTACAGAGGTAAAAGATGACAATATCAAGAATAATTTAGTATTTAGGAAGGAAGAATTCACTCATTTAAAAAGGCATGCCAAACAAGGTGAAGCTAGGGCACTACAGTTATTGTTTTTTAAGTCAAGGTTAGACAACATGATGTCCTCCAGGTATTCGAGACCAGTGGTGGGATTCAGTTGGTTTGCACCGGTTTGGTAGAACCGGTAGCTAGTTTTTTGTTGACTTCGGCAAACCAGCTGAAGCCCTAGCCCTTTTTCGCAAGGCCCAGAATGGACCCCAGAAGTGCATGGACGCCACTTCCAGAAGACCATTCTGAGCCTCAGAGGCCTGGGGGAGGCTTCCCAGGCCCAGAACAGCCCACCAGAAATGCATGAACATCAGTTCTAGAAGTCTGTTCTGGGCCTCAGAGGCCCAGGCCCAGAACGGATGTCCAGAAGCAACATCAACACAGAAAACCGGTGTCATGGTTCCGACTAATGAAACACTTCAAAGAACCTTCAGGCATTGTTTATTCTCAAAAGTCTATAATAATGAGAACAAAGCGTCGTCACAGCATGGTGGGATGCCAAGATCTGAATTCCCCTCCCTTCAGCACCTAATATTTGGCACAATTCCCTCCTCCAATTAGCAGTCAAAAATCACATTCTCCAATCAGTTTGAAGGGCAAAGCTTCCCTTCCGTTCTGTAATGTGCCATTTCTTATCTTATTAAAAACAACGGGGGGGGGGGACATTCTCCCTCCTCTCCCCAGCTTCATCTAATTCTAAGAGCAAAACAATTTAAAGGAAAAGGCTGCCTCTTACATTGTCAAAGCAAAAACATCCAATGTTTGCAGCGTTGACAACCGGCTGTTCAGGTATTTGAATCCCACCACTGTTTGGGACACATATTTCCATCAACTGGTCCAGCATGGCTGATTGCAAGGTGCTGTGGGAGTTGTAGTCCCAAGCATTTGTAGGACACTATATCACCATCCTATTTTAACATGTTTATGATGGTAAGTGTACATGGGATGGAAGCTATTGCAACATGATGTCCTTTAAATCATGAAGTTGGACTTTTTTAAAAAGATAAATAGCTTGGTCTTTACCGTAACCCTCAAGTATTTCATTGGTGCTTTATTTCTATCAAATATGTATGGATGAGCTTTAAATATAAGAATTATAACAGAGAGAGCCTGGGAAGGCAATTAAGAAACAGGAATGTTAGAAAAGCAGACACTATTATACCTATTACATTGCTGGTCCTTCCCAATTGCATTAAATTTAGTAGCAAGAGAGCAACCTGCTTGTTATGTATGCAGGCACCTGCATAGCAACAGCCACCAGGGGGCGTTGGCCTGAACAGTTTTGGCGGGAAACCCAGGTTCGGCGGGAAACCTAGGGCCAACCCCATTGGCTGTCCGCTTACCTGGCCAGGTATTTAAGGAGGCCAGGTAACCCTCATTCCCCAGTATGCTACCCCCTCCAATAAAGAGCTGAACACGTACTCCGGATGGCGTCTCTTCCTTGCGTCGGACCCACTACACAATAGTGGCGAAGAAGGTGGGATTGCTGCCGACAAGGAGCTGATGTCACTGGGGAAGCGCTCCGCGAGCTGAAGGGAAAGGCATTTTCCTTCCTTCTTCCCCCCCCCCCAACGACCGCCAGCCGACTGTACCACGCCGGTCTCCACATCCGCGACTCAAGACCTGAACCAACACCGCAATGGCAAGAGCCGGACAACCCCGCGAATTCGACACCCACCACCCCGAGACATGGGCCCGGTACCTGGCTCACGACGAACTGTACATGCGGTTCAATCAGATCTCGGAGGACAGCGCGAAGGCGGCCGCCCTGCTCTGCATCGGGAGACCAGCACTCCTGGAGATCGCTGTGAACCTGTTCGCCCCGGAGGCCATCAACACCATCGCGTACCAGGACCTCGTGGCCAAGCTCAACGCCCATTTCAGGCCCTGGCATTCCAAAGTGGCCGCAAGGTCACAATTCGAAAAAAGGGACCAGCGTCCCGACGAATCCGGCGCCGAGTTCCTCGCCGCCCTACGAGAAGCCGCCATCGCCTGCAAGTTTTTGAACTTGGAGGAGCGGCTACGGGACCGGCTGATCTGCAGCCGACGAGACAGGCGGCTGCAAGAGCGCCTGTTCGAGAGAGAGGAGGTTTCACTCCAGGAAGCCGAGGATGCCATCCTGGCCCACGAAGCGGCCTGCGGGGCCGTCCAAGCAGTCCAGGAGACCCGGACCGGCAGCCAAGCAGCCAGCATCCACCGGCAGGTCGCCACAGCCGAGGACGACCAGAGCATCCACCTCCTCCAGTGGAAGTCGACCCCCGACCAGCGAGTCAGACGCCCAGACACGCCTAGGCCTCCCAGCAACGCCGCCAACCCTCAGAAGGGTGCAGGGTGTGGTGGGAACCACATGCGCAGCCTCTGTAAGTTCCGGTCGGCCACGTGTCGGGCCTGCAAGAAAACAGGCCACATAGCCACGGTCTGTCGTAGCCGCCGCCCCCGAGAGGAGATCCACGAGCTGCAACTGGAGAAACCGCCATTCGAAGGTACTGGGGCCCCGACCAAAACGCGAATTGGCTTTGTTGAGAGCCGGCTGGCCATTAACCACATGGATAGCCGCCGGCTGCTCAAACCCAAAATTAGACTAACAATCCGCTTTCAAGGCGTCCCTTGCAGCATGGAGCTTGACTCCGGATCAGCGGTCTCGATCATTTCGGACGAGACCCTTAACTACATAAATAGCCGGAGCAAGCAGCGGATTAAATTACGGCCTACAAATTTAACCCTGACCGATTTTCAGAATTTGCCGGTCAAGGTAAAGGGGGAGGCTACCGTCTCGGTGGGGTTTAAGGGTCACGAAGAGCACCTGGAGGTTGTAGTGGTAGAGGGCCGGAGAGCCAGCCTGGTCGGCCTAGTCTGGTTCGAGGCCCTGGGAATCACGGTCTCTGGGATCCACCGGATCCAGGGGGACTCCGTCGAGGCCGTCTGCAAGGAGTTCGCAGACGTCTTCGACGGGATGCTGGGCAGGTACACAGGGCCCCCCATATCGTTCAAGCTCAACTCGAACGTTCCCCCCGTTAGGGTCCGGCCGCGGCGAGTTCCCTTCACGCTCAAACACAAAATTGAGCGCGAACTGGATAAGCTGGTGGCCGGGGGAATCCTAGAGCCCGTAGATGGGGGGGAGTGGGAAACCCCAATCGTCACCCCCCTCAAATCCAACGGGGAAATAAGTATCTGCGCCAACTACAAGTGTTCGGTGAACCGCGCCCTGAACCAGCATGCTTACCCGGTCCCCACGGTCAGCCACGTTCTCGCTTCCCTCCAAGGCGGCGCCATCTTTGCAAGACTCGATCTTGCGCAGGTGTACCAGCAACTCACGGTTACTAGGGCAACAGCTGACATTCAAACCATAGTAACACACAGGGGAGCGTTCCGGGTGAACAGGCTGCAGTTTGGGGTCAGCGTTGCTCCTGGCATTTTTCAGGAAGTTATGGAGAAGACACTCAGGGGCATCCCAGGAGTATGCCCCTATTTTGATGACATCCTGATTACAGGAGCATCAGCAGAAGAGCTGGCAGGCAGGCTCAGGGAGGTACTGTCCAGGCTGCGTTCAGCTGGCCTTAAACTCAAGAGGGAGAAATGCAGCATAGGTGTTTCCTCCACAGAATTCTTGGGATTCAGGGTAGATGCCAGGGGAATCCACCCCACAGAGTCCAAGGTGAGGGCCATCAAACTAGCACCCACACCCAAAAACAAGGCAGAGCTACAGGCATTCCTGGGCCTGCTGAACTTCTACCACACGTTCCTCCCACACAAGGCAGCCATTGCAGAGCCACTCCACAGGCTACTGGACAAACAGGCAGCATGGGTCTGGACTCCCGCTCACGACCAAACCTTCAGGGCTTTAAAAGCACTACTGTCGGATAAGTCCACAGTAACCCATTTCATCGAGACAAAGCCCATATGCATCGCATGCGATGCATCCCCTTACGGTGTGGGCGCAGTACTCAGTCACCTCGAGCCCAATGGGGCGCAAATTCCCATAGCATACTATTCTAGGACGCTGTCTGGAACAGAAACTACGCCCAAATCGACAGAGAAGCCCTGGCAATCGTGGCAGGAATCAAAAAATTCCACGATTATCTGTATGGCAGGGAATTCACTGTCTACATGGACCACAAACCACTCCTAGGCTTGTTCACAACGGACAGGCATATGCCCCAAATCCTGTCCCCCAGAATGCTCCAGTGGTCCATCTTCCTTGCAGCCTACAATTGCAAGCTGGTGCACAAGCCAGGGAAGGAGATGGGCCATGCAGACGGCCTAGGTAGGTTACCCATTGACACCCCGAACCAGACCCAGCACCAGCAACACAGATCCTAGCCCTGCAGGAGTTACCAGAATGCCCTCTCCGTGCCAAGGACATTGCCAGTAACACAGCCACCGACAACATCATGAGCAGGGTACACTCATGGGTTTGCACAGGGTGGCAGGACAAGTCCCCGGGGCCTGAGTTCCAGGCCTATTTCACCAGGCGCAACGAGCTCTCCACGCACAGGGGTTGCCTCCTCTGGGGAAGCAGGGTCATCATTCCCATCACAGTAAGGGGCAGGGTCTTGGACTCCTTACATGAGGGACACCCAGGGGTGGTTAGGATGAAGGCTCTGGCCAGAAGCTACCTCTGGTTGCCAGGGTTGGACAAGGACATTGAGGATCGGGTCAAGGCCTGTTACACGTGCCAGAGATCCAGGCCAGAGATGCCACATGCACCCGTGCACCGGTGGGAGGCCCCACACACACACCCTGGTCCCGCATCCACATTGACTATGCAGGGCCATTCCAAGGCCAACTGTTCTTAGTAGTAGTGGACAACCACTCCAAGTGGTTGGAGGTAGTCCCGGTTCCCAACATGACCTCGGGGAGGACAATCCAGGTGCTCAGAGCTCTCTTTGCCACACACAGCCTGCCCGACGTAATTGTGTCTGATAACGGGCCTCAGTTTACCGCTAATGATTTCCAGGCATTCTTGAAGGCGAACTGGATTAGGCACGCCACCTCTGCGCCCTTCCATCCATCGACCAACAGGCAAGCTGAACGGATGGTAAGGATGACCAAAGACGCACTCCGGCGCATCATTAGCGGGGACTGGCATCACAGGCTGGCGAAATTCCTACTCGCCCAACACACTACACCATGTGTTGCTACCGGGAAGAGCCCAGCAGAACTGCGGTGGGGATGGCGTCTCATCACCAAGCTGGACCATTTACACCCAGACCGAGTAGCAGCCGAGACGGTTAGGCCACCACCACCATCAGCATCATTATCATCATCTTCACTGCAATCATCACCAGCACACAGAGTTCTCAACGTGGGGAACCTGGTCTGGGTGAGGAACTACGGGGCAGGGCATCCATGGGTTCCAGGGACAGTGGTTGAGAAAACTGGACCCCTCTCTTACATCGTGGGGGTGGAGGGGGACAGACACATAAGGCGACACATCGATCAGCTCAGAGGAAGGGTTCCTGAGCGCACCACACACGCCCAACAGGAGAGCCACAACCCAGGAGAGGTCAGCCCAACCAGAAACAACACAGAGCAGGAACCAGAGGAGGAGGGCCTCCTGACCCCAGCCCTGTTCAACCCAGCACAAAGGCCCCAAGAACCAGCTGTCCAAGCCCAGGGGCAAACCACACCCAGACAGTCCACCCAGCCCCACAGGACACCTGCCTACCTGTCGGACTATGTGTGCAAGTGACCTCCTCACAGTTGCATTGTGTTTTTTTTTGTTATTGACATACAGTGTACATAGTTGTAGCTAGTTGCAATTTGTTATTGTTGTTATGTGGTTCTTCTCTAAGGGGGGAAGGGTGTTATGTATGCAGGCACCTGCATAGCAACAGCCACCAGGGGGCATTGGCCTGAACGGTTTTGGCAGGAAACCCAGTTTCGGCGGGAAACCTAGGGCCAACCCCATTGGCTGTCCGCTTACCTGGCCAGGTATTTAAGGAGGCCAGGTAACCCTCATTCCCCAGTACGCTACCCCCTCCAATAAAGAGCTGAACACGTATTCCGGTTGGCGTCTCTTCCTTGCGTCGGACCCACTACACAATACTGCTTGTTCTCAAGAGTGCTTTTGCCTGGTTGGTTACAGGAAGTCGACCTCCACTCTAAATGTGATCCTGGAAGACTGCAATAATCCGATTGATATCTATCAGATTCAGCTCCCCTTCTCAGCTATTTCATCCAAAAATAAGCGTTATGAGTACTTACAGTGCATTCAGAAAGTATTCAGGCCCCCTTCACTTTTGCTATGCTGCAGCATGATTCTACAGTTGTTGAAATTCATTTTTTTCACATTCATCTACACTCAGTATCCCATAATGACAAAGTGAAAACAGAAGTTTAGAAATGACTGTAAATTTATTAAAAAGAACAAAACTGAAATATCACATTGGCATAAGTATTCAGACCCTTTGCAACAACACTTGAAATTTAGCTCAGGTGCTGAAGGTTGCTGATATGTTTCTACATCTTGATTGGAGTCACCCTGTGGCAAATTCAACTGATTGGACACCATTTAAAAAGGCACACAGCTCTCTAAGGAAGGCCTCACAGCTGACAATGCATACTGTAGCAGAGCAAAAGGCAAGAGGTCAAAGAAACTGCCTGAAGACCTCAGAGACAGGATTACTGCAAGGTACAGAACTGGGGAAGGCTAAAATAAAATTTCTGCTGCATTGAAGGTTTCTAAGAGCACAGTGGCCTCCATAATTCTCAAATGGAAAAAGTTTGGCACAACTAGGACTCTTCCAAGAGCTGGTCGCCCGGTCAAACAGCAATCGGGGGAGAAGGGCCTTAGTAAGAGAGGTGACCAAGAACCCGATTACCACTCTTTGACTGAGCTCCAGAGATGCTGTGTGGAGATGGGAGAGAGTTCCAGAAGGACAACCGTCACTGAAGCCCTCCACCGATCTGGGCTTTATGGCAGAGTGGCTAGATGGAAGCCTCTCCTCAGTGCAAAACACATGAAAGCCTGCTTGGAGTTTGCAAAAAAGGACCTGAAGGACTCTCAGACTGTGAGGAACAAGATTCTCTGGTCTGATGAAACCAAGATTGAATTGTTTGGCCTCAATTTTAAACGTTACGTCTGTAGGAAACCAGGCACCGCTCATCACCTGCCCAATATCATCCCAACAGTGAAGCGTGGTGGCAGCATCATGCTGTGGGGGTGTTTTTCAGCAGCAGGGACTGGGAGACTGGTCAGGGTTGAGGGAAAGGTGAATGGAGCAAAGTCCAGGGATATCCTCAATGAAAATCTGTTCCACAGCGCTCAGGACCTCAGACTGGACCGAAGGTTCACTTTCCAACATGACAACGATCCTAATCACACAGCCAGAGCCCTGACTTAAACCCTAGTGAACATCTCTGGAAGGACCTGAAAATGGCTGTCCACCGACGATCACCATCCAACCTGACTGAGCTTGAGAGAATTTGCAAGGAAGAATGGCAGAAATTTCCCCAATCCAGGTGTGCAAAGCTTGTCGCATCATACCCAAAAAGACTCGAGGCTGTAATTGCTGCCAAAGGTGCTTCAACAAAGTACTGAGTGAAGGGTATGAATACTTATGCCAATGTGATATTTCAGTCTTTTCCTTTTAATGAATTTACAGACATTTCTAAGATTCTGTTTTCACTTTGTCATTATGGGGTACTGAGTGTAGATTAACGAGAAAAAGTGAATTTCAGCAACTGTAGAATCAGGCCACAGCATGACAAAATTGACAAAAGTGAAGGGGGTCTGAATACTTTCTGAATGCACTTTATGTTTAGTAATAGGCACTTAAAATAGTATTAAGATTCTACAGTATTAGCCTACCAGCAACAATGCTTACCCATCAGCCTTCATACCTCATAAATTAATTGGGAGATAGCTTGGGGGATATCCACAGCTTGCAAACTTGAAGATTTTGAAATCCACCTGGAGGCTGCCTTGTTCAATATGCTTTATAATTTCCAAAGCCTCCCTGATGAGTAACAAGCCTGTCTAACCAGAAAATTTTGATAGAATGAACACAGAAGATTGCCCAAGACCAAAGAATGATTTATGTGGGCACAACTACCACCTTCAACTTCCCTGTCATAGTCAGACTACTAATTAATTATATTTTCAGATGTGAATTACAACTCCTCTCTGCAGGTCTGCCTTGGGAAGCAAAAATATTGTGATTATTTCCTAGTGCCTCTGGGAGATTTCTTTAAATTAGGCAGACTTACTGAATTCCTTGGAAGATGATGCATAACCTTTTTTATATAAATATGTTATTAGAATTTTTTAACATAACATAAAACATTCAGTAATTTATAAACAGAATGTTGTCTGGGTAACATTTATAAGACAATCCTTAACAATTAATTTCTATGATCTATATTCCATACGTTAATTTCATTTGATTTCCCCTTTCCCCAAAGTATCTTTCTTTGCAAAACATTAGATTAAGACAATTCTCATTATTTTAATTAACAACAGTTAAGTATATAGTTTCAATAATCCTATTTGTCATTTTAGTTGCCTTATCATAAATCCTGTTACCGTGTTTATTTCAGCTTATTTCTCCCTCCAAATTCTAAATATTCTTACAAGTGACAATCTTTTCAACATTTAACTATATTTACATTGGTAGATTTAATTTTGCTTTTTCCATATAAACCCTCTCATGCTTTTAAATTTCTTAATAAGTTAAAAAAGTAGAAAAAGAAAAAAAAAGAAAAAAGAGAAACAAGAGAAACAAGAAAAAAAGAAAAGAGCACTGAGATACAAAAAATAACATATAACTTAAAAATATGTATCCCTCCTAATTTAATATATATTTATTCCCTCAATTTCTTATTCTTTTTGACCATAACTAAGAATGTATTTAATCTGTTTGAACTTTGAGCATTCCATTCAATAGTTCTAATCATCTAATCCTTTAACTCTCATTCAAAACACATTTTAATGCTTTTCTTATCGTCACATTTAAATAACTAAAACATTTGCTTTTGTTTAAATCATTTCAACTTTTTTCAGAATAATAATAATAAAAAAAACACATTACATTAGTTAAGGGGAAAAATTATCCCTCTAAGAGTAGTATATTTCAAAGTTTTTCCATTTCTTTAGCCATATTCAAACAAATGTTTCTTTTTAAAATATTCTTTCTGATAATCTCCATCTTCTTTTCCCTGAATTTTCATTTGTATTTTTTCTCTGGTCATTTCCTTTATTAATCAATGTTTTGCTGCTTCATTTGTTTCCCTATAAGGAATTTTTTCTCATTCTTTTCCTTATCTTCAAAGTTGCTTAGACGTGTTGAAATATTTCCCATTTGAATTAAATCATGGTTTTTTTATTTTATATGGTTCCATCTTCAAGTCTCTATTCTCAAAATTATATTTAGTCATCTCTGCTGTATTTTCCTGAGAAAGTTCTTGAAGTGAAATTAAGTTGAAAATAAGTTGATTCATGCTCTCAAAGTTATTCTGCATTTCCTTGTAGTTTAAGGTCATTGTCCTTTGAAATTTTTGCCACTTATCATATGCTTCCTTTTGTGAAGTGATCATTTTATAAGGTTCCTTCTTTAAGTCTCTACCCTCAGAATTTTGTTCAGTCATCTCTACTGTATTTTCCTGGGAAATTTCTTGGAGTGAAATTAAGTTGGAAATGAGTTGATTCATGCTCTCAAAATTATTCTGGATTTCTATGTAGTTTAAAATCATTGTCCTTTGAAATTGTTGTCACTTATCATATGTTTCCTTTTGTAAAGTATTCATTGCTTTAGCTTTGTTATTTCCACTTTGTTTACACAGCTGCATTTTCTAAAAGCTTTGAGGTTCAGAGAAAAAAAATCCTCATCCACCAGCAGGTGTCAGCATTTGCTCAATTTTCATGTCTTTCTAGTCTTTTTTCTTTCTCTAAAGGGTAAGTTTTGCAGCTACTAAAAGGGAGGGAGCAGAGTCCCCCTCCCCTTTTCCTTCTTCGGAGATCTCTTTTTTGGGGGACTATCTTCTTCAGGAAAATAGGTAAGATAGAGAAAATCAGTATTCTTACCCAGATTCAAACATGCTGTTTAAGATCCGCTTAGTTTAAAAGCTTATGGCTTCCGTTGTTTCAGCTATGACTGGACATGAGTTAGCCAGCCTTTTCTTCCATTGGTTTCTGGGAGGCTTCTCCTGGACTGTTTGGAGAGACCGCCATCTCTCCTAAGTCCCTGGGATTTCCTTCATTCATTCCACCCCTTCAGGGTGGGTTCTGGCCCCTTAGGGTCCCCCCCAAAAAAGAAATTTCAGCCGAAGGATTCGGCATTCCAAATCTTCCAGCTGTTTCACTGAAAAACAGGAACCAGAAGCCGGAAGATGATGCATATCCTACGTGGGCAGTTTAAGGACCCTGTGGCGGCCTGACACATGGAATCCCGCATCCGCACCCTTAAGCAGGGAAAGCGGCTGGTGATAGAGTACATTCAAGACTTCTGAAGCCTAGCTAGCCACTTGAGGGACTGGCCCAAGTGTCTGCTCATTTCCTACTTCCAAGAAGGGCTAAACTGAGACCTATACCCAAACTGCATATGCCGAGGAGTGCCGGACAACCTACAAGCGTGGTTCTGAGTGGCCAGCAAGGTAGAGATCAACCTCATGGAGTTCCAAGAGCACGCCACACAGGAGAGTCGACCCCACAGAACCAGGTCCCAGAGGGGGAAAAGGCGCAACCCCAGCCAGAAGAGGCAAGCCTCATCAGAACCAGCGTGCCTGTTTCCGCTGTGGGAAGAAGAGCCATCAAGCAGCCATGTGCCTCACACCACAGCCAGTGTCTGCTCCTCCACCTGCCAGCCAGCCCAAAAGGAAGAGGCCCCCGGCAAAGCTGAAGGAAAAGACACGCGTAGGGCAGCAGGCTGTCGAATTCTCTCCCCAGTCCAGTGAGCAAGAGGGAACTCCGACCACCACCCAAGTGGGTCCAACCTTCTACAAGAGTGATAGAAAAGGGGAAGCCGACCTCATGGTAAGTGGCACCATCACCCCTATGACAGCCAGGGTCGGGATCATGGTGCCATCCTCAGGGGTGAGGGGAACCATCACAGCATTGCCGGACTTGGGGTGCACCCAGTGCGGTCAGTCCCCAGGTGGTAGAAGAAGTGAGGCTGAGGAAACTAACATGACCCATGGCGTTTTCCCAACTGGATGGGTCGATAACAGGGTGTGCCATCTACCTACCTGACCGAGCCAGTAAAGCTCAAAGTGGGGACCCATGTAGAGACTATTAGATTCATTGTGGTCCCTGGAATGACTGAACCCATGGTCCTGGGACTGGTGTGGTGGAAAAAGTGGAACCCCTCTGTGAGCTGGGACAAAGAGGTGGTGGATATGGAGAAAAGCTGCTAACCAGCAAGAGCTAGGGAGAGCGCAGAGAGCTGGCCACATGCCTGCGGCTAGGAAAGTGAAAGCGGAGACCGCAAATACACTAAAAGGAGGAAATGGCTTACAGCCGCTGATTCCAGCAGAGTATTGTGACCTAGCCAAGGCTTTCAGCGAGAAGGAATCAGACGTGGTCCCACCTCACCAACCCACCGACTGTGCAATATAGTGCTGGGAGCCAAATTACCCAATCTAAAAATATACTCCATGACCCCCAGAGAGATGGACGAGCTCCGAGCATTCATTGACAAGCACTTGGTGAGGGGATTCATCCAGCTGACAAAATCAAGGATGGCGGCCCCAGTGCTATTCAAGGAAAAGAAGGACGGGTCCCTTAGGCTGTGCATGGATTAGAGGGCTAAACTGCATATGTGTGGAGAACATGTACCCCCTCCCCCTGTTGAGGGACAAGCTGGGTTATTTGGCAAAGGAGAAGATCTTCACTAAGCTGGACTTGAGGAAGGCATACTATCAAGTGAGGATTTTTTATTTTTTATTTTTTTAAATTCCATTTATATCCCGCCCTTCTCCGAAGACTCAGGGCGACTTACAAGCTTAGCAGTAGGACGAGGACGAATAGAAAACTGCGTTCAATTGCCCCCTAGGGTGCTACCAGTTCCGAATAATGCCCTTCGGGCTACAGAGGGCTCCTGCTGTATTCATGCAACTAATAAACGAAGTCCTGTATGAGTATTTATACAAATGTGTCTTGCTGTACTTGGACGATATATTAATACACACCGAAAGCACTGAAGAGCATGTGAAGTTAGTCAGGGCAGTACTCAAGAAACTGTGAAGAGCCCAACTCTACGCAAAGCTGTCCTAGTGTGAGTTTCACAAAACTTGCTTGGACTATCTGGGGTACCATATCTCTAATGAGAGAGTGGAAATGGACCCCAGCAAAGTGAAAGCCATATTGGAATGGGAGCCCCCACGAACCAGAAGGCAGTTACAGAGCTTCCTAGGCTTTGCAAATGTTTACCAATTCATCCCCACATTCACCCAAATAGCACTGCTGATCACCAATCTGCTGAAAACCAGGGGAAGGAGGACCAAAATCCAGTCAACCCCTGGATTGATTCCTTGACTGCCAAGCCACTTTTGAAAAGCTGAAACGCCTGTTCACTGCAGGGCCAGTCCTGAAGCACCCCAACCTGGAGAAGCAGTTTGTAATACATGCTGATGCCAGCGATGTAGCAATAGGGGCAGTCCCACTCCAAATGAATACCAAAGGGGAATTGCAACATTTCACCTACACGTCCCGCAAGTTGTCTGACACTAAAAGGCATTGGGCTATCTGGGAAAAGGAGGCTTACGCAGTCCAGTGGGCTCTCATGATGTGGAAACAATTCTTGGAGGGTAGCAAGATCCCATTCGAGGTTGACAGATCACAAGAACCTAGATGTACTGAAGACCCCCCGGAAGCTGCCCCCTAAGCAAGTCTGGTGGGCTCAATATTTTAATTGGTTCAATTTCACCCTCCAATATCTACCTGGAGGGAAGAACTTCCTTGCAGATGCCCTCTTGCATGCCGCAGTACAATAACATCCGAGAGGCAGTAGTGACTTCCATCATCCCATCTAGACAGCACACAGCGCCAGCCATCACTCAACAACAAGCAGCATCCCGACCGGAGCCAGCCCAGGGATGTAGAGCAACCCCTGAAAGACACCCTGGCAAGAGACAAGTGGTTCCAGCAGCACGAAGGCAACCTGTCCCTGAAGGAAGGGTTGGCGTAGAAAGGGACAAAATTATATGTCCCAGCCAGCCAACAGACCTTAATTGTGCAGTAGAGTCATGACACAAAGGTAGCAGGACATTTTGGGTTCATAAAAACTCTTCACTTAGTGAAGAGGCAGTTCTGGTGGCCAAAGATGCCATGTGTCCTTCAATGAAATGGCTACCCGGTCTATTGCAGCTGATCTAATGAAGCCCTGGGAAGAGATCTCTATGGACTTTATTGTGGACTTGCCTGAAAGTGCAGAGAATACTGTAATCTGGACCATCACAGACCTATTTTCCAAGCAGGCACATTTTGTAGGGTGCCCGAAGATTCCCTCCGCCAGGTCCCTGGCAAAGATATTCATGCAGCATATCTATCAGGTGCATGGAGTCCCAAAACGCATCATTTTGGACCGAGGGGTGCAGTTCACATCAACATTCTGGCGGGAATTCCTCAACCTGATTGGCTCCTCACAGGGCCTTAGTTCCGCCTATCATCCTAGTACCAATGAAGCCTGTGAATGTACAAATGTAGTTTTGGAGCAGTACCTGAAGTGCTATGTTGACTACCAACAGCCCAACTACTACCCTTTGCAGAAGTGGCATACAATAACTCCGTGCATAGTAGTACAGGGTTTACCCCTTTCTGGATAGCTAGCAGAGTAGAGTTTGCACCCATGCAGGAAATCCTGCAGGGGCAGTCGTCCTCAGCATCCTTGGCTGAATGAATGGACACCTTAAAGGAAACATGGGTGGTGGTGCGCAGGGCATTGCAAAAAGCTACGGAAACGCAGAAGAGGCAGGCGGACAAAAAAAGTGCCCCACAGGGGGAGTTCAACGTGGGGGAAAAAGTATATCTGTTTACCAAGTTCATTAACTTGAGGCAGCCTTGTAAGAAGCTGGGCCCAAAGTACATAGGACCCTTCCAGATTATCAGGATCATAAATCTGGTTACTGTAGAGCTGCAGCTGCCAAAAAGTCTCAAGCAAGTGCACCCAGTGTTTCACTGCAGTCTGTTGAAGCCTTTCTGTAGTTCGGAATTAAGACCTGCTAGAGAGAAGGGACGCGGTGGCTCAGTGGGTTAGGACGCTGAGATTGTGGATCAGAAGGTCGGCAATTTGGCGGGTCGAATCCCGAGTGCCACATAACAGAGTGAGCGTCTGTTACTTGTCCCAGCTTCTGCCAACCTAGCAGTTCGAAAGCACGTAAAAAATGCAAGTAGAAAAATAGGGACCACTACGGTGGGAAGGTAACAGCGTTCCGTGCGCCTTTGGTGTCTAGTCATGCCAGCCACATGACCACAGAGACGTCCTCGGACAAGCACTGGCTCTTCGGCTTTGAAACGGAGATGAGCACCAGCCCCTAGAGTTGGAAACGACTAGCATGCATGTGCAGGGGAACCTTTACCTTTACCTAGAGAGAAGGCTCCCCCTCCCATCCTAGTCAAAGGAGAGGAGCACTATGAAATCAAAGAGATTCTAGATTCCTGGCACCATAGGGGGAAACTGCAATATTTGGTGTTATGGAGGGGCTATCCCTTAGCTGATGCAGAATGGGTATGTTGTGATTCAGGGTCAGCCTGTGGGTTCGGCAGTTGGGTCGGACGATTCAGAGGAGGAGGAGGGGGGTGTTGAAGAGCTTGCTGAGAATAATATTGAGGCTCCACAGAGCCCTCAGCCAGGCCCCTCCCATCTGGTCACGACGCAGACCCAGCTGTGTGAGCCTGACAGCGTGGATGAAGATGACCCACAGCTGGCCCTGTTCAAGGACGCCCGACGCAGGAGGCAGTCAATCAGGAGTAAACAGAGGAAGGCAATGGGGCACCTCGGAAGGAGGCAGAGAGAAGCCACGCCCTGAACTGTTTAAAAGGGGAATGTGTGGGAGGGCTGGTTTGCTGAAGGCAACCGTTTGAATAGCTCGTTTCATGGTTCATGTTTGCTCTCTTTGCTCTGTTTATGTTTTTATGTTAATAAATTTGGCAGGCTTAGTTCCAGCCTCTTGCCTTCTTGTAAAAGGGGTTGTCCCTGCCTTTTCTGCAGGGCCGGTAGCAGGCTGGTACAGAACAGGGTAGCTGCAACAGATGTGAAGGTGGCTAGGTTAGTGTGTAGATTTCATGCTGAACATTCAGGTTGGCCCCGGTGAGGAGAGGGGCAAATAATGTGGTATGCACCTTTGTGTTTATTTCCTAGGGCTATCATTCCTCTGGACTCGAGGGCCAGCATATCAAAGCTGACTCACTTTCTTTGTTGCCTGCATCAACTTCCAGCTTGCAGTTTGCCAAATAGAAATGAGAGGGGTTGGTAAATTCCTGGGGTGGGGGGACGCTAAGGAATGAATGAGAGCCTTCTGCCACTGGAGAGGAGACATCCACCAAGGCCAGGTTCTTGGAGCTACCAGCCGGCGCAGAATATTTTCCCAAAAGTACTGAGTGTAATTGGTGGAAAATGAACTGTGGGCAGTTCCAGGGGTGAAAAGGGGTTTTTACCTATGTGGTTTTTAGTGGAAAAACCTCAAAGCTGACTGCTTCTGCTGTGCCTAAATGGATCTTTCAATAAAGTTTTACTCTTGGTAGTTCCCACGTGCCAGGAGTTTCTTTTTGGGAAGTGCCAAATGGGATGGTTTCTTTCTTATTCCTGCAAAAAGCAGGCCAGGTGTCCACCCCTCATCTTTTTTTTTATTTAAAAAGTTTTACAGTACATTTTAACTTTAATCCCCCCTCCCCCACCCCTATCTAACCCTCTCTATCCCTCTCCCCCATTCCCTCCTCCCCCCGACTTCCCAGAGCTAAATACAGGGTATAAAAAAGAAAAACAAACATAAGCATCCATATGCTATCACAATAAACTATTAATTCTATCACCCTCTAGCTCATGTAAAATGATTACAAACAATATTACTATTACAGATAAGAAAAAAAAGAAAGAAAACAGAAAAGGAACTTTACTCAAATACTAAATAAAATTTCTTAATCCCAATCCTTATTCATATTAATTTCAAAAAAGAAAAAAAAATTTTCAGCTACTATTTACATTCTCCCACATTTCTCTAAATTCTAAACAAATTCTCAATTACGCGCCGAAAGCGCCTATCTCTATTAACCTTGTTAATCTCCAACCAAACTGAACTATGATCAAAAATAGTTCTTGCATATATCACACCAAATGTCTCACAGTTCCAGATCATCCATCTATACGTCTAGGACACCATTCCAATCTCCAATGAAAATAAAATAAAAAATTTAAAAAATTTATAATCCAATTAAGTAACCTTTATATGTAGTAAGTTAAGAAAAATCAACTTGTTATTGATTAGGAGCTTGCGTACCCAATCTTAAATTCAATAAATACTTTTAGTCCATAACCCTAATATACGTTTCTTGCAAACAAATAGCATCAGTCTTAAATTATTTTAAATATTGAAAAACTTTCTTTCTCCTCTATGATGAATTTAATCCATTGACATTCTAAATTAGAGATTTAGTCACCAATCTTGACGCTCCAAAGCTTTTGGAGCACGTCTGAAATGACCCCTGTATCTTCTTTGGACCGCGCCCTTCCCACAGCTTCACTATAAGTACGCTTTGGAGGTTCCATAACTTTCTGCTTGTCTTGCTCTTGCTCTCGTCTCGCTCGTCTTAGGGCGGCACGCGTCATCCTCTGCTCTCCAGCAGCAACCGATGAGTCTGTAACTTGATCCCCTCCAGCACCGTTCTCCTCTGTCTGTCTATCTGCAACATCTTGAGGCTTTCCCTCGCCATGTCCCTTTGCAGCTTCCAGAAGTGATAGGGGGGTTGCTTTTAACACATTGCTATAAAAATCACGTGCCTGGGCCACAGTAACCAAACGATGTCTTTTACCTTCGTGCATCACCACCAGTCCAGCTGGAATCTCCCATCTAAACTTGACATCACATTTCTTAAGTTCCTGGACAAGAAATGCAAAATCTTTCCTTCTCCTTAAAATCTTTGGAGGAATCTCTTTTAAAACCAGAACTTCTTGCTCAGCAACTACCAATTTAGTATCATAAGCAGCTTGAATGACTTCATCTCTAATTACTCTCTTTGTAAAATAGACCACCACATCTCTGGGTAACTTCCTCTGTCTTACAATCCATGAATTTACACGAAAAATTTTATCCATACTTCCCTCAATTTCAGATGCTGGCTGGCCCAATACCGGTTCCAAAGCCTCAGAGATCAGCTGCTTTAAATCTTCTTTAGAATTCTCCTTTAAACCCCTAATTCTAATAGCATACTGCATCTGTTGGTACTGAACAAGGCTCAATTCTCCGTCCATTTTGTCCCTTATATTTTCATTCTCTAATACCTTTGCTTCTAATATAGAGTTCTTTTGACTGAGATCCTCCACTTTTTCACCCAGCTGTTGCACACATTCAGCTACACTTTCAATCATAGACAACATGTCTACCCTCATTGCTCTAAACTTCTCTTCCATCTTCTTCTCCAATTTCTCCTCCAGCTTTTTCAACTTTTCATCCATCATATCAGACATTAACCGTGAATGCTTTTCAAGGGCATCTTGTAAATCCTTAAGCGTCAGTGCCGGAGGAAATGCAGGAGGAAGCAGAGCTTGCAACGAGGTCTGTTGCACCGGGGAAGACCCCGCACTCCGAAGAGCTTTAGAAGTCTTGGCCGCCATCTTTCCCCACTTTCACTTATTGCGCACTTTCACTTTAAAGCTATAAAATCCATTGAGCTACAGAGTAAAGCTAAAAGTCCACATCACCTTGACCTCCTGTACCGCTCTGCCTGCATCTTGATACTCAAAAGTATTTCCTTTTGGCAGGGGTGGTTGCTAACGCCTGGCTCTGCTCCAAAAATCACGGAGCAGAGACGCTGCGCAGCTCGGAGCAACCCAGGCTTCGGGGGGGCTCAATCCTTCAGCCGCCCAAACTCTCAGCTCAGGCGGCCACGGAGAGCTCAACCCCTACCTGGGGCCTCACCCCCTCCTCTTCTCCCGAGGAGGGGGCTTCAAATCCATCTAAACAGCTGATCGGCGCTGTTTACAATGGAAAAAACACAGCTGCGGAGCGGGCAGCCCGGAGACGGCTGTCTTCGGCGTCGCGTCGCCACCGGAAGTCCGTCCACCCCTCATCTATACTAAAGAATGAAGTTAAATGAAATGGCTGAGCTAATAGAGACCAAAGAGGAATGCCTGATGACTATTTATGTACCTTGTGGTGAGATTGGCAGCAAATAAATTTAATAAATATATTTAAGATAATTTATATGGCTGCCCAACTCACTCTCGGTGACTTGCAAGGATAAAACCCCAATAGAAAAAGCAATACCCCCCCCCGGGCAACAACAGTCAGACAACCCACTTGATGGGCTCCATATCACTCTGGGGTCCCCAGGCCTGTTGGTAGAAACATGTTTTAAGGGCCTTTTGAAAAAGTGTCAAAGTGGAGACCAATCTTATCTCTGCAGGGATGATGTTCCACAAGGAGGGAGCCACCACACACAAGGACTTTCTTCTTGGTCCCACTAGATGGACCTCCTTGGGATAGGGGACCCATAGCATTCCCTGCCTCCCCGCTCTGGTGGGTCAGGTAGATGTGACCGGGGAAAAAACAGTCCTTCAAATAGCCTGGTCTCAAGCCAGGTGAGAACCAGCACCCTGAATTGGACCCTGAAGCATATTGGCAACCAATACAGCTCCAGCAGGAGTGCAAATATAGGCTTTTGAACCAACACATTTTGAATTAATTGAAGCTTCCAGATACTTTTCAAGGGCAGCCCCATGTAGAGCATATTGCAATAGTCAAGATGGGAGGTGACTAAGGCGTCGGTAACTGAGTAAGGATTGTTGGTCCAGGAAAGGGCATGACACACAACCCACTGTTGTGCAAAGGCCCTCCTGACCATGACTGCTACCTGCTCTTTGAGCAGAAGTCGTGAGTCCAAGAAAACTCCCAGATTATGCACTGGGTCCATCTGGGGCAGTGCCACCCCAACCAAGACCAGAGATGGCAATTCTCCATGGACCAAAGAACCCCAAACCCAGAGCCATTCTGTCTTCCCAGGGTTCAGTTTCAGCCTGTTGTTCCTCATCCAGACCTTAACAGCCTCCAGGCACTGCAAGGTGGTGGTCACAGCATCACTTAACTTACCATGGGGCTGAGACATACAGTCGGATGTCATTGGCATATTGGTATCTCAGCCGGTGGCGGCGGTGGATGATGTTGCCCAGAGGCTTCATGTAGAACTTAAAATAGAAGACTGAACCCTGAGGGACCACAGCAAGCAGGAAACAAGAGCTGGACCTCTCACTTCTTATCAACACCAACTGAGAGTGACCACAGAGGAAGGAAGTGAACCAGGACAATGAAGTGCCTCCCACTCCCAACCCCTGAAGCTGCTACAGAAGGATAGCATGGTCAATTTATCAAAGGCCACCGAGAAAGCAAGTAGAGCGAGGATAGACGTACTATCCCCATCCTGCCAGAATTAATCAAAAAGTGTGACTAACACAGTTTCCACCCCATATCCAGGCCTGAACCCTGACTGGAAAGGCTCCAGGTAATCCATTTCAACCATGAACCTCTGGAGCTGATGCATAACCATCTTCTTAAGAGCCTTCCCCAGAAAGGGAAAAGGGGAAACAGGATGAAAATTATCCAATTATTTTTCTTACACAACTCCTTGCACCAGGTGTCCTCTATCACCCTCCTCTGCTTTTTTCCTTTCTATTATCCTAAACTGACTACTGTTTGAGGTTTCAGTGTGCTCGGGTTTGAACAAGGCATCACTCTCAATTCAGTGTCAATTAAACAAGGCTGAAAAAAGTGAGATAATCATAACTGATATGACTGATTAATATGAGATAACTATTAGCTAAAATAAACATATTCTGATAGATAATACATTCAAACAGGCATAAATTAAACAGCTGTATCCATTCACAGTCTTAAGTATTTAATTCAAGGAAAAAAGGGTAGAGAAAATACCCAGTTTTTATGAGAAACCAAAGAAGATGACTTTATTATGGAGAAGGCTAGATTGCAGCTGGGTGAATTTCATCATATAGTAGAAGACAAGACACAGAAAACTAGTCAGCATATTTATGGTCCTCATAAACCCCTAGCCTATGTGCAGACAAAATGTCCAGTTTTTTTCTAAAATAAAAATTTGGGAGAAAAATCCTGCTTTGCCTGCTTTTGAAGTGCAGTCCTCAACATATTAAGCACATCTGATGCAGCCCAACTAGCACACTCCTGTCCTACAGGCAAGATGAAACTTTCAATGACTAACATGCCTGCATTGTTCAGAGAATATATAACCTGCATTATCATAGCTTCCTCCATTGGGGTGGGTGGGGTGGGGGAGAAGAGGTGCATTTTAATCACTGAATTTTAGTTTTTTCCTCTATTCCCTTTTGCTTTGAGAACTCATGAAAACTTAATTTTTTCATATCAATGAGTTCATAATGGTCCCAGATTTGAGACAGCAATAGCAATAGCACTTAAGACTTATATACCGCTTTACAGCCCTCTCTTAAGCAGTTTACAGATTCAGCATATTGCCCCCAGCAATCTGGGTCCCCATTTTACCAACCTCAGAAGGATGGAAGGCTGAGTGAACCTTGAGCTGGTGAGACTCAAACTGCCAGCAGTTGGCAGTCAGCAGAATTAGCTTGCAATAGTGCATTCTAACCACAGCACCACCACGGCTCTTATTCCTTTTCCCTTTTATTTTTCCCTTTTTAATAGCAGCCATCAAAACAAAGCACAGCAGTATCTCAAATAATGAGCAGCATATCTGTAATATTGAGAATTATTATATGGGGCATCTCACAAAAATGGCTGTCCTTCCACAAAACAGCTGAATGAATGTAATTAAGTCAGGTAGATTTTTAGCCTCACCTCCCTGCCACATACCATTTACCTATCTTTTTTGTGGTCTCACTTCCAAAGTAGTAGCCTGCCACTGTCTTTTATTATCATCAGGAGGAGGAGGACAATGGGACTAGCACTTTGCACTACAGCATGTCTGTCTCCCTTTTGTTATTTTTAATTAAAAGAAAATCAAGTATGGCACAGGACTACGAACAGTGGGATTGCCTATGAACAGTGGGATTGCTAATTCCAGTTGAATCAGAAATCAGGAAACGGATTTACCATTTGTCTCCACAAAACATTTTTAAGTCTTGCTCCTCCAGCTGTGCTTACCTGATCACACTTTTTGTGGTAGGCATCCTTTTCCTTTTGGGAAAGAAGTTTCCACTGCTGACTGCAGAGCACCATCCGTTCTGTGCTTGGGACATCTTTCATGTTTGCCATCAGCTCAGCACAATAAAGTGAGTAACTATTCCTAAAATAATAAGTTTCTTTATGTAGTACTGTTCCTTTGAGTTAGTACTGGGTACACTCTATACCAGTGGTTCCCAACCTTTTCTATACCCCGTACCCCTAAAATGCTTCTGATATATTCTCGCACCCCTTACAAAAGTTCAAAACAAATTATGCATATACACAATAATTTTGAAACTTCCAAACCCAAGTTTTTGTACCCCCTGGAATATCGTCTCGCACCCCCAGGGGGTGCGAGCACCCCTGGTTGGGAACCCCTGCTCTGTACTAAGCAATAGCATTCAAATGCCTGTGGTAATATTTCCATGTCTCCCATGATAACCCTTGGAGATAAATTCCCACTTCAGCTACAAATGTTCACTTCAGGAGATTCTCATAAATAATTTAAAATAGAGGTGCACTACTTGAGGCCTCAGAGCCACAGACAGCCCCCACTGAAGTCCTGAGTTCACCCCTCCCTCAAAAAGATGTCAGCAAATTAATCAAACAGGAGAACTGTCAAAAATCTGGGAAACAATGCTGGCTGGGGAATTCTGGGAGTTGAAGTCTTCAACATCTTCAAGTGGCTGAGTTTGAGAAACACTGAGCTAGACACTAAAAATGAATGTGAGCACATGTACCTCAAATCTGAAAAGGAACAGATAGTTTGTCACTGGCAAATACATTAATTGCAACTAGTGCAGAAAGAGGAGGAGGAGGAGTGGAGTGAGCAACATAAATCCATAATTCTGCTTGCCTGCTATCTGAATAGCCTTTCAGAAGCCAGCTGGAATGATTTGGGATTTTTAACCTCAAAGGTTTGGAGAACAAAAGCTGGACAGGATACATCCGGTTTGCCGACGCGGCCGGTATGGACACTTGGAAGACGACTCTCGTCTTGCACGTCCAGTTTTGCATCGCTGGGGGCCCCTAAAAGGGTCGAAAAGTCACCCCAGAGAGGCGACCAGCAAGGAGGGGCTTTCACAAGATCGCGGGAGAGCGGCAACTCTCCCACCAGTGCCTGCGTTCCCTTCAACCTGGCGGACGAAAGACTGGCCATAGCAATATGGCCGGTCACTAGGCTGCGGACAGCCGAAGTCACACTTACCATCAGGCAACATTAAAGCAGCATGGAAGAGACTGGGTGAGATCTACCTCTCTTAAATTCCAACTTTTTTCCACCTAAGTAAGCTGCTAAAGTACTTTTCCCCCCTGTGGAGAGTGAATGGGGATTTTAGCCCTCCCTCCAGAAACAGCGGCGATTGAATATACAGGGGAGATTTTAAAAACGTTGAAAAAATAATTGGATCCCAACTAGAACTTTATTTTCTAAAACTTGTGGATTAAAAGCTTTTGATTATCTACTTTTTACTTCCTATTTTTATTTGAAAGTTTGGGGTTTTCCTCCTAAAATAGAAGAAATAATTGAAAGGTTGGGGGACATCTTGTGGGCAAACCTGAAATTGCAATGTGTTATTCTTAAAGAAACGAGACTTGGCTGACAGTTTAGAACAAGGCTTTTCAACCAGTGGTATGGGTACCACCTGTGGTACATTGGCACCTGGCAGGTGGTACACGACCATCCTAGAAAAGTGGTAGTGGGTGAGGGGAATGAGCTGAACCAGTGGCAGCACCGCACAAGCCTGAGCGAGAGATGACTGGAGCTGCACGGCTGTTAGGGCTCAGCGTTAAGTGCCAGGATCAGTGCCAGGCTACAGCTGGAGCTCGGCGCTGATCCTGGCGCTTCTGAGCCCAGAAGAAGTGCCGATCAGCTGGAATGTTGCAGCATCTCCAGGGTCTTGTGATTTACATTCAGATGCTTGGCAACTGATTCATATTTATGATGGTCACAGTGTCCCAGGGTCATGTGAAGTGACCAAAACCTGCTGCAATCACCCACCTGACAGGGGGAATAAAAAACAAACACCCCCCACCCCACCCCCGCTGCCAATCCTCAACAGAAATGCTCACAACTATGAAAACCTCGGACAGGAGGAAGAGTGCCGCCGGACGGGCAGGCACGTGTCTTGCTCAGCTGTGGCTTGGGGGGCACTTTTTTCAGTGCCATTGTAACTTTGAACAGTCACTAAGTGAGCTGCTGTAAGTTGAGGACTACCTGTACTTCACTTTTTTTCTTTGTTTTTTGGTCAAGTTTTTGACACCTTGCTAGGCGACTGGTGGTACTCAGATGTTGCCATATCCTAAAAGTGGTACAATGGGTGAAAAGGTTGAAAAGCCCTGGTTTAGAACACAAGATAAGATTCATGTAACCTTGAACACCAGCTGTGAGAGTCTTAGCTGTGTTTCTTATTTACTAAGGAAAAAAAAAACCTGTAAAAGTTTTCAATTCAACTCACCACTATGGAAGACCAGGAACAGACTTTTACTATGGAAGAAACACAAAAACAAAACTTTGCTAAGATGAAGATAACTTACCAAACTCACCAAATTCTCCTTACAGCAGGTGAGGAAATAAGAGCTTTTGGAAAAAAAACTAGAAAGCGTCTTTAGATAAGCAAACTCAAACTTTGAATACAACTAATAAACTATCTATACAGAATAAAACAGAAAAAATCGAACAATCAAATATTTTGACAGAAGATCTAATCACCCAACAAGTACAGACAACAGAAAATTCCAAAAAAAATCTGACAAAATGGATGGAGGAAAAAACCTGCTATATAAAACAGAAGGAATTCGAAGATCAAAATGAGAAACAGATGGAAGAAAAGATAAACAGTCCAGGACAACTACGTCAAGAGGAGAAAATAAAGAGAAGATCTGGTAGTTCTGCCAGACCCCTCAACTTTCCAAAAATGGTGACTGGATGGTCATCCCAATATGATAAAATAATACAAGAATTCTTTGATGATCCTGAAGAAAGGACACGGAAGACGACTTGGCAAAGGAAAAAAGCCAGAATAAGACTGAAGAAGAAAGGAGTGTGGACATATTTAGGAGGTCTAAAATAGAATATATTTAAGTAGACAAGACCCGTATCTTGAATATGAGATATTGTTATGATGTGAAGATAAAGAAAAATGTTGGCTAATTAAATCCTAGATGTTTTAATGCCAATAGTTAAATTGAAATATTGAGTTGTTTATAAAGGTTAGATAAAGATGATTAAGACATATACATATTAAGAGTGATGTAACATAATTAATATGTCTAGATGTAGCGATAAGGTACAACGGCCTGCAGGAACCCTACAGAGGGCGCACGCAGGGGCGGAGCGAGACCCCGCCCTCCCCAGGGACTTGTTGTGCAGCAACCGGATTGACTTCTGATTGGTGCTTCTTCAGAGCACACATGGCCGGGAAGGCGTGTTGGAGTCCCAGGTACCGGTAAGGCGATCGGCCTGCTCCTCCATTGCCTGCCAGCCCCGGAAGAGCCCCGCATGAGCACCTCACCAGCTGCCGAACCCTGCCTTTCGAGCAGGAGTGGCCTTGCCCTGCTTGCCCTTGGCCACCTCCGCGGGTGCTGCTCTAGCGCGGAGAGGGTGAGGCCGGTCCCCGTTCGGCCCGCCACCCCCGGGAGAGCCCCGCACGAGCACCTTGCCGGCCACCGAACCCTGCCTTTTGAGCAGGAGCGGCTGTCAAGCCCCGGGCTCGCCAATCAACTGGGTTGGGGGGGGAATCCGTGCAGCAACCCAGCTACCTGGCCTGCCAGCCGCTCATTGCTCCGCTGATCAGCTGGGAGGCTGAGACTCCGGATTTGAGCCAGCAACAGAGCGCACTGCAGGGAAGACATGCCAAAGCTCGTCCTGGAGCCTCCACTGCTGGAAGCCTGCTTGCAAAAAGCGGGGCAGGAGGCAGCAGATGCTCACGGCGCCAGGCAAGAACAAGCAGGGCAAGGCCGCTATGAAGCCCCGGGCTCGACAATCAACCGGTTGTGGGGGGAGAATCCGTGCAGCAACCCGGCTACCTGGCCTGCCAGCCACTCGTTGCTCCGCTGATCAGCTGGGAGGCTGAGACTCCGGATTCGAGCCACCGACAGAGCGTAGCACAGGGAAGACGCACCAAAGCCAGCTGCTCATTGCTCTGCCGATCAGCTGGTTTGCTGCGTGGATTCCTCTCCCCACACCGAATTGATTGTCGAGCCCGGGGCTTCATAGCAGCCTTGCCTTGCTTGCGTTTGGCCAGCACCGTGAGCAACTGTCGCCGCCTGCCCCACTTTTTGCAAGCCACGTTATGCTGCCGTCGCAGGCTTCCGGCAGCGGAGGCTCCGGGACAAGCTTTGGCGCATCTTCCCTGCGCTGTGCTCTGTCTGTGGGGGCTGCCTTGGGAAAGGTGGAAGCGCAGCTGTTGTCCAGGACAGTCAACCGCTCTAAGCCCTGTTTGGCCGGCTTTGTGCCTCCATCCCCCAAGAGCAGCTGATTGTGATTTGCTGCCGTGTGCTTCCCCAAGTGTGCCTCAGCCCCGGATCTCCCCCCACCCGGGACTCCGGCTGCATCTACAGAAGGCAGCGGGGTGAAGGGCGCTTTGGCATGTCTTCCATCCATCCCATGTGAAGGGCACCTTCCTGCCCCGCGGTCCACAGCAGCATTGTTGGCATGCATGGATTGACTGTGAGCGAATGCGAGGTGTTTCTGTTGCTGGAATAAAGCTTATTAAATGAGCTAGCAACCTCCGAGTATCGTTGTTAGATCTTCCCTAACTTTCCTCGGGTGCTTCATAAAGAGTTAAGTGGGCATCAGGTTTCTTGGTAAAAATGGATAAAGAAGGAAGGAAGGAAGGAAGGAAGGAAGGAAGGAAGGAAGGAAGGAAGGAAGGAAGGAAGGAAGGACGGAAGGGACAATGGGAGGGAGGAAAGGAGGAAAGGACAAAGAGGGAGGGAAGGAAGAAAGGAAGGAAGGAAAGAAGGAAGGAAGGGACAATGGGAGAGCGGAAGAGAAATAGACAGAGGGAAAGAAAGAGGGAGGGAAAGAAAGAGGGAGAGAAAGAAAGAGGGAGAGAGTGAAATAGAGAGAGGGAGGGAGAGAGAGAGAAGGAGAGAGAAAGAAAGGGAGGGAGAGAGAAAAAGGGAGAGAAAGAGAGAAATAGAGGGAGACAAAAAGGGAAAAGGAAGAAGAGAGAAAAGAGAAAAGAGAAAAGAGAAAGAAAGGGAGGGAGAGAGAAAAATAGAGAGGGAGAGAGAGAAAGAGGGGGAGAGAGAGGGAGATTAAATTAGTAACATGGTGGTTAAGTGCTTGTCACAAGGTTGCAAAAGGCGATCACATGACCCTGGAACAATGTGACCATCATAAATATGAATTGGTTGCCAAGCATCTGAATGTAAATCACATGACCCTGGGGATGCTGCAACGGTCATAGGTGTGAAAAATGGTCATAAGTCACTTTTCCAGTGCCGTCATAACTTTGAACAGCGAATTGTTTTTTCTTTTTCTCTTTTTGGTCAAGTTTTGGACACCTTGCTGGGTGACTGGTGGTACTTGGACATTGTCTTATCCTAAAAGTGGTACAATGGGTGAAAAGGTTGAAAAGCCCTGTATTAAAGGAAAAAAAGAGAGGAAATATTGGCTGTAATAGTTGGAGATTTGTATTAATACACATTTGTACGTAATGGAATTATTGTAACCCAGACACCACGTTGTTTTTCAAAGATATAATTGTAATATTGGAAAATAAAAAGTTTTTTTTAAAAAAGCTGGACAGGAACAGGAGCATCTGTTGCTGTACCTACATCCTGCTGTATGGAATGGGACAATTAACTGTGGGCAAATGGCTGTGCCCACTTCACTGCAGGCCCTCTGCCACAGGTGACCCATCGTGGGCATTTATCATTGGCTGGCCCTGACTTCCGGTTTGCCATTGCAGCACTGTCGAACACATGGAGGCGAGCTCTGTCTTCAGTGTCCGGTTTTATCCCACTGGGGGACCCTGGAAAGGGTCGAAAGTCACCCTGTAGGGGCGACAAGCAGGGAGAGGACCCCTGCTTGATCGTGAAAGGGTGGCAGCCCTTCTGCTTGATCTGGGGTAGCTCTTCAAACCAGTGGGGAAAAGACTGGCCATAGCAATATGGCTCATCATTAAGCTGCTGACAGCCGAAGTCAAAACTACAACCAAGCACCTTTAAAGCAATGCGGATGAAACTGGGTGAGATCTGATAATCTCTTTAAGACTTTAAATATTTTTCCTGCAATAGCTGCCCAAAGTATTTCTCCCCATGTGAGGAGAGAGGGAAGGGAATTCTTACCCAACCCTCTAAGAACAGCGGCAATTGACTACCTAGGGGAAAAGAGCAATTCTAAGAACAATTTTAATTTAATTGGATGCATATACCTTTGAAATTTGGAAATTAAAAGTTTTCCTATTCTTACTGGAGATATTGGCTTTTATTTAAAAAGAAAAGAAACAACCCTTGAAAAACTATTATTAAAACTCGGGATTTAAAAAGTTTTAAACGGCATTGGTGACATCTTGTGGCAAAATATGTTATTACAATTTGTTATTGACTAAAAGAGACTTGGCTGGAAGCCCAGAAATTAGAAAAAAACCCTCTCGACATACCACCTGTGAGAAACACAGCTGTAAAGAAGGAACTGCAAGGCAGTTTATCTGGCATGTTTGAACTATGAAGATAAACCTTTATTGACTTTCAGAATTATATGTGGGAAACTGTTTTCCTATTTCTTTACATGAGAAGTCTTTGTTACTACATGAGATGATGGAATACTTTGGACTATAAATTCTTATCTGCCAAACAATTTTCACTATAAGACTATTCACAACACGTGAAATAGATGTCACACATCTAGCTACAAAAACTATTTTTAACATTTGATTTTAAAATCTTTAATTTAATACATTATCAAGAAAATATGGATGAAGATCAGGAAAAAATATTTTCTTTGTTGAAATCAATCCATGAAACCATTCTTTCAGCATGTAACAAAATGAGAGGCAACATAAAGGAAAAAGATGCCAGCTTAAATACACAGACCCAGATTTTGACTACAAACAAAGACCCAACAATGCAGAAAACAACAGGAGAAATGGAACAACTATTAAGACAGAGGACCCAACTGACCAACAGATCCAGCCAACAGGGAAATTAGAAAAAAGAGTGACAACATTGAAAATGGAAAAGATTTTTTTCATAAATCAGAAGAAACTTGAGGAAAAGGAAGAAGAACAGACTGAATGGAAGATAAACTTATTAGGACAACTGTGGGAAACTGGAATAATGGGGAGGCGATCAAAGAAATATAATGGGGCAGAAGTTTCCAGTGACGTCAGCTGAAAACAGACTCAGGGAAAGGTCTCTCTCCTCCCTGGGTCCGAATTCTACCAGCTGGTGGGTCCAAATGGACTGAATGTTGCCCCGTAGAGGAATCCCCCAAAGGATGAATGTCTGAGTACTGCAGTTAGGTGGTAGCCGGACCGCTGGTCCCAACAGAGCCCCTGGAATCAGCAGGAAGAAAGGCGGATCGTACTTCATACGACCCGCCATTGCCAGCTGCTCAGCAGAGACAAAAGACTTCTAATTTGCATGCAAATAGTCAGCTCGGTGAGGAATTTCCTTTTACTCTCTTTACAAGCCAAGACCCTTAGTGATTAGCACTTTTTCAGCCTTTGGGAGCGAAGCCCTTACTCGAGGGAGGGGGGTGGAATTCTCTTTTATCCCCCACTTCCAATTTACAAGCGGCGGTTTAAGCTTCCAGCAAAATGAAAATGCTACTTTATCACAGGGCTGTTTCTGGCTAGAAGCTTGGGAAAGCTTTTGCTTCTATAAAATTGAGCGTTTGTGTGAAAGCCACTATGATTTTTACTTATTTTTACTTTTACTTTTTACTTTTTTAAAAACTTGAAAGTTTTTTTTTCCTCCTCGCTCCTTCTTTTTTATTTTCCCTGCAAAGGGTGGGACTGAATAGATAATCCCATCAAGTGGTGAAACTTGAAAATTTCACCCACCCTCCTTGTACGGTTTTATCTCACACTGGAATTTGGCTGTTTACCCAGACATTGGCCTGAAGGTCTTTGGCATCTCTGTTTTCAAAAGAAAAAAGGACTCCCTTTGATGTTTTTGGCCTGATGGTTTTGAAGATTATTGTTTAAACAAGTCTGTCCTTGAAGCTATTTGATTCCCTTGGACTATACTGTAAGTACACAGAGATTTGGAATTGCTACTACCTGCTTCTGAATATAACTTTTTGGATTATAACTTGGACACTTCTACCTAGTTTTATTGCATTTGACCAACTCATATCACTTACTTTTACTATATTTTTTATTGAAAATTTTTGTTTTTTTAGTCTTACCTCTTTTTATTATTAGCCTTTTGTGGACCCTTTCTTTCTTTTTTTTCCTTTTCCTTATTTTTATTTTTGGGGCATCTCCTCTTTTTGCTCCACTATTTTTCAACATACTTCTTTTTTGGCTCCCTCTATTCTCATTTTTTATTATTATCACTATTTTTATTTTTGCTCTTTTTTATTTTCTTTTTTTCCTTTTTGGTCATTTGCTTTTGGGACTTCTATTTTTTTTTGTTCCCTTTACTTTTTATTACCTCTACTATTTTTGATGGTTTGTCTCTCCTAACTACTAGGAGCTCCCTGGATTACAAAACTTAACCATTGGGCGGAGATACCACACGATTTGAAGGAAAAGAGTATTTCTAATTTATCCAAACTTGGAAAAAAAGGCTCTTCTGTTCCTGCCTCAACTTCTGCAAGCCCAGTCTACCAGAAATCAATAACCACAATGTTACAACAGGAGAAGACCGATACCCAACAAAAGGATATCCAAGCTATCCTACAAGCAATCTTTGATGCCAACGCTGCCCAGTCCGCTACAGCAACTAAAAACCATGAAGAGTTGAAAAGTGACCTAGACAAAATGAACCAAAAAAATCAACAACATAGATTCTCAATTGGCAGACTTCAAAAAGTTGATTGCAGAAAATCAGCAAAGAATTCAAAAAATGGAACATAAGTCAACAGAGGTTGACCATCAAATAGCAGACCTGAAAGATGAAAACCAAAAACTCATCCAAATAAATGGAGAACTGGAAGATTCTTTGATGACCATAGAAATGAAGCGGGCATCGTATTTTCTAAGATTCCAAAACATACAAGAAGATAAGGAAGAGGATATTTTAGAATTGATGACAGAGTTGCTGGCAGATGTTCTAGGCTTGGGAAAGTCCCAAATAGAAGGAGAGGTCGATCAGGTCTATCGCGTCAGCTCAAACTATGCCAGAAGAAATAAGGTGCCCAGGGAAGTCCACGTCAGATTTTTTAAAAAGAGCCACAAGAGATGA
Source organism: Vipera ursinii (assembly GCF_947247035.1). Taxonomy (NCBI): domain Eukaryota; kingdom Metazoa; phylum Chordata; class Lepidosauria; order Squamata; family Viperidae; genus Vipera; species Vipera ursinii. The sequence goes on from NC_139522.1 coordinate 37,804,702, forward strand.
AATCCTGAGAAAAGTAAGAGATGAGCCGTTGAAATACAAAGAAAAAGAAATTGTGGTTCTTAAGCAAATTCCTAGAAGGATAAGAGAGGCTCGAAGAGACTACCAATTTTTAACTAAGAAACTTGTTGAAAAAGGAGTGAATTTTAGATGGCTGATTCCAGAAGGGATTTTACTTTACTGGGATACAAAAAGATACAGACTGGATACACCACTTAAAGCATTGGAGTTCTTTGACAGTCACAGAGACTTTTTGGAGAAAGATAATCCGGAACACAAAAAACGAGAGGAAATACCAGTTCAAGGTGAGGCCGACCAAAAAGAGAGGGAAGAGACCAAAGAAACCAAAACCACATATACCTATTCAGAAGAAGGTGCAAGACCAAGAGACCAGAGACATATAAGATCGACTAGAAGATTAAGACCCAGATATAATTGAAAAGGATGGAAGAGATAGGGATACTATCAGTAAATATTAACGGCCTAAATTCCCCCTCAAAAAGAAGAAAAACTTTCGACGACTTCCGGGTGGCAAGGCTCCGTCGAAGGCAGCTGTTCCGGCCGTCAGCCCCGTTGTTTTCCGTTGGAGCCGCTAAAACTGCGACGATCAGCTGTTTTGTGGCTCTGAAACCCTCTCCTCGGGAGAAGAGGGGGGGTGAGCGTTTAGGTAGGGGTAGAACTCCCCTAGACCAACAGAGTTTAAATTCTGGGGGTTGAAGGGTGACAGCCCCCCCGAAGCCTGAATTAGCTCCGTACTCGGGGACTCCTCTGCTCCAAGGCTTTGGAGCAGAGCAGGACGCTGCAACCATCCCTACAATCAACAATTAACTTTGGATTACCTGGATGCAGGCAGAGCTGTGCAGGAGAATATTGAAACAGCAAGTATTTGAACTTTAACTCTTGTTAACTTTGAAAGAAAAAGTTGCAAGCGGTGTGGAAAGTGAAAGTGCGCAACAGAAATTAACTGGGTGTTAAAATGGCTTCTAAACCAACTAAAGTTCCTAGAAGTGCTGGTGCCTCACCAGTTCAGCATTCTTCACTACAGGCTTTGATGCCTCCTCCTGTGGCACCCGCACCCACATTAACAATAAAAGATTTACAAGATGCTTTAAAAATACAATCCCAGAAAATAGCTGAACTTATTGAGAAGAATACTGAAATAAGAGCAGACATTTTAGCTGCATTTCAAGGGCTTGCAGTCTGTACTGAGCGTCTGGATGAACGTGTGGAAGAGCTCAATCAAAATAATTTGAGATTAAATGCTAAAATGTTGGAAGCTGAAAATGTGATGGAAAAGATTGATGATGATTTAGTCATGTTACAATATAGATATATGGAGTTTGCTGTGACGATTAGAGGAATGAAAGAAGACCCTAAGGAAAATCTGAAAGAGTTACTGTCACAAGCTCTCGAACCGGTTTTGGAGCATCAAGCAGAAGATATTATGGGGGATATAGATAAATATTTTGTGTTAATTCTTGGATTGCAAGACAAAGAAAACTACCTAGAGATGTGGTGGTTTACTTTACAAAGAGATCAAATAGAAATGTGATTATCCAAGCCTTTTACAACAATAGATTTAAAGTTGCTGAGCAAGAAGTTTTAATTCTGAAAGAGATTCCTCCAAGAATTCTAAGGAGAAGAAAAGAATTTGCTTTTTTGGCAGATGAATTAAAGAAACGGCAACTTCAGTTTAGATGGGAGATTCCAGTAGGCTTGGTGGTGACCTATGCTGGCACGAGATATCATCTTAATACAGTTTTGAAGGCACAAGATTTTTACTCTAAGATATTGAAGGCAGGTTTTCCGCCATCTTCAGAATTTAAAAGAAGGAAGGACGAAGGAGCGCATCAGCCTCGAGTGGAGAGTATACAAGGAGCTGAAGGAGATACTTTGCAGAAGGATAAAGAATCTCAGCAAATTTCAGAAGTGGAGCAGTCCCAGATGCCATTAGAAGAGGTTAGAGAACAAAGAATGACACGGGCTGCAATTAGACGAATGAGACAAGAACAAGAACAACAGAAAGCTACAATCATATCTCAAGAACCTACTTACAGTGAAGCAGTGGGAGGAGTGAAACCGAAGAGAGTGCAGGTGGTTTTGCAAGAGGCGCACCGTAAGCTTCAGGTTGCAAAAGATGGCGACAAAGTTTCTAACCTGGAATGTTAATGGTTTAAATTCCCCACAAGAGAAAGAAAGCATTTCAGTATTTGAAACAATTTAGAAATGATGTTATTTGTTTACAGGAAACGCACATTCAAGCAGCTGATCAAAAATATTTGATAAACTTTAGATTGGGTACACAGTTTAGTGCATCTGCTCCAGATAAGAAAAATGGAGTAGTCATTTACGTCAAGAAGAATTTAACAGCTAATTTAATTGAAACAGACAAACAAGGAAGATATGTTATAATTGAATTGTTAATAGAAGGCAAGAAAATACTTTTGCTTGGATTATATGCTCCTAATCAACAGCAAGGAGAATTTTATAAACTTTTACACAGTAAGATAATTCAATGGGATTATAAATCATGTATTTTGATGGGAGATTGGAATGGTGTCCTGGATGCACAAAAGGACAAAAAAGGTCTTTTCAGAAGTATACCAAATCATGCTAGATTGCCTAAATCTTTTTTTGAGATGAAAGATGACCTGGAATTGAGAGATGTTTGGAGAGAAAGAAATTTGCAAGAAAAAGATTTTACCTTTTTTCCGATAGACACCAATCCTTTTCTAGGATCGATTTTGTATTAACTACTAATGATTTTTTTTCAAGGATTAAGAAGATTAAGGTATGTCCAAGAACTCTATCAGATCATAGTCCAGTATGGTTGGAACTGGAAAAAGAGAGTGGAGACAGGCGGTCTTCGAGAATGAATGAAAATTTGTTTAGATATCAAGAAAATGTGGAAGAATGTAAAAAACAGATGAAAGAATTTTTTAATATAAATATGCATAAGGGTACTTCTATTGAAATGGTTTGGGATGCAAGCAAAGCTTATATGAGAGGAGTGTTAATATATTTGAATAATAAATATAGGCGTAAATTGGAATATAAGTGTAAAGAGTTAGAGGAGGAAATTAAGAGGAAAGAGAAGGGTCTAATTTTGAATCCATCTGATAAGAAGATTAAAGAGGTAATTACTTTGTTAAGAGGTCAGTTTAATATGCTGATGGCAGATCAAGTGGCAACCAATTTACGGTATGTTAAACATAATACCTTTTGTAATGCTAATAAGCCGGGTAGATGGTTAGCTTACTTGTTAAGGAAGAAACAAAGGTCACGTAATATAGATAGAATAGATTACAAGGGTAAAGAGGTGTTTCAGCAGAATCTTATTAAAAAGGCTTTTGTTGAATTTTACTCTAAGTTATACGTTAGGGATAAGATTCAAGATGTAGATATAGATAGATATTTACGAGAAGTTAATATCCCTGTTCTTACACAAGAGCAAAGGGAAGGGATGAATCAACTGATAAATGATGAAGAAATTATTTTAGCAATTAAACAATTAAAGGTGGGGAAAGCACCAGGAACAGATGGCTTGACTGCCGTTTACTATAAAGATTTACAGTTAGAAATGGTGGAACCTTTAAAAGAATTATTTAGAACAATTCAATCTGGAGGAGAAGTTCCTCCATCGTGGAAAACAGCCTTTTTTATTGAAGTTTTATAAAAATTACAATATTATCCCCCCAACCCCCCCTCCCCCCCACTTCCCAGAGCTGATTACAGGGTTACAGATATATAATAATCATAATATAGCTAACATTAACCAACTATATAAATAACCAAATACATAATACGCTTTAACTCCCTATAACATAAATACAAGCAAACTAAAAATATCCAAATTATTAAACAATAGTAATACTAAATATAATAATATCATATAATTAAAACTAATAATAATAAAAAAGGAAATAAACTATAACAATCCAAAATTTACTCGTAAGCTAAATGGAACTTTTTAGTCCCATATTTATTCTGAATATAATCTATCCATCTTCTCCAAACCGAAATGTACCTTTCTTGTGAATGATCCTTCAAATAAGCAGAAATCTTAGCCATTTCTGCTAAGTTTGACACTTTAAGCATCCATTCTTCTATGGAAGGCAAGCAATCCTTCTTCCAATATTGCCCTACCAATAACCTTGCAGCTGTTATCAAATTCAACATTAAATTAAATTCTTTAGTATCACAATCTGTAATAACACCCAATAAAAATAACTGTGGAGTGAACTTCATCTTTCTCTTAAAAATCTTTTTAATGTTCCACCAAATTTTAATCCAAAAAGCTTTTATATTTCTACAAGTCCACCATATATGAAAATAAGTAGCATCCAAACTACCACATCTCCAGCATTTAGACTGTAAATTAGGATACATACAAGACAACTTTTTAGGGTCCAAATGCCATCTATAAAACATTTTATAAAAATTTTCTCTTAAATTTTGGGCTTGAGTAAATTTTACATTTCTAACCCACATTACCTCCCATATATCCAATGGGATCAATTCTTGAATATTTTGGGCCCACTTTACCATACAATCTTTAACTAATTCCGTTTCCGAGTCCAGTTCTATTAAAGCATTATAAATTCTCTTTATATGTGCTCTATTTGGATCTTTGATCTGTTTTACCAAATTTTCATCCATTAGTGTAATACCAACCTTTTGATCTACCTTCCACCTGGCTTGCAATTGAACATACTGAAACCAGGACTGTACAATATTTTTTTGTTTTAACTCAGCTAACGACTTTAATTGCCAATCACTCCCTACCAATCTAAGTAATTCCTTATAAGAAATCATATCCAAATTTACACCCATGGATACACTCTCTATCGCGTGTCCAGGAATCCCCCAGATTGGTATTTTATAATTTAACTTATAATAATACTTTTTCCAGACACGCAATAAAGCACTTCTTAAAATATGAGATTTAAAAGCCTTGTCAACTTTTTTATCATAAATTAAATATGCATGCCACCCATAAAATAAATCCCATCCCTCAAGATAAAGTATACTTTTATTTGTTAAATTAAGCCAATCACTAACCAGTATTAAAACCACCGCATCATAGTATAATTTCAAATTAGGCACCTTAAGTCCTCCTCTTTCCCGTGCGTCTTATAAAATCGTAAGTTTAACTCTTGGTTTTTTCCCCGCCCAGATAAATTTATTAATACCCTTCTGCCAATCGTCCAAATTAGCATCTTTTTTCAAAATAGGTATCATTTGAAACAAAAAAAGAAACTTTGGTAAAACATTCATTTTAACAGCTGCAATTTTCCCCAACAAAGATAATTGTAATTTCTTCCAATTATTTAGATCCTTTTGTACTTTAGACCATAACATCTCATAATTATTATATAATTTCGCATTAGAAGCTGTGATATACACTCCCAAATATTTAACCTTTTTCACTATTTCAAAACCTGTCAATTTTACTAACATTTATGCTGTGAAATGTAGTCCCAGCTGGGAGTTAATCAAATACTTTTGATCTTTTGCACAAATATGAGTTTCTTGTAAACAAACAATATCATTTTTATGTTGCTTCAGATAGTGAAATACTTTCTTTCTTTTTTGTGGTGAATTCAGGCCATTAACATTCCATGTCAGGAGCTTTATCACCATTCTTAGCGACCTGAAGCCTATGAAGCACCGCCTGAAGATCCACAGTTGGTCTCTTCAGTCACGCCCCTCCCACCAGCTCCAAAGTAGCAGGGCCTTGTATCATAGGCCCAGAATCTGCTCCTTTTCTTTACGTTTATGTGCAGCCCACGTCATTCTCTGTTCTTTTGGATCACCCTTTAAGGCCAAGATCTGTTCAGTAGATTCAGCTGGCTGTACCTCTCCAACAAACTGTGATGTTGCACCTTCAACTTGCTGTTTATCTTCCAAGCTTTCTTCTGTTCTCTTAAATTGTGGGGATGGTGGTGAACCTGCTTTCAGGACATAAGTATAAAAATCTTTTGCCTTTGCAATCGTGTTAAGTCTGTATCGTGTCCCTGCATAATTTACCACTATTCCAATAGGTATCTCCCATCTAAACTGAATCTGTCGATTTTTAAGCTCATCAGACAAAAAACCAAAATCCTTCCTTTTTTTCAACATTTTAGAAGGTATTTCTTTCAAAATTATAATATCTTGACCTGCAATTTGAAATCTCTGTTGATAAAAGGCCTGAATGATAGCATTTCGAAGTGATCTCTTGGAAAAATAAATCACCACGTCTCTAGGTAAATTTTTCTGCCTCGCAATCCAAGAATTAACTCTGAAAATGTTTTCCACCTCCCTTGATAACTGCTTAAAATCACATCCCAAAATGGGAGCCATAGCTTTAACCACCTCCTCTTGTAGATCCTCTCGCGGATTTTCTTTCAAACCTCTTATTCTTAAAGCAAATTCCATGTCTCTATATTGTGAAATAATCACCTCCTCTTCAGTTCTGTCAACTTTATTTTCAACTTTAGCAATTCTGCTCTCTAATTTTTCACTGTTTTCCACAACCTCGTCCACACGGTCATCTAAGCGTTCAGTATGTGCAGCCAGCCCTTGAAGTGCAAGCAAAGGCGTCCTGGACTCGGAGAAAGCCTCGGGCTCTGTGGGAGCTCTCACCCTCCGACCCCCAGATATTTCTGGAAGGTCCCAGAGAGCTCTACCTCTACCCAAGGAAAGCTCACCTCCCCTTCTTCTCCCGAGGGGAAAGTTTACGAGCCACGGGACAGCTGATTGTCACTGTCTCCGCAGATCTAACGAAGCCTCAGGACGGGCGGCCAGAGAAAAGCCGCCATTGGCGCAGCGTTGCCACCAGAAGCTCACTGATATATATCGTTCATTCCGAAGGAAGATCAAGATCTTACCCAAACGAAAAATTATAGGCCAATATCGCTTTTAAATACTGATTATAAGATATTTACAAAATTTTTAGCAAATAGATTAATGAAGCAGCATTAATGAAGCATGCAGCAAATGATTCATAGTGACCAAACAGGATTTATAAGTGGTAGACAAATGAAGAATAATGTGAGACATATTGTAGATTTATTGGAATTTTTGGAAAGAAATAACCAGGTCTCTGCAGCGCTGAGTTTTTTGGATGCTGAAAAAGCTTTTGATCAATTGGACTGGCAATTTTTATTTAAGGTACTGGAGAAAATGGAGTTTGGGGATAATTTTTTACAACCTATTAGGGCAATATATCAGAAGCAAACAGCTCAAATAATAGTCAATGGTAATTTGACAGAAACATGTAATATTGAAAAGGGTACAAGACAGGGGTGTCCGTTGTCACCTTTGTTGTTTGTTTTAACATTGGAAATATTATTAAGATACGTGACTCAAATAAAATTAAGGGAATTAAAAGGTCAAGATTATAGATTGAGAGCATTTATTTATTTATTTATTTATTTATTATTTTATTTTTTATTCCATTTATATCCCGCCCTTCTCCGAAGACTCAGGGCGGCTTACAAGCTTAGCAGTAGCCTTCATTCTATGTATATGCCTGCTTATTAGGGCTTTCACACACACACCCCAAGCACCCCAATAATTATGCGGATGACTTGGTTATTACATTAAGTCAAACGACTTACTCAGTTGTAGAATTGATGGAGATAATAATGTCATATGGAAAAGTTTCTGGATTTAAGATAAATACGCAAAAAACTAAAATATTGTGTAAAAATATGACCATAGAACAAAAGGTTGTTTTAGAAGAGCTAACACAGGGGTGTCAAACTCAATTTCATTGAGGGCCACATCAGCATTGTGGTTGCCATTGGGGGGCCAGGTGGGTGTGGCCAGCATGGCCGTGGCTTACTGAGTGGGGCGTGGCCAGCTTGACATCACTCATGTCGGGGGCACCTGTGCGGGCCTGGGCAGGACTGGGGCAGATCCAAGGGTCTCCGGCAGAAGGTGGGGTGGGACCGGGGCGATCATCGGAGCATGGTCCATTGGAGGAGCTCACTGAGCCTCAGGCTGTGCATGGGGCCCCTGGACGGTGGCACAAACTGCCCAGAGACCCAGGCAGCGAAGGTCAAGAGCCCAGCCCGACCCTTGAGCTCCCACGGCACCAGGACCCCACAGCCCTGCCTTGCCTAGCCGCACTTCCCCAAGGGGGTGCCCACCTGCGCTTACCTCCTCAAGGCTGCTGCTGCTGTCCTCCCTCTCCTTGTCCAGGTTGCTCATGGTGCATACAGGACGAAGTGCATGGGTCAAAGGGAGGTCCACTCCCTCTCCATGCGAGGAGACCTGGCTTTGTAACCAAAGCATCCTCAGCAATAGGATGGGAGACCACCAGGGGATGGTGAAAGGGCAACAGGGCTGCTGGTGGCCAAGTGCTAAAGCAGGAATTCCCTCAGACCCTCCCTCCCTCTTATTCCAATCTCCTTCCTTCCTTCCCTTTCTTTTCTTCCTTCCTTCTTTCCTCCCTCCCATCCTTCCCTGCCTCCCTCCTTTTCTTTTCTTTTTTATTAAAGAGTTTTACAAAAACAAAATTTTACAATACATCCCAAAATCCCACCCACCCCAAACCACCCCCCTTCCCCCCCCACTTCCCAGAGCTAAATACAGGGTATAGTTATAATAATCATATTCTACCTAAAGATTATCCATAATATAAAATTAACCAAATTCATAATGTGCTTTAACTCCCCTTTAACATAAATACATACAAAGTACTAACACTAAAATTAATAACAATATCCCTCTAAAATCTACTCATAAGCTAAATGGAACTTTTTAGTCGCATATTTATTATAAATATAATCTATCCACTTCCTCCAAACTGAAATATATCTTTCTTGTGAATGATCCTTCAAATAAGCAGAAATCTTAGACATTTCTGCAAGATTCGAAACTTTAAACACCCATTCTTCTATTGTAGGCAAACTATCCTTCTTCCAGTATTGTCCCACCAGTAACCGTGCTGCTGTTATCAAATTCAACATCAAATTGGTTTCTTTAACATCACAATCTACAACAATACCCAATAGAAACAATTGCGGAGAGAACTTTATCTTTCTCTTAAAAATCTTTTGAATGTTCCACCAAATTTTAACCCAAAAAGCTTTTATATTTCTGCAAGTCCACCACATATGAAAATAGGTGGCTTCTAAACTACCACATCTCCAACATTTAGACTGTAAGTTAGAATACATGTTAGACAACTTTTTGGGATCCTGATGCCATCTATAAAACATTTTATAAAAATTTTCTCTTAAATTTTGAGCCTGAGTAAATTTAACATTTCTAACCCAAATTACCTCCAAAGTATCCAGCGAAATTGGTTCCTGAATATTTTGTGCCCACTTTATCATACAATCTTTAACCAATTCCGTTTCTGAGTCCAGTTCGATTAAAACATTATATATCCTCTTTATATGTGCACGATTTAAATCTCTATTTTGTTTTACTAAATTTTCATCTATAATTATGATGCCAACCTTCTGATCCAACTTCCACCTAGCTTTCAATTGAGTATATTGAAACCAAAAGTAACTTATGTTTTCTTGTCTTAACTCCTCTAATGATTTAAGTTGCCAATCATTCCCTTCCAATCTAAGTAATTCCTTATAGGAAAAGATATCCAAACCCACTCCCATAGATACACCTTCTATCGCGTGTCCACAAATTCCCCAAATCGGTATTTTATAATTTAACTTATAATAATAATTTTTCCAGACAAGCAAAAAGGCACTTCTAAGAATATGAGATTTAAAAGCCCTATCCACCTTCTTATCATAAAGCAAATATGCATGCCACCCATATACCAAATCCCAACCCTCAAGGTGAAGTATTCTCTTATTAGTTAAGTTGAGCCAATCACTAACCCATGTCAAGGCCACCGCATCATAATACAGTTTCAAATTCGGCGCCTTGAGTCCCCCTCTTTCCCTAGCATCTTGTAAAATCTTAAATTTAACTCTTGGTTTTTTTCCCCGCCCAAATAAATTTATTAATACCCTTCTGCCATTCATCAAGGTTGGCATCCTTTTTCAATATAGGTATCATTTGGAACAAAAAGAGAAATTTTGGCAGAACTTTCATTTTAACAACTGCGATTCTTCCCAATAAAGATAACTGTAATTTTTTCCAATTATTTAAATCCCTTTGTACCTTCAACCATAATGTTTCATAATTATTCTTATATAATTTTACATTTGAAGCTGCAATATACACTCCTAAATACTTAACTTTTACTATTTCAAAACCTGTTAGTTTAATTAACATTTCCCTTTCACTCATAGATAAATTCTTAGATAATATCTTAGTCTTATTACTATTCACCTTAAACCCAGAAACCTTACCATACTGAGTTATAATTTCCATCAAATCTATAACCGACTGTATCGGTTGAGATACTGTCACCACCAAGTCATCAGCAAAAGGTCTCAATCTATAATCATTCTGTTTTATTTTAATTCCCTTTATCATAGAGGACTCTCGAATTTTAATTAATAAAATCTCTAAAGTTAGAACAAACAATAATGGTGATAGGGGGCATCCTTGTCTTGTACCTTTTTCAATTTTAAACGTCTCTGTTAGCCCCCCATTTATTATAATTTGTGCAGTTTGTTGTTGGTATATAGCTTTAATAGAATGTAGAAATCCTTCTCCAAAATTCATCTCCTCAACAACTCTCAATAAGAATTGCCAATTCAATTGATCAAAAGCTTTCTCTGCATCCAAAAATATCAATGCTGCAGGGACTTGGTTGTTCTTATCCAAATATTCAAGCAAATTTACAATTTGTCTTACATTATATTTCATATACCTTCCTGATATGAATCCCGATTGATCACTATGAATCAATTGTTTCAAAACTTGCATTAATCTATTAGCCAGTACTTTAGCAAACATCTTATAATCTGTATTCAAAAGCGATATAGGTCTATAATTTTTAGGTTGAGTAAGGTCTTGATCCTCCTTTGGTATCAATGATACAAAAGCTGTCCTCCAAGATGGAGGAACTGCTCCTCCAGTCTGAATTTCATTAAACAAGATCTTTAAAGGTTCAATCATTTCAACCAACAACCTTTTATAATAAATTGCTGTTAATCCATCTGTTCCCGGGGCCTTGCCCACTTTCAACTGTTTAATAGCTAAAGAAATTTCCTCTGATGTTATTAGCCGATTCATCTCAAGTTGTTGTTCTTTTGAAAGTCTCGGAAAATGAGCTTCCTGTAAATACTTATCTATATCTAAAACTTGTATATTTTCTCTAGAATATAATTTCGAATAAAAATCTAAAAAACTCCTCTTAATCAGCTTTTGTTGATAGACTTCTTTTCCATTATATTCTATTCTATCTATAGTACGTGACTTCTGTTTTTTCCTTAATTGGTAAGCCAACCACCTACCAGGCTTATTAGCATTACAAAAAGTGTTATGTCTAGCATAACGCAAATTAGTTGCTACTTGGTCAGCCAATAGCATACTAAATTGTTCTTTCAATAAATGTATCGAAATCCTTAAATTATTATCCAATGGATTCAAAATAAAATCTTTCTCTTTAGATTTAATCTCTTCCTCAAGATCTATACGTTTTTGCATTTGCTTACGCCTATAAGCATTATTCATATAAATCAAGACCCCTATCATTTAAGCTTTACTGGCATCCCAAACCATTCCCATCGATGTACCGTGTTTTCCGGCGTATAAGACGACCCGGCGTATAAGACGACCCCCGACTTTTAAGAAGATTTTCAAGGTTTTTCGTCTTATACGCCGGAAAATACTTACATGCCAGTTGCAAAGTGTCCGACACAAGCCCGATTCAGCCCCGTCTGATACAGATGGTGCAAAGCCTCCCTTTTGAAGCCTAAAGGGGCTTTTCCTTCCACCCACCCATTTGAGAGCACATTTGCAGACGGAGCAGCTGCGCGTCTGGAGCCAAGCCCCGCCCAGGAGGCGGTCAGCCAGGTGGGCTCGGAAGACGCGCTGGAGAGGCGGGCTTGGGGCGGCCATGCCGAGGCCGGCTGGCGAGGGCCGCTGCGTGGTCTGCGGGCGAGAGGGGCGCCAGGCCCGCCGGACGTCCCCAGAAGTTCCTGGAATGGGCTGGCAGGCACGCTCTTCCCCGGCCCGCCGGAAGTCCCCGGAAGTCCCCCAAACATGGAACGGCCTGGCGGCGGGCGGGCGCTCCCTCCGCAGGGGGGATGCAGTGGAGGCGTCCTGCAGGAGGGGGCGGTCCAACCACCCCACCAGCGCCTGGGGTCCAGCTCCACCCCACGGAAGGCGGCTCTCGGGCCCCTGCGGGGAAGAGGGGCTGTTGGGGGGGCTCTTGCCTTCAAGCTCTGGCCAGGACGCCTCTCAGCCCAGGAGGCTCTTCTCAGGGGAGGGCGCGGGGGACGCGCAAAAGGGGCCGTTTCACCTGAGGGCTCCTAGGCCTTGTGGGGGGCGGCGAGGGGGAAACTTTTGCCAATTGCACCTGCGCATACAAGACCCGCAAAGGCGAGAGCGGAGGGCTGCCCTGCCCTCCCTGTCCGTCGCAGAGGAGGCGAAGGCCCGACTGGCCCCGCCAGCCCTCCCGCTACTCCTGCGCTTCTGCCGGCCCCTGAGGCGCAGCGCTTCCCAGGCGGCAGGCAGCGCCGGAGGGCAGCCGCCACCCCGCCATGGCTGGCGCCCCTCCTGCTTCCCCCCCAGGCCTTGAACTTCTCCCATTGGGTGCAGGGCGGGGCAGCTCCGCCCGCCGCCTCTTTTTTGCAACTCATGTGCCGCTTCCCTCTCACTGTCGGCCGAGGCGCGCTCGGCCCGGGCTCCCGGTCCCTCTTCCCGGCCGGCTTCCCGCCCTGCCCCTCATGGAGCTGGACTGGGTGTGCAGCCTCTCGGTGTGGCTGCTTTTCCTGGGCAGCCTGGCGGTGCGGCTCCTGCGCTCGGACCTGTTGCTGAGCCGGCGGCTGCTGCTGCGCGTGGGGCTGCTGGCCGTCCTGCATGCGCTGGGCCAGGCCGTCCTGCCGCTGCCCCTCAGCACCGCACTCACGGCGGCTGCCTGCTGGCTCGTCTCGGCCAGCACCGCCCGGCGGAAGCGCATCCCCGTGGGGGGGGAGAGCGGTGCTGGTGACAGGTGAGTCCGGCGGGCGTGAGGCCCTCCCCTCGTGCCAAGAGCCAACGGGCAGCGCCGCCTTCGCGTGGGGAGAGCCGCCCGACGCTCCCGCCCAGCCGTGTCCCGGAGCCGTGCCGGAGATAGCTCGGTTGCGCGGGGCGGCCCGGCCCGGGCGGGGTCCTGGAGAGCCAAGGGCCCTGGGCCCGCTCCATCCTCCCCGCGTCAGGACCGAGCCTGGTCTCCACGCTCGCCGGAACCAAGAGGAGGATGCTGGCGGCGGGCGGGCGCTCCCTCCCCGATCCGCCGGGGAGCGTCTCCCAAAGCGCAGCATCTGGTGGCCGGGAGTCCGTCGGCCTGGTCGCTGGCGAGCTGGCCCTCGGCTAGGGCCGGGGCCCAGGAACTGGTAGCCGGGTGCATGTGGGGGGAAGGAAAGCCGGGCGCCGGCTTCTGCGACTGGTTGCGAGGCCGGATGCAGGCGTCTGCCGGGAGAGATAGCGGGTAGCAGGGTGCGCTCTGCTTATGCTCAGATGCCGCTTGGGTGAGGGGGAGGGGCTTCCTGCTGCTCCCGGGGTCTGGCATTTGCAAGGGGGAGGGGAAGGGGCTTAGAGGCTCTTGGGGGTGGGAAGGGAGAGTCACGATGGAGGGGGGACTGGACTAAGGAGGCTTGAAGTTGCTTTGCAAGAACGGGGATGCTCGACTGATTTATGTTTTTTTTCCGGCATATAAGACGACCCGGCGTATAAGACGACCCCCCCAACTTTTGAGAAGATTTTCATGGGTTAAAAAGTCATCTTATACGCTGGAAAATACGGTACCTTTATGCATATTCATAACAAAAAATTCTTTCACATGTTCTCTACATTTCTGCAAGAACACCTCATTTGTAAATAAATTTTCATTCAGTCTCCAGGATCTTCTACTACCATCTTCAGCAAAAAAAACTCCAACCAAACAGGACTATGATCTGACAATGTCTTAGGAAAAATCTTAACGTTCTTAACCCTAGAGAAAAGATCAGTAGTAATTAAAATAAAGTCAATCCTAGAGAAAGATTTATGTCTAACCGAAAAAAAAGTAAAATCTCTGTCTTTCATATTCCTTTCCCGCCATACGTCTCTTAATTCCAGATCCTCCTTCAAATAAAAAAAAGCTTTAGGCAATTTTGAATTAGAAAAGTTTTTGAAGGATCCCTTCTTATCTTCAGATGGGTCCAAAACTCCATTACAATCCCCCATCATAATAATAGATTTGTAATCCAATTCAATTAATCTCTGATATAAAAGTTTAAAGAATTTTTGCTGTTGTTGAACTGGAGCATATAATCCAACAAGAAGAGCTTTCTTTCCTTGTAGCATTAATTCAATACAAACATATCTCCCTTGTTTGTCCAATTCAATTAATCTAGCCGAAAAAACTTTTCTTAAATAAATGACCACTCCAGCCTTCTTGTCCAGAGCAAAAGATGCAAAATGTGTTCCCAATCGGGAATTAGCCAGATACTTTTGGTCTTTTAATGCAATATGTGTCTCTTGTAAGCAAACAATGTCATTTTTATGTTGTTTCAAATAATAAAATACTTTCTTTTCTGTGGTGAATTTAAGCCATTAACACTCCATGTCAGGAACTTCACCTTTGGTGACCAGGAGCCTTTGGAACATAGCCTGAAGATCACCTGTTGCTCTCTTCGGACGTGCTCCTCCCACAGACCCTGAAACAGCTGCATCTTGCGTAGCTGGACCAGATACAGGCTTCTTTTTTTGCTCTTTTTCCATACGCTTGTATGCAGCCCTAGTCATCCTCTGTTCTTTCGGGTCCTCCTTTAACGCCAAACTCTGCTCCATAATCTCAGCCTGCTGCATCTCCTGAAGAGGCAATGACATTGCCCCTTCACTCAATTGTTTATCTTCTTGTCTTGCTTCTGTTCTTTTAACTTGAGGAGACGGTGGTGAGCCTGCTTTAAGGACCTTAGTATAAAAATCCTTTGCTTTTAAAATTGTGTCCAACCTGTACCTCGTCCCTGCATAATTCACCACAATTCCATTGGGTATTTCCCATCTAAACTGAATTTGTTTCTTCTTAAGCTCATCGGACAGAAAAGCAAAATTTTTCCTTTTTCTGAGAATTTTTGGAGGTATCTCCTTTAAAATTATAATATCTTGACCTGCAATTTGAAATCTTTCCCGATAGAAAGCCTGGATAATAGAATTTCTGGTTGATCTCCTGGAAAAGTAAATCACTACATCTCTAGGTAAATTTTTCTGCCTAGCAATCCAGGAATTAACCCTAAATGTCTTATCCATTTCTTTAAGTAATTCTTCAGGTTCACATTTCAAGACAGGAGCCACTGCTTGTGCTACTTCCCATTCCAAATCTTCTTTAGGATTCTCTTTAAGGCCTCTGATGCGCAATGCAAACTCCATAGTTTTATATTGTGATATAGTAAGTTCATCTTCTGTTCTATCAACTTTAACCTCTACTCTGTCTATTTTCTGTTCAGTACTGATAATTTTATTTTCCAAATTCTCCACATACTCCATAACTGAATCCACACGAACATCCAGGCGTTCGATATGTGCAGCCAAGCCCTGGAGTGCAAGCACTATAGCCTCCCTCATTTGATTGTTTTGATTAACAAATTCTTCCTTTGTTTCCTTTATTTCTTGCTGTAATACTTGTGTTATTACTTGTGTTCACTGCATCACAACTTGCTGAATGTCTGCCAATGTAAATGCAGGAGGTGGGGGGGGAAGGTGGTTGTACTGTAGGTTTCGTCGAAGTCTGCCCTGCGGCTTGTGGTAAAGGTGAAGAAATAACACTTTTAGAAATTGTAGGGTCTCCCCCACGCCTCGCAGCCATCTCTTAAGTTTCGATTTTCTCTTTCACCCAGCAGAATCAAAGTTCAAAAAGAAAAAAAAAAGAAAGGAGAAGGGAGAAAAAATAAAAGTTTTTCTCCCAAAGTTCCTTATCCTTCAATAAAAAAAAGAACTTGTAATATTTCTATGGGTAATACTGGAATAGGTAATAGAAAATATAAGAATGATGTGATTATATATAAAAAAAATTAAGTTTGGAAAGTAATCTATGGTATTTTAAGTTGTATAATATATTAGGATAATATGAATTTAAAGCCCAGTTGGAAAGAAGAATAGTTTTAGAAAATTGATATAAATTGTTTTATCTGTGATTGTTTTTATTGGGTATTAGATTGAAAAGTATTATTTTGTATTTGAATAATCATTGATATGATATATATATGTTTGGAGTTTATCTATATGAGTTAAAGTGCGATAGTTTAAATAGTTTAGGATTGTTTGCGTAAGTTAGATTATGATTGTTTGTATTTTTATACCCTGTATTTTTCTCTGGGAAGTGGGGGGGGGAGGGGAAAGGGAGGGAGGGGTTGGGGACGGTTGGGGAGGGGGAAGAGGGTGGGAGGTGAGGGGGTTGGGAGGGTTTTTTTTGTTAAAGATAAAATGTATTGTAAAACTTTTTAATAAAAAATAAAAAATAAAAAAGAACAAACTTTCAAATACACAAAGTCCGGTACTGGATGGAATCAGTTGCAAATTATATCTCTTGCTATATTGCAAAATATAACAATTTTCCAAAACAGTCAATTCACACAAGAAACGTTCCAGCGCCATTTTTACTCCATTTCAGTCAGCTTAAAACTTGAAGAAGATAATGAATCTGAGTTAAAGTTAAAATCCAACTTGAAAATTCAAATCCTCCTGCTTTGCTCTGCCTGCTTCTCAAAGAAAAAAAAATACTCACAATCCCATCTAAGCAGCAGATGTAGTTGTCGCGTCTTGTTCCACTCCTTTGTGGAGTGAAAGCGTCCTGGGAGCGGAGAAAGCCTGGGCTTCGAGGGAACTCACTCCATTAGCCCCCAGGCGTTAGGGGAATCACAGAGGAGCTCTACCTCTACCCAAACAGGCTCGCCTCTCCCTCTTCTCCCAAGGGAGAGACTTCAGCAGCACGGGACAGCTGATTTTCGCTGCCTCCGGGCGCTCTAACGCTTCCCAAGATCGGGCGGCTTCAGAAACGCCGCCATTCAGCGCGGCAGCGCTACCGTAAGTCCCTGCCTCCCTCCTTTTCATTCCCATCTCCTTCCTTCCCTTTCTTCCTGTTTCCCTCCCCTCCTTCCTTCCTTCCCTCCTTCTCTCTGTGCCCAGGAAGGGATGAGGGGAGGGGGAGAGGTTGGCAGCACTTCTCTCAAAGAAAAAGAGTTGGAAGAGACCTTTGAGGTCTTTAGTCCAAGCCCCTGCTCATTACCATTCCAGACAATGGAATATCCAATCTCTACTTAAAAGCCTCCAGTGATGGAGCATCCACAACTTCTGAAGGCAAGCCTTTTTTCACTGGTTAGTTGTTTTCACAAGTCCTTAGTTCTAGGCTGCTTTTCTTCTTGATTAGTTTCCATTTATTATTGCTTTCTGATGCTTTGGAAAATATGTTGACCCCTTCTTCTCTGTGGCAGCCCATCGAATATTGGAACACTGCTATCATGTCACCACCCCTAGTCCTTTACACTAAGCTAGACATATCCAATTCCCACAAACATTTATGATATGCTTTAGCCTCCAGCTCCCTAATCATCTTTGTTTACCATCCATTTAGACCAGATGGTCCCCCTGGTTTGGTTTATAGAACAGTGGCCACAAGCAGAGCCTTCTCAGAGACAGCACCTCAATTATAGAACTTTCTCCCAAGGAAAATATGAACAGTGCATCCCTCACCCTTTTAGAGGCAACTCCAAACACACTGTTCAGCCAGGCATATGTAGAATAACAACACATTTTATGGTCAAACAGCACTAAGTACATTACTACTAATATTTTTCTTTCTTAATATACACATTTTTAATATTGTTTTAAGCAGTGCCAGTGATGCTTTACAATAGTTGTCTTTGAGAGTTTTCTTTTAAACCACCCTGGATTTGTAGATTTAATAAATTAGGCAGAAGAAACAAATGTTTACATACATCTAAATCCCACAGACCTACTGCCTCCTAGGCGCATACTACAGAGAAAATAAGGCATTGCATTTCTAGCCAGCATAGCCACAGGATGATGGGAACTGTGGTCCATGACATCCAAAAGATATTAGTTTGGGCAAGGCTGGATTAAATTATAAAAGAGAAGATGAGGAGAAGTAAGAAGCAAGAAACACTTTCCAGTTTCTGACAAAATATTTTTTTGGGGGGGGGGAGTTGACTCGGCCTTTTAATTTCAGCTCACACCAATTCCTTTTAACTTCCCATTCAATCCAAAGAGTTCTATTATTGCCTGGATTTTAGGGAAGGAAGGAGGCAGGAATAGACCACAAAGCCAATCTGTGAGTTTGCTCTCTCCACTGTCTGCACACCACCTTCCCCACACAGCATGTGTATGTATGTGTGTGAGAGACAGAGAGAGAGAGAGATCCCCTCTTTTTGTAAGTTTGCTTACTCTGCAACACTCCCCTTCTCCACACTTTCGCTTCCCTGCTGGCTCTCTCTCTCACTCACAGAGAGAGAGAGAAACCCTTCCTGAACGGAGCAGGAGGAGATTTAAAAAAGAGAGAAGGGGGGGAAGAAAGGTGAAAGAACCCCTTTTTTGTAACACGGCTTTCTCCTCCCCCTTTTCTCCAAGCTCTTTCTTTCTTTCTCTCACAAACACACACACACACACACACACACACACACAAACACACACAGAAACCCTTCCTGTTTTCTCCTTCTTCTCACCCTCTCTCTCCAGCCACCACAGAGTTCCAGGCTGCGGCTCTGCATGTCTGCTGCATTTCCCTCTCCGGCCCTACCACGTGGTCGAGAGGGCGACTGGGAGCCAGCAGCTGCGCGCCTTTCAACCCACATGCTGGGCGTGCTCTGGGGTGCTAGGCAAGCAAGGAAAGGCCCTGCAAAAGAGGGCCAGGCATGGGGAGGCTGCCTGGCAAAGCAGAGTGACTGGAGGAGAAGCCTGGCAAAGTGGAGCGTGGCTGGGTATGACAGGGTTAAGCTGGGAGGGGAGGGGTGGGCTGAGGCAAATGAGCTGTAGCTGCTGCTGCACACCACCAGCCCCTGACCACTCACCATTTCTGTGTACATGTTTCAGGGCACCCAGTTGGCTTGCGATGGGGCAGGGATGGGGCAGCGTGGGCCGGTTCCTTGCCATTTCTAGGACAGCCCCTGGGGGCCAAATATGGGCCCTCCCCGGGCCGGATCCGGCCTGCGGGCCTTGTGTTTGACATGTCTGCTTTAATGCAATTGTGGATGGATCTTCGGACTACAAAAGTGCCAAGCAAGGAAGGAAAGTAGGAAATCTATTACCTATAGCATTTTTTAAAATGATAGAAGAATTTACCATGTTAGACATATGGCGAGAGACAAACCCAGAGAAATTACATTATACATTTTACTCAAATAGACACAAATCATGGTCAAGAATTGATATGATATGGATCTCATTGGACTTGAAATCGATGATTCAAGAGGTGGAAATTGAAGCCAATGACTGGGAAGACCATAATCCAATAAAAATGACCTGGAAAGGAACTAAGAAGAAACCTAGATGGTCTCTAAATAAATTGATACTGAAGGAAAAAGAATTTCTACAACTAGTGACAAAGGAAATGGAATTTTTCTTCAAAATAAATAAGAAGGAAGAAACATCACTCCAAAATATTTGGGACACTGCTAAAGCATATTTTAGAGGCTTGGCCATAACTTACATGGCTAAGAAGAATAAAGAAAAGAAAAAACTACAACTAAACTTGAGGAAGGAACTAGAAGCAGAACTACAAAAAGATCCAGATAAAGTATCACTCAAGAAACAAATGGAAATAATAAAGCATAGGTTAAATTTAGCTGAGATGGAAGTAATGGCTCAACAGATCCAACAGGCTAAACAGAATTTCTTTGAAAATGCAAATAAGCTGGGAAGATGGCTAGCATATACAGGTGAAACTCGAAAAATTAGAATATTGTGCAAAAGTTCATTTATTTCAGTAATGCAAATTAAAAGGGGAAACTAATATAAGAAATAGACTCATTATATGCAAAGCAAGATAGTTCAAGCCGTGATTTGTCATAATTGTGATGATTATGGCGTACAGCTCATGAAAACCCCAAATCCACAATCTCAGAAAATTAGATTATTACATGCAATCAATAAAACAAGGAGTGTACATAGAACAATATTGGACCTCTGAAAAGTATAAGCATGCATATGTACTCAGTACTTGGTTTGGGCCCCTTTTGCAGCAATTACTGCCTCAATGCGGCGTGGCATGGAAGCTATCAGCCTGTGGCACTGCTGAGATGTTATGGAAGACCAGGATGCTTCAACAGCGACCTTCAGCTTTTCTGCATTGTTCGGTCTCATGTCTCTCATCTTTCTCTTGGCAATGCCCCATAGATTCTCTATGGGGTTCAGGTCAGGCGGGTTTGCTGGCCAATCAAGCACAGTAATCCCACGGTCATTGAACCAGGTCCTGCTGGAGAATGAAGTCAGCATCCCCATAAAGCTCGTCTGCAGAAGGAAGCATGAAGTGCTCCAAAATCTCCTGGTAGACGGCTGCGTTGACCCTGGACTTAATGAAGCACAGTGGACCAACACCAGCAGATGACATGGCTCCCCAAATCAACACAGACTGTGGAAACTTCACACTGGGCTTCAAGCATCTTGCAGTGTATGCCTCTCCATTCTTCCTCCAGACTCTGGGTCCTTGGTTTCCAAATGAGATGCAAAAGTTGCTCTCATCAGAAAAGAGGACTTTGGACCACTGAGCAACAGACCAGGTCTGTTTTTCTTTAGCCCAGGTAAGACGCTTCTGACGTTGTTTGTTGTTCAGGAGCGGCTTGACAAGAGGAATACGACATTTGAAGCCCATGTCCAGGATCCGTCTGTGTGTGGTGGCTCTTGATGCACTGACTCCAGCCTCAGTCCACTCCTTGTGAAAGTCCCCAACACTTTTGAATGGCCTTTTCCTGACAATCCTCTCCAGGCTGCGGTCATTCCTGCTGCTTGTGCACCTTTTTCTTCCACACTTTTCCCTTCCACATAACTTTCTATTAATGTGCTTTGATACAGCACTTGTGGAACATCCAACTTCTTTTGCAATTACCTTTTGAGGCTTTCCCTCCTTATGGAGGGTGTCAATGTGAGGTGATCTCACGATGAATCGTTAAAGGAGCTTCCAAGTAAAGGCATCACGCAGAGATGCAATCATATTAGCTTTATTCAATGATAGATCAAAGAGAAAGAGATACTTGGCATGAAAGCATTCATACCTGCATGTGAGAGAGAAATAAAATAAAACAAGCTAGCATTACATAACTAAAACAAGAGAAGGACTAAGAGGCTAGGAGTAGAGGTAGAACTAGAACTGGAGACTAGAAATGGAGAACAAAGAGCAGCCCCTCGTGCAGAGGTATTTATGGGGGGTCTTGGTCCCTCCCTGACCATAAAACTCTCTCACCAATGGGGCTGTCGGGTCCGAGACCCTTGGCTCATCAGTGGAAGCAAAGAAGCCTCTTTGCTCCCATCTGATGACCTTTTTGGGGAACTGCCATGGCTGGCACAAAACATCTAACAATTCCCCTTCTTGCCAGCCAATGACAGGGACCAGTGAATGTATGTGAGGGGCGAGCAGGTGTCATTGACATGCATAAAAACATTCAGAAGGCCAAACACAAACGCTTACACAGAAGGTTGTGCCGGTCAATGGGAACAGGCTTGGTAAACAGATCAGCTATCTGGTCAGCTGTATTACAGTGCTCAACATGTATAAAACCCTTTTTGGTAAGCTGCCTGACATTTTTATAGTGTATGTCTATATGGCGAGATCTAGATCCTACTGCATAAGCGCCCGAGATTGCAATTGCGGCCGTGTTGTCCTCTAGAATTTGGATAGGCAGAGGGGGAGATGCCCAGATGCTTGTTATCAGCTCATTGAACCAAGTCAAATCATTGGCCGTGTCTGACAGGCTGGCATATTCAGCCTCGGCCGTGGAGCAAGAAATAATTTTTTGCTGCCTAACATGCCAATGTATTGGGCAGCCATTTAGCAATATGAGGAAACCAGAAGTGCTCCGTCTACTTTTGGTGTCGCCAGCCCAGTCTGCGTCTGAGTAAGCGGAGAGCTGGGCCGTCTTCCCCTTCTCTGGTTCTAGCATAAGGAGGGCATCAGCTGTGCCCTTAAGGTATCTAAGCACCCTTTTAACAGCAGTCCAGTGGAATTCCTTTGGGTGTTCCACGTGCCTGGACAATAGATTCACAGCTAAAGCTATGTTAGGTCTGCTCCAATTGCTGATGTATAGCAAGGAGCCAATCACAGATCTGTAAAGCGTGTTATCTGTGAACTCAGGACCGTCCTTATGGGTGTGGCTGTAAAAGTCGCTTTGCATTGGACTATGCGTAGGATTAGATTCTGTCATTTTGCATTTGGCCAGTAATTCCTCTATCTTTTCTTTTTGAGATAGAGCGAACCCCCCCTTAGTGGCCAAAATATGCACACCCAAGTACTTGTCAATCCGCCCCAAAGACTTCAGAGTAAACTTTTCTTCCAGGGCCTTGGCAAATTCATCACACCCTTTCTTCTTAGGCCCTACATATAATAGGTCGTCCACATAAACTAACACCCGTTCTGTGGTTCCCTTGGAATTGCGTGTGAAAACACATTCATCTGCATGATGCTGAGAAACCAACTCGTTCTAAACTCTTTCTAAGACAGTCATACCATAATTTCCCTGACTGCTTGAGACCATATAACCCTTTGTGAAGCAACCATGTATTTCCCCCTTCTTGCTGGTAGCCAGGAGGGGCCCTCACGTAGATCTGCCGGTCCAAGTTGGCGTGGAGGTAAGCCGTCTGGATGTCGAATTGGAAGACTTCCTCTCCCAGAGCGGCTGCAGTCACGAGGGCGGCCTTGACGCTCTCTGCCCGGACGGTTGGAGAGTAAGTCTCCGAGTAGTCTTCCATATAACGCTGAGCGAAGCCCTGGGCTACCAAATGGGCCTTATACAGGTAGAGGCCATTGGCAAGTGGTTGGGCTTTGTAAACCCACCTTGTGCCAATGACTTTCCTCTCCTTTGGTGGTTGCTGGGGGGTGAAGACTTTGAGTTTCTTTAAGCTCTGCATCTCCTTCTCCATCGCGAGCTGCCATTTCTCCTGCTCTTCGATGGGCAGCTCCTGGATGTCAGAGAAGGATTTTGGGGTGACCACAACGCTGTTGACAGACGCGATGTGGCCAATGTCAATTCTCTTTGGCGGGACCCCTTTGTTGGACCGCTTT
This sequence comes from Vipera ursinii, assembly GCF_947247035.1. Lineage (NCBI taxonomy): Eukaryota > Metazoa > Chordata > Lepidosauria > Squamata > Viperidae > Vipera > Vipera ursinii. The sequence goes on from NC_139522.1 coordinate 37,828,028, forward strand.
GACCTCCTTACCTTCTGCCACTCACCACTCTTTTCTTCCGTGGGTCTCTGAGGCGTCGCTGGGGGTGAAGACGGCGTGTCTTCCTCCGTGGGACTGGACGCATCTTCGTCTTGTTCTTCACTTTCGTCGGTGGCAGGGTACGTGGTCGCCTCTGGTGATGTCGTGGTCGGTGTGTCCTTGCTGGGTCGGTTGGCATATGGGCTCAGATCATTTGAGTGGATCTGGGTCCAATTGGAGTCCTCTTCGAAAGAGGCAGATTGGGAAGTCACAGGCCTGCCCCCTTCTCCCAGGAAACGATAGGTCTTGGAGCCAGGAGCATAGCCCAAGAACCTTAGTCTCTGGGAAACAGATCTCCCCTTCTTCCGCAGCTGCTTGGGGATGTGCACCCATGCGTAGGAACCAAACACACGCAAATGTCCCAGGTTTGGTTTCCTACCGTGAACCAGGAAATATGGGGTCTGGTTCACAACACTGCTCCAGGTGCGGTTTAAGGTGTAACTGGCATAATGAATTGCCTCCCCCCAGTATGATTCTGCGACATTAGCATCTGCAATCAGACTACGCATCATGGTTTGCAGGATTCCATTTCTTTTCTCAGCTACACCATTTTGCGAAGGGGTGAATGGTGCAGTAAGAAAATGGCGGATGCCCTTACGCCTTACCCAGTCCTGGAACTTCTGAGACATGAACTCAGCCCCGCGATCGCTCTGCAATTGTGCGATCTTGGTCTTGTACTGGGTCTCTACGAAGTTGTACAGTGACTTTATGGCGTCAAAGGCTTCAGATTTTTCTGTGAGGGTATACACGTGGCCGTATCGTGAAAAATCAACGGCAGTGAGAAAATACTTTTTCTTTCCTAGGGATGGTGTGAAAGGCCCAACTAGGTCAACATGTACTAGTTGGTACGGGTAGTGAGCCTTACGTAATAACACCTTTGAGATAGGAGCAGCCTTCCTCTTTGTTTTCTTGCAAATGGCACAGTCCAGAAACACGTCACAGTCCTTGAGCTGGACTCCCTCAGCAAACTCTCCCATCTTTTTAACTACAAGGAAGCTTGCATGATCTAGCCTCCTGTGGAGGAGGTGGGCACACTTATCGTGAAGCGGCTTCCCCAGTGACACCCTCTTGGCTCTAGTTGCTTTGAGTGGTGCTGTAGGTGCCTGCTGAGATTCAGGCTCCTTGCCCACACTGCCCTTGGAAAGCCTTGGGGCAGGCTGTGGTGGCTTGGGAGAAAAATATGGTAAGCCATTTATTATGGCTATATTTCCAATGACCTTCTGGTTCCGGGTGACATGACCTCCCCCTTTGCGAAATAAAACTTCCACTTTGTCATCGTCACACAATTTGGTAATGCTTAATAGGTTGTTGGCTATGGAGGGGGCGTGTAAAACACCTTCAACTTTCCCAAGTCCAGGTACAGAAACAAAGCCCTCCCCAACAACTAAAGCAGTATCACCATTTGCCACTTTGACAGATGAGTTAATTTTCTTTAACCTTTTAAAACCTTGACTCATATTAGTAATGTGAGAAGAAGCTCCAGAGTCCAGTAACCATAAGTCAGTGGAGCTATCAGCCTTTGTTGTGGGGGTGAGGGAACAAGTATGCAGAAAATTTCCTTTGCCCCTGCCACGCCCCCTTCCTTGCCCCTTGCCCCTTACTTGATTGGGACCACGTTTAGGGGCTTGATGTTGATGGGGGCAGTCTTTCTTGAGGTGCTCCTCAGAGCCACAGATGAAACACTTAACTAGAGCATTAATTTGCTCTGAGTTGTGGCGCCCCTTTCTGGCTTGCTGAGTGGTGACTCTGGCGTATTCTCCGGCATCTCGTCTCCTTCTATCCTCCTCGATCAGTCTTCCTGTGAGGTAGGACAGATTTATGTCTTCCCTCTTGACCGCTTCGAGTGAAACAATGAAATTGCTCCAACTCCTGTCTAGGGAAGCAAAAATGATCGCGACCATGTTCACATCAGTTACAGGAAAATCTCTGGATATCAATTCTGCCCTGAGTGCCTTTAATTTTGCAAGATGTTCAGGCATGCTGGCACCAAACTTCAGTTTGGTTGTATAAAGCTCAGTTGTATATCTGGTGATGGAACCAATGGTATCGCTGTTGAATAAATTGTATAATAGTTGCCAAACTTGAGCAGCTCTGAGACCTGCTGGGATGCTGGAGAACAAGTTATTATCCAGCGAACTGAGCAGAGCAGAGTAAGCTTGCAAATGTCGCCGCTCTTCTTGACGTCCCCATGGGGGAGGGGGTGGTTTCTGAACCATTTGTAGAGTCCCATTCTTTAAGAGATATAGCTGTATATCTTTACTCCAACTGTTATAATTTTCCCCTCCCAGTTGCAGCTTTTTAAAGTCGCTTGGAAGATTTGCTGCTGGAAAATAGTCCTTCTCAGATCCACTTTCAAAAATCTGAAATGTCCATTGACATAAAAGGGAAAGGGAAAGGGGTTCCTCTAGTGAAAGGGGTCCCTCCAGGGGTCGAGGAGGGAATTTTTTCTTGATTATTTAGTAACTCTAGATGGGCGTGCCCGGAAACCATGTGATCCAGGGAGGGCGTTGTTCAGGATTTCTCCCTTCTTCCCATGAGGCATTGGGGGGGCGGAGCCCAGATTTGCCAGCTCGCAGTTGCTGCAATGAATCCTCCCGAGAATTGCAAGCACATGGATTTTCAGCATTGCCTGGTTTGCCTGGCTGGTCCTGAAGACCTGAAGAGAAGGTGGGAGGCCGTGGGGGTTGATTGTTGGGAGGCTGCAGGCTGGATTCCCCCCGGCAGTTGGGCCCTGGGGAGAGGGAAGGAGGCCTTGGGGGGGTGGGCATCCCCGACGTCTGCTTGGCCCCCAGGGCCGTAGTCAGGACTTGGATGGCCGTTTTAATTGCATTTGTATTTGTATTAGTATCGGCTGGGCAGATCTCATCGCCATCATAGGACTTTAGGCTTTGTGGTGGGGAGAGCCCAGGAATTTGCATGCTGCTTTGGCTGGATGCCAGGGATTGCATGCCATTTCTGCTGGATGCCAGAGACTGCTGGCTTTCCAGGCTTAAAAAAGGGTTGTCTTTGTTAGACCGTGTGGGCTTAGTGGGGGCCGCCATCTTGTTTCCTGTGCCAGACCATGTGGGCGGAGCCATCTTGTTTCCGCTTGCCCCAGGAAGCTGTAGCTCACAGCTGGGCGGGGGGGTTCGCGCCAAAAGCCCTGGGGTCCCGGGGTCACTAAGGGTGGCGGGCGCCATATTTGGAGGCCTCGTGGTCGCTAGGGAAAGACTCACCACGTGTTCGGAGGCTTCCTGCGCGGTTTCCTGGGCTGCCTTCCCCCTCCCCTGCATTGCAAAGATCTCTTTAAGCAGCTCTTCACGTTCCTGTGCAGTCAGCTTACTCACGCGGCGTTTGGCTTCAGCCAGGTCCGTCTCTGCAGCATCTGAACAATCTTGGGCAGTCTGCAAACCTTCTATGTTCTCCTCTGTGGCGTTCAGGGAGGGGAAGGCATGCGGGGTGCTCCCAGATGTTCTGCTGGATCCTCTGACGGGGTGGAGGTCATTTGTGCTCTCACCTGCAGCGGGGGTTGCTTCAGGAACTGAAGGCATGGATGTAGGCAGGGATGCCGTCTGTGATCGATGACTTCTGGTCACGATAGGAGAAGTCCTGCCATCTGTTATGAATGGATTTGAGCCGGGTCTTCCAGACATCTTGTTGGATAGATCCTGGCTGGCTTGGAAGCATTCCTTTAAAACAGCCTCTGGCTACCAACTTGTGAGGTGATCTCACGATGAATCGTTAAAGGAGCTTCCAAGTAAAGGCATCACGCAGAGATGCAATCATATTAGCTTTATTCAATGATAGATCAAAGAGAAAGAGATACTTGGCATGAAAGAATTCATGCCTGCATGTGAGAGAGAAATAAAATAAAACAAGCTAGCATTACATAACTAAAACAAGAGAAGGACTAAGAGGCTAGGAGTAGAGGTAGAACTAGAACTGGAGACTAGAAATGGAGAACAAAGAGCAGCCCCTCGTGCAGAGGTATTTATGGGGGGTCTTGGTCCCTCCCTGACCATAAAACTCTCTCACCAATGGGGCTGTCGGGTCCGAGACCCTTGGCTCATCAGTGGAAGAAAAGAAGCCTCTTTGCTCGCATCTGATGACCTTTTTGGGGAACTGCCAATGGCTGGCACAAAACATCTAACAGTCAATGAGGGTTTTCTGCACAACTGTCAGGTCAGCAGTCTTCCCCATGATTGTGATTCCTAGTGAACCAGACTGAGAGACCATTTAAAGGCTCAGGAACCCTTTGCAGGTGTTATGGCTTAATTAGCTGATTAGAGTGGGACACTTTGAGCCTAGAATATTGCACCTTTTCAAAATATTCTAATTTTCTGAGATTGTGGATTTGGGGTTTTCATGAGCTGTAAGCCATAATCATCACAATTATGACAAATCAGAGCTTGAACTGTCTTGTTTTGCATGCAATGAGTCTATCTCATATATTAGTTTCCCCTTTTAAGTTGCATTACTGAAATAAATGAAATTTTGCACGATATCCTAATTTTTTGAGTTTCACCTGTAGATTGAAAAAAGAAAAACAAAAGAAAATGAGAAATAAATTACAAAATACAAATGGAGAAATACAGTTTCAAAATGACGCAATGAAAAAATTGTTATAGAATATTATGAGACACTTTACAAGGCAAAGGAAATCCCCAAGGAAAAAATACAGCAATATTTAAAAAAAGCAAACTTACCAAAAGTTTCCCAGAACTTTCGATATATATTGAATGAACCAATATCAATGATGGAAATTACAGAAGCTATAAAAAGGCAAAAAAAAAAAAGATAAGACCCCGGGGCCAGATGGACTGCCTGCAGAATTCTATACTGCCTTACAAGATATCTTAACTCCAACTTTGAAAGAACTTTACAATGAAATTCTCCTGGAAACCAAAATACCAAAGACATGGACTGAAGCTAATATTACTTTAATACCTAAAGAAGATGCAGACTTGACACATATAAAAAATTATAGACCAATCTCATTATTTAATGTGGACTATAAAATCTTTGCTTCAATAATGGCAGAAAGAATTAAGAAATTTTTGAGTGAATTTATATTGATCAAAACGGCTTTTTACCTAAAAGACAGATAAAAAATAATTTAAGAACAGTCCTGGATGTCCTAGAGTACTATGAAGCCCATCCAGGGAAACAGATGGCTCTGATATTTCTTGATGCACAAAAAGCATTTGATAATCTAAATTGGCAATTTATGTTCCAGCAACTTGCTGAAATGGACTTTGGGGAAAACTTTATGAATGCAATCCATGCAATTTATGATAAACAGACTGCTAGAATAATTGTAAATGGAGACTATACAGAAAACTTTAATATTAAAAAGGGCACAAGACAGGGATGTTCTTTATCCCCACTACTGTTCATACTAACTTTGGAAGTATTGAACAGAAACATTACACAAGACTCTGAGATTAAAGGACTAGAGATAAAGGGTGAAAAATATAAATTACAAGCATTTGCAGATGACTTGGTTTTTATATTGGAAGAACCTTTGGAAACAAGCACAAAATTGCTGGATAGAACAACATGGTGATATAGCAGGTTTGATAATAAATAGAGAAAAAACTAAAGTTTTGACGAAGAACTTAACAGAAAAACAGAAAATGCAACTTGAAAAAAAAAACAAACCTTCAAATAGTCAAAAAAGTTAAGTATTTGGGAATTTACTTAACAGCAAGATGTGCAACAATAAAAGAGGATAACTACATAAAATTACTAAAACAAATAAAACTGGACTTAGAAAACTGGAAAAACCTCCAACTTTCAATGCTGGGGAGAATAGCTACAATTAAAATGAACATTTTACCGAAAATACTCTATTTCAAACCATTTCCGTAAAATTAGAAAAAGCTTTCTTTCACAAACTGAACACCATAATATTGAAATTTATTTGGCAAGGGAAAAAAGCACGAATTAAAGTGAAAATGTTACAAGATGTAACATATATCCCGCCCTTCTCCGAAGACTCAGGGCGGCTTACAATCTAAGCACAAATTAAATGTGCTTAGCAATAGCCTTCATTCTATGTATATGCCTATTAGGGCTTTTGCCCCCCCCCCCAAGCGGCATTATTACAAAGTCAGCTTATTGCCCCCAACAATCTGGGTCCTCATTTTACCTACCTCGGAAGGATGGAAGAAACACACTTCTCTTAGAATGGGAAAAAATAAAAGGGAAAAACTTATATTAAGATACCCGAATGGCTTTCAACAATGGAAGCTTTTGCTTACCCAAACTTAATTATGATAAACTTGTAACATATAAGGACTTATTGGATAATGAAGGAAGATTGAAATCTAGACAAGACCTATATCAACAAGGTATTGATTTAGCATGGCCATACTTACAAATTCAAACAAGATATGAAAAAGACTTGAAAACAACGGGGCTCTACAATGAACAGACAGAACTTGATCGTATATTGTTAAAAATAGATGAGAAGCTGATTTAAAAACTTTACACATTTCTGCTTAATCAAAAGATGGAGGAAGAACAACTAAGGCAGAATATCAGCAAATAGCCCGTGCCTGCAACGATGAAGTGAGGGAAGCTAAGGCTCAAAATGAACTAAGGCAGACATGTCAAACACAAGGCCCGGGGGCCGGATGCGGCCCGCGAAGTGGTTTCATGTGGCCCGCGAAGCCATCCTGGAAACAGTGAGGGAACGGCCCCCACTGCCTTGGCCCTGGCCCAGAGACCCTCCTTCTGCCAGAGACCCTCAGATCTGTCCCACTCCTGCCCAGGCCCCCATAGGCACCCTTGATGCGAACGATGTAGAGCTGGCCACGCCCACCCAGTAGGCCATATGCACTCTGGCCACGCCCACCCAGTAGGCCACGCCCACCCTGGCCATACCCACCCGGCCCCCTGAGGGCAACCGCAATGCTGATGCGGCCCTCAATGAAATTGAGTTTGACACCCCTGAACTAAGGCTTGCGACCAAAGTCAAAAATAACAAAAAAAGCTTCTTTCAACATGTAAAAAACAAGAAAAAAGCTAAGGAAATGATTGGTCCATTAGTGGGGGAAAGTGGCAAAAAGGTGACAAGCAACAGGGAGAAAGCAGAACTATTTAACTCATTTTTTGCATCTGTCTTTACACGAAGGGAAAAAACAGACCAACCTATCAAAAATAGTGTCATAAAAAACAGAATAGAAACACAAGATAGGCAAGAAAATGGTAAGTGAGCACCTGTCCAGCCTAGACGAGTTCAAATCACCAGGACCAGATGGATTACACCCCAAGGTTCTCAAGGAACTGGCAGACGTGATCTCAGAACCACTGAACTATATTTTTCAAAGATCCTGGAGCACTGGGGAACTACCAGAGGACTGGAACAGAGCTGATGTAGTTCCCATCTTCAAAAAAGGGAAAAAAATAGATCCAGGAAACTACAGACCTATCAGCCTGACCTCAGTACCTGGGAAGATTCTGGAAAAGATAATCAAGCAACGAACACCTACAGGCAAACAAATTCATTACTAAAAGCCAACATGGGTTTGTCAAAAACAGATCATGCCAGACAAATCTTATTGCATTCTTTGACCAAGTGACAAAATTAGTGGACCAGAGGAATGCCGTAGATATAATTTACTTGGACTTCAGTAAGGCATTTGATAAAGTAGATCAAAACCTACTACTTGATAAGATAGGAAAATGTGGGTTAGATAGCATCACCACCAGATGGATTCGCAGCTGGCTGAAAGGCCGTACTCAGCGTGTAGTCCTCAATGGAACTGCATCTACCTGGAGGGAAGTGTGTAGTGGGGTGCCCCAGTGCTCTGTTCTGGGCCCAGTGCTCTTCAACATCTTCAACAACGATTTGGATGAGGGGATAGATGGGGAACTCATCAAATTTGCAGACGACACCAAGCTGGCAGGAATAGTCAATACTACAGAAGATAGGCTTAAGATACAGGAGGATCTGGACAGACTCGAACACTGGGCGCTATCTACCAAAATGAAATTCAATGGTGAAAAAAGTAAGGTTCTACATTTAGGCAGGAAAAATCAAATGCACAGGTATAGTATAGGTGGTACCTTGCTCAATAGTAGTAACTGTGAGAAGGATCTCGGAGTCCTAGTAGACAATCACTTCAATATGAGCCAGCAGTGTGCTGCAGCTGCCAAAAAAGCCAACACAGTGCTAGGCTACATTAACAGAGGGATAGAATCAAGATCACGTGAAGTACTAATACCACTTTACAATGCCTTGGTAAGGCCACACCTGGAATACTGCATCCAGTTTTGGTCACCATGATATAAAAAAGATGTTGAGACTCTAGAAAGGGTACAGAGAAGAGCAACAAAGTTGATTGGGGGACTGGAGGCTAAAACATATAGGGAATGGTTGCTGGAATTGCGTATGTGTAGTTTAACGAAGAGAAGGGTGAGGGGTGACATGATAGCAGTGTTCCAATATCTCAGGGGTTGCCACAAAGAAGAGGGAGTCAAGCTATTCTCCAAAGCACCTGAAAGCAGGACAAGAAGTAACGGATGGAAACTAGTCAAGGAGAGAAGCAACCTAGAACTAAGGAGAAACTTCCTGACAGTTAGAACAATTATCCAGTGGAACAACCTGCCTCCAGAAGTGGTGAATGCTCCAACACTGGAAGTTTTTAAGAAGAGACTGGAGAGCCATTTGTCTGAAATGGTATAGGTTTTCCTGCCTGAGCAGGGGGTTGGACTAGATGACCTCCAAGGTCCCTTCCAACTACTACTACTACTATTACTACTACTACTACTACTTATTATTATTATTATTATTATTATTATTATTATTATTATTGTTGTTGTTGTTGTTGTTGTTGTTGTTATTGTTTATTGTTATTGTTATTATAGAAACAATGATAATTTGGGCTAAAAATGTTGGTCACACTATAGAACTTGAAGAATGGGAAAAGTTATGGGATAGAAATATTAGATTAACTAAAGCTGTATCATACAAAGAAAATTTGTATAAAATATTTTATAGATGGCACATGACACCAGTGAGACTAGCGAAAATGTTTAAAAATACTCCAAATGTTTGTTGGAAATTCAGCCAAAGACCAGGTACCTATTATCATGTCTGGTGGACATGTTCTAAAGCTAAAAGGTTCTGGCTTAAGATACATTTATGGTTGGAGAAGATGGTTAAAAACAAATAGAATTTAAACCAGAATTGTTCTTGTTAGGAATGATAGATCCCAATTATGATAAAGAGACTGGGTATTTAATATTACATGTATTAACAGCAGCGAGAATTATGTATGCCCAATATTTGAAAAATGAGAGTTTACCAACTGAAGAAATGCTAATCAAGAAAATATTAGACTGTGCAGAAATGGATAGATTAACTTTAGAGATTAAAGAAAAAGAGCACTCTACTATAGAACCTGGAATAAATTTTATCAATGGCTAGACAAACGAATTAGAGAGAAAGGAATGTGATAACTTATTTTTGACCTTATTCTACTATGAAAAATATTATAGATTGAAAATTTAACAGTTTACTATAATTTGCTATATCTATTATTGATATCAATCATTATTACTACTTCTATTGATATATATCAACCCAGACAATATGCTACTTGCTAAATATTGAATGTAATTGGGGGGAACTCCAACCCCTCCCTCAACTTTCCCGCTATCCCAACCCCAAACCCTATCCCTTCATTTTCCTCCCCAACCTTATAAAAACCAATAAAATTTACATTAAAAAAAAAGAAATATAATGGGGCTAGTTCTTCCAAAAATTGTAATTAAATGGGTTTTTTTAACTCAAATAACACACACAATAATAGAGGGAGAACTGTTGGATGAATTAAAAGTACTGACATGGATGGTTAGTTGGCAAAGGAAAAAAGCCAGAGTAAGGCTGAAAGAAACTAGGGTTTTGATTTATTAGGGGGGATTTTATACTATTGATTAGAAGGTTGAAGATGGTCAATTTTTTTTAGAAATTAAAGTAATATTACAACTGAATAGGTAAGATGTGTAATAAGATTAATAGATTTTTGGTTTAATATGGTGGGGGGGAAGAGAATTTTTAAAATAGAATAAGATTATATGAAAATAGATGATATGTATATTTAGAATATTAGATTTTGTCATAAAAAGGGGGAAATGTAGAAATTGAGATAAGGGAAACTCTAGTTACCTAAAGCTTAGAAACTATAACATACCAAATGTTAAGTTGAATATTGAGGGGAAATTAAAGCCTGGGGGAAAAGCTACAACAGGACAGTGATGTATATAAGATTGAATGTTAAACACAATTAAGATACAGGTGAAACTCGAAAAATTAGAATATCGTGCAAAAGTTCATTTATTTCAGTAACGCAACTTAAAAGGGGAAACTAATATATGAGATAGACTCATTACATGTAAAGCAAGATAGTTCAAGCCCTGATTTGTCATAATTGTGATAATTATGGCGTACAGCTCATGAAAACCCCAAATCCACAATCTCAGAAAATTAGAATATTTTGAAAAGGTGCAATATTCTAGGCTCAAAGTGTCCCAATCTAATCAGCTAATTAAGCCATAACACCTGCAAAGGGTTCCTGAGCCTTTAAATGGTCTCTCAGTCTGGTTCACTAGGAATCACAATCATGGGGAAGACTGCTGACCTGACAGATGTGCAGAAAACCCTCATTGACACCCTCCATAAGGAGGGAAAGCCTCAAAAGGTAATTGCAAAAGACGCTGGATGTTCCCAAAGTGCTGCATCAAAGCACATTAATAGAAAGTTATGTGGAAGGGAAAAGTGTGGAAGAAAAAGGTGCACAAGCAGCAGGGATGACCGCAGCCTGGAGAGGATTGTCAGGAAAAGGCCATTCAAAAGTGTTGGGGACTTTCACAAGGAGTGGACTGAGGCTGGAGTCAGTGCATCAAGAGCCACCACACACAGACGGATCCTGGACATGGGCTTCAAATGTCGTATTCCTCTTGTCAAGCCGCTCCTGAACAACAAACAACGTCAGAAGCGTCTTACCTGGGCTAAAGAAAAACAGACCTGGTCTGTTGCTCAGTGGTCCAAAGTCCTCTTTTCTGATGAGAGCAACTTTTGCATCTCATTTGGAAAGCAAGGACCCAGAGTCTGGAGGAAGAATGGAGAGGCACACACTGCAAGATGCTTAAAAGTCCAGTGTGAAGTTTCCACAGTCTGTGTTGATTTGGGGAGCCATGTCATCTGCTGGTGTTGGTCCACTGTGCTTCATTAAGTCCAGGGTCAACGCAGCCATCTACCAGGAGATTTTGGAGCACTTCATGCTTCCTTCTGCAGACGAGCTTTATGGGGATGCTGACTTCATTTTCCAGCAGGACTTGGCCCCTGCCCACACTGCCAAAAGCACCAAAACCTGGTTCAATGATCGTGGGATTACTGTGCTTGATTGGCCAGCAAACTCGCCTGACCTGAACCCCATAGCGCAGACATGTCAAACACAAGGCCCGCGGGCCACAAACGGCCCGCCACATGATTGAATCCGGCCCGCACAACTCTCCCAGAAATTACAAAGGTCCGGCCCCCACCACCTTGGCGCCGGCCCGGCTGAGCACTTGCTCAGTAGGAGGCAAGTGCACTGGGCTGGTGGAACCCAGCACTATTTGCATCTTATTAGTCTCCTACGGCTCCAAAAAAAAAGTGGAGGAGGAGGAGGTAGGAGGGAGTGAGGTGGGACGCGGGGGGGGGGAAGGACGAACAACACCCAGCCGGTGAGGGGGAGAGATGCCCAGGCCAGCCCCAACCTCCGCAAGTGAAAGCAAGGGAGATTGCAATTGGCTCCTGCAATCTCCCTGCGGCCCGGCTTTCTCTTGCAGAAGGCAGGCTGAAGTGGAGCAAGGAATGCGAATCGGCCGATCTCGCGCTCCTAGGATCTCCTCTGCTCGGGTTCAGCTTCACTTGCTACAAGAGAAAGCAGGCTGAAACAAAGCAAGGGAGATTCCCTTGCTCCGTTTCAGCCTGCTTTGTCTTGTAGCAAAAGAAACTGAAACCGAGAAGAGGAGATCGCTGAAGCGCGAGATCGGGCGATTCGCATTCCTTGCTCCGTTTCAGCCTGCCTTCTGCAAGAGAAAGCCGGGCCGCAGGGCTGCCTCCGTAGGTACTGCTCTAACGCGGAGAGGGAAGGACAGAGAGGGAGGGAAGGAAGGAAGAAGGAAGGAAGGAAAGAAGTAAGGGACAATGGGAGAGGGAGGGAGGGAGAGAAAAATAGAGAGAGAGGGAGAGAGAGAAGGAGAAAGAAAGAGGGAGGGAAACAGAGGAAGAGGGAGAAATAGAGGGAAAGAGAAAAATAGAGAGGGAGAGAAAGAGGGAGAGAGAGAAGGAGAAAGGGAGGGAAATAGAGGGAGAGAGAAAGAGGGAGAGAAAGAAAGGGAGAGAGAGACAAGGAGAAAGAAAGAGGGAGGGAAACAGAGGAAGAGGGAGAAATAAAGGGAAAGAGAAAAATAGAGAGGGAGAGAGAGAGGGAGAGAGAGAAGCAGAAAGAAAGGGAGGGAAATAGAGGGAGAGAGGGAAAGAGGGAGAGGGAAAGAGGGAGAGAAAGAAAGGGAGAGAGAGAAGGAGAAAGAAAGAGGGAGGGAAATAGAGGGAGAGGGAGAAATAGAGGGAAAGAGAAAAATAGAGAGGGAGAGAAAGAGGGAGAGAGAGAAGCAGAAAGAAAGGGAGGGAAATAGAGGGAAAGAGGGAGAGAGAAAGAAAGGGAGAGAAAGAAGGAGAAAGAAAGAGGGAGGGAAATAGAGGAAGAGGGAGAAATAGAGGGAAAGAGAAAAATAGAGAGGGAGAGAAAGAGCTCCTCTGCCGGGCTTCTTTCACGCATGGGCTCCTGTGCTGGGTGTGGTTTTGAAAAGCTGGCATGGGTACAGAAGTGTGATTATGTGTTGAATTGCTGTTCAAGTGTGTGTACTTCAGGGGCACTCCTAGCCTGGGGAAAGTAAGTCTCTGGTCCTTTTTAGGAAGGTTTCCTGAATTTGAAGCCCTCTACCACACCAAAAAGGACATAGAAATACAGGTAGTTCTCATTTACCGACCACAATTGGGACCAGCCACTTGGTTGTTAAGCAATGCAGTCACTCAGTGAAACTGCAACTGACTTAGGTTCTTACTTCAGCTGCCATTTGCCACACAAACCTGAAAAAGTTCTAAATGCAAGGATTGGCTGCAAAGTTACTTTGTCACCACTGTTGTAACTGTACTGTTGCTAAACGAGGACTACCTATCTTACGGCTATGCAATGCTCATCGGGGTGCCTGCAAATGAGCCAATATCCGGCCCCACCCCACTAGGCTTTTTCGGGGGACTCGAGGCCGAAGGGGGAAGTTGGCCCTCTGGGAACCAGGTTGAGTGGCACTCTGCCTGCTTCAAGTGCACCTACCTACAAGGGTAACCCTGGTGTGATTGCTTGATTTGCTGGTATAGTAGAGCTGAGCGCTAAAAACTGTTTTTGCCACCCTGCCTGCCCCTCAGGGGCATTGCTGCCAACTTTCTTTCATTGAGTAAGCTGCGCTGAGTGAGCAGCATTGAGCTGGCCACGCCCACCCGGCCACGCCCACCCGGCCCCCCGAGGGCAACCGTAATGCTGATGTGGCCCTCAATGAAATTGAGTTTGACACCCCTGCCATAGAGAATCTATGGGGCATTGCCAAGAGAAAGATGAGAGACATGAGACCGAACAATGCAGAAAAGCTGAAGGTCGCTGTTGAAGCATCCTGGTCTTCCATAACACCTCAGCAGTGCCACAGGCTGATAGCTTCCATGCCACGCCGCATTGAGGCAGTAATTGCTGCAAAAGGGGCCCAAACCAAGTACTGAGTACATATGCATGCTTATACTTTTCAGAGGTCCAATATTGTTCTATGTACACTCCTTGTTTTATTGATTGCATGTAATAATCTAATTTTCTGAGATTGTGGATTTGGGGTTTTCATGAGCTGTACGCCATAATCATCACAATTATGACAAATCACGGCTTGAATTATCTTGCTTTGCATGTAATGAGTCTATTTCATATATTAGTTTCCCCTTTTAATTTGCATTACTGAAATAAATGAACTTTTGCACGATATTCTAATTTTTCGAGTTTCACCTGTATGTATAAGTTCAAAATTACTGATAAATGTAACAAAGATGGTTTTACTTAGTTGATAACAATAAGAATTATATTAATTCAATATGAGATAGTAGATATTAAGGGATAAAGAGAGAAAATATCTGATGTCGTAACTTGAGATTTTTTCTAAAGATTTATGTATGTTATGGAATCATTGATTACCCAGCCACCACGTCGCTTTTTAAATGTTTAATTGTAAAATTAGAAAATCAATAAAATGTTATCATTGGCTGGCCCTCTGCCAGTGGTTTTCCCCCACCACTGGTCACCCGCCACTAGTCCCCTGCCCTCTCGTCCCGGGCAATTGGCAGAGGAACATCTCAACAAAACAATAGTTATAGTTAGTAGTATACATTTGGATTCATTCATATTTGGATACTAATTTATATTGGGAGACTGCAGCAATAAGAGTGTCTAGGAAAATATCCTCCACACAAGCTTGGAAGTATGACTGTTCATTATACACTACAACATAAATGATGGGTTAGAATAAAAGTTGTGTTTTTATTCCACCAGAAATAAAGGAGATTTATGTGAGAGCTTTCCTAAACTACATGGAGAAATGGAGTTTTATCCAAACTATGGTACAATATATGAAATGATCAAACAGAACAGTACTTTTCATTCAAACAAGGAAAACAATTAGTTAAAAGCATACCATGGAGAATTCAACTTTCCTAATTCATTTCGATATAGTGGGAGCCATTTCTTGTGGCATGGAGAAGATACAGGAAGACTGTCAAGGTTTTGAAAGTGATTTCAATGTGGATAAACTTTCCCATTGATGGGAAGGGGGAATAAACTTGGTTTCGCTGCTGGCTGGGGAATGTTTTCTCTCGCTACTGTGTTCCTCGCTTGTGTGAGAAGTCACTCCAGTTTTCTCCCCTCCCTCCAAAGATTTGATTCTGGTCCTTGCCGGGGCGGGTAGTTAAAAGAAAGTGCATGCATGATTACTATCCCTCCTGCCACTCCTTTCCCTCCAGCCAGTGCTCATTGCATCCTGCCTGGCCCTGCTCAGTAAATCACAGGGATGACTAGTGAAAATGAAAGGTACAGGTGGTAAATTTTAATTCCAAGTCAAGGGCTTCTGCTTTCTTTAGATACGCTATGCAGTTTACCATAAAAATGACAATGTTAATCAAATATCCCAGAACCTGTTCTTATTGGCGGGATCTAACATTGATGGGAAGGGAGGAATAAAACTTGGTTTAGTTTAGATCAAGCCAATAAGAGCACATCAGTCCCTACTCCCGCCTTTTATGTGCTGGGCAGGTGTCCAACCTTGGCGGGCCCTTTAAGAGATCATAACCGCTTGTTTCTTTTGCACTGGAAGAAAAGTGCAGGAGAACCAGCCAATTAGTGTGTGCACAAGGTGGAGGGAAAGGAGGGGCAGGAGGGGTGGTAATCACACATACGTTTCCCTTTATCTATCCGCCCAGGCAAGCATCAGTGTCAAAATTTGGTGGGAAGAAAACTGGGGCATCTTCTCTCGCGAGCGAAGAACAGTGCAACAGTGAGAGAAAACATTCCCCAACCAGCAGCAATATCCTCCATTGGCTTTCCCAACAAGCCAGCCACATTCTGCATGTGTCAGAATCCATTTATATCACATTCATAAATGTGTTTTTAAAACATTATCCCCCCCCCCCCCGGATTCTGCCATCTCCCGAGGAAGGAGGAGCGGATGTGGATTCAGCCTGCCTTAGGTTATTTCAAAGACCAAGGGAAATCTTTTGAACTGGGGGAACAAAGGGGAGGGTTAGGGAAGAAGGCATCTGGCCTGTGTCTCCATTTGAATCTGTAAAGGAAGAAGGCAATAACCGTAAAGATCCGAAGTTCCCTTTTTCCAATGAAAGGGATGACACGAAGTAAATGAGGGGCGGCTGACCAAATGGGGTTGAGGGAAGGGGGGTTGAACCAGGAACTCTTTATAAAGTTTCAATCTGTAAAACAATACCAGGTCCTGTCTTGTATTTCCACAACCAAACATGTCCTAGTAAAAATTCCTTTTGGACTAGAACTGACTCCAAGAGTTTTTGTTTTCCTAAGACGTGGATTGGGGTGGGTCCTGACAGCATGGGTGCTAGCTGGCCAGGGGGAAATTCATCTGGTAAGCCATTCCCTCTACACACTTTCAGCTTCTCCTGGTAGCTGATTGCCTGCCTGGATAGGCAGCTATTGGTCCCGCATAGCCAATTGTCTGGGGAGAAATTGTCCCTCTGCAAATTGCCTGGGAGAGGGGGCGGGGGACTAGTGGCAGGCGACCAGTGCCAGGGGAAAAAGCCAGCAGAGTTCCAGCCAATGATAAACGCCCGCAATTGGTTGGCTACAGTGGTGGGCTTGCAGTAAAGTGGGTGTGGCCAGGCAGCCATGTTCAATTGTCCTAGACCCCCTGTTGTAGGTATTCACCATCCTACAACAATATAAAAGTGAAAGAGAACTGTCGTCCTTTTGGAACTACAGACCAAATCTCCCATTCCATGAGAAAGATGGAAAGGGGAACAATTTTTGGAAAGTGAAAATGGGCTCAAATAAATTCCTAGGGCTCCTCGACTTCTCTAAGTTGCACTGCAGTAAGGATAAGTATTTCCTCTGCCTTAATGAATTAAAGAAGTATCTCAGTGCCAGCAGGCTGTGTATGTGTGAAAATCTGCAAAATGGTTGGCACAATATTGTGATGCAAGCCCCACCTCTTGTGTAAAGGAAAGGGCTTGAATTGCAACACAGTACCCACCAACCTGTACATTTTTACTTCCTTGCAGAAGACACTAACTGCAACATTAGACCACTGTTGGCAACTGGAGGAGAAATGAAGTGTCACATTCTGCCCATGAAGATAACTGACATGCAGTCCCTGCACCAGATTCTACAGGCAGAGGTCAGGCTTTGAAATATTCTCCCAATGCCCTCTTTAATGCATTTTCATTGCCAGTTGAAACACTCATCTTTTTCAAACTTTTAAAATAATCTTTACTAATTATGCCTTGTGCCAAATATTATCTTATTTTTCTTAATTGTGGTTCTGTGGTGTGGTTTTAAACATTCAAATTTGATTGTAAGCCTATTACTTTTTAAATTGAAGGTCCAGTGGAAGTTCAAATTAAAATGAGTGATAATTGGTGAGATGAGTGGCTACTCTACCCCATCCCATGTACAAAAGAAAATTAACTGCTTGGGGTCATCTGGGTAATATTCTGAGGAACAGGGGTTGTTCTAAACATGGCTTTGATCATTAGAACTGAGTTTAATGTTCTAGCTAGCATACAGCATTCTACTGGTTTTCCCAAGCCATTTGCTTTTTATTTCAGCAACCTCATTTAGGCACAATATATTAAACCACAAATACCTAATCAACATTATCATTAAACAAGGATGGCAGCTATGAAGTCTTTAGTGACCTAGTTAAAAGTGTTGAATAAACAGAGCCAGTATGTGATGTGCTGGGACAGGGATTTAAACCTGGATCTGTTTTTTACTAAGTTCAACTGCATGATCATTTTGCCACACCAAATGGATGTAAAGTGGATCTGCATATTTCACCTGTTTTAAGAAAGGGGAGAAGCCCTCCCTAATATTACCACCCCAACTTACGGAGGGGGCTTGGTGGGTCGTCCATCAAACTTGTCCTTCAACTGCCTCTCTGCTTTTGTTAGGGTGGACCGTGGTGGTGTCCCTTCCTCAATGTTCATCTCTGGATGCTTCTCTATGTAATCCCGCATCATTTCCTGGAAACAACAGAGGGTGGATAACACAGCACTGAAACTTTGGGGAGAAGCCCTTCCTAGGCTCTAGGGTGATGGGGTAGGCAGAAGAAAACCCACTACTTGACCTTGACCAATTTCAACTCTTAATGGATGAAGCAGGTGTTCCAAAGGTGCCTTTTCCAAAAGGCAACTGGACTTTCTTGTTTTTTTCTTTGAAAACATTTTGCTTTTTATCCAAGAAACTTCTTCAGTTCTGAGTTCTCTAAGTTAGAGAACTCGGTTAGAATGGAAGAAGCTTCTTGGATGAGAAGTGAAATGTTTTCAAAAAAAAAACCCCAAGAAAGTCCAGTTGCCTTTTGGAAAAAGCACCTTTGGGACAACCATGACCTTGATGATTGAGAATCTCCATAGTCATCACAGAAGATGTTGCTTTGCAACTACCTTCCAGCTTAGTAAAAGAGAGTGGCACCCACAAATCGGCTCTTGGAGTGTGGTTGGGTTTGGACAGCTATGAAAAGGCCGGGCTGAGCATATGGGGGAGAAGATGGAGGGGAACGGTTGACTGTTCCCTACCTCATACTCCTTCCGCTGCTCCAGAGCCTTATGAATCCATTTCAGCCTTTTTTTGTCTGAGAGCTGAGACCATTGCTTGCTCAATGCTTCTTTCACCTCCTTCGTGGTGGCCTGAAAAACCCAGGTGGGAGGGGGAAATAAAAAAGGTAGGTTCAAAGGAAAAAAAATGGGGGAAGGGGAGGGAGCACTGCTCATCCTAGTGGTACAGCAGTGAATTAAACTAAACTTTGGGAAAGATGAATTCACTTTATGTTTTTTTTTTAAAACAGCTTTTTCTTGATCCTGCAGGGAAGTAAAATATAATTTGCTGCATATGCAGAGAATCCATTATGAGAATTCTGAAGAATTCTTGGCTTTAAATACATATTAAAAAAAGGTTCCAAGCACATGTAGGCCATTTGTAATGGTTTTATGACTTTGCTCTCTTTCCATCCTTCTCTTTCTCACCAAAAGGAGCACTGTCTGGATAATGTTAATTATGGAAACTAATATAAACAGCAAGCAAATACTACAAACAAACACTAAGAGCAGCATATCACACTCAACATTTATGAAGTCTCTGCACACCTCCAAGAGTTCCCTTCCATCCCTCCAACAAAGATGGGAGTTAGTGACCCACAGGGCTTTTTGTGGTGATCTCTCTCTGGTCTCATTCTATTTATAATTCTATACAAATCTAACATTTTAGAAACCATTTGTAAGTGTGACCTTCATCATCTTGTGGCCATGGGTTCCATGAATGAACTCTTGATAGCACAAAAATGACTCTGTCTATCCTGTATATTTTGCTCATTTGTACTACATGACCTTCAACCCTTTTCTTTCAGAAGAAAAAGTAAATCAGAGGCTGACTACACTCTAAAAGGGCACTTGGGACTACTTAAATGAATTGCAATTTAAAAAATCCCCCCTGGATTGGGCTATTTGAGGAGGAAGTATCTGAACATGCAATGGCAGTTGGAGCTGAAAACATTGCCAAACCCTAGAGTAAACCATCTGTATTCACTACCCCTGTGTGCCCCCCACACCACCTTCATCTCAGACTTATAAAGGTAGAGCTACTTACATCGGGTCGGACTTTCAGGTAGATCTTCTTTTCATGAGTATACCAGAGCTGTTGGGGGGTCTTGGGTTTTTCTGGAATATCAGATTTCTTGGCATTCTGAATGAGGTCAGGGTGGTCTTCCCTTCACAGAACAAGGATGGTAACAGAGGATGGAAAATGTAAGGTATCACCATACTGGAATTAACAAAACACACTTTCATATAAACCTAAGGCCCTATGTACCAGTCCCCACTCTGCATAAAAAATGATCCCTCACAATCCTCCAAACATGGACATAGAGGGTTGTGGGTCTCCCTTCCAATAGTCAACTTCAAGCCTGACCTTCTTCATTACCTCCTCCCTCTCTCATGTTAAAGAGTTGTTAATCGTTTGACAAAATGCCAACATCCGTGGTTGCCACAATTACATGGAGCCCCCTCGCTTGCTCTAAAAACTTCTAGCAACAAAGAGTAAAACAGGGACATGGCAAAAAGAAAAGTGTAAGGGCAAAGGCCCTATCCAGACATTCTTGGAGAGTCAACTGACATGGGTCTCTGGGTTGAATACAATAGTTCACTAAAAAAAAAGTCTAATGGCTGGCAATGAAGGCCAGCAAGAAAGAAAGAAAGAAAGGAGGAAGCTAAACAACTGGATAGGCCAGTTTAATTTGTTGTTGTTCAGTTGCTAAGTTGTGTCTGACAATTCATGACCCCATGGACCATAGCAAGCCAGTCCCTCCTGTGCTCCACTGTCTCCCTGGGTCTGCTCAAACTCATGCCTACTGTGTCAATGACACTATCTAACCCAGACATGTCAAACTCGTGACGTCACGTGACATCACACGACGTATCGGAGCTTTTTCCCCATTGCCGGCAATGTGATAGGCGCGGTTTCTTCATGACTCATCCGGCCCACAGGCCAGCAGTTTGACACGCCTATCTAACCAGTTCAATAAGCCAGTTCAATAGCAATCACCCAACAGCAATGACCAATAGAAATAATCCAAGCAGCTGTTGTGCTAGATAATGGGACAAATTTCCTACATGATTCAGATATTTCCCTTATCAAGAAACATTCTGTAAATACAAATGCTCAGTACATCCACTAGTGTTAAGAAATTTGTTGTGCAGAGGTCTCCTTGTGCTACCAAAGAGTTGCACAGACAAGGAAGGGTACTGAGAGCAGCAAGAGTCACACAAGAGTATACTGAGTTGTAAAAGCAAAAAGTATTTTACTTTTGACGTGGTGTAAAAACAAAAATGCACAGTCAAAAATAAACAGTCCAGGTCAGACATGTCAAACACAAGGCCCGGGGGCCAGATCCGGCCTGCAAAGTGGTTTCATGCGGCCCACGAAGCCATCTTGGAAACAGTGAGGGAACGGCCCCCACTGCCTTGGCCCTGGCCTAGAGACCTCCTTCTGCCAGAGACCCTCAGATCTGTCCCATTCCTGCCCAGGCCCCTATAGGCACCCTTGATGCGAACGATGTAGAGCTGGCCACACCCACCCAGTAGGCCACGCCCACCCAGGCCATACCCACCCGGCCCCCTGAGGGCAACCGCAATGCTGATGCGGCCCTCAATGAAATTGAGTTTGACACCCCTGGTCCAGGTCATAAACAATAGCAACAGTCCAAGGAGTAATCCAAACTACAAAGTCTTCTTACCGGTCCAGAGGTCAATACACAGTTCAGGTTTACAACAGTAGTAAACCAACAGCAGAGCAAAAACAGTAATAGTAGAGATCAGTGAATTCAGAGAGAGAGAGAAAAGCTACGTTCCTAGCTCCCTCTTATGGCCATGAGAGGTCTTATCTTGCGGCGATAAGGACGGCGAAGTCTAATTACTTTGCCGCCCATATCGCGTCCGCAGATAATCGCTCGGCCGCCCTGTTTAGGGTGACTCGCTCCCTCCTTAACCAGGAGGTGAGAGAGGATCCCTTGCAGGGACGAGCCGAGGAGTTTAGTCATCATCTGGCGGACAAAATCGCTCGGATCCGGACCGGTCTGGACTCTGACTGGGCAGAGTCTGACGTGGAGGAATCAGGCGGTCTTGAGCACGTTATCTGGACTGAGTTCGACCCTGTTTCCCCTGATGATGTGGACAGGAGCATGGGGAGACTGAGCACCACCACCTGTTTGTTGGATCCGTGCCCCTCCTGGCTAGCTTATGCGGCTCGGGAGGGAACACGAGGCTGGTTCCATGCAGTAATAACTGCTTCTTTGAAGGAGGGTGTCTTCCCTGCCGCCTTGAAGGAGGCGGTGGTGAGGCCCCTTCTCAAGAAGCCTGCTTTGGACCCGGCTGTTTTAAACAACTATCGTCCAGTCTCCAACCTTCGCTTTCTGGCGAAGGTTGTTGAGAATGTGGTGGCGCATCAGCTCCCTCTGTTCCTGGAGGAAACTGATTATCTGGACCCGTACCAATCGGGCTTCAGGCCCGGACACAGCACGGAGACGGCATTGGTCGCGCTGGTGAATGATCTCTGGAGGGCTAGGGACAGGGGTTGCTCCTCTGTCCTGGTCCTATTAGATCTCTCAGCGGCTTTCGATACCA
The DNA here is from genome assembly GCF_947247035.1 of Vipera ursinii. Classification (NCBI taxonomy): domain Eukaryota; kingdom Metazoa; phylum Chordata; class Lepidosauria; order Squamata; family Viperidae; genus Vipera; species Vipera ursinii. Next base: position 37,850,064 of record NC_139522.1, read on the forward strand.
TCGACCATGGTATCCTGCTGCGGCGTCTCAGGGGGTTGGGAGTGGGAGGCACCGTTCTACGGTGGTTCTCCTCCTACCTCCAGGGCCGCTCGCAGTCGGTGTTGACAGGAGGGTAGAGATCCGCCCCGAGGTCTCTCATTTGTGGAGTTCCTCAGGGGTCGGTCCTCTCGCCTCTCCTGTTCAACATCTATATGAAGCCGCTGGGCGAGATCATTCGTGGTTTCGGGGTGGGGTATCACCAGTACGCTGATGATACCCAACTTTTTCTTTCCACCCCGAACCAACCCAGCGATGCCCTCTCCGTGATGTCCCGGTGACTGAGTGGCTGTGCATATCGGCATCTCGGGTTAACCAACTTATTTCACCTCTAACGATGGGGGGTGAGGTGTTACCCCCCGTTGATAGGGCTCGCAACCTGGGCGTCCTCCTGGACTCACGGCTCAATTTTGAAGACCACATAGGAGCCGTGACCAGGGGGGCTTTTGCACAGGTTCGCCTGGTGCGCCAGTTGCGTCCCTATCTGGACCGAGACGCCCTACGCACAGTTACTCATGCGCTTGTTACCTCCCGTTTGGACTACTGTAACGCTCTCTACATGGGGCTGCCCTTGAAGACCACTCGGAGGCTTCAACTGGTGCAGAATGCGGCCGCGCGAGTTGTAATGGGGGTCTCCCGATACTCCCATGTAACACCTCTACTCCGCGAGCTGCATTGGCTTCCGGTTGCCCTCCGGGTGAAATTCAAGGTGCTGGTTATTACCTATAAAGCCCTACATGGCCTGGGTCCGGGCTATTTGAGGGAACACCTGCTGCCGGCATCAAACGCCCTTCGCCCAGTGCGCTCCCACAGGGAGGGTCTGCTCAGGGTTCCGCCGGTAAGAGATTGCCGGCGGGTGACACCCAGGGATAGGGCCTTCTCAGTGGGAGCGCCTGCCCTCTGGAACCAGCTGCCGGTGGAGCTGAGAACTTCCCCCGACCTCCGATCATTCCGCCGGGGCCTGAAGACCTGGCTCTTTGAGCTCTCAGGCCCAGGCTGAGGAGAAATTTTTAACTGGGGTTTTAAGTATACAGGGTCAATTTAATATTTTTTAATTTGGTTTTTTAACTTTTGTATGGTGGATTTTTTAATTCCCTGTAAACCGCCCTGAGTCCTCAGGGAATAGGGCGGTATATAAATGTAACTAAATAAATAAATAAAATAAATAAAATGAGAACACTTACACACCCATTGGCCAATTAACTTCTTAAAGACATAGCATTATGGTTAATATATTTTCAACCCAACATTGTAGGTTGACACCATATGCCTAACATTCTCCCCTATGGGTAGAATAATATATAACTCTTACAATCTTATGCACATTCTTTCACAATTAGCATTGTGTTTCACAGCTTGTTTGAGTTAGCTGGTCTGGCCTGATGGGGAATATGGGTTTTTAATTGGTTTTTATTATTTTATTATTGCTGTATTTTAATTGGGCATGGTTTAATTCTTTTTTAATTTTTGTATAGCTATTTATATATGCCCTGTGAACCGCCCTGAGTCCCTAGGGAGAAGGGCGGTATAGAAATCAAATAAATGAAATGAAATGAAATGAAATGATAGGATCTATGGTTAGCTTCGTAACCTACGAAATATCATTGCCTAGCCCTATGTTGGCCTTTACTCCTGAGTTGTGCAGGAATGTGGACCCAAGCTGGGGTGCCAAACGTGTGCAGGTAATCAAGGTTTGGTCTTCTACCATGCCATATAGTATATGGTATTTTACCAGTAGAAGTATTAACAACTATATTCAGAACATGGTTTGCACATTTTGCTGCCTCCCCCCACAGTCTATCTGTTAAGCCAGAATCTTTTAACATGGTTCTCATCATGGCTTGTAATGTTTGCCCACGTCTCTCAACAAATGCATTATGTTGAGGCCTATAAGGGGCTGAACATTTATGCTCAATGCCAGCTGATTGTAGCATATCAACAAAACGCTTATTTGTAAATTCAGTACCATTATCAGTAATTATGCACTGAACCTTTCTCTTTGTTTTTCTCTCCACGAATTTCAGCCAGTTTGCAAATTGTTGGAAAGTGTCTGCCTTTGACGTAAGCAAATAACAAAATCCATAACGAGAGTAGTGGTCCAATATACTTAAAATATAACATGACCCTCCTAAACTTGGTTTCATGGGTCCAATTAAATCAGCAAACACAACTTCCAAAGGAACAGTTGTTTTGAAGCCGTTTAACCTGTTTGCAGGAGTTGCCTTACTCTTTTCCTGATTGCAGGCATTGCAATTCAAATACTTACTACATGGCTTCAGTTTAATTCCTTTTACTAACTCAACTGTTTTATGTAGTGAGTTAAAGTTTACATGGCCTAACCGCCTATGCAATAAATGTATGCATTCATCATGTGGCTTCTTGTTCTCACATATTGAGTTAACTTTAACTGTACTAACCTGGTTACTTGTGAGAACGAATAAACCATCTTTCAAATTAGCAGTTACACAGGTTCCATTCCTCTCAATAGTGCATTGCTCCCCTCTGTTACCACAAACCCAACTTTAACAAATTCCCTTACAGATAACAGGTTGAATCTTAGTTTAGGTATATATAACATAGGTAACTGTTTATCAATGCATGGACAATAGGAATTACCTTCACCAGAGGCCTTCATCCTCCAACCGTTGGCTAGTGAAACATATTGGTTGCTGTTTTTCATATTAATAAACCTCTTTTTCTCTTTAGTAATGCATTGTGAAGCCCCACTATCAACAACCCACAATTCATTATTTCTGGATGTTGGTTCACCAGAAACAGCCAAACCAATGCCCTTTTTAGCCTTCCCACTGCTATTCACATTCTGTTTTCTACCCTTTCTACAGAATTTGGCTATATGCCCTCTAGCCCCACAAGAATAACATTTCTTGACGTTGTAAGCAGTGGAGAATGGCTGCTCCTCTTGTGGCTGTGTCTCTCTCAGCTGGTCTCTGTCACGCCTTCTTCTGGACTCTTCCAGCAGTCTCCCAGTAATGTTAGTCAATGTCAGTTCCTCTCTGGTCAGGACTTCCAAAGAAGAAACATACCCATCATAACTCTCATCCAAAGATGACAGAATAATGTAGACCTGATGCAACTCTGAAAAAATCAGCTCCTTTTCATGAAGCTCTTGAAAAGTTGCCTTCATGTAGTTTAAATGGGTCAGCATATCTGCATTCTTCTGCAGACGAGCCCTAAACAGCTAACGTGTAAGGTGTATATGTGCACCCACACTGTCTCGAACATAAAGCCTTCACAAAATGCAAAACACCTAGCAGCAGACTCCTCACCACGAATATGGACAAGCTGCTGGTCATTCAGTTAGTCCAATAATGCACAGCTTTCTCATTGTTTCGTTTAAAGTCGTCTATCTTCTTTGCATCCTCTTCGTCATCTGGATCCCAAGCAGTAGTATCTGGTAGGTTATTTACAACAGTCCATAGTCCTTCCTTGCACAAAAGCAAGCAGCATTTCGTGGACCAGGAAACATAGTTTGTCCCATCTAACCGGGTTATCCAGGAGATGCCTGACAACAGTTCTTGTGCCATTTTACACCAAATAGCTAACACAAACTCAGCTAGGAATACTGTGTGAACTTACTCTCAGTACAGGCCTGGGCCCATAACCAGTGTTAAGGAATTTTGTTGTGCAGAGGTCTCCTTGTGCTACCAAAGAGTTGCACAGACAAGGAAGGGTACTGAGAGCAGCAAGAGTCACACAAGAGTATACTGAGTTGTAAAAGCAAAAAGTATTTTACTTTTGAGGTGGTGTAAAAACAAAAATGCACAGTCAAAAATAAACAGTCCAGGTCATAAACAATAGCAACAGTCCAAGGAGTAATCCAAACTACAAAGTCTTCTTACCGGTCCAGAGGTCAATACACAGTTCATGTTTACAACAGTAGTAAACCAACAGCAGAGCAAAAACAGTAATAGTAGAGATCAGTGAATTCAGAGAGAGAGAGAAAAGCTACGTTCCTAGCTCCCTCTTATGGCCATGAGAACACTTACACACCCATTGGCCAATTAACTTCTTAAAGACATAGCATTATGGTTAATATACTGTATTTTCAACCCAACATTGTAGGCTAACACCATATGCCTAACACACTGTATTTGTCTGAGGGTTTTTTTTCCAGAAACTGAAAGTTTAATTACATGCTATACAGCAGGAAAGGGAAGCTCCCTTCAAATCTGGGGAGGGTGGTGGCGGCTGTGCATTGTGGAAAATCTGGCTGGTCTACATTTATTTATTTATTTATTTATGGGACTTGTATGCCGCCCTATCTCCCGAAGGACTCAGGGCGGCTAACAATAAAAACAACAATACAAAAGTTTTAAAAAAATAAATAGCCCCAAAATAAATTAACTAAACAATTAAAAATTAAAACATTTTAAAAACCCATTGTCAATCCAGGTCAGCCTGATGAAAAAGGAAAGTTTTGAGGTCGCGGCGAAAGGACCGGAGATCCGGGGCCATCCGGAGCTCAAGGGGGAGTTGGTTCCACAGGGCTGGCGCTCCCACAGAGAAGGCCCTCCCCCTGGGGGTCGCCAGCCGACATTGTCTAGCCGACGGCACCCTGAGGAGGCCCTCTCTGTGTGAGCGCACTGGGCGATGGGAAGTCGTCCCCGGCAGCAGACGGTCCTGCAAATATCCCGGGCCTAGGCCATGTAGGGCTTTAAAGGTAAGTACCAGCACCTTAAATCTCACCCGGAAGACAACCGGTAACCAATGCAGCTCACGCAGGAGGGGTGTAATATGGGAGTATCTGGATGCTCCCATCACAACCCGCGTGCCCGCATTCTGTACTAGCTGGAGCCTCCGGGTGGTCTTCAAGGGCAGCCCCATGTAGAAAGCATTGCAGTAATCTATCCGAGAGCTAACAAGTGCATGAGTGACTGTACATAGGGCATCTCAGTCCAGATAGGGGCGCAACTGGCGCACCAGGCGAACCTGGGCAAATGCCCCCCTGGCCACGACTCCAATATGATCTTCAAAACTGAGTCGTGAGTCCAGGAGGACGCCTAAATTGCGTGCCCTATCAACGGGAGGTAACACCTCTCCTCCCATAACCAAAGATGGAACCTCTTGGACAAGTCGAGATGCCGGTACGTAAAGCCACTCAGTCTTGGCCGGGTTGAGCTGGAGCCTGTTCTTCCCCATCCAAATCCGTACCGCTTCCAGGCAACGGGACATCACATCGAGGGCATCGCTGGGTTGGTTCGGGGTGGAGATAAAAAGCTGGGTATAATCATCATATTGATGATACCTCACCCCGAAACCACGGATGATCTCACCCAGCGGCTTCATATAGATGTTGAACAGGAGGGGCGAGAGTACCGACCCCTGAGGCACCCCACAACTAAGGGGCCTAGGGGTTGACCTCTGCCCTCCTGCCAACACCGTCTGCGAACGGCCCGAGAGGTAGGAGGAGAACCACCGTAAAACGGTGCCTCCCACTCCCAACCCCTCAAGACGTCGCAGCAAGATACCATGGTCGATGGTATCAAAAGCCGCTGAGAGGTCTAAAAGGACCAGGACAGAGGAATAACCCCTGTCTCGGGCCCACCAGAGATCATCCACCAGCGCGACCAATGCCGTCTCTGTGCTGTACCCGGGCCTGAAACCCGATTGGTATGGATCCAGATACTCAGTTTCATCCAGGACCAAAGGGAGCTGCTGTGCCACCACGCTCTCAACAACCTTCGCAAGGAAGCGAAGGTTGGAGACAGGACGAAAGTTATTTAAAATAGCTGGATCCAAGGCAGGTTTCTTGAGGAGGGGCCTTACCACCGCCTCTTTCAAGGCGGCAGGGAAGCACCCCTCACTCAAGGAAGCATTGATAACTGCCAGAAGCCAGCCTTGTGTAACCTCCCGAGCCACATAAACCAGCCAGGAGGGACACGGGTCCAACAAACACGTGGCGGCACTTAATTTCCCCATGATCCTGTCCACTTCATCCGGAGTCACAGGATCAAACTCTTCCCAAATATTATCGGCCAAACCCATCGTTTCCCCTTCGTCAGATACTGCCCAGTCGGAGTCCAAGCCAGCCCGAATCTGAGCAATTTTATCCACCAGATACTCACTAAACTCCTTGGCCCGTCCCTGCAAGGGGTCCTCTCCCGTTCCCTGATTTAAAAGGGAACGGGTCACCCTAAACAGGGCGGCTGGGCGGTTATCTGTGGATGCAATGAGGGTGGCGAAGTGAGCACGCTTTGCCACCTCCATTGCCACAAGATAAGATCTAGAAAAGGATCTTAACTGTGTTCGGTCAGACTCGGACCGACTGGACCTCCTTCTCCGGCGCTTCATCTCCCGCAGGTCCGCGGAGAACCAAGGAGAGAGCCGGGATCTGCGCCGGGTCAGAGGCCGCAAAGGCACAACATGGTCGAGAGCCTCCGAAGCAGCCCGTTGCCAGGCGTCAACTAAGGTCTCGACCGGGCTGTGGGAAAGGGAGGAAGGAATCAGTCCAAGCGCCGTCTGGAACCTAGCTGGGTCCATCAGGCGCCTGGGGCGGAACCACCTGGTCGGTTCCGCCACCCAGCAGCGGGGAGTGGCATGACGGAGGCCCAACCGCAGGAGATAATGGTCTGTCCATGAAAGGGGTTGAGATGTTGGAGTAACCCCACCCAGACCATTAAGCCACTGCCCAGAGATAAAAATAAGGTCGGGCATGTTTCCCCCCTCGTGAGTCGGACCCTGAATAATCTGGGTCAGGTCCATGGCTATCATGGAAGCCATGAACTCTCGGGCCACCCCCGACGCACCACCCAGGGAAGGCAGGTTAAAATCTCCCAGAACCATAAGCCTGGGAAACTCAACCGCCAACCCCGAGAGAGCGTCGAGTAGCCTGGGCAGGGCCGTTGCCACCCAGCTGGGAGAAAGGTACGTAAGCAACAGACCCAACTGACCCCCAGGACCCCACCTCAGGAGAAGGGACTCACATCCGCCTATCTGAGGGGCAGTGGTCTCCCGCGGACAAAGGGCCTCCTTAATAACAACTGCCACCCCTCCGCCCCTACCCTGAGCCCGAGGCTGGTGAAGCACACGGAAGCCTGGTGGGCATAATTCAATCAAAGGGACCCCTCCCTCCAGGCCCAACCAGGTTTCAGTGATGCATGCCAGGTCTGCGTCTTCCTCCTTAATCAATTCCCGAATGAGGGGAGCTTTATTCACCAGAAGACCTGGCATTCAAATAAACCAGCCTGAGCTCAGGTACCTGTCCTCCCCCACCCCCGGAAAAGCAGGATGAAGCCAGAGGGTCGGAGCGTGCCACCACTCGGAGATAGCGGGGGCGCGATCCCAAGTTTCGATATGGCCCTCTGTTCATCCGTCTGCCGCCATTCCCTTTCCTGCCGCCATTATCCTTTCCCGACTCCTCAGCTGTTGTGGTCTATAGTTTTCACAAGTGCAAATAATGTCTTTATTTGTCTGCAAATGATGCGAGTTATAGTATAACATCTTTGGACTCCACATACCTTAAGCTATGAACAGCTGTTTAGCTTCATCTTTGGTTTAGTTAAACTTTTGTTTAGAATTCAGGGGTGTCAAACTCACAATGTCACATGACGTATTGTTACTTTTTTGCCATTGCCGGCAATGGGGTGGGCACAGTTTTGCTATGATGCATCCAGCCCGTGGGCCGGCAGTTTGACACCCCTGGTTTAGATGAATACTTTAAAATATTCACATGGAAAATATTTACCTGCCTTACAAATACATACATTTATGGATTTTCTTATTCCATCACCTGTCTTTTAAAAATTGGGTTCCTATGCTATAGAACGGGGGTGTCAAACTGCTGGCCCATGGGCCGGACGTGTCATCGAGAAACCACACCCACCCCATTGCCAGCAATGACAAAAAAGCTCTGATACGTTGCGCGACATCACGTGACGTCGCGAGTTTGACATGTCTGCTATAGAACATACAATTTTTGAAGCCAAGGAACCTTCTAGCTACACGCCTTCTTTCCATTCTCTCCTCGGTCACCTCTGAACCAAAGCAGCTGTCACAGTGAAGTTCAAAAGAACTTCAGTAAATGTGTGCAACTGAAGTCTACAGCTGAGAAGCCTTAGAGTGCTAATGGATACAAGCAAGACATTGTTGCTTAAGGTCTCTTACCTAAATCTTGCCAGATTCCGCTCAAAGTCTTGTTTCTCTCGTTGGAAATCCTGAATATATTTCATCTAAAAAACAGAGAAAAGAGGAAAAATATTCCACAGCTATTTATGTATGTGGTGTCTATATGAAGTTCTTGCACACAAGCCCTCTCAACAGGGATAGAGATTTCTTGACTCTTTATGCTGAATATCTAGTTCCCCTAATTCTATGTTCTGAAATCCCAGTTACATGGTCTGTGTGTGTACAAAATGCCTATCTTGTCTTCCACAGAGCCCTGTGACTGCTCCTTATCTGCAGGAATGGCATGAGAGGCTTAATTTCTTGGCATGCAGAGCTAAACTGTCCCAAGCAAGTGTACTTCCATTCTGCCCAGAAGGTCAACTGGATGGAGAAAGTAAACAGTCTACCACAAACATCCCCCCTATGCTATCATACTTTCTTTCTGGGTTCCAGACAGGACAAAGACCTTACGCTCTTCAATGTTGGGAAATTGGCAAAAAACCCAGCAACAGACAAGCTGGCAAATAGGAATCAACCATTTCCTGATTCTATCTAGGCAGGTCCCTTCAAAATACTAAGCAAGTTTACAGCTGTAGCATCTTGAGTTCATAGCTCAGAGCAAGAACTGTGTGAATTTTAAATGTTCCTCTACTCAGAAATCTTTCCTGCAGCCAGCAAGGCTTATACAGGTTAAGTTTGTGGCACATTTGTATATATCAGTTCTCTAGAATGTTATCTTGCTTTCCATTTTGTTAAGCAGAAACTCAGATAAAGGAGGCTTATGTTCATAAAGGTAAGGTTGTTGTTGTTTTTTAAAAAAAAGCAAATTAAATAAAGCCAACCTCTTATGAGGAACTCCCTACTGTTTTCAGCACTAACACTGAGCTGACTCCACTTGTATCTTTCACTGGTTTCTGCATTTCTTTTATGATCAGGAAAGAGCTCTGTGCTGTTACCATTTAAAATAGGGATGCAGAAATTATGGCCCTGGAGTTCCATGTAGCCTATTTTTAGTGGCCCCAGAAGTAATAGGGCCAAAAATATATTTTGAACTTTTGTTATTTAGAGTTTCTTTTTTGTATATGGGTAATCCTTGCCTAATGACTGGTCACGTAGCGACCATTCTAAGTTACGACAGATCTCCAAAAAGGTACTTGCAACCTGGTTCCAGAGTTCTGATGGCCGCATCCCCCCCCCACTGCAGTCAGGTGATCACATTTTGGACACTTGGAAACCGGCTCATATTTACAGCCTTTTGCAAGATCCTGCGGACACATGACCATGATTTTTGGTGGTTTTTGACAGTTTCCAGCAAAAAGCACCCATTGGATAAAATGGATTCGTTTAACAACTACAGCATTCACTCAATAACTGTGGTGTTCGCTTAATGAGTGTTGCAAAAAAGTTGGAAAATTGGGCATGGTCACATGGTGACCTGCTTAATGACTGTCATGACTTACAAATGTAATTCCAAGCTCAATTCCAGTTGTAAGTCGAGGACTACTTGTATAGGGGGATTTTAATAGACAAAAGAGGCACCTTGCAAATGCTTAGACATCTCTTAAAATTCTGCCACTCAAAATGAACCGTACAATACACCAGCTGATTTTTGAAGTGTGGATCTCAACATGCTATACAAAACATGGTGCAGCCCTCAAGCCATCAGAAGTTGTTCACTAAATGTCAAGTGATGCCAATTCAGCAGGCCAGTAGAGTCAAGGTCCTTTAGTCACCCACTTTGCCACCCAGATATATAAAGGTTACAACCAATTCATGGGAGGGTTATTCTAGAACAGAAAGGAATAAAAACAGGCCCTTCACAAGGAAAGCATCCAGCTTTAAGCTCAAGATCCTAACAATCTGCAGCCATTATTAAACAACAGTCTAAAGAAATTGTCCTATAAACTCATTCTAAGGTTCATAATTTCTGCTTTACAATGGTAACACATTTGCAGAGCCCTTGAGAAAGGGAATACCCTTTTTGCAGAAAGCACAAGATATGTAATTTGTAGGTACTATGTTTCCCAAGAAGAAAATACTAGTTTTTTCCTTTCTCTTTCTCTTACTTGCAGAGCTTTACTGGAAGTTATGGAAATCTGCCACTCCTGATACCCCTTACCACATTTTTAAATATGTACTGCTCACCTTTTTCTTTTCGGGGAGCTCCTTATATTTTTTTGAGAGAATCTTGGTTAGATCCAGATTGCTCATCTCTGGATGTAGCTTAGCATACTTTGCTCGCTTTTCCATGAAGAAACGGAAATATGGAGTCAAAGGTTTTTTGGGGAAGTCAGGATGCTTCTGAATAAGGGCAGGAGAGAAAGTAAATAAGGAAAAAATATTTTGAGAAGATTTGTTTTCCCACAAAAAGCAAAGTTTTACTTAATCTTCTTGTGTGTTTTGTTTGTAACGTTTTCAATAAAAGTTGAGCTCAGCCAAGAATTTGGAATAAAGTGATAGCATATTTAAGTAACACCTTCAATTAAACTCAACCATGAAACTCCACTGATCTAATGTAAGCTTTATTTCAGCTTAACATCTCTATGTGACCACAAACAGAAATGCAACTACTTCTGAAGATTCAGTTGCTTCTAGAGGAGATGGGCAGCACACAAATCAAATCAAATAAATAAAATACAGTATAAAGAATTTAAATGTCTGTCTGTCTGTTCCGTCATTGCTTTTTGTTATCTTTTTAAACTAGTTGTTCCTAGGCTGAGGTAGGTTACCTTTGTAAGGCAGACCAGCAAACATTGAAGTCTTCCACAGCCTTCCCAACTGTTAATTATTATTGCTACACATTATTTATTAGATTTCTCTCCTTTCATTCAAGAGCTCAAGTTGACATGTATAGTGTTCCCTTCTCTATTTTCCTACGACAAGAACCTGGCAAGATAAGTTAGCCTGAGAGAGTGACTGGCCTAAAATCTCCATGTAAAGCACCTGTGGTATCTCCAATTCTAGGAAGACCAAGATTCAATCAGAGTTGGCAATATTATCCTGGCATAAAGTAGTTCCTACATTCAAAATGCAACACTATAAACCTAAAGGTATGACTAGAATCCTGAATTTAACATTCATCATTAGTAGCAATGCAAGAAATTGGAGACGTTTTCCATTAAACTGCATTTTTTTTACAAATCATACAAAACATTTCATTACTGTAGAGGCTCCAAGCTTCAGTGAGCATTGTAGGAATTCAGGGGCTGTTTACCGTAATTGTAATACCTGTTAATAACTATGCCACTAGTCAGTCTTTCTTAAAAAATGGGACTGAGAACTAGTTTTCCACTATCATTTCATAACCAATAAAGAAACCTGTGGCCCCTGGAAACTGCTTCTGGACTTCTTGCTTGAAACTGAAAAAAATGAAAATTTGATCACATAGAATTCCTTCTCTAGAAGAATGGCAGTCCAAATTGTGTTAATATGCATCTATGTAAAAAACAAAAACCACCCCTTCATTTAAAGAATAACTGACACAGAATTGGACATGAGAACAGTTGATGGATTATACAGGTGAAAGTCGAAAAATTAGAATATCATGCAAAAGTTCATTTATTTCAGTAATGCAACTTAAAAGGGGAAACTAATATATGAGATAGACTCATTACATGCAAAGCAAGATAGTTCAAGCCGTGATTTGTCATAATTGTGATGATTATGGCGTACAGCTCATGAAAACCCCAAATCCACAATCTCAGAAAATTAGAATATTGTGAAAAGGTGCAATATTCTAGGCTCAAAGTGTCCCAATCTAATCAGCTAATTAAGCCATAACACCTGCAAAGGGTTCCTGAGCCTTTAAATGGTCTCTCAGTCTGGTTCAGTAGGAATCACAATCATGGGGAAGACTGCTGACCTGTTTGGGGACTTTCACAAGGAGTGGACTGAGGCTGGAGTCAGTGCATCAAGAGCCACCACACACATGGGCTTCAAATGTCGTATTCCTCTTGAACAACAAACAACGTCAGAAGCGTCTTACCTGGGCTAAAAAAAACCAGACCTGGTCTGTTGCTCAGTGGTCCAAAGTCCTCTTTTCTGATGAGAGCAACTTTTGCATCTCATTTGGAAACCAAGGACCCAGAGTCTGGAGGAAGAATGGAGAGGCACACACTGCAAGATGCTTGAAGTCCAGTGTGAAGTTTCCACAGTCTGTGTTGATTTGGGGAGCCATGTCATCTGCTGGTGTTGGTCCACTGTGCTTCATTAAGTCCAGGGTCAACACAGCCGTCTACCAGGAGATTTTGGAGCACTTCATGCTTCCTTCCGCAGACAAGCTTTATGGGGATGCTGACTTCATTTTCCAGCAGGACTTGGCCCCTGCCCACACTGCCAAAAGCACCAAAACCTGGTTCAATGACCGTGGGATTACTGTGCTTGATTGGCCAGCAAACTTGCCTGACCTGAACCCCATAGAGAATCTATGGGGCATTGCCAAGAGAAAGGTGAGAGACATGAGACCGAACAATGCAGAAAAGCTGAAGGCCGCTGTTGAAGCATCCTGGTCTTCCATAACACCTCAGCAGTGCCACAGGCTGATAGCTTCCATGCCACACCGCATTGAGGCAGTAATTGCTGCAAAAGGGGCCCAAACCAAGTACTGAGTACATATGCATGCTTATACTTTTCAGAGGTCCGATATTGTTCTATGTACACTCCTTGTTTTATTGATTGCATGTAATAATCTAATTTTCTGAGATTGTGGATTTGGGGTTTTCATGAGCTGTACGCCATAATCATCACAATTATGACAAATTGTATGATAAAATACAACATAGGAAAATATGAGGTATATTAAATAATCAAAGTATTACAAGATATGTTGTTTTGTTATGTTTAGACCTTCAAGAAACTATGTCCCACCTATGTGGGCAGAAAAAGGAAGCAGCATCACAAAAAGAAAAAAAGTAACACTTACTTTGGGCTTTAGCCCTGTCACCTGGAAAAAGAATAGCCCTCAACTGGACACCAAATACATAATTTCCTCTGAATACTGTACTTTTAATTAAATAATGCAGCTTTTTAATGTTTGATGTCTAGGAATGTTTCCAAGTTTGCAGAGTGTGTATTTACTATTCATTATTCTTGCAAAACTGATAAAATAGATTTGTATGTATTCTTGCAATGTTCTAAGGAAAGCAGTCAGGTTGTCAGCAGGTCAGGCAGGCACAGTAAGGAATAGCTCCATCTGGATTCCTTCAGATTCAAGTAATCTGAAAATGACTTAAATCCAGCATGGAGACTGGGTTTGGAATAGCTGTGCCTTAAATATCTTGCATGCAATGTAATTGCCAATGGAGCAGTTCAATGCAGTTGTCTCTAAGAGAATAGGTTTGGGTATACAGGGCTGCAGAAATTAAGCAGCAGATTCCTGTAACAGAGCACGATACATGCAAGACACTAGGGGTGGAGCTATTTGGACTTCAGCTTGTTTCCAGAACTCATTATCAAAACTTACCAAAAGTTTTCAAGAAAAATGTGATTTGCTATATTTAAGAACGATTTACAAAGAGGTCACATAGAAAGGAAATGTGTTTGAGGGGGAGGCAGTCTTTCAAATGATACATCAAGAAATCACGTGAAAACATAGCCACTTCAAAACCAAGTGACTTTCAACTGGCCCTCGCACTTACAACCATTGCAGCATCCCCATGGCCATGTAATCAAAATTCATGTGCTTAGCAACTGTTATGTATTTACGATGGTTGCAGCATCCCAGGTTCATGTGATCACCATTCATAACCATCCCAGCTGGCTTCTGACAAGCAAAGTCAATGGGGGCAGCTGCATTTGCTTGATGAGCGTATGATTCACTTAACTGGAGTGATTCTTTTAAAAAATATGACAAAAATGGTTGTAAAATTGGCCATGACAAGTAACAAAGAATTTCCTTGTTTTGGTTTTCTGTAATATATCATAGAATGAAGGCAGATTCCCCTATCCAGATTTCATCCAACAATTATTTGTAAAGTGTTCAGTTAGACAATACAGTACCATTTGCAAAGACCCACACAAAGAAACATTATGAGCAGGCCTAGGGTAGGGAGATTAACTACCGGTAAACCAAATTTATCTGTTCTCAGAGAGACCCACCATGTTTATTAATTCTGCACAAATTAATATTCTGGATTTCAAACAAGGCATGAAGGGCAAAGTTATTCTGTTGAATGTCTTCACCAGGAAAATTTTGAACAAGTTCAGCTACATTTCAAATAGAGGCGGCAGAAATACATTCTCTTCATCATCCGCTAATTAGAAGAATGGAATGCCAAAGCAATGGATTATGCAGAGACATTAACTGTAATTCGCCATGCAAATCTTTACAAGGAAGAGGAAAGATCTTACTAATTTTAATGTGCATAATGGGACAAGACTAACAGCATCTGATTGTGGGGGAAATGCCAGCTCCATGAAATTGCTTTTTTTATGATTTACATTCAAGCATGGCCACCCTGGCTTTCAATCAGTTTTAATAAATACTGTAACATGCCTGTTAACATAATTGTAACAATTCTTTCTTGGCATACATTCTGGTATGAGTCATTTTCAATGTTTCACACTCTTAACAGCAATGTCTATTAAAGGTATATTTACTTCTATCTTTAATTCAGAAATAAATGGAACCCTGCCCCTGCCCCATAATACTTAGATAACAAACTATATTCAAAAATTGTACATGCTAGTGGCATTATTTCATGTCACAATGTGACCTCCGATAAACTTGTGATTCTCAATATTCACATCATCCACTTTTACCAATACTGTACAATGAATAGCTACATACCTAGGACCTTTCTAAACTTTCTCCTATTCACATGAATTGGAATGATTTTAATAGCTTTTAGCAAAGCTTACACTTGAAACACAAATATACAATTATGTATCCATGTGCACATCCACAGTAGGGGCACATCTGATACAATTGTTAAGGTGTTTGATGAGGGAATGGGAGGACTCACTGCAGCCAGGTGGGCGTGAACGGGTAGACGTGGCCATCTGAGTGCTGCCAGGTGGGCATGGGTAAGTGGGCGGGGCTGGCTGACGCAAAGGATTAGGTGCAGCCCATTCCAGGCGGATGACTTGCGGTGGTTGGGTGGGCATGGCCAAGTGGATGCAATCACGTCGGTGTGGATGGCTAGGCCACCCAACCAAACAGAGGAAATAGATAAACTTTTTGCTAGTCAGCTAACTAAGGTATGTAGAAAGCACATCACAATAGTAATGGGGGACTTTAATTACCCTGGCATCAACTGGGAGACAAACTGCACCACGTGGAAAATCAAACAGAAAGTAGAGAAGGGAACTAGGGAATTAGCCATATTGGATCTAATTCTCACTAAAAGAGATGAAATGATAGAAGGTGTTGAAGCCACAGGAACCTTGAGGGGGGTGATAGTGCAAAATTGGAATTCAACATTATGGAAGCACAAGCAATACAGTCAAACTAGAGTCTTGGATTTAAGAGAGCTAATTTCAATAAATTTAGAGAAGGCTTAGGAAGGATTCCATGGATGAGAATCCTCAAGGGGAAAACAACTCAAGAAGCTTGGGAAATTTTGAAAAAAAAGTCTAGCACAATACCAACAAAGAAAAATAACAGCTCTCAAAAGATATCAGCATGGCTGCACAAAGAACTCTCTGATAAATTGAAAGATAAAAAGACAAGCATAAAAAGTAGAAAGGGGCACATAACTAAGGCACAATATCAGCAAATAGTCCAAGCCTGCAAAGATGAAATGAGGAAAGCTAAGGATCAAAATGAACTAAGGCTTGCGACCAAAGTCAAAAATAAGAAAAAAACTACTTTCAACATGTAAAAAGCAAGAAAAAAGTTAAAGAAATGATTGTGGCAAGAAGGTGACAAGCAACAGGGAGAAAGCAAAACTATTTAACTCATTTTTTTTTGCATCTGTCTTTACACAAAAGGAAAAAAAACAGTCCAACCTATCAGAAACAATACAACAAAAAATAGATTAGAAACACAAATTAAGATAAGCAAGAAAATGGCAAGTGAGCTCCCATGCAGCCTAGACGAGTTCAAATTACCAGGACCAGACGGATTACACCCCAAGGTTCTCAAGGAACTGGCAGATATGATCTCAGAACCACTGAACTATATTTTTCAAAGATCCTGGAGCACTAGGGAACTACCAGAGGACTGGAAAAGAGCTGATGTAGTTCCCATCTTAAAAAAAAAGGGAAGAAAGGAAAAAAAATAGATCCAGGAAACTACAGACCTATTAGCTTGACCTCAATACCTGGGAAGATTCTGGAAAAGATAATCAGACAACAAATCAACGAACACCTACAGGCAAACAAATTCATTACTAAAAGCCAACATGGGTTTGTCTAAAACAGATCATGCTAAACAAATCTTATTGCATTCTTTGACCAAGTGACAAAATTAGTGGACCAGAGGAATGCTGTGGATACAATTTACTTGGACTTCAGTAAGGCATTTGATAAAGTTGGTATAGGGTTTCCTGCCTGAGCAGGGGGTTGGACTAGATGACCCCCAAGGTCCCTTCCAACTTTACTATTGTTAAATTCAAGAGTGAAACCTTTCCAGCAGATGAACTTAAAACATTCCCTCCTGCTAACTTTGGGCTGTTCTTAAGAGTACAGAGAGAGAAAGGGAGAAGAAAAACAAACAAACAAATTTTCTTCACTCTGTTTGTTGGCCAGACAGAGTGAGGGTATATTCTTTTATGGGTTATTTTAAGAAGAATTTTTAGCAGAATTTTAAAATTCTTTTCTCTTTGGGTTAGAAACAATTAACAGTCACATTTACCTCACATACAAAGACTTTGACACACATACAGTATACACACAAAGACAAGAGAACAGAAAAGGAAACAGAAGTCTTAGTTTTACACATCCTAGTCATTCCCATCATTAAGTCAAATTAGGGAAGGCACATCTTAAACATACCACGTGGTTGCATAGAGAGAAAGAGAATCACTACCGTATTTTCCGGCGTATAAGACGACTGGGCGTATAAGACGACCCCCTACTTTTCCTGTTAAATTATAGGGTTTGGGCTATACTCGCCGTATAAGACTACCCCTCTTCCAACGCACACCAAATAAAAATTAAAAAACATCAGATTTAATTTTAATATAGTAATTTTAATTCAAATGCTTATGACACACAGGTACTTAGTAGGAAAACTGTTGCCGAAAGGCCACATCTTTGCTGACGGATGTCAAGCCGTCCTCAACGAAGCACAGTCAACCAGCCGTGGAACAGTTAACAAAATGAATGCTTATTCACAGGTCCGAAAACAAGTTGGAAGTCAGCGTTGGAAGCCATACGCCTCCAACGCACATTTTATAGCCGATACATGTCTCGACTCCACCCTTCCCTGTGCAAACCAACATCCGGCCAGTGCCTATAAACATCCCACCCCTTTTCCATTTCCCTGCGCGCTCCTGCGCCCACGTTCCCCCGTGTGCCATCCATGGCAAGGTTAGTATCCTGGGTGACTCTTCTCCAAACCCCTTCTACCCCAACCCGGGTGAAAACACTAACGTGCTCCCAGTGTGTGCCTATCCCTCTCCAACCAACTGCCCCCCCATCCCTATCTGGCTCCAGCGGGCTCGTCCACACGTCCCAGGGCCACCCTCCAGCAGTCCCCGGCTCCGGTCCATCTGACACCGACGGAAAACAGCCGGCCCTTGCCTCCAGCGCGCAGGCTATAGCATGCAGTCCCGGCACAGGTCCGTCGGCAGGCAAGGGAACAGCTGGCATGTTTTGTAGTGCCCAGGCTCCCTGTACGGCAAGGCAGACTGGGCTGTCCTCCTGAGTGCCTGCGGGGTCCTCAGCAAAGCCCTGCAACGCAGGCGCGTGCAAATGCCGTGAAGCAGCTGGTCGTCGGGTTTGCAGAGCCAGGAACCGACGATCAGCTGATAGTCGGTCTTGCTGATTACTGGCGACCTCCTCCCTTGTTTGTCGGAGCGCCAGGTCATGGAGCGAGCCATGTACAGCGGGGGGGTGAATAGTTGAAGCAGGGCTTGTTTTTGGAATGAGACACCCCCCCTGCGTAGTGTCGGGCCCACAGGGCTGGACAACGGACAGCAATTTTGTGATTCCCTCCCCCCCCCCATCAATGAGCTGCCGAGGGTGCCTGCGTGTGTGTATGTGTGGAGGGGTGTTGCCTCTGGTTTTTCCTGTAACATCGGACAATAAAACCACCCCTAACCCTAACCCCCGGCGTATAAGACGACCCCCAACTTTTGAGAAGATTTTCATGGGTTAAAAAGTCGTCTTATACGCCAGAAAATATGGTATTTCTTATTTTCACTTTGAGTACCTTTATTTAGCCAAATTGGTTTCCCAGAAAAGCCCTGAGCAAAGCCCATTTCTCACAAATTTGTCCTGCTTGCTTCCTTTTCATACCATGCAGGACAGGCACTCACCTCGCCCCACACCTTGAGCAAATCTCCAGTAAGTGACCTAATTCCCACTGTCAAACTACAGCTAACCATGTTCCCCTTACGATGTGGGGTTCAATCGGCTCAGTCGGGTTCCTAGCAGCACTTCCCAGCTGCTCTCAGCAACACTATCCCTGCTGCCCTGCCTGTAGGTTTTTGGGCTCAAAAAAATCCCCAGGAAGACTTCGGTTCCCTAACGAAGTACTACTGGCCCTTCCTACCTAGGGAACTCCCTGCCGTCACTTTGCAGAACTAAAAAACAGTCCAAGGAGGACCCGCCACAACAGGTACCTGGCCTCCTTCTCTTACCACCGCCTGTCAGTTTTCAGACTTAGGAGAAGTCTGGGAAGACCTGTGCTTTGTGCACTAGTACAGGCCCTTCCTATAGATGAGCTTTGCTTACAGGGCCTTACCAGTTGGTTGCCCCAAATCCAATTGTCTCATTCACTCATTCCATTCCATTTTCACACAGCCTTTCCCTTTTCCCTAACAGAAGGTCCTGCACTCTGGCCAAACCCCCATGCTTTCCAGGGTCTGCAACTTGAAGAGATCCTTTCTGTGGCTAGGAAAGACCAGAGGGAGCAATATCCAACTGTGATTGGGAAAAAGGTCTTCTCACTCACACACACAGAGACACATACACACATTTCTTTCACTCCCCTGGGCTTTAAAGTTAAAATTTAGAGGTACTCACTGTAATGTATTGGCTGTTTCTATTAAAATCACTTGCTTAATGTCTGATCACTTGCTTAATGCCTGACCTAGATTTCTGTGTTATGTAACAGTTGCTGTTACTGAGCCAGACTTGCTGTCTCCAGGCTGATAATTAGGTTTGGGGCAGGAAACTGCTACTTTAAACCTATTGGTTGCCGCCTAGAGGCCAACCATATAAATAGCTGCGCAGCAGCCATTAGCTTGCTTCTGTTCTGTTCTGAGTTAATACATTTGTTGCTGTTTCAACACATCATCTCGCTTAATGCCTTTGAACCAAAAATACAACACTGGCAATGAAGGTGTGATGTGCTGCTTCACTGGAAGTCTGAAGTAACTAGGGGGTGAGCCCAGCACAGAGCCTGGCAGGAACCACGTTCCCCCCCTCGGTCTGCCAGCAAGACACGCTGGAGACCACCTCGCCCTAATGATCCATCCTAGGGCCTACGCAGAAGCCAGCAGCACAAGGCAACATGAGCAATGAGCAACACAAGCAACTCACCATGGCGAAAGTGGGGAAACTCAAAGAGTTCGATGTCACACACCTGGAGAGATGGGTGTCCTACATTTCTCGCATTGAAAATTACCTCTGCGCCAACCAGTTCGGCAAAGACGGACTGAAGGCCACGACTCTCCTCTGCGTGTGCGGCCCAGCCACCTTTGACATTGCTGAGAACCTGGTTGCACCAACGCTGCTCGAGTCCGTCACCTACGCGGACTTAAAGAAAAAGCTCCGAGACCACTTCGAGCCCAAATTATCCATCATAGCATGGAGGCATGCTTTTGAGCAGCAGGAACAACAGCCCGGTGAGACGGCCACAGAATTCATCGCTGCTCTTTGTCAAGCGTCCCGTCTCTGCAATTTTGCAGATTTGGAGGAGAGACTAAGAAACCGCTTAGTCTGTGGACTCCGGAACCAAGAGCTCCAACAAAAACTGTTCACCAAGGAGACTCTGTCACTATAAGAGTCCTTGAAGGAGGTCATGGTGGACGAAGCTGCCGGAGGGGCCGTTAAAGTGCTGCAGGCCTCCAAAAGCGCAGCAAGCACTGAAGCCGTCCACCACAATGATGCTGAATGGATGGAAGACACCAAATCTGACTACGAGGTTGACAAGCTACAGAAGCACCAGAAGGGACTGCAGCCAGTTGACAAGGCAGTTCCGTTCCTTATATGCATGGGCTGTGGGGGCCATCAACACGCAGAATGCTGATTCCGAACAGCAACATGCCGGGCGTGTGGCAAACCAGGCCACATCGCCGCTGTCTGCCGAGGTTGCCAGAGGGACCGTCAGCAGGAAGATTCATTCAGGAGAGGTACCGGGGCCCCGGAGCAACACCGAGTAGGGTTCTACTCCAGCTGGAGGAGCGTGTTCTGCACTGGTGCCCACCGCCCACTTAAACAGGAGCTTTGACTTCAAGTCAAGCTTCAGGGAGTTCCATGAAAAATGGAACTGGACACAGGTGTTCTGTACCAGCCTGCTACCGGCCCTGCAGCAAAAGCAGGGACAACCCCTTTACAAACGGCAAGAGGCTGGAATAAAGCCTGCCAAATTTATTAACATAAAACAGAGCAAGACAAGACACCAACCATGAAACAGGAGCTATGAAACAGGAACTATCCAAGCGGTTGCCTTCAGCAAACCAGCCCTCCCACACATTCCCCTTAAATACAGTTCAGGGCGTGGCCTCTCTCTGCCTCCTTCCGAGGTGCCCCATTGCCTTCCTCTGTTTACTCCTGATTGACTGCCTCCTGCGTCGGGCGTCCATGAACAGGGCCAGCTGTGGGTCATCTTCATCCACGCTGTCAGGCTCACACAGCTGGGTCTCCGTCGTGACCAAGTGGGAGGGGCCCAGCTGAGGGCTCTGCGGAGCCTCAAGGCCATCATCAGCAAGGTCTTCAACATCCCCCTCCTCCTCCTCTGAGTCGTCCGACCCAACTGCCGAACCCACAGGCTGACCCTGAATCACAACAACAGGCTCAGCCGTGTCCATCAACTCCATTGGAACCTTCCGGCACATATGCAACTGCAGCAACAGAAGGGTCAAACTTCGGCCATCTAACCTGCTCCGCACAGACTTCCAAACCTCCCGAGTGGTGGTCAAGGGCGAAGCCACATTTCTGGTGAATTTCAAGGGGTTTACAGGCCAACTAGATGTTGTCATGGTGGAAGGCCAACGCACGAGCCTCATAGGGCTCAATTGGTTTGATGCATTCGGCATCCAAGTAACTGGCATTCACCGAACACAGGCGGCAGACTTGTCTTCAGTTTTCCAAGAGTTCGCAAATGTTTTCAGTCCAAGCCTAGGAGAGTACAAGGGCTTTCAAGCTTGATCCCTTGGTAGCGCCAATCCGGGTAAAGCCTCATCGAGTGCCTTTCACTTTAAAGCCCAAAATCGATGCAGAGCTGGATAAGCTGGTCAGTCAGGGGGTATTCCAGCCCGTAGATAGTGGGGTGTGGGAGACCCCCATAGTAACACCACTTAAGGCCAATGGAGAAGTATTTGTGCTGACTTGTAAGTACACCATTAACCGGGCACTTGAACAGCACGCGTACCCAGTGCCAGTTGTCAGCCATATTTTGGCATCTTTGCAGGGAGGCAGCGTGTTCGCCAAATTAGGCCTATCAACAGCTGCCGGTGGACAAGGCCATGGCAGCTGCCCAAACCATTGTTACCCATCGGGGGGGGGCCTTCAAGGTCAAGCGCCTACAGTTTGGAGTGAGTGTAGCACCAGGGATTTTCCAAGGAGTAATAGAGCGCATGCTCAAGGGCATCCCGGGGTTCTGCCTCTACTTCAATGATTGCTGGGGAGTCTACAGAAGTTCTGGCTGGCTGAACAGTTTAGAGCCGTCCTTCAGCGGTTCGGCACAGTGGGACTTAAATTAAAAAAAGAGAAGTGCAAGATTGGGGTGCAGTCAACTGAGTTCCTTGGATTCCACCTAGATGCCGAGGGCATTCATCCTGCGGATTCAAAGCTGAAAGCGATTCAGCAGGCCCCAAGCCCTCAGTACAAGGGTGAGCTTCAAGCTTTCTTGGGCCTTCTTAATTTTTATCATGCATTCCTCCCACATAAGACCGCAGTGGCAGAGCCGTTACACCGGCTCTTAGACAAAAAGGCTCAGTGGCAGTGGACCAATGTCCACGAAATAAGTTTCCAGGCAGTCAAATCACTGCTGTCCTCCAACTCGGTGCTCACTCATTTTAATGAAAAGCTGCCAGTCTGCGTCGCGTGTGATGCATCCTCCTATGGGGTTGGGGCTGTGTTGAGCCATTTGTCAGCTGATGGGAAACAGTCTCCCATCGCTTATTATTCAAGGACCCTGTCATCTGCAGAGTGCAATTACGCGCAGACTGACAAGGAGGTCCTTGGCCATTGTGGCCAGGGTTAAAAAATTCCATGACTATTTGTATGGCCATTTCACGGTCTTCACAGACCACAAGCCACTTCTAGGGTTGTTCACTACGAACAGGCACACACCTCAGATTATGTCTCCTCAAATGCTGAGGTGGTCTATATTCCTTTCAGCCTACAGCTACAGGCTGATTCACAAACCGGGCAAAGAAATGGGCCATGCAGACGCCCTTAGCAGATTGCCCTTGCCACACGTGGAGCCAGATCAGGCTCCGGCTGCACACATCTTAGCTATACAGGATTTGCCAGAGTCTCCTCTCCATGCTGGAGACGTAGCTGCTGAGACAGCACCTGACAAAACACTTAGCTGTGTGCTAACTTGGGTTCACACAGGATGGGTGGACAAATGTCCAGGGCCAGAAATTCAAAGTTTCTTCATGAGGAAAGATGAGCTTTCAGCTCATAAAGGGTGCATTCTTGGGGGAAGTAGAGTCATAGTCCCCAGCTCGTTAAGGCCCAGAGTTCTTGTGTCTCTGCATGAAGGCCATCCGGGAATAGTCTGGATGAAGGCACTGGCAAGGAGCTACCTTTGGTGGCCAGGGCTAGATAAAGCTATTGAGGCCCAAGTACATGGTTGCTACATGTGTCAACAATCCGGACCGGAGATGCCGCAGGCCCCTGTCCACCGATGGGAGGACACTCACACACCGTGGTCAAGAATCCACATTGACTTTGCCGGGCCCTCTCAGCGACAGCTGTTTTTAATAGTGGTTGACAGACATTCTAAATGGTTAGAAGTTGTACCAATTTCCACTATGACTACTGCTAGGACCATCTAGGTGCTGCGCAGAATATTTGCAACACATGGGCTTCCAGACGTCTTACTCTCTGACAATGGGGCTCAGTTCACCGCTTCAGAATTCCAGGCCTTCCTCAGGGCAAACCTCATAAGGCATGCCACGTCGGCTCCCTTTCACCCATCGTCGAACGGTCAAGCGGAATGCATGGTCCGAACAACCAAGGAATCCCTGAAAAGAATTGTCACAGGGGATTGGCACCACAGACTGGCCGATTTCTTACTCTGCCAGCACACAACACCCTGCACCGCCATGGGCAAGAGCCCAGCCGAGCTTTATTGGGGCAGGCGTTTTGATCACCAAACTGGACAAGCTGCACCCCGACAGAGTTGCCTCAGACACGGCACAGCCAAAGACACCAAGAAGTTTGCAAGTGTGTGACCGGGTCTGGACCCGGAATTACGGGCAAGGGGCTTTGTGTGTGGCAGCAAAAATTGTTAAGGTGTCAGGACCACTCTCCTACGAAGTGGTCCTGGAAGATGGGCGAATCATTCGCCGGCACATTGATCAGCCGCATCAGCAGCTAGCAGATCAGTCGCTGACTCAGGACTCCCAAGAGGGCCGAACACAGGGCCCGCAGGACAGCGGTCCGACAGAGCAGGTTGCATGCTCTGAAAGAACTCTTGCTCATGGTGACAGGGAAATGGCCATAGAAGAGTCTCCTCCGGACACACAGACTGTATCCGCTGATCTGTACAGGCAAACTGCACTGGCAGACAGTCCTACAGACCTTGCTGCACAATTGGACTTTGGTTTGGGCTGACCGGGACTGGCCAGCCAAAGGGACTCGAGTCACTCAGACGCCATTGAACCTCAGAGTCCTGGTCTACCCAGCCTGGCAGGCAAGCAGGTAGACCAGGAGGTCCCTGTAACCCCTAGACGTTCTGAACGGTCAAAAAGGCCGCCTAACTATCTGAAAGATTATGTCAAACAACTGAGAGTTTGAACTATCTAGGGGGAAGGGGTGTAATGTACTGGCCATTTCTGTTAAAATCACTTGCTTAATGTCTGATCACTTGCTTAATGTCTGACCTAGATTCCTGTGTTATGTAACGGTTGCTGTTACTGAGCCAGACTTGCTGTCTCCAGGCTGATAATTAGGTTTGGGGCAGGAAACTTCTATTTTAAACCTATTGGTCGCCGCCTAGAGGCCAACCGTATAAATAGCTGCACAGCAGCCATTAGCTTGCTTCTGTTCTGTTCTGAGTTAATACACTTGTTGTTGTTTCAACACATCGTCTCACTTAATGCCTTTGAACCAAAAATACAACACTAACCTTCACCTTCTTTCCAAAGCAACCCTTGAGCTCAAACCCCAAACTCCCTTTACTACCCTAGCTCCACTTGGGCAGGGCCTGGGAAACCCATCCACAGACACAAAGGGGTCTGCTGCCGGCAAGATGGGGCTTACCAATCTCAGTCCATTGGAGAGGTTAGCTTGGAGTCCCATTCTGGGGTGCCAAAATTGCTGGATGAAAAGTCTTCATTATGGTTCCATCCAAGCCGGGGATAAACAACATGGCGACTGCTTTAGGAAGAAGGTTACAGTTTATTGCGGAGAAAAGCCAGACAGAAAGATGGATCCAGCACAAAAGGTCTGACCACATGTGGGGAGTGGGTTCTTACACCCCATGGACTCTATTGTTTGGTTATTTCCTGTTTCAGGGTTTGTATTTCCTGCATCACGTATTCTGACCTGAGTCTAGATGTGCCTTTCTGGTATTCTTGATGGTTGTGGGTTAATCCTATTATGTCCAAAGGTCATATCCTGCTTTCCTGGGGCTGGAGTATGTAGATGTTAGGGCTTTGTCTTCCTAAGCGTCTAGCTCCAACCTTCTTGATGGCTTAAATTTGCATGTCTATAGAACTGGTTTTCTGCTTGGGGGAAGGAAACCTGAGACTATTAAGAAAAACTGTCAATGTGGATTCTTGACCTCGGTGTGTGAGCGCCCTCCCATCGGTGGACAGGGGCCTGTGGCATCTCTAGTCCGGATTGTTGATACGTGTAGCAACCATGTACTTGGGCCTCGATAGCTTTATCTAGCCCTGGCCACCAAAGGTAGCTCCTCACCAGTGCCTTCATCCAGACTATTTTGCATAGCAAAATTTCACCAAATTGCGGGGAATCCAGCCCCTCCCTTCCCTACCAGATAGCAGAGCAAAAATGCTCTCTTCCACCAAATGGGGGGGGGAATCCAGGCCCTCCCTTCCTTGCCAGGGATAGCAGAGGAAAAATGCTGTTTCACCAAATAGGGGGGGAATCCAACCACTACCAGATAGCAGAGGCAAAATGCTCCATTTCACCAAATTTGGAGGGGGAGGAATCCAGCCCCTGCATTCCCTGCCAGACATAGCATAGTAAAGATGCTCCCTTTCACCAAATTGGAGGGGGGGATCCAGCCCCTCCCTTCTCTGCTAAAGATAGCAGAGCAAAAGTGCCCTCTTTCACCAAATTGGGGGAGGAGGAATCCGGCACCCCCTTCCCTGCCACAGATAGAATTCTCTGCTCAGGAAGTAGCAAGAAAAAAGGAGCCCTTCTGTAAAGGGGGAGGGGGAAGGCCACCCTTTGCCTTTCAAATTTTGCCGCTTCCCTGCTTCCTAGTTGCCAGCACGTCCCCGGGTGATTTTTGTTTTGGCAGGATGCTGAGTTGGCTCCACCTCCAGCTGCCCGTGGTAACTTTTTCCGCACCTACTTGGCCACACCCACCCGGCACCCCCCAGCCAGCCACACAGATGTGATTGTGTCCACTTGGCCATGCACACCCAACCGCCGCAAGTCATCCGCCCCGAATGGGCTGCACCTAATCCTTCGTGTCAACCCAGCCACGCCCACTCACCCTTGCCCACCTGGCAGCACTCAAGATGGGCACACCTACCCGGTCACGCCCACCTGGCTGCAGTGAGTTGTCATAGACCCATTTGATGGGGACCCAGGATGCCTAGAAAGTTCACTGTGTGACTCTGAGTCAGTTACTATGTCAGCCCAAACTGACACACAGAGCTGTGGTGGAGGAAGGAGTGTCATGTAACCACCCTGAGCCCCTGGAGGGTAGATGAGGTATAAATATTACAAGTAAATACGCTCTTGTGAGAAAGTTATGGGTAAATCCATGGAGTGTGGCATGTTACCAATTATGACTCCCTCTAATCCATTACTAAAAAATAACCAGAAAAAAAGAAAATGGAAGCACATCTGAGTCTTAAGAAATACTGGAGTTACGTATCAAAATTTTGTGCCATTTGGGCAAAAGCAACAACTTGATTTAAGAGAAATTTCTTTAGCTGACCATATCCTCCTCAAAGCCAACACCTACCTTCAGTTTTTTGCCTTTGTATGGGTTTTTCACATGTTCTTCAGCATCCATGATCAATTCTGTCAGGGTCCGGAACTTTCTCACCTGTAAGAATAAAAAATAGTTGTCATGAAGTAAGAAGAGAGAGAGGACAAGAGAACAGTGTTGTGATTTTTTTGAAGGTTGCTAATTTAAACTGATAGATTAAAAAAATAGGGCTGAATGGTTCACTTGGCAAGTGGGATCTTCATTTTGTGAATATTTATGCAGCTTTAAGCAGGAACTAGTAATAGTAGAAAGATTATAATTATTATCCTGCTAATGAGACAGTGATTTTTCTTTGTTTTTCTGAACTGAAATTTTTTCTTGCCTTTCATTTCCAAAAATGTATATCATTCTATGCTGAGGTTATCAGAACACTAACATTTACCATGAACATTTGTCATGCAGGAAATTGAACAGATAGTCCTAATAATTACACTTTGAATTTGGGAAGACTAATCCATGTTCTGTGCTGCAGCTAACATACAGCTGCTGCTAACATACATTAATTAAACAAAAGCAACCTTCCCCAACCTGGTGTGCTCAATATACATTCACAACCACAAAGTCGAATGCAAATTCTCAGTTACAGATGCAATACATCTACATATCCATATAGAATTAAATCAGGGGACTGGAACTGGGTCCTTCAGCCGTCAATGAACTCCTACAATCCCATCTAGCACCACTGCTAATGATAAGATATCTAGGGAGTTGTAGTTCCTCCACATTTTCCATAGCTTACTAAGCCCTGCTCTATATCATGGTTCAACCCTGCAGACAAATCAGGACAGTAACTGTAGAAATAGCAATGTACTTCTCTAGTTTGAAGCTTAACAAGTCAAGCCTCTGCCTGTCTATTCAAAAAGCAAGCCTCAGCATTATCCCTCCAGGTAATGCAAAATAGAACTGCGTGTTTCCCCAAAAATAAGACCGGGTTGTATTTTTTTTTTGACCAAAAGACCCATTAGGGCTTATTTTCGTGGGATTTCTGACTTTGTGGCTGGCCACCCACTCCCTCCCACTGTCTGCTTGCCCATGGCTGCAACGCTTTACAGAGCTTCCCAAAGTAGACATTCAGGAGGCGAGGGCAGTGCCAGTGGAACATACCTTCAGCCAAGGAGGAGAGCGGCTCAGACAGGCGGGGGAAGCCAAAGGACTGGGCCACGCAAGCCTCCCCTGCCACCTCCGTCTGACACACTCTTTCCTTTTGCAAGCAGACAAAGCTTCCAGTCTCGCAGTTCTCCATCCAGGCAAAAAGTGTTCAGGTGCCTATGGGACGCATGGAAACAGAGAAAATCGCTCTGTTTCCAAGCGCTCCGTTTGCAAGCAGACAAAGCTTCCAGTCTCCCTTTGAGTGAAAAGTGTTTGGGCACCTATGGGGCGCTTGGAAATGGAGCAATTCACTTTGTTTCCAAGTGCCCCATGGGCGCCCAAACTCTTTTCGCCCGGACAGACAACTGATGGAGACTGGAAGCTTCGTCTGCTTGCAAAAGGAAAGTGTGGCAGGCAGAGGGAGGCCATAGGGGAGGCTTGTGCCGCCCAGTTTTTCAGCTTCCCCCGCCTGTCCGTGCCGCTCTCCTCACCTGAAGTCGCGTTCTGCCAGCACTGTCCTTGCCTCCCAAGCGTCTAACCTGGGAAGCCCTGTAAGTGGCAAGCAGATGGTGGGAGAGAGCGGGCAGGCAGCTTCAGCGGGTGTCTGGCAGGTGGAGGGAGGCGGCAAGGGAGGCTTGCACCGCCCAGTTACGGCCCAAGCCAGGGGAGACTTGATGGAGGTGGTGGCTGCCACCAGGCAGGTGTTCTTGCGGGGTGAAGCAGGGGCAGCCGGGACCGAAGAAAGCGCCTCCAGCAGCGGACATGGCTGTTTACCAGTGGCGGAAATCTTTTGCTGTCACTCCCCCCTTGCTCCAAAATGGTGGAGGGAGACCAGGTAAGGCGACTGAGCCTCCCCCATCATCCATAGCATGGCAGTCCAGCTCTGGAGGGGAGTGAAAAGGAAGAGGTGGGTGGGCAGCTGGGTCATTGAATGGGTGGGGGGAGGTCACCGAGCGGGGAGTGGCCTGACTGCGGGGACCTGAGTTAAGTGGGTGCAGGGCAGCTCCACCCCCACCTGTCTCGCCTCACCTTGTGACGACAGCATTGATGCGACGCATGCTCTCCTGCCCTGTTATGGCAGTGAGCAACCAGATGGTGGGATGGAGTAGGCGGGCTCTTAACTAGGGCTTATTTTGGGGGTAGGGCTTATATTAGGCACATGCCAAAAAACACTGGTCTACAAATTTTGGGAAATTATTGACCTCCAAGATAAAATGTGTTAATTCTTACATATTTTAATTAGATGAATTAGAAAACAGGTGATAAAGGTGGTGGTTGGCTAAAGTTTTCAAGATATTACACAATAAAGATTTACACACAAGCGAGTATATGTGCCTACAAGAGAAAGAGGTGTCTAAAGATCACGATGACTCATAACTTTAAGCAATTACAATAGAACAATGAAAATGGTACCGCATGGAAGTGTACAGATTTGTCTTCACTTTGAGATTAAAGATTATCACCTAACTGTAATTTATTGTTCTTTTATTGCAAGGTACATTTGTCTTGGTCAGATCTATGCATTATACAGTTACATCTGGTGGCTTGTGAAACGTGTCATTGCCTGACATTTCCAAGGAACAGTTGCGTGATTTAATTTAATTTAATTTAATTTAATTTAATTTAATTTAATTTAATTTAATTTAATTTAATTTAATTTAATTTAATTTAATTTAATTTAATAATATTTCTATACCGCCCTTCTCCCGAAGGACTCAGGGTGGTGAACAGGGCAAGAATAAGAATACAGAATTACAAAAATTAAAAAAGGATTAAATACATGCCCACTAAAAACAGTCAATACAATATTAAAACCCCAATAAAACAACAGTAAAAAACCCCACCAATCCCCCATCAGGCCAGGCCGGCTTGTTTGAATAAGAATGTTTTTAGATCGCGGTGAAAGGAGCGAAGATCGGGCGCCATCCGGAGCTCAACCGGTAACTGATTCCATAGCTCCGGGGCGCCCACAGAGAAGGCTCTCCCCCTGGGGGCCACCAATCAACATTCTCTGATCGGTGGCACCCTGAGGAGGCCCTCTCTGTGGGAACGCACAGGGCGAAGGGAGGTTGATGCCGGCAACAGGTGTTCCCTAAGGTACTCCGGACCCTTGCCATGTAGGGCTTTAAACACCATTACTAGTACCTTGAATCTCACCCGGAAGACAACTGGTAACCAATGCACCTCACGGAGCAGAGGTGTAACATGGGAGTATCGGGAGACTCCCAACACAACTCTCGCGGCTGCATTCTGTACCAGTTGGAGCCTCCGGGTGGTCCTCAAGGGCAGCCCCATGTAGAGAGCGTTGCAGTAGTCCAGACGAGAGGTCACGAGCGCGTGAGTGACCATGCATAAGTCATCCCGGCCTAGATAGGGCCGCAACTGGCACACCAGGCGAACCTGGGCGAAAGCCCCCCTAGTCACAGCCACTATGTGATCTTCCAAGGTGAGCCGTGAATCTAGGAGGACTCCCAAGTTGCGAGCCCTATCTACGGGGGGTAATAGTTCACCCCCCATAGAGAGAGATGGAATATCCAAATTGACCCGGGATGAAGGTATGCAAAGCCACTCAGTCTTGTCGGGGTTGAGTTGAAGTCTGTTCCTCCCCATCCAGACCCGAACCGCCTCCAGGCAACGGGACATCAAGTTGAGGGCATCACTGGGGTGGTTTGGGGTCGAAAGAAAAAGCTGGGCATCATCAGCATACTGATGATACCCAACTCCAAAACCACGAATGATCTCACCCAGCGGTTTCATATAGATGTTGAACAGGAGAGGCGAGAGGACCGACCCCTGAGGAACTCCACAAACGAGAGACCTCGAGGTTGACCTCTGCCCTCCTGTCAACACCGACTGCGAACGTCCCTGGAGACAGGAGGAGAACCACTGTAAAACCGTGCCTCCCACTCCCAATCCCCTGAGACGCCGCAGCAAGATACCATGGTCGATGGTATCGAAAGCCGCTGAGAGGTCTAATAGGACTAGAACAGAGGAATGTCCCCTGTCCCGAGCCCTCCAGAGATCATTCACCAGCGCGACCAATGCCGTCTCCGTGCTGTACCCGGGCCTGAAACCCGATTGGTACGGGTCTAGATAATCCGCTTCATCCAGGACCAGAGGGAGCTGATGCGCCACCACACTCTCAACAACCTTCGCAAGGAAGCGAAGGTTGGAGACCGGACGAAAGTTGTTCAACACAGCTGGGTCCAAGGCAGGCTTCTTGAGGAGAGGCCTCACCACCGCCTCTTTCAAGACGGCGGGGAAGCTACCCTCACTCAAAGAAGCCGATATAACTGCCTGGAACCAGCTTCGTGTCCTCTCCCGGGCTGCACAGACCAGCCAGGAAGGGCACGGGTCCAATAAACATGTGGTGGAGCTCAGCCTCCCCATAATCCTGTCCACTTCCTCCGGAGTCACAGAATCAAACTCCTCCCAGGTAATATCGGCAAGACCGCCCGTGTCCT
This sequence comes from Vipera ursinii, assembly GCF_947247035.1. NCBI lineage: Eukaryota > Metazoa > Chordata > Lepidosauria > Squamata > Viperidae > Vipera > Vipera ursinii. The sequence goes on from NC_139522.1 coordinate 37,881,474, forward strand.
GATCGTCAGACTCTGCCCAGTCAGAGTCCAGACCGGTCCGAATCCGAGCGATTTTGTCCGACTGTATTTTCCCTCAGAAGCCAAGATGCCTCGAAACTGTGTAAACAATGCCGATATCTTCTGCTATATGTGTGGCGAGGTTACATTTCCATTTCAAAAGTGCAGTATGGCGGCAGTGGTAAAAAAAGGCATACCACCTATATTTTGGATGCAAAATGGGAGATCAGGACAAGAATTGGGCCCATCATTATTGTGTCAACACAGTGACAATGGATGTTCCTACTCTGACAACTAAGGGAAATTGCAACCATTTTTACTCTGCTTTCAGCGTGCTTTTTTTGCTGTTTAGGAATCAGGTGTAGAAGGGGGGATGGGGTGAATGCTTGAGCTCAGCTAGCCACAATAATGCAACTCCGTGGGAACTCAAGGACACACTGATAATGTTTTGGCAGGCTGAGGAACTGGAGAGGGAGCCCGCGCTTCAGGCTAATTGGAGAATGTGATTGATGACTGCTTCCAGGGGGTGGGAATTGCAACTTATTACTTTGTATCTGGGGGAAGGGAATTTAGTTTTGGGTTCAACTATGTAGTGCCGATACTGTGTATCCTAATAAAATGTTCTTTAAGGATGAATTCTTGCCTTGAAGTTCTTTTGATGGGTTTCATTTATCAGAACCATGACATTAACCCAAAACTACCTTCTACGTTAACCATCTTGGGGTCCTGAGCTCCAGTCACCTTCCCGAAGTCAAGGGATAGACCAACAATGACTCAGGGAAGATCTCAGCATAGAGAAGGAAGAAGCACCTGTAACCAGCACCCTGGCCATGGCTGTTGCCTCAGCGGAGGGAGCGCAAGCCATCACACTGGCAGAAAATGGAAGTTCAGAATTGCTGACAATGGGGCAAGACCAAAGATGCGGGAGCTGCTGTGGTCCTCAGAGTGGACCCTGCCCAGCGGAGACTCCAAGCATCCTGAGACAATCCTGCCTAAGAAGAGCTCTTCAAAAGCATCTGAGGCCAACTTGCAGGCGGGGGCCTCGCAAAAGTCACGTTCCCCGGTCCGCAGGGGAGCCAAGAGATTAGCAACCACCAATGACTCTGAAGAGTGGAAATACCTGTCTGCAGTCCACAGCCAATCGGTAGAGAGGTTAGTGGAGAGGTTCAACAGGCTGGAAGTAAAGAGTAGGGAACAGCTCTCCCACTCCTCGCATGCAAGTGAGTACGATGACCAGTGGGAGCTTCGGCGACCTGTACCCAAGAGAAGCCCTAGCCCCGCAGACAGAGCATGAGTGGCTTCTCTGCATTCGAAGCCACCAGCATTAACCTCAAGCCCGGTGAGAAAGAAGAGTCCCAACCACCACTCGGGACACAGCAGTCCGGATTGTCACCACTCCTCAAGGACCTCGGAGCGCCACTCACAATGCAGGAGTCCCAGCCACTGGCCAAGCCCTAACCACCGTCGCTCATCGCAATCTCCTGACAGGCGCCACCACGATAGCTCCAGACAGCGAGAGGATGACAGCCCCGATGGACGACCTCGCTACTGAAGCCCGAGCCATCACCGATAACGTTGAAGCCCGGATCATTACCAGCACTGTGAGAGCACTGACCATTACTACTATCGGTCACACAGTCCCGAGCATCACCATAGGCGCCACCAGAGCCCGAGACCTGTGCAGAGAGAAGACCCAAATGTGGGTATTCAACATGATTTTGTTCAGCAGCTGGGAGGACTGCATGGCCTGTTGGACAGGCAGCCACAGGCTGGGGCACAGCAGCCGATGGGCCTGCAGCAGCCGGGGGTGCAGCAGCCGCTGCTGTGAGGACAGCAGACGTTCAGAGTGCAACAGCAATGGGGGGGACAGCAGCCCATGATGGCATCACCCCTTAAAGCAACTTTTGATGACGACCCGGAGAAGCTGATTTTCTTCCTTAATCAAGTATGTTCCCACATGAATCAAAATGCCAATTTTTACCCAGATCCAGCTGCTATGGTCGACATTGTCGCAGCTAATCTGGAAGGGGAGGCATCTGAGTGGCTAAACAATTTGTACAACGAGCAAGCACCTGAACTAGGAGACCTCCATCTCTTCCTCCTAGGGCTGAGGGCTAGGTTCGAGGACCAATCCATAGCCTTCAAGGCAGAGAAACAAATTCACAAGATAAAGCAGGGCGGTAGCCCTGCATTGGATTACGTGCGAGAATTTCGCAAGGTGGCAGGTCGATTGAGAGGTGGCCAGAGCAATCCCTAGTGCATCACTTCAAGGAGGGGCTACATGATCACCTTTCCCAGGCCTGCATCTACCAGGCAGTTCCCGATGAACTGCAAGAGTGGTACCATGCGGCAGTGAGACTAGACATCAAGCTTGCTCGTTATAAGAAGCAGATTCCTCCAGTAGCCGGACCGAAGCCAGGGCAGGCCAGGCGGCCGCCTCCATGAAGACCTCCAGCCATCAAAGCAGCGGAATCATCCAAGCCACCTCCTGGCCCACCAATCAAATGCTTCAGATGTGGGCAACAGGGACACTGAGCAGCGAATTGTCCAATCCAGTACCCCCAACAAGGGGGTAGATCGGGACCAACGGGGAGAGTTGGGAAAAGAATTCAGACCCGGGTCGATAGAGATGCTCTGAACCAGCCAGGCAGCCTCGTCTCTCCAAAAAACTCTCTCAGCAACTGCCAACTGAACTTTTATTCACCTCCTCTTTCTGAATACCAAATACATTACATAAACCCGATCCATCTCAAAAAAATAGGATTGTTGTTGTTGTTAGTTGCGAAGTCGTGTCCGACCCATCGCGACCCTATGGACAACGTTCCTCCAGGCTTTCCTGTCCTCTACCATCTTCTGGAGTCCATTTAAGCTCACGCCTACTGCTTCAGTAACTCCATCCAGCCACCTCATTCTCTGTCGTCCCCTTCTTCTATTGCCCTCAATCTTTCCCAGCATTAGGCTCTTCTCCAGTGAGTCCTTCCTTTTCATTAGGTGGCCAAAGTATTTGAGTTTTAGCTTCAGGATCTGGCCTTCTAAAGAGCAGTCAGGGTTGATCTCCTCTAGGACTGACCGGTTTGATCGCCTTGCAGTCCAAGGAACTCGCAGGAGTCTTCTCCAGCAGCATAGTTCAAAGGCTTCAATTTTTTGGCGCTCAGCCTTTCTTATGGTCCAACTTTCACTGCCATACATTGCAACTGGGAAGACCATAGCCTTGACTATACGCACTTTTGTTGACAGGGTGATGTCTCTGCTTTTTAGTGTGCTGTCTACATTTGCCATGGCTTTCCTCCCAAGGAGCAAGCGTCTTTTAATTTCTTGGCTACAGTCCCCATCTGCCTTGATCTTGGAGCCCAGGAAAATAAAATCTGTCACTACCTCCATTTCTTCCCCATTTATTTGCCAGTGTTCTGAACCAGCCCTCTTCTAACAAACCCCTTATCAGAAAGAAGAGACTGGAGAGCGTCCAAGGCTAAAAGGCTTCTGCCAAGATTTAATTACGCAGTTAACAAAAACACTAGAGCTTGTCTTCTCAAGCGGAAAAGTTGCTTTCAGCAACCAGCCCCTCCCCAAACACTCCTTTTATAGAGAGCTCAGGGCGTGGTCTCCCTGTGCCTCCTCCCGAGGAGTCCCATAGCCTTTCTTTGTTTGTTCCTGCTCGACTGCCTCCTGCGTCGGGCGTCCTTGAACAGGGCCAGCTGTGGGTCATCATCCTCCGCACTCTCGGGCTCACGCAGCTGAGAAGAGGTCCCCGGCTGAGGACTCTGCAAAGCCTCCAAACCATCATCAGCCGGTTCGTCTCCCTCCTCCCCCTCATCTGAGTCCTCCGATACGTCGGAGCCGGCTGTCGGACCCACAGGCTGGCCCTGAGTCACAACAGCCAGGAATTGAGAGGGCCGGATGCCATGATCTTGGTTTTCTTAATGTTAAGTTTCAACCCAACTTTTGCACTCTCCTTCTTCACTCGCAACAAGAGACTCTTCAGTTCCTCTTCACTTTCTGCCATTAGAGTGGTATCATCTGCATATTTTAGGTTGTTGATGTTTCTTCCGGCAATCTTAATTCCAACTTTTGATTCATTTAGCCCTGCCTTTCTCATGATGTGCTCTGCATATAAGTTAAATAGGCAAGGTGACAGTATACAGCCTTGCCGGACTCCTTTCCCAATTTTGAACCAATCAGTGGTTCCGTGTCCAGTTCTCACTGTTGCTTCTTGGCCCGCATATAGGTTTCTCAAGAGACAAATAAGATGGTCTGGTATGCCCATCTCTTTAAGGACTTGCCACAGTTTGTTATGATCCACACAATCAAAGGCTTTAGCATAGTCAATGAAGCAGAAGTAGATGTTTTTCTGGAACTCTCTAGCTTTCTCCATGATCCAGCGTATGTTAGCAATTTGATCTCTAGTTCCTCTGCCTCTTCGAAATCCTGCCTGTACTTCTGGTAGTTCTCGATCCACATACTGCTGGAGTCTAGCTTGTAGAATTTTAAGCATAACTTTACTAGCATGAGAAATGAGTGCAATGGTGCGATAGTTTGAACTAAACTGCCTTTCTTTGGAATTGGAATGTAAACTGATCTTTTCCAATCCTGTGGCCATTGTTGAGTTTTCCAAATTTGCTGGCAAATTGAGTGTAGCACTTTTACTGCATCGTCTTTTAAGATTTTGAATAGCTCAGCTGGAATACTGTCACCTCCACTAGCTTTGTTGTTGCTCAGCTTTTCTAAGGCCCACTTCACTTCACATTCTAGGATGTCTGGCTCAAGGTCAGTGACCACCTCATTGTGATTATCAGGGACGTTAAGCTCATTCTTGTATAGTTCTTCTGTGTAATTTTGCCATCTCTTCTTAATCTCTTCTGCCTCTGTTAGGTCCCTGCCATTTTGGTCCTTTATCATGCCCATTTTTGCATGAAACGTTCCCTTCATCTCTCCAATTTTCTTGAAAAGATCTCTGGTCCTCCCTATTCTATTGTTTTCTTCTATTTCTTTGCACTGTTCATTTAAGAAGGCATTCTTATCTCTTCTAGCTATTCTCTGGAATTCTGCATTCAATTGGGTGTATCTTTCTTTTTCTCCCTTGCCTTTCGCTTCCCTCCTTTCCTCAGCTATTTGCAAAGCTTCCTCAGACAGCCATTTTGCTTTCTTGCATTTCTTTTTCTTTGGGATGGTTTTGGTTGCTACCTCTTGTACAATGTTGCGAACCTCTGTCCATAGTTCTTCAGGCACTCTGTCTATCAGATCTAATTCCTTAAATCTATTTGTCACCTCTACTGTATATTCAACAGGGATATGATTTAATTCATACCTGACTGGCCTAGTGCTTTTCCCTACTTTCTTCAGTTTAAGCCTAAACTTTGCAACGAGAAGCTCATGGTCTGAGCCACAGTCAGCTCCTGGTCTTGTTTTTACTGACTGTATAGAGCTTCTCCATCTTTGGCTGCAGAGCATATAGTCAATCTGATTTCTGTGTTGACCATCTGGTGATGTCCATGTGTAGAGCCGTCTCTTGGGTTGTTGGAAAAGAGTGTTTGCTATCACCATCATATTCTCTTGACAAAATTCTATCAGCCTGTGCCCTGCTTCATTTTGTACTCCAAGGCCAAACTTGCCTGTTATTCCGGTTATCTTTTGGCTTCCTACTTTAGCATTCCAATCCCCCATGACGATAAGGACATCATTTTTTGGTGTTAGTTCTATAAGGTGCTGTAGGGCTTCATAGAACCGGTCAATTTCATCCTCTTCAGCACCGGTGGTTGGGGCATAGACCTGGACTACTGTGATATTGAATGGTTTGCCTTGGATTTGAACTGAGATCATTCTGTCATTTTGAGGATTGTATCCCAGTATTGCTTTTCCTACTCTTTTATTGACTATGAAGGCTACTCCATTTCTTCTGAGGGATTCTTGACCGCAGTAGTATACCTGATGGTCATCTGAATTAAATTCACCCATTCCTGTCCATTTTAGTTCGCTGATACCTAAGATGTCGATGTTTAGTCTTGTCATCTCTTTTTTTTTTATTGAAAAGTTTTACAATACAGTTTTCCTTTAAAGAACCCCCCCTTCCCCCACCCTCCTCCCCCCCCTACCTCCCCCCTACCTCCCCCCCTCCCCCCTCCCTCCTCGCCCCCCTCCCTCCCCCCCTCCCCCCCTCCCCCCCCGACTTCCCAGAGCTAAATACAAGGTATATATATATAAAAAAGCAATCATAAACAACCATATACTAACAATTACAAGTTCTAAAATCCATTACTCTCTAGCTTGTATAGGATAAAACAAGCCTTAGCACAGACATGTCAAACACAAGGCCCGGGGGCCGGATCCGGCCCGCGAAGTGGTTTCATGTGGCCCGCGAAGCCATCCTGGAAACAGTGAGGGAACGGCCCCCACTGCCTTGGCCCTGGCCCAGAGACCCTCCTTCTGTCAGAGACCCTCAGATCTGTCCCACTCCTGCTCAGGCCCCCATAGGCACCCTTGATGGGAACGATGTAGAGCTGGCCACGCCCACCCAGTAGGCCATACGCACTCTAGCCACGCCCACCCAGTAGGCCACGCCCACCCTGGACATACCCACCCGGCCCCCTGAGGGCAACCGCAATGCTGATGCGGCCCTCAGTGAAATTGAGTTTGACACCCCTGCCTTAGCAGTATTAAATATATATACGAAACTAAAATAGAAAAAAGAAAAAACAAAGCGAAGGAAGACTTATTCGAATGCTACATAAAACTTCTTAACCCTATACTTGTTCTGGATAAACTCAATCCATTTTCTCCATTCCATAATATAATGTTCTTGCGAATGATCTTTCAAATAGGCCGAAATCTTCGCCATCTCTGCCAGGTCGGAAACCTTTAAAATCCACTCTTGTATAGTCGGCAGTTCCTCTTTCTTCCAATATTGACCTATCAAAAGTCTTGCTGCCGTAACTAAGTTCAGCATCAGCTTGGAGTCCACAACTGTAGCGTCAACAATTATTCCCAACAAAAAAAATTGTGGGCAAAACTTTATCCTCCGTTTAAAAACCTTCTGCATATTCCACCAGACTTTTATCCAAAAAGCCTTAACCTTTTTACAAGTCCACCATATGTGAAAATATGTTGCATCTTCATCACCGCACCTCCAACATTTAGGCTGATAATTCGGATACATACTTGCAAGCTTTTTAGGATCTAAATGCCATCTATAAAACATTTTGTAAAAATTTTCTCTTAAATTTTGAGCTTGTGTAAATTTTACATTCCTCACCCAAATCTTTTCCCAGGTGTCCATTGTAATAACTTCCTGAATGTTTTGGGCCCATTTTATCATGCAATCCTTAACCAGCTCTGTCTGAATCGATCTCTATCAATGCAAGATATATCCGTTTAATATGTGCTGGTCCCTGATTTCTAATTTGCTTTATCAAATTTTCATCAGTCATTACAAATCCATTTTTCTGGTCTTCTTTCCACCTGGCCCGTAACTGAATATATTGAAACCAAGTTTGAACAACCTTCTCTTCTCGCAAGAAATTATATGATTTCAGGCACCAAACATTCCTTTCCAAACTTAAAATTTCCTTGTAAGTAGTCTCATCGTGTTTGAAACCAGCATGTATATTTTCTATTGCGTGTTTTGGAATTGCCCACAATGGTATCTTGCTGCTTAACTTGTATCTGTACTTCTTCCAAACTCTCAGCAATGCCTGTCTTAAAATATGCATCCTAAACACGGAATCTACCTTCTTATCATACAACAAATATGCATGCCAGCCAAACAACAAATCATGGCCCTCAAGATTTAATAACCTCGGTTGCGTCAAATTAATCCAATCGCTTATTCCTACTAATGCAGCAGCTTCATAATATAATTTAAGATTAGGCAATTTAAGGCCACCTCTCTCACGAGTATCCTGCATAATCTTAAGTTTAACTCGTGGCTTTTTCCCTGCCCAGACAAATTTATTGATACCACGCTGCCATTCCTCCAAATTAGAATCTTTCTTAAGAATCGGTATCATTTGAAATAAGAATAAAAATTTGGGCAGGACATTCATTTTCACTGCTGCAATCCGTCCCAACAAAGACAATTGCAATTTTTCCCAACTCTCCAATTCTTTTTGAATTTTCCCCCATAGTTTTTCATAATTATTTTTATATAGCTTTGTATTAGAGGGCGACAAAGTCACCCCCAAATATTTAACCCTTTTAACAATCTCAAATCCAGTTAATCCTTCTAAGAGAGCCTTCTGTGAAACTGTCATATTTCTAGCCAAAATTTTAGTTTTCTGTATGTTTACTTTAAATCCAGAAACCTTCCCATATTGTGTTATTATCTCCATCAGGTCCACAACAGAGTTCTCTGGCTGGGTCACTGTAACAACCAGATCATCTGCAAATGCTCTCAATCTATAGTCCTGATCTCCGACTTGTATCCCCTTAATTTTTTTCGAATTCCGAATCTTAACCAATAATATCTCTAATGTTAACACAAATAACAAGGGCGATAGCGGACACCCTTGCCTTGTGCCCTTCTCAATATTACATGCTGTTGTCAGGCTATTGTTAACTATAATACGGGCAGTTTGTTTTTGATATAATGCCCTAATCGGTTGTAGAAATTTTTCCCCAAAATCCATTTTGTCTAAAACTTTCAACAAAAATTGCCAATTCAATTGATCAAAAGCCTTTTCAGCATCTAAAAAGATTAGCGCTGCAGAGATCTGGTTGTGCCTTTCCAAAAACTCTAACACATCAACTATATGTCTCACGTTATTTTTCATTTGTCTACCACTAATAAACCCCGTTTGATCCCCATGAACCACCTGTTGTAGAACCCTCATCAATCTATTAGCCAAAACCTTAGCAAATATCTTATAATCTGTATTTAAAAGCGATATCGGTCTATAATTTTTAACTAAAGTAGCATCCTGGTCTTCCTTCGCAATCAAGAAAATAAAAGCTGTTCTCCAAGACGGTGGCACCTTTCCCCCCTTCTGGATTGTCTGGAACAGTTCCTTTAACGGTTTTATCATCTCTAATTGTAAGTTTTTATAATAGGCCGCAGTCAAGCCATCCGTGCCTGGTGCTTTATCCACCTTCAGTTCCTTAATAGCTGTAAAGATTTCTTCTTCTGTAATCAGCTGATTAATCCCCTCTTTTTGTACTTGCGTAAGAACCGGGATGCTAGCATTCTCCAAGTACGTATCAATATCTTTTGAATTAATGTCCTCTTTAGTATATAATTTCGAATAAAAATCCACAAAAGCGTCCTTAATAAGATTCTGTTGAAACACGACCCTTCCTTTATACTCAATCTTATCTATATTAGATGCCCTTTGTTTTTTCCTCAGTCTATAAGCTAACCATCTGCCTGGTTTATTGGCATTACAAAAAGTATTATGCCTAGCAAACCGCAGATTGGTCGCCACTTGATCAGCCATTAATTTATCAAATTGTCCTCTTAACAATCTAATAGCCTCCTTGATCTTCACATCCTCTGGGTTCAAAATCAAAGCCTTTTCTTTTTCCTTTATTTCATTCTCCAGTTCTTTCCTTCTATTCTCCACTACACGTCTATGTCTATTATTCATATGTATCAACACCCCTCTCATATAGGCCTTGCTAGCATCCCAAACCATATCCATAGAGGTACCCTTGTTCATATTAATCTCAAAAAAATCCTTCATCCGCTGTTTGCATTCTTCCACATTTCTCTGGTTTCTAAACAAATTCTCATTCACACGCCATGAGCGCCTATCTCTTTTTTCCTTATCAATCTCCAACCAAACTGGACTGTGGTCAGAGATAGTTCTTGCACAAATCTTCACCTTTTTAGTTCTCAAAAATAAATCATTAGTCGACAAAATAAAATCAATCCTCGAAAAAGATTGGTGTCTATCAGAATAAAAAGTATAGTCCTTCTCCTGCAAGTGTCTCTCACGCCAGATATCTCGCAATTCCAGGTCATCCTTCATTTCAAAAAAAGATTTAGGCAGTCTAGCATGACTTGGAATGCGCTTAAAAGCTCCAGCCTTATCCAACTGTACATCCATAACTCCATTCCAGTCCCCCATAAAAATAAAAGATTTATAATCCAACTGGGTAAGCTTTGTGTGAAGTAAGCTAAAAAAGTCAGCTTGTTGTTGATTTGGTGCATATAGTCCAACTAAAAGCGTCTTTTTATCTTCTAACAACAACTCAATCATAACATATCTTCCATGCTTATCTGCTTCAATTAAATCCGCTGTTAAGGCACTTTTAACATAAACAACCACTCCATTTTTCTTATTCTCTGCAGAAGCAACAAATTGCGTACCCAGTCTCGAGTTCATTAAATACTTTTGATCCAAAACTCTAATATGCGTTTCTTGCAGACATATAACATCTATCTTAAATTGTTTTAAATATTGAAAAACTTTCTTCCTCTTCTGCGGTGAATTTAGTCCATTAACATTCCAAGTTAAAAATTTAGTTGCCATGTATATCCTCAAAAAGCTCTTGGACCACAGCTTTGATAGGACTAATTTCTTTAGGCCGTGCTCCTCCCACAGCTTGGCTATGAATGCGTTGTGAAGAATCTGAAGACTTTTGCTGATCTTGCTCTTTTATTTTCTTTGCTCGTCTTAAAGCAGCACGCGTCACTCTTTGCTCTCTAGGATCATCCAAAGAAATTGTAGCTTGATCTCCTCCAGCACCATTTTCCTCTGTTTCCTCCTGTTGTTGTTCTTCTTCTCCAGATCCCTTTCCAGCTTCCAGAAGTGTTAATGGGGTTGCTTTTAAGACATTATTGTAGAAATCACGCGCTTGTTTCACAGTGATCAGCCTGTACCTTTTACCTTCATGCATCACCATCAGCCCTTCTGGAATCTCCCATCTGAATCTTATATCTCTTTGCTTAAGCTCATGCACAAGAAATGTATAGTCCTTCCTTCCCCTTAAAATCCTTGGAGGAATTTCTTTTAAAACCAAGACTTCTTGTTCAGCAATCACGACTTTAGCATCGTAGGCAGCTTGTATCACTTGATCTCTAATTTCTCTTTTTGCAAAGTAAACCACCACATCTCTAGGCAACTTTCTCTGTCTAGCAATCCATGAATTCACCCGAAACACTTTATCCATAGCTGCTCTTATTTCAGATGCTGGCTGGTTCATCTCGTTTGACCACGTCCAGCTTGCCTTGATTCATGGATCTTACATTCCAGGTTCCTATGGAGAAAAAATCTTTACAGCATCGGACTTTCCTTTCACCACCAGACATATCCACAGCTGAGCGTCCTTTCGGCTTTGGCCCAGTTGCTTCATTCTTTCTGGCACTACTAGTACTAGCCCTCTGCTCTTCCCCAGTAGCATATTGGACGCCTTCCGACCTGAGGGGCTCATCTTCCAGCGTCATATCGTTTTGCCTTTTGGTACTGTCCATAGGGTTTTCATGGCAAAGATACTGGAGTGGTTTGCCATTTCCTTCTCCAGTGGATCACGTTTTGTCAGAACTCTCTGCTATGACCTTTCCGTCTTGGGTGGCCCTGCACGGCATAGCTCATAGCTTCATTGAATTACGCAAGCCCCTTCGCCACGGCAAGGCAGTAATCCATGAAGCGGATATTGTTTTTTACCTTTATGCTATGTATAAAAAAACTATAGCATGTTGCATTTATGAAATCAATGAACTGCTACAAAGAAAACAAATGTTTATTTCTGCACGCAAAAGCATTTTGAACTCCAAAAAAAAGATGCTGGGTCGAAGGTTACTTTCAAATAAAATACTCAGTCTATTTGAGTCCTCCTCGTATTTATGAAATAAAAAGCTGGTGCAAACTATAAAAACTACAAATAGAACAATTGAAAAGAAAAAAATTGCCAGGGAAAAAAAAGAAAAGGACAGGAGAAAAAGGGGAAAAAACCTTTCTCCTTCATCCCAACAGGTAAAAACAATTTTAGTAGCTTATCTACCATCTTTAAATACAGCATAATTATCCCCATACCTCACCTTGGTCTGCCAGTCCTCTTCCCCCACTCAGTGTGTTTGTGTTGTGTGTGTGTGAGACAGACAGAGGCACTTGCGCTTCCCTTCTCTCTCTCTCTCTCTCTCTTTCTGCCCATGGTCTGCCAGTCCTCTTCCCCCACTCAGTGTGTGTGTCTGTGTGTGTGTGTGTGAGAGAGAGAGAGTGAGAGAGTGAGAGAGGCACTTGCGCTTCTCTCTCTCTCTCTCTCTCTCTCTCTCTCTCTCTCTCTGTCCCCACCGGCGCTTCTCTCCTGCCCTTGTTGCGTCTCCACGGAGGAAAGCGAGCTGAATATGAACGTCCGCAGTGTGTCAGCTTGTCGGCTTGTCACTGGCCGGCTGGCCAGGTGAGAACGAAAGGCAGACGGGGAGGGCTCCCCCTTCCCTCTCCAAGGCAAGCTGCCCTCCTCTCCATCCTGTGCCCCCTCCCCCAAAGAGATTGGCTGGCAGAGTTTGTCAATTTCTGCTCTTCCTCCTCTTCCTCCTTGTCCCCATTTCCGCTTGAGCAGTTTGCGCCAGAAGAAGAAACGGGGTGCTCCCCCCGACCCGCTGTTTCTCTTCCTCTCTTTCCTTCTCCCATCACTTCTTTGGTGCGTGTTTGCTGGGAGGCCACCCAGATTTGAGCATCTTGGATTCCAACTCTTCCTCCCACACACCCCGCCCCCACGCATCCCTTCTTCCTCCCCCAACCCCCTCCTCCCACCCTGACACCAGCACTGCCCACCCCCTTTTCCCCATCCTTCCCATGAGCGTGTGGGGCTGCCCCTAGCTTGCGATGGGACTGGCATGGAAGGTGATGCCGCCACGAAGAGGGTAGCAGCCCCTGCGCCCGGGCGCAGCAGCCAGAAGGGTGGCTGAGTGTCCCTCACGCCCCTATTAAGCTCTCCCCTCCCTCCCTCCCTCCCTGAGCCCAGGAACGTCCCCCTTTCCCCATTACTCTGAGTGCCATTGCGAAGCTTCAGTGCAATTGCAAGGCGTGCAAGCAAGGGGGCTGCGAGTGTCAAGGCGCAAACCCTGCACGGTGCCAGGCTTGGGGATTTTTTTGAACGTGGCATAAAATCAGGAAGGGGGGGCTGGCTGTCTGGCCAGGAAAACTCCCTCCTTTTGCCTGTTTCCCCCCCTTCTGCCTTTCCAGGAGGAAAACAGCATCTCCCCCTCCCCAAATTCTCTTTCCAAACCAGCTGCTGGTGACAACCAAGGTGATACAATGCCCACCTGACTTGTCTCCTGCTGGTGCCCTGCCTGCCAACCCAGACGCCACTACTTCAGTCTTTCTGGGTAGCCCCGGCCCGGCCAGGAAGGGAACTCCTGGGGACGGTGCCCCAGAAGAGGGCCTGAGAGCCTGGGCAGGCAGCGAGCTTGCAATCGCACTCAGACAGAGACACAGAGAGAGAGAGACAGAGAGACACTTGCACTTCTCTTTTCTCTCTCTCTCTCTCTATCTCTGCTCTTGGTCTGCCAGTCCTCTTCCCCCATTCAGTGTGTCTGTGTGTGTGTGTGTGTGAGAGAGAGAGAGACAGAGTCAGAGAGAGACAGAGAGAGGCACTTGCACTTCCCTTCTCCCTCCCCTCCTCTCTCCCCTCCCCCCGATCTGCTCACCACACATTCTTCTCTGACAAGCTGACTGGGCTGGCTTTAAATCGGCTCTTCTCTCCTGCCCTTGCTGCATCTACCTCTTCCTTCCCGGCAGCCGGGACTCCGGCACGCCTTCCCAGCCATCAGGGCCAACGGTAGCACCGGCTGGGGATCGCAGGGCCTGGGCTTCCTCTAGGCTGCGGCTTGCAGGAGGGCTGGCCCACTCAGTGGAGGCTCCGGAAGGACGCTCCCAGGGGGGATCACGGGGCAGCCCCGCGCGGCTCCCCAGCCACATGAGCCTCGGATGGGGCCAGCCTGGGAAAGGGACTTCCTGGCCATGCTTTTCCTAGGGGGTGGGGCACCCGGGCGCAGGGCCAATCAGGAGTCCTGAGAGAGAGAAGGGAAGTGAAGCGCAAGTGCCTCTCTCTGTCTCTCTCTCTCTGCAAATGGTGGAGGAGGACTGGGAGCCACAAGAGAAGGCTGAGCCACATGCAGCTCCAGAGCCACAGTGTCGGGCCTGGCACGCCCGACATTCAGAGGGGCCGCGGAGCGACTCGCCAGGCCCCGAAAACTACCGCCAGCGTCCGCGGAGCGCCCCGCCAGGCCCCAAAACCAACTGCCGGCACCTGCGGTTTCCTGGAGGGCCGGGAACACGCCCGGCCGTCGCCACACCCCAGCAACCACCTGCCCTACTCCCGGGGAAGCCACGGAGTGTCCTACCAGCCTCCAGGGACCCCCGTCAGTCTCTTCATCTCCCTGACGAGCTGCCGCGCTCCGGAGGTGGTTGCCGGCCTCCACGCCGTTCTAGTGGGCGGGGGAAAGGAGCGGCCGGGTTGACAGCACAGCGGCAGGCCGCCTACCAGCTGGGGAGGCCGCAGACCAGCTTGCTGGCTCCCGGAAGTAACCGACGAGTCAGGAAGGAGTACGGCTGCCGTTTACAGCCAAGGAGCGACCAGCTGGCTTTCGGAGACTGCAGGGGAGAGCATGAATGCCGACGCGGCCTGACAGCCTCCAGGGCCGACCAGAGGGCCAGGGAGCGGCCGTCCAGTGGAGCGGCCGGTCGAGACCCAGCGCTCATGCGGCAGGACACAAACGGACGCCGGGGTGACTCAGGGGGTGGTGGAGACTGCCGGCGGGACGGGGAGGGGCTCAGGGCACAACTTATGGCGGACTGGAGAGCTGAGGGGAGGGATGAGAATATGCAGAGCTCTGGGGAAAAGGAGGGTGGTTTGGGCTGGGGGGTGGCTTACCGGTTGCAATGGTGGTGGGCGGGTGCAAAAGGGTGGGAACCATGGGAGGCAGTAGTTAAGTAGGGTGTGGGCGTGGTGGAATAATTAGGGGTGTGGTGGAGGGTGTTGGCTTTGCCGGCTATTTAACAGCGTTGAGTATGCTGTAGAATCAACGCTGACTTCGTTTGTCTTCGAGCAACTGTTTATGAGGCTAATCAATGTGGCTTAGGAGAACCAGCTCCCGTTCCGGTTTCATTCTTTTTGGTGACTCGTCGGACGGGCCCTGAAACACAGGTTGCCGACCCGTGTGCTAACCCATCTGGCAAAGGGGCGTTTTCACTAAATTAGACCTAAGAGAAGCATACTACCGAGTAAGAATGAAAACGGGAGATGAATGGAAAACCGCCAATGCCAGTGACGTGGCAGTCAGAGCAGTACTTTTGCAAAAGAACCATGAGGGGATCCTGCAGCCCTGTGCCTACACCTCAAAAAAGTTCACAGACTGTGAGAGAAGGTGGGCAGTTTGGGAGAAGGAAGCCTTTGCAATTCGTTGGGCTCTGTTAAACTGGAGGCATTACCTAGAAGGGAGCAAGGTGTATTTTGAAGTATGGACTGATCACAAAAACTTATGAGGCACTGAAAACTCCTCGCAAGCTTTCCCCTAAACAAGTATGGTGGGTGCAGTATTTTAACTGGTTTAATTTCACCCTAAAGTACATACCGGGGGGAAAAAACTTTTTAGCTGACGCTCTATCAAGATTGGCTCAGTACGAGAGCCAGCGTGAAGAGGTTAATGAATCAATCATACCTACACTGCAAGTTGTGTCTCAATTAACGCTGCAAAGAGCCTCAACTTCTAGAGTCCCAAACCCCAACGATCCTGGGACAAGAAAGCTAAAACAGGAACTCCTCAATGATCAATGGTTCAAGGGTACCTTGACATGTAGGGACGGCTTAGCCTACAAAGCGGGGAAGTTGTATTTGCCCAAAACCCTCCACTTTCATGCTCTCAAGCACGGTCACAATGTGAAACAAACTGGACACTTCGGCTATTTAAAAACACTGCATTTGATTCGTTGGCAGTTTTGGTGGCCAGGTTTGAAACGGGACGTAAAGAACTACGTCAAAAGCTGTGCTGTGCCACTAAGAGAATTCCCGGGAAGCCCCCTGGACTATTACAACCGGTAGCGGACCCTTCCCAGCCATGGGAAGAGATCGCTATGGATTTTATAGTTGAGTTACCTGAAAGTAAATATGGTGATATGGACTGTGATTGATCTTTTTCTGAAGCAGGCTCATTTTATTGCCTGCAAAGGACTCCCATCAGGCCAGAGACTGGCCAAGATGTTTCTTAAGCACATTTCTCATGGTTCCGACAGATGAAACCCATCAAAAAAAACTTCCAAGGCAAAATTCTTCCTTAAAGAACGTTTATTCGGGAAACAAAGTATCGGCACTACATAGTTGAACCCAAAAACTAAATTCCCTTCCCCCAGATACAAAGTAACAAAGTACAATTCCCACCCCCAATAAACTGTCATAAAACACTTTCCCCAATTAGCTTCAAGGGGGGGGACTTTCTCCTCAGCTCCTCAGCCCACCAAAATGTTATCAGCTCATCCTTGAGTTCCCACAGCAGCGTTATTATTATGGCTAGCTGAGCTTACATCCCAACACCACCACCACCACCCACTGCACCTGATTTCTAAAAGTAAGAAAAAGCATTTAAAGGAATAGAGAAAATGGCTGCATTTTCATCAGTTGTCAGAGCAGGAACATCCGATGTTAGCAGCATTGACAACATTTACATACTGCACGGCGCACCACAGCGAATAATCTCTGACAGGGGAGTGCAATTTATGGCCAAATTTTGGAGGGGCTTCCTTAAACTAATTGGCTCATTGCAGGGGTTGTCATTGGCCTTTCATGTGTCTACGAATGGGGTGGCTGAAAAAGCAAAATTGATGGTGGAGCAGTACCTTAGATGCTATGTGGACTATCAACTAACTGAACTGACCTCCTCCCTTTCACAGAGGTGGCTTACAATAACACTGTTCACAGTAGCACCGGTTTTACGCCTTTTAAAGTTGCTGCAGGGAAAGAATTTAACCCAATACCTGAGTATCCTCAGGGACCCTCTACCTCCCAAACTCTTGACCAGAGGGTGAAGGGGTGGGGGGAGGTTTGGGACAAAATGAAACTCGCTCTAAAAAAAGCTTCCGAAACGTGTAAGACAGGGCTTTTCAACCTTTTCACCCATTGTACCACTTTTAGGATGTGGCAACATCCGAGTACCACCAGTCGCCTAGCAAGGTGTCAAAACCTTGATGACCAAAAAAAAAAAGGAAAAAAGTGATGAAGTACAGGTAGTCCTCAACTTACAACAGTTCGCTTGGTGACTGAAGTTACAATGGCACTGAAAAAAGTGCCCCCCCAAGCCACAGCTGAGCAAGACACCTGCCTGTCCGCCTAAGGTTTTTGTTGTGAGCATTTCTGTTGAGGATTGACAGCAGGGATGGGGGGGTGTTTGGTTTTTATTCCCATCTTCTGGGTGATTGCAGCAGGTTTTGGTCCCTTCCCTTGAAAGGGACACCATCTGGTAGCAGTAGAACAGGACTTTTCAACCTTTTCACCCATTGTACCACTTTTAGGATAAGGCACTCTCCGAGTACCACCAGTCGGCCAGCAAGATGTCAAAAGCATGACCAAAAAAAAGGAAAAAAATGATAAAGTACAGGTAGTCCTCGACTTACAACATTTCGCTTAGTGACTGTTCGAAGTTACGACGGCACTGAAAAAAGTGACTTATGACCATTTTTCACACTTATGACTGTTGCAGCATCCCCAGGGTCATGTGATTTACATTCGGATACTTGGCAACCGAATCATACTTATGATGGTCAGTGTCCCAGAGTCATGTGATCACCTTTTGCAACTTTTTGACAAGCGAAGTCAATGGCTGGGGGGGGAACAGCTCATCACTCAGGTTTGCAGGGTCCCTGTGTGGGGGGAATCCATGGGTCTCTGGTGGAGGGGGGTGGGACTGGGGTGGGTGCCCTCCTTCCCTCACTCTCTCCCATTGTCCCTTCCTTCCTTCCTTTCTTACCTCCATCTTTGTCCCTTCCTCCTTCCCTTCCTCCCTTCCATTTTCCCTCCCTCCCTCCCTCAGGTTACAGGGTGCCTGTGTGTGGGGGGGGGGGAATCCATGGGTCTCTGGTGGAGGAGGGTGGGACTGGGGTGGGTGCCCTCCTTCCCTCCCTCTCTCCCATTGTCCTTCTTTCCTTCCTTTCTTACCTCCTTCTTTGTCCCTTCCTTCCTTCCCTCCCATCTCCCCCTCCCTCCTCCCTCCCTCCCTTCTCTGTGAGCTTGAGGTTGCTAAATGAGGCCAGTAAATACTTGCTGCAAGGAAAGCAATTGGGATGGCGCAGCAGAGAGAATTGGTGTTTCTCCACGCACGCTCATCAGCGTGCATGGAGAAACACCGGATCTCGAGTCTTCGTCCCAACTGCTTGCCTTGCTGCAAGGAAAGCAATTGGGATGGCGCAGCGGAGCGAATCGGCATTTGAAACGCCGGATCTCGAGTCTTTGTCCCAACTGCTTGCCTTGCTGCAAGGAAAGCAATTGGGACACGCAGCAGAGGGAATTGGCGTTTCTCCGAATGCGCTGATGAGCACGCGTGGACAAATGCCGGATCTCAAGTCTTCGTCCCAATTGCTTTCCTTGCTGCAAGGAAAGCAATTGGGATGGCGCAGCGCGCGGGGACAAACGCCAGATCTTGTGTCCTCATCCCAACTGCTTGCCTTGCTGCAAGGAAAGCAATTAGGATGCGCAGCAGAGGCAATCCGCGTTTCTGAGCAGAGCTGAGCAACACACAGAAAGCAAACTGAAACAAAAACACAGGGACTATCAGAAATGCAAGATCAGCGTGTGCTCAGAAACGCTGAATCTTGAGTTCCTCAAGCTGGGAAGGAGTGCAGCGGGGGGGAGGGGGGAGGCGGGGGTGAGAGGAAGGCGATGCCGCATACCACCAGCCAGGTGCTCGCATACCACCAGTGGTACGCGTAGCACCGGTTGGAAAGCCCTGGGTATAAGAAACAGATTAAAAAAGGGCTCCCCAGAGGTCATTCCAGGTTGGGGAAAAAGTTTACTTATCCACAAAATATTTACAACTCAAGTTGCCTAGTAAGAAATTGGGACCAAAATACCCTGGTCCTTTCCCCATCGTAAAAATCATAAATCCACTTATGGTGGAGTTAAAGCTTCCCTGGCTTTTAGGGAAAATCCACCCTGTGTTTCATTATAGTCTACTAAAACCTTTCCGGGGTTCCACTTTATGACCTCTCACTAAGAAGGCACCTGGCCCTCTGCTAGTAGCTGGACAGAGACATTATGAAGTGAAGCTTTTTCTTGATTCTAGGCTTTGTAAGGGAATGTTACAGTTTTTGGTACAGTGGAAAGGATACCCATTATCCGAGGCCACTTGGGTGAAATCTAGTGATGTAAAAGCCGACAGACTCATTCACAAATTTTATGACAAACACCCTAATAAGCCGAGAGGCAACCCCTAACCTATGGTTTTGTTTGAATTGCAGGATTTATGCTTTTTGTTAAGGGGGGGCAGATGTCAATTAATACTCAGGACTTAATTTTCCTTTATTAGTGACCCAATTCTGATAAAATTTAGCTACTTTCATTTCCAAGGCTTTCTCCTTGAAGCCCAGTGAAATCAGACTAGGACTTATTTTCTGGGTGGGTCTTATTTTCGGGGAAACATGGTACAGCCTAAATATAATATAGCTGTCAAGAGCAATACCGCAACCCAGGCAGGCCAAATAAAGACATAGGAATGGGGTGCCTTGATTGGAGTCAAAGAAGAGAAATACAGTTCTAAGAGAAAAAAAGTTCTAGTGCAGGGGTGTCAAACTGCTGGCCCGTGGGCTGGTTTCATCATACTGAAGCCGTCCCCACCCCATTGCTGGCAATGCAAAAAGAGTCACGATACGTGACATGGCAAATTTGACACCCATGTTCTAGTGGCTTGAGATCACAAAATATATTGAAAGAGCTCCCAAAACACAAATGGGGAAACCTCTATAGGCAGACAGCACAAAAGACCTTGTCATCACATTGGAACTGTTCCTGGATCAAATGCTCAAATTAAATTAACAAACACAGAATTCCAAGTCCAGCCTACACAAGAACTCATCCTAAGTAAAGCATCATTTCATGTCAGTCCTCTTTGAGCCCAGCAAGCAGTTACCTCATTGGAGATCTCAATCCATTTCATCTTGCACATATCACCAGAGAAGTCTTTGAAGGCAACTTTATCCCAGTCCAGATGAGATTCAGTGGTTTTGAACTTGCTGCCATCATTGGAGGGCAGGTTATTTTTCATGCACTCTAAGAGGGTCAGCATGTCTTCCTGGGTCCATCGATCTGAAGGAAAAACAAAAAAGGGAAAGATGTCATACAAGGCATTTTAATGTGCACACTAGGGCAGCCATTTCCAACCTAGTGCCCTTCAAATGTCTTGGTATGTTTGCTCAAGGCCAGCATGGTCTTTGGAATTCTGGGAGTTATAGTTCCAATACATTTCACATTAAAAGTTTTAATAGAAACAGCAGCTAGTGGTATTATTTATATTACAGGCAATAGAGAAACAATCCATGTATTACATTTTTAAAAAAAATCCAAATGTGGACATTTTACAAGTTTCAATGTACAATTGGGACTACAAACTTAAAATATTTTTTGTGGCTATGATAAACAGTGGATCCAATTCTTATACCTATAAAATTGGAGCATAGTTCTTAAAGTTTGCTGATAAAAACAACTAGCAATCTGCTTCAAGATCACAGAAGCAATGTCATGGTTTTGAAAATATTAAATTACATCCTCAATTGGTAGCCAAAAAAAATCCATGGAGGAAAAACCATGAACAGATAGTGAAAGTTGGATTTTCTTGAGGGTCTTGACCTTGTTTTACTTTATTGTGATTAACGGTATAACCATACAGACATATTTACTGAAATGTGAACCTCACAGTAGTCAGTGGGTCTTATAATTTCTAAAGCACAGGCACTCTTTAGAGATTTGGACTACTTTTCCCATAAATCCAACTAAATACAATGAAAGATACAGGTAGTCTTCAACTTATGACTGTAATTGAGCCTGGCAATTATGTAAGTTATGATGGTTGTAAAGCAGATCACCATGTGACCGCACGTTTCTATCTTCTTTGTGGCAGTCATTAAGTGAACACCATGGTCATTAAGTCAACCCATTGTTTACTAGGGCTGTCTTTTTGCCAGAAACCAGAAGTAAACACCAGTTTCCAGCAAAAATGCAAATTGGGTCACGTGACTATGGGAAGCTGCAAACAGCTGTAAATGCAGGCTGGTTGCCAAGTGACCAAAATGCAGTTATGTGACCATAAGGAGGGCAGGATGGCTGTTGGAACTTCAGAACCGGGTCATAAGTAGCTTCTGAGGGGTCTGTTGTAACTTTGAACGGTTGCTAAGTCAAGGACTACCTGTAATAGATTATGAAAGTTATAGCTCAAAATGTTTCAAAGGCATGAATTGCCTATTCTTGCTGCATAGCAAGTAGTGATTAGATTGTATCCTAATTCACTGGACAACAAATTTTTCCAAAGGTTTTGCTTGCTGAAATTTTTTTGATTATGATAGACCCCCTCAAACTGAACACAAATATAATTTCAGAATGACAATCATATAGGAAACTTGAAAAATATGAAATGAACTTCTAATGACTATGTTTTTAATTGCATGCTCCAGACACACTGCATGAGTTCAACGGGTCTAAAAGTGCTGATTTTCGTTTGTACTCTCACTGCAGTGTCCAACA
Source organism: Vipera ursinii (assembly GCF_947247035.1). Taxonomy (NCBI): domain Eukaryota; kingdom Metazoa; phylum Chordata; class Lepidosauria; order Squamata; family Viperidae; genus Vipera; species Vipera ursinii. The sequence goes on from NC_139522.1 coordinate 37,903,122, forward strand.
ATAGTCATCCAGCATTGATGGGATTCCAGTTGCCCTGATACTGTTTTTCCATTGTAGCAATGTCCTGGTGAAACCTTTCACCAAGTTTGTCACTGACTGCACCTGTTTTTTCAGGAAAGAAGTCCAAGTGTGAATGCAGAAAATGAATCTTCAGTGACATGTTGCACTTCATGGTCTTGTATGCTGTAAGATGTTTACCAACCACCAAATGTAGTCTTGGTGCTCTGTAGTTGCCAAGAAAATTCTCAACATCCTTGAATGCTTTCCGTTTGTCTGGCCCCACTAACAGATCTTTGAACCGCATGTGATTGATGATGTATCTGATCTGTGGACCAACAAAAATGCCTTTCTTAAATGCATGTTATTCTTGGAAACATCTGTCTAAAATAACAAAAACGTACACCTTCCTTGTTCATCACTTTCACAAAAATTTTCATCAGTCCAAGTTTTATGTGAAGCAGATACAAAAATATTTTTGTTGGGTCAAGAAGTGGATCATGTGCCATGTTTTTCGGTCCTGGAACCAAATTCTTTCAGAGTGTCCATTTCCTTTTAATATAACGCGACTCTCTTGCACAGCTGTCCCATTCACATATGTAATAGCAGTACTTGCTATATTGGAGCTGCAGTCCAAGCAGCAGAGCCACTACTTTTAGATCTCCACAGGTATTCCAGTTGTACTTGGTGTACTGGATGTGCTTCAACATTTCCATGTTTTCATATGTTTCTTTCATGTGTGCAGCATAGCCAATAGGTACTGAAGGGTGTCCAATGCCATTGTGTAAAAACAGATTTCTATAAAATTGTACCTGGTAAGTTAAATTACAGGTTATTTTCATGATTAGCAGCCAAAAATTCTTTAAGATACACCTCAAATTGTTCAGGAAGCAACATTTTTGTTGTCCAGAGAAATCCAGGATGCTATGGCTCACCTGTCACCTGGAAAACTCTTCTGCATCTTCTACAGATGCAAGGACATGAGCACTGTCAATGTTTCTACACACACAATACCCTAAACTAAGCTGTGAACTAGCTGTCAATGGACTTGCAGACTGTGGCTTCTCCTCCCTTTCCACAGGAGGTATGGCTGCAAACTATACTCTGTGATTTGCTTTGAAGTTCCTGCATCATCTAAATATAGCACAAAATGGCTTCTTCCAGCCAGCACAAACAAGAGAGGGAACCTTTGGTTGTTTTTTTAAATGTATTTTCATCACAGCACATTCAGATGATACAGGAACCTTAGAATAACCCATATGGGTCACTCCAGCCACACTGTTTGCTGGTGGGCAGTCCGGAGATGTATTCATGGTTAACCACAAGCCAGATTCACTGCATTCTCTAAATGTAGACTAGAGTAGAAATAGCCAATGAGATGACATTGCTGATAAAACCAGAATAGTGTTACACCTCGTTTGTGTGACCATAGATAATATCTGAGAAAGAATCATACATGTTTCAAACTTTGCTTCCATACGTTATCTGTTAGCAACAGTATTAAGTCCTGTTTGGGATTATTTTTAATGAAAGGAACTAAGCATCTTTAAAATTTAATAAGCAACTTATTTAGTAAAGTTGAATATTTCAAGAAGTGGCAGCTAGGAATAGGATACTGCATAATTTTCTACTGTAGCATTGGCCTTTCCGGCATTCCTTCTCACCTTTTGGGGGGGCTGTCATTTCTAAATCAGTTGGACTATCTGCTGCTCCGTTCATCCTCCACCTTTCAGACCCAAGGGTGACACCTCCTGGGTCTCCCCCTTCCAGCTCCCTCTTACCCCTTCACTGTGGCACCAATCAACTTTGACCCTGAAAAAGATAAATTGTAACAATGATCTCAGCTTACCAGTCCTACCTTCACAAAAAGGTACAAAAGCTGTCAGCGCAAACATGGGAGTTTAGGTTAGTAGCTCCTGGAAACTAATACACTGATCAAACAATCCTTGAACCTGTGAAGTACTCAGGTATTCAAGAGCAAGTGGGAGCTGAAAGAGGAGACAGGTCCTCACAATGCCTCTATCTGATGGGAGGGCTAAAAATTTCCTATGAAGTTGAGGAAGGTACTAATGGTTTAAGATGGTTTCAGGAACAACCTAAACTTCTTTCTTCAGAATACTGAAGAAAATGGGACTGCACCTGGGAGACCTAACTATGAAGGAGAATTGGGGGGACGGACAAGGAAATGGGGCTTGGTAGTCTGCTTAACTGGGAAAAAAAATCCAGGGATGCTGGTGGGAAAAGCTGCTTCAAGCAGAATCCATTTCACAGGTGAGGAAGAAAACCAAGAGAAGTGGGGAAGGGTAGATGGATTACAGGAGAGGAATGGGGGGGCGTGGAAATCAAGGGAACTTGCATTAGGGAAGCTCAAGATCACTTAAACATTTAAGCCTAACCTGCCTCACATGATTGTTAAGGTTAAAATGACAGGAGAACTATAAAGATCTCTGGAGGAAGGTTAAGATAAATTCCAAATGTAGGAGTAGAAGCAGTAACAAAGGCAATAAAATAATTTTAGACAGGTGACAAAGAGAATTACAACCGAAAGGAAAAAAGTGACCGAGTGCCTTGGTACCGAAGTAGAATTGTTACAGGAGATATCAGCCAGCATTAATGAAGGGGGGAAATAGGGGGCCAGAGCGGATCTGTGGGCGAAACAAATGAAAAGGTGATTTTCTCGGCCGAGCCGAACGGATATTCTTCGAAAGCAACGCATCGCCCAGCGACAGGGTAAGCAGAGTACAGGCGAATCGGTTGGAAGGGGTGGAGACGAGGCAGTCCAGGCAAAGGTGAGGAATCTGCGGACCTCTCCTCTCCCCTTCCACCACCCTTCAGAGGCCGCACCATCGCCAGCCAATCTCCGTCCCCGTCTGTCTGCAGCAGAAGAGGCGCTAGCTGCTGCTAGTTGCAGCCCTCCCCCTTTACGCCTGTCTCCAGGCAGGCGGGAGAGCCGAGCTGGTGGTGCAGCTGCTTCGCTTCCCCGCCCCTTTCCGCTCCGCACGCCCTGCCGACGCCGCCCCTGCCTGATTTCTCTGCCACCCAGGGCTTTTTTTTAACCCTAACTCGGCCTCCAGCCTCCTGGCCCCGTTCCTTCATTCCTCCCCGCCTTGACGCTTGAAGACAAGAAAGTCTTGCCCCGTCGGCTCTCAGCAGTGCCAGCGTTCCTCGCCAACCAACTTCAATCGCCCTTACAGGAAGAGAGAACTTTGAAACCGCCGGATTCCAGGATCTTTCCCCTGCAAAGGATTTCGTGGTCTTCTACCTTCCGTTCTGCTGTACTGAATTTCCACGGGATTTAGTCAAGATATACACATAACTGCGTCAACAGACCTCAACCTACATTCCCCGTGGAATCCTAAGAAAATAATCTGAAGGAAATCAGATGGGTTCCCAAGTCCAGAATCTCCCTTCACTGGCAATATCCCTTATCTCAGTAAGATTCGTATCCCAGCCCAAGCGACGATCCCTAAAGGCGGCACCTTCCGATAGAGTAAACCGTTCCTTTATTCCCCCCTTCGGACAATCTAGCGGGGGAGGCGAGCTCCCACACTGTTACCCGTCGTTCAGGCGGGCGGTAAAGGCAGCTTTCCCGGCCACTTAAGAACGAACCTCAGCTCCCCCAAACCCCTGTACCATAGCGCGAAGCAGCGGACCACACTTAGTCGGCCGGGAGCAAGAAGCCGAACACTGCCCAGCGTGTGCAGAGGAAAGGGGAGCACCAAGCGAGTTCCGCGTCTCTCCGTCGGTGTAACCTCGCCGAGGCGGTTAAGGATGAGACAAGCCCGATTCGTTGAGAAGGCGGCAGTAGCGAGCGGGGAGGAGCAGGAGAGCCGCTGGTGGAAGGGGGGCGGGGATGGTTGGCTAGCGGGAGGGATAAATGAATATCCGGCTAGGGGTGTCCAGGCAAAGCCAACAGAGGGCAGGTCGCTCTGGCGGCGGCTCCTCTCCCTCTACCGGTGCCCGCACCCCCGAGTCAAACCTAGTTAACCCGATTTTCCACACCTAGTTGCAGCGGGTGTAGGATGGCGAAAAAGCTGCTCGTCGAGAGAGCTAAGATGAGGGAGGGACGCCAAGCAATTCGTCTGCATGAATCCACCCTCCGGGTGGCGGAACGCGCGCTGGCTGTAACCGGTCGAAAAGACCATGCTGTTGTCCGACCTCGTCAGGCTGATAAGCGCGGTAAAGTAAGAAGAATCCAAAGTGGGAGACGAAATGCTTTTCACGTAATTTACAAAGCCACTGTGCAGCAACCGTGAGAAGGCGGGAAAAAACCAAGACTTCCCCCGCAGCATTTGGTTTCTTTCACGCTGCAGGCGAGGAAAAAGGCTTTACAAGGCGGCGGCTTCTTTTCACCGCTCCGCTCCTTTCACACCTTGGGAGCGCCCCTTTGGTTCTAAAAGCAACTTGGGTTGGAGCAGCAAGAGATGGAATCTCTGCGCCGCAGTCTGTACCGCCTAGTTTTTCCATCTACCTCCGTTGCGACTAAGACAGCCGCCGCCTTCTGCTCTCGTCCTTTTATGGCCGAATGCCGCGGCGCGGCCTATCCAGAAGGCACACGGAAGACGAGAAAGGGCCCCCGATTCGATTGCATCTACCAAGGCTCCGATCGACTCCTTGGGGAAAACGCAACCCCAAACGCGTTTGCAAAAATTGCTATTTTAAAACATGGGTTCTTACATACGGCGGCATTAAAAAGGCACCCGGGTTCTCTAAAATATGTTTGAGAAAAAGGAGTATTAAAATTTCAAAATGTTATTTCGTTTTAATGTACGCGCCCCGAAAAATTCTACCGAGCCCCCTATTTTTAACCTTACCGAGGAAACGGAAGATACTGGGCGGAAAAACCGGCAACGGATGGTGGTGGTGCCGCCTGCCTGTGCTGTTCCACCGCTGGAGCCGAGGAGGTAACAAAAGGGCCTCCCTCAAACCCCAGATGGCGGATCGCAGTGTCGGACTAATGGCGAGCTCCACATGCGCTCGTACTGCCGCAAAGCTAGCCCCGGCTGTAGGCAACGGTGCTTTGGATGGTGCCTCCTTCCCCCCTCCCTCTGATCCGTCCTTGCCCACCCACCCTCCTTTGCAACGGGGGCTAGGAGTCGATGTAAGGGAAGACTTTTAGCCCCGTTCTACGTCTGCAGCCTACCTGCTTTGGAGAAAAGCTCTCCCCCGCCCTTTTCCCTCTCTTCTTTCCTGGGCTTGCTTTAGCTGTGAAGCGTTGAATACACGCCAGTTCTGCAGCTCTGGCCCCGGGCGTGGACTCGCTGCAATCCCCGCAGAGAGCTCGCTCTTCCCCCGCCTCCATCTCTGCTTTTTTGTATCTTCCAATCAGTCGGTCTATTCGGCTCCCGGATCCTTAGGCAACCTCGCAGCCCTTCTTCACAAGTCCCCTGATGGGGTTGGGGGAAAAAAGGAAACATGTTTGCAGGGCTTCGGTCTCGCTGTCTCTGATATCACCAGGTTGCCGGTCTATCTTTCCCGGATCTAGAGTGTGTGTATGTTTTTATTGCTCTTTGCTTTTGCAACATTACGGTAATCAAACGAGGAGAGAGAGGACAGAAATCACCTTCGTTTGGGGTTTGTAAAACGCTCGCAAATCACATACGCTCGATTTTAATTTCTCCTGCGACCTCCACTTTCTTCATTTCCCTTTTAAACGATCGTATCGAAAGAGCCACGGAGGGGAGAGAGGAGAGTTTCAAAATTGCAAACCGGAGAGCACTGGCTACTGTAACACAATGCCATCAGATTATATCTGAGGGCAGACATTTTTGGCAACAAGCGATCTTTTTTTTAAAGGTCCCATTTGCCTTATAAACAATGGGGGCGGGAAGGGCGGGCTGTAACTCCTCGTGTCCCGTCGGATTTTATTAACACATTTTGGGATTGGATTCTAAATCGTTGTGTGAGAAATGGAGCTCACACTCAAATTGATGGAAATAAAAGTGTTTTATTAGAGCTTTTGCAAAAGCTGGTGGATCTCCAAGCATACAAACGAGAGAGACCACACCGGTTACAAATCTCGGTATATTTTATACCAGGGGTGTCAAACTCAATTTCACTGAGGGCCACATCAGGGTTCACAATCCGAATAAACAGTCCAGGTCATACAGGAATAATAACAGATAAGCAACAGCAACAGTTCAGGGAGTATCCAAAATACAATGTCTTCTTACCGGTCTGAAGGTCAAGTACACAGTTCCTAAGGTTTAACACAGTAGTAAGCCAAAAAGCAAAAACAATGAGAGCAAAGAGAGAGAAGCCACGTTCCTAGCTCCCTCTTATGGCCGTTGGAAAAACTTACACACCCATTGGCCAATTAGCACCTTAAGGTTATAACATCATGGTTTATATATTTCCAACCCAACCAGGTAGGCTATAACCATATGCCTAACACTCAGCGTCAGAAGGTGGCGAATGTTCTGTACCAGCCTGCTACCGGCCCTGCAGAAAAGGCAGGGACAACCCCTTTACAAATGGCAAGAGGCTGGAATTAAGCCTGCCAAATTTATTAACATACAACAGAGCAAAACAAGACACCAACCATGAAACAGGAGCTATGAAATAGGAACTATTCAAGTGGTTGCCTTCAGCAAACCAGCCCTCCCACGCATTCCCCTTTTATACAGTTCAGGGCGTGGCTTCTCTCTGCCTCCTTCCGAGGTGCCCCATTGCCTTCCTCTGTTTACTCCTGATTGACTGCCTCCTGCGTCGGGCGTCCTTGAACAGGGCCAGCTGTGGGTCATCTTCATCCACGCTGTCAGGCTCACACAGCTGGGTCTCCGTCGTGACCAGGTGGGAGGGGCCTGGCTGAGGGCTCTCATCAGCAAGCTATTCAACACCCCCCTCCTCCTCTGAGTCGTCCGACCCAACTGCCGAACCCACAGGCTGACCCTGAATCACAACAGCGAAGAAGAGCGAAGGTAAGTGTGATGAATCCAAGTATGAAGTCCAGCAACCTTGACTGCTGTGTGGGTAATGAGAAGAACAATGAAGGGTCCTTTCCACTGCTCAGCTAAAGGGCCAGAATCAGTCCGGGACTTGACAAGCACCCAATCACCAGGAAGGAAAGGATGGAGTGGATGATCCAATCCTGGATGATGGAGGGCCTGAACAGTTTGAGAAATGGAAGAAACTTTATTAGCAAGAGAGTGTATATATTCCCTGAGGGCCTGGTGTGCAAAAACAAGGAGGGAAGTGGTTAAGGAAGAATGATAAAGAAAGGGCCTACCATACATGATCTTAAAGGGGGACAGCCCAAGAGGTTGCTTGGGGGCGGTTCTCACATGCAAAAGAGCGAGGGCTAGTGCCTGGACCCAAGTTAGATGTGTCCTGAGCAAGCTTGGCAAGATGACATTAAAGATCTGGGAGAAGGCGTTTCCCATCTTTCTCCAGCCATTGTCCTTGATAAACAACATCCATATTATAAGCTCTGTGCCTATCCTTTGAAGGTGTATGTTGAAGCTGGCACAGGCAAAAGTGAAGGTACAAGTGCACCCACGTACCAAGGGGACAGGGGACTTGATGCAGCAGACTTTGTAGTGCAGTCGGCCAAGGCATTTCCCTTTCCATGTTTAGTATTGTAAGGTTTTACACTTAGCCTCACAATTGCCCCAGCATTATTCAAGAATTTAAAAGAGCCAAAAGAAACTCCTGAGCCACGGTTTCAGCAAGCAAACAACTTTTATTTTGATCAAAATAGAGTTGGGTGGCCACATCTCTTTTTGTGGCTGGTAGAGAGGTGAAGGCAACAACCAGGAAAGATGTCTTCCACCTTTTATACCCTTTCAGAACAAAGAGATCTGGTCTTGGTACTAGGAACCAAAAGGTACAGAAAAATAATTCCTACATGATGACTCATACACAACAACCCAGGCTCCACCACAGCTCCTTTCCCCCTCCCCTTACCATGCTCTTTTCATGTAAGCAATCCCCTGTACCTAAAGCATGAAACATTTGCTTTTATATAACTAATTTCCCAATATAAAGCACCTACAAAACTGCTTGCACATAAACAAAGATGATTACAAAATATCACTACTAATATCACTATTACTAACATCAACCTTAAGCATAATAAAATCCCTTCATTCCTCCTTTTTTAATATAAAAGCCGAATAGGCTTAGGGACTCTTGAAGAGGGGAATATAGTCAGAAGGTAAAGGTTTCAAAATAATTGCTTTAGTTGGTTTATCGTTATAGAAAGGAGTGGCAGCAAAAATAGGTCTGGATAGAGTGGATCTAACAATTCTCTAAATAAATGGGATAAGGCATGATAAACACAACAACCCCCCATAAGGCCAAAAACCACAATAAACAGTATTCTTTTCCAATTATCAAACATTCCCAAAAGCCATCCTCCAACATCCAGTGCTCCTGTCCATGTCTGGACAGGGACATGAACCAACTTGCGCATTCTGTCAGTGACTTCTTTGACATATTCCTTATATGTAATAATGGTGGACTGGGGTCTAATAATACAGTTCAGGGCCAGATCAATTAAAAAAATGTCTTTGATACTGAGGGAATTTCAATTGTGGTTTCCAGTTCAGGAAGATCAACCTGAACCCATATTTGTATCTGGTTCAATTGATAGCAAGTTCAAATGATGCTGAGAAATCCATTGGTCTGGTTATCTGGAAGCACACTGGGTTGCAGGAATCCTTTGATTATGCCAGGCTGGGTAGGATGTGCAAACATATGTGGCATTTAATGAGTAGGCCTCTCTCCACACTTAGTCAATTTAGCGTGACGATAGTCAAGAGCTGTACATGCATAAAAAAATTTCTGGCACTTGTCCATAAGTCTCATGTTATTCTTCCCCAAAAGGTAATGTCTGTATGTTCCTCCATATGTCCAGATTTAAAGTTGTTGGTAAAGCTGCACTGTATTGACAGGAGCATAACAAGTAACCCTGTTGCCCCTTTGCAAGTGGAATATGTAGTCTTGTTAGAAACACAACTCCCTTTTCTTCCATAAAGTATTGGGCCCATAGTCCTTCCTTCTACCAAAGAAGGTACGAGGGAAACAACAGTAGCAGAAGAAAAATATTGCAATACATAGTCCAGGTTCCAGGAACACGATTGCCAGGATAGTCCAATCCATTGAGGTTTTTCTCGTACATAGATGGAAACAGTTCAACAGGCGAGGCAGGTTGAAATTTCATTTGCAGGACATCCAGCTGCGGAGTGTCAAGCCCCGTGGGCCCGACATTCAGTGGGGGAGGCGGTCTCTCATGCTGGCCACTCTTCCCCAGTTCCAGCCTGCACCCCTGCTACCACCAATCTCCCTGTGGGGCCTATCGCCAAGCAGCTGCGTCCTTCTCCTTCCCCCACAGACGCCGCTGGCCTTCCCGGGCGTCCTGCTTCTTCGGCCAACTGCCAGCTGCTTCCTGCTTCTTCGGCTGCCTGCCAGCTGCTTCCGGAAACGCTGGTAGGCGCGGCTGCACGAACAGGCCTTCCTGCCGGGTCTGCTGCCGAACAGCTCATCCAGGAGGCATTGGAGGGGGCTACGTGGCGACTGGAGCATCCCAGTGGCTGCGTTGCCAATCGGTTATGCGTAGGGACCGGGGGGGGCAGTGAAGCATTTGGAGCTCCCTGCCAGGATGGCTGCCAACCAGCAGAGGCCAGGAACAGACTTCTTCGGGTTTGCGGAGGGCAGTTTAGGCTGCGGCGTCCCTTGTGCAGCTGGGCATGGTGGGGCCAGACGTTTAGGAATAAGGGTGGGGGTTACATTGTCTACTTACCTGGTTGGGGGTGGGCCACTGGATAGGGGGGAGACAGGCTGACGAACGCACGTGGGGTTGGCGTCTGGAGACAGCAGCAAACGGAGCTGTAGGGGGGGAGGAGGAATTATATGGAATTGTGGGCGGATGTTGGTCTATGGATTGAGGGTGGAGACCTGTACCTTACGAATATGTAAGCATTGGGAGCAATGTGCTACCAACGTTGACTTTGTTTTCACTTTATGTGCATTGGAGCTGAATAAAACAACCTCTGTTTTGTCACACGTTCCTGTTGAAGATTCGTGTTTGCTTTCATCAAGGACGTGTAGTTGACAGTAAGTCAGCGTTCCTTTATTCTTCCTGTTCACCACTACCTGTCCTTCTGCTCAAGCGTAGGCATGGCAGAGGGAACACAGGGGGCTGCCCCAGTGGCTGATGAAGGAGAGCCAACTGGAGCTGCAGCACCTATTGAAGTGGCAGAGTTAGGAGAAGCTCAGCCAGCGGTTAGACCCAAGGTACGGGACCCACCGCCAGTAGCCACAGTTGATGATTCCCAGGAGGCAGGAGACCATACCCGTGGAGGGGAATGGTGGTTCAGCCCTGCTCTTGGCCACATGGACCCTGGTCAGGGACAAACAGCAAGGCCAGGAGGTCCGTTAATGGAGTGGAGAGAACAACGTCTCACCGACGATGAAGAGGAGGAGTGGAGTTACTCCACAGCGCCGGGCAGGCAAACTATGGAGATACTCCGGGATAGGTTCGGTGAGATAGGGTACCAGGAGCCCATGCCATGGCAGACCCCAGAGGCTGAACACGACACAATGCCATGGTCGCACACTGAGACTCAGCCTGTTCGCTCAGGGTCGTCTCATTTCTGGCTGGCCAGTCCACAGTTCTGGATTCCGCCTGGTCATGGTGCGTCCCAGGGGAGGGGTCCTGCTGCTCACATCCCAGCAGTGACAACACGGATTGGTCCTGATGCCAGGCCAACAGTGGACGGAGTGCCTACCTGGCAGGCAGCAAGACCATCTAGTGCCTTGGACTGGCAGGCAGTGGGTTTCCGATGCTATGATACCACTCCATGAGGGCCAGGGGCACAGATGGGACCATGGGGGTCGGGTGTGGTATGGGGTCTGCCACCGCTGCCAATGTCCTTTGATGGGCATCCTGACTGCCTGGCTATGTTTTTAAGCCACGCCATCAGTCATCTGGACAGGTATGCCCCGGCTTACTCATCCCAGTGGGCGATGGTGGTGGCAATGATGGCTAGCCTGCAGGGCGAGGACGCAGCCTGGGCAGCGGATTTATACAGCGACCACACCAGAGAACTGGGTGATGCTGGTCTCTTCCTGGACGCATTACGGGCACGGTTTGAGGACGTCTCCCGGGTTCAAAGAGCCGAGGCTGAAGTGGTGGGTCTGAGACAGCGCGGCAGACCTGTTATCGACTATGTCCGTGAGTTCCGGCGGGTGGCTTGTAAATTACAGTCATGGCCAGAATGCCTTCTGGTCCACCATTTCAGGGCGGGTCTGGATGGGGCTCTTCGCAGGGCATGCATCATCCGCGGCATCCCAAACAGATTACAGGACTGGTTCTGGGTGATGGTAGAGCTGGATGTAGGGTTGCAGGAGTTCCGGGGGAGAACAGAGAGCGTGCCTGGATTCCGAAGATCAAGTGAGAAGGCAAAGGAGGAAGGACAGAAGACCCTGACTGTAACACCAAGGCCTTCCAGTCCAGCAACTCGGTCACTGATTAGATGTTTCCGTTGTGATCAGCCGGGACATAGGGTGGCCAAGTGTCCAGTTCCGGTGCCCCAAGCAGTCCCAACAACCCCTGAAACATGCGGCGTTACACCCAGGAAGCCTGTGGAACAAACACGAGCAGCACATCAGCAGGTGGGTGAGACGCCTAGGTGGTCATCCCAGACGGAGGTGGAGACACCAATGGCTGTTGGACATCAACCGATGATCTACGACAGCGCCGATGAGTCAAATGAGGATCCTATGGTGAGTGTGCCAGTGTGTCCCTTTGCAATCCCTGTTGTGTTGGTAAGCCCACAGACAGGACAGAAGGGTGCATACCGGGCTTTAATTGACTCTGGTAGTACCCGCTGCCTTATTAGTAAAGTGGTGGTGTCCAAGGTGGGCATTAAGATGGAACAATTAGCCACCCCACTCAGGTTCGAGCAGGTGGACGGGTCCCATTTTGGAGGGGCACCTGTTACTCATGTGATGGAGCCTGTTCGGATGGAGATGGGGGAGCACTGGGAGACCCTTCGGTTCATACAGTAGTAGTACCCTCTATGGCCGAGGTGGTGATTTTAGGGCTTAGCTGGCTCAATAAATGGGGTCCAACGATTTGGTGGGAAGGAAGTTACTGTCACCTATGTATCGGGATAGGACCCCAGCCCCCAGTTCATGACCTTGTAAGACCAGAAAGGAAAGCTGAGGGGGTGGGAGGCTGTAAGGCAGAGGCTGGACAGGAGATCCAGGTCCCGCAGGTGTACTCTGATCTGGCCGTGTTCGATGAGCAAGAATGTGACATCCTGCCACCCCATCGACCAATGTATTGTGCCATTGAATTGGAGTCAGGGGTCAAATTACCCAAACCCCGTATGTACACTATGGCACCACGGGAGATGGAGGAACTGTGACGGTATATCGATCGGAACCTGGAAAGGGGTTTCATCCAACCGGCCCGTTCCCGAATAGCGGCACCTGTCCTGTTTAAGGAAAAGAAGGACGGCTCCTTACGGCTATGTGTAGACTTCCGAGGCATCAATGGGCTATGTGTGGAACACCTGTACCCCCTTCCCTTGATGAAGGACCTTCTAGCTCATCTGGCGAAAGGAAAGATATTCACAAAGCTGGACCTGAGGGAGGCGTACTACAGGGTTTGGATTAAGTGCAGCGATGAATGGAAGATGGCATTTAACTGTCCACTCAGCAGCTACCAATTCCGGGTTATGCCGTTTGGATTGCAAGGTGCTCCTGCGGTATTCATGCAGCTAATTAATGAGGTGTTGCATGAACATCTGTACCAAGGAGTACTAGTGTATTTGGATGACAGCCTCATACACACCACCACTATGGAGGAACACGTCGTCCTGGTAAGACAGGTGCTGCAAAAGCTTTTGCATGCTCGGCTGTATGTGAAACTACCTAAGTGTGAGTTCCACAGGACCCAGTTGGACTATTTGGGGTACAGAATATCTGAGGCAAGGGTGGAGATGGACCCCAAGAAGGTTGAAGCCGTTCTGGAATGGCAGGCGCCAAGAACTCGTCGCCAACTACAAAGCTTTTTGGGGTTTGCCAATTTCTATCAGCAATTGATCCCATCTTTTGCTTCGATAGCCTTGCCCCTTACAGACCTCCTGCACACACGGCAAACAGCGATAAAGCCTCGTCCTGGGCAAAAACTAGTGTGGTCTATGGCATGCCAACAGGCTTTTGAAGCTTTAAAGGCCCTGTTTGCCAGAGAACCCGTTCTGCTTCACCCAGACCCCGAACTGCCGTTTGTTGTGCAGGTGGATGCCAGCGATGTTGTGGTGGGAGCCATCCTCCTGCAACGGAATAGGCACGGGTCCCTGCAACCGTGTGCCTACACTTCCAGAAAGCTGACAAACACCGAACGGGCTTGGGCAATCTGGGAGAAAGAGGCCTTTGCCGTACGTTGGGCACTCGAGACTTGGCGACATCTCCTGGAGGGGGCTAGAGCCCCGTTTGAGGTGTGGACCGATCATAAAAACCTGGAGGTGTTACAAACGCCAAGACAATTGTCTGCAAAACACGTCAGATGGGCCCAATATTTTTGGTGTTTCTGTTTTACCCTAAAATACGTGCCGGGAGGAAAGAACATCCTGGCTGACGCACTCTCACAACAACCACAGTACAAAAGCAAGAGGGAGGAAGTGGTGCAAGTAATTATGCCCCCTTGCCAACAAGAGGTGGCAGGAGCTGTATCTCGCATAGCAACAGATGACCTGATCCATGACTTACAGAATGCGCTCCAGGGAGATACCTGGTTGCAAAGCCATCCGAACATTTTGACGAGACAGGATGGGCTGGCCTGGCACGGGGATAAGATCTATGTACAAGTTAAATTGGTAGTGTCTAATCAATTGAATCCAGCCACCCTCCTGCCTATAGAGACTGAATTGGAACATGACTGTTTGCAAGTATTGGACAATGTCTATGCCAGTCGGTCAGATCTGTCAGATACAGTCGCCGGGGAATACGTGCAGTTACGCTATCAGGATTATGGCTACCTTGATCAGCGTCTGCCCTAAGGACACGAATACGTTTGTTTACACAGTTACTTTAGTACACTTCCTCTTTACTTCAACATTCTAAGGCTTGTGTTAAGGCATACAATTCACACATTTGAGCTGACCCTGTTAGTGGCAGTCTCCCTGCTGCCAACAATTTTGATGCATGCAATTCACAATTCTGTGCAAACCAACTTAAAAACAACTTTCCTGTTTCTCCCTTTCATTATCCAGTAATTCACTGCCCATCTGCCACTCTGGCCTAACATCTGTCTTTTCTGCTTCCACAAGTACACATCTTCTATCAACTTTACATAAGCCAACTGTTTCCCTTTACTATTAATCCTCTTCATTTCTCTTCTCCAAAAGTATTCAAAAAATCCATAAGCATACTTGGAGTCAGTGTATATATTCTGCTTCTCCCTTATTAACAACCTCAGAGCGTGTTGTAAGGCATAAAATCCACAGGTTAGTGCTGACCAAGGGAGGGAAATTCTCCCAGCTTCCACACACATTTTCTTCCTCCCATCTACTATCACACCTTCATTATGTCCCTCTTTTTCTTTTTTTCTTTTTCCCAACTACTTTGCTATGAACAAGTGGTTACCTCCTTTCGGCTTTCTGATTTAAAATTACCCACACTTAATAAGAAATGCTAACCACCAAGACTTCCCCAAATGTCAATTTTAGACAAAAATGCTACTGGCTGCCTCTTTTCCCCCACTTCTGGGTCAAAACCTCCTCCAAGCCAAAATCTTCTCAACTCCTTCCTTGTTCTGAATAAGGATCAAACCACAATTTTCTCAATTCTCCCAGATATCACCGTCCATCAATGTGTCCTGCACAGACACAAAAACATTAAAAAAACAAATAACAACTCCACAAAAATAATAAACAAGCTGAATGAGATATTCTGAGTTACTGAAACAGTTTTATATCAAACTTTAGTATTGCTTTCAATATAGTTAGTCAAATTCCAATTTAATCAGATTCCAATCAGATGGAAACAAACTTCCATCAAGTAGATTAAAACTTACAAATCTAAACAAAACAACACAGAGTAATTTCTTTTAAAACTCAAAGATTTAAAAAAAAATGTCCAACAAGTACTGTCTCCTCTTTCCAGAAAAAAATTGCAAGCTGAAACTGCAAGAGTGGGTATCAAATTTCACATCCACCTCCCTTCCTCAGACCAGAATTCTAAGCAGAGAAAAAAAACAGTTAAAACGACCACCCCCCTTCTGTCTCACTCTCTCTCAATCTTAAAGTAACACAGCGGGGAGGGGGGAGAAAGAGACCGGAGCGGTGGGGGAAGGTAAAAGGAATTTTACAAAAATCTCACCACTAAAAAAAATAGCTTGCTCTCCTTCACATGCAGTTTCCATAAATTCACTCACAGATCCCCCATAAAACTCTTCTCATGCAAACACTTACAACAATAAAATCAGCAATTTACTGTTCCTTTCACAGCCTGGGACGGAGGTGGGGGATGGTAGGTGAGTTTGAGGGCTAACACACAGACATTTACACATCAGCAAATTAACTCATTCACGTCCATTCCAACTGCTGGCATAAACAATTTCACATACAAAAATTTCATTTCATACTTTCTCCAGGCAAACCATACATCTTTAAATAAGGCCTTTTTCTTTGGTGTTATCAGAGGGGATTTTAACCCTCTTCCAAGTCTTGGAATAACACAGAACAACATAGATAGACATATATACACAGATAATAGTAAAACAACATTCATTTAGACATATGGCTTGTCCCGCAAGAAGCGAGAAAAATCAGGAAGTGATTCCAACCAAACATGGTTTTATAGGGCCCTTTAACCATCTCCCACTTTTCTCACCATTCCAAGTCCAAGCTTAATGTTCCAAATGTCCAAATATATATATATATAACAAAACAAAACACACATCAATTTGGAGTTTGAGGCCAAAACAGGCCTCCCCTTTTCATTAAAAAGGAGGGGAACATTTATGGTTACTTCCAATTTATCCCACCAACTTCAAAAGACAGTGGGGAAAGACTAAAAGGAATATTGAACCTGGGGTCTTTTGCAGGTGTGAAGGGGGAGGTGTCCTCACCTCCGACAAAAGGGAATCGAATAGTCGAAAGAGCCAGATTAAAACAAAAAGACAGAAAAAAAACTTGCTTTCATTTCCTTGAATTTTCTTTTCTTTTCTTCCGTGGCTTTAGCTGTTATCAGATAAACTAGCCAACCGGAGGTTTACAAAGTTTTTCAAAGTTGCCTTCTTGAAGATGATTTTTACTGCTATACAGCAACAACAACAACAACAAAAGCACCACCAGACATTGTCTGACAGGGTTCAACTTAGAGCCACTTGATTCAAAACCTCGAATTGTTCAAAATTGCAGAGGAGTACATTTTGATTTATTTCTCTTAAATTACTCTGACGATTCCCCATATTTTTTTTCCTATTCTTTTTTTTCTTTTTTTCTCAAGATAGTTTCTCGGCTTCCTCCCTTTTCACTTAGTTAATTTGTAATTTAGTAATTAATTTTTCTCTGGAGGATTAGTCAAGGAGATCAGCCCCGTATCTTATTTCAAAATTACCAAAACCTCTGCAAAAAAATTACATGCCAATTCAATTACTTTCCTTAAATCACTCTCTATCCTGTATTAAAAGGCAGTTTCTCGGCTTGCTCTTTCTTACTCATGTATTCATTTATTTTTATGCTTATCTCTAGAGACAAGTTGGAGCGATCAACCTCCTGCCTTATTCCAGGATTTCCAAAGCTTTTTTATCTCTTTTACTCACCAAGGCGCCTGTTGCAATTTCTCCCCGTCAGTGGAGAAGCATGAAACCTCATTAAATTTGGGTGTTCAGGTTCCTCAGACACGGATCCACCAGTAAAGATGAAGCACAGGAGTCTTCTAGGTCAAATGCCCAGGAGCGCTCTAAGACTCAAGCTTCAGTCGCTGTCAGTTTCCTCCTGCTGAGAAATGAAAGCTTGGGATCCTAACAGGGATCTCCAGATGTGGGGGGAGAGAGCCTTTGAAGCTTACCCCCACGTTTGGACGCCAGGAATGTAAGGTTTTACACTTAGCCTCACAATTGCCCCAGCATTACTCAGGAATTTAAGAGACCCAAAAGAAACTCCTGAGCTGAGGTTTCAGCAAGCAAACAACTTTTATTTTGATCAAAATAGAGTTGGGTGGCCACATCTCTCTTCGTGGCTGGTAGAGAGATGAAGGCAACAACCAGGAAAGATGTCTTCCACCTTTTATACCCCTTCAGAACAAAGAGATCTGGTCTTGGTACTAGGAACTGAAAGGTACAGAAAAATAATTCCTAGATGATGACTCATACACAACAACCCAGGCTCCACCACAGCTCCTTTCGCCCTCCCCTTACCATGCTCTTTTCATGTAAGCAATCCCCTGTACCTAAAGCATGAAACATTTGCTTTTATATAACTAATTTCCCAATATAAAGCACCTACAAAACTGCTTGCACATAAACAAAGATGATTACAAAATATCACTAATATCACTATTGGTAGAGGACAGGAAAGCCTGGAGGAACGTTGTCCATAGGGTCGTGATGGGTCGGACATGACTTCGCAGCTAACAACAACAATATCACTATTACTAACATCAACCTTAAGCATAATAAAATCCTTTCAGTATCATCCTTACCATGAGCCCTCACATGCATAACAGCCACCTTGCATGGGAGCAAAATAGCATCCAGCAGCCTCAAAATATTCTGTCCATATTTTACAGGGGTACCTTGAGCAGTGAGCAAACCACGTTCTTTCCATAAGGCCCCATGTACATGTAGAACACTAAAAGCACATTTACTGTCTGTAAAGATATTAACAACCACACCCTCTGATAATTCCAAGGCCATCGTCAATGCAATGAGTTCACCTTTCTGAGCTGAGGTACCTGCAGGGAGAGCTGCTGCTTCCACTACCTGATCCAATGTGACCACAGCATAGCCAGCTACCCTTTCTCCCTGACTCATAAAACTGCTGCCGTCTGTTGTTCTGTACCAGCCTGCTACCGGCCCTGCAGCAAAAGCAGGGACAACCCCTTTACAAACGGCAAGAGGCTGGAATAAATCCTGTCAAATTTATTAACATAAAACACAGCAAGACAAGACACCAACCATGAAACAGGAGCTATGAAACAGGAACTATCCAAGCGGTTGCCTTCAGCAAACCAGCCCTCCCACACATTCCCCTTAAATACAGTTCAGGGCGTGGCCTCTCTCTGCCTCCTTCCGAGGTGCCCCATTGCCTTCCTCTGTTTACTCCTGATTGACTGCCTCCTGCGTCGGGCGTCCTTGAACAGGGCCAGCTGTGGGTCATCTTCATCCACGCTGTCAGGCTCACACAGCTGGGTCTCCGTTGTGACCAGGTAGGAGGGGCCTGGCTGAGGGCTCTGCGGAGCCTCAAAGCCATCATCAGCAAGCTCGTCAACACCCTCCTCCTCCTCCTCTGAGTCATCTGACCCAACTGCCGAACCCACAGGCTGACCCTGAATCACAACACTATCCCGCACTGCAGGGCCCTTCCCCCGGGTCTGCCGATCCGGATGCGGTCGGGATGGAAATTGTTCATGAAAAGCGGTCACCAACGCAGGGGCATGAACGGCGGTCGCGTCTTCCCAGGTGAAGTCCTCTGGTCCGTAACCTTTCCATTCAATCAGGTACTGGAAACGACCTTTCAGCCAACGGGAATCCCTGATGCTGGCGACCTCGTACTCGGGGGTGCTGCCTCCATCACGAGGTCCTGATGGGGGAGGTTCCGCTCGGCGGAGTGGACAGGCCGGTTGCTCGGGGACCAACAGAGACCGATGAAAAACTGGGTGCACGCGTAGGGAACGTGGCAGAGTTAAGCGATAGGCGACCGGATTGATGACAGCCTCGACTGGGAACGGTCCTAAATATCGGTGATCTAACTTTCTCACTGGCCGTGTTGACGGTAGGTTCCTGGTGGACAACCAGACCCGATCTCCCACCGATAGTGGAGGCGTATCCCGCCTTGACCGGTCAGCAAACCTTTTGTAATCGGCCTTGGCCTTCTCTAACTGACGTCGCACCAATCGATGGATCGCCTGTAACTCTGCCATGAAGTCGTTCGCTGCCGGCTCCGGTGAGTCCACGGGAGAGAGGGGGAAAAACCAGGGGTGATATCCCACATTGGCCAAGAACGGTGTCATCTGTGTGGAGGTGTGCTGCGAATTGTTAAATGCAAACTCAGCTATGGCCAGAAAGTCCACCCAATTGTTTTGCTGCAGATTAACGTAGGAGCGCAGATATTGTTCCAGGATACCGATGACCTTCTCGGTTCCCCCGTCAGTTTGAGGATGATGCGCGGACGAGAGGCAAATCTTGATATCCAACACATGCATCAACTCCTGCCAGAAGCGGGCTGTAAACTGGGCCCCCCATCAGAGACGACTCTATCAGGGAGGCCGTGCAGCCGAAACACCTGCTGTATGAACATACGACTAGTGGCGCGGGCTGACGGTAAGCCGCAACAGGGGATGAAGTGTGCCATCTTGGTCAGCATGTCCACCACCACATACACTGTCGTAAAACCAGAGGATGGAGGTAAATCCGTCAGAAAGTCCATGGACCAGCCCCCCAGGGTCTTTTGGGTGTCAGCAAGGGCTGCAATAATCCAGGCGGGGCCCCTGTCGCTGACTTGGCCTGCCTGCATGGGATGCAGGAAGTGACATAGGACTGGATGTCGTGTCGGACTTGGGGCCACCAGAAGGTACGGGAGACCAGGTTCAGGGTCTTGAACAGGCCAAAATGCCCCGCCGCCGGGTTATCGTGACACTGGCTGAGGATGAGTCCCCTGAGTGGCCCTCCCGGAACGTAGAGCCGATCACGATAATACAAGAGTCCATCCGTGACCGTCCAAGGAGAATCTGGCCCCACCTCCTCCTTCCGCTGAGCCACCCACACCTCCTGCTGCTGTGCCTCCCGGATCCGAGCCCGTATATCAACCGGCTCCCGCACCGCAGCAAAAGACTCGACGGGGATCACTGTCCTGGGCAGAAGCTTGTCTTCCACTCGGGAATATTCGGGCTTCCTGGACAGAGCATCCGCTCTTTGATTGTGCCCGCTAGGTATGTACCGA
Organism: Vipera ursinii; assembly: GCF_947247035.1. NCBI lineage: Eukaryota > Metazoa > Chordata > Lepidosauria > Squamata > Viperidae > Vipera > Vipera ursinii. The sequence goes on from NC_139522.1 coordinate 37,923,236, forward strand.
ACTCGGAAGTCGAACCTCGCAAAGAAGAGAGACCACCGGATCTGGCGTTGGTTCAAATTCCGAGCGGTCTGCAGGCTTTCCAAATTCTTATGGTCCGTCCGGACCTCGATTTGATGCCGCGCTCCCTCCAGATGATGCCTCCAGGCCTCAAACACCACTTTGATGGCCAGCAGCTCCTTCTCCCAGATTGTATAATTGCGCTCCGAAGGGTTCAGTTTTCGTGAAGGGAAGAGGGTACCGCTGGGCGTCGTTGCCTGGAGTAACACCGCCCCAATGGAAATGTCGGAGGCGTCCGCCTCCACGACAAACTGCCATTGCGGGTCAGGATGCTTCAAGATGGGCTCCTTCATGAAGGCTTCCTTCAAAGTCTGGAAAGCCTGTTGTTCTGGAGCGTTCCACTGGAACCGAGTCTTCTTCTGCAGGAGCCGGGTGAGGGGGGCTGTCAAGGCAGCAAACCCAGGGATGAAAGTTCAGTAATAGTTGGCAAACCCAAGAAGTCACTGAACATCCTTCACGCGACGCGGGGGTTGCCAACTCTGCAAAGACTCAACCTTACTCGGCTCCATGGCGATTCCCTCAGGAGAAATGCGGTGACCCAGGAAATCGATGGTCACCCGGTAGAACTGGCACTTCTCCAATTTGGCAAATAGCCGATGTTCTCGGAGTCGCTGCAGGACCTGATGGAGATGCTGATGGTGCACCTCACGCGACGGGGAGTAGATCAGGATGTCATCCAAGTAGATCACGACAAACTGATCCAACAAATCCCAGAAAATGTCGTTCATGAAATGCTGAAACACAGCGGGGGCATTGGTCAGGCCAAACGGCATCACCGTGTACTCAAAATGTCCATAGCGAGTACCAAACGCCGTCTTCCACTCATCACCCGGCCGAACCCTGACGAGGTTGTAAGCTCCACGCAGGTCCAGTTTCGTGAAGATCTTAGCCTCCCGGAGTCGGTCCAAGAGATCGGGGATGAGGGGCAGCGGGTAATGATTGCGCACTGTGATGGCGTTGAGTTTCCTATAATCACAGCAAAGCCGCAATTCGCCCAACTTCTTTTTGACGAAGAGCACGGGTGCAGACACTGGGGAGGACGAGGGCCGGATGAAACCGCGAGCCAAATTCTTCTCCAGAAAGTCCCGCAATGCTGCCAACTCGGGGTCCGACATGGAGTACAAACGCCCCACTGGGAGAGGCGCATCAGGGACTAAATCAATGGGGCAGTCATAGGGCCTGTGCGGGGGTAATTGATCCGCCTCTGCCTCGCTGAACACATCAGCAAAGTCGGACAGTTCAGGAGGCAAGGAAACCCCTGGGGAACCCTCCACCTGGCCGGCACAGATAAGGCGGGAGTGGTCCACGCACTGCAAGCTTGGGAAGGTGACCAAGTTCTGTGACCAATAGATCTTTGGGTCATGCGCCCGGAGCCACGCCAGTCCCAAGACCACGGGGAAATGCGGATCTGAGGTGACATAGAACTGCATGGCCTCCACATGGGAACTGATGGCAATACATAATGGTTGCGTGGCGACCGTAATTGGCCCAGACAGGAGCACTCGACCATCGATAGTCTCCACTAACATGGGCGGATCCACCGGGCACTGGGGAACAGCCCATTTGGCCACAAATGCTGAGTCCATAAAATTTGTGGTGACCCCAGAGTCAATTAAGGCATGGACTGGAATCCCCTCTGGCTTGCCAGGAAGGATCAGACGTGCGTCCAATATCAGATGCCGTGGAGGTCCACAGGCAGCATCGGAAAGACGTCGCTCAGTGTTGTTGTGGGACGCCTGATCTATCACACCGTCTAGATCGGGCTCGGGGCGTTTCCCGACAGAAAAGTAGGGGACTTTCTCGGGGCAGACTCGGTCACTGATGCCCGCTGTCGCTTCTTTGGGCAAAAAGCAGCCAAATGTCCACGGTCCCCGCAGTAAAAACACAACCCCCCCGATCGTCGTCTGTTCATTTCAGTCACCGATAGACGAGACCTGGCGGCACCCAGCTCCATTGGCTCCTCCCTTTGAACTGGGGGCTCACGCACAACAGGGGCTGCAGGGGTCTGTGGGGTGGCACAGTGACTCCTTCGCTGCTGCAACCGAGCATCGATCCGCAGGCAGAGATGGATCAGCCCATTCACGTCTGAGGGAATATCCACACGGGCCAGCTCATCCAACATCTCCTCCGACAATCCATCCTGGAAGGCATCCACAAGCGCAGCCTCATTCCAGGTGGAATCCTGGCTAAGCAGCCGAAAATCGCTGATATAGCCCTGTAGGGGGTGTTGACCCTGCCTCAGAGCTTTCAGGCGTTGAGTAGCAGTCTGCGTCTTAATAGGGTCCTCATACATCAGACGCATATGATCACAAAACCCCACAAAGTTGTCCAACAATGGGCTAGGTTGAGCCAGCAGAGGCGTGCCCCAACGAGCTGCATCACCCAAAAGAAGGCTTAACACAAACCCCACCTTATCCCGGTCAGTGGGAAATCAGCTGCTCTCACGCTGATAAAGAGCTGGCATTGTCCCAGGAAAGCAGGAAACAGTTCTGGATTGCCAGTAAATTTATCCGTCATCGCAACTTGGCATTTTCTCCTGGGTGGGGGTGATGGTGGGGGTGCAGCATGGACCTGAGCTTGCAGTTGAGCCACCTGAGCTGCCAGCAAAGTGAGTTGCTGGGTGAGCTGGGCATTCTCAGCAGGTAGCTGCTCCATAATAATAGTAAGGGGTGGGAGGCTGAAGGCAAACTGTTCTGTAGCAGCCTGCTACCGGCCCTGCAGCAAAAGCAGGGACAACCCCTTTACAAACGGCAAGAGGCTGGAATAAAGACTGCCAAATTTATTAACATAAAACAGAGCAAGACAAGACACCAACCATGAAACAGGAACTATGAAACAGGAACTATCCAAGCAGTTGCCTTCAGCAAACCAGCCCTCCCACACATTCCCCTCTCTCTGCCTCCTTCTGAGGTGCCCCATTGCCTTCCTCTGTTTACTCCTGATTGACTGCCTCCTGCGTCGGGCGTCCTTGAACAGGGCCAGCTGTGGGTCATCTTCATCCACGCTGTCAGGCTCACACAGCTGGGTCTCCGTCGTGACCAGGTGGGAGGGGCCTGGCTGAGGGCTCTGCGGAGCCCCAAAGCCATCATCAGCAAGCTATTCAACACCCCATCCTCCTCCTCTGAGTCATCTGACCCAACTGCCGAACCCACAGGCTGACCCTGAATCACAACATCTGTATACAGGTCCCTGTTCGCTTCCTCTAATGGCTGGTCAGTTAGATCCACCTGGCCAAAAAACACTTCTGTAATAGTGTGCACACAATCATGATCACTATCCTGTTCCAGTTGGGGAAGAAAGGTCGCTGGATTGAATCTGCTACTGTGCTTGATATGAACTTGTGGGTTGTCAAGGACTGCGATCTGATACCGTTCCAGTTGGGAGGCTGTAAGCCAATGGCCCCCCTTAGATGCTAACAAATCCTGGAAGGAATGGGGTGATTCCACTGTGATAGAAGCCCCAAAGGTTAATTTTTCAGCAGCCTCCAAAAGGAGAACGGCAGCAGCAGTAGCCCGAAGGCATGCTGGCCATCCTTAAGCAACAGGATCAAATTGTTTGGAAAAATAGGCTACAGGGCGAGACCAAGTACCAAGGGTTTGAGTAAGGACCCCAGCAGCCACCACTTTACTTTCAGCCACATACGAGGTGAATGGTTTAGTGACATCAGGAATGCCAAGGGCTGGAGCATTGACTAAAGCAGTTTTAATGTTATCAAACGCCAGCTGGCAATCCTTGGGCCATTCAAAGGGTTCTTTATCTGAGTCTGTAGTGGCCTGATACAAGGGCTTAGCCATTAAAGCAAAATTTGGAATCCAAATATGACAGAAACCTGCAATTCCCAAGAAACCCCTAAGCTGGCACTTAGTAGCAGGTGGCTTAAGGAGGCACACAGCCTGTATCCTCTCCAGAGATAATTTTCTAGTCCCTTGTGATAGAATATAACCTAAATACTGAACCTCATGTCTAACAAGCTGGGCTTTAGTACGGGAAACTTTATAGCCCCAATAACAAAGGGAATTTAACAAAGAAACTGAATTCAAAAGACAATCACCCTCAGTGGGGGCAGCTACCAGTAAGTCATCAACATATTGTAATACCACAGCAGTAGTGTTCTCCACAGGTCGCCATATGGCTAAATCAGTGGGCAGGACAGTACCCAAAATAGTAGGGCTATTTTTAAATCCTTGAGGTAAAAGAGTCCAACAAAGTTCCCTATGTTGCCACTGAAAAGCAAAGAGGGGCTGGCTAACAAGAGCCAAAGGGACACAAAAGAAAGCGGTTTTTAGATCAATAACAGTGTACCAAGTAAGATGTGGACCCAGTTAAGAAATCAGCATATAGGGGTTAGGCACCATTTGATGCAATGTCACAGTGATCTGATTAATTGCTCTTAAGTCTTGGCAGAAATGAATAAAGCCATCCAGCTTTTTAACAGGCCAAATTGGTGTATTATAAGGACTAACATTTTCTCTGAGAAGCCCATAAGCAAGGAAATTAGTAATGAGGGGCTCTAACCCTTGTAAAGCCTCTAAGCTAATTGGATATTGATGAATAGAGACTGGCAGTGCATTAGGGTGCAAGGCTACTTGCACAGGAACTGCGTTAATAGCCTGGCCAGAGACCCCTGAATACCATACATTAAAGTCAACAAAGCAATCTAACAGACCAGAACATGCCAGGCTTGTTCAGGGGGAACTGATAATTCAACCTGGTCCCCTTTGAAAGAGATAGTTGCTTGTAACTTAGCAAGCAAATCATGCCCTAAAAGGGGCATAGGGCAATCTGGAAGGTAAAGAAATTGATGAGTAAGGTGACTATCACCTAAAGAATATTCTAAAGGGTCAAGTATTGCTGCTGACATATATTGGCCACTGGCCCCAATAACCTGGAATGTTTGTGAGGAAGAATTTCCAAGGGGCTTATTTAATACTGAATGTGATGCCCCTGTATCAATCAAAAAAGTTATTGTTTTGCCTCCGACTTTAAACTTTACCAGGGGTGCAGAGGGACAATCATTCGAAAGTGCAGGGAGACAAAGGCCCCCCCATCCTCTGACCCCTCCACCCCAGTATTGAAAGTGTGGTTGTGGAGTAACACACCCTATAGGATGGCTGGGAAGGGAACGTAAAGAACATTCCCTGCCCCAGTGGCCAAATTTCTTACATATATGACACTAGTCCTGTCTTAGGGCAAAAGACTGCATTGGACGTTCCGGGGGTGCCTGGAATCTCAGTGGCATCATTCTACTTTTCTCCTGAGGGGGCCTTACCACTTCTCGCCATCCTCTTCCGTGAGTTCCACTTCTTCCCCCTCCCACTAGGTGTGCCCATTGTAAAGCTTGAGCCAGCAAAACAATGCTTCATTTTCCATCCCTTTTAACCCCTTTGGCTGTTACTTCTGGTCTTGTTACATAGGTTTTATAAGCTACTTCCAACAATTTTCCAATTGTGTCAGCTGAAGCCCCCTCCAGCTTCTGTAATTTGCACCTAATATCTGGGGCACTCTGCCCAATAAAGAGCATGTTCACCAAGCGGGAGTTTTCTGGAACTTCTGGATCCAAATCACTGTATTTTCTGAAGGCTTGGTAGAGGCGCTCAAGGATGTCCCTAGGGCCCTCAGATGCCAATTGATGAACCTCATAGATTTTGCCCAAATTCTTCTTTTTCGGGATAGCAGTCTGCAATGCAGTGACAAGAAGGTCTTGAAAGCCTTTTAAGTATTCATAGTCTTTACTTTCATAAGTATCAATGGCCCATCTAGGGTCAGTTTCAGGCCAAAGAACCTTCCTTTCTTCAGCTAATCTCTTTGCAGCAGTTCCTACCAGACGTCTCTCCTCCAATGTTAAAAAGACATCCAGCATAGCTTGAAGGTCTGCCCAATTAGGGTTATGTGTGCGTATGATAGACAGAACCAATTCAGCATATTTATGTGGGGCTCCAGTATAGGAACCTAATTGGTCCTTCCATGCATAAAGATCAGATGTGGAGAAGGGGGTATGAACCAGGACCTTATTAGTGTCCCCCCTTCATATAGCCACCTGTTCCGTGAGGGGATAAAGTCCCTTATAAGGTGATGGAGCAAAAGATAAAGCAGGAAAAGGTGGTGCTGTGGGAAGTTGCCACAACCCACAGTCTTTAAGCATCTGCTTATTCCTTTGTAAAGTCCAAAAAAGTGCATAATAAGCTTGTTGATCATGATCCATGCCTCTTTGAGCATAATCTCCCATATTTTTTTTAAAAAAACCAAATCTATGGACCCCCCTTTGGGCCAAACAGTAGGCATATCCTGATGCCAGAGGGTATTGTACTTAGTTAAAGTTTCAATTTTCAGATCCCAATGGGTTTTAAGCTTATCAAAGTTCCTGATAACACACTCAAGGGGGCTGAGGGCACATCCCTTCTTTTTATTCATGCTAACAGGTCTTCCTTGGGCTGAGCCCATGTGTCTAAGTCTCTCACACCATTTGCACAGTCTGTTGGGCCACAAGAGATCCACTGATTCCCCTTGCAATGTAGACACCCCTGGTCAACGGCACAACAGCCTTGCAGGGGGCTACAGGGGGCTAAGATCAGTATCTGGGGCCTAGAGAGCATTTGGAGATCCAGTCGGTCCGAGTCTGACCGAACACAGTTAAGATCCTTTTCTAGATCTTATCTTGTGGCAATGGAGGTGGCGAAGCGTGCTCACTTCGCCACCCTCATTGCATCCGCAGATAACCGCCCGGCCGCCCTGTTTAGGGTGACCCGTTCCCTTTTAAATCAGGGGACAGGAGAGGACCCCTTGCGGGGACGGGCCGAGAAGTTTAGTGAGTATCTGGTGGGTAAAATCGCTCAGATTTGGGCTGGCTTGGACACTGACTGGGCAGTATCTGATGAGGGGGAAGCGATGGGTTTGGCCGATAATATTTGGGAAGAGTTTGATCCTGTGACTCCGGATGAAGTGGACAGGATCATGGGGAAATTAAGTGCCACCATGTGTTTGTTGGAACTGTGTCCCTCCTGGCTGGTTTATGCGGCTCGGGAGGTTACACGAGGCTGGCTCCTGGCAGTTATTAATGCTTCCTTGAGTGAGGGGTGCTTCCCTGCCGCCTTGAAAGAGGCGGTTGTAAGGCCCCTCCTCAAGAAACCTGCCTTGGATCCAGCTATTTTAAATAACTTTCGTCCTGTCTCCAACCTTCGCTTCCTTGCGAAGGTTGTTGAGAGCGTGGTGGCACGGCAGCTCCCTTTGGTCCTGGAGGAAACTGAGTATCTGGATCCATACCAATCAGGTTTCAGGCACGGGTACAGCACGGAGACAGCATTGGTCGCGCTGGTGGATGATCTCTGGCGGGCCCGAGACAGGGGTTATTCCTCTGTCCTGGTCCTATTAGACCTCTCAGCAGCTTTTGATACCATCGACCATGGTATCTTGCTGCGACGTCTTGAGGGGTTGGGAGTGGGAGGCACTGTTTTACGGTGGTTCTCCTCCTACCTCTCAGGCCATTCGCAGACGGTGTTGGCAGGAGGGCAGAGGTCAACCCCTAGGCCCCTTAGTTGTGGGGTGCCTCAGGGGTCGGTACTCTCGCCCCTCCTGTTCAACATCTATATGAAGCCGCTGGGTGAGATCATCCATGGTTTCGGGGTGAGGTATCATCAATATGCTGATGATACCCAGCTTTTCATCTCCACCCCGAACCAACCCAGCGATGCCCTCGATGTGATGTCCCGTTGCCTGGAAGCGGTACGGATTTGGATGGGGAAGAACAGGCTCCAGCTCAACCCGGCCAAGACTGAGTGGCTTTACGTACCGGCATCTCGACTTGTCCAAGAGGTTCCATCTTTGGTTATGGGAGGAGAGGTGTTTCCTCCTGTTGATAGGGCACGCAATTTAGGCGTCCTCCTGGACTCACGACTCAGTTTTGAAGATCATATTGGAGTCGTGGCCAGGGGGGCATTTGCCCAGGTTCACCTGGTGCGCCAGTTGCACCCCTATCTGGACCGAGATACCCTACGTACAGTCACTCACGCACTCGTTACCTCCCAGATAGATTACTGCAATGCTCTCTACATGGGGCTGCCCTTGAAGACCACCCGGAGGCTCCAGCTGGGGCAGAATGTGGCCGCACGGGTAGTGATGGGAGCATCCCAATACTCCCATATTACACCCCTCCTGCGTGAGCTGCATTGGTTACCGGTTGTCTTCCGGGTGAGATTTAAGGTGCTGGTACTTACCTTTAAAGCCCTACATGGCCTAGGCCCGGGATATTTGCAGGTCCGTCTGCTGCCGGGAAGGACTTCCCATCGCCCAGTGCGCTCACACAGAGAGAGCCACCTCATGGTGCCGTCGGCTAGACAATGTCGGCTGGCGACCCCCAGGGGGAGGGCCTTCTCTGTGGGAGTGCCAGCCCTGTGGAACCAACTTCCCCTTGAGCTCCGGATGGCCCTGGAACTCCGGTCCTTTCGCCACGGCCTTAAAACATTCCTTTTTCATCAGGCTGACCTGGACTGACGACAGGGTTTTATAAAATGTTTTTTTTTAATTTTTAATTGTTTAGTTTAACTTATTTATTGGGGCTGTTTATTTAATTTCTTTTAACTTTTGCATTTTTGTTTTTATTGTTGTTAGCCGCCCTGAGTCCTTCGGGAGATAGGGCGGCATATAAGTCCCAAAAATAAATAAATAAATAAATAAATCTTGCCTAGGCCTGGTCAACAGTGGAAAATATATAAGGAGCAACCACAAACCTCAAAGCAACCACAAAGTTCAACACTTACAACCCATTGGAGCACGAAAGTACAAGGTTAGCCCCCCCTGCTTTCTAAACACCCCCAGACATGGGGGGCAGTCTAGGTGTGGCTAAGGCAAACCCTTCGGCCCAGCTCTGGTCAACGGTGGGAAATGATTCAACAAACACACTTTTACACACACACACACACTCCTAGGCAAGCCTGTGCAATAAAGCAATATAACCTTACCTTATCTTCAGCCCTCCTGAGTATGCAGGAACCAAGTGAAGGCAACAACAAAAAAAGAAAAAAAAACTAGTTCCTGTTTAAAAGCCGCAGTGAAGAGTCAAGAAGGGGGGAGCACCTCCAGGGAACCCCAGAGCGCACTTGGTGACTTCCCCCTTCCCGAGCCTCCCTAGGACCAAGCACCTCTCCTGCAAGCCTGGCTTGCCAAAAAAGCTGTGCACGTTCTGAGGTTTTGTCTGATAAAAAATACAGGAAACCAGAAGTTGCCTTCAAGCTTTACGTTTTTATTCAGCTGAACAAAGATGGGCTTCTCTAAATTAGAAAAAGCCCCGAATATCAGAAAAGCCTTATTTTTATATCTTCTTTGATTACATAAGCAATTCAAGCTGACACACATAGATAAAGGCTTCACCCTTTAAGGCTGGCACACTGTAGATAAGAAGGAAGAAAGCAGAAGTAGCTAAAAATGTTCCCTTTTGGGTGTTCTAAGACACAATGTGTTCCCTTTTGGGTGGTTTATGTTAGGTATATGTCTGTGGCCTAACTGGTTGGGTTGGCAATATATATGAACTACGATTGTATCATTGTTATAGAACTGTAATGTATCACTTTAACTATGTAATGCATTGCATCATACTTTCTAATGATTGACCAGCGCTGTTTCCTATGGCCATAAGAGGGAGCTAGAGACATAGCTTCTCTCTCTCTGTTACGTTCACTCTCGCTTGCTGTTACTTGCTGTTTATCGTGGTTTGTGGGTTTGCTACTGTTTTGCTAAACCTGTAGAACTGTGTTTGACTTACGGACTGGTAAGAAGACTCTGTATCGGATAATCCTTGGACTGTTGTTATCTGCTATCTTTTCATTACTCGTGTATGACCTGGACTGTTTTTTTCTGGACTGTGCTATTGTCTTATCCCACAAGTAAAACTTTTGTACACACCTCAGTGTATCTGTGTGGTTGCTGTGTAAACCTAACTACTCTCAGTATCCTCTTTTTTTGTGCAAGCTCTCTTTCGCTCAAGAGTTGCTCTGCTCATCCTTGTCATTGTTTATGGGCCCAGGACATAGTGAGATTTAGTGTGCACAGTACCATATTCAGATAGCTGGGTTTGTGTTATCTGAAAAATGGCACAAGAACAGTCAACCAGTATCTCCATGATTACCCGGTTAGACGGAACAAACTATGTTTCCTGTTCTATGAAATGTTGCTTACTTCTGCAAAAGGAAGGGCTATGGGCTGTAGTTCATGATCCGCCGGATGTGATTGCTTGGGATCCAGCAGATGATGAAGACGCAAAGAAGATAGCACAATTTACCCGGGATAACGAAAGAGCTCTTTGCATAATTGGACTAACACTGAATGACCAGCAGCTTGTCCATATTCGTGGTGAGGAGTCTGCTGCTAGGTGTTGGGACACTTTAAGACGTATCTATGTTCGTGATAGTGTGGGTGCACATATACACCTTACACATAGATTGTTTAGAGCTCGTCTTCTGAAAGGTGGAGATATGTTAGCTCATTTAACATTAAAGAAGAAAACTCTGCAAGAGCTACATGAAAAAGAGCTGATTTTTTCAGAGCTGCATCAGGTCTACATTATTCTTTCCCCTCTGGATGAAAGCTATGATGTTTTTGTTTCTTCACTGGAGGTCCTGACCAGAGATGACCTGACATTGACTGGCATAACTGGAAGATTACTGGAAGAGTCCAGAAGAAGGCAAGACAGAGACCAGCTGAGGGAGACACAACCACAACAAGAAAAACTGTCTACAACTGCCTATACTGTTAGAAAATGTTATTCTTGTGGGGCTAAAGGGCATATTGCTAAATTCTGTAAAAAGGGTAAGAAACAGAATACTGCAAGCAATAGGAGAGCAGGAAAAGATGTTAGTTTAGCCATATCTAGGTCACCAACAACCGTAAACCATGATTTGTGGGTGGTTGATAGTGGGGCTTCTCAGTGTATAACCAGGACCAAGGAACGGTTTGTCAATATGACTAATAGCAAACATTATGTGTCATTGGCCAACGGATGGAAAATGAAAGCATCTGGAGAAGGTACTGCATACTGTTCATGTATTAATGAGCATTTACCAATGTTATATGTGCCTAAACTAAGGTTTAACCTGTTATCCGTTAAAGCATTGTTAAAGGCTGGGTTCGTAGTACCATTTAGGGGAGATAAATGCATTATTGTAAAAGATGGTACTAGTGTTACTGCTAACTTAGAGAATGATTTATTTGTTCTCACAGACAACCCAGTAATCACGGCTGATGCAAATTCTGTCTATGAGAACAAAAAACCACATGATGAGTGTATTCATCTGCTTCATAGGCGTTTACGACATGTAAATTTCAAAATGCTACGGAAGACTGTTGAATTGTCTGAAGGGATAAAATTGAAACCATGTCAACGGTACTTGAACTGTAATGTGTGTAGCCAAGAGAAAAGCAAGGTAACCCCTGCAAACAGAACTAATGGTTTTAAGACCAATGTACCTTTAGAGGTAGTGTTTGCAGATATCATCGGCCCTATGAAACCAAGTTTTGTGGGAGCCTGCTACATCTTGAGTATCATGGATCATTATTCACGTTATGGTTTCTGTTATTTAATGAAAACCAAAGCAGAAACATTCCAGTATTTTGCAAACTGGTTGAAGTTTGCTGAAAGGAAAGTGAAACGTAAAGTTCTTTGCCTTATAACGGATAATGGTACTGAGTTTACCAATAAGCGTTTTGTAGCTCTGTTACAGAAGCCTGGCATTGAACATAGGCATTCAGCCCCTTACAGACCACAACACAACGCGTTTATTGAGCGACGAGGTAGAAGAGGAGAGTCCAACACCAAGTCCTGTATTGCCTAGACGCTCGACTCGTGATAGGTGTCCACCTGATAGATACGAGGCTAGTATTGTGTGTCAGGTGAATATAGAGCCTTCTAACTTTGATGAGATTAAACTGTATCCTGCAAAGGATCAGAGTGCATGGAAGGCAGCAATGGATAAAGAGTTGAAATCCTTGCAGGATCTAGATGTATATGAAAACGTTACACTTCCACCAGGAGAGCGTGCAATTGGTTGCAAGTGGGTCTACAAACTGAAGAAGGGTGTAGATGGGACTGTTACCCATAAGGCACGTTTAGTTGCTCAAGGATTTGCTCAGTCAGACAAGGACTATGATGAAGTGTTTGCACCTAGTCTGAGACCTACTACGTTGAGAGCAGCGTTAGTTTGGGCAGCTAAGAATCGGTACAAAATAAACCATGTACTGTAGATGTAGAAACAGCATATCTGCATGTGCCTTTACAACACACTATCTATATAACAAGACCTCTTTGCTCCCATCTGATGACCTTTTTGGGGAACTGCCATGGCTGGCACAAAACATCTAACAATTCCCCTTCTTGTCAGCCAATGACAGGGACCAGTGAATGTATGTGAGGGGGCGAGCAGGTGTCATGGACATGCATATACACATTCAGAAGACCAAACACAAACGCTTACACAGAAGGTTGTGCCGGTCAATGGGAACAGGTTTGGTGAACAGGTCAGCTATCTAGTCAGTTGTGTTACAATGCTCAACATGTATAAACCCCTCTTTGGCAAGCTGCCTGACATTTTTATAGCGTATGTCTATGTGGCAGGACCTAGAGCCCACTGCATATGCCCCCGAGATTGCAATTGCAGCCATATTATCCTCTTGAATTTGCATGGGCAGAGGGGGAGATGCCCAGATGCTCGTTATCAGAGCATCGAACCAAATCAAATCATTGGCCGTGTCCGACAGGCTGGCATATTCCGCCTCGGCCGTGGAGCAAGAAACAAATTTTTGCTGCCTAACATGCCAATGGATAGGACAGCCATTTAGCAATATGAGGAAACCAGAGGTGCTCCGTCTACTCTTGGTGTCGCCAGCCCAGTCTGCGTCTGAGTAAGCGGAGAGCTGGGCCGTCTTTCCCTTCTCTGGTTCCAGCACAAGGAGAGCATTGGTTGTGCCCATGAGGTACCTAAGTACCCTTTTAACAGCAGTCCAGTGGAATTCCTTTGGGTGTTCCACATGCCTGGACAGTAGATTCACAGCTAAAGCTATGTCAGGCCTGCTCCAATTGCTGATATATAGCAAGGAGCCGATCACAGATCTGTAAAGCGTATTATCTGTGAACTCAGGACCGTCCTTGTGAGTGTGATTGGAATAGTCACTTTGTATCGGGCTACGCGTTGGGTTAGATTCTGCCATTTTGCATTTGGCCAATAACTCCTCAATCTTTTCTTTCTGAGCTAGGGCGAACCCCCCCTTAGTGGCCAAGATGTGCACACCCAAGTACTTGTCAACCCGCCCCAAAGACTTCAGGGTAAACTTTTCCCCCAGGGCCTTGGCAAATTCGTCACACCCTTCCTTGTCAGGCCCTACATATAGGAGATCGTCCACATAAACTAACACCCGTTCTGTGGTACCCTTGGAGTTGCGTGTGAAAACACATTCATCTGCATGGGATGCACTGAAACCAACTCGTTCTAAACTTTTTCTAAGGCAGTCGTACCATAATTTTCCCGACTGCTTGAGGCCATATAACCCTTTGCGGAGCAGCCATGTATTTCCCCCTTCCTGCTGGTAGCCAGGAGGGGCTCTCACGTAGATCTGCCGGTCCAGGTTGGCGTGGAGGTAAGCCGTCTGGATGTCGAATTGGAAGACTTCCTCCCCCAGAGCGGCTGCAGTTACGAGGGCGGCCTTGACGCTCTCTGCCCGGACGGTTGGAGAGTAGGTCTCTACGTAGTCCTCCATGTAGCGCTGAGCGAACACCTGAGCTACAAAATGGGCCTTATACAGGTAGAGGCCATTGGCAAGTGGTTTGGCCTTGTAAACCCACCTTGTACCAATGACTTTCCTCTCCTTTGGTGGTTGCTGGGGGGTGAAGACCTCAAGCTTTTTCAGGCTTGCCATCTCCTTCTCCATTGCGAGCTGCCATTTCTCCTGTTCTTCGATGGGCAGCTCCTGGATGTCAGAGAAGGATTTTGGGGTGACCACAACGCTGTTGACAGACGCGATGTGCCCAATGTCGATTCTCTTTGGCAGGATCCCTTTGTTGGACCGCTTTGATCTCCTGACCTTCTGCCACTCAGCGCCCTTTTCTTCCGCGGGTTCCGCATCCGCTGGCATTTCATAATTAAGACGTGTGGAACCTCGGTCCCAGGTGCTGGGTATCGTGGGTCTCTGAGACGTCGCTGGGGGTGAAGACGGCTCATGTTCCCCATCTGAACCAGGTAGGATGACATCTTCATCTTGTTCCTCACTTTCGTCGGTGGCAGGGTATGTGGTCGTCTCAGGTGATGTTGTGGTCGGTGTGTCCTTGCTGGGTCGGTTGACATATGGGCTCAGATCATTGGAGTGAATCTGGGTCCAATTGGAGTCTTCTTCGAAGGAGGCAGATTGGGAAGTCACAGTCCTGCCCCCCTCTCCCAGGAACCGGTAGGCCTTGGAGCCAGGAGCATAGCCCAAGAACCTCAGTCTCTGGGACACAGATCTCCCCTTCTCCCGCAGCTGCTTGGGGATGTGCACCCAAGCGTAGGAGCCAAACACACGCAAGTGTCCCAGACTTGGTTTCCTACCGTGGACCAGGAAATATGGGGTCTGGTGCACAATACTGCTCCAGGTGCGGTTTAAGGTGTAATTGGCGTAGTGCACCACCTCTGCCCAGTATGATTCTGCGACCCCAGCGTCCGCAATCAGACTACGCATCATAGTTTGCAGGATTCCATTTCTTTTCTCTGCTACGCGATTCTGAGCGGGAGTGAATGGCGCGGTAAGAAAATGGCAGATGCCCTTACGCCTTACCCAGTCCTGGAATTTTCGGGACATGAACTCAGCCCCACGGTCGCTCTGCAGTTGTGCAATCTTGGTCTTATGCTGGGTCTCTACAAAGTTGTACAGTGATTTTATGGCGTCAAAGGCTTCGGATTTTTCTGTGAGGGTATACACATGGCCGTACCGTGAAAAATCGTCAACGGCAGTGAGAAAATACTGTCTTTTCCCTAGGGATGGTGTGAATGGCCCAACCAAATCAACATGTACTAGTTGGTATGGGTATTGGGCCTTACGCAGTGACACCTTACGGATGGGGGCAGCTTTCCTCTTTGCCCTCTTACAGATAGCACAGTCCAGAAACACCTCACAATCCTTGAGCTGGACTCCCTCAGCAAACTCTCCCATCTTTTTAACCACAGGGAAGCTCGCATGACCTAATCTTCGGTGTAAGAGATGGGCACACTTATCGTGGAGCGGCTTCCCCACTGACACCCTCTCGGCTCTGGTTGCCTTGAGTGGTGCTTTGGGTGCCTGCTGAGGTTTGGGTTTCTTGTCCACATTGCCCTTGGAAAGCCGTGGGGCTGGCTGAGGTGGCTTGGGTGCAACCGCTTCAGCCTTGCGCTCCTTAGACAGCCTTGGCAAACCATTTATGATGGCAATACTTCCAATGACCCTCTGGTTCCGGGTGACATGACCTCCCCCTTTGCGAAATAAAACTTCCACCCTGTCATCGTCACATAATTTGATAATGCTTAATAGGTTGTTGGCAATGGAGGGAGCATGCAATACCCCTCCAACTTTTCCTAGTCTGGGTACAGAGACAGTGCCCTCCCCAACAACCAAAGCCTTATCACCATTGGCCACCTTAACAGATGAGTTAATTTTCTTTAACCTTTTAAACCCTTGTTTCATATTGGTAATGTGAGATGAAGCTCCAGAGTCCAGTAACCATAAGTCAGTGGGGCTATCAGCCTTTGTGGTGGGGGTGAGAGCACAAGTACACACAAAATTGCCCTTGGCACTACCTTTGCCCCCGCCACGCCCCCTTCCTTGCCCCTTGCCCCTTCCTTAATTGGGACCACGCTTGGGGCCTTGTTGGTGATGGGGGCAATCCTTCTTCAGGTGCCCCTCAGAGCCACAGATGAAACACTTAAGTAGAGCATTAACCTGCTCTGAGTTGTGGTGCCTCCTCCTGGCTCGCTGGGTGGTGGCTCTGGCGTATTCTCCTGCATCTCTTTGCCTCCTGTCTTCTTCAATCAGCCTCCCTGCGAGGTAGGACAGAGTCATGGCTTCCTTCCTGGTCCCTTCCAGTGAAACAATGAAACTGCTCCAATTTTTGTCCAGGGAAGCCAGAATGACAGCAACCATGTTCGCCTCAGGTACAAGGTAGTCTCTGGACATCAGTTCTGCTCTGAGCGCCTTTAGTTTTCCCAGGTGCTCGGCCATGTTAGCTCCAAATCTGAGTCTCGTGGTGTAAAACTCAGTTGTGAGTCTGGTGAGCGAACCGAATAAATCGCTGTTGAATAAATTGTATAATAACCGCCAAACTTCACCAGCTGTGAGCCCATCTGGAATGCTAGGGAACAAGTTGCCATCCAGTGAGCTCAGCAGTGTGGTGTATGCTTGTCTATGATACCACTCTTCTTGGGGTCCCCAGGGAAGAGGTGGGGGATTCAGAACCATCTCTAGAGTCCCATCCTTTAATAGACATACCTGCACATCTCTACTCCAACTGCTGTAATTCTCCCCCCCCCAAGTTGCATATTTGCAAAATCATTTGGGAGAGCAGAAGCAGATGAAAGAGAATCTTTCTTAGCTCTATGTTTGTACATCTGAGAGCCTTCCATTGAGGTGAATGGAAGAGGGACCCCTCTGCTGGTAGATGGTGGTATTTTACTCTGATTTTTGGATGGCCTCGACTGGGCATGCTCAGAATTCATTTGAGCCCATGAGGCGGAGGGAGGGCCAGGCCCAGGTCTGCAGGCCAGGATTTGGGCCTGAAGAGGGGCTGAAGGCCGCAGAAACCCCGAAGATTCCTCCTGAAGCCCCCCCCCGGCACTGGAACACTCATCGGGGGGTGAAGATCGCAGGATGGGGCAGAGATGGCACATGGATTGCCTGGATTGCCTGGATTGCCCGGAGGAGCCCATCGCTGGTCCTGAAGACCCTGGAGGTGGCTGAAGACGGTGCTGGGGGAGGGGGCCTCATCCGGAGGCCCTCCGAAGACCATCTGGCAAGCAGGGCATCTGGACGGCAGCAAAAAGTAGGCTGTAGGGCCCGGGGGTTCACTGGGGGCCCTCTGGGGTTGCAGGATGTAGTTGCGAGGCTCCAGGCCGGATGCCTCCCAGCAGTTAGGCCCCGGGGAGAGGGTTGGAGGCCTCTGGGGGTAGCGAGGGAGGCTGGCTACCCCCGATGTCGAGGCCGTGGTCCTTTTGGCTTCCAGGGCCACAATCAGGGCCTGGATGGCTGCTTCAAGCCCTGCTGTGGCAGTCTCGGCTGGGCAGGCTTCAATGCCATCATAGGCCTTGAGGCTTTCCGGTGGGGAAGACCAGGCAGTTTCCGTGCCGCTTCGGCTGGATGCCACCGACTGCTGGGCCTCGAGGCTTGGTTGAGGCCTATCAGACCATGTGGGTGTCCTGGGGGCCACCATCTTGTTTCCGGTTGGGGCCAGAAGTTGCAGATTAGAGTTTGGTGGGAGATTTCGCGCCAAAAGCTCCGGGGCCCCGGGGTCACTCAGGGTGGCTGGCGCCATGTTAGGGGGCCTCGTGGGCACTGGGGAAGGACTTACCCAGTGTCCAGAGCCCCCCTGTGCTGGCATCCCCCGTGGAGAGGCTTGTGGCGTCCTTTGTGCTGCAAGGAACGTTCAGAGCAGCTCCCTGCATTTCCGTTCAGTCATCTGGTCCACGTTGGGGGTGGCCTGGTCCCTGGCCGCTTCCCCGGTGTCTGGGCAGTCTTGGGAGGACTGCAAGCCTTCCATGCTTCCCTCTGTGGCTTGCAGCTGTAGGGAGGCATGGGAAGGGGTCCCTGGCGCTGAGCTTGTGTCAGGGGCTGGATGCAGGGCAGTCGTCTTTGATTGAAGACTCCTTGTCACAATCGGGGACCTCCTGCCATCCGTTTCAAATGGGTTCTTGCTGGAACGTCCAGGCATCTTGCAGTAGCTGCTTGGCTTGGAAGCGTTGCCTTAAACCATCCTCTTGCTTCCAATTTGTGAGATGGTCTCACGAGGTCGATGATTCGTTAAGGTGCTTCCAAGTAAAAGGCATCACACAGGAATGCAATCATTCAAAACTTTATTTAACGATAAAGTAAATAGAAAGACTTCCCTGGCATGGAGGCATCCATGCCTGGGTTGAGCTCATGGATCAGCTAGCAAGCAAGCAGAAGAAAGAACAAAAGAAACAGAGAGAGAGCAGCCCCTGAGCAGAGGTTTTTATGGGGGGTCTCAGCCCCTCCCTTACCATAAAACTCTCGCCAATGGGGCTGCAGGGGCCGGGGACCCCTGACCCACCAGTGGGAGCAAAGAAGCCTCTTTGCTCCCATCTGATGACCTTTTTGGGGAACTGCCATGGCTGGCACAAAACATCTAACATTTTCATTACTCGTGTATGACCTGGACTGTTTTTTCCTGGACTGTGCTATTGTCTTATCCCACAAGTAAAAATTTTGTACACACCTCAGTGTATCTGTGTGGTTGCTGTGGTTGCTATTTATTATTTATTTATTTATTTATTTATTTATTTATTTATTTATTTTATTATATTTTTATACCGCCCTTCTCCCGAAGGACTCAGGGCGGTGTACAGGGCAATAAATACAAAAACAGGATACAAAAGTTAAAAGCGATTAAATAAATGCCCAAGGTTAAAACCATAATTAAGATGTATTAAAACCCCAACCCTAACCTATCAGACCAGGTCAGACTGCTCAAATAGATACGTTTTTAGATCGCGCCGGAAGGAGCGAAGGTCAGGGGCCGTCCGGAGCTCAACCGGCAAGGGGTTCCATAGGTCTGGCACGCTCACAGAGAACGCTCTCCCCCTGGGGGCCACCAATCGACATTCTTTGATCAGAGGCACCCTGAGGAGGCCCTCTCTGTGGGTGCGCACTGGACGGAGGGAAGTTGATGCCGGCCGCACGTGTTGCCGTAGGTAATCCGGACCCATGCCATGTAGGGCTTTGTAAGTCATTACTAACACCTTGAATCTCACCCAGAGGGCAACCGGCAGCCAATGCAGCTCGCGGAGCAAAGGTGTAACATGGGAGTATCAGTATCCTCTTTTTTTGTGCAAGCTCTCTCGCTCAAGAGTTGCTCTGCTCATCCTTGTCAGTTTAGGTGTTTCCTTAAGACACCATATGTTCCCGGGTGGGTTAGGATATTGGGTGTTTACTTTGCTGTCCTTTTATGACTTTTGCATTCATGGTTCTGCAAGTGGCCAGAGTTAGCAGGGCCATCTGCACGTATTCACAATTGATACTGTCCCCTAAGTCCAGGTCAACAACCCCAAACTCTTGATAAGTATTTTTCACTCTTTGGGGGACCAAAGAATTTTTGGGTGGGGGGTATGTGTAGCAGAGAAAGGAGCTGGGTGACTGAGGCTGGAGCTCTGGAGAGCTGGAAGGCGGCTGGCCGTAAGTGGGAGAGAGGAGGCGGAGGGAAGAGGAGGTGAGCTGGAGGAGAAGATTTTGTATTATTCTTTTTCCAGATGGGACAAGCTGGATGGAGGGAGAGCAAGGCAGGAGGTTGGATGATTTTTATTCTTTTTTTCTGGCTGGGACAAGCTGGACACAGGGGGAGCAAGGCAGGAGGATGGAGGATTTTTTATTTTTATTTTTTCCTGATAGGACAAGCTGGATGGAGGGGGAGTGAGATAGGAGGTTGGCTGGGGTTTGTGTTTTTATTCTTTTTGGTGGGGCAGGCGGGACGGAAAGGAAATAGGGAGAGGTTTCTATGGGGCAGGCTGGAAGGAGAGGGAGGAGGAAGGAGAGAGGTTTCTGCGGGGCAAGCCTGAAGGAGGGAAGGGAATAGAGAAGGAGAGGTTTCAGTGGGGAAAGGTGAGAGAGAGAAGAGGAGACAGAATAAGGGAGGTTCCTGTGAGTTGCTGAGAGAGATTGACCATCATCACCCCATGAGAGCTGTCTGCGAGAGACTGACAATCATTATACAACCTGAGATGCTGCTGCCAGAGATGTGAGCTGCCTGTTGACAAAGACTGACCACCATCACCTCACGTGAGCTGCCTGCTGAGACACTGACCACCATCACCTCACGTGATCTGCCTGTGAGAGATTGACCATCATTATACAACCTGAGATGCTGCTGCCAGAGATGTGAGCTGCCTGTTAACAAAGACTGACCACCATCACCTCACGTGAGCTTCCTGCTGATTGACCACTATCATTTAACACGAGCTTCCTGCTGAGACTATCACCTCACATGATCTGCCTACTGAGAGACTGATCATCTTCACCTCACATGAGTTGCTACTGTCAGAGACTGAGCACCACCACATCACGTGTCCCTGTCAAGCAGAGGTGCCCAAGTAAGGGACCCCTTGGACCGGCAGCCAGACAAAGAGGGCCAGGAGAACCCAGACTTCAGCGGTCCCTTAGGGGGTAACACTACACTACATTACCATCCTGGGTGACCTATGTGATGCTGTCACTATCCTCTCATGGTACCTGGAGTTCTGAATGGGGGCCAAGAGACTTCAACTGAACCCTAGTAAGACCAAGTGGTTTTTGGTCTGTGGAGCATCTGGCTCTGGGACTCCAACATCTTTAATTTTTGATGGAGTTGCACTACCCCATACAAACCTGGTGTGCAATCTGGGGATTCTTCTGGACTCGTGACTCCTGATGAATGAGCAGGTGGCAGTTGTGGCTAGGAGACCCTTTGTGCAACTTCATGTTGTGTGCCAGTTGCACCCTTTCCTGGATTGGGAGTCCCTGTGCTCAGTCACTCAAGCCCTGGTCATCTCTCACTTGGACTATTGCAACATGCTCTACATGGGGCTACCCCTGAAGAGTGGGGTTTTTTTGCCCAAGATGGCGGCGACCATGGGCGGCATTTGTTGAGCTCCGCGGTGAGCCGATACAATGGGTGGCTGGGGGGCTCACTAAAATCCAGCCGAGGTACATACTTGGAGGGGGGGTGCAGGAACAACAGGCTAGCACCGTTTTACCGTGTGGAGCCTTTCCCCCCCTCCCCCGGAGCAGAGCAGCGGCGGCGGCAGAGGCGGCGGCCAGGCGGCTTGTGGTCTGCCGCTGATCAGCTGGCGCCCAGAATCAGCTGTTGGGCACGTTACCGGCTTGAATCAATCTCTTACTTCTGGCTTGCTTCGGGCGTTGGATTTGATAGGCATATGGTGTTAGCCTACAATGTTGGGTTGAAAATATATTAACCATAATGCTATGTCTTTAAGTTGTTAATTGGCCAATGGGTGTGTAAGTGTTCTCGTGGCCATAAGAGGAAGCTAGGAACGTAGCTTCTCTCTCTCTCTGAATTCACTGCTCTCTACTGTTACTGTTTTTGCTCTGCTGTTGGTTTACTACTGTTGTAAACCTGAACTGTGTATTGACCTCTGGACCGGTAAGAAGACTTTGTAGTTTGGATTACTCCTTGGACTGTTGCTATTGTTTATGATTTGGACTGTTTATTTTTGACTGTGCATTTTTGTTTTTACACCACCTCAAAGTAAAATACTTTTTGCTTTTACAACTCAGTGTACTCTTGTGATTTCTGTGTGACTCTTGCTGCTCTCAGTACCCTTCCTTGTTTGTGCAACTCTTTGGTAGCACAAGGAGACCTCTGCACAACAAATTCCTTAACACTGGTTATGGGCCCAGGCCTGTACTGAGAGTAGGTACACACAGTATTCCTAGCTGAGTTTGTGTTAGTTTTTTGGTGTAAAATGGCACAAGAACTGTTGTCAGGCATCTCCTGGATAACCCGGTTGGATGGGACAAACTATGTTTCCTGGTCCACAAAATGCTGCTTGCTTTTGCGCAAGGAAGGACTATGGACTGTTGTAAATAACCCACCAGATACTACTGCTTGGGATGCAAATGACGAAGAGGATGTAAAGAAGTTAGATGACTTTAAACGTAGCAATGAGAAAGCTCTTTGCATTATTGGACTAACACTGAACGACCAGCAGCTTGTCCATATTCGTGGTGAGGAGTCTGCTGCTAGGTGTTGGGGCATTTTGCGAAGGCTTTATGTTCGTGACAGTGTGGGTGCACATATACACCTTACACGTAAGCTGTTTAGGGCTCGTCTGCAGAAGAATGGAGATATGCTGACCCATTTAAACTACATGAAGGCAAATTTTCAAGAGCTTCATGAAAAGGAGCTGATTTTTTCAGAGTTGCATCAGGTCTACATTATTCTGTCATCTTTGGATGAGAGTTATGATGGGTATGTTTCTTCTTTGGAAGTCCTGACCAGAGAGGAACTGACTTTGACTAACATTACTGGGAGACTGCTGGAAGAGTCCAGAAGAAGGCGTGACAGAGACCAGCTGAGAGAGACACAGCCACGAGAGGAGCAGCCATTCACCACTCCTTACAACGTCAAGAAATGTTATTCTTGTGGGGCTAGAGGGCATATAGCCAAATTCTGTAGAAAGGGTAAAAAACAGAATGTGAATAGCAGTGGGAAGGCTAAGAAGGGCATTGGTTTGGCTGTTTCTGGTTAACCAACATCCAGAAATAATGAATTGTGGGTTGTTGATAGTGGGGCTTCACAATGCATTACTAAAGTGAAAGAGAGGTTTATTATTATGAAAAACAGCAATCAATATGTTTCACTGGCAAACGGTTGGAGGATGAAGGCCTCTGGTGAAGGTAATTCCTATTGTCCATGCATTGATGAACAGTTACCTATGTTATATATACCTAAATTAAGATTCAACCTTTTATCTGTAAGGGAATTGGTTAAAGTTGGGTTTGTGGTAACATTCAGAGGGGAGCAATGCACTATTGAAAGGAATGGAACCTGTGTAACTGCTAATTTGAAAGATGGTTTATTTGTTCTCACAAGTAACCAGGTTAGTACAGTTAAAGCTAACTCGATATGTGAGAACAAGAAGCCACATGATGAGTGTATACATTTATTGCATAGGCGGTTAGGGCATGTGAACTTTAACTCACTACGTAAAACAGTTGAGTTAGTAGAAGGACTTAAACTGAAGCCATGTAGTAAGTATTTGAATTGCAATGCCTGTAATCAGGAAAAGAGTAAGGCAACTCCTGCAAACAGGTTAAACGGCTTCAAAACAACTGTACCTTTGGAAGTTGTGTTTGCTGATTTAATTGGACCCATGAAACCAAGTTTAGGAGGGTCATGTTATATTTTAAGTATATTGGACCACTACTCTCGATATGGATTTTGTTATCTGCTTAAGTCAAAGGCAGACACTTTCCAACAATTTGCAAACTGGCTGAAGTTCGTGGAGAGAAAAACAAAGAGAAAGGTTCAGTGCATAATTACTGATAATGGTACTGAATTTACAAATAAGCATTTTGTTGATATGTTAGAATCTGCTGGCATTGAGCATAAACGTTCAGCCCCTTATAGGCCTCAACATAATGCATTTGTTGAGAGACGTGGCCAAACATTACAAGCCATGATGAGAACCATGTTAAAAGATTCTGGCTTGACAGATAGACTGTGGGGGGAGGCAGCAAAATGTGCAATCCATGTTCTCAATATAGTTGTTAATACTTCTACTGGTAAAATACCATATACTATATGGCATGGTAGAAGACCAAACCTTGATTACCTGCACACGTTTGGCACCCCAGCTTGGGTCCACATTCCTGCAAAACTCAGGAGTAAAGGCCAACATAGGGCTAGGCAATTATACTTTGTAGGTTATGAAGCTAATCATAGATCATATCGTTTCTGGGAACAGGGCACAACTAATGTATATAACAGTACTAGTGCAAATTTCCTTGAGCACGTTGGTTGGGATAGGTTAGAGCAAGTAACTGTTAATACTGATCCTCTAGTGTTTGAGGACTCCTCTGATAACGTAACTAGTAATGCTAATGCATCTCCTGTAATTATAAAAGATGAAGAGATAGGGGAGATAATAGATGAAACAGAGGAAGGAAAGGAGTCAGAAATTCAAAACCCTGTAATTCCTTGGCGTTCAACGCACATCAGACGTCCACCTGATCGCTATGAAGCAACTGTAATATGTCAAGTTAGTTCAGTACCTTCTAACTATGATGAGATCAGGATGTATCCTGAAAAGGAACAGGCATCATGGAAAGCTGCAATGAACAGGGAGTTGAAGTCTTTGCAGGATCTTAAGGTCTATGAGGAAGCAAAACTGCCACCTGGTGAGCAAGCTATAGGTTGCAAATGGATATATAAAATAAAGAAGGGTGTAGATGGAACTATAACCCATAAGGCACGTTTGGTTGCACAAGGTTTTGCCCAAACTACTGAGGATTATGACGAGGTGTTTGCACCCAGTCTGAGGGCAACTACTTTAAGAGCAGCTTTAGTATGGGCGGCTAAAAACCAATATATGGTTACCCATGTAGATGTTGAAACTGCATATTTACATGCTCCATTGCAACATACTATTTATTTAAGAATACCACCAGGATTGACCAGTGATAGAGACCATGATTGTTGGGAATTAAAGAAAAGCCTCTATGGATTGAAACAATCAGGCTATGAGTGGAATAAATGTATAGTTAATGAGTTAAGTGCATTAGGTTTTGTAGCCAGTAATGCTGATCCTTGCTTGTTTAGAAGAGAACACAACGGAGCATTATCTTTTCTTTTATTATTCACAGATGATATTGCATCAATAACAAAAACTGAGTTAGAAGCACAAACCATCATTTCAAGATTGCAGAATAAATTCACAATTAGAAATCTTGGGGAAATAAGCCACTATTTGGGGTTAGATATTGTGAAAACGAATAGGGGTTTTAAGGTGTCGCAAGCCAGTAAAATATCCCAGTTATTAAAGAGATACAATATGGAAATGTGTAAACCAGCAAAAACTCCGATGGCTATGGATTTTAAGGACACTAATGTTGAGAGTCCTGTATTTGATAAGACTATGTACCAATCTTTGATAGGAAGTCTTATGTATCTGAGTAATTGGACTAGACCTGATATTTCTTACTGTGTAAACCAATTGGCTAGGTACAACAATAATCCAACTGTTACACACTGGCAATCAGCTAAATGAGTATTAAAGTATTTGAAGCAAACTATTCACTACTCGTTATATTTAGAGCCAAATCATGAGTTAATCCTTACTGCATATGCAGATGCGAGTTTTGCCTCTGATACAAGCACTCGTAAATCTACCTCAGGGTTGGCTATAATGTTGGGTGATTCTTTGATTGGATGGAAGTCCATTAGACAAAAGCATATAAGCCTATCTACAATGGAGGCTGAATTTTCATGTCTATCAGTGTTATGTACAGAACTGCTAGTGTACAAACAATTATTGTTAGATATGGGTTTAAATGTAAATGATCCATTCATTGTATATGAGGACAATCAAGCTGCGATAAAGATGGCTAATAATGCTGCAGTAAGAACAAGATCTAAATATACTGATCTTCATTATTTAAATGTCAGACAATGTATCAAGGATAAATTAATACAGCTAGAGTATTGTTCATCTGATGTAAATATTGCAGACCATTTTACGAAGGTACAAAGTGCTGTGAAACACAATGCTAATTGTGTAAGAATGTGCATCAGATTGTAAGAGTTATATATTATTCTACCCAAAGGGGAGAATGTTAGGCATATGGTGTTAGCCTACAATGTTGGGTTGAAAATATATTAACCATAATGCTATGTCTTTAAGTTGTTAATTGGCCAATGGGTGTGTAGGTGTTCTCATGGCCATAAGAGGAAGCTAGGAACGTAGCTTCTCTCTCTCTCTGAATTCACTGCTCTCTACTGTTACTGTTTTTGCTCTGCTGTTGGTTTACTACTGTTGTAAACCTGAACTGTGTATTAACCTCTGGACCGGTAAGAAGACTTTGTAGTTTGGATTACTCCTTGGACTGTTGCTATTGTTTATGATTTGGACTGTTTATTTTTGACTGTGCATTTTTGTTTTTACACCACCTCAAAGTAAAATACTTTTTGCTTTTACAACTCAGTGTACTCTTGTGATTTCTGTGTGACTCTTGCTGCTCTCAGTACCCTTCCTTGTTTGTGCAACTCTTTGGTAGCACAAGGAGACCTCTGCACAACAAATTCCTTAACAGGATTGGAGCGGCTTCGGCAGCCTAGAAGTCTGCTGCGGACCCCTGGATGAACCATCTGGTGCCTGAGATTAATCGGAGGGCACCGTTCACAGCCGTGTGGATCCCTCTACCCCTGACTGCTACTCTGGCCTTTCAGCTTGCAAATGGCCACGGAGCATCTTTTCCCAGAGTTTGATGTTGGGCGCCGTTCCGGCGTGGAGGCTATGGGGGAGGCTTTTTTGTCACCTTCTTTTTCCCAGACGATGATGGAGATTTGGCTGCTTGAAGCTGAACATTTAACATCTATGACTGAGTTCCCTGTTGCCCTAGGGATGGGTTCAGCATGTTTGGTTATCTCTGCTGCGTTACTGCTCAAGATGGGTTTGTACCTGATACTGGTTATTGGCTGGAACAGGATTTGGGATGTTTCGACTTTTTCCTGTTCCTGTGACCTCCCTGTGATATTCTGGAACGTGTGATATTCTGGAACGAGCCTGGGACAGGACTGTGGTGAGAGGACGGCCCTGGACTGGCTACCAACCCCCTGCTGGTGTGAGAGACTAGCAGGGGAGATTTCTGTTTACCCAGCAATGCTGCCCTTATCCATCCCAGGCTGGATCTCGTGGCTAGGTGAGAGGACAGTTATGGGCTCCTGTCTGGACCGGCTCAGGTGAGAGCAGAGCCGGATTGGAAGATTACTGGATGAAGACATGTTCCGGATTAAATGTCTTAACATCTTAATTAACATTTTAACATCTTATTAACATCTGTCCCCATTTGTGAATAATGGCTTATACGGACATTACTATTTTATGGCTCGAGTACAATACTCTAGATCGGACTTGTACGCCCTCAGGGGGGCTTTTCCCTCCTGGATACGACCAGCCTCCCTTTCTATCATTTCCCTTGATGACGGGCCCAATTGTTGGGACCTCGAGAGGTGGCTGGGCTTAACTAGGGGCCTCTGGTGGAGATGCATTAAAAGGCCCCTGATACATTTTTAGCTGGGTATTTTAAAGGGTTAGGGAAGGGGAGGGATAGTAGGGTGGGGAGGGAATTTTTAATTAGTACTCAGTCTGGGCCTATGAGGGGTCCCGGCGGGATAGGGTTCGGGGTAGAGACTGCTGGTTCTGTGTGTGCTGGGGTGGGGCTTCTAATCCCCATGACGATAGGGAATGGCGGCAGGTGGTTGCACGGAGGGCTGCATCAACATCTGGGATCGCACCCCCGCTGTCTTCATGCGGTGGCGCGCTCCGACCCTCCGGTTAGCACCCTCTCGCCCGGGGGTGAGGGTGATCAGGTCCCTGAGCTTAGGCTGGTTTATTTTAATGCCAGATCCGTTGGTAATAAGGCCCCCCTCGTTTGTGACCTGATCGAGGAGGAACGCGCGGATCTGGCATGCATTACGGAAACTTGGTTGGGCTCGGAGGGAGGGGTCCCTCTGACCGAGTTATGCCCCCCAGGTTTCCGTGTGCTACATCGGCCACGAGCTCAGGGTAGGGGTGGAGGGGTGGCGGTGGTTATTCGGGAGACTTTATGTCCGCGGGAGACCGCCATGGTCCTGATTGGCGGGAGTGAGACCCTCCTCCTGAGATGTGGCCCCCGGGTTCAGATGGGCTTGTTGCTTACATACCTGGCACCCAGCTGTGTGGCAACAGCCCTGCCCGAGCTGCTCGACACCCTCTCAGGGTTGGCGGTGGAGTTCCCCAGGCTTATACTGCTGGGTGACTTCAACCTGCCTTCCCTGGGAGGGTCATCGGAGTTAGCCCGGGAGTTCATGGCTTCCATGATGGCCATGGACCTGACCCAGGTAATTCAAGGCCCGACTCATGCGGGGGGTCACACTCTCGACCTGGTATTCCTGTCTGGACAGTGGTTGGGTGATCTGGGAGGGGGTTCCCCTGTCATGGTTCGACCATTATCTCCTGTGGCTGGTCTTCCGTTATGCCACCCCCTGTCGCTGGGCTGCGGAGCCGACCAGATGGTTCTGCCCCAGGCACCTAATGGACCCAGAACGATTCCAGATGGCGCTTGGGTCTATAACCATCGCCCTCACTCACAGCCCAGTTGATGCCTTGGTTGATGCCTGGGAAAGGGCGGCTACTGAGGCACTCAACTGTGTTGTACCCTTGCAACCCCTGACCCGGCGCAGATCCCACTGGGCTCCATGGTTTTCTGTGGAGCTCCGGGAGATGAAGCATCGGAGACGGTGTCTAGAGAGCAGTTGGAGGTCCAGCCGTTCCGAATCTGACCGATTGCAGTTAAGAACCTTTATAAGGTCTTATCTTGCTGCGATGAGGTTCGCCGCCCTCATCGCATCCGCCGATAATCGCCCGGCCGCCCTGTTTAGGGTGACTCGCTCCCTCCTTAATCAGGAGGTGAGAGAGGAGCCCTTTCAGAGGCGGGCCGAGGAGTTTAGTCAACATCTGACGGACAAAATCGGACAAGATCTGGGCCGGTTTGGACTCTAACTGGGCAGAGTCTGACATGGAGGAATCGGACGGTCTTGAGCATGTTATCTGGACTGAGTTCGATCCTGTTTCCCCTGATGATGTGGACAGGATTATGGGGAGGCTGAGTTCCACCACCTATTTATTGGACCTGTGCCCCTCTTGGCTAATTTATGCGGCTCGAGAGGAGACACGAAGCTGGTTCCAGGCAGTAATATCTGCCTCTTTGAGTGAGGGTGTCTTCCCCGCCGCTTTGAAGGAGGCGGTGGTGAGGCCCCTCCTCAAGAAGCTTGCCCTGGACCCAGCAATTTTAAACAACTATCGTCCTGTCTCCAACCTTCGCTTCCTGGCGAAGGTTGTCGAGAGTGTGGTGGTGCATCAGCTTCCTCTGTTCCTGGAGGAAACTGATTATCTGGACCCGTACCAATTGGGTTTCAGGCCCGGGTACAGCACGGAGATGGCATTGGTCGTGCTGGTGAATGATCTCTGGCTCGGGACAGGGGTTGCTCCTCTGTCCTAGTTCTATTAGATCTCTCAGCGGCTTTTGATACCATCGACCATGGTATCCTATTGCGGCGTCTCAGGGGGTTGGGAGTGGGAGGCACTGTCTTGCAGTGGTTCTCCTCCTTTCTCCTGGGCCGCTCGCAATCGGTGTTGACGGGAGGGCAGAGGTCTGCCACGAGGCCTCTTGTTTGTGGAGTTCCTCAGGGGTCAGTTCTCTCTCCCCTCCTGTTCAACATCTACACGAAGCCGCTGGGTGAGATCATTCGTGGTTTAGGGGTGGGGTTGCCATCAGTACGCTGATGATACCCAACTTTTTTTCTCCACCCCGAACCAACCCAGTGATGCCCTCGCCGTGATGTCCCATTGCCTGGAGGCGGTCCAGGTCTGGATGGGGAGAAACAGGCTTCGTCTCAATCCTGCCAAGACTGAGTGGCTGTGCATACCGGCATCTCGGACTAACCAGTCCATTCCATCTTTAATGATGGGGGTGTGTGAGGTGTTACCCCCCATCGATAGGGCTCGCAACTTGGGCGTCCTCCTGGATTCGCGGCTCAGTTTTGAAGATCATATAAGAGCCGTGACCAGGGGGGCCTTTGCCCAGGTTCGCCTGGTACGCCAGTTGCGGCCCTACCTGGACCGAGATGCCCTGCGCACAGTCACTCATGCGCTCGTGACCTCCCGATTGGAATACTGCAACGCTCTTTACATGGGGCTGCCCTTGAGGACCACTCGGAGGCTTCAACTGGTGCAGAATGCAGCCGCGCGGGTTGTGATGGGGGTTTCCCGATACTCCCATGTAACACCTCTACTCCGCGAGCTGCATTGGCTTCCGGTTGCCCTCCGGGTGAGATTCAAGGTGCTGGTGATGACCTGTTCTGAACCAGCCCTCTTCTCTCAACCCCTATTTCAAAAGAAGAGACTGGAAAGCGTCCAAGGCTAAAAGGCTTCTGCCAAGATTTAATAGTAAACACACAAGAGCTTATCTCTCAAGCAAAAGAGTTGCTTTCAGCAACCAGCCCCTCCCCAAACACTCCTTTTATAGAGAGCTCAGGGCGTGGTCTCCCTGTGCCTCCTCCCGAGGAGTCCCATAGCCTTTCTTTGTTTGTCCCTGCTCGACTGCCTCCTGCGTCGGGCGTCCTTGAACAGGGCCAGCTGTGGGTCATCATCCTCCGCACTCTCGGGCTCACACAGCTGAGCAGAGGTTCCCGGCTGAGGACTTTGCAAAGTCTCCAAATCATCATCAGCCGGTTCGTTTCCCTCCTCCCCCACATCTGAGTCCTCCGATACATCGGAGCCGGCTGTCGGACCCACAGGCTGGCCCTGAGTCACAACAATGACCTATAAAGCCCTAAATGGCTTGGGTCCAGGATATTTGAGGGAACACCTGCTGCCGGCATCAAGCTCCCTTCGTCCTGTGCGCTCCCACAGGGAGGGTCTCCTCAGGGTACCGCCGGTAAAAGATTGCCGGTGGACAATACCCAGGGGGAGGGCTTTCTCTGTGGGTGCGCCGGCCCTTTGGAACCAGCTGCCTGTAGAGCTTAGGACTGCCCCTGACCTTCGCTCATTCCGCCGGGACCTGAAGACCTGGTTCTTCGAGCTTTCTGGCCTAGACTGAGAGTATTAACTGGGGTTTTAATTGTATTTTTAATTGTAATTGGGTTATATTTCAAGGTTAGTGTAATTATTTTAATTGTTTTTAATTTTTTAACTTGTTGCATTGTTTTAAAAACCTTGTGAACTTCCCTGAGTCCTATGTGGAGAAGGGCGGTATATAAGTTTAATAAAATAAATAAATAAATAAATAAACAAAATAGAAGCTTCAGCTGGTGTAGAACTCAGCTGTGTGGGCAGTTCTTGGGGCCCCTAGGATGGTCCATGTTACATCGCTGTTCTGTGAGGTGCACTGGTTAACAGTTTGCTTCTGGGTGCAATTCAAGGTGTTGGTTATAATCTATAAAGCCCTTCATGGCATGGGTCCAGGTTATCTGAGGGACTGGCTCATCCTGATGGGATTAGCCTGCCCCACCCATGCTGGCAGAAGAGGCATGCTGCAGACCCTGTCAGTCAAGGAATTTCAGCTGGCAGAGCTCAGGAGAAAAGTCTTTTCTGCTATGGCACCTGCCCTCTGGAACATCATACCCCCAGAGGTGAGATCCGCACCTACCCTTCTGACCTTCTGAACGGGCTTGAAGTCCTAGCTCTGCCAGCTGGCCTGGGGCCCCAATGAGGGAATGGCATCTTTGAGGTAGTTAATGGATTAGTCAGACCCCACCTTCTCCCCATGCACACTTTGCTCCCTTTCAATTGTTAATCAATTTTTATCTGCATTTTTAACAAAGGAAATTGAACGGCATGTTAAATGTGGTTGGCAAGCTAAGCATAATTTTCAAAAGCAACCTCCCCCTATGCTTGAAGAGAAGAGTTTTCAATCAGTGTGTGCTACCTGCTCTAACATATGCCAGTGAAACATGGACACTAAGCTCACAATCAATACAAAACCTACGAGTGGCACAAAGAGCCATGGAAAGATACATACTCGGCATTACAAGACAAGATAGAAAGACCTTTACATGGATTGGAGAACAAGTGAAAGTATACAATATCATCAAGAGAGTAAAAGAATTGAAATGGAAATGGGCTGGTCACATAGCAAGAAGTACTGATGGCAGGTGGGCCAAGGCAGTCATAGAATGGATCCCACTTGATAAAAGTGTCCATGAAAGAGACCTAAAACAAGATGGATTGATGACATCAGCAAGTATTGTGGCCCAATTGGCAAAAGAAAGCTCAGGACCATATTGGTTGGAAACATGCGGAAGAGTCCTTCATCCTGCAGTGGATAGACAATGGCTAAAATGATGGTGATGAATGATGATGGTATTTTAATTGTATGACTGTAAGCTACCTACAGTCACTTTGGTGAGATGGGCAGCATAGAAGTCTAGTAATAAAAATAAATTGTTGTTGTTGTTAGCTGCGAAGTCGTGTCTGACCCATCGCGACCCTATGGACAACATTCCGCCAGGCCTTCCTGTCCTCTACCATCTTCTGGAGTCCATTTAAGCTCACGCCTACTGCTTCAGTGACTCCATCCAGCCACCTCATTCTGTCGTCTCTTTCTTCTCTTGCCCTCAATCTTTCCCAGCATTAGGCTCTTCTCCAGTGAGTCCTTACTTCTCATTAGGTGGCCAAAGTATTTGAGTTTCAACTTCAGGATCTGGCCTTCTAAAGAGCAGTCAGGGTTGATCTCCTCTAGGGCTGACCGGTTTGATCGCCTTGCAGTCCAAGGGACTCGCAGGAGTCTTCTCCAGCAGCATAGTTCAAAGGCCTCAATTCTTTGGCGCTCAGCCTTTTTTATGGTCCAACTTTCACTGCCATACATTGCAACTGGGAAGACCATAGCCTTGACTATACGCACTTTGGTTGACAGGGTGATGTCTCTGCTTTTTAGTGTGCTGTCTAGATTTGCCATGGCTTTCCTCCCCAGGAGCAAGCGTCTTTTAATTTCTTGGCTACAGTCCCCATCTGCAGTGATCTTGGAGCCCAGGAAAATAAAATCTGTCACTACCTCCATTTCTTCCTCATCTATTTGCCAGGAATTAAGAGGACCGGATGCCATGATCTTGGTTTTTTTAATGTTAAGTTTCAACCCAACTTTTGCACTCTCCTTCTTCACCCGCAACAAGAGGATCTTTAGTTCTTCTTCACTTTCTGCCATTAGAATGGTATCATCTGCATATCTTAGGTTGTTGATATTTCTTCCGGCAATCTTAATTCCAACTTTTGATTCATCTAGCCCTGCCTTTCTCATGATGTGCTCTGCATATAAGTTAAATAGGCAAGGCGACAGTATACAGCCTTGCCGGACTCCTTTCCCAATTTTGAACCAATCAGTGGTTCCGTGTCCAGTTCTCACTGTTGCTTCTTGGCCCACATATAGGTTTCTCAAGAGAGAAATAAGATGGTCTGGTATGCCCATCTCTTTAAGAACTTGCCACAGTTTGTTACAATCCACACAATCAAAGGCTTTAGCATAGTCAATGAAGCAGAAGTAGATGTTTTTCTGGAACTCCCTAGCTTTCTCCATGATCCAGCGTATGTTGGCAATTTGATCTCTAGTTCCTCTGCCTCTTCGAAATCCTGCCTGTATTTCTGGTAGTTCTCGATCCACATACTGCTGGAGTCTAGCTTGTAGGATTTTAAGCATAACTTTACTAGCATGAGAAATGAGTGCAATGGTGCGATAGTTTGAACATTCTTTGGCACTTCCTTTCTTTTCCAATCCTGTGGCCACTGTTGAGTTTTCCAAATTTGCTGGCAAATTGAGTGTAGCACTTTTACTGCATCGTCTTTTAAGATTTTGAATAGCTCAGCTGGAATACTGTCACCTCCACTAGCTTTGTTGTTGCTCAGCTTTTCTCAGGCCCACTTCACTTCACATTCTAGGATGTCTGGCTCAAGGTCAGTGACCACCTCTTTGTGATTATCAGGGACGTTAAGCTCATTCTTGTATAGTTCTTCTGTGTAATTTTGCCACCTCTTCTTAATCTCTTCTGCCTCTGTTAGGTCCCTGCCATTTTGGTCCTTTATCATGCCCATTTTTGCATTAAACGTTCCCTTCATCTCTCCAATTTTCTTGAAAAGATCTCTGGTCCTCCCTATTCTATTGTTTTCTTCTATTTCTTTGCACTGTTCATTTAAGAAGGCATTCTTATCTCTTCTAGCTATTCTCTGGAATTCTGCATTCAATTGGGCGTATCTTTCTTTTTCTCCCTTGCCTTTTGCATCCATCCTTTCCTCAGCTATTTGCAAAGCTTCCTCAGACAGCCATTTTGCTTTCTTGCATTTCTTTTTCTTTGGGATGGTTTTGGTTGCTACCTGTTGTACAATATTGTGAACCTCTGTCCATAGTTCTTCAGGCACTCTGTCTATCAGATCTAATTCCTTAAATTTATTTGTCACCTCTACTGTATATTCAACAGGGATATGATTTAATTCATACCTGAGTGGCCTAGTGCTTTTCCCTACTTTCTTCAGTTTAAGCCTAAACTTTGCAATGAGAAGCTCATGGTCTGAGCCACAGTCAGCTCCTGGTCTTGTTTTTACTGACTGTATAGAGCTTCTCCATCTTTGGCTGCAGAGCATATAGTCAATCTGATTTCTGTGTTGACCATCTGGTGATGTCCATGTGTAGAGCCGTCTCTTGGGTTGTTGGAAAAGAGTGTTTGCTATGACCATCGTATTCTCTTGACAAAATTCTATCAGCCTGTGCCCTGCTTCATTTTGTACTCCAAGACCAAACCTGCCTGTTATTCCGGTTATCTTTTGGCTTCCTACTTTAGCATTCCAATCCCCCATGATGATAAGGACATCATTTTTTGGTGTTAGTTCTATAAGGTGCTGTAGGGCTTCATAGAACCGGTCAATTTCATCCTCTTCAGCACTGGTGGTTGGGGCATAGACCTGGACTACTGTGATATTGAATGGTTTGCCTTGGATTCGAACTGAGATCATTCTGTCATTTTGAGGATTGTATTCCAGTATTGCTTTTCCTACTCTTTTATTGACTATGAAGGCTACTCCATTTCTTCTGAGGGATTCTTGCCCGCAGTAGTATACCTGATGGTCATCTGAATTAAATTCACCCATTCCTGTCCATTTTAGTTCGCTGATACCTAAGATGTCGATGTTCAGTCTCGTCATCTCTTGTTTGACCACGTCCAGCTTTCCTTGATTCATGGATCTTACATTCCAGGTTCCTATGGAGAAAAAGTCTTTACAGCATCGGACTTTCCTTTCACCACCAGACACATCCACAGCTGAGTGTCCTTTCGGCTTTGGCCCAGTCGCTTCATTCTTTCTGGCGCTACTAGTACTAGCCCTCTGCTCCTCCCCAGTAGCATATTGGACGCCTTCCGACCTGAGGGGCTCATCTTCCAGCGTCATATCATTTTGCCTTTTGGTACTGTCCATAGGGTTTTCATGGCAAAGATACTGGAGTGGTTTTTCATTTCCTTCTCCAGTGGATCACGTTTTGTCAGAACTCTCTGCTATGACCTTTCCATCTTGGGTGGCCGTACACAGCATACCTCATAGCTTCATTGAATTACGCAAGCCCCTTCGCCACGACAAGGCAGTAATCCATGAAGGGGAATAAAAATAAAGAAATACATGCAAAAGAAAGGAACAAAATAAACATAGAAAATTGATTATTAATATATAGTGTCATGCTGTATTGCTTATTCAAAAATATGAATCAGTTAGATGCACAAATCCGTACACAGCAGCTGAGAATGGTGTGGCTGAAAGACGGAATGGAGTCTTGGAGACCATGAAAGACTTATTGCTGGAGGATTCTGGTCTGAGCAGGTCGTATTGGGGCGAAGCCATGTTGACTGCTAATTATTTGGTCAATAGGCTGTGGAGTTCCTCTATAAATGATACTCCATATGCCATGCTATATGGGAGAAAGCCATCTCTGGCACATTTAAGGGTGTTTGGAAGCAATGTATGGGTGCATATTCCAAAGGCAATTAGGAAAAAAGGGCAACAAAAGGCTAGAAAGCTCAACTTTATGGGCTATGAGCCTGGCTCAAAGAGCTATTGTTTTAGTGATGGGAGCAGAAGTATAGTAATTTCCAGATCTGCTAGCTTTGCAGAGCAGAATTGGGGCAGAATTGATGCCAATTCTGGGGATGATCCACTTAGTAATGGTGACTCACTTAGTGACAGTGTCAGCATTCAGGGAGGAGAAGCTGATAATAAGCAAGAAAAGATGATGGTGACTCTGATGTGAAGCAGGAAAGGGTTGACAGTCAAGAGCAGTCAATGCCACGCAGGTCAGAGCGATGGAACAAGGGGATTCCACCTGACAGGTATTCTGCTGGGAAAGTAAAGGTGTGTAATGTGTGGTATGAGCCAAGAAACTATCAGGAAGTAGTGGCACTACCCAAAGTGGAGCAAGTGAAGTGGAAAGAGTCCATGGACAAAGAAATGAAATCCATGGATGAACATAAAGTGTTCACCTCTATGACTTTGCCACAAGGTTACAAAGCTGTAGGGTGTAAATGGGTATACAAAAAGAAAGAGTTACCCAACAATGAAGTCCAATATAAGGCAAGATTAGTGGCACAGGGGTTTTCGCAGAAGAAAAATGTGCACTATGATGAGGTATTTGCACCAACGGTAAAAAGTGAAACTATAAGGTTGGCACTAGCATTAGCAACGGCACGTGGGCATAAAATTTGGCACTTTGATATAACCACAGCATTCCTCAATGCAGAGTTGGAGGAAGAAATTTACATGGTTCAAGCACCAGGGTATGAAAGTAAAAAGCCTGGCACTGTGTATAAACTGAACAAGGCCATTTATGGGCTGAAGCAATCAGCCAGAAACTAGAACATCTGTTTAGATGTGGGATTGAAGGGTCTTGGGTTCAAGAGTTGTAAGGCTGATGGTTGCATATATACTGCAAGGTTCCACAGTGGGGATTGCCAATTATTAGCATTTGTGGATGATCTTTGCTTCATTGCAAAGGACCTGGCACAGGTGAAGGAATTTGCTAATCAATTGGAGAAAAAGTTTGAATTGAAAAGTCTGGGTGAAGTACAAAACTATCTTGGTGTAGAGCAGGGGTGTCAAACTGTCGGCCCACGGGCCGGAAGCATCACATGGAAGCTGCACCCACCCCATTGCCGGCAATGGCAAAACTGTCCTGATACGTTGCACAATGTCACGTGACGTCGTGAGTTTGACATGTCTGGTGTAGAGATACAAAAACCTGAGAAAGGTGGCTACGTTCTCAAAGAAGGAAAAGTGAACAGCTGTTGGAGAGATACAACATGAAGGATTGTAATTCTGCTCCAACACCTATGAGCATAGATTTTCACAACACTTTGGGTGAGGACAAAAGTGAAGCCTGTGATCAGGAGATATATCAGTCAGCAATAGGGAGCCTGTTATATCTGTCACAGTGGTCCAGACCAGACCTAGCTTGTGCAGTAAGCATCTTAAGTCGCTTTACTGCCGCACCAACACAGTTGCATTGGATGGGTGTGAAAAGAATTCTTAGGTATTTAAAGGGAACTGCAAATTTGGGTCTTCAAATACAGGTCTCTGAAGAGTTAAAGTTAAAATATTATGTTGACAGTGATAATGCCAATGATGTGAAAACCAGAAAGTCCAATTTTGGATTTGTGGTATTATTTGGAGGGACTTTGATTGGATGGAAATCCAGAAAACAAACAACTCCTTCTACTGAGGAGGCAGAATTTATTGCTCTGTCTGAACTTTGTTCAGAGGTAACCTGGTATGTACAGCTGTTAAAGGATTTAAGTATAGAAGTTAAAGAAGCTGTAACAGTATTTGAAGATAATACTGCTTGCATTAAAATGGCAACAGGTGACAGAGTGAAAAGTAGAAGCAAGCATGTGGACATTAAGTATTGTAATGTCAGAGAAGCCATCAAAAGTAAACTAATTCGCTTGCTTCATTGTTCTTCAGATGACAATCTGGCAGATGTAATGACCAAGCCATTGGGTGGAGTACACCATGGGAAGAGTATTAAATTATTTGGTTTTATGTCTATTCCAGTCATAAAGGGAGGAGTGTCACTGTGTAAGAAATTTTATGAATTGGAATAGCCATAGCAACAAACCAGCCAATTAGAACTGTTTTTGATTAAGACACAGTATTGGCTGTGTGAGGCATGTGATCCAGCCTAGGTTTGGGCATGTCTTAGTCTTCTCTATATTTTCTTCTGATCTCCAAGTTAAGAGTTGTTGATGTTCCCCAGAGCTGAATGAAACTGCATGTATCATGTTTATATATATTTTATATATAAAGTTTTTCTAAACTATGCCTCCTGCTCATTTTGAATGTGTGCTTATTTTTTGGGCTTATTTTTGCACTAAAAAGCTGTAAAACTCTAACACTTTATTTGTCTCTGTCTGTCGGAACCATGACATTAAACCAAGTCTCCTAAAACCTCATTTTCTCAGAGTGCTGGTCTCCGACTACCTACCCACTCCCTTTTGGGAGAGCGGTAAACACTCGGCAAAGACTTGAGATGGAGGAGAAAATTGAAAACAATGCTAGCCACAATGGGACTCAGGCTATCGGAGTGCAGGCTGGCGCTCCAGCCACTGAGGCAGCATCACTGGCAGGGGCTCGGCCTAAAGCCAGGTTGATCTAACCTGGGAAGCTGGCACTGCAGGAAGGAGCTACAGCACTAGTGGACTTCTAAGCACAGAAGCACTCCTGTAACTGCTGGAGAGGAGCTCTTATTGCTGCCATCCCAGGGTTCTTCATCTGCAGATGGCAAGAAAGGAAAGGGGTAGATGGGATGGGATGACTCCGGCAAGAGGAGATTTCAGTCTGCAGTCTACAGCCCCTCACTTGAACAGCTGAAGGAGAAGTTCGGCTGACTGGATGTAAGGGATACGATCCCTGTTGCCCAGGAGGTGGGTGCCATGGGGGGAAATGCCAAGAACTACCCATCTCTTTCCCCCCTCACTGGAGCTCCATCACAACTGCTGGAGTCCGTGCTGCTTCTCCCATCCCCCAACCAGCTGTGATACCAAGCCCTGTGTCCCAGCCAAGTTTGTTGCCACAACCTTGGGATGCCAGTCCTGGAGTCCAGCCAAGAGAAGTCGGGAGAGTGGTTTGGCCACATCCCCAGGACCTGCAAGCCCCCCAAGCCCAGCAAGCTGCCCAAGCCCAGCAGCAGGTGCAGGTGGCTCCGCCGAGGTTCGAGCTGCCTCCCATCAAGCCTACCTTTGATGGGGATCCTGAGAAGCTGACCTTCTTCTTAGTTTTACAATACATTTTATCTTTAACAATCCCTCCCCCCTCCCTCCACCCAACCCTTCTTAACCCTCCCTAACCCTCCCCCCCTTCCCCCCTCCCCCCTCCCCGACTTCCCAGAGCTAAATACAAGGTATAAAAGTAAAAACAATCATAAACAACCATATGTTAACAACAATAAACTATTAAGTCTATCGCACTCTAGCTCATATGAAATGACTACAAGCAATACTAATATCACATAAAAAACTTATACAAATGCTAAATGAAACTTTTTGGTCCCATATTTGTTCTGGATATAATCAATCCACTTTTTCCACTCCATAATATAACGTTGTTGCGAATGGTCTTTCAAATAAGCCGAAATCTTTGCCATTTCCGCCAGGTCAGAAACTTTTAGAGTCCATTCTTCTATAGTCGGCAGTTCCTCCTTCTTCCAATATTGACCTACTAAAAGTCTTGCTGCCGTAATTAAGTTCAGCATCAACTTGGTGTCCACAACAGTAGTATCTGTAATTATGCCCAATAAGAACAATTGCGGACAAAACTTTATCCTTTGCTTAAATATCTTCTGCATATTCCACCAGATTTTAATCCAAAAAGCTTTAACCTTTTTACAGGTCCACCATATATGAAAATACGTTGCGTCTTGGCCACCACATCTCCAACATTTAGGTTGGTAGTTCGGATACATACTTGCAAGCTTTTTAGGATCTAAATGCCACCTATAAAACATTTTGTAAAAGTTCTCTCTTAAGTTTTGAGCTTGTGTAAATTTTACGTTCCTCACCCAAATCTTTTCCCAAGTGTCCATTGTGATAACTTCTTGAATATTCTGAGCCCACTTTATCATACAATCTTTAACAAGTTCTGTTTCTGAGTCAATTTCTATCAATGCAAGATATATCCGTTTGATATGTGCTGGACCCTGATTTCTAATTTGCTTTACCAAATTTTCATCAGTCATTGAGAAACCAATTTTCTGGTCTTCTTTCCACCTGGCCCGTAATTGACCATATTGAAACCAAGTTTGAACAATCTTCTCATCTCGTAAAAAATTATACGGCTTCAAACACCATACGTTCCTCTCCAAACTTAAGATCTCCTTGTATGTAGTCACATCATGTTTGAAGCCAACATTTATGTTTTCTATTGCATGTTTCGGAATTGCCCATAAAGGTATCTTGTAGTTTATTTATTTATTTATTTATTTATTTATTTATTTATTTAATTTGTATACCGCCCTTCTCTCAAGAGACTCAGGGCGGTGAACAGGGCAATACATAAAAATTAGATACAAAAATTAAAATTATTAAAACATGATTAAACAATGCCCATAAATAATACAAATTTAAAATTGAAGTCATTTATAAAAATCCCACCCCGTCCCATCAGGCCAGGCCAGCTTGTTTAAAGAGATGGGTTTTAAGATCGCGCCGGAAGGAGCGGAGATCGGGCGCCATCCGGAGCTCAACCGGAAGATGGTTCCATAAATCCGGTGCACCCACAGAGAACGCTCTCCCCCTGGGGGCCACCAGTCGGCATTCTTTGACCGGTGGCACCCTGAGGAGGCCCTCTCTGTGGGAGCGTACTGGGCGGAGGGAAGTTGACGCCGGCTGCAGGTGCTCCCCAAGGTATTCTGGACCCATGCCATGAAGGGCTTTGTAGGTCATTACCAACACCTTGAACCTCACCCGGAAGACAACTGGCAACCAATGCAGCTCACGGAGCAAAGGTGTGACATGGGAGTATCGGGAGACTCCCAGTACAACTCTCGCGGCTGCATTCTGTACCAGTTGGAGCCTCCGAGTGGTCTTCAAGGGTAGCCCCATGTAGAGAGCGTTGCAGTAATCAAGACGAGAGGTCACGAGCGCATGAGTGACCGTGCGCAAGGCATCCCGGTCTAGATAGGGCCGCAACTGGCGCACCAGGCGAACCTGGGCGAAGGCCCCCCTAGTCACAGCTACGATATGGTCTTCTAAGGAGAGTTGTGAATCTAGGAGGACTCCCAAGTTTAGCTTATGTCTATACTTTTTCCAAACTCTCAGCAATGCCTGTCTTAAAATATGCACTTTAAACACATTATCTACCTTCTTATCATACAATAAATATGCATGCCAGCCAAATAACAAGTCGTGGCCCTCAAGATTTAATAATCTCCCTTGTGTTAAATTAATCCAATCACTTATCGCTGACAACGCAGCAGCTTCATAATATAATTTAAAGTTGGGCATTTTAAGACCACCTCTTTCACGCGTATCCTGCATAATCTTAAATTTAACTCGTGGCCTTTTCCCTGCCCATACAAATTTATTGATACCCTTTTGCCATTCCTCCAAATTTAAGTCTTTTTTAAGAATAGGTATCATTTGAAATAAAAATAGAAATTTAAGCAAAACATGCATTTTCACTGCTGCAATTCTTCCCAGTAGAGACAACTGCAATTTTTCCCAGCTCTCCAATTCTTTTTGAATTTTTCCCCATAACTTTTCATAATTATTTTTATATAACTTTGCATTTGAGGGTGACAAATACACCCCCAAATATTTAACCCTTTTAACGATCTCAAATCCAGTTAACCCTTCTAGAAGGGCCTTTTGCGATACTGTCATATTTTTGGCTAATATTTTAGTTTTTTGTATATTGACCTTAAATCCAGAAACCTTTCCATATTGCATTATTATCTACATCAGGTCCACAACAGAATTTTTTGGCTGGGTCACCGTAACAACCAGATCGTCTGCAAACACCCTCAGTCTATAATCCTGATCTCTAATTTGAATTCCCTTAATTTTTTCCGAATTCCGTATTTTAATCAATAATATCTCCAATGTTAAGATAAATAATAAAGGTGACAACGGACACCCTTGTCTTGTGCCCTTTTCAATATTACATACTTCAGTCAAACTATTATTTACTATTATTCGGGCTGTTTGTTTTTGATATAATACCCTAATTGGTTGTAAGAATTTATCCCCAAAATTCATTTTATCTAAAACTTTCATCAAAAATTGCCAATCCAGTTGATCAAAGGCTTTTTCGGCATCTAAAAAGATCAGCGCCGCAGGGATCTGGTTGTTCCTTTCCAAAAATTCCAACAAGTCTACTATATGCCTCACATTATTTTTCATTTGTCTACCACTGATAAACCCAGTTTGGTCCCCATGAATTATCTGTTGCAGAACCCTCATCAATCTGTTAGCTAAAACCTTAGCAAATATCTTGTAGTCCATATTCAAAAGTGATATTGGTCTATAATTTCTTACTTGAGTGACGTCCTGATCTTCCTTCGGAATCAAAAAAATAAAGGCAGTTCTCCAAGACGGAGGCACCCTTCCTCCCCTTTGAATTGTCTGAAACAATTCCCTTAGTGGCTTTATCATCTCCAATTGTAGGTTTTTGTAATACACCGCAGTCAGTTCATCCGTGCCTGGCGCTTTATCCACCTTCAATTGTTTAATTGCTAAAAGAATTTCTTCTTCTGTTATCAGTTGATTAATCTCTTCATTTTGTTCTTGTGTAAGAACCGGGATGTTGGCATTCCTCAAATATACATCAATATCTGCTTCATTAATCTTATCTTTAGCATATAATTTGGAATAAAAGTCCAGAAAGGCTTCCTTAATAAGGTCCTGTTGATACACAACCTTACCCTTATGTTCTATTTTATCTATGTTAGAAGCCCTTTGCTTCTTCCTTAACCTGTAAGCTAACCATCTGCCTGGTTTATTGGCATTGCAAAAAGTATTGTGCCTAGCAAACCGTAAATTAGTTGCCACCTGATCAGCCATCAACTTATCAAATTGTCCTCTTAACAAATTAATAACCTCTTTGATCTTCATATCCGATGGATTCCGAATTAGGGCCTTTTCTTTTTCTCTAATTTCATTCTCCAATTCCTTCCTCCTAAATTCCAAGTTACGTCTGTATTTGTTATTCATATATATTAACACCCCTCTCATATAAGCTTTACTAGCATCCCAAACCATGTCCATAGAAGTGCCCTTATTCATGTTAGTTTCAAAAAAGTCCTTCATTTTTTTTACATTCTTCCACATTTCTCTGATTTCTAAACAAGTTCTCATTTAAGCGCCAAGAGCGCCTATCTCTATTATCTTTGTGAATCTCTAACCAAACTGGACTATGATCAGACATAGTTCTTGGACAAATCTTTATCTTTTTAATCCTGGAAAAAAAAATCATTAGTCAGTAATATAAAATCAATCCTGGAAAAAGATTGATGTCTATCAGAAAAAAAGTGTAATCCTTTTCTTGTAAATGTATTTCTCTCCAAATGTCTCACAACTCCAAATCGTCCTTCATTTCAAAAAAAGATTTAGGCAATCTAGCGTGGCTTGGAATATGCCTAAAAGAGCCACACTTGTCCAGTTGTACGTCCAAGACTCCGTTCCAATCTCCCATAAAAATAAAAGATTTATAATCCAACTGAATAATCTTACTGTGTAATGAACTATAAAAGTCAGCTTGTTGTTGATTAGGAGCGTACAATCCAACCAAAAGCGTTTTTTTGCCTTCTAACAGCAAATCTATTATAACATATCTTCCTTGTTTATCTGCTTCTATTAGCTCCGCTGTCACAGTATTCTTGACATAAATAACCACTCCATTTTTCTTATTCATTGCAGAAGCACTAAATTGTGTACCCAATCTAGAGTTCAATAGGTACTTTTGGTCCATAACCCTAATATGTGTTTCTTGCAAGCAAATAACATCAGTCTTAAATTGTATTAAGTATTGAAAAACTTTCTCTTCTGTGGTGAGTTTAAGCCATTGACATTCCAAGTTAGAAACTTAGTCGCCATCCTTGGCGGCCCGAAGCTTCTGGAGCACGTCTGTCAAGAGTCCCTTAACTTCCTAAGGCCGCGCCCCTCCCACAGCTTCGCTATAGGTACGCTTTGGAGGTTCCATAACTTTCTGCTGATCTTGCTCTTGCTCTTGTCTCGCTCGTCTCAAGGCAGCACGCGTCATCCTCTGCTCTCTGGCATCTTCC
The DNA here is from genome assembly GCF_947247035.1 of Vipera ursinii. NCBI lineage: Eukaryota > Metazoa > Chordata > Lepidosauria > Squamata > Viperidae > Vipera > Vipera ursinii. The sequence continues at coordinate 37,967,057 of NC_139522.1, forward strand.
GATGAAGCTGTAATTTGATCCCCTCCAGTAGCTTTCTCATCTGTCTGTGTTCCTTCAGCATCTTGAGGCTTTCCCTCGCCATTTTTCTTTGCAGATTCCAAAAGTGGTAAAGAGGTTGCTTTTAAAACATTGCTATAAAAATCACGTGCCTGGATCACTGTGACCAAACGGTGTCTCGTGCCTTCATGCATCACCACCATGCCCACTGGTATCTCCCATCTAAACTTGGTGTCGCGTTTCTTAAGTTCCTGTGCCAGAAAAGCAAAATCTTTCCTTCTCCTTAAAATTCTTGGAGGAATCTCTTTTAAAACCAAAACTTCTTGCTCAGCAACCACAAGCTTAGTATCATAAGAAACTTGGATAACTTCATTTCTGATTGCTCACTTTGTGAAGTAAACCACCACATCTCTAGGTAGCTTCCTCTGCCTTGCAATCCATGAATTCACACGAAAGATTTTGTCTATATTTCCCTCAATTTCAGCTGCTGACTGTCCCAGTACCACTTCCAAAGCCTCAGAGACTATCTGCTTTAAATCTTCTTTAGGATTCTCTTTTAAGCCTCTGATTCTGATAGCAAACTCCATCTGGTGGTACTGGACAAGAGTCAAATCACCGTCCATTTTATCCATCACATTTTCATTCTCTAACACTTTTGCTTCTAATCTGGAATTCTTTTGGCTAAGATCTTCCATTTTTTCGTCCAAGCATTCAATACATAAAGCCACACCTTGAAGTGCAGGCAAGATGTCTGCCCTCATTGCTGTAAACGTCTCTTCCAGCTTTTCCATCTTCTCCTCCAGCTTTTCCATCTTTTCATCTATAATATCTGCTATTTGTTGTGAATGCTTTTCCAAAGCGTCCTGTAGGTCTTTAACCATCAGTGCCGGAGCAGGTGCAGGAGGCAATAAGGCTTGCAGCGAGGACTGTTGCACCGGGGAAGCCCCCGCACTCCGGAGAACTTTAGAAGTTTTAGCCGCCATCTTCCCCCACTTTCACTTGCTACGCACTTTCACTTTTAAAGTCCATAAAATCCATTGAACTAGAGAACAAAAATCCACTTCACCTTGACCTCCTATATCGCTCTGCCTGCCTCTTCACACTCCAAAGTCCTTCCTTCTGGCAGGGGTGGTTGCTAACGCTTAGTTCTGCTCCCAAAAGCACGGAGCAGAAACACTGCGCAGCCCGGAGCAAACCCAGGCTTTGGGGGGGGCTCGATCCTTCAGCCGCCCGAACTAGAAGCTCAGGCGGCCCCGGAGAGCTCAACCCCTACCTGGGGCCTCACCCCCTCCTCTTCTCCCGAGGAGGGGGCTTCCGAACTGCTGAAACAGCTGATCGGTGCTGTTTTCAGCAGTTCTACGAAGCCGCGGAGCGGACAGCCCGGAGATGGCTGTCTTCAGCGTCACGTCGCCACCGGAAGTCCAAGCTGACCTTCTTCTTAAACCAGGTGTGGACTCATTTAGATCGCTACGCTTAAGCCTACCTGGATGGGGCTATGATGATGAATGCTGTGGCGGCAAATTTAAAGGGAGAAGCGGCCGACTGGGTGACCAACCTCCATGATGAAGGGGCTCCTGAATTACACATTAATCTATTTTTTTATTGAAAAGTTTTATAAAAGTTACAAAAAATCCCCAAAACCAACCCACCCAACCCCCCCTCCCTCCCCCACTTCCCAGAGCTGAGTACAGGGTTAGAAATATAATAATCATAATCTAACATTAACCAACTATATAAATAACCAAGTTCATAATGCGCTTTAACTCCCCTTTAACATAAATACAAGCAAAATAAAAGTATACATAATAATAATAAAAAACATAAAACAAATTAAAATCCAAATTATTAAACAATACAATATCCAAATTATTAAAACATATTAATACTAAAAGTAGTAATAATACAATATACTTAAAACTAATAAAAATTCCAGTATAATAAACTATTATTAATAATAACAATTTAAAATTTACTCATAGGCTAAATGGAACTTTTTAGTCCCATATTTATTCTGAATATAATCTATCCATCTTCTCCAGACCGAAATGTATCTTTCTTGTGAATGATCCTTCAAATAAGCAGAAATCAGCCATTTCTGCTAAATTTGACACTTTAAGCGTCCATTCTTCTATAGTAGGCAAGCAATCCTTCTTTCAATATTGCCCTACCAATAACCTTGCAGCTGTTATCAAATTCAACATTAAGTTAATTTCTTTAGTATCACAATCTGTAATACCCAATAAAAATAATTGTGGAGTAAACTTTATCTTTCTCTTAAAAATCGTTACCCGCTGCCCCTCATCCCCGAACTCTTGGACCGACTCCGGGAGGCTAAGATCTTCACGAAACTGGACCTGCGTGAAGCTTACAACCTCGTCAGGGTTCGGCCGGGTGATGAGTGGAAGACGGCGTTTGGTACTCGTTATGGACATTTTGAGTACATGTGTTTCAGCATTTCATGAACGACGTTTTCCGGGATTTGTTGGATCAGTTTGTCATGATCTACTTGGACTACATCCTGATCTACTCCCTGTCGCGTGAGGTGCACCATCAGCATCTCCATCAGGTCCTGCAGTGACTCCGAGAACATCGGCTGTTTGCCAAGTTGGAGAAGTGCCAGTTCTACCGGGTGACCATCGATTTCCTGGGTCACCGCATTTCTCCTGAGGGCATCGCCATGGAGCCGAGTAAGGTTGAGTCTTTGCAGAGTTGGCAACCCCCACGTCGTGTGAAGGATGTTCAGCGATTTCTTGGGTTCGCCAACTATTACCGAGCTTTCATCCCTGGGTTTGCTGCCTTGACAGCCCCCCTCACCCGGCTCCTGCAGAAGAAGACTCGGTTTCAGTGGAACGCTCCAGAAAAACGGGCTTTCCAGACTTTGAAGGAAGCCTTCATGAAGGAGCCCATCTTGAAGCATCCTGACCCGCAACGGCAGTTTGTCGTGGAGGCGGACGCCTCTGACATTGCCATTGGGGCGGTGTTACTCTAGGCAACGATGCCCAGCGGTACCCTCTTCCCTTGCACGTACCATTCACGAAAACTGAACCCTTTGGAGCGCAGTTATACAATCTGGGGGGACTATCTGGCCATAGCTGAGTTTGCATTCAACAATTCGCAGCACACCTCCACACAGATGACACCGTTCTTGGCCAATGTGGGATATCACCCCCGGTTTTTCCCCCTTTCTCCCGTGGACTCACCAGAGCCGGCAGCGAACGACTTCATGGCAGAGTCAAAGGCGATCCATCGATTGGTGCGACGTCAGTTAGAGAAGGCCAAGGCCGATTACAAAAGGTTTGCTGATCGGTCAAGGCAGGATATGCCTCCACTATCGGTGGGAGATCGGGTCTGGTTGTCCACCAGGAACCTACCGTCAACACGGCCGGTGAGAAAGTTAGATCACCGATATTTAGGACCATTCCCAATTGAGGCTGTCATCAATCCAGTTGCCTATCGCTTAACTCTGCCACGTTCCCTGCGCGTGCACCCAGTTTTTCATCGGTCTCTGTTGGTCCCCGAGCAACTGGCTTGTCCACTTCGCCGAGCAGAACCTCCCCCATCAGGACCTTGTGATGGAGACAGCACCCCCGAGTACGAGGTCACCAGCATCAGGGACTCCCATTGGCTGAAAGGTCGTTTCCAGTACCTGATTGAATGGAAAGGCTACGGACCAGAGGAGTTCACCTGGGAGGATGCGACCGCCATTCATTCCCCTGCTTTGGTGTCCACTTTTCATGAACAATTTCCTTCCCGACTGCATCCAGATCGGCAGACCCGGGGGAAGGGCTCTGCGGTGTGGGATAGTGTTGTGATTCAGGGTCAGCCTGTGGGTTTGGCAGTTGGGTCGGATGATTCAGAGGAGGAGGAGGGGGGTGTTGGAGAGCCTCCAGAGGATAGCCCTGAGGCTCCGCAGAGCCCTCAGCCAGACCCCTCCCATCTGGTTACGACACAGACCCAGCTGTGTGAGCCTGACAGCGTGGATGAAGATGACCCACAGCTGGCCCTGTTCAAGGACGCCCGACACAGGAGGCAGTCAATCAGGAGTAAACAGAGGAAGGCAATGGGGCACCTCGGAAAGAGGCAGAGAGAAGCCATGCCTTGAACTGTTTAAAAGGGGAATGTGTGGGAGGGCTGGTTTGCTGAAGGCAACCGTTTGAATAGCTCCTGTTTCATGGTTCGTGTTTCTGTTTGCTCTGTTTTATGTTAATAAATTTGGCAGGCTTAGTTCCAGCCTCTTGCCGTTTTGTAAAGGGGTTGTCCCTGCCTTTTCTGCAGGGCCGGTAGTAGGCTGGTACAGAACAATACCAACCTTTTGATCTAACTTCCACCTAGCTTGCAATTGAGCATACTGAAACCAGGACTGTACAATATTTTCTTGTTTTAACTCAGCTAACGACTTTAATTGACAATCATTCCCTACCAATCTAAGTAATTCCTTATAAGAAATCATATCCAAATTCACACCCATAGATACACTCTCTATCGCGTGTCCAGGAATCCCCCAGATTGGTATTTTATAATTTAACTTATTATAATACTTTTTCCAGACACGCAGTAAAGCACTTCTTAAAATATGAGATTTAAAAGACTTGGCAACTTTTTTATCATAAATTAAATATGCATGCCACCCATATAATAAGTCCCATCCCTCAAGATGAAGTATACTTTTATTTGTTAAATTAAGCCAATCACTAACCAGTGTTAAAACCACCGCATCATAGTATAATTTCAAATTAGGCGCCTTAAGTCCTCCTCTTTCCCGTAGATCTTGTAAAATCTTAAGTTTAACTCTTGGTTTTTTCCCCGCCCAGATAAATTTATTAATACCCTTCTGCCAATCGTCCAAATTAGCATCTTTTTTCAACTTAGGTATCATTTGAAACAAGAAAAGAAACTTTGGTAGAACATTCATTTTAACAGCTGCAATTTTCCCCAGCAAAGATAATTGTAATTTTTTTCAATTATTTAAGTCCTTTTGTACTTTTAACCATAATGTCTCATAATTATTCTTATATAATTTTACATTAGAGGCTGTAATATATACTCCCAGATATTTAACCTTTTTCACTATTTCATAACCTGTCAATTTAACTAACATTTCCTTTTCCTTCATAATCATGTTTTTAGATAATATTTTAGTCTTATTATTATTTACCTTAAAACCAGAAACTTTCCCATATTGAGTTATAATTTCCATCAAGTCTATAACCGATTGAATCGGTTGAGATAATGTCACAACCAAGTCATCCGCAAAAGCTCTTAACCTATAATCATTCTGTTTTATTTTTATTCCCTTTATTATAGTTGATTCACGAATTTTAATCAGTAAAATCTCCAATGTTAAAACAAACAGCAACGGTGATAGTGGGCATCCCTGTCTTGTGCCTTTTTCAATTTTAAATGTCTCTGTTAATCCCCCATTAATTATAATTTGTGCCGATTGTTGTTGATATATAGCCCTAAGATAATGTAAAAATTTATCCCCAAAATTCATTTTATCAACTTTCAATAAAAATTGCCAATTCAACTGATCAAAAGCTTTTTCAGTATCCAAAAATATCAATGCCGCAGGGACTTGGTTGTTCTTATCCAAATACTCAATTAAATTAACAATTTGTCTTACATTATATTTCATATATCCTCCAGTTATAAATCCAGACTGATCACTATGAATCATTTGCTTCAAAACTTGCATTAATCTATTTGCCAATATTTTTGAGAAAATCTTATAATCTGTATTCAAAAGCAATATAGGTCTATAATTCTTAGGCTGGGTAAGGTCTTGGTCCTCCTTTGGAATCAGCGATATAAAAGCCCTTCTCCAAGACGGAGGCACTTCTCCTCCAATCTGGATATTATTAAAAAGTTCCTTTAATGGTTCCACCATCTCTGCAAATAATATTTTATAATAAATTGCTGATAATCCATGTGTACCAGAAGCCTTACCCACTTTTAGCTGCTTAATTGCTAAAATAATTTCCTCAGAAGTAATTAAACAATTCCTCTCCTTTCGTTGTTCGTTTGAAAGTCTAGGGAAATGTGCTGCCTGTAGGTACTTATCTATATCTAAAGCTTGTATATTTTCACTAGCATATAATTTTGTATAAAAATCTAAAAAACTCTTTTTAATCAACTTTTGTTGATATACCTCTTTACCTTTATATTCTATTTTCTCTATAATACGTGATTTCTGTTTCTTCCGTAATTGATAAGCCAACCACCTACCAGGCTTATTTGCATTACAAAACGTATTATGTTTTGCATAACGCAAATTAGTTGCAATCTGATCAGCCATTAACATATTAAATTGCTCTTTCAACATATTTATAGAAACCTTTAATCTATTATCTAATGGGTTCAAAATAAAAGCTTTCTCCTTCGATTTAATCTCTTCTTTCAGCTCTTTACGTTTTTGCATCTGCTTACGCCTATATCCATTATTCATATGAATCAAAACCCCTCTCATATAAGCTTTACTAGCATCCCAAACCATTGCCATCGAAGTGCCTTTATGCATATTCAAAGCAAAAAATTCTTTCAAATGTTCTCTACATTTCTGCGAAAGCACCTCATATCTAAGTACATTTTCGTTCAATCTCCAAGATCTTCTGTTCCCATCTTCAGCAAATAACTCCAACCATACAGGGCTATGATCCGACAATGTTCTAGAAAAGATCTTGGCATTCTTGACCCTGGAGAAAAGATCAGTAGTAATTTAAAAAAAAATCAATTCTGGAGAATGAATGATGCCTATCCGAAAAAAAAGTAAAGTCTCTGTCTTCCACATTCCGTTCTCGCCAAATATCTCTAAATTCCAAATCATCTTTCAAATCAAAAAAAGCTTTAGGTAATTTTGAATGATTAGGAGAATTTTTTAAAAATCCCTTCTTGTCTTTACTTGAGTCCAAAACACCATTCCAGTCACCCATCATAATAACAGAGTTATAATCCATTTGAATTAGTTTGTGATGTAAAAACTTATAAAACTTTTTTTGTTGTTGATTAGGGGCATATAATCCAATAATAAGAACTTTCTTGCCTTGTAGCACTAGTTCAATAATAACATATCTTCCTTGTATATCAGATTCAATTAATCTAGCCGATAAATCTCTTCTTACATAAATAACCACTCCCCCCTTTTTATCTGGGGCAGAAGCTATAAAATGTGATCCCAACTGAGAACTAATCAAGTACTTTTGATCTTTCGCAGCAATATGAGTCTCCTGTAAGCAAACAATGTCATTTTTATGTTGTTTCAAGTAGTGAAAAACTTTCTTTCTTTTCTGTGGTGAATTCAGGCCATTAACATTCCATGTCAGAAACTTTGCCATCCTTAGTGGCCTGGAGCCTCTGGAACACTACTTGAAGATCAGCCGTTGATCTCTTAGGTCGTGCCCCTCCCACAGGCTCTGTAGTAATCGGGCCTTGTATTATTGGTCCAGAATTAGCCTTCTGCTTCTGCTCCTTTTCTTTACGTCTATACGCAGCACGAGTCATCCACTGTTCCTTTGGATCATCCTTTACCTCCAAGCTCTGTTCAATAGGCTCAGCCTGCGATAAATCTCCTACAACCAGTGACATTGCGCCTTCAACTGGTTGTTTACCTTCCAGCCTTTCTTCTATTCTCTTATGTCATGGAGATGGTGGTGAACCTTCTTTCAGGACATAAGTATAAAAATCTTTTGCTTTTGAAATTGTATTAAGTCTATATCGTGTCCCTGCATAATTCACCACTATTCCAATAGGTATCTCCCATCTAAACTGGACCTGTCGATTTTTGAGCTCCTCAGACAGAAAGGCGAAATCTTTTCTTTTTCTAAGAATTTTTGGAGGTATTTCTTTTAAGATTATAATGTTTTGATCTGCAATTTGAAATCTCTGTTTGTAAAAAGCCTGAATAATTGCATTTTGAAGTGATCTCCTAGAAAAATAAATAACCACATCTCTGGGTAAATTTTTCTGCCTCGCAATCCATGAATTGACCCTAAATATTTTATCCATCTCTCTTGATAATTCCTCAGGTTCACATCCCAGAATAGGAGCTATAACTTTCGCCACCTCCTCTTTCAGATCTTCTCGTGGGTCCTCCTTTAATCCTCTTATTCGCAATGCAAATTCCATATCTCTATATTGTGAGATGGTAACTTCATCCTCTGTTATATCGATCTTGTTTTCAACTTTAACAACTCTGCTTTCTAATTTTTCAGTATTTTCCACAACTTCATCCACCCGGTCATCCAAGCGTTCAATATGTGTAGCTAACCCTTGAAGTGCAAGCAATATGTCTTCCCTCATTTCTCTATTTTTATTCTCAAGAAGATCATCCATCTCCTCCTTCATTTTACTGTCAAGGAGATCAGCCATTTCCTCCTTTATTTCTTGAGTTGCCTGCTTTAAAGCATCTTGAATATCTGTAAGCGTAAATGCAGGTGGTGGGGGAGAAGGTGGTGGGGATTTAGGTGAAGAAATTGTACTTTTAGAAACAGCAGAAATTCCCAAACGCTTTGAAGCCATTTTCCTGCTTGTATAAATCCACTTCTTATAAGTTTCACTTTCCCCTTCAACAAAATCAGCAGTTAAAGAAAAAAAAAGTAAAAAGCAAAATCCCAGAAAAAAGAAGAAAAAATATTCTATAAGAATTCTTTTTAAAAAAGAAAGAAGCTGTGAATACACAAAGTCTAATACGTTGTTTTAAACTTTGTTGCCAAATGTATTTCTTTCTTAACACTGTCCTTTCAAACAAAGAAACAGCATTCCGGTGCCATTTTTCCCTTTTAAGTCAAATTAAAATATGGAGAAGATTATTTCTCCTCGAGTTAAAGTTTCCAGCACTTGCAAATTTAACTTCTCCTGGTCAGCTTTGTCTGCTTTTAAATTACTCACAAGTCCCTTTAAAATGCAGATGTGGGTGCAGCATCTTGCTTTGCTCCTGAAGCTCGGAGCAAAGGCGTCCTAGAGTGCGGAGAAAGCCTCGGGCTTCGATGGAACTCTCACCCTCCGACCTCTAAATAATTAAGGAGGCCTAGGGGAGTTCTACCTCTACCCAAGGGAAACTCTCCCCCCCTCTTCTCCCGAGGGGGAGGTTTTCAAGCCACGGGACAGCTGATTTTCGCTGTCTCTGCGCGCAGGGCTGGCAGCCAGAAGAAAGCTGCCATCAGCGCTGCATCACCACAGGAAGTTCCCACATTAATCTATTTATGGAGCAACTGAGCGGTCAGTTTGAAGATGAATCCCGAGTCCTAGTGGCTGAGAAAGAAATCCACTGCCTGAAGCAAAGAGGTCACCCCACAAAGGAGTACGTCCATGAGTTCAGGAGAGTTGCTTACCAGCTGGGGCAGTGGCCTGAGCGGTCACTGATCAACTACTTCAAAGAGGGGTTGAATTGTGACTTGCTTCAAGCCTGCATCATTCGAGGTCTTCCCAACCTGTTGCGGAAGTGGTACCATATGGCGGTGATGCTGGACATTGAGCTGGACTGTCCCTGAAAGTCAAGAACCACTGAACCCAAGCTGCCACGTGTCCAAGAAAAACTCCTCTATGGCCGACGTCCCCAAGCCTCTGTAGCCGCCAATGTCTCCCAAGCACCAGTCAGGGCTCCAATCAAGTGCTATCAGTGCGGTCAGATGGGTCACCATGCTGTGGAGTGCCCAGCTCCTCACCCTCAACCCAGGAGTGTGCCAGTTGCAGCCGTGAAACCGCAAAGAGCTCCCAGAGGGGAAAGAGAGAAAACCAACTGGGCACGTCAAGGCCTGGATGTTGAAGCCTCCCTTCCCACCGAGCTTGAAGCCAAACCCCAATCCAAGCCGCAGCAGATGCTGGCACCGTACGACAGTGATGAGGAAAGGTGAGGAGGACCCCATGGTGAGCCAGCCCATTCCCTCTTTTGCCATTCCTGCCAGGCTGATAGTGCCCAAAACAGGGGCTCACATGAGTTTGAAGGTGCTAATAGACTCAGGTTGCACTCGGTGCTTAATTAACTTACCCACTGTGCTCAAACTGGGAATCTGAGCCAAGCTATTGCCCCTGCCCATCAGGTTTGAGCAGGCCGATGGGTCCCTCATCGGAGGTGCCCCTGCCACACACCTAACCAAACCTGTGTGGTTGGAAATGGGTCAGCATTGAGAAATCATCCATTTTGTGGTGGTTCCGAAGATGACCAAAGCAGTAATTTTGGGACTAGCATGGTTGAATAAATGGCGTCCTAACATCTGGTGGGAGGAGGAAATGCAGAAATTAAGACTGGGGACAGGACCTCTCCCACCTGCCATGGACGATAAAACAAAGACACTGGCCATCAGCGAGATTTGAGGGGAGTCCTTGCATAGATCTTCCATATTCTTTGTACATTTCAGTTAAGAATCTCATCTCTTTCTCTCACTCACTCATTTTTCCCATAATATCTTCTATTTTGAAAATACTGGAACCATTCATGGCCACACATACAAGCACATACATGTAGTTGTGGGTGCGTATGCACTTCTGTGTATTAAGCCTGATAACAATTCTGGCAAGAAATGTTCAGCTTCTCTTCAATTATATAATCAATTTACACTGCTTTATCAACCCTGCTATATCGTATTATATCAGCTCAATTACAATTCCAACTTTTTATAAAAAATAATCAACGTTTTCACTTTTTCTGAACAAGCACACCTCTACAAGCATAAAAAAGTCAATGTCAGCTAGATAAAGTTAGTTGTCTAATGCATTAAAATGAAAAGAGGAATGCATGTTCTAGAGGATAGGCAGTCAGATGTTTATACAGATGTATATTCTTAGAAAACCCTATGGACAGTACCAAAAGGCAAAACGATATGACGCTGGAAGATGAGCCCCTCAGGTCGGAAGGCGTCCAATATGCTACTGGGGAAGAGCAGAGGGCTAGTACTAGTAGCGCCAGAAAGAATGAAGCGACTGGGCCAAAGCCGAAAGGACGCTCAGCTGTGGATGTGTCTGGTGGTGAAAGGAAAGTCCGATGCTGTAAAGATTTTTTCTCCATAGGAACCTGGAATGTAAGATCCATGAATCAAGGAAAACTGGACGTGGTCAAACAAGAGATGACAAGACTGAACATTGACATCTTAGGTATCAGCGAACTAAAATGGACAGGAATGGGTGAATTTAATTCAGATGACCATCAGGTATACTACTGTGGGCAAGAATCCTTCAGAAGAAATGGAGTAGCCTTCATAGTCAATAAAAGAGTAGGAAAAGCAATACTGGGATACAATCCTCAAAATGACAGAATGATCTCAGTTCGAATCCAAGGGAAACCATTCAATATCACAGTAGTCCAAGTCTATGCCCCAACCACCAGTGCTGAAGAGGATGAAATTGACCAGTTCTATGAAGCACTACAGCACCTTATAGAACTAACACCAAAAAATGATGTTCTTATCATCATGGGGGATTGGAATGCTAAAGTAGGAAGCCAAAAGATAACTGGAATAACAGGCAAGTTTGGCCTTCGAGTGCAAAATGAAGCAGGGCACAGGCTGATAGAATTCTGTCAAGAGAATACGATGGTCATAGCAAACACTCTTTTCCAACAACCCAAGAGACGGCTCTACACATGGACATCACCAGATGGTCAACACAGAAATCAGATTGACTATATGCTCTGCAGCCAAAGATGGAGAAGCTCTATACAGTCAGTAAAAACAAGACCAGGAGCTGACTGTGGCTCAGACCATGAGCTTCTCCTTGCAAAGTTTAGGCTTAAACTGAAGAAAGTAGGGAAAAGCACTAGGCCAGTCAGGTATGAATTAAATCATATCCCTGTTGAATATACAGTAGAGGTGACAAATAGATTTAAGGAATTAGATCTGATAGACAGAGTGCCTGAAGAACTATGGACAGAGGTTCGTGACATTGTACAACAGGTAGCAACCAAAACCATCCCAAAGAAAAAGAAATGCAAGAAAGCAAAATGGCTGTCTGAGGAAGCTTTGCAAATAGCTGAGGAAAGGAGGGAAGCGAAAGGCAAGGGAGAAAAAGAAAGATACACCCAATTGAATGCAGAATTCCAGAGAATAGCTAGAAGAGATAAGAATGCCTTCTTAAATGAACAGTGCAAAGAAATAGAAGAAAACAATAGAATAGGGAGGACCAGAGATCTTTTCAAGAAAATTGGAGAAATGAAGGGAACGTTTAATGCAAAAATGGGCATGATAAAGGACCAAAATGGCAAGGACCTAACAGAGGCAGAAGAGATTAAGAAGAGGTGGCAAAATTACACAGAAGAACTATACAAGAATGAGCTTAACGTCCCTGATAATCACAATGAGGTTGTCACTGACCTCGAGCCAGACATCCTAGAATGTGAAGTGAAGTGGGCCTTAGAAAAGCTGAGCAACAACAAAGCTAGTGGAGGTGACAGTATTCCAGCTGAGCTATTCAAAATCTTAAAAGACAATGCAGTAAAAGTGCTACACTCAATTTGCCAGCAAATTTGGAAAACTCAACAGTGGCCACAGGATTGGAAAAGATCAGTTTACATTCCAATTCCTAAGAAAGGCAGTGCCAAAGAATGTTCAAACTATCGCACCATTGCACTCATTTCTCATGCTAGTAAAGTCATGCTTAAAATCCTACAAGCTAGACTTCAGCAGTATGTGGATCGAGAACTACCAGAAGTGCAGGCAGGATTTCGAAGAGGCAGAGGAACTAGAGATCAAATTGCCAACATACGCTGGATCATGGAGAAAGCTAGGGAGTTCCAGAAAAACATCTACTTCTGCTTCATTGACTATGCTAAAGCCTTTGATTGTGTGGATCATAACAAACTGTGGCAAGTTCTTAAAGAGATGGGAGTACCAGACCATCTTATTGGTCTCTTGAGAAACCTATATGCGGGTCAAGAAGCAACAGTGAGAACTGGACACGGAACCACTGATTGGTTCAAAATTGGGAAAGGAGTCCGGCAAGGCTGTATACTGTCGCCCTGCCTATTTAACTTATATGCAGAGCACATCATGAGAAAGGCAGGGCTAGATGAATCAAAAGTTGGAATTAAGATTGCCGGAAGAAATATCAACAACCTAAGATACGCAGATGATACCACTCTAATGGCAGAAAGTGAAGAAGAACTAAAGAGCCTCTTGTTGCAGGTGAAGAAGGAGAGTGCAAAACTTGGGTTGAAACTTAACATTAAGAAAACCAAGATCATGGCATCTGGCCCTCTCAATTCCTGGCAAATAGATGGGGAAGAAATGGAGGTAGTGACAGATTTTATTTTCCTGGGCTCCAAGATCACTGCAGATGGGGACTGTAGCCAAGAAATTAAAAGACGCTTGCTCCTGGGGAGGAAAGCCATGGCAAATCTAGACAGCACACTAAAAAGCAGAGACATCACCCTGTCAACAAAAGTGCGTATAGTCAAGGCTATGGTCTTTCCAGTTGCAATGTATGGTAGTGAAAGTTGGACCATAAGAAAGGCTGAGCGCCAAAGAATTGAGGCCTTTGAACTGTGGTGCTGGAGAAGACTCCTGCGAGTCCCTTGGACTGCAAGGCGATCAAACCGGTCAGTCCTAGAGGAGATCAATCCTGACTGCTCTTTAGAAGGCCAGATCCTGAAGCTAAAACTCAAGTACTTTGGCCACCTAATGAGAAGGAAGGACTCCCTGGAGAAGAGCCTAATGCTGGGGAGGATCGAGGGCAATAGAAGAAGGGGATGACAGAGAATGAGGTGGCTGGATGGAGTCACTGAAGCAGTAGGCGTGAGCTTAAATGGACTCCAGAAGATGGTAGAGGACAGGAAGGCCTGGAGGAATGTTGTCCATAGGGTCGCGATGGGTCGGACACGACTTCGCAGCTAACAACAACATATTCTTAGAACTTAGAAAGAGATAGCACATAGACAGAGATCACAGAAGAAAACGATCTAGTTTTAGAATCTGGTATCTCTGGTTGCTAAGCAAGAAAATGCCATTAGGTCTTAAGGCGCCGAATTTGAAATTGTATTATGATGCGGTTGCCTTGACGTGGATTAGTGATTGGCTTAATTTAACTAATAAGAGAATACTTCATCTTGAGGGTTGGGATTTGGTATATGGATGGCATGTATATTTGCTTTACGATAAGAAGGTGGACAGGGCTTTTAAATCCCATATTCTTAGAAGTGCTTTATTGCGTGTCTGGAAAAATTATTATAAGTTAAATTATAAAATACCGATTTGGGGAATTCCTGGACACGCGATAGAGGGCGTATCTATGGGAGTGAGTTTGGATATGGTTTCCTATAATGGATCCTGAGAGGTTCCAGGCAGCGCTGGGGTCCGCACCTGCCTCCTTCGCTCACAGCTCAGCAGACGCATTAGTGGAAGCCTGGGAAAGGGCAGCCACTGAGGCTCTTGACCGAGTTGTACCCTTGCGGCCCCTGACCCAGTGCAGATCCCGTCGAGCTGCATGGTTTTCCGCGGAGCTACGGGAGATGAAGCGTCGGAGACGGGGCCTAGAGAGCGGTTGGAGATCCAGCCGATCCGAATCCGATCGATTGCGACTAAGAGCCTATATTAGGTCTTATCTCGCTGCGATAAGGGTGGCGAGGTCTAATCACTTTGCTACCCTTATCGCGTCCGCAGATAATCGCCCGGCTGCCCTGTTTAAGGTGACTCGCTCCCTCCTTAATCAAGAGGTGAGGGAGGAACCCTTGCAGGGTCGTGCTGAGGAGTTTAACCAACATCTGTCGGACAAAATCGCTCGGATTCGGACCGGTCTGGACTCTGACTGGGCAGAGTCTGACGATCAGGACACGGGTGGTCTTGTCGATATTACCTGGGAGGAGTTTGATTCTGTGACTCTGGAGGAAGTGGACAGGATTATGGGGAGGCTGAGCTCCACCACATGTTTATTGGACCTGTGCCCTTCCTGGCTGGTTTATGCAGCCCGGGAGAGGACACGAAGCTGGTTCCAGGCAGTTATATCGGCTTCTCTGAGTGAGGGTAGCTTCCCCGCCGTCTTGAAAGACGGTGAGGCCTCTCCTCAAGAAGCCTGCCTTGGACCCAGCTGTGTTGAATAACTTTCGTTCGGTCTCCAACCTTCGCTTTCTTGCGAAGGTTGTTGAGAGTGTGGTGGCGCATCAGCTCCCTCTGGTCCTGGATGAAGCGGATTATCTAGACCCGTGCCAATTGGGTTTCAGGCCCGGGTACAGCACGGAGACGGCATTGGTCGCGCTGGTGAATGATCTCTGGAGGGCTCGGGACAGGGGACATTCCTCTGTCCTAGTCCTATTAGACCTCTCAGCGGCTTTCGATACCATCGACCATGGTATCTTGCTGCGGCATCTCAGGGGATTGGGAGTGGGAGGCACGGTTTTGCAGTGGTTCTCCTCCTATCTCCTGGGACGTTCGCAGTCGGTGTTGACAGGGGGGCAGAGGTCGACCTCGAGGTCTCTCGTTTGTGGAGTTCCTCAGGGGTCAGTCCTCTCGCCTCTCCTGTTCAACATCTATATGAAACCGCTGGGTGAGATCATTCGTGGCTTTGGAGTTGGGAATAATCATCATTATTTCGACCCCAAACCACCCCAGTGATGCCCTCAACGTGATGTCCCGTTGCCTGGAGGTGGTTCGGGTCTGGATGGGGAGGAACAGACTTCAACTCAACCCCGACAAGACTGAGTGGCTTTGCATACCTGCATCCCGGGTTAATTCGGATATTCCATCTCTCTCTATGGGGGGTGAATTATTACCCCCCGTAGATAGGGCTCGCAACTTGGGAGTCCTCCTAGATTCACGGCTCACTCTGGAAGATCACATAGTGGCTGTGACTAGGGGGGCTTTTGCCCAGGTTCGCCTGGTGCGCCAGTTGCGGCCCTATCTAGGCCGGGATGACTTATGCACGGTCACTCACGCGCTCGTGACCTCTCGTCTGGACTACTGCAACGCTCTCTACATGGGTTGCCCTTGAGGACCACCCGGAGGCTCCAAGTGGTACAGAATGCAGCCGCGAGAGTTGTGTTGGGAGTCTCCCGATACTCCCATGTTACACCTCTGCTCCGTGAGCTGCATTGGTTACCAGTTGTCTTCCGGGTGAGATTCAAGGTACTAGTAATGGTGTTTAAGGCCCTAAATGCCATGGGTCCGGAGTACCTTAGGGAACACCTGCTGCCGGCATCAACTTCCCTTCGCCCTGTGCGTTCCCACAGAGAGGGCCTCCTCAGGGTGCCACCGATCAGAGAATGTCGATTGGTGGCCCCCAGGGGGAGATCCTTCTCTGTGGGCACCCCGGAGCTATGGAATCAGTTACCGGTTGAGCTCCGGATGGCGCCCGATCTTCGCTCCTTTCGCCGCGATCTAAAAACATTCTTATTCGAACAAGCCGGCCTGGCCTGATGGGGGATTGGTGGGGTTTTTTATTGTTGTTTTATTGGGGTTTTAATATTGTATTGACTGTTTTTAGTGGGCATATATTTAATCCTTTTTTAATTTTTGTAACTTTGTATTTTTATTCTTGCCCTGTTCACCGCCCTGAGTCCTTCGGGAGAAGGGCGGTATATAAATATTATTAAATAAATAAATAAATAAATAAATTACTTAGATTGCAAGGGAATGATTGGCAACTTAAATCATTAGATGAGTTCCGGTGGCGACGCGACGTCGAAAGACAGCCGTTTTCGGGCTGCCCGCTCCGCAGCTGTGTTTTTCCATCGTAAACAGCGTCTATCAGCTGTTTAGATGGATTTGAAGCCCCCTCCTCGGGAGAAGAGGAGGGGGTGAGGCCCCAGGTAGGGGTTGAGCTCTCTGGGGCCGCCTGAGCTGAGAGCTTGGGCGGCTGAAGGATGAGCCCCCCCGAAGCCTGGGTTGCTCCGAGCTGCGCAGCGCCTCTGCTCTGGGATTCTTGGAGCAGAGCCAGGCGTTAGCAACCACCCCTGCCAAAAGGAAATACTTTTGATTATCAAGATGCAGGCAGAGCGGTACAGGAGGTCAAGGTGAAGTGGACTCTTTATTTTTACTCTCTAGCTCAATGGATTTTATAGATTTAAAGTGAAAGTGCGTAATAAGTGAAAGTGGGGGAAGATGGCGGCTAAAACTTCTAAAGCTCTTCGGAATGCGGGGTCTTCCCTGGTGCAAGAGACCTCACTGCAAGCTTTGCTTCCTCCTGCATCTCCTCCGGTATTGACGCTTAAGGATTTACAAGACGCTCTTGGAAAGCACGCACAACTGATGTCTGATATGATGGATGAAAAGTTGAAAAAGCTGGAGGAGAAATTGGAGGAGAAAATGGAGGAGAAAATGGAGAAATTGGAGAAGAAGATGGAAGAGAAGCTGAGAGCAATGAGGGTGGACATCTTGTCTAAGGTTGTATCCGTAGCTGAATGTGTGCAACAGCTGGATGTAAAAGTGGAGGATCTCAGTCAAAAGAACTCTATATTAGAAGCAAAGGTATTAGAAAATGAAAATATAAGGGATAAAATGGATGAAGAATTGAGCCGTGCTCAGTATAATCAGATGCAGAATGCTATTAGAATTAGGGGTTTAAAGGAGAATGGTAAAGAAGATTTAAAGCAGCTGATTTCTGAGGCTCTGGAAGGGGTACTGGGCCAGTCAGCATCTGAAATTGAGGGAAATATGGACAACGTTTTTCGTGTAAATTCATGGATTGCAAGACAGAGGAAGTTACCCAGAGATGTGGTGGTCTATTTTACAAAGAGAGTAATTAGAGATGAAGTCATTCAAGCTGCTTATGATACTAATTTGGTAGTGGCTGAGCAAGAAGTTTTGGTTTTAAAAGAGATTCCTCCGAAGATCCTAAGGAGAAGGAAAGATTTCGCATTTCTAGTACAGGAACTTAAGAAACGTGATATTAAGTTCAGATGGGAGATCCCAGTTGGGTTGGTGACAACGCACGAAGGTAAAAGACATCGTTTGGTTACTGTGGCTCAGGCACGTGATTTTTATAGTAATGTGTTAAAAGCAACCCCCCTATCATTTTTGGAAGCTGCAAAAGGACACGGTGTGGGAAAGTTTCAAGATGTTGCAGACAGACAGACAGAGGACAATGGTGGTGGAGGGGATCAAGCTACAGTCTCATCGGTTGCTGCAGGAGGCCAGAAGATGACGCGTGCCTCCCTAAGAAGAGCGAGACGAGAGCAAGAGCAAGACCAGCGGAAAGTTATGGAATCTTCAAAGTGTGCTTACAATGAAGATGTAGGAGGAGAGCGGTCTAAAGAAGTTTTGGGGGTCATGACAGAGGTGCTCCAAAAGTTTTGGGGCGTTAAGATTGTTGATTAAATTTTTAGATTAGAATGTCAATGGAGTAAAATTATTATAGAGGAGAAAGAAAGTTTTTTTTCTTTTTTTTAATATTTTATATAATTTAAGATTGATGTTATTTGCTTGCTAGAAAAGTATATTAGGGTTACAGACTTAAAGTATGTGTTGAACTAAGAGTGGGTATGTAAGCACCTAATTAATAACAAGTTGTCTTAGAGATTGCTTACAAAAAATTTTTTTATATATACTCTTTTTATTTGAACTTTTATTTGAACTTAAGGATGATTTGGAACTGTGAGACATTTGGCGTGATACACGCAAGAACTATTTTAGATTATAGTTTAGTTTGGTTGGAGATTATTAAGATTAACAGAGATAAGCGCTTTTGGTGCGTAACTGAGAATTTGTTTGGAAATTAGAGAAAGGTGGGAGAATGCAAATAGCAGGTGAAAGTTTTTTTTTCTTTTCCCTTTTTTTCTTTTTTTGAAATTAATATGAATAAGGACTGGGATTAAGAAAATTTATTTTGAGTAAAGATTTTTTTTTGTTTTCCTCTTTTTCTTCTCTACTTTATTTGTAATATTAATATTGTTTGTATTCATTTTATATGAGCTAGAGAGAGATAGAATTTATACTTTATTGTTGATAATATAGGGGTGTTTATGTTTGTTTTTTGATTTTATGCCCTGTATTTAGCTCTGGGAAGTCGGGGGGGGGAGGAGGGAGTGGGGGAGAGGGATAGGGGTGGGGGAGGGGGGGATTAAAGTCAAAATGTATTGTAAAACTTTTTAAATAAAAAAAACTAAAAAAAAAAGAAAAAAAAAGAAAAAAAAGAAAAAAAATCATTAGATGAGTTAAAACAAGAAAACATAAGTCACTCTTGGTTTCAATATACCCAATTGAAAGCTAGGTGGAAGTTAGATCAAAAGGTTGGCATCACAATTACAGATCAAAATTTAGTAAAACAAATTAGAGACTTAAATTGTGCACATATAAAGAGGATATATAATGCTTTAATTGAATTGGATTCGGAAACTGAATTAGTTAAAGATTGTATGATAAAGTGGGCACAAAATATTCAGGAACCAATTTCGCTGGATACTTTGGAGGTAATTTGGGTCAGAAATGTTAAATTTACTCAGGCTCAAAACTTAAGAGAAAATTTTTATAAAATGTTTTATAGATGGCATCTGGATCCCAAGAAGTTGTCTAACATGTATCCTAACTTGCAGTCTAAATGTTGGAGATGTGGTAGTTTAGAAGCCACCTATTTTCATATGTGGTGGACTTGTAGAAATATAAAAGCTTTTGGGATAAAAATTTGGTGGAACATTCAAAAGATTTTTAAGAGAAAGATAAAGTTTTCTCTGCAATTGTTTTTATTGGGTATTGTTGTAGATTGTGATGTTAAAGAAACCAATTTGATGTTGAATATGATAACAGCAGCATGGTTA
Source organism: Vipera ursinii (assembly GCF_947247035.1). NCBI lineage: Eukaryota > Metazoa > Chordata > Lepidosauria > Squamata > Viperidae > Vipera > Vipera ursinii. The sequence goes on from NC_139522.1 coordinate 37,986,720, forward strand.
CTGGTGGGACAATATTGGAAGAAGGATAGTTTGCCTACTCTAGAAGAATGGGTGTTTAAAGTTTCTAATCTTGCAGAAATGTCTAAGATTTCTGCTTACTTGAAAGATCATTCACAGGAAAGATATATTTCAGTTTGGAGGAGATGGATAGATTATATTCAGAATAAATATGGGACTAAAAAGTTCCATTTAGCTTATGAGTAGATTTTAGAGGGATATTGTTATTGATCTTAGTGTTGGTACTTTGTATGTATTTATGTTAAAGGGGAGTTAAAGCACATTATGAATTTGGTTAATTGTATATTATGCATAATTTTTATTTAGAATATGATTATTATAACTATAATCCTGTATTTAGCTCTGGGAAGTGGGGGGGGGAAGTGGGCGGGTTTGGGGTGGGGGGGATTTGGGGATATATTGTAAAATCTTGTTTTTGTAAAACTCTTTAATTAAAAAAAAGAAAAAAAAAGAAAATGCCATTTATAGCTGAATGTCTAAAATCCTTCATGCTTATCCAATTGTCTACCTTAAATTTAAGGCACTTAATTTATAATGCCATAAACAGGCTTTTCAAATGTGGAATTTGAAAATGTGTTCCCAGATACCTAGGAATTCTAGGAATTGCAGTCCCAACATACTTGGAGTATACCAAATTGAGGAAGCTGCAAACATTGAACGAATTAAGGGGTAATTTTATTGGGGTAAGTTACTACTAAGAGTCCCCTCAAGCCTTATTATACTGGAGATTGATGTTTATGTAAGGGATGGATCAAAAATGTTGTGAGAGTACATCAAGACTGTTTATACTCTTAGAAGCCCAGCTAAAGCAAACAGGTACCTATATTGCGTAGCAGAGATACAGAAAGATGTTGGAGGTAGATGGTCACTTTAGTGACAATGGCAAAGACATCAATTCATACTCTATAGGAGAAGGCAGTGGCAAACTGCTCCTCTGTTTTACCTAAAAAAACTACACTCTGCCATTGTGACTGACAAAATTATGATGGATATTGGGCCCTTCAAATAGATGGTTATCAGCAGGGCTTTTTTTCTCATAGAATGCTCAGAACAGTGTTCCGGCACCTTTTTTTGCAGAAAAGAAAAGCTTTTGCACAAGCTGTGCTGCTCCCTCTATTGGCTTTCAAAAGTCCACGAGTCATAAAAGAGCCAAGGTTGCCTACCCCTGGCCTATTGGCTTTCGAAAGCCAATAGGAATTGCTGCTGAGTGTGCCAAAAGACCCGGGCAGCAAACGTTGCACAGGCAAGTTGTCTGCAGCGAAGGCAGGAACTTTGCACCCCTCCCTGCTGCCCAACTACACCATCTCAACTAGGTAAGTAAGATATTTGCAAATAGGATGGCAATAAACAATTTAGGCTGCATTTACATCAGGGCTTTTCAACTTTTTCAGAAATTGTACCACTTTTAGGACATGACAGTATTCAAGTACCACCAGTGCTTAACAAGGTGTCAAAAACTTGATGACTAAAAAAAGGGGGGGGGTATTTTGGTTTGCATTGGTTAGATTCATTTATTGTTATAGAAATGGCTAGTTTATAATGTTATAGAAAAGTAAAAAGTTGAGGTTCAGTGTTAATGCTTCCTTCTACTCCTGCAATAGAGGAAGTCAGAAGTCAGTGCCTTTTCTTTTTCCCTTCTCCCCCTCACTTTTCTCTTTTTCTTTCACCCTTCACTCGCAAAAGCCCCCCCTCCACTCACTCACACTTTGCTCACAAAAGCCTCCAGTCGCTCTCACTCACTCCTCCGTCTCTTTCAAAGGCACCTCGTTCAGTCTCTCCCCCACTCACTCCGTCTCTTTCAAAGGTCTCTTGCTCGCTCGCTCACTAACTGCCCTGTCGCTTCGAAACACCATTTGCTTGTATACACACTCACTTACTGCCCCGTTGCTTCTAAACGCTTCCAAATGCCATTTGCTCATTCACTCACTCACTGCCCCGTCGCTTCTAAACGCTTCCAAACGCCACTTGCTCGCTCATTTACTGCATTTGGAAGCGACGGGGCAGTAAGTGAATGAGTGCCGGGGCCAGAAGCCATCAGTTGTTTGGCGCTGGAGACGCTGGGTGGCCCGACGCAGTGCTCTGTGGCTGGGGCATCTTCAGCTGGTGTTAGGGACGGTGCTGGAGGCTGTCAGCTGTTCAGCACCGGAGACTGCTGCCACGAGGAACACAGCTCTGGGTCAGGGTTCAGAGCAGCTCTGGGTGGGGGCTCAGCATGGGCTGCGACATGGCAACTGCAGGGAGGGGAATCCCCGTGGCCTGTGGCTCCAAGCTGCAGGGGGTGTGTGCAAAGGACAGGCGGCGACACCGTAACAAGAGGGGGTTCTTACAGACACCGGCATCGCTCCCAGTGACAGCACCTCTGAGTTCTGGCACCTTTTTTTTTTTTACAAAAAAGCACTGGGGGATACACATTATGAAATAAAACGTATTCTCAATTCTAGGTTGTACAAGGGAAAGTTACAATACCTTGTTCAGTGGAAAGGTTACCCCCTTTCAGAAGCTACATGGGTGAAATGTACAAATGTGAAAGCAGATAGATTGATAAGAAAGTTTTATGATAAATACCCTCACAAGCCTTTAAGGAATGCTTAAACTGCTTCAGCCACCGGTTGCAGTAACCCAGGAGTCTTTCCTGGGATTCTTTTCATAGTGGCAGCTTCAGGTGGGGGAGGCTTTTTATAGCGGGTGAGCTGGACATCTAATTTCACCGCTGCCTGGTACCATTCATGCAGCTGGTCGGGTATAGCTCGGTAGATACATGGCTGAGAAAGGTGGTCGTCTAACCCTTCTCTAAAAAGATGAAATATTGATTGCTCAGGCCATCTCTCTATCCGACCTACCATCTTTCAAAACTCCCGCACGTACTCTAGAGCAGGCTGGCCAGCTTGCTTTACCTTATGGATTTGTTCTTCTGCTTTGAGGGCAATGGATGGGTCCTCAAATCTTTCCCTCAGCCCCAGGAGGAAAAGGTGGGGATCCTCCAATTCAGGGGCCTGCTTGTTATATAAATTGTTCAACCATTCAGATGCTTCTCCCTCAAGGTTGGATGCAATCACATCGACCATCACACCCGGGTCCGGGTAAGAGTGACCCCAGCTATTCAAGTGAGACCGTACTTGGTTGAGGAAAAAAATCAGTTTCTCTGGGACCCCATCGAAGGTTGCTCTGAAGGGTCATTGCTTGCTGGGGCCCCCATTGCTGCTGGCCCCACCCTTGGTTGTTGGATCAATGGTTGCTGCCCCCCCCCTTCTGCTGGCCCCCTCCTGGTTGTTGATTCACCGGCTGCCAGGGCCCCCACTGCTCTTGTTGTGTCTCCAGTTGCTGCTGGCCCCACTCTGGTTACTGATTTAATGGCTGCCAGGGACCCCCCTGCTGCTGGCCCCACTGGTCCTGCTGTACGTTAAGGGGTTGCATGTTTGGGTCCTGCTGCTGCCACTCTTGCTGTTGTCCTCCCACCAGCTCCTGATCTCCAGGCTTCTGCACCACCCCCAGCTGTTGCAAGGCTTCTATTAGCTGGGGCAAGCTCAGAGGTTGTTAGCCTTTCACTTGTGGGGGCTTCCCAACCTTCCATTGCTGCAGAGGCCCCAGGCTGGGGTCCTCTGTCTCTATGGGTCTGGAGGGCTTGGCAGGGGATTCCTGGGTCTGGCAGGCAGTCTGATCTGCAGACAGGATTTTCCACTCACCCGAGTATTCAATCTTAGCTGGCCTGGCTGCTCCGAGGCTCCTGGAGTCTGCTGGGCTTAATCCACTCTGACGACCAGACCAATTCTCCTGGTTGTTTAGGTCTAGCTTCCAGCTGGGAGGATTGCTGAAACTCTTTCCCTGCCAGCTTCTTCGCTGGCCCTTCCCCCCCTGGGATGGCTGCTGGTGCGGGGGAGCTAGCTTCAGGCAATTTTACTCCCTCCATTATGGGATCTTCCCCAACTCTTTGCCAGACTGCCTCCCAAACATGGAGACAGCGACGGGAGGTCGGGACTCCCTAATTAGTTTAAAAAGTAGTGTGGATTCCAGCTTGATGTCAAGTTTCTGACGTATGGACTTCTCAAGTGTCTCTGAGGCATTGTTTACCTTAAAAGTCCTTTATTAGCCTAATACACTGGCAAATGCTTGCTCGAAGGAAGCTGGAATCTGAAATCTCCGCCCCTTGCATAATATATTAAAACACAATTCTCCACCTTTCTAATTTTGTCATTAATCATATTCTCCAATTAATTTAAAGAATCAGTTTCCCTTCCATTAGAAAACCTGCCAAGGTTTTATCTTCTTAGTTAGAGATGGCCTTGAAAGGTGCAATCCTACTCGTCCCCCCTCCCAACCTTAAACTAAATAATAATAATAATAATAATAATAATAATAATAATAATAAATGTCTTAAAGCAATACACAAGTTTAACATATGAAATAGCTACTTCTTCATCTTTTGTCAAGCAATAACATTCGATGTTAGCAGCGTTGACACAGGGGAGGAGCCGACATAAGTGAAAGAGAAAGGAGCGAAAACAAAAACGTGGCTGCAGGGCCGGGATACTGGCTCAGCTCAAGAAGCAGCCTCATAGACCAGCACTGCCGAGTGTCTTCTTGAGTAATGCCAGATCCCTCATCCATAAAATTGAAGAATTACAGCTACAGTTGGCAGCAAGCAGGCTTCTCCATGAATGTTGTGTGATGGTTGTCACAGAGACCTGGCTACATTCAGATGTACTGAATGCAGCAGTGGAGCTGACAAGCTAATTCATTCACCACTCTGACAGAGATGAAGGCTCCAGTAAGAGCAAAGGAGGAAGACTATGTGTGTATATACATTGTAACTGGTGTGCCAACAGCAGATTAGTTTACACGTATCGCTCCCCAGATGTGGAACTGATGACTGTCATATGTAGGCCTTTTTATCTGCCTAGAGAAATTACTGTGGTAATTATTACAGCTGTTTATATTCCACCTGATGCCAATGTCAGCACGGCACTTTCCAAGCTGTATGATGTCATCTCCAGGCAGCAGCAAACTCACCCAGAGGGCGCTCTTGTCGTGGCTGGGGACTTCAATCAAGCTTGTCTAAAGACAGTTCTCCCCAAGTTTGTACAGTATGTGCAATTTTCCACCAGAGGGAAGAACACTCTAGACCGCATGCACTCTAATCTGAAACAGGCATACAGAGCATTCCCTCTCCCCCACCTGGGTACATCTGACCATCTTTCACTCCTGTTGTGCCCAAAGTATGTCCCTCTCAGGAAAAGAACTCAGGCAGTCATGAAAAGGGTCAAAACCTGGCCAGTGGGTGCTCTCAGTCAGTTGCAGGACTGCTTTGAAACCACTTACTGGAGTGTATTCGAAGATCAAGACCTGAATGTATACACAGATGCCATACTCTCTTATATTAAAACATGCACTGACAGTGTAACAACAGAAAAGTGCATTAGAGTTTACAGGAATTGCAAACCCTGGATGACTGCAGACACCCCGGGATACTACCTTTAAGGCAGGGGAGAGGAACACATACAGAGAGGCCAGGGCAAATCTCAGAAGAGGCATTAGGATGGTGAAACAACAATATAAACACAAGGTGGAGAACCACCTAGCAGACAACAATCCGAAGCAAGTGTGGCAGAGACTGCAGCACTTAATCAACCACAAGGGCAATACGAGGAACATGGTTAATACCGATGCCTCATTGGCAGAGGAGCTGAATATCTTCTTCGCTCGCTACGAGGTGAAAACACCAGACCCCGTAGCCTCTGCTGGCCGGCCTTCTGATTCTCAGCAACTCACCCTGTTTGAAGACCAAGTGAGAACTTTATTGAAGGCTGTGAATCCCAGCAAAGCCACAGGCTCAGATGGGGTCCTGGGGATAGTGGTTAAGAACTGTGCCGACCAATTAGCAGGGGTCCTGACAAGGATCTTTAACATCTCCTTGCAAACAGCATGTGTACCATCATGCTTGAAAGCAGCTACCATTGTCCCAGTCCCAAAGAAAACTGCAGTTGAGTGCCTGAATGACTTCAGACCTGTTGCATTAAGGTCTGTAGTCATGAAATGCTTCGAAAGACTGGTTCTCCAACATCTTAGGACATGCCTTCCACTGGATTTGGACAAACATCAATTTGCCTACAGGAGGAACAGGTGGACAGACGATGCCATAGCTACTGCTGTACACTCTGTAGCAAGCCATCTTGAGAAACCTGGAAGCTATGTCAGGATGCTTTTTGTTGATTACAGCTTGGCTTTCAACATCATTTTGCCGAGCACTCTCATTGAAAAGCTGACTCTATCCCCCTCTATCTGCGATTGGATTCAAGACTTTCTCAGGGACCAGTTACAGTGAGGGTCGGGTCTGTTTTATCCACCCACCTGAAGCTTTGCACCGGCTCACCACAGGGCTGCGTGCTTAGCCCCTACCTGTACTCATTGTACACATTTTTTTATTAGAAAATTTTATTAAATGTACATTTAAAAACAAAAGTGGACATGATTCAACTTCCCTGGCTACAACACTACTATTAGTATTACCTTATGTTACAGAAAGAAAAAACAAAAACTTAAAATACATTCTATGACAGGACAGAGTATAACAAACTGTACATATAACATCTGTAAATTTTTTGGTAAACTGTCTTTCTGTCATCAGCGTTATATTTACATATCTTTCAGTTGTGTCCTGATATAGGTGATAATAAGAAGTCCTTACATTATCAACTAATCAAACAATAGTCATCTCAGCGATCCTCCTTATCTCTAACCAATCGTACAAATTTTGCCAAATTTCATAATACTCTGTTTCAGTCTTATTTTTGATCTCCAGGGTTAACCTGTCCATTTCGGCATAGGATAAAATTTTATCTATTATTTCTTCTTCAGTGGGTGTTTCCTTTCTTTTCCATTTTTGGGCATATGCCAATCTTGCTGCGGTTAAAATATGCAATAATAAGTAGAAAGATGCTTTGCTGAGTTTATCATTAATAATCCCTAATAAGAAGGTTTCTGGTTTTAAATCAATTTTTTTGTAGTAATATTTCTTCCAACCAATTTTTTATCCGCTGCCAAAAATTTTGCGCTTTTGAACATTCCCACCACATATAGTCCCTGGAAGCCTTCTGCATTTCCAACACGTTGGTGAGATTTTTTTATCTATTTTTGCTAAACTTGTAGGGGGAAGGTGCCATCTATAAAACATCTTGTACAGATTCTCTTTATAGGAGGTGGCTAGCGTTAACCTCCTATTTCTATCCCATAGTGATTGCCAATTATCTAGGTCAATACTGTAACCAAAATTTTTACTCCAGGTTAACATTGTTTCTTTTACCTGTTCTTCTAACAAATCCTGTTCTAATAGATATTGATATATCTTTTTTATCATTTAGTCTTCTCTTCCTAGAAGGATTTTATCTAATTGTGTATGCTCTAATTTTATCCCTGGTTCTTTTTTGTCTTTTCTGTATCGTGACTGTATTTGTAAGTATGCCCACCATTCCAACTCTATACTGTCTTCTAATAGTCTTTTTCTTGTTTTCAGGTCTCCATTTTCGTCTAAGAGATCTTTATATGTGATTACTCTTCCTAAATTTATGAATTTGGGGTGCATGAAAATCTCTAATATGGATAGCCAATTGGGGATTTCTATATAATTAATTTTTTTGATTTTTATCCACATCTCTAATAGTGCCCGTCTAATATGATTATTCTGGAAGTACTGAAGAGCCTTATATTTTCCATCGCACATTATAGCATGCCACCCAATTTGCATGTCATGACCTTCTAATGCTAGTAGTCTTCTGTTCCTTAAGTGTATGTATCCAATCCTTTATCCATACCGCTATTGCTGCTTGATAATATTTTTCCCAATCTGGGAGGCCGAGCCCTCCTCTTTCCTTTGCATCCTGTAATAATTTTAATTTAATTCTCGGTTTTCTACCTTGCCAGATAAATTTGGATGTAATTCTGTTTCAAAAAAATCCTTACCTAATTTAATTGGTACACATTGGAATAAAAAGAGTAATTTGGGAAGTATATTCATCTTGATTGTCACTATTCTCCCCATAAAGGAGAGCTGCAAGTTTTTCGATCTGTCTAGGTCTGCTGTAATTTGGTCTATTAACTTGTCATAATTTTCTCTTTTGAGTGTAATACATCTTGCCGACAGTTGGATCCCCAAGTACCTTACTCTTTTGGATGTCTGGATATTAATTTTTTCTACTAGCTCAGTTTCTTGTAAATTGGACATATTTTTAACTAACATTTTAGTTTTTTCTTTATTGATCTTCAATCCCGCAACTTCTCCATAATTTTACAGCACCTGTAATAATCTTGTTCCAGATTCTAAGGGGTCTTCCAGAATGAAAACTAAATTGTCTGCATAAGCCTGTAATTTAAATGTCTCTTTTCTGATTTCTAATCCTTTAATCAGCTTATCTTTTCAGATTATTCTTGTGAGTGCTTCTAAAGAAAGAATGAATAATAAAGGAGATACTGGACAGCCTTGTCTCGTACCTTTTTGTATTTGAATGCTATTTGTTAATTCTCCGTTTATGATTACTTTTGCCTCTTGTTTGGAATAGATTGCTTTAAACATATTTATAATTTTTTCCCCAAATTCCATCTGTTTGAGTTGAGTCAACATAAAATTCCATTTGACATTATCAAACGCTTTCTGAGCACCAACAAAAATTAATGCCACTTGTTTTTCGCTATGTAATTCATAATATTCTAAGATCTCTAGTATGATCCTGACATTATGTCTAATTTGTCTTTTAGGCAAGAAGCCGTTTTGGTCAGTATGGATAAATTCAGCTAAATATTTTTAAAATCTTTCTGCCATTATAGTCATGAAAATCTTGTAATCCGTGTTCAGTAAAGAAATGGGCCTATAGTTTTTAATGCAGGTCAAATCAGAGTTTTCTTTAGGAATTAGTGAGATGATTGCTTCCTTCCATGAGTTTGGGGTTTTTGCTGTGTTTAGTACCTCATTAAATAAATCCAATAGGGTTGGGACCAAAAGTTCTTAGAGGTTTTTATATATTTCGGATGGTAATCCATCAGGGCCAGGTGTTTTATTACTTTTTTGTTTTTTAATGGTGTCTATAATTTCCTGGACTGTTATATCTTTAATATATTTTGAAATTCTTCCGGAACCTTCGGTAAGTCTGCTTTCATAAGATATTGTGATATTCTCTCCTCAGTGATCATTTCATCCTCTTTATAGATTTTTATAGAATTCATACATCACCCATTTTTTCCCTTCATTTTGATGTACTATCTCCCCTGCTTGATTACATAATTTCCTAATCCATCTATTATTTTTTTGTTTTTTCAATCTATAGGCCAGCCATCTCCCGGGTTTATTTGCCTGTTCAAAAAAATTTTGTCTAATGCTTTTTATTTTTTGTGCCATTTCTCCCTTTTCTATAATATTAAATTTATGCTTATTTAAATCTAGCTGTTGTTTTAGATCTCTACATTGTGGGTTTTTTGTAGTTCTAATTCTATTTTTTGTGTTCTTCCTCTAAACTTTTTAGATATTGCCTTTTTTAATATATTCATTGGCCATGTACGCAATTGCAGTTCCTCTCATAACTGCCTTGGCCGTATCCCATAAATTTTGAGTGTTAGTCTCCTCTTTCTTATTTGTCTGGAAGAATGTCCGCATTTGTTCCTCTATCTTATGCGTAAATTCTGTTTGGTTTAGGATTGCCTTTTTTAGAGTCCACCTCCTTGTTGTTGTCTTCTGTTCTTTCCATTTAATTACAATGGGATTTTGGTCTGCCCAAGTATTAATGTCTATTACTATGTCATCAATATCTGAATTTAATTCTTTCATTGTCCAGACCATATCAATTCTGGACCACGATTGATGCTGCCCTGAATAGTATGTAAATTGCTTTTCATTCAAATTTTTCTCCCTCCAACTATCTTGAATATTTAATTCTTCCACCATTTTAAAAAAAGTACCGGGTAATATTCTCCTGGTTCGTTTCCTTACTTCCTCACTCTTATAATCTAACTCTCTGTCTATAATTGCATTAAAATCACCAATTATACAAATGTTCTCATATTGCATACCAGCAATAACCTTATGCAGTTTCTTATAAAATTGTCTTTGTTTTTCATTGGGGGCGTAAATTCCTACCAGGGCGACCTTTTTTTAATTCAGGGAAATTTCAATAATCAGTATTCTAGCTTCCTCATTTCGATAGATTTGTCTTGCTGGGATTCTTTCTTTAACATATATCACAATTCCTCCTTTCTTCTGCTGTGAAAGCGATACAAATTTGTTTCCTAACTTAGGGTAGTTTAATAGATCCTGATCTTGAGTCTTTATATGTGTTTCTTGTAGAATTGTTATATCTAAATTTTTCTTACTGAGCTTATTCAAAATTATATTTCTCTTAGCTGGGGAGTTTAGTCCATTTACATTTAATGATAATACTGTTAATATTTCTACATTACTGCCTCTGTTTTGATCTTGTTGTCCTTGCCGGTCTATCTTCCTTGAGTTCTTTGTGTCTACTTTCATCATCATTGTCATAGTTCATTCTCATTTTTTCTTTTCTCTCTGTTTCCCGTTCTTTGCCTTGTGAGTCCCGTGTCTTTCTATTATATCTCTCTGTATTGTTCTGTTCTTCTAACTCTCTTTCTTCTAGTTCATCTTCATTGTCTAGATGCTACTGGAAAAACTCTTCTGCTTTATCAATCGAATCTAACCTATATCTTTTTTCTTGCCAGGTCACCAGAATCCCTTCCGGCATCAGCCACCCAAAATTGATGTTTTGTCTTATTAATTTTGATGTAATATGTTGGTAGGGCCTTCACAGGTCTCTTATCCTCCTAGGGACTTGTTTGAGGACAGTTAGTTGTTTACCTCTGTATTCTATTGGGTCGTCCCTTGTTCTGTGCAAAATCTCATCCCTAATTGACTTTTTCACAAATCTGATATGTACCTCCTTGGGTAAGTTATTTCTTCTTGCGTAATTTGTGTGGATTCTATATATCTCATCAATCTCATTTGCCATCTCTTCTTTCCCTGACCCTAGGGCCCTGGCTAGCAAGTCCGTCATCATTTCTGGGAGGTCGTCCCCCTTCTCTTCTTTCACATTTTGGAAATGTAGATAATGGTCTGCTTTCTCAGTTTCAAGCAGTATGATGTTTTTTTTCTAACTCTTTATTTGCTTGCAAGAGTTTTTCATTAATTTCATCTACTCTTCTTTCCTCCTTATTCATTCTGTCCTCCATTTCTAATAATTTCTGTTCATTTTTCAATATTTGTTGTTGGAAACATTCAAATTTTCTGTCCATTGCTCCCATCTTCTCTTTACATTCTCCAATATCATTCCTTATTTCACCTATTTCTTTTTTAAGTCCTCATGGTTTCTCAGCATAACCTCTTGCATGGATTGTAGCATTGCTTGTAGATCTTTAAGTGAGCCTGCTCTCTCCCGTGGCATCATCTCTTCTACGGATCTTTGCCTTGCTGGGCTTAATTCCGCCGATGAGGCTTGGGTCATCTGCCTTCTTCCAGTCCCAACTCTTGTTAGATTTGGGATGCTTGTCATCTTTCTAAATGATGTCAACCAACCCTCCCACTTATACACGATCTTTGTCTTTCCCTCCACCACACCTGGAGAATTTATTATTCTTCCAAGGTTATAATCACTAGTGCTTTATAACTTAACAATGCTATATTTTGTTGCTAACACAATATCAAACCTATTACACCTATTACACTAACATTTCTAAAACACAATAATCAATATTAATCAATTTAAAGTGTTTATATTCCATACAGTCCTAATTTTTCTATATAGAAACATGTAACAATAATATAACAATTAAATTACCTGAATATTGTAACCTATATTCAGTTCTTTAACAATAAAAACCAGGTTTTACAGTCAATTCAGTTATAAATATTATATTCAACAAGGAGACAAATAAATTTTCTCACCCTCCTTGAGCATTCAACTTTTTGTCCCTAGTTAGCCTCCTCCAATTCAATCATACAATAGGTTATGTTCACCTGGCAGAGATGGCGAAGATTTCGGCCTATTTGAAAGACCATTCGCAAGAACGCTATGTTATGGAATGGAGGAAATGGATTGAGTTTATCCAGAACAAGTATAGGGTTAAGAAGTTTTATGTAGCATTTGAATAAGTCTTCTTTCGTTTTTCTTTTTTCTTTTCTTATTTTAGTTTCTTTTTATATATATTCAATATTACTAAGGCTTGTTTATCCTATATAAGCTAGAGAGTGATGGATTTTAGACTTTATAGTTGTTAGTATATGGTTGTTTATGATTGTTTTTTATATATATACCTTGTATTTAGCTCTGGGAAGTCGGGGGGGGAGGGGGGGGAGGGGGGGAGGTAGGGGGGGAGGAGGGAGGGGGAAGGGGGGATTTTTAAAGGAAAATTGTATTTTAAAACTTTTCAATAAAAAAAATAGGTTATGTTCAGTTAATTCTTATTGGTCTAAACTCTCAAGACAATTACAATTTATCCCTTTTGTTTTAGAAACTTTTTGAAACAAATAATTCACTTCTTAAGTTATGAGTATCACTCTTCCCTCATTTAATGCTAGTTGGTCGTTAGTTCTTATTCAAGATGTCTGCTCTCTCAGCTCAGTCCGCACTGTCACTCTTCAAGTTTATTTTGTTTTTTGTTAAACTTCTTCTTGGCTTTACTGCAAGAGCCAGAAAGAGAAACCACCCTTGGTCACCAGTCCTTACAGGCTGTGAGTCTGTTGCTTTAAGGTCAGATCTCTTTTTCCCCCCGTCTCCTTTTCGCTGCTATCTGACAGGGGAGGTGATCTCCCCTTTCGCTCTGGAGCTTCTCCTCTTTTCTTCTCTTCTTTGAAATTCTCCGGAGAGATTTCACAATCCGGAACACTTACAAAAGTTCGCTGAGTGTTTCCTCTGCCAGGTTAGTTGAATCGCTGTCCCGCTGACTCACCACTATTTCTGACAGCTGTCATTTCTTCACGGCCACCATAATGGGCCATCTCTTCACCCGGCTCTCTCCTAGGCTTTCCTGCTTTCTGCAGCTCGGACCGCCATCCTGAACTGCTCAGCTGGGCACCTCTGCTTTTTATCTCCCTCCGAGAGATCTGGGGCTTTTAAAAAACCCACCGGGAACAGAGAAAAGGCTGTGAGATCAGCACGCTCATTTGGAGCGGCGTCTCAACACAGCCATTCCGTTTGACAGCTGGCTCCGCCTCCTCACTCATTGTACACATATGATTGTGTATCATCCGACCCATCTACTGCAATAATTAAGTTCACAGATGATACCACCGTAGTGGGTCTTATTACAGGTGGGGATGAGACAGCATACAGGGGGGAGGTACAAAAACTATCCATATGGTGTTGCAACAACAACTTGCACCTGAACATTGGCAAGATGAAATAGATGGTGCTAGACTTCCGAAGGAAAAAAGAGGAACCTGCCCCACTTTACATCGGGAGGGGGGGCTGTGTGGACAGAGTTTCCTCCTTTAAATTTCTGGGAGTCTACCTCTGTGAAGTTCTTACCTGGAAAGTTAATACAACCCAGGTGGCCAGAAAGGCCCAACAGAGACTCCACTTCCTCAGGGTCTTGCGGAAGAACAGGATAGAACAACGGCTAATGACCCTCTTTTACTGGTCTACTATAGAGAGCGTCCTCTCGTACTGTATTGTGGTTTGGTATGCTGGTCTGATGGCCACGGATAGGAAAGTATTACAGAGGGTGGTGAGCACAGCACAAGACATTGTGGGCTGTCCCCTGACACCACTGGATGACATCACCAGGGCTCTCTGCCTTGGAAGAGTGAGGAAAATTCTCAGGGACGACTCACACCCTGGTCGATATCTCTTTACTCTCCTACCATCAGGTAGGAGATATAGGAATACAGCCAGCCGTACCAACAGGCTGAAGAACAGCTTTTATCCATGGGCTTTTAGGCTCTTGAACGGGAAATTATTTTATAAATTTTATGTATGACTGACTTGCGAGGCCGGTGTGTTGTGCAATTAGCTCACATGATGTAATAAGATGGAGGGTTTGTTGTCAGTGTGAGTTGGGGGTGGGGGCACAAAGGGAGGCTCAGCCAATCTCAATGTATACTTGGTTGTACAGTAAAGGTTCATTCATTCAGGTTCATTCATAGTTGTCTGCGTTGATTGTGGTTTCGCTGTACTAGCCAGTATCCGCTTCGGTTTTGACGTTTTCTCTCCCCCTGTCCACCCCACCTGTTGGTCATGTCTATCCTGTAGGATGCGGCTGTTCGGCGTCGTTGCTGGGTCACTCCTGCTGCTATTCTGTCCGGCTGTGCTGTCAGTCTGCTGTGGAGCTGCATCTGCCGATGATCCTCCCGTCGTATGCCTCACCCAGTGTCGGGCCTGGCACGCCCGACATTTGGACGGGCCGCGGAGCGTCCCGCCAGACCGCCGACGCCCACGGAGCGGCCTGCCGGGCCCCGAGTCTCACCACTGCCGCCCAAGGAGCGCCCCGCCAAGCCCCGAGGCCAACTGCCGGCAGCCGCGGAGTCCCGAAGGGCCGGGAAGGTGTTCGGCCGCGGTTGCACCCCAGCACCCAGCCGCCCGGCGCCCGAGGAAGCTACAAAACAGCCTACCTGCTTCCAGGGACTCCTGCCAGCCTCCTCCTCTTTCCGACAAGCTGCGGCGCTCCGAAAACGGCCGCCAGCGTCTACGGCGTCCTGGAAATCCAAGAAGAGCGGCAGCCGGAGTAACGGCGCAGCGGCGGCCCAGCCGTCAGCTGGGGAGGCCGCGGACCAGTCTGGCGGCTCCCGGAAGCGGCCAACGAGCCGGCGGGGAGCGCGGCTGCCGTATTCGGCCGGGGTGCAACCTACCGGCTATTGAAGATGGGCGCCAGAGTAACTCAGGGGGTAGTGGAGACCCCCAGCGGGACGGGGAGAGGCTCAGGGCAAGGCTCGCGGTGGATTGGAGGGCTGGGGGGGAGGATGGAAGCGTACGGAGCTCCGGGGGAAGAGAGGGTGGTTTGGGCTGGGGGGTGGCTTACCGGCTGCAATGGTGGTGGGGCGGGTGCCAAAGGGCAAGTTCCATGGGGGGCGGTGGTTAAGTAGGGTGTGGGCGTGGTGAAACAATTCGGGGTGGGGTGGAGGGTGTCGGCTTGGCTGGCTATTTAACAGCGTTGATGATACTGAAGAATCAACGCTGACTTCGTCTGTCTTCAAACAACTGTTTATGAAGCTAATAAACGTGGCTTAGGAGAACCAGCTCCCGTTCCGGTTTCATTCTTTTGGTGACTCGTCGGACGGGGTCTGAAACCCAGGTCATGTTGTTCTGCTGCCTTTCTCTTAGTCTTGTGGTGGGTTCTGCTTGTGCTTCCGTCTCCCCATTCGTTGTGATACCCTGCCGTTCTTTGGGTAAACGACCCAGATCTTTTGTGTTTCTGTTCGCCTGGCATGGGGGTGGTAAGAGATTTGCCCGCTCTGATTCTCTGCGCAGCTGTTCATGTCTTCTCAATGTTTGATATGCTGGAAGCAGTTCCACGTTCTGATTGATGGAGTATCAATCAGATAGCCAGGCTTCTTTTAATAAGCGGCCACCTTTCGTGGAATCCTGGGCGATGACTTCAGCCCCAGTAAAATTAAATGTATGATCATTCTCAGCCATATGCGCCCATACCTGGGAACACTGTTCATGTTGTCTAACCGCTAGTTCATGCTTATGAAGTCTAGTCCGGAGGCGTTTTGCAGTTTCCCCAACGTAATTGCAACGACAATCGTTGCAATTGATTATATAAATTACGGATGACATGTCACCTTTGGATAGCGGTTCCTTTGGGCACATTATTCTCATGCGCAGGGTCTGGCTGGGCCTGTGTGCCACGCTAATGTCATGGGTTACAAGTATCCGTGCAGACTCTTCAGATACACCATTGATATATGGAAGCGTGACCCAAGCACCAGTCATTGATCTATCATGGATCGATCGTGGTTCCTGACATTTGTAACAGCATCGAATAAAGCTTGCTGAGTACCCATTTTGCCTGCATATGCAGTGGAGATATGCCTGTTCTTTAATTTTCACTGCCGTTATGCTGCAATGGGTATTCACCCTATTAAACAATGTTCGGATGCAACTGATCTTGTGTGCAATAGGGTGATTACTCTCATGCAGAATCCGATCCGTATGTGTGGCCTTATGATGGACATCAGTAGAAAGGGTACCATTGGGTTGGCGACTAACCAGCACATCTGTCAAGCCCCGTGGGCTCGACATCACGAGGGGAGCAGGGGAAACGCTGCGCAAACCGCCCGCCCGAACCTTCCTGCTGGAGTCACCCGGGAACAGCACATCCAGCAGTCAAACAGCCGCCAGCTACCACGGGCAGCAGCACAAGTCCCACGGCCATGCCACCGACGGGCAGCTGTTCCGGAGCTTTCTGGCATGTCTGCGTCGACGGAGCTGCTGAAGGGACCCACAGGCAGTCAGACCGGCAGCCGCAGCTTGTCCTGGGATTATCCAGCTGCCTGTTCCTCGGCGGGGGCGTCGGGTGGCTCAGAGGGGGCGTCGGGCGGCACAGAACGAAGTCCGGACAGCGGGGCGTTGTGGGGAGCAGTTAGGGGGGCTGTAACACTGACACGCTGGACGGTGGAGGGGTGGGGGAGCACGAAAGGGGGTTAGGGGCATACACTCACCTGGAGGCTGTGTGGGAGCTCAGGCACAAAGGGCGGGGTGACGTGCGGAGAGCTGGGAAGGGGGCGGGTTTTGAGCAGACTCAGCCGGATGCTGGTTTGCATGGGGAGGGGAGGGGCTAATCACCCCCAATGTATAAAAGACGCGTTGGGACGGCTAGCTCCCAACGCTGACTTTGTATCTGCTAGGCTTTTCTGAAGTCTAAGAAAACCTCGTCATCACCCGTACCACGTTGTCGTCGTTCTTTCAGCGTGGACGGCTTTGACAGTAAGTCAGCGTTGCTTACAGCATTTCCTCGTTGCTGTGTTCTGCTCTGGACTTTGAGGCAACTGACATGGCCGAGGGAACCCAGGGGGCTGTGCTTACTGTGGAGGGAGAGGAGCCGTCTGGGGCTACAGCGCCTCTGGACATGGGGGAGTTGGCAGAGGCCCCACCAGTAGTTCAGCCCAAGGTACGGGACCCTTGCCCAGTGGCTGAAGGCATTGGGACCCAGGGGACGACTGCTCAAGCAAAGACTGGGGAATGGTGGCTCAGTTCTGTACTGGGACAACTGGAGACTGGGCAGGAGCAGCCACCCAGTCAGAGGGGGCCACTGTTGGAGTGGAGGGAGCGTCGCATTACTGACGAAGAAGGGGAGGAGTGGAGCTACTCCACGGCTCCAGGGAGTTATACTATGGACGTCCTGAGGGACAGGTTCGGGGAGCCTCGGCCATGGACCACCATCGAACCCGAACCGGACGCTGGCCATTGGTCTCAGGACAGGGCTGGCCCTGTGCAGCAGAGCCAGGCCCGTTTCCACCTGGCTAGCCCCCGTTTTTGGGCTCCGCAGGGTTCCGGCACCCCGCAGGGGACTGCACCTTCGTTGCCGGGCCCCGCGGCCACACCAGGTCAAGGGCCCGTACAGGCGGGTGCTACGGGGGCAGTGGTGCTGCGCTACGCCCGGGGCCACTGGCAGGAGTGCTGGGTTGGCCACAACCAGGGCCCATAGCACAAGGACCGGGTGCTCCGGCAGGGCTCTGGGGAGCACCAGCAGCGTGGGGCCCGCTACCGTTGCCCATGACTTTCGATGGCCACCCCGACCGCCTGGCCCTCTTCCTTGGTCACGTGATCCATCATCTGGATAAGTACGGCCCCGTGTATGCCTCTCAGTGGGCAATGGTGATGGCGGTCACAACAGGGCTGCAGGGGGAGGCTGCGGCGTGGGTCGCTAACCTGTACAGCGACCGTGCTAGAGAGCTGGGGGATGTCGGGTTGTTCCTTGAGGCATTGCGAGTCCGCTTTGAAGACGTTACCCGGGTACAGCGGGCTGAAGCCGAGATAGTTGGGCTCCGACAAAACGGCCGGCCAGCAACGGAGTTTGTTCGGGAGTTCAGGGAGGTGGCAGGCAAACTTAGCTCATAGCCGGAGCGGATGTTGATCCATCATTGGGCTGGGCTGGACGACCACCTCCAGAGGGCCTGTATCGTCCGCGGCATCCCTCCCAGGCTCCAGGAATGGTTCCGGGTCGTGGTTGAGCTGGACGTTAGCCTACAGGGCTGCCAGTGGCATGCAAAACCTCCAGCAGACCCCCGACAGGCTCCGCAGAAGCCGCAAGGGGAGGGGCAAAAACCGGCATCTTCGATGCAGAAACCCACAGGACCACCACCCCGGGCCGCTTTCCGCTGTTTCTGGTGTGACCAGCCGGGGCACCGTGTAGCTGACTGTCCAATGCCGGCACCCCGGGCGGTGGCGGGAGCAACCCCAGCACGGGGTGTAACTTCCCCACGGTTTGTGGAGTGCTCCCGAGCCGCTCGTCAGGCTTTGGACACGACGCCCAGGCGAAACAACCAAGCGGAGACTGAGAGGCCAACGGACGTGGACCTAGAGGTTTACGGGAACGGTGATGGACAGGAGGAAGACCCAATGGTAAGTGCACCGATCTGCCCTTTCACGATCCCAGTAACACTGACGAACCCCAACACGGGTGAGGCACTGGGATTCAGGGCCTTAATTGACTCAGGTAGCACACGGTGTCTTGTCAGTCAAGAGGTGGTGGCCAAGGTGGGTGTTGGGGTGCTGCGACTGGAAACCCCTATACGCTTCCAACAGGTGGATGGCTCCCTCTTGGGGGGAGCGCCCATCACGCATGTAACAAAACCCATACGCCTGGGCATGGGGGAGCACTGGGAGAGGTTACGGTTCATTGTGGTACCCTCCATGACCGAGGAGGTGATCCTGGGTCTCACATGGCTGGACAAGTGGGGCCCGACCATCTGGTGGGAGGGTGTGTGCCGAACCTTCGACTTGGGGTTGGGCCCCAACCCCCTGACCACGAACACGTGGGGAAAGACAGACAGCCAGGAAGGACAGAAGAAGGCTGCAGAGCCGGATCGGAGGTGCAGGTTCCACCAGAATATGCCGACCTCCTGGAGGTCTTCGGTGAACAAGAGTGTGACCTCCTACCACCCCATCGGGCCACAGATTGCGCGATTGAGCTGGAGCCGGGGGTCAGGTTGCCCAAGCCACGAATGTACGCCATGGCACCGCGAGAAATGCTGGAGCTGCGGCGTTACATAGACAAGAACCTGGCACGGGGCTTTATCCAGCCCGCTCACTCACGTATGGCAGCACCCGTTCTCTTCAGAGAAAAGAAGGACGGTGGGCTACGACTATGTGTGGATTATCGTGGGGTCAACGCGGTGTGCGTTGAGCACCTGTACCCACTGCCTCTGATGAAGGACATGTTATCCCATCTGGCCAGTGGGAGGGTGTTCACTCGCTTGGACCTGCGGGAGGCGTACTATCGAGTGCACATCAAAGAAGGCGACGAATGGAAAACAGCGTTTAACTGCCCACTCTGCAGTTTTCAGTTTCGTGTGATGCCGTTCGGGCTCCAAGGGGCTCCCGCGGTCTTCATGCAGTTGATAAATCAGGTACTGCATGAGCATCTGTACAGGGGGGTCCTCATGTATCTCGACGACATACTAATTTACCCGGAATCCATGGACGAGCACGTCACTTTAGTGCGGCAGGTATTACAGAAACTCCTAGAAGCTCGACTCTACGTAAAACTCACGAAATGCGAGTTCCATACCTCCCGTTTGGACTATCTGGGCTACCGGATCTCCGTGGCCGGAATCGCGATGGACCCCAAGAAAGTGGAGGCGGTACAACAGTGGCAAGCCCCAGGAACCCGACGGCAGCTGCAGAGCTTCTTGGGATTTGCCAACTTCTATAGGCAGTTCATACCGTCCTTCGCCATGATCGCACTGCCCTTAACGGACCTGCTGCAGACCAAACAGCTGACAGTGAAGCCGCGTCCAGGCTTACGGGTAGCATGGACCGTCGAATGTCAAAGGGCTTTTGAGACGCTAAAGGAGTTGTTTGCCAAAGAGCCCGTTTTGTTGCACCCCGACCCTACCGTTCCATTCATTGCTCAAGCGGACGCCAGCGACATGGCGGTGGGGGCCGTTCTCTTGCAGCGAAATAGTGATGGGGTACTACAACCATGTGCCTATGCTTCCAAGAAGCTGTCAGCCACCGAATGGGCCTGGGCCATCTGGGAAAAGGAGGCCTTCGCCGTTCAGTGGGCGTTGGAAATGTGGCGACATCACTTGGAAGGGGTAGAGAAGCCCTTTGAGGTATGGACGGACCACAAAAACCTGGAGGCTTTGCAGTCACCCAGGAAGCTGGCTCCAAAGCACGTTCGGTGGGCGCTGTACTTCAGGCGTTTCAAGTTCACCCTAAAATATGTCCCAGGGGGGAAGAACTTTCTAGCGGATGCGCTCTCGTGCCTCCCTCAATACGATAGCCGGCGGGAGGAGGTGGTGCAGGCTATTCTTCCCCCATGTGAATCGGAGGTGATATAAGCCGTGAAATCCAGGGCCGTCAACGACCTGTTGCAACGCTTAAAGGATGCTCTAAAAGAGGATATCTGGTTGCAACAACACCCGCACCTCCTGAACCTTCGGGAGGGTCTGGCCTGGTACCGGGACAGGATGTACGTGCCGCAAGCTCTTCGAGCAGATGTCCTGTTTAGGTGCCATGATGCCAAACAAGCTGGCCACTTTGGGTTCGTTAAGACTCTGCACCTCGCTCGGCGACAGTTCTGGTGGCCGGGTATGAGACGTCACGTTGAGGAATATGTGCGCCACTGTCATACGTGTGCTTCCACTAAACCCCGGCCTGGTAAACCAATGGGTCTTTTACAAGCAGTGGCAGACTCCTGTCGGCCATGGCAGGACATAGCCATGGACTTTGTTGTGGAGCTGCCGGAGAGCCGAGGGTATACCGTGATATGGACAGTGGTAGACCTATTCTCCAAGCAGGCCCACTTTGTACCATGCAAAGGATTGCCAACAGCCCGACGACTGGTGTGGATGTTCATAACGCACATCTACCGCCTACATGGCGTGCCCAGGCATATCATCTCGGACCGGGGGGTGCAATTTACGGCTAGGTTTTGGCGGGAGTTCATCCAATTCATTGGATCATCCCAGGGGCTGAGTTCTGGGTATCATTCCTGCACAAACGGAGCAGCTGAGCGAGCCAATGCCGCAGTGGAGCGGTATCTGCACAGCTATGTCTCCTATCAACAAACGGACTGGGCGGACCTGCTGGCATTTGCGGAGGTAGCCCACAATAATGCAGTGCACAGCAGCACCGGCTACCCTCCCTTCACGGTGGTGTCAGGGTATGCCTTCTCCCCCATCCCGGAGTACGGCCAAGGGTCGGCATCTCCCTGCCAACCCAGGGAGTGGATATCGCAATTGGAAGGGGTGTGGAAAGCGACCAGAGAGGCGCTACAAAAAACGGCCAGTGTTATGAAAGAACAGGCAGACAAGAAGCTCCAACCCTTTCACACCCCTGGTGTCGGGGACTGGGTGTATCTGTCCACCAAATATTTACGTCTACAGATACCAAGTAAGAAACTGGGCCCCAAATCCATAGGGCTGTTCCAGGTCACGCAGGTCATCAACCCGGTAACGGTACGACTCAGGTTACCCAAATTCCTTGGCAAGGTACACCCGGTGTTTCATGGCAGTCTGTTGAAACTGGCATCCGTTCCTGTGGGGTTGGGGAAGGGGGGCCTTGGACCTGTTCGTAATGGGCACTACGAAGTGCAGGACATCCTTGACTCCAGGGTGCGGAGGGGAAGGGTACAGTACCTGCTATTGTGGAGGGGATATCTGGCGTCCGAGGCGTCATGGGTGGCGGAGCGGGACGTCCAAGCACCACGGCTGCATAGGGCGTTCCACCGTAGGCACCCAGACAAACCTGGGGGGGTCAGATGGAACCCGTCGCCCATATTGGTACCTGTGTAACATCTTCCTCTTGCCTTCCAGGTGGTGCCCTGGTAGGAGGGGCTGCCTGTCAAGCCCGTGGGCTCGACATCACGAGGGGAGCAGGGGAAACGCCACGCAAACCGCCCGCCCGAACCTTCCTGCTGGAGCCACCCGGGAACAGCACATCCAGCAGTCAAACGGCCGCCAGCTACCACGGGAAGCTGCACAAGTCCCACGGCCATGCCACCGACGGGCAGCTGTTCCAGGGCAGCTGTTCCTCTTCCACTGTGAATTGGATGTCCAAATAAATCAAGTTCAATTTCTCCATGAACCTGATGCTGTCATGGCATTTAATAACAGCAAATGTGTCATCGACATATCTGGCCCAAAATTTGGGTCGGTAGTTGACCATTGCTTTGTGTTATAGTTCTTGCAGAATGGCTTCAGCAATGACCCTTGAAATGGGGGACCCCATAGGCGTACCCTTTATTTGTTCATATATGGTACCATGAAATATGAAATACGTTTTGAGACAAAAATTTAGCAGCTGGATGAAGTCTTCTGTACTGGGCAAATTGGGGTGCTGTGGCTCCTCGTTCTGTAATAGGCCCCTGATCCATAAATCAGTGCCATGGCTGAGTCTCTAGGTTGAATTACTTTAAGATCTTCTTCATGAATTTTATTTTGCCTCCTGAGTCTATCTGCTGTTTTACTAAGTTGGTTTCTGAGTGATGTCATCGGATCTTTGTTAATGACCCGATACGCGCTCTTATCATCCAGCAAGGCATAGATCTTACAGTCATACTCAGGCTTATCCATAACCACAGTCGCCCTGCCTTTATCGGCTGGCAAGATGGTAATTGAGCTATCTTTCCGTAGCTCTTCTAGGGCCGTTCTTTCTGATTTTGATAGGACATGGTTTTGCCTGTGGTTAATGAGAAGCCCTACTGACTAATGGAATTTTTAGTCTCGTTGTTGGCCTCGATGCAGTGGATTGTTGATTCTAAGGCATCAGCAAAATCGATGGGTTTTGCATCCAATAAGTTAAAACTGATGTCCCGTTGTAGGACCGAGGTTTGTTCGTTGGTGAGAGTCTTAGATGATAGGTTGTCTACAAGTTTGTTACCACTCCTTCGATTGTCCAACGGTCTTAAGATCTGTTTTTCGTTGGAGTGTCTCGGCCTTTCTCTGGCATGCTCTTTGCAAATCTATTACCACCCCCATGCCAGGCGAACAGAAACACAAAAGATCTGGCTTATTTACCCATAGAATGGCAGGGTGTCACAATGAATGGGGAGACAGAAGCACGAGCAGAACCCACCACAAGACTAAGAGAAAGACAGCAGAACAACATGACCGGGGTGAGGCCTACAACAGGAGGACCATCTGCAGACACGGCTGCGTGGCAGGCTGACAGCACGGCCGGACAGAATAGCAGCAGGAGTGATCCAGCAATGACAGATTAATGTATATTAATGTATATAAATTTTTATAGAGTTAGGGTTTTTTAAAAATAACATTCTTAATATTTAGCAAACAGCATGTTGTCTGGGTTCATGTATTTAAAAAACAATAAGTAATAATTAATTTCTGTATTATCATAATCAATATATTAGTTAATCGCTCAATAGTCTTCTTCTTACTAGTATAATACTAGTATATTCAATGTTACATAGTACATATCATGTTCCTTTGTCTCTAACTCATTTTTCTAGCCATTGATAAAAATTCTCCCATGTTCTGAAGTACACTGAGACTTCTTTCTCTTTTATCTTTAATGTCAATCTGTCCATTTCTGCACAATCTAAAATTTTCTTAATTAGTTCTTCTTTCGTTGGTAAGTTTTCATTTTTCCAATATTGGGCAAATACAATTCTTGCTGCAGTTAATACATGTAAAATTAAGTATATACAGTATAATCTTTCTCATAGTTTCCTCCTATTATGCCTAACAAAAACAGTTCTGGCTTAAAATCTATATGTTTTTTCCAAACATATGTGTATTGTTGACCAAAATCTTTTAGCTTTAGGTCATGTCCACCAGATGTGATAATAAGTACCTGGTTTTTGTTTACATTTCCAACATTTGTTTGACGTATTTTTAAACATTTTTGCTAATCTCACCAGTGTTAAATGCCATCTGTAAAACATTTTGTATAAGTTTTCTTTATAAGCCACTGCTTTTGTTAATTTAGCATTTCTTTCCCATAAACTTTGCCAGTTTTCTAATTCTGTATTATGTCCAAAGTTCTTTGCCCATATTATCACTGTTTCTTTTACTTGTTCCTCTTCCATCTTTAAGCTTAACAAATATTTATAGAGTTTCTTAATCAATTTTTCATCTGTTTTTAACAGTATCTGGTCAAATTCTGTCTGTTCTTCATAAAATCCCGTTGTTTTAGCATCTTTTTTATGAATTTGAATTTGCAAATATGGCCACCATGATAAATCAATACCTTGTTCTTGTAAATCTTGTCTGTCTTTCAGTTTCCCTTCATTGTCCAAAATATCTTTATAGGTCACAACTTTCTCGTAGTTAATTAAATTTCAGTAAACAAATGCTTCCATTGTTGAAAGCCATCCAGGTATTTTAATATAGATTTTTGCTTTTATTTTTTCCCATTCTAGAAGAAGTGCATTTCTTATAAAATGGTTTTGAAAGTATCTATGTATTTTATTCTTCCCATGCCACAGAAAGGCATGCCATCCAAGTTGTAGGTCATGCCCCTCTAGGTATAATAGTTTTTTTATCTCTAAGCATTATCCACTCTTTTAGCCATGTTAATATAGTTGCTTGGTAGTATAGCATCCAGTCCGGCAGTCCAAATCCTCCACTTTCTTTCGCTTCTTGTAACATTTTCAGACTAATTCTAGCTTTTTTTCCTTCCCAGATAAATTTCAGTATTGTTGTATTTAGTTCATCAAAAAAGGTTTTTCCCAGTCTTATAGGTATCGTTTGAAATAAAAAGAGTATTTTGGTAAGATATTCATTTTCACTGTTGCTATTCTCCCCAGCATTGAAAGTTGTAAATATTTCCACTTTTCCAGATCCAATTTTATTTGTTTTAACAATCTTACATAATTGTCTTCTTTTGTTGCACATTTTGCTGTTAAATAAATTCCCAAATATTTAACTTTTTTGACTATTTGAAGGGGTTTTTTTGCTAGTTGGTTGTTTTGTTTTTCTGTTAAGTTTTTAGTTAGCACTTTAGTCTTTTCTGTTTATTTTCAACCCTGCCACTTCTACAAATTATTTTATTTTCTCCATAAGCTTAACACTTGTTTCAAGCAGTTCTTCCAATATGAAAACCAAGTCATCTGCAAATGCTTGTAATTTTTATTTTTCATCTTGGGGGCAGGGCCAGCTGTCAGAGCAAGTGGCTGTGTGAACGGGCTTCTCTGTATCACACAGCATCTCACCCAGTGTCTGCAGGGCTCTTCGGAGCCATAGGAGATCCTGGAGGGACAGCCGAAGTTGCAGGCGTCCCGGAGAGCCTGCATGAGCGGTGGCCCATGTTGGGGATCCGGAGAAAAACCCGATGCAAGCGGACCGGGGAGAAGATGACCAGCAATGCCCGACACAAAGTTCTGACAGAGGGATGGATCTAGCATCAACCTAGTGGAACATTGACAGACAGGAATCAGGAAAAAATGATTATCGCTTTAGAGATGGATAGAGCTGGCTATTATTTAAGATTCCAAAATGTTGAAGAAGAATAGGGAGAGAACGTAGCAGATGTAATGGCAGGAATATTAGCAGAAGCATTGGAGGAAAGCAAGGAAAAGGTAATTAATAATATAGATGAGATATTTAGAATACATACTAGATATGCAATGAGAAATACTCTCCCCGGAGAGGTGCATATAAGATTTACTAAAAAAGCATTAAGGGCAGATATACTACAGAAGCTGAGAAATATTAAAATAAAATACAAAGGAAGAGAGATAGTGATGTTAAAACAGATCCCAAGAAGAGTGAGAGACCTGAGAAAGGAGTATCAATTTCTGACAAAATGCTTAATTAAAAAAGGGATAAATTTTAGATGGTTAATACCAGAAGGAGTAATGATAAATTGGCAAGAACAGAAACATAGACTGGACACATTAGAGAAAGCAGAACTTTTCCATGATCAATACTTTGGGCAGCAAGAAGAAGAAAAGCTGAGAGGAGAAAGAGTAATCAGACAGCAAGGAGACGAGACAGAGAAGCAACGGAGTAAGTATAGCATAGAACAGGAGGAAAGGGTGTTGAGAGAAGGGACAAGAGCAAAAGAGGCAAAAGAGCAAAGAGAGATGAGAATAACGAGAGCAACTAAAACTTCAAATAAATCATGGAAGAAGAGATAAAAGCAATTTCGATAAATGTAAATGGACTAAATTCAGCTATAAAAAGAAAAAGAACACTAAATAAATTGGGGAAATTAAAAATGGACATAATTTGCTTACAAGAAGTTCATATTAGGAAACAACATAAAAATCTATTAGAATACCCAAAATTGGGAGAATTATATACCTCACTTGCAGATCAGAGTAAAAGAGGTGTGGTATTATATATTCAAAAAGCAATACAAACCAAATTGATATATTCAGACGAAGAAGGGCGAATTTTAATGGTGGAAGTAATTATGAATTGTAAAAAAACTGTATTGGTAGCGATTTACGTCCCAGATGAAAACCAAGAAAACTTCTATTCAAAATTACACCAGAAAATAATAGAATTGGAATTCGAAAGCACATGTATGATTGGAGATTTCAATGCTATCATAAAGGCCAGGCTGGATTATAATATGACAAAAAAAACAAGACCCTAAGGAGAACACTTCCAAAATCTTTTCATAATATGGTGGACGAATTAAATATATTAGATGTTTGGAGAGAAAAATATCTGGAAAAGAAGCAATATACATTCTATTCTAACAGACACCTGTCCTGGTCGAGAATAGATATGATATGGACATCAATAGACTTATTCACAAGTACACAAAATATAAACATAGAAAAAAACACATTGGTGGACCACAACCCAGTCACAATTATATGGAAAGCACAAAAAAAAGAACAAGATGGACATTAAATCAAATATATGGAAAAAGAAATGACTTTCTTCTTCAAGGAAAACAAAAAAGAAGATACTTCACTTCAAAATGTCTGGGATACGGCGAAAGCGTACATGAGAGGACTTGCTATATCTTATATGGGGAAAAAGAATAAACAGAAAAGACAAATTAGGGAAAAACTGGAGGAATAATATAAGACTCTTGAGAAAGAATTACAGAAAGATACACAAAACAAAAAGTTTAAAAATTTAATGGAGTTGAACAAGCATAAAATGAACTTAATAGAAAAGGAAGAAGTGGCAATGAAAATAAAGGCAGCTAAACAAACCTTTTTTGAACATGCAAACAAACCAGGGAGATGGTTGACATATAAAATTAAAAAGGAGAAAGAGAAGAGATGGATTAAGCAACTGGAAGATGCCGAGGGGACTTTACAACACCGGAATAAACAAAAGAAAAAAATAGCTTCGGAATATTATGAGAATTTATATAACCAACAAGCAGTTTCAGATGATAGGATAAAACAATTCTTGGAAAAAACAGAGATACCTAAAGTACCGGAGAAATTTAAAAAGCTACTAGAAGGGAAAATAACAATTAACAGAAGCAATTAAAAAACAAAAGAATGGCAAAACACCAGGACCAGATGGGCTACCAGTGGAACTATATAGAACATTGCAGGAATTGTTAGGCAAGGTAATGCTGGAACTCTATAATGAACTCCTCTCTGAAGCTAAGATACCAGTTTCGTGGTCGGAAGCACTTATTACCCTGATACCAAAGGAAGAAATGGAAATACAGAAAATAAAGAACTATAGACCAATTTTCCTGCTGAATGTGGACTACAAAATATTCGCATCAATCATGGCCAAAAGACTTAAAAATTTCCTAAACGAATTTATACATTTGGATCAAAATGGGTTCCTGCCCAAAAGACAGATTAGAGACAATATGCGAATTATATTAAACACATTAAAATACTATGAAACACATCCTGAAAAACAGATGGCATTGATGTTTTTGGATGCGCAGAAAGCATTTGATAATGTGAATTGACAATTCATGATAAGACAACTACAGATTATGGATTTTGGGGACAAATTTATAAATGTAATTAAAGCAATCTACAATAAGCAAATAGCCAAAATAATGATTAATGGAGATATGACTGAAAAAATTAATATTATGAAGGGAACAAGGCAGGGATGCCCTTTATCCCCTTTATCCTTTATTGTTTGTATTTACACTAGAGAACTAAATAGAACTATAAAACAGAATAAGGATATAAAAGGTATGAAAGTTAAGAAAGAAGAATATAAGCTACAGAAAGGGAGCGCTTTTGAAGTAGATTCAGGCTAGAAGAGGGTGCCTTACCAAGAGGGAGTGTGCCGCGAGAGAAGCAATGAGAGATAAGGCGACAGGTGAGAGCGGTAAGAAGAGGAAGCCAGGAAGCTAGAAGATTGTAAATTAGCTGTGAGACCAGGCAAATGGACAGAAAGGTAAGGGGAAAAAATATTTTTTTTGAGCCTTGGAGACTGAATTTGAGAGAAAACGATTGTGGATTATTAGTAGAAGAAAAGTGACTAGTTTGGACAGACTTTGAACTTTTGATCTATAAGTCATGGGAGTATAGCGGATCCAAGATGGAGAAAGTGATACAGCAACGTTAGGACTGCAGTTTGGATAGTGAGACATCTACTGGCCATTGGCTGAAGAAGAAGATAGAAAAGGAGCTACAAACCCGGAGTTGAAATTTAAAACTAAAAGGGAAAGTGACTTTGATGGGACGGAAGATAAAGGTTATATATAAATATAGATAAAAAGATACACATGAATACAAATATATAAACTAGCTGCCTGTTGTACTCGTGAAACTATTTAAAAGCTAAAGGTGGAGGAGTTATTAATATATTTCCATTGTTAATTTCACTAGATATAACTATACTGCTGTGATTGCTGATTGCTATAATTGGATAAATTAATAGAATCGAAATAACTATATTGCCGCAATTGTTGATTGCTATAATTGGATAAATTAATAGAATTGAAATAATTAAATAGCTAATTAATTAACTAATTGAACGACAAAGATATATATATATATATATATATATATATATATATATATATATATATATATATATATATATATATATATATATATATATATATATATATATATATATATATATATATATATGTTTAAGTATTTGTCAAGGTTTTTTGAGTGGACCTTGCTAATTAACTCTTTCATTCCTGTTTTGGCCCGGCTCAGGGCTTATCCGCAGGAACTAGTCAACTTATGACAGCTCATTATTTGTGCAAATTATTCAAATTGTTAATAAAGAATTTGGGAGGCTAAGATGATCATTTCGAACTATTTATGTTCTCATCAGTTAGTCATACCCTTTATCTGAGATTCGAACCCGGGCTGATTATATATATCAGGCAGTGTTTTAACCTCCTGAGCCACGGGTTCCTTCTCTCTTATATTAGCTGGAAGGCAAGGCAAATGTATGTTTAAGTATTTGTCAAGGTTTTTTGAGTGGACCTTGCTAATTAACTCTTTCATTCCTGTTTTGGCCCGGCTCAGGGCTTATCCGCAGGAACTAGTCAACTTATGACAGCTCATTATTTGTGCAAATTATTCAAATTGCTAATAAAGAATTTGGGAGGCTAAGATGATCATTTCGAACTATTTATGTTCTCATCAGTTAGTCATACCCTTTATCTGAGATTCGAACCCGGGCTGATTATATATATCAGGCAGTGTTTTAACCTCCTGAGCCACGGGTTCCTTCTCTCTTATATTAGCTGGAAGGCAAGGCAAATGTATGTTTAAGTATTTGTCAAGGTTTTTTGAGTGGTTCGAATCTCAGATAAAGGGTATGACTAACTGATGAGAACATAAATAGTTCGAAATGATCATCTTAGCCTCCCAAATTCTTTATTAGCAATTTGAATAATTTGCACAAATAATGAGCTGTCATAAGTTGACTAGTTCCTGCGGATAAGCCCTGAGCCGGGCCAAAACAGGAATGAAAGAGTTAATTAGCAAGGTCCACTCAAAAAACCTTGACAAATACTTAAACATACATTTGCCTTGCCTTCCAGCTAATATAAGAGAGAAGGAACCCGTGGCTCAGGAGGTTAAAACACTGCCTGATATATATAATCAGCCCGGGTTCGAATCTCAGATAAAGGGTATGACTAACTGATGAGAACATAAATAGTTCGAAATGATCATCTTAGCCTCCCAAATTCTTTATTAGCAATTTGAATAATTTGCACAAATAATGAGCTGTCATAAGTTGACTAGTTCC
This sequence comes from Vipera ursinii, assembly GCF_947247035.1. Taxonomy (NCBI): domain Eukaryota; kingdom Metazoa; phylum Chordata; class Lepidosauria; order Squamata; family Viperidae; genus Vipera; species Vipera ursinii. The sequence continues at coordinate 38,017,027 of NC_139522.1, forward strand.
TGCGGATAAGCCCTGAGCCGGGCCATAACAGGAATGAAAGAGTTAATTAGCAAGGTCCACTCAAAAAACCTTGACAAATACTTAAACATACATTTGCCTTGCCTTCCAGCTAATATAAGAGAGAAGGAACCCGTGGCTCAGGAGGTTAAAACACTGCCTGATATATATAATCAGCCCGGGTTCGAATCTCAGATAAAGGGTATGACTAACTGATGAGAACATAAATAGTTCGAAATGATCATCTTAGCCTCCCAAATTCTTTATTAGCAATTTGAATAATTTGCACAAATAATGAGCTGTCATAAGTTGACTAGTTCCTGCGGATAAGCCCTGAGCCGGGCCAAAACAGGAATGAAAGAGTTAATTAGCAAGGTCCACTCAAAAAACCTTGACAAATACTTAAACATACATTTGCCTTGCCTTCCAGCTAATATAAGAGAGAAGGAACCCGTGGCTCAGGAGGTTAAAACACTGCCTGATATATATAATCAGCCCGGGTTCGAATCTCAGATAAAGGGTATGACTAACTGATGAGAACATAAATAGTTCGAAATGATCATCTTAGCCTCCCAAATTCTTTATTAGCAATTTGAATAATTTGCACAAATAATGAGCTGTCATAAGTTGACTAGTTCCTGCGGATAAGCCCTGAGCCGGGCCAAAACAGGAATGAAAGAGTTAATTAGCAAGGTCCACTCAAAAAACCTTGACAAATACTTAAACATACATTTGCCTTGCCTTCCAGCTAATATAAGAGAGAAGGAACCCGTGGCTCAGGAGGTTAAAACACTGCCTGATATATATAATCAGCCCGGGTTCGAATCTCAGATAAAGGGTATGACTAACTGATGAGAACATAAATAGTTCGAAATGATCATCTTAGCCTCCCAAATTCTTTATTAGCAATTTGAATAATTTGCATATATATATATATATATATATATATATATATATATATATATATATATATATATATATATATATATATATATATATTGATAATGTGAATTGATATATATAGATAGATAGATAGATAGATATAGATATAGATATAGATATAGATATAGATATAGATATAGATATAGATATAGATATAGATATAGATATAGATATAGATATAGATATAGATATAGATATAGATATAGATGATATAGATATAGATATAGATATAGATATAGATATAGATATAGATATAGATATAGATATAGATATACTTGTTTTGTTGTGGGTTCTGAAGAGCAGGAAAGATGCCAGGCAGATGAATACAGAAGAACCATTGCTTTATTGTAACTGAGACTGTGCTGTACTGGGGCTTTTGGGTAACATTGCACAATATATATAGTCCACATGCTCTGAACAACCAATCAGATTGAACCCATTATTCCCGCCATGTTAACTGCTGCCAGGACTGGAGACGTCCTGTCTGAGAACTAACAGTTCTCCAGCAGCACACGTGTTTAAACCCCCAAAAGCTCAGTACATAACACCCCTTCCCCCTTTAAGAACAAATAATATAACCCTTACAAGTTTAAAGAACTCACTTCACTCCCATCTCCCAATATATAAGTGAATGTTTGACCCCATTCAAGGTAATATCTTCATAACGCGACCTTCTCGGACGTGTTATGCACAAACTGCATGCAATGAGACTAATGACAGTTTTGCTGTTCTGCCAGTAGTGTTACAGTACCTAACAGTACCTTATGATAACTACAAAGAGATTAAAGAACGTCTCACTGAAAAGACTTGCCCTCTGTTAATCCCTTTTCAGTATGCAGTGCATCACAACTTGTGTGTTGATTAACAAAAGAATCAAAAAAATATTTAAATGAGCAGGCATGCCTAAGAACTGGTAATCATTTTACACAATACTTTGTCCTTTATTTAACAACATAGTCTGTGAGGTATGCAGGAGGCTTGCGTGGACATGAGGAACGTCTTGGGGTTCCAACCACTTTGTGGTCTACCAACTTATCTACCAACTTGTGCCAAAGTTCTCACTTAGTGACCATTCTGGAAATCTCTTCCTTAACTGGTCAACATGTCGTCTGACCAGTCGCCCTCCCTCCACCCCTACTGTGTAAGATAGGGGTCCAGTTTTGTCAACCACCTGTCCCGGGACCCACAGGTGTCCAGGCCCATAATTTCTGGCCCAGACCAAATCACCAGCCTGTAGCCCCCTCAGGGGTTTGGGTTGAGAAGCATCTGATGCCACTCTGTCTGGATGAAGTCTGTCCAGTTTAGTAATGAAACGTCTACCCCAATGAAGCTCCGACGTACTTTTACCTGTGGCTGTGCAGGGTGTAGAGTGTTGGCAGAGTAAAAAGTCTGCCAGCCTATGATGCCAGTCACCTGTGATGATGCGCTTGAGGGCGTCCTTGGTTGCTGGGGGAATGATTGTGTTAAATGCCAAACTGAAGTCGACAAACAACAAACGCACATGAGTATTTCTTTCCTCTAAGTGCTTCAAGCTCAGATGGAGAATGGAAGAAATAGTATCCTCCGTAGAGCAGTTTGGTCAGTAAGCAAACTGAAGCGGGTCAAATGCTGGTGGGAGGCTAGTTACAATGTCCTTTATCAGCTTCTCAAAGCATTTCATAATGTTGGATGACAGTGACACCGGAAGGTAATCACTGAGGCCTGTAATTGTGGACTTTTTTGGCACTGGCAAAATGATGGCCATCTTAAAACATGATGGGACCACTGTTAGATGTTTTTGTGCCAGCCATGGCAGTTCCCCAAAAAGGTCATCAGATGGGAGCAAAGAGGCATCTTTGCTCCCACTGGTGGGTCAGGGGTCCCCGGCCCCTGCAGCCCCATTGGAGAGAGTTAATTGGTAAGGGAGGGGCTGAGGACCCACTATAAAAACCTCTGCTCTCTTTGTTCTCTCTTCTGATTGCTTGCTTGCTGATCCATGAGCTCAATCCAGGCATGGATGCTGTTGTGACTCAGGGCCAGCCTGTGGGCCCGACAGCCGGGTCCGATGTATCGGAGGACTCAGATGTGGGGGAGGAGGGAAACGAACCGGCTGATGATGATTTGGAGACTTTGCAGAGTCCTCAGCCGGGAACCTCTTCTCAGCTGTGTGAGCCCGAGAGTGCGGAGGATGATGACCCACAGCTGGCCCTGTTCAAGGACGCCCGACGCAGGAGGCAGACGAGCAGGGACAAACAAAGGAAGGCTATGGGACTCCTCGGGAGGAGGCACAGGGAGACCACGCCCTGAGCTCTCTATAAAAGAAGTGTTTGGGGAGGGGCTAGTTGCTGAAAGCAACTTTTTCTTTGAGAAGTCAAGCTCTTGTATTTTTGTAACAGTGTAATTAAAACTTGGCAGAAGCCTTTTGATCTTGGACGCTTTCCAGACTCTTCCTTTGATTAGGGGTGCGAGAAGAGGGCTGGTTTAGAACAGTTTGCTTTCAGCCACCCACCCCTTAATACTACGATGGAGCAGCTTCTTGCCGAGAATGTCCAGCTCAACCAGCAACTCACCTTGCTGGCCACTCAGGTGGCACAACTGCAGGCTCAGGTACATGCTGCCCCCCCACCCAGGAGGAAATGTCAGATAGCTATGCCGGATAAATTCGCTGGTAATCCAGAACTGTTTCCTGCCTTCCTGGGACAATGCCAGCTTTATATCAGCGTGAAAGCAGCTGATTTCCCCACTGACCGAGATAAGGTGGGATACGTGTTGAGCCTTTTGTCGGGAGATGCAGCTCGTTGGGGCACGCCTCTGTTGGCACAGCCTAGCCCTTTGTTGGATAACTTTGGGGGGTTTTGTGACCATATGCGCCTCATGTACGAGGACCCGATTAAGGCACAGACGGCCACCCGACGCCTGAAAGCTTTGAGGCAGGGTCAGCGCCCTCTACAGGCCTATATCAGCGATTTCCGGCTGCTTAGCCAGGATTCCGCCTGGAATGAGGCTGCGCTCGTGGATGCCTTTCAGGATGGCTTGTCAGAGGAGATGTTGGATGAGCTGGCCCGCGTGGACATTCCCTCAGACCTGAATGGGCTGATCCATCTTTGTCTGCGGATCGATGCCCGGCTGCAGCAGCGTAAGAGTCGCCGTGCCACCCCACAGACCCCTGCCGCCCCTGTTGTGCGTGAGCCCCCGGTCCAGAGGGAGGAGCCAATGGAGCTGGGTGCCGCCAGGTCCCGTCTATCGGTGACGGAAATGGACAGACGACGATCGGAGGGGTTGTGTTTTTACTGTGGGGACCCTGGACATTTGGCTGCTTCTTGCCCAAAGAAGCGTCAGCGGGCGTCAGTGACCAAGCCTGCCCCGAGAAAGTCCCCTGCTTTGTTATCGGGAAACGGCCCGAGCCCGATCTAGACGGTGTGAAAGATCGGGCGACCCACAACATCCACACCGAGCGACGCCGTTCCGACGGTGCCTGTGAACCTCCACGGCATTTGATTTTGGAGGCACGTCTGATCCTCCCTGGCAAGTCAGAGGGGATTCCAGTCCATGCCTTAATTGACTCTGGGGCTACCACTAACTTTATGGATTCGGCCTTTGTGGCCAAATGGGCTGTTCCCCAGTGTCCAGTGGATCCGCCCATGCTTGTGGAGACCATCGATGGTCGAGTGCTCCTGTCCGGGCCTATCACGGCCGCCACGCAACCCGTGTGTATGGCCATCAGTACCCATGTGGAGGCCATTCAGTTCTACGTCACTTCGGATCTGCACTTCCCCGTGGTCTTGGGACTGGCGTGGCTCCGGGCGCATGATCCACAGATCTATTGGTCTCAGAACTTGGTCACCTTCCCAAGTTTGCAGTGCGTGGACCACACCCGCCATATCTGTGCCGGCCAGGTGGAGGGTTCCTCAGGGGTTTCCTTGCCTCCCGAACTGTCCGACTTTGCTGACGTGTTCAGCGAGTCAGAGGCGAACCAATTACCCCCGCACAGGCCCTACGACTGCTCCATTGACCTAGTCCCTGATGCGCCTCTCCCAGTGGGGCGTTTGTACTCCATGTCGGAGCCCGAGTTGGCTGCATTGCGGGACTTCCTGACGAAGAACTTGGCTCGTGGTTTCATCCGGCCCTCGTCCTCGCCAGTGTCTGCACCCGTGCTCTTCGTCAAAAAGAAGTCGGGCGAGTTACGGCTTTGCTGTGACTACCGGAAACTCAACGCTATCACGGTGCGTAACCGCTACCCGCTGCCCCTCATCCCCGAGCTCTTGGACCGACTCCGGGAGGCTAAGATCTTCACGAAACTGGACCTGCGTGGAGCTTACAACCTCGTCAGGGTTCGGCCGGGTGATGAGTGGAAGACGGCGTTTGGTACTCGCTATGGACATTTCGAGTACACGGTGATGCCGTTTGGCCTGACCAACGCCCCCGCTGTGTTTCAGCATTTTATGAATGACGTCTTTCGGGATCTGTTGGACCAGTTTGTTGTGATTTACCTGGACGACATCCTGATTTACTCCCCGTCGCGTGAAGCGCATCATCAGCATCTCCGTCAGGTCCTGCAGCGCCTCCGGAATCATCGGCTGTTTGCCAAGTTGGAGAAGTGCCAGTTCTACCAGGTGACCATTGATTTCCTGGGTCACCGCATTTCTCCTGAGGGCATCGCCATGGAACCGAGTAAAGTTGAGTCATTGCAGAGTTGGCAACCCCCGCGTCGCGTGAAGGATATTCAGCGACTTCTTGGATTTGCCAACTACTATCGGACATTCATCCCTGGCTTTGCTGCCTTGACAGCCCCCCTCACCCGGCTCCTGCAGAAGAAGACTCGGTTCCAGTGGAACGCCCCCGAACAACAGGCGTTCCAAGCTCTGAAGGACGCCTTCATGAAGGAGCCCATCTTGAAGCATCCTGACCCGCAACGGCCATTTGTCGTGGAGGCGGACGCCTCCGACATTGCCATTGGGGCCGTGTTACTTCAGGCAGCGACGCCCAACGGTACCCTTTTCCCTTGCGCGTATCACTCACGGAAATTGAATCCCTCGGAGCGCAACTATACCATCTGGGAGAAGGAGCTGCTGGCCATCAAGGCGGCGTTCGAGGCTTGGAGGCATCATCTGGAGGGGGCGCGGCATCAAATCGAGGTCCGGACGGACCACAAGAATCTGGAAAGCCTGCAGACCGCTCGGAATTTGAACCAACGCCAGATCCGGTGGTCCCTCTTCTTTGCGAGGTTTGACTTCCGGGTGCGGTACATACCAAGCGGGCACAACCAGAGAGCGGATGCTCTGTCCAGGAAGCCCGAGTACACCCGAGTGGAAGACAAGCTTCCGCCCAGGACCGTGATCCCCGTCGAGTCTTTTGCCGCGGTGCGGGAGCCGGTGGATATACGGGCTCGGATCCGGGAGGCGCAGCAGCAGGAGGCGTGGGTGGCTCAGCGGAAGGAAGAGGTGGGGCCAGATTCGCCTTGGTCGGTCACGGATGGACTCCTGTATTATCGTGACCGGCTCTATGTTCCAGGAGGGCCACTCAGGGGACTCGTCCTCAGCCAATGTCATGATAACCCGGCTGCGGGGCATTTTGGCCTGTTCAAGACTCTGAACCTGGTCTCCCGTACATTCTGGTGGCCCCGAGTCCGACACGATGTCCAGTCTTATGTCACCTCCTGCGTCCCATGCAGGCAGGCCAAGTCAGCGACAGGGGCCCCGCCTGGTTTACTGCAGCCTTTGCCAACGCCCAAGAGACCCTGGGGGGCTGTGTCCATGGACTTTCTGACGGATCTACCCCCATCCTCCGGCTTCACGACAGTGTTTGTGGTGGTGGACATGTTGACCAAGATGGCGCACTTCATCCCCTGTCGCGGCTTACCGTCAGCTCGCGCCACTAGTCGCATGTTCATCCAACAGGTGTTCCGGCTGCACGGCCTTCCCGATAGAGTCGTCTCCGATAGGGGGGCCCAGTTTACAGCCCGCTTCTGGCAGGAGTTGATGCGGGCGTTGGACATTAAGGTTTGCCTCTCGTCCGCGCATCATCCTCAGACCGACGGGGGTACCGAGAAGGTCATCGGCATTTTGGAGCAGTATCTGCGCTGCTACGTTAACCTGCAGCAGGACAATTGGGTGGACTATTTGGCCATAGCCGAGTTTGCCTTTAACAACTCGCAGCACACCTCCACGCAGATGACACCGTTCTTGGCCAATGTGGGTTATCACCCTCGGTTTTTCCCCCTTTCTCCCGTGGACTCACCGGAGCCGGCAGCGAACGAATTCATGGCGGAGTTACAGGCGATCCATCGGTTGGTGCGACGGCAGCTGGAGAAGGCCAAGGCCGACTACAAGAGGTTCGCCGATCGGTCGAGAAGGGATACGCCTCCATTATCGGTGGGGGATCGGGTCTGGCTGTCCACCAGGAACCTACCATCCACTCGGCCGGCGAGGAAGCTGGACCACCGTTACCTTGGACCGTTCCCAGTCGAGGCCGTCATCAACCCGGTCGCCTATCGTTTAACTCTGCCACGTTCCCTGCGCGTGCACCCCGTCTTCCATCGGTCCTTGTTGGTCCCCGAACAACCGGCTTGTCCACTTCGCCAAGCGGAACCTCCCCCATCAGGACCTCGTGATGGCGACAGCACCCCCGAGTACGAGGTCGCCAGCATCAGGGATTCCCGCTGGCTGAAAGGTCGCTTCCAGTACCTGATCGAGTGGAAAGGGTACGGGCCGGAGGACTTCACATGGGAAGACGCGACCGCCGTTCATGCCCCTGCGTTGGTGACTGCTTTTCACGAACAGTTCCCATCCCGACCGCATCCGGATCGGCAGACCCGGGGGAAGGGCCCTGCGGTGCGGGATAGTGTTGTGACTCAGGGCCAGCCTGTGGGCCCGACAGCCGGGTCCGATGTATCGGAGGACTCAGATGTGGGGGAGGAGGGAAACGAACCGGCTGATGATGATTTGGAGACTTTGCAGAGTCCTCAGCCGGGAACCTCTTCTCAGCTGTGTGAGCCCGAGAGTGCGGAGGATGATGACCCACAGCTGGCCCTGTTCAAGGACGCCCGACGCAGGAGGCAGACGAGCAGGGACAAACAAAGGAAGGCTATGGGACTCCTCGGGAGGAGGCACAGGGAGACCACGCCCTGAGCTCTCTATAAAAGAAGTGTTTGGGGAGGGGCTAGTTGCTGAAAGCAACTTTTTCTTTGAGAAGTCAAGCTCTTGTATTTTTGTAACAGTGTAATTAAAACTTGGCAGAAGCCTTTTGATCTTGGACGCTTTCCAGACTCTTCCTTTGATTAGGGGTGCGAGAAGAGGGCTGGTTTAGAACAGATGCCTCCATGCCAGGGAACTCTTTCTCTTTACTCTATCGTTAATAAAGCTTAATCTGATCGCATCCCTGCGTGCTGCTCTTTTTACTTGGAAGCACCTTAACGAACCATCGATCTTGTGAGGCCATCTCACAAATTGGTAGCAGAAAGAATGGTTTAAGGCAACGCTTCCAAGCCAGCAGCTACAAGCAAGATGCCTGGAGGTTCCAGCAAGAACCCATTTGAGACAGATGGCAGGAGATCCCCGATTGTGACCAGGAGTCTTCAATCAAGGACGGCAGCCCTGCATCCAGCCCCTGACGCAAGCTCAGCGCCAGGGACCCCTTCGCATGCCTCCCTACAGCTGCAAGCCACAGAGGGAAGCATGGAAGACTTACAGTCCTCCCAAGACTGCTCAGACGCAGCGGAAGCGGCCCGGGCCCAGGCCAAGCGCAGCGTGGACCAGATGACTGAACAAGAACGCGAGGAGCTGCTCCTAATGCTCATTGCAGCACAAAGGACGCCACAAAGAAGCCTGCCTTGGACCCAGCTGTATTGAACAACTTTCGTCCAGTCTCCAACCTTCGCTTTCTTGCGAAGGTTGTCGAGAGTGTGGTGGCGCATCAGCTCCCTCTGGTCCTGGATGAAGCGGATTATCTGGACCCCTACCAATCGGGTTTCAGGCCCGGGTACAGCACGGAGACGGCATTGGTCGCTCTGGTGAATGATCTCTGGAGGGCTCGGGACAGGGGATATTCCTCTGTCCTAGTCCTATTAGACCTCTCGGCGGCTTTCGATACCATCGACCATGGTATCCTGCTGCGGCGTCTCAGGGGATTGGGAGTGGGAGGCACAGTTCTTCAGTGGTTCTCCTCCTATCTCCTGGGACGCTCGCAGTCGGTGTTGGCAGGGGGGCAGAGATCGGCCCCTAGGTCTCTCGTTTGTGGAGTTCCTCAGGGGTCGGTTCTCTCGCCTCTCCTGTTCAACATCTACATGAAACCGCTGGGTGAGATCATTCGTGGTTTTGGAGTTGGGTATCATCAATATGCTGATGATACCCAACTTTTCTTTTCGACCCCAAACCACCCCAGTAATGCCCTCGCTGTGATGTCCCGTTGCCTGGAGGCGGTTCGGGTCTGGATGGGGAGGAACAGACTTCAACTCAACCCTGACAAGACTGAGTGGCTGTACATTCCGGCATCCCGGGACATTCAAAATGTTCCATCTCTTTCTATGGGGGGTGAGCTCTTACCCCCCGTCGATAGGGCTCGCAACTTGGGAGTCCTCCTAGATTCACGGCTTACCCTGGAAGATCATATAGTGGCCATGACTAGGGGGGCTTTCGCCCAGGTTCGCCTGGTGCGCCAGTTGCGGCCCTATATGGACCGGGATGACCTGTGTACGGTCACTCATGCGCTCGTGACCTCTCGCCTTGACTACTGTAATGCTCTCTACATGGGGCTTCCCTTGAAGACCACTCGGAGGCTCCAACTGGTACAGAATGCGGCCGCGAGAGTTGTCTTGGGAGTTTCCCGGTACTCCCATGTTACACCTTTGCTCCGCGAGCTGCATTGGTTACCAGTTGTCTTCCGGGTGAGGTTCAAGGTCTTGGTTATGATCTTTAAGTCCTTACATGGCATGGGTCCGGGTTACCTCAGGGACCACCTGCTGCCGGCGTCAACTCCCCTCCGCCCTGTGCGTTCCCACAGAGAGGGCCTCCTCAGGGTGCCTCCGGTCAGGGAATGCCGACTGGTGGCCCCCAGGGGGAGGGCCTTCTCTGTGGGCGCTCTGGCATTATGGAATCAACTGCCGGTGGAGCTCCGGATGACATCAGACCTCCGAACCTTCCGTCGCGGCCTGAAGACCCACTTATTTGAATTAGCTGGTCTGGCCTGATGGGGGAATATGGGTTTTTAAATTGTTGTTCTTAGTATTGTATTATTGTTTTTTAACTGGGCATTGGTTTAATCTTTTTTTTAACTTTTGTATCGTTATTTATATATGCCCTGTGAACTGCCCTGAGTCCCTAGGGAGAAGGGCGGTATACAAATTAAATAAAACCTGAAACCTGAAACAAGCCTCTCCACGAGGGATGCCAGTGCAGGGGGCCTCTGGACACCGGGTAAGTCCTTCCCCAGCGCCCCCGAGGCCCCCTAACATGGCGCCGGCCACCCTGGGGGACCCTGGGGCCCCGGAGCTTTTGGCGGGAAATTTCCCGCCAAACTGTGATCTGCAACTTCCGGGGCCAACCGGAAGCAAGATGGCGGCCCCCAGGACACCCACATGGCTTGATAGGCCTCAGCCAAGCCTCGAGGCCCAGCAATCGGTGGCATCCAGCCGAAGCGGCACGGAAACCGCCCGGTCTTCCCCACCAGAAAGCCTCAAGGCCTATGATGGCATCGAAGCCTGCCCAGCTGAGACTGCTACAGCAGGGCTTGAAGCAGCCATCCAGGTCCTGGTTGCAGCCCTGGAAGCGAAAAGGACCGTGGCCTCGACATCGGGGGTAGCCAACCTACCTCGCTACCCCCAGGAGGCTCCCGAAGGAGCTCCGGGGCCTCCAACCATCTCCCCGGGGCCTAACTGCTGGGAGGCGTCTGGCCTGGAGCCTCCCAGCTACGTCCTGCAACCCCAGAGGGCCTCCAGTGAACCCCCGGGCCCTCCAGCCTACTTTTCTCCGCCACCCAGACGCCCAGCTTGCCAGATGGTCCTCGGGGGGCCTCCGGACGAGGCCCCCTCCTCCAGCGCCGTCTTCAGCCGCCTCCAGGGTCTTCAGGACCAGCGATGGGCTCCTCCGGGCGATCCTGGGCGTCTCTGTGCCATCCAGGCCCCATCCTGCAGTCTTCGCCCCCCGGTGAGTGTTCCAGTGCTGGGGGGGCTTCAGGAGGAATCTTCGGGGCTTCTGCGGCCTTCAGCCCCTCTTCAGGCCCAAATCCCGGCTCAAATGAACTCTGAGCATGCCCAGTCGGGGCCCTCCACTTCCTGGGCTGAAATGAACTCTGAGCATGCCCAGTCGGGGCCATCCAAAAATCAGAGAAAAATACCTCCACCTGCCAGCAGAGGGATCCCTCTTCCATTCACCTCAATGGAGAGCTCCCAGATATATAGAATTGGACAAAGTGCTAAGGAAAATTCTCTTTCATCTGCTTCTGCCCTCCCAAATAATTTTGAAAAACTGCAACTTGGGGGGGGAGAATTACAGCAGTTGGAGTAGAGATGTGCAGGTATGTCTATTAAAGGATGGGACTCTAGAGATGGTTCTGAATCCTCCACCTCTTCCCTGGGGACCCCAAGAAGAGTGGTATCATAGACAAGCATACACCACTCTACTGAGCTCACTGGGTGGCAACTTGTACCCCAGCATTCCAGATGGGCTCACAGCTGGTGAAGTTTGGCGGTTATTATACAATTTATTCAACAGCGACACCATCGGTTCGATCACCAGACTCACAACTGAGTTTTACACCACCAGGCTGAGGTTTGGGGCTAACATGGCTGAGCACCTGGGAAAATTGAAGGCGCTCAGGGCAGAACTGATGTTCAGAGACTACCTTGTACCTGAGGCGAACATGGTCGCCATCATTCTGGCTTCCCTGGACAAAAATTGGAGCAGTTTCATTGTTTCACTGGAGGGGACAACGAAGGAAGTCATGACTCTGTCCTACCTCACAGGGAGGCTCATTGAAGAAGACAGGAGGCGAAGAGATGCAGGAGAATACGCCAGAACCACCACCCAACGAGCCAGCAGGAGGCACCACAACTCAGAGCAGGTTAATGCTCTACTTAAGTGTTTCATCTGTGGCTCTGAGGGGCATCTGAAGAAGGACTGCCCCCAACAACAACAAGCCCCCAAGCGTGGTCCCAATCAAGGAAGGGGCAAGGGGCAAGGAAGGGGGCGTGGCGGGGGCAAAGGTAGTGCCAAGGGCAATTTTGTGTGTACTTGTGCTCTCACCCCCACCACAAAGGCTGATAGCCCCACTGACCTATGGTTACTGGACTCTGGAGCTTCATCTCACATTACCAATATGAAACAAGGGTTTAAAAGGTTAAAGAAAACTAACTCATCTGTCAAGGTGGCCAATGGTGATAAGGCTTTGGTTGTTGGGGAGGGCACTGTCTCTGTACCCGGACTAGGAAATGTTGAAGGGGTACTGCATGCTCCCTCCATTGCCAACAATCTGTTAACCATTATCAAATTATGTGACGATGACAAGGTGGAAGTTTTATTTCACAAAGGGGGAGGTCATGTCACCTGGAACCAGAGGGTCATTGGAAGTATTGCCATCATAAATGGTTTGCCATACTTCTCCCCTGAGAACCCAGCCACAGAGGACAGTCCACTGGGTGCCACCTCAGAAGGGGCCTGCGCACGGAAAGAGAGAAAGCCCCCACGGCCAGCCCCAAGGCTATCTAAGGAGCGCAAGGCCGAAGCGATTGCACCCAAGCCACCTCAGCTAGCCCCACGGCTTTTCAAGGGCACTGTGGACAAGAAACCCGAACCTCAGCAGGCACCCAAAGCACCGCTCAAGGCAACCAGAGCCAAGAGGGTATCAGTGGCGAAGTCGCTCCACAATAAGTGTGCCCATCTCTTACACCGAAGATTAGGTCATGCGAGCTTCCCTGTGGTTAAAAAGATGAGAGAGTTTGCTGAGGGAGTCCAGCTCAAGGATTGTGAGGTGTTTCTGGACTGTGCCATCTGTAAGAGGGCAAAGAGGAAGGCTGCCCCCATCCCTAAGGTGTCACTGCGTAAGACCCAATACCCGTACCAACTAGTACATGTTGATTTGGTTGGGCCATTCACACCATCACTAGGGAAAAGACAGTATTTTCTCACTGCCATTGACGATTTTTCACGGTATGGCCACGTGTATACCCTCACAGAAAAATCCGAAGCCTTTGACGCCATAAAATCACTGTACAACTTTGTAGAGACCCAGTATAAGACTAAGATCGCACAACTGCAGAGCGACCGCGGGGCTGAGTTCATGTCCTGAAAATTCCAGGACTGGGTAAAGCGTAAGGGCATCCGCCATTTTCTTACAGCGCCCTTCACTCCTGCTCAGAATGGCGTAGCAGAGAAAAGAAATGGAATCCTGCAAACTATGGTGCGTAGTCTGATTGCAGACGCTGGGGTCGCAGAATCATACTGGGCAGAGGCGGTGAAATACGCCAATTACACCTTAAACCGCACCTGGAGCAGTGTTGTGAACCAGACCCCATATTTCCTGGTCCACGGTAGGAAACCAAGTCTGGGACACTTGCGTGTGTTTGGCTCCTACGCTTGGGTGCACATCCCCAAGCAGCTGCGGGAGAAGGGGAGATCTGTGTCCCAGAGACTGAGGTTCTTGGGCTATGCTCCTGGCTCCAAGGCCTACCGGTTCCTGGGAGAGGGGGGCAGGACTGTGACTTCCCAATCTGCCTCCTTTGAAGAGGACTCCAATTGGACCCAGATTCACTCCAATGATCTGAGCCCATATGTCAACCGACCCAGCAAGGACACACCGACCACGACATCACCTGAGACGACCACATACCCTGCCACCGACGAAAGTGAGGAACAAGACGAAGATGTCATCCTACCTGGTTCAGATGGGGAGGATGAGCCGTCCAGTCCCAAGGGGGAAGACACGCCGTCTTCACCCCCAGCGACGCCTCAAAGACCCATGATGCCCAGCACCTGAGACCAAGGGTCTACACGTCCCAATTAGGAAATGCCGGCGGACGTGGAACCCGCAGAAGAAAAGGGCGGTGAGTGGCAGAAGGTCAGGAGATCAAAGCGGTCCAACAAAGGGATCCCGCCAAAGAGAATCGACATTGGGCACATCACGTCCGTCAACAGTGTTGGGGTCACCCCAAAATCCTTCTCTGACATCCAGGAGCTACCCATCGAAGAACAGGAGAAATGGCAGCTCGCGATGGAGCAGGAGATGGCGAGCCTGAAAAAGCTCAAGGTCTTCACCCCCCAGCAACCACCAAAGGAGAGGAAAGTCATTGGCACAAGGTGGGTTTTCAAGGCCAAACCACTTGCCAATGGCCTCTACCTGTATAAGGCCCGTTTGGTAGCTCAGGGGTTCACCCAGCACTACATGGAGGACTACGTAGAGACCTACTCCCCAACCATGCGGGCAGAGAGCGTCAAATGCAAAATGGCAGAATCTAACCCAACGCGTAGCCCGATACAAAGTGACTATTACAATCACACTCTCAAGGACGGTCCTGAGTTCACAGATAATAGGCTTTACAGATCTGTGATCGGCTCCTTGCTATATATCAGCAATTGGAGCAGGCCTGACATAGCTTTAGCTGTGAATCTACTGTCCAGGCATGTGGAACACCCAAGGGAATTCCACTGGACTGCTGTTAAGAGGGTACTTAGGTACCTCAGGGGCACGACTGATGCTCTCCTTGTGCTGGAGCCAGAGAAGGGGAAGACGGCCCAGCTCTCCGCTTACTCGGACGCAGACTGGGCTGCTGACACTAAGAGTTGACGGAGTACCTCTGGTTTCCTCATATTGCTGAATGGCTGTCCTATCCATTGGCATGTTAGGCAGCAAAAATTTGTTTCTTGCTCCACGGCCGAGGCGGAATATGCCAGCCTGTCAGACATGGCCAATGATTTGATTTGGTTCGATGCTCTGATAACGAGCATCTGGGCACCTCCTCCTCTGCCCATCCAAATTCAAGAGGATAATACGGCTGCAATTGCAATCTCGGGATCATATGCAGTGGGCTCTAGGTCCCGCCACATAGACATACGCTATAAAAATGTCAGGCAGCTTGCCAAAATGGGGTTTATACATGTTGAGCATTGTCATACAACTGACCAGATAACTGACCTGTTCACCAAACCTGTTCCCATTGACCGGCACAACCTTCTGTGTAAGCGTTTGTGTTTGGTCTTCTGAATGGCCCCGTCCATCGTTCCTTTGATGCGGTGAAGTTGTCCTGTGCCCTTAGCAGAAAAACACCCCCAAAGCATAATGTTTCCACCTCCATGTTTGACGGTGGGGATGGTGTTCTTGAGGTCTTAGGCAGCATTCCTCCTCCTCCAAACATGGCTAGTTGAGTTGATGCTAAAGAGCTCGATTTTGGTCTCATCTGACCAAAACACTTTCACCCACTTCCCCTCTGAATCATTCAGATGTTCATTGGCAAACTTTAGACGGGCCTGTACATGTGCTTTCTTGAGCAGGGGGAACTTGCGGGCATTGCAGGATTTCAGTCCTTCACGGTGTATTATTTATTTATTTTATTTATTTGGATTTATATACTGCCCCTCTCCCAAGGGACTCGGGGTGGTGTACAGGGCAATTAAACACTATAAACAACACATAATATACAAAAATTAAAATGAAATTAAACCAATAGCCCTAAACAATAAAAAACATTCTAAAATTTAAAATTTTTAAAATTTAAGATCTAAAATCCCAGTCCCTCAGTCCAGGCCGGCAAGTTCAAATAGCCAAGTCTTCAGGTTGCGGCGGAAGGAGTGAAGGTCGGGAGCCATCTGGAGCTCAACAGGGAGCTGATTCCAGAGGGCAGGCGGGCCCACAGAGAATGCTCTCCCCCTGGGGGCCGCCAGTCGACATTCCCTGACCGACGGCATCCTGAGGAGGCCCTCTCTGTGGGAGCGCACAGGACAATGGGAAGTTAACGCCGGCAAAAGGTACTCCCATAAATAACCCGGACCCATGCCATTTAGGGCTTTATAGGTCATCACCAGCACCTTGAATCTCACCCGGAAGACAACTGGAAGCCAATGCAGCTCGCGGAGCAGAAGTGTTACATGGGAGTATTGGGAGACCCCCATCACAACTCACGCGGCCGCATTCTGCACCAGCTGGAGCCTCAGAGTGGTATTCAAGGGCAGCCCCATGTAGAGAGCGTTGCAGTAGTCTATCCGAGAGGTCATGAGCACATGAGTGACTGTGTGTAGGGCATCTCGGTCCAAGTAGGGCTGCAACTGGCGCACCAGGCGAACCTGGGCAAAAGCCCCCCTGGTCACAGCTCCTATATGATCTTCAAAACTGAGCTGTGAATCAAGGAGGACACCCAAGTTGCGAGCCCTATCTACAGGGGGTAACACCTCACCCCCTATAGATAAAGATGGAATAGAATGGACAACCTGAGATGCCGGTATGCACAGCCACTCGGTCTTGTCGGGATTTAGACGAAGCCTGTTCCTCCCCATCCAGACCCTCATCGCCTCCACGCAACGGGACATCACGTCGAGGGCATCACTGGGTTGATCTGGGGTGGAAATAAAAAGCTGGGTATCATCAGCATACTGATGATACCCCACCCCAAAACCACGAATGATCTCACCCAGCGGCTTCATATAGATGTTGAACAGGAGGGGAGAGAGGACCGACCCCTGAGGGACTCCACAAACGAGAGGCCTTGAGGCCGACCTCTGTCCCCCTGTCAACACCGACTGCGAACGACCCAGGAGGTAGGAGGAGAACCACTGTAAGACAGTGCCACCCACTCCCAACCCCCTGAGGCGCCGCAGTAAGATACCATGGTCGATGGTATCAAAAGCCGCTGAGAGGTCTAATAGGACTAGGACAGAGGAGCAACCCCTGTCCCGAGCCCGCCAGAGATCATTCACCAGTGCGACCAATGTCGTCTCTGTGCTGTACCCAGGCCTAAAGTCCGATTGGTAGGGGTCCAGATAATCCGCTTCCTCCAGGAACAGAGGAAGCTGATGAGCCACCACACTCTCAACAACCTTCACTAAAAAGTGAAGGTTGGAGACTGGACGATAGTTGTTCAAAATGTCCGGGTCCAGGGAAGGCTTCTTGAGGAGAGCCCTCACCACCGCCTCCTTCAAGGCGGCGGGGAAGTTACCCTCTCTCAAAGAAGCAGTTATTACTGCCTGGAACCAGCCTCGTGTCCCCTCCCGAGCTGCATAAACCAGCCAGGAGGGGCACGGGTACAATAAACAAGTGGTGGAACTCAGCTTCCCTGTCCACTTCTTCTGGAGTCACAGGATCAAATTCTACCCAAGTAATGTTCCCAAGACCGCTCGATTCCCCATCGTCAGACTCTGCCCAGTTGGAGTTCAAGCCGGCCCAAATCTGAGCGATTTTATCTGCCAGATATTGACTAAATTCCTCGGCACGACCCTGCAGGGGCTCCTCCCTCACCTCCTTATTTAGGAGGGAGCTAGTCACCCCAAAAAGGGCGGTCGGGTGATTATCTGTGGATGCGATGAGGGCAGCGAAGTAATTAGACTTCGCTGCCTCCATCGCTGCGAGATAAGTCCTCGTGAAGGTTCTTAATCGCAATCAATCAGACTCAGACCGGCTGAACCTCCAACAGCTCTCTAGGCTCCATCTCCGACGCTTCATCTCCCGGAGCTCCACGGAGAACCATGGTGCCCACCAGGATCTGCGCCGGGTCAGGGGCCGCATGGGAACAACGTGGTCGAGTGCCTCCATGGCTGCCCTTTCCCAGGCTTCCACTAAGGCATCGACCGGGCTGTGAGCGAAGATGGCAGGCACAGTTCCAAGCGCCTCCTGGAACTCTTCAGGGTCCATTAGGTGCCTGGGACGGAACCACCTGGTTGGTCCCATAACCCCGCAACGGGGGGGGGGGGGCGAAGCGGAAGGCCAGCTGCAGGAGGTGATGATCAGTCCATGACAGGGGTGTAATAGCTGGAGCTCCCCCTCCCAGATCATCAAGCCACCGTCCAGATAAAAAAATAAGGTCGAGTGTGTGACCCCCCTCATGAGTCGGGCCCTGAATTACCTGGGTCAAATCCATGGCCGTCATGGAGGTCATAAACTCCAAAGCCAACCCCGACGAACCTCCCAGGGACGGCAGGTTAAAGTCCCCCAGAACCATAAATCTGGGGAACTCAACTGCCAACCCAGAGAGGGTGTCGAGGAGCTTGGGCAGGGCTGCTGCTACACAGGTAGGCGAAAGATACGCCAGCAACAAGCCCAACTGAGCCCCAGGGCCAAATCTCAGGAGGAGCGACTCACACCCGAATATCTGAGTAACGGTAGCCTCCCGCGGACACAAGGTCTCCCTTACAACCACCGCAACACCCCCACCCCTTCCCTGAGCCCGAGGCTGGTGAAGCACACGGAAACCTGGTGGGCCAAGTTCAGTCAGAGGGACACCTGCCTCTGGGCCCAACCAGGTCTCAGTAATGCAAGCCAGATCGGCATCCTCCACCTCAACCAACTCTCGGATAAGGGGAGCCTTATTAACTACCGATCTGGCATTAAGGTACACCAGCCTGAGCTCAGGGGCCGGCTCATCCCCGCTCCCGGGAATATGGGGTAAATCCGGGGGGTCGGAGCGCACCACCTCTTGAAGATAGCGGGGGCGTGCTCCCGAATGTTGATGCGGCCCCCCCATACAACCACCTGTTGCCATTCCCAATCGTCGTGGGGATCCGCAACCCCACCCCTTTTTCCAGAGACCCAGAGGCGCCCAACCCAAGCCCGATCCCACCGCGACCTGTCACAAGCCTGGACTGAAACTTGGTTGGTGGAAGCCCCCCAGATTCCAACCCAAACCGCAATCCAACCCTCCCCCTTAACCCCTTAAAAAAATTAGCTAAAAACAGATCAGGGGTTTCTTCCTAAAAATAAACCGGAGACCCCAATCCATACCTAGCCATCTCTCAGGGTCCCAACAATTGGGCCCATCATCAAGAGGAGAGGTAGAAAAGAAGGCGGGTCGCACCCAGGAAGGGGGGGCATCCCTGAGGGCGTACAAGTCCGTGCCAGAATAACGTAAGTGCGCCATAAGTAACCATGTGAGTTCGGCAAAAGGCAGTCAGATGTTGAATAAAGATGATATCAAATCAGAAGGAGTATATGAGTCCCAAACCGCCAGTCCAGCACCACTCTCACTTGCGCTGGGTACCCCAGAACAAGTCAGCAATCGTTCTCTCACCCCGACCACAAGACTGATCTGGGAGGCGGATGGAAACCCCATCCCGGGGAAAACAGCATACCCTCATGGATCTTTCACTTCCGGAGAGGTAGCAGATGGAAAAAAAAATGAGCCGCCCTCTCACAGCGACTCTTCCCTCAGGCCCTTCTAAGTCTTTGGAGGACAAGGAAAACAGAATGCAGGAGTCCATCTCCATGTAGTTGATAAGCAAGCCCGGCCCCGGCCCCAGCCCATGCCGTGCCAACTGTCATGAGACCAAGGCACCTCACCAAAAGGGGGAGGATCCTGGAAGCCATAACTCCAGGCCAAGATTGGAAGGCTGTTGCTAACCAACAGGCCAGTACACCACCCAACCAGCCAAGAACATGGGAAGCAGCCCAAGCCACCTCAGATCCATTAAAGGCAGCAGGTCTTAACCAACATAGGAGTCCACCACCGTCCTGGTCTCCTCCTCGATGGTCCCCAATTGTGTGTTATCAATTGTTTCCTTGGTGACTATGGTTCCAGCTGCCTTGAGATCAATGACAAGGTCCTCTTGTGTAGTTCTGGGCTGATTCCTCACCGTTCTCATGATCATTGAAACTCCATGCGCTGAGATCTTGCATGGAGCCCCAGACCGAGGGAGATTGACAGTTATTTTGTGTTTCTTCCATTTGCAAATAATCACACCAACTGTTGTCACCTTCTCACCAAGCTGCTTGGCGATGGTCTTGTAGCCCATTCCAGCCTTGTGTAGGTCTACAATCTTGTCTCTGACATCCTTGGACAGCTCTTTGGACTTGGCCATGGTGGAGAGTTTGGAATCTGATTGATTGATTACTTCTGTGGACAGGTGTCTTTTATACAGGTAACAAACTGAGATTAGGAGCACTCCCTTTAAGAGAGTGCTCCTAATCTCAGCTCATTACCTGTATAAAAGACACCTGGGAGCCAGTAATCTTGCTGATTGATAAGGGATCAAATACTTATTTCACTCATTAAAATGCAAATCAATTTATAATTTTTTTTGAAATGCGTTTTTCTGGATTTTTTTTGTTATTCTGTCTTTCACTGTTAAAATAAACCTACCATTAAAATTATAGACTGATCATGTCTTTTTCAGTGGGCAAATGTACAAAATCAGCAGGGGATCAAATAATTTTTCCCTCACTGTAGGTAATCTTAGACATTCGCAGACAATGACAGGATACAAAGATAAATCAACAAATGTTTTAAATGGCAAGAGCTGTGTAAGTGCACTTGTCTCCTAGACTTACATATGCCGATCAATCTTCTTGGACTCCCTGTATCTATGTGGAAGATGCCTCAAAATTCTCATCCTTCTCATCCAAGTAACTTTTTCTGGCATACAGGCATTAGCTGTTCCCTTTCTCTTCCTTGGAAAGCAAAGGAGGTGGATTTTAAATAAATTTAAACAATTTTCAATGTTTAAAGCAGGGGTGTCCAACCTATGGCCTACAGACCACATGCAGTCCTGGACAGCTAGTAATGCGGCCCCACAAGATAATAAAAAATATTTAAAAAGAAAGGAAGTTTCTTATTTATATACATTAACTATATTATACAGTCATGTGAAAAAGAAACTATAACCTCTTTGAGTTCTATGGTTTTACGTATCAGGACATAAGTAAAACTTATCTGGTCCTTAGCAGTTCTTAAAAGTATTACCTACAACCTCAGATGAACAACAACACATGACATATTTACACCATGTCACCATTTATTTTACAAAAAGAAAGCCAAAATGGAGAAGCCATGTGTGAAAAACTAAATATACCCTTACTGCTTCCATTGATATGAAGAGGCCAAGTAGCAGCCAAGTGCTACTAATCAAGTGGTGCTAATCAATTTTAAGAAGAGATTGGACAACCATTTGTCTGAAATGGTATAGGGTTTCCTGCCTGAGCAGGGGGTTGGACTAGTACAGGGCTTTTCAACCTTTTCACCCATTGTACCACTTTTAGGATATGGCAACATCCGAGTACCACCAGTCGCCTAGCAAGGTGTCAAAAACTTGATGACCAAAAAAAAAAAGAAAAAAGAAAAAAGTGATGAAGTACAGGTAGTCCTCGACTTAGTGACTGTTTAAAGTTACAATGGCATTGAAAAAGTGCCCCCCAAGGCACAGCCAAGCAAGACACCTGCCTGCCCGCCCGGCAGTGCTCTTCCTCCTGTCCAAGGTTTTCATTGTTGTGAGCATTTCTGTTGAGGATTGGCAGCGGGGGGTGGGGGTGGGGTTTTTTGGTTTTTATTCCTCCCCCTCTGCTGGGTGGTTGCAGCAGGTTTTGGTCACTTCACATGACCCTGGGACACTGTGACTGTCATAAATATGAATCAGTTGCCAAGCATCTGAATGTAAATCACAAGACCCTGGAGATGCTGCAACATTCCAGCTGATCGGCGCTTCTTCTGGGCTCAGAAGCACCGGGATCAGCGCTGAACTCCAGCTTGAGCCTGGTGCTGATCCTGGCTCTTCCGCTGAGCCCTGACAGCCCCAAAGAAGTGCTGATCCTGGTGCTTCCACTGAGGCCTGACAGCCCCAAAGAAGCACTGATCCTGGCACTTCCGTTGAGCCCTGACAGCCCTGCAGCTCCAGCCATCTCTCGCTTGTGTGGTGCTGCCACTGGTTTAGCTCATTCCCCTCCCCTGCTACCACTTTTCTAGGATGTTTGCATACCACCTGCCAGGTGCCAATGTACCACTACTGTTATGTACTGGGCTTTTGGAATATCATCACGTGCTCCACTGGAGAACCAACGGTTCTCCAGCATCTCAGACAGGATGGCGCCAGTCCTGCTATTGGTCAACTTTGGATGGCAAGTATAGCTTCAATCTGATTGGTTAATACCATAGGGCCTGGCTATATATATTGAGGCAGGGTGACTCCAATCTCTCAGTACAGTTTCTGCTTAAATAAAGTATGTGTTCGTCTGTACTCCTCTGCGTGTTCTCGTTCCTGCTCATCAGAGCCCACGACATAATATTGGCGACGAGGATGGGATCCTGCTTCTCCGCCTGAGGGCTGAAGTCACGAGGGGACAGCATTACTCACTGGAGGGAAGAGGCATCTTCCCCCCCCTCTCTAGCCGGCTAGTAAACTATGCTAGCGGCCGCGTGCTCAGAGGAAGTATTCCCTGAGACTTGAAGCAGGATCGAACAGCACAGCAGGAATTGAGGAAAAATGCCAAAAGTCGGCAAACTCAGAGAATTCGACATCAAACATCCAGAATATTGGCCGTCTTACCTCTCATAGGTAGAAAATTACCTACGAGCTAACCAAATAGCAGAGGAAGGCCTAAAAGCTGGGACATTTCTGTATGTATGTGGGCCAGCGACTTTCGATTTAGCTGAGAACCTTTTTGTGCCAACGCCCATCGAAGCAGTATCTTTTGCTGACCTGAAGAAGAAGCTGACCGGGCATTTCCAGCCAAAAATATTGGAGATGGCCTGGCAGTTTAAATTTGACCAATGAGTGCAGCTTCTCGGTGAGACAGCATCTGAGGTTATTGCGGGCCTAAGACAGGCCGCACGTCTCTGCAAATTTTCAAATTTGGAGAAGCGTTTGAGAGACCGACTCCTCTGCGGACTAAGAGACAGAACTTTGCAGCAGAGACTATTTGCCAGACCAAACCTCACGTTCGCTGAAGCACAAGACGAGATCATGGCTGACAAAGCAGCCGGAGGTGCAGTACAAACTGTACAGCCCACCAAAACCCCAAAGACAGAAGTTTCCATCCACCATGAGGTCGCCATTGGCACCGGAGAATCATCAGAAGAAGAGGAACCCGAAATCAACAAACTCCAGAGACAGCCAAGCGAGCAAAACCACCGAAATCAACAAAGAGAGAACAATTACAAGGCAGTTCTCTTACCAAGATGTAAGCGGTGCAGAGGCAACCACTCCCACGCAGACTGCAGATTCCGTTTGGCCATGTGCAGGGCTTGCGGTAGGACCGGGCACATTGCGGTGGTATGCAGGGTTCGCCAGAGAGACAGGCCACCCAAGCACCAGTCGGAGGAACGGACTAGGAAAGGTACTGGG
This sequence comes from Vipera ursinii, assembly GCF_947247035.1. Lineage (NCBI taxonomy): Eukaryota > Metazoa > Chordata > Lepidosauria > Squamata > Viperidae > Vipera > Vipera ursinii. The sequence continues at coordinate 38,040,186 of NC_139522.1, forward strand.
GCCCTGGGTCCAGTCAGTGTGGGGTTCTTAAGGAGCCAGAGAAGCGTTTGTCGCACTGGGGCTTGTCGTCCCCTTAAGCCTAAACTTAAGCTCTCAGTAGAGCTACAAGGAATTCCATGCAAAATGGAATTGGACTCCGGCTCGGCAGTCTCAATTATTTCACAGGACACATTCAACCTTGTTTGCAGACGCAGCAACCAGTGGGCTACATTAAGACCATCAGACATTATTTTAACAGATTTTCAGAATGCTCGGGTTAAAGTTAAGGGTGAAGCCACTGTATTGGTGAAATTTAAAGGGTTTTTGGGGCACCTGGATGTCATAGTAGTAGAGGGCCATAGAACAAGTCTTATAGGACTTCATTGCTTTGAGGCTTTGGGCATTCAAATAACGGGCATTAACCGGACACAGACAGCAGATCTCAAGGCTGTTTGTGAGGAATTTGCGGATGTGTTCGAGTCAAAACTAGGAACTTATACTGGGCCACCCATCTCTTTTAAGTTAGATCCTAAAGTTGTTCCAATAAGAGTCAAACCTTGCAGAGTTCCTTTCGCCTTAAAACATAAAATCGATACTGAAATCAATAAGTTAGTAGAGCAAGGTGTATTGCAGCCTGTTGATGGGGGGGGGAGTGGGAAACTCCTATTGTCACCCCACTAAAGCCCAACGGAGAGATTCGCATTTGCGCAGACTACAAATGCACGATAAATAAAGCTTTAAAGCAACATGCATACCCGGTCCCGATAGTCAGCCATATTCTAGCCTCTTTGCAAGGGGGCACCATTTTTGCTAAACTCGATTTAGCGCAGGCGTATCAGCAGCTGCTGGTAGACGAGGCCACAGCCATGGCTCAAACTATAGTGACTCATAGAGGAGCATTCAAAGTCAAACGCTTGCAGTTTGGGGTTAGCGTTGCACCGGGCATCTTCCAAGTAATTATGGAGCGCACACTTAAAGGAATTCAGGGTGTCTGTCCTTATTTTGATGATGTTCTCATTGCCGAGGAATCCCCAGAAGTATTGGCCAACAGGCTCAGGGCTGTGTTACAAAGGCTACGCGATGCGGGCCTCAAGTTAAAGAAAAACAAATGTAGTATTGGGGTTTCTTCAATGGAATTCTTAGGTTTCTGTATTGATTCACCCCGCTGATTCAAAAGTTAAGGCCATCAAAATGGCTCCTAGGCCACAATCAAAGGCAGAACTGCAAGCATTTTTGGGCCTCCTGAATTTTTATCACACATTTCTATCTCATAAGGCTGCAATAGCTGAGCCCCTCCACAGGTTACTTGATAAAAAAGCCCCTTGGAAGTGGACTGAATTACATGAAAAAGTTTCCAGGATCTAAAGGCCCTCCTTTCAGAAAAGTCCACTGTCACTCATTACATTGAGTCCAAACCTGTTTGCCTTGCATGTGATGCATCTCCCTACGGGGTGGGGGCAGTCTTAAGCCACATTGAGAAGAATGGGGAACAAGTTCCTATTGCATTCTATTCTAGAACCTTATCTGCTGCTGAGCGTAATTATGCACAGATCGATAAAGAAGCCTTAGCCATAGTGGCTGGAGTAAAAAAATTTCACTATTATTTATTTGGCAGGGATTTCACTGTCTTCACTGATCACAAACCCCTTTTGGGCTTATTCACCACTGATAAGCAAACTCCCCACATACTGTCTCCAAGAATGCTGAGGTGGTCTATATTTTTGGCTGCTTACCGATTTAAGTTAGTTCACAAACCTGGAAAGGAAATGGGCCATGCAGATGGCCTCAGTAGATTACCACTGCCACTAATGGATCCTGATCCAGCCCCCGCTGCTAAAATATTGTCTATTCAGGATTTACCTGAGTTTCCCCTCCATGCTGGGGATATTGCTGCTGAGACTGCTACAGATAAACTTCTGAGCAGAGTATTGTCATGGGTACACATGGGCTGGTCGGAAAAAAGTCCAGGCCCTGAGTTCCAAAGTTATTTTGTCAGGAGACATGAATTGTCTGCACATAAGGGTTGCATATTATGGGGCAACAGAGTTATAATTCCCACAACTTTGAGGGACAGAGTCTTACATTCCTTACATGAAGGCCATCCAGGCATTGTACGGATGAAAGCATTGGCTAGAAGCTACCTGTGGTGGCCTGGCCTGGATAAGGCTGTAGAGGATCAAGTTCATGGTTGCTATACCTGTCAGAGGTCTAGGCCTGAAATGCCTCAGGCTCCAGTTCATAGGTGGGAGGAAACACATACCCCCCAGTCCAAGGTTCATATTGACTACGCTGGGCCTTTTCAAGGACAGCTTTTTATGGTAGTAGTGGATAGCCACTCAAAATGGCTGGAAGTAGTTCCAGTCCCTAATATGACTACTGCTAGGTCCATCCAGGTGCTGAGAAAACTCTTTGCAACACATGGGTTGCCTGATGTTTTTGTTTCTGATAATGGGGCTCAATTAACTGCTGCTGAGTTTCAGGCTTTTCTCAGAGCTTACCTCATCAGACATGCTACGTCTGCACCATTTCACCCCTCTACGAATGGACAAGCCGAACGCATGGTGAGGACAATGAAGGAGGCACTCAAGCGCATCATCACAGGTGACTGGCATCATAGACTGGCAGATTTCTTGCTCTGTCAACACACTACACCCTGCACAGCTACAGGAAAAAGTCCTGCTGAGCTGCGATGGGGACGGCGATTGATTACTAAACTGGACAGGTTGCATCCAGACAGAGTGGTATACGAAGCCTCTAAACCTAAACCCCCAAGGGGGCTGCAAACAGGTGATTGGGTTTGGGCCAGGAACTATGGACCTGGAAACTTGTGGGTTCCTGGTCAGGTGGTCAAAGAATCCGGACCCCTATCTTACAAAGTGGGGTTGGAGGGAGGGCGACTGGTCAGAAGGCATATTGATCAACTTAGAAAAAGATTCTCAGAGTGGTCACTAAGTGAGGACTATGGTACAAGTCCCTCCCGCAGTCCTCAAGTTGGCATCCAGGCCAGCTCACACCAGTACCACCAGGGTTTTCCTTCCTCAGTGGAACTTGATCCAGAAGAGGAGCATGGCAGCTCAGAAGTGCAACATGGAACCCCTGACCAGGCAAACCAGCCGAATTTCAGTGACCATTGTGAACACTCTGCTAAACAGTCAGACTCTGGGGTGGGCCCACCAGAAGAGGCCAGCCAGAGCAATGCAACTCCCCTAGATACAGGAGCTCGGGGGGACATGGGTCTACCCAGCCCACTGGGTAAGCTGGTAGACCACAAAGTGACTGGAACCCCTAGGCGCTCATCCAGACCACATAAACCCCCAGCATATCTTAAAGACTATGTTGTAAAATAAAGTGATGTGTAACTGTATGACAATCTGCTACTATTTACAGAAATTGGGGGCACATTTAACTGTTGTATGGCATGCTCATTGAGACGTTGTTTTATCTCTTTGTAGTATATTGCATTGTCATATCGTTCTTTAATATCTTTGTAGTCCACTCTACAAGACACGTCTGAGAAGGTCGCGTAAGGACTTCTAATTACCTTAGCTTACAAATCATCACATTTAGTATTGTTTAATATTATTTAGTTTGGGCCTTGACAATTGTCAAGGGTATTATAGTCTGATCTTAGGAGGGAGGGGTGTTATGTACTGGGCTTTTGGAATATCACCACGTGCTCCGCTGGAGAACCAACGGTTCTCCAGCATCTCAGACAGGATGGCACCAGTCCTGCTATTGGTCAACTTTGGGCAGCAAGTATAGCTTCAATCCGATTGGTTAATACCATAGGGCCTGGCTATATATATTGAGGCAGGGTGACTCCAATCTCTCAGTACAGTTTCTGCTTAAATAAAGTATGTGTTCGTCTGTACTCCTCTGCGTGTTCTCGTTCCTGCTCATCAGAGCCCACAACATAATAACTACCACTGGTTGAAAAGCCCTGGACTAGAAGACCTCCAAGGTCCCTTCCAACTCTGTTATTCTATTCTATTCTATTCTATTCTATTCTATTCTATTCTATTCTATTCTATTCTATTCTATTCTATTCTATTCTATTCTATTCTATTCTATTCTATTCTATTCTATTCTATGGATGGGAAGGAACAGGCTTCGGCTCAACCCTGACAAGACTGAGTGGCCGTGTGTGCCAGCGTCTCGGGAAATTTAGATTGTTCCACCGTTAACTATGGGGGGTGAGATATTACCCCTCGTAGATAGGGCTCGCAACTTGGGTGTCCTCCTAGACTCACAGCTCTCTTTGGAAGATCATATAGGAGCTGTGACTAGGGGGGCCTTCGCCCAGATTCGCCTGGTGCGCCAGTTGCGGCCCTATCTGGACCGGGATGCCTTGCGCACAGTCACTCATGCACTCGTGACCTCCCGTTTGGACTACTGCAACACTCTCTACATGGGGCTGCCCTTGAAGACTACTCAGAGGCTCCAACTGGTGCAGAATGCGGCCGCGCGAGTTGTGATGGGGGTGTCCCGATACTCCCATGTAACACCTCTACTCCGCGAGCTGCATTGGCTTCCGGTTGTCCTCCGGGTGAGATTCAAGGTGCTGGTTACGACCTATAAAGCCCTAAATGGCATGGGTCTGGGTTACTTACAGGAGCATCTGCTGCCGGCATCAACTTCCCTTCGTCCAGTGCGCTCCCACAGAGAGGGCCTCCTTAGGGTGCCGTCGGTCAAAGAGTGTCGACTGGCGGCCCTTAGGGGGAGGGCGTTCTCTGTGGGCGTGCCAGACCTTTGGAACCGTTTACCGGTGGAGCTCCGAATGGCTCCCGACCTTCGCTCCTTCCGACGTGACCTAAAAACATATTTATTTGAACAAGCCGGCCTGGTCTGATGGGTTTAGGGGTATTTTAACATTTTGTATTAATCTATTTAATTGGGCTACTGTATTTAATATTTCTTTTAATTTTTATATATTGAATTTTATTGTATTGCCCTGTACACTGCCCTGAGTCCTTCGGGAGAAGGGCGGTATAAAAATTAAATTATTATTAAATTATTATTATTATTATTACTTACGGGAGCACCTGCGGCCGGCATCAACTTCCCTTCGTCCAGTGTGCTCCCACAGAGAGGGCCTCCTTAGGGTGCCGTCGGTCAAAGAGTGTCGACTGGCAGCCCCCAGGGGGAGGGCGTTCTCTGTGGGTGCGCCAGACCTGTGGAACCGTTTACCGGTGGAGCTCCGGATGGCTCCCGACCTTCGCTCCTTCTGATGTGACCTAAAAACATATTTATTTGAACAAGCCGGCCTGGTCTGATGGGTTTAGGGGTATTTTAATGTTATTGTATTAATGTATTGAATTGGGCTGTAATATTTAATATTTTTTTAATTTTTGTATGTTGTATTTTATTGTATTGCCCTGTACACCGCCCTGAGTCCTTCGGGAGAAGGGCGGTATAGAAATTAAATTATTATTATTATTATTATTATTATTATTATTATTATTATTATTATTATTATTATTATTATTATTATTATTATTATATTATATTCTATCATCAGCAAGTGTGACTACCTCTATTAAAGCTAAAGTTTTAGGAGTTTGCTGGTCTCCAGCATTGAGGTGTGTGTTAACACAATGCCAAAGAGTAAAGACATCAGCAATGATCTTAAGAGAAGCAATTGTTGCTGCCCATCAATCTGGGAAGGATTATAAGGCCATTTCAAAACAATTTCAAGTCCATCATTCTACAGTGAGGAAGATTATTCACAAGTGGAAAACATTCAAGACAGCTGTCAATCTTCCCAGGAGTGGACATTACAGCAAACACAACTTAAGGTCAGATCGTGCAATGCTCAGAGAAAATGCAAAAAATCCTAGTGTTACATCTCAGACTCTACAGACCTCAGCATGTTAAATGTTAAACTTCATGACAGTACAATTAGAAAAAGACTGAACAAGTATGGTTTGTTTGGAAGGGTTGCCAGGAGAAAGCCTCTTCTCTCTAAAAAGAACATGGTAGCACGGCTTAGGTTTGCAAAGTTGCATCTCAACAAATCACAAGACTTCTGGAACACTATCCTTTGGACAGATGAGACCAAAGTGGTGATATTTGACCATAATGCACATTGCCACATTTGGCAAAAACCAAACACAGCTTATCAGCAGAAATATTTCATACCAACTGTCAAGCACGGTGGTGGAGGGGTGATGATTTGGGCTTGTTTTGCAGCCACAGGACCTGGGCACCTTGCAGTCATTGAGTCAGCCATGAATGCATCTGTCTACCAAAGTATTCTAGAGTCAAATGTGAGGCCATCTGTCCAAGAGCTAGCTTGGCTGACATTGGGACATGCAACAGGACAATGATCCCAAGCACACCAGCAAATCTACAACAGGATGGTTAAAAAAGAAAATAATCAAGGTGTTGCAATGGCCCAGTCAAAATCCAGACCTGAACCCGATTAAATGCTGTGGTGGGACCTCAAACCTCAATGAACTGAAGCAATTGTCAACTGCCCCACTGGCATGCACAGCAAAAGAAACTCCTGGGACATTTTTATTACCAAGAGTAAAATTTTACTGATAGATCCATACAGGCACAGAAGAAGAAAAGCCAGTTCTAAAGTTTTGGCATGAACTTCAGTATAATGAAACCCCATTTTCCTTTCCCTGGGCCGCCCAGTGTCCATTGTCCACCAATCCAGGTCAAGCATTTTATTTTGGGAAAACAGTCTGCACCTTTCAAAAGTCTTCAGCTCATGACCTTGGGGTTGTAAAGTTTTCTCAAGCTGCAAATGGCTCACATAAATTCCTTCTCTCTCTCCCAGCTTCCCATACATTCCAATCATACCCCTCCTGTATTTCTTTGTCAAGCTGCGAACAGAAAGAGGTGTTTTGCAAGTCAACCTTGAGAGCAATGTTGTAAAGAAGAGTGGGCCAAATTTCCTTCACAATGATGAGAGACTGATAAAGTCATACAGAAAACGATTACTTCAAGTTATTGCTTCTAGACTTCCGGGTGGCAAGGCTCCGTTGATGGCGGCTGTTTCGGCCGTCAGCCCCGCTGCTTTCCGTAGAGCTGCTAAAAACAGCGATGATCAACTGTTTGGCGGCTCGGAAACCTGCTCCTTGGGAGAAGAGGAGGGGGTGAGCGCTTAGGCAGGGGTAGAGCTCCCCTAGATCACCAGAGTTTTAACTCTGGTGGTTGAAGGGTGTGAGCCCCCCCGAAGCCTGAGTTTGCTCCGGACTCCAGGACACCTCTGCTCCAAGGCTTTGGAGCAGAGCAGGACGCTGCAACCATCCCTGCCATCGATAGTCAATCGTGGATTACTTGGATGCAGGCAGAGATGTGCAGGAGAATGCTGTAATAGCAAGTATTTGAACTTTAACTCAGAGTATTTTGTGGAAAAAGTTGCAAGCGGTGCGGAAAGTGAAAGTGCGCAACAGAAATAACGGTGTTAAAATGGCTTCCAAACCAACTAAAGTACCTAGAAGTGCTGGTGCTTCGCCAGTTCAGCAGTCTTCATTACAGGCTTTGATGCCTCCTCCTGTGGCACCCGCACCCGCACCAGCTTTAACAATAAAAGATTTGCAGGATGCTTTAAAAATACAATCCCAACAAATAGCTGAACTTATTGAGGAGAAGAATACTGAAATAAGAGCAGACATTTTGGCTGCATTTCAAGGGCTGGCAGTGTGTATTGAGAGTCTGGATGACCGCATGGAAGAACTTAGTCAAAATAACATGAGATTAGATGCTAAAATGCTGGATGCTGAAAATGTGATGGAAAAGATTGATGATGATGTAGTCATGCTACAATATCGTGATATGGAATTTGCTGTGAGAATTAGAGGTTTGAAAGAAGATCCTAAGGAAAATTTGAAAGAAATATTGGCACAGGCCCTTGAGCAGGTTTTGGAGCGTTCAGCAGAAGATATTATGGGGGATATAGATAAAATATTTCGTGTTAATTCTTGGATTGCAAGACAAAGAAAGTTACCTAGAGATGTGGTGGTTTACTTTACAAAGAGAGAAATCAGAAACGAGGTTATTCAAGTCTTTTATAATAATAGATTTACAGTTGCTGAGCAAGAAGTTTTAATTCTGAAAGAGATCCCTCCAAGAATTTTAAGGAAAAGAAAAGAATTTGCTTTCTTGGCAGAAGAATTAAGGAAACAGGAGATCCAGTTCAGATGGGAGATCCCAGTAGGTATGGTGGTGATGCATGCAGGCATGAGATATCGTCTTAACACAGTTTTGCAGGCACAAGATTTTTATGCCAATATTTTGAAGGCAGGCTCTTCGCCATCTTCAGAATCTAAAAGGAGGAACGGTGAAGGAGAGCGTCAGTCACGAATGGAGAGTATACAAGGAGCTGAAGGAGTTATTCAGCAGAAAGATAGAGAATCCCAGCAAACTACAGGAGTGGATCAGATTCCGGTACCAATGGAAGAGGTTAGAGAACAAAGAGTGACACGGGCTGCAACCAGATGAATGAGACAAGAACAAGAACAACAGAAAGTTATAATTACATCTCAAAAACCTACTTATAGTGAAGCAGTGGGAGGAGCGAAACCGAAGAGAGTGCAGGTGATTTTGGAAGAGGCGCTCCAAAAGCTTCAGGTCGCAAAAGATGGCGACAAAGCTTCTAACTTGGAATGTTAATGGATTAAATTCGCCGAACAAGAGAAGGAAAGTATTTCAATACCTAAAACAATTTAAAAATGATGTTATTTGCTTACAGGAAACACATATTCGAGCAGCTGATGAAAAGTATTTGATAAACTTTAGGCTGGGCACACAGTTTATTGCCTCTGCTCCTGATAAGAAAAATGGAGTTGTTATTTACGTTAAGAACACTTTATCAGCTAGTTTAATTGAAACAGATAAACAAGGAAGATATGTTATAACTGAACTATTACTAGAAGGCAAGAAAACACTTTTGGTTGGATTATATGCTCCTAATCAACAGCAAAGAGAATTTTATAAATTACTACATAGCAAGATCATCCAGTGGGATTATAAACCTTGTATTTTTATGGGAGATTGGAATGGAGTTTTGGATGTACAAATGGACAAAAAAGGCCTTTTTAGAAGTACACCAAGTCATGCTAGATTGCCTAAATCTTTTTTTGAGATGAAGGACGACTTGGAATTGAGAGATGTTTGGAGAGAAAGACACTTGCAAGAAAAAGACTTTACTTTTTTCTCCGATAGGCATCAATCTTTATCCAGGATTGATTTTGTACTAATTACTAATGATTTTTTTTTCTAGGATTAAGAAGATTAAGATATGTCCAAGAACTATATCAGATCATAGTCCAGTATTGTTGGAAATAGAAAAAGATAATGGAGATAGACGGTCTTGGCGACTAAATGAAAATTTGTTTAGATATCAAGAAAATGTGGAAGAGTGTAAAAAACAGATGAAAGAATTTTTTAATATGAATATGCATAAGGGTACTTCTATTGAGATGGTTTGGGATGCAAGTAAAGCTTATATATAACACCAGCTGCCTGCAATTAGTGCAGGTTCGCATCCCACCAGGCTCAAGGTTGACTCAGCCTTCCATCCTTCCGAGGTAGGTAAAATGAGGACCCAGATTGTTGGGGGCAATTAAGCTGACTTTGTAATAATGCTACTTGGGGTGTGTGTGAAAGCCCTAATAAGCAGGCATATACATAGAATGAAGGCTACTGCTAAGCTTGTAAGCCGCCCTGAGTCTTCAGAGAAGGGCGGGATATAAATGGAATTAAAATAAAATAAAAAATAAAAATATATGAGAGGAGTGTTAATATATTTGAATAATAAATACAGACGTAAACTGGAACATAGGCGAAAAGAATTAGAGGAGGAAATTAAGAGAAAAGAGAAGGCTTTAATTTTGAATCCATCTGATGGGAAGATTAAAGACGTAATTACTTTACTAAGAGGCCAGTTTGATGTTTTTTTTAATTGAAAAGTTTTACAATACATTTTTTAACAAAGCAAAACCCCTCCCCACCCCCTCCCCTCTCCCCAACCCTCCCCAACACCTCCCTCTCTTCCCCCTCCCCCCTCCCCGACTTCCCAGAGCTCAATACAGGGTATAAAAATACAATCATAGGCTACCTTATGCAAACAACAATAAACTATTAAATCTATCGCACTTTAACTCTTATAAACTAACTACAAGCAATATAAATATCACATCAATACTTATTCAAATGCTAGGTGAAACTTTTTAGTCCCATATTTATTCTGGATATAATCAATCCATCTTCTCCACTCCACAATATATCTCTGTTGCGACTGGTCTTTCAAATACGCTGAAATCTTTGCCATTTCCGCCAGGTTGGAAACTTTTAAAGTCCATTCTTCTATAGTCGGCAGTTCTTCCTTCTTCCAATATTGCCCTACTAAAAGTCTCGCTGCCATAATTAAATTCAAGATCAACTTAGTGTCCACAACTTAGTGTCCAGTTTGATATGTTGATGGCAGATCAAGTGGCAACCAACTTACGGTATGCTAAACATAATACCTTTTGCAATGCTAATAAGCCGGGTAGGTGGTTAGCTTACTTGTTAAGGAAGAAACAAAGGTTACGTAATATAGATGGAATAGAGCACAAGGGTAAAGTGGTGTATCAGCAGAATCTTATTAAAAGGCTTTTGTTGATTTTTACTCTAAGTTGTATGTTAGAGACAAGATTCAAGATGTAGATATAGATAGATATCTGCAAGAAGTTAACATTCCTGTTCTTACACAAGAACAAAGGGAAGGGATGAATCATTTGATAAATGATGAAGAAATCATTCTAGCAATTAAGCAATTAAAGGTGGGTAAAGTACCAGGACAGTTTGGCTGCTGTTTATTATAAAGAGTTACAGTCAGAAATGGTGGAAACTTTAAGAGAATTGTTTAGGACAATTCAATTGGGAGGAGAAGTGCCTCCATCGTGGAAAACAGCTTTTATTTCGCTGATTCCGAAGGAAGATCAAGATGCTACTCAAGCTAAAAACTATAGGCCAATATCGCTTTTAAATACTGATTACAAGATATTTGCAAAAAATTTAGCAAATAGATTAATGAAGGTAATGCAGCAAATCATTCATAGTGACCAAACTGAATTTATAAGTGGTAGACAAATGAAGAATAATGTGAGACATATTGTAGATTTATTGGAATTTTTGGATAGAAATAACTAGGTTTCTGCAGCGCTGATCTTTTTGGATGCTGAAAAAGCTTTTGATCAATTGGATTGGCAATTTTTATTTAAGGCATTGGAGAAAATGGAGTTTGGGGAACATTTTTTACAATCTATTAGAGCAATATATCAGAAGCAAACAGCTCAAATAATAGTTAATGGTAGCTTGACAGAAACATGTAATATTGAAAAGGGTACAAGACAGGGGTGTCCGTTGTCACCTTTGCTGTTTGTTTTAACATTGGAAATACTATTGATTAAAATACGAGACTCAAATAAAATTAAGGGAATTAAAATAAGAGATCAAGATTGAGAGCGTTTGCGGATGGCCTGGTTATTACAGTAAGTCAACCGACTTACTCAGTTGTAGAGTTGATGGAGATAATAACGTCATATGGGAAAGTTTCTGGATTTAAGATAAATACGCAAAAAACTAAAATATTGTCTAAAAATATGACTATAGAACAAAAGGTTGTTTTAGAAGAGTTAACAGGATTTGAAATAGTTAAAAAGACTAAATATTTGGGGGTTTATCTCTCAGCCTCAAATGTGAAATTATATAAAAATAATTATGAATTGTTATGGTTAAAAATACAAAAAGAGCTAGATGGTTGGAAAAAATTACAATTATCTTTATTGGGAAGAATTGCAGCAGTAAAAATGAATGTTTTGCCAAAATTTTTATTTTTGTTTAAAATGATACCTATACTTAAAAAGGATTCAAACTTGGAGGAATGGCAGAAAGGTATTAATAAATTTGCTTGGGCAGGGAAAAAGCCACGAGTCAAATTTAAGATAATGCAAGATACACGTGAAAGAGGTGGTCTTAAAATGCCTAATCTTAAACTATATTATGAGGCTGCTGCTTTATCATCAATAAGTGATTGGTTTAATTTAACACAAGGGAGATTATTAAATCTTGAGGGTTATGATTTGTTATTTGGTTGGCATGCATATTTATTGTATGATAAGAAGGTGGATAATGTATTTAAGATACATATATTAAGGTATGCTCTGTTGCGAGTATGGAAAAAATATAGATATAAGTTAAATTACAAGATACCAATTTGGGCAATACCTAAACATGCAATAGAAAATATAAATGTTGGATTTAAACATGATGAGACTACATATAAAGAAATTTTAAGGATAGAAAGGAATGTATGGCAATTAAAGCCATATAATATTTTAAAAGAAGAAAAGATTGTGCAAACTTGGTTTCAGTATGGGCAGTTACAAGCAAGATGGAAAGAAGATCAGAAAGTTGGTATCTTGATATCTGATGGAAATTTGGTAAAACAAATTAGAGATCAAGGTCAAGCACATATAAGAAGAATATATAATACATTGATAGAAATTGACTCAGAAACGGAACTTGTTAAAGATTGTATGATAAAGTGGGCCCAGAACTTTCAGGAGGTTATAACAATGGATACTTGGGAAAAGATTTGGGTTAGAAATGTAAAATTTACACAGGCCCAAAATTTAAGAGATAATTTTTATAAAATGTTTTATAGGTGGCACTTAGACCCTAAAAAACTAGCAAGTATGTATCCGAACTGCCAGCCCAAATGTTGGAGGTGTGGTTGTGAGGATGCAACGTATTATCACATATGGTGGACTTGTAAAAAAGTTAAAGCTTTTTGGATTAAAATTTGGTGGAATATGCAAAAGATATTTAAGTAAAAGATAAGGTTTTCCCCGCAGTTGTTTTTGTTGGGTATTATTACAGATTTTACTGTTATAGATACTAAATTGATGTTGAATTTAATTACGGCAGCAAGACTTTTAGTAGCACAATATTGGAAGAAGGAGGAACTGCCTACTATAGAAGAGTGGACTTTGAAAGTTTCTAACTTGGCGGAAATGGCAAAGATTTCAGCATACTTGAAAGAACAATCACAACAGAGATATATTGTGGAATGGAGAAGATGGATCGAATATATTCAGAATAAATATGGGACTAAAAAGTTTTATTTAGCATTTGAATAAGTAGTGGTTTTATACGATGTATTATTAGTTATTTGTTATTTGTTAGTAATATAGTTATGTTTACAGAGAGTTAAAGTGCGATAGAATTTAATGTTTTATTTGTGTTGTTAGCATATTTTAGCTTAAGTTTGTAAGTTTATACCCTGTATTCAGCTCTGGGAAGTCGGGGAGGGGGGAGGGGAGGGGAGGGTTGGAGGGAGGGGGGGATGGAGGGAGTTTTTTTTGGGGGGTTATTTAAAAATGTATTGTAAAACTTTTCAATTAAAAAAAAAGTTATTGCTTCTAAAGGTGGTTCTACACACTATTGAATCATAAGGTGTACTTAGTTTTTCACACATGGTGTGCTAGCTGTGCAGAACCGGAAGCCACCATGCAGATTTTTTTTGCAGTTGTCACCAACACACCTAATCTCTAACATGTTCTCCTCCAAAAGCGAAGTTGGGGTGCTGGAAGGCCAGGTGTAAAAAGGTTGATTTCAACTTTTTTCTTGGTTTTTTTTCCTGCCTTCTCTCTTTCTCTTCTTTGGTGGGTTCTCAATTTTTTCCCCTTATGTCTCATTCTCTCTCCCCCACTCCCCAAACCAGGTCTGAGGCTCCTGCCCTGGCTTCTCATCGCCTTCAGAGCACCCTAGCCTAATGTGTCCCTACCGCTGCCACCCGCTTGTGCATCAATCTACTGATTAATTATTGTAATTGTCAGGAAATTTCTCTTTAATTCTAGGTTGGATCTCTCTTTGATAATCTTCTACCCATTACTTCTTCTCCTGCTCTCAGGAAATTTGGAGAACAGGTCGACCCCTCTCCTCTGTGACAGCCCCTCAAACATTGGAAGACTGTTATCATGTCATATAAGCCACTGAACCAGAACCCATGGAGGGAGGCAGGACAATGCCAGCTCCATACCAAGCTGGCTCTTTTGATTTTGTAAGGGGAGGCAATGCAAATATGGTTGACCTGATTAGCATACAGGGAGTTCTCGACTTACAACCATTCGTTTAGTGATTGTTCAAAGTTACAACAGCACTGAAAAAATGACCGGGGAGATTTGTCCCATGGTGAATTGCCCAGTGTGATCCAGCAGGGGATGAGGTGTGGGGGTTGAGTGGCGGGGGAGGGCCAGTGGCGTAGCAACATCCAGGGCATGAAACACGTGGCGGTGTGGCAGGGCTGCGAGGGCTGGCTGGGGCGTAGGATCTGGAATGGGTAGGCTGAGGCGTAGGGGGGGCTGGTGAAGTGTCCGCGGTAATGTGACCATGGCCAATTGTCCTAGACCCCTTGCTTGTAGGTTTCCAAACTCCAAACAGATCATTTGGATTGCAAAGGGGAAGTAGCCATCCATTCTGATTACTTCTTGGAACAGCCCATTTTGGAACCACAATACTTCCACTGAGAACAGAGTCTGAAGTGGCCATTCTGCAGTTGGAAAGGAATTATTCAATATTAAAATGTTTTACACATCTCTAAGTGCTACAACATAAGCTTCTTGTACATGTCAAATGATACTTACAAGAGTTGGCATTAGAGTTTTCATTGGTCTCACTGGGATCCAACTACACTTTTTTCTTGCCACAATGCAAGACACTGGAGGTCAGCCTCTTTTGCAACCTTAACATACTATGGAAAAGAAGCACTACATGTAGATTAGAAATGTCATTCATAAAATAAAACTGTCAACGCTGCTAACATCGAATGTTATTGCTTGACAAGAGATTTAGTTTTAAGGTTGGGAGGGGGGACAAGTAGGACTGCACCTTTCAAGGCCATCTCTAACTAAGAAGATAAGACCCTTCTAACGGAAGGGAAACTGATTCTTTAAATTAATTGGAAAATATGATTAATGACAAAATTAGAAAGGTGGAGAATTATGTTTTAATATATTGTGCAAGGGGCGGAGATTTCAGATTCCAGCTTCCTTCGAGCAAGCATTTGCCGGTGTATTAGGCTAATAAAGGACTTTTAAGGTAAACAATGCCTCAGAGTCACTTGAAAAGCCCATACGTTGGAAACCTGACATCAAGCTGGAATCCACACCACTTTTTAAACTAATTAGGGAGTCCCAACCTCCCGTCACTGTCTCCAAGTTTGGGAGGCAGTCTGGCAAAGAGTTGGGGAAGATCCCATAATGGAGGGAGTAAAATTGCCTGAAGCCAGCTCCCCGGCACCAGCAGCCACCCCAGGGGGGGAAGGGCCAGCAAAGAAGCCGGCAGGGAAAGAGTTTCAGCAATCTTCCCAGCTGGCAGCTAGACCTAAACAACCAGGAGAATTGGTCTGGTCATCAGAATGGATTAAGCCCAGTGGAGACTCCAGGAGCCTTGGAGCAGCCAGGCCAGCTGAGATTGAATACTCGGGTGAGTGGAAAATCCTGTCTGCAGATCAGACTGCCTGCCAGACCCAGGAATCCCCTGCCAAGCCCTCCAGACCCATAGAGACAGAGGACCCCAGCCTGGGGCCTCTGCAGCAATGGAAGGTTGGGAAGCCCCCACAAGTGAAAGGCTAACAACCTCTGAGCTTGCCCCAGCTAATAGAAGCCTTGCAACAGCTGGGGGTGGTGCAGAAGCCTGGAGATCAGGAGCTGGTGGGAGGACAACAGCAAGAGTGGCAGCAGCAGGACCCAAACAGGGGGGTCCCTGGCAGCCATTAAATCAGTAACCAGAGTGGGGCCAGCAGCAACTGGAGACACAACAAGAGCAGTGGGGGCCCTGGCAGCCGGTGAATCAACAACCAGGAGGGGGCCAGCAGAAGTGGGGGGGCAGCAACCATTGATCCAACAACCAAGGGTGGGGCCAGCAGCAATGGGGGCCCCAGCAAGCAATGACCCTTCAGAGCAACCTTCGATGGGGTCCAGAGAAACTGATTTTTTTCCTCAACCAAGTACGGTCTCACTTGAATAGCTGGGGTCACTCTTACCCGGACCCGGGTGTGATGGTCGATGTGATTGCATCCAACCTTGAGGGAGAAGCATCTGAATGGTTGAACAATTTATTTAACGAGCAGGCCCCTGCAACAGCAAGGGTGGCAGCAGCAGGACCCAAACATGCAACCCCTGAATGTACAGCAGAACCAGTGGGGCCAGCAGCAGGGGGGTCCCTGGCAGCCATTAAATCAGCAACCAGAGTGGGGCCAGCAGCAACTGGAGACACAACAACAGCAGTGGGGGCCCTGGCAGCCAGTGAATGAACAACCAAAAGGGGGGCAGCAGCAACTGAAGGCACAACAACAGCAATGGGGGCCCCAGAAACCATTCATCCAACAACCTTGGTGGAGCCTTGGTGGAGCAGTGGGCTAATGCCTCCTTAAGTAACACCAGCTGCCTGCAACTAGTGCAGGTTCGCATCCCACCAGGCTCAAGGTTGACTCAGCCTTCCATCCTTCTGAGGTGGGTAACATGAGGACCCAGATTGTTGGGGGCAATAAGCTGACTTTGTAATAATGCCTCGGGGGGGGGGCGAAAGCCCTAAGAAGCAGGCATATACATAGAATGAAGGCTATTGCTAAGCACATTGGTTTGTGCTTAAATTGTAAGCCGCCTTGAGTCTTCGGAGAAGGGCGGGATATAAATGGGATTAAAATAAAAAAAATAAAACCAAGGGGGGGGACAGCAGCAATGGGGGCCCCAGCAGCCATTGAACCAACAACTAGGATGGGGCCAGCAGCAATGGGGGCCCCAGCAAGCAATGATTTTTATTTAATTCCATTTATATCCCGCCCTTCTCCGAAGACTCAGGGCGGCTTACAAGCTTAGCAGTATGATGATGAGCCCACCCTTCAGAGCAACCTTCGATGTGGACCCAGAGAAACTGATTTTTTTCCTCAACCAAGTACGCTCTCACTTGAATCACTGGGGTCACTCTTACCCAGACCCGGGTGCGATGGTTGATGTGATTGCATCCAACCTAGAGGGAGAAGCATCTGAATGGTTGAACAATTTATTTAACGAGCAGGCCCCTGAATTGGAGGACCCCCACCTTTTCCTCCTGGGGCTGAGGGAAAGATTTGAGGACCCATCCATTGCCCTCAAAGCAGAAGAACAGATCCATAAGATAAAGCAAGCTGGCCAGCCTGCCCTAGAGTACGTGTGGGAGTTTCAAAAGATGGCAGGTCGGATAGAGAGATGGCCTGAGCAATCAATAATTCATCTTTTTAGAGAAGGGTTATATGACCACCTTTCTCAGGCATGTATCTACCGAGCTGTACCTGACCAGCTGCATGAATGGTACCAGACAGCGGTGAGATTAGATGTTTAGCTCGTCCACTATAAAAAGCCTCCCCCACCTGAAGCTGCGCCAAAACCAGGATCCAGATGGCTACCCCCCGAAAACCCCCAATGACTGCTACTGCCGAAAGACCTAGACCACCTACAGGTCTGCCAATCAAGTGCTTTTGATTTGGACAGCGGGGACATTGAGCAGCAAACTGCCCAGTTCCTTAATCACAACAGCAGAGTAGACCAGATCCAACAACGAGGAAGAAACCCGCACAGCAGCCACCGAGAGAAAAAACAAACTGGGCCACCCAGGAGCCCATTACCCAGGTTACGTCCCCCACCCAGGAGGACGCTGGCCCACGGACCGGACCCAGCTCCACTTTACCCGGTTTTGACAGCGACGATCAAGGGGAGAATGACCCGATGGTGAGTCGACGCATCCTACCTTTTTTATTGCCTGCTAAACTCATAATCCCTAAGACAGGGGCACAAGTAGACCTGAAAGTGCTACTCGATACCGGCTGCTCCCGATGCATCATTAGCCTATCATGTGCCTTGAGACTGGGCATACAGGCCAAGCCGCTCTCCAAACCTGTGAGGTTCGAGCAAGCCGATGGCTCCTTACTGGGAGGGACTTTAGTAATGCAATTAAAGGAGCCCTTACGCCTAGAAATAGGCAAGCACTGGGAGTTTATTCTCTTCCTGGTAGCTCCAAAGATGTCTGAGACTGTGATCCTAGGACTAGCCTGGCTAGACAAATGGAAGCCATTTATCTGGTGGGAAAAAGGAATGAGAACTGTGAGATTACCCATAGGGGCTGATCCCCCCATTGATTCAACAGATGTTACTGGGGATTTTAGCCCACCCAATGAGCAAGTGCACATGGCTGCCTTACGGCCACCTGGCGAGCCGCTCATCCCCAGGGAGTACCAGGACCTAGCGGAGGCATTTAGTGAGAAAGAATGTGATACCTTGCCTCCTCACCATCCCAATGATTGTTCCATTGAACTGTTAGCAGGGGCCAAACTCCCCCGACCAAGACCAAGTCCCCCCTTGAAATGGAGGAGATGCAGCGATATGTGGATACAAAACTAGCGAGGGGATTCATCGAACAGGCCAAGTCTACTGTGGGAGCCCCTGTGTTGTTCAAAGAGCAAAAATATGGGTCTCTACATCTCTGCGTGGACTATAAAGGCCTAAATACTGTGGGTGTGCAAAATAAATACCCTCTCCCCCTCCTGAAAGACTTGTTAACCCACCTGGTGAAGGGGAGCATCTTCACCAAGTTAGACCTGAGAGAAGCATATTACTGGGTAAGAATAAAGGAGGGGGATGAGTGGAAGACAGCCTTCAACTGCCCCTTGGGGAGCTACCAATTCAAAGTCATGGCATTTGTACTGCAAGGGGCCCCAGCAGTATTTCTGCAGGTGATTAATGAGGTCCTACATGAACAACTATACAAAGGGGTCCTGATATACAGCACGAATATGACCGACCACGTAAAACTGGTCAGAGAAGTGTTAAAGAAACTATTGAATGCCCAACTTTATGTCAAATTGTCGAAATGTGAATTTCACCAAACCTGATTAGATTATCTTGGCTATAGAATTTCCAATGAGGGTATCGAAATGGATCCAGCCAAAGTAAAAACCATAATTGAATGGTAGCCCCCAAGAACCCGCAAACAGCTCCAGAGCTTCCTAGGGTTTGCCAACTTCTACTGTCAATTTATTCCCTCTTTTGCCGAGATTGCTCTACCTCTTTTTGTGTTTGTGTGTGTATATTTTATTTGAATTTTTTTTACATAACATAAATCATTATAAAACAGAACGTTGTCTAGGTAACATTTATGAAACAATCTTTAACAATTAATTTCTATAATCTATATTCCATATGTTAATTTCATTTGATTTAGATTAAAACAGTTTTATTTGTTTAACAACAATTAAATATATAGTTTCAGTAATCCTATATATCATTTTAATTGCCTTATCATAAATCCTGTCACCATATTTATTTCAGTTTATTTCTCCCCAAATATTTTTACAAATAACAATCTTTTGTTTAAAACTCATCTATATTTACGTTGATGGATTCCATTTTTTTTCATGCAAACCCTCTCATGCTTTTGTATTTCCCAATCAATGTGTAAAAAGTAAAAAAAAAGAGAAAAAACAAAACAAAAAACAAGAACAGCTTATTTCTCCATCCACATTCTAAATGTTCTTACAGATAACAATCATTTCAACATTCAACTATATTTACATTTGTGAATTTAATTCTGTTTTTCCATATAGACCCTCTTATGCTTTTATATTTCTTAATAAACAGAGAAAGAAAAAGAGAAAAAAAGACAAAAAAGCTAAGAATATATTTAATCTATTTAAACTTTAAACATTCCCTTCAATATTTCTAATCATCTAGTCCTCTAAAACTCATTTAAAATACATCTTTTATATTTTACTAATGTTTAAATCATTTCAGCTTAGAAGAATAAAACAAAAAAGGAAAAGGAAAAAAAGACACAATTATATTAATTAAGAGGAAGAAAAGAAAAAAAAATCCCTCTAAAAGTAGTATATTTCAAGATATTCCCATTTCTTAGCCATATTCAAACAAATGTCTCTTTTTGAAGTATTCTTTCTGGTATATTCCGTCTCTTTCCCCGTTGTTTAGACGTATTAAGGTATTTCCCATTTGAATTAAGTCATGAATTAAGTCTGGTTCCTGGTGGACAACCAGACCCGATCCCCCACCGATAGTGGAGGCGTATCCCGTCTTGACCGATCAGCAAACCTTTTGTAATCGGCCTTGGCCTTCTCTAACTGACGTCGCACCAATCGATGGATCGCCTGTAACTCTGCCATGAAGTCGTTCGCTGCCGGCTCCGGTGAGTCCACGGGAGAAAGGGGGAAAAACCGGGGGTGATAACCCACATTGGCGAAGAACGGTGTCATCTGTGTGGAGGTGTGCTGCGAATTGTTAAATGCAAACTCAGCTATGGCCAGATAGTCCACCCAATTGTTTTGCTGCAGATTGACGTAGCAGCGCAGATATTGTTCCAGGATACCGATGACCTTATCGGTTCCCCCGTCAGTTTGAGGATGATGCGCGGACGAGAGGCAAATCTTGATATCCAACGCATGCATCAACTCCTGCCAGAAGCGGGCTGTAAACTGGGCCCCCCTATCAGAGACGACTCTATCAGGGAGGCCGTGCAGCCGAAACACCTGCTGAATGAACATACGACTAGTGGCGCGGGCTGACGGTAAGCCGCGACAGGGGATGAAGTGCGCCATCTTGGTCAGCATGTCCACCACCACATACACTGTCGTAAAACCAGAGGATGGGGGTAAATCCATCAGGAAGTCCATGGACACAGCCCCCCAGGGTCTTTTGGGTGTTGGCAAGGGCTGCAGTAATCCAGGCGGGGCCCCTGTCGCTGACTTGGCCTGCCTGCATGGGATGCAGGAGGTGACATAGGACTGGACATCGTGTCGGACTCGGGGCCACCAGAAGGTACGGGAGACCAGGTTCAGGGTCTTGAACAGGCCAAAATGCCCCGCTGCCGGGTTATCGTGACACTGGCTGAGGATGAGTCCCCTGAGTGGCCCTCCTGGAACATAGAGCCGGTCACGATAGTACAAGAGTCCATCTGTGACCGTCCAAGGAGAATCTGGCCCCACCTCCTCCTTCCGCTGAGCCACCCACACCTCCTGCTGCTGTGCCTCCCGGATCCGAGCCCGTATATCAACCGGCTCCCGTACCGCAGCAAAAGACTCAACAGGGATCACTGTCCTGGGCAGAAGCTTGTCTTCCACTCGGGAATATTCGGGCTTCCTGGACAGAGCATCCACTCTTTGATTGTGCCCGCTAGGTATGTACCGAACCCGGAAGTCAAACCTCGCAAAGAAAAGAGACCACCGGATCTGGCGTTGGTTCAAATTCCGAGCGGTCTGCAGGCTTTCCAGATTCTTATGGTCCGTCCGGACCTCGATTTGATGCCGCGCTCCCTCCAGATGATGCCTCCAGGCCTCGAACGCCGCTTTGATGGCCAGCAGCTCCTTCTCCCAGATTGTATAATTGCGCTCCGAAGGGTTCAGTTTTCGTGAATGATACGCGCAAGGGAAGAGGGTACCGCTGGGCGTCGTTGCCTGGAGTAACACCGCCCCAATGGCAATGTCGGAGGCGTCCGCCTCCACGACAAACGGCCGTTGCGGGTCAGGATGCTTCAAGATGGGCTCCTTCATGAAGGCTTCCTTCAAAGTCTGGAAAGCCTGTTGTTCTGGTGCGTTCCACTGGAACCGAGTCTTCTTCTGCAGGAGCCGGGTGAGGGGGGCTGTCAAGGCAGCAAACCCAGGGATGAAAGTTCGGTAATAGTTGGCAAATCCAAGAAGTCGCTGAACATCCTTCACGCGACGCGGGGGTTGCCAACTCTGCAAAGACTCAACCTTACTCAGCTCCATGGCGATGCCCTCAGAAGAAATGCGGTGACCCAGGAAATCGATGGTCACCTGGTAGAACTGGCACTTCTCCAACTTGGCAAACAGCCGATGTTCTCGGAGTCGCTGCAGGACCTGATGGAGATGCTGATGGTGCACCTCACGCGACGGGGAGTAGATCAGGATGTCGTCCAAGTAGATCACGACAAACTGATCCAACAAATCCCGGAAAATGTCATTCATGAAATGCTGAAACACAGCGGGGGCGTTGGTCAGGACAAACGGCATCACCGTGTACTCAAAATGTCCATAGCGAGTACCAAACGCCGTCTTCCACTCATCACCCGGCCGAACCCTGACGAGGTTGTAAGCTCCATGCAGGTCCAGTTTCGTGAAGATCTTAGCCTCCCGGAGTCGGTCCAAGAGTTCGGGGATGAGGGGCAGCGGGTAACGGTTGCGCACCGTGATGGCGTTGAGTTTTCTGTAATCGCAGCAAAGCCGCAATTCGCCCCACTTCTTTTTGACGAAGAGCACGGGTGCAGACACTGGCGAGGACGAGGGCCGGATGAAACCGCGAGCCAAATTCTTCTCCAGAAAGTCCCGCAATGCAGCCAACTCGGGGTCCGACATGGAGTACAAACGCCCCACTGGGAGAGGCACATCAGGGACTAAATCAATGTTGCAGTCATAGGGCCTGTGCGGGGGTAATTGATCCGCCTCTGTCTCACTGAACACATCAGCAAAGTCGGACAGTTCGGGAGGCAAGGAAACCCCTGGGAAACCCTCCACCTGGCCGGCACAAATATGGCAGGAGTGGTCCACGCACTGCAAGCTTGGGAAGGTGACCAAGTTCTGTGACCAATAGATCTGTGGGTCATGCGCCCGGAGACACGCCAGTCCCAAGACCACGGGGAAGTGCAGATCTGAGATGATATAGAACTGGATGGCCTCCACATGGGAACTGATGGCCATACATAATGGTTGAGTGGCAGCCGTAATTGGCCCAGACAGGAGCACTCGACCATCGATAGTCTCCACTAACATGGGCGGATCCACCGGGCACTGGGGAGCAGTCCATTTGGCCACAAATGCTGAGCCCATAAAATTTGTGGTGGCCCCAGAGTCATTTAAGGCATGGACTGGAATCCCCTCTGGCTTGCTAGGAAGGATCAGACGTGCCTCCAAAATCAAATGCCGTGGAGGTCCACAGGCAGCATCGGAAATACGTCGCTCAGTGTTGTTGTGGGACGCCCGATCTATCACACCGTCTAGATCGGGCTCGGGGCGTTTCCCGACAGAAAAGTAGGGGACTTTCTCGGGGCAGACTCGGTCACTGATGCCCGCTGTCGCTTCTTTGGGCAAAAAGCAGCCAAATGCCCACGGTCCCCACAGTAAAAACACAACCCCCCCGATCGTCGTCTGTTCATTTCAGTCACCGATAGACGAGATCTGGCGGCACCCAGCTCCATTGGCTCCTCCCTTTGAACTGGGGGCTCACGCACAACAGGGGCTGCAGGGGTCTGTGGGGTGGCACGGCGACTCCTTCGCTGCTGCAACCGAGCATCGATCCGCAGGCAGAGATGGATCAGCCCATTCAGGTCTGAGGGAATATCCACACGGGCCAGCTCATCCAACATCTCCTCCGACAATCCATCCTGGAAGGCATCCACAAGCGCAGCCTCATTCCAGGCGGAATCCTGGCTAAGCAGCCAGAAATCGCTGATATAGCCCTGTAGGGGGCGTTGACCCTGCCTCAGAGCTTTCAGGCGTCGAGTAGCAGTCTGCGTCTTAATAGGGTCCTCATACATCAGACGCATATGATCACAAAACCCCACAAAGTTGTCCAACAATGGGCTAGGTTGAGCCAGCAGAGGGGGGCCCCAACGAGCTGCATCACCCAAAAGAAGGCTTAACACAAACCCCACCTTATCCCGGTCAGTGGGGAAATCAGCTGCTCTCACGCTGATAAAGAGCTGGCATTGTCCCAGGAAAGCAGGAAACAGTTCTGGAGTGCCTGTAAATTTATCCGGCATTGCAACTTGGCATTTTCTCCTGGGTGGGGGTGATGGTGGGGGTGCAGCATGAACCTGAGCTTGCAGTTGAGCCACCTGAGCTGCCAGCAAAGTGAGTTGCTGGGTGAGCTGGGCATTCTCAGCACGTAGCTGCTCCATAATATTAGTAAGGGGTGGGTGGCTGAAAGCAAACTGTTCTGTAGCAGCCTGCTACCGGCCCTGCAGAAAAGGCAACCCCTTTACAAATGGCAAGAGGCTGGATTTACGTCTGCCAAATTTATTACTACAAAAAACAAACAAGACACGAACCAAGATACAGGAGCTTTGAAACACTATCTGAGCGGTTGCTTTCAGCAAACCAGCCCTCCCCACACATTCCCTCTATAAAGAGTTCAGGGCGTGGCCTCTCTCTGCCTCCTTCTGAGAAGCCCCACAGCCTTCCTCTGTTTACTCCTACTTGACTGCCTCCTGCGTCGGGCGTCCTTGAACAGGGCCAGCTGTGGGTCATCTTCATCCACACTGTCAGGCTCACACAGCTGGGTCTCCATGGTGACCAAGTGGGAGGGGCCTGCCTGAGGGCTATCATCAGCAAGATCTTCAACCCCCTCAGCAAGGTCTTCAACACCCCCCTCCTCCTCTGAGTCGTCCGACCCAACTGCCGAACCCACAGGCTGACCCTATATCACAACAGAAGGCTAAGCTTGTAAGCCGCCCTGAGTCTTCGGAGAAGGGCGAGATATAAATGGTATTAAAAATAAAATAAATAAAAATAAAATAAAAATAAAAATAAAATAATCCTGATGACCCCAGGGTAAAGAAAATAAAGCGAGAACTCCTCACTGATCAATGGTTTAAAGACAATCAGACATCCCTAACATGCAGGGATGTCTGGCTTACAAGGGGGGGAAATTGTACTTGCCTGAAGCTCTTCATCTTAATGCCCTCAAACACAGCCATGATGTCAAACAGGCTGGACATTTTGGATATCTAAAAACTCTACATCTCACTTGCCGGCAATTTTGGTGGCTGGGACTAAAACAAGACATAGAAAACTATGTCAAGTGCTCTACTGTATGTGCCACCATGAAAAGAATCCCAGGAAAGACCCCTGGGTTACTGCAACCGGTGGCCGAACCTTCTCAAACATAGGAAGAAATAGCTATGGACTTTATAGTAGACCTACCCGACAGTAGAGGAAATACTGTGATTTGCACCGTGATAGACCTATTTTCAAAACAGGCTCACTTTATCGCCTGCAAAGGACTTCCATCGAAGGTGGCCTTAAAAAAGACTTTTGAGACCTACCAAAAGCAAGCTGACAAAAAAAGAGCTCCCCAAAGAACATTCCAAGTTGGGGAAAAGGTCTATTTGTTGACCAAATACTTACACCTTAAACTACCCAATAAGAAATTGGGACTGAAATTCTTGGGGCCTTTCCCCATTGTGAAAATCATCAACCCGGTCACAGTAAAATTGAAACTACCCAGACTTTTGGGAAAAATTCACCCGGTGTTCCATTGTAGCTTGCTGAAACCTTTTCGAACCTCCACTTTAAGACCTGCCCCTAAGAAAGCACCTGGACCCCTCGTGGTAGCAGGTCAGACCCATTATGTAGTGAAACGTATTCTTGACTCTAGAATCTTTAAGGGAAAATTGCAATACCTAGTACAATGGAAGGGATACCCATTGTCTGAAGCCATTTGGGTGAAATCTACTGATGTGAAAGCTGACAGACTTATCAGAAGGTTTTATGAGAAACACCCCAACAAACCAAAAGCCAGTTCCTAACTTGTGTTTTGTTTACATTACAGGATCTGTCCTTTTTGTAAGGAGGGCCGGATGTCAATGCTGCTAACATCGAATGTTATTGCTTGACAAGAGATGAAGAAGTAGCCATTTCATATCTTAAACTTGTGTATTGCTTTAAGACATTTAGTTTAAGGTTGGGAGGGGGGACGAGTAGGATTGCACCTTTCAAGGCCAACTCTAACTAAGAAGATAAGACCTTGGCACGTTTTCTAACGGAAGGGAAACTGATTCTTTAAATTAATTGGAGAATATGATTAATGACAAAATTAGAAAGGTGGGGAATTGTGTTTTAATATATTGTGCAAGGGGCGGAGATTTCAGATTCCAGCTTCCTTCGAGCAAGCATTTGCCGGTGTATTAGGCTAATAAAGGACTTTTAAGGTAAACAATGCCTCAGAGTCACTTGAAAAGCCCATATGTCAGAAACTTGACAAAAACTTGATCTGTGAAGATGACATGGGAAATTATTTTAAGTATCTAAATGTAACTGATTTTGAACCTTGATATATCTACGTAGGAATCCTAGATAACAGCCTACATGCTAGTTTAATAATGAGAAGCTGTGAAGATCAGTATGTAGACATTCTCAAACCGTTTGAGGTCTGGACAGACCATAAAAACCTTGAGGCCTTGCAGACACTGTGGCGCCTATTCCTGAAACATGTTCGGTGGGCACAATACTTTCAACGGTTTCACTTTTGGCTGAAATATGTGCCAGGGGGTAGCAACTTCTTAGCAGATGCTCTGTCACATATGCCCTAGCGTAATAACCAGCGGGAGGAGGTAGTACAGGCCATTATGCCTCCCTTCAAGCACTTGGCCACTCAGGCAGCTCAGGCCGCTCAGGCCATGTGAAAACCAGCGGATGACCTGGTCCAGGAGCTGCACAGAGTGAGCCAAGGTGACCCCTAGCTTCTGGGACATCAGGCCCTCCTAACTCAGAGGGAGGAGTTGGCGTGGAAGGGTAACAGGTTCTACGTCCCACAAGCATTAAGGCCTCAGGTGCTACAGAAGTGCCATGAGGTTAAACAGGCTGGTCACTTTGGGTTCCTCAAAACCCTGCACCTGGTGAGGCACCATTTCTGGTAGCCTTGGATGAAGGCAGACATAGAAGCATATGTACGGGACTGCCTCGTGTGTGCTATCATAAATCCTCGTACAGGGAGGCCACCTGGGTTGTTGCTATGGATGCACGGTCATATGGACAGTGCTCGATCTATTTTCCAAGCAGGCCCATTTTGTTCCATGCAAAGGGTTACCATCTGCTTGGACGTTAGCCAAAATGTTCATCACACAGGTGTACTGCCTGCATGGGGTACCCCGATGAATAATATCAGACCAGGGACTCCAGTTCACCTTCTTTGGGGGAAGGTGCACCCGGTATTCCACTGCAGTTTACTGAAGCCGGTGGAAGGGTCCTCTTTTCGGTCCATCAGGCAGACACCAGGTAATGTTGCAGGGAACCATTATGAGATCCACGAGGTGCTAGACTCCCAAATCCGCTGGGGTCGCTTACAGTACCTGTTATGGTGGAAGGGGTACCCTGTCACGGACATGTCATGTGTGGGAGAAGTGGACATAAAAGCCCGTTTGCTGAGGCTATTCCATCGATGGAATCCCCGTAAGCCAGGAGGAGGGTTAGCTGCATCGTCCACCATAGTTTATGACTAATCGCACATCTCTCCTTGCCTTCCAGGTGAAGCCCTGGTAGAGGGGGCTGCCTGTCAAGCCTCTGTGGGCTTGCCACTAATGGGAGGGGGGAGGAGGGGACAAGACCATCGGACGGGGACATCCGGAGGCAATGGACAGGACCAGCAACTGAGATGGCAGCGACAGCCCCTTCCCTCCATTACCTGAATGCTGGAAGGGAGAACATGGGGAGCGCAGCTACATGGCCGTCAGCTCCACGGCCATCCCGCCAAACAGATGATCGGCGTGAAGAAGTGGCAGGAAGCTGGAATCTTGCCTCGCGTCCCAGCCTGGCTGCTCTTACTGGCATGCATGCCAGATGCTGGCTAGGTGGGGGGGCAGTCAGGAGGCACGTAGTTAGAGCCCTGGGAGGCGGTTGCTCCCAGCGCTAACTTTGGTTGCTGTTTCTTTGGATACCGCATGCCAGAGCATTCCGTCAATAAACCAACCACCTGTAAACTCAGCGGCTTCTTTCTTGTTGGAGCCAGGGGTGTGGCAGGGACTTCTGACAGACATGTTTGAAATTTTAACTCTTTTAAATACATAAGGATTTAACATATTTTGTCTGATGAACCCTGCTTGCAGGGCATTTTTTTTATTAAACAGAGGTTCTATTTCATGAAATTCCTCCATCTAAATCTGCTTTATAATTATGAGAGTTATAAAGGAATTTTCAAGGTTAAAAAAACACCACAAAACAGCTATTTAAAACTGAGATTTCATAAAAAAAACTTGTTGCTCACTTGTTTTCATTCCAAGAATCATTCCCAACATATTGGCTTCTAATTCTCATTATCCAAACCAAAATGAAGGGTATCAAATGTGGAGCTGCTGTAAATGTGTGTTGCTGGGCTGACAGCTCAGGCTCCTCCCCTCCTTAGCCAAGTATATATTACAATCTTAGGATAATTTTGTTCAGATTATTTGTAGGAAAAAGGACTTCTTGGATGAGAAGCAAAACATCTTCAAAGAAAAACAAGAAAGTCCAGTTCCCTCGTGGAAAAGCATCTTTGGGATAACTATTTGGGAAAAGGTGGAGATCAGCTCAGGAAGCATTATTCTAAATTCACCATCTTAATATATTTCGTTAGGCAGCTTTCAACTAAGAAACATGCCTACTGTATAACGATGAAAGTCTACCTTTTGGAATTGTCATAAGAACCACTGTGTAATATACACGTTGATCTATACATAACTTTTTCTTCAAACCAGGAATTCACTTTCAGGTGCCTCTGGAAATGCAAATGTAGATTTATAGGCCACAAACTAAGTCTTCAAGATATAGAAAAGTGTTTGTGCAACATTACTGGAAAAGAATGTATTGTAATGAATGGCCCTGATATGAAAAAAGTATTCTGCACATACAAATAATATGGCCAAGAAGTGGGAAAATAATTTCACCTCACTAAATTATCTAGTTCATTTATTTTAATACATTTATGTTAGGCTGTT
This sequence comes from Vipera ursinii, assembly GCF_947247035.1. Taxonomy (NCBI): domain Eukaryota; kingdom Metazoa; phylum Chordata; class Lepidosauria; order Squamata; family Viperidae; genus Vipera; species Vipera ursinii. Next base: position 38,068,911 of record NC_139522.1, read on the forward strand.
TTACATAAGAACTATCAGAAAAAAAGACCCTCTCTGGACAAAGAAGTTTTTTGGAGGAAACATCAAAACGTCTTGCTTTTACTCTGAAGCAGTCAAGACTCACCTGAAAATAGCGAACCAAATGAGTTGTGACTAAATGGTCTGAGATTCTAAAATATAGCAACGTGACAAGTGTTAGTCTACTTGAGGACCACTTGTAACATATTCATTAAACTCCATAATGCCTCTAGAGTTTTATTTTTAAGCCTCAATTAAATTAATGGAAGTTACTTGTAAAGAAAAGAGACATGCAAAAAGGCTGCAGTGCAAAGAGGGGTAATGTGGAACGAGAAAAATGACTTTTAGTTTAGTAACTGATGGCGCCAAACCCATGAGGCCTCCAGTGTCTACTGATGTGTGCTATCGATTCTCCTCTCTTCCTCCTGCAAAGCCTCCCAGGCACCTTCCCTGCTGGCTGTTCCAACAGAAGGTACCTCCTTTGAGAAAAGGGAACACTTGGTAGGAGATCCTGAGGGTTCCCAATTCTCCAGAGACACAAGTCACTTTTTCATAGCCGGGGCTCTTCCCCTCTTCCCAGGCCTCTAGGCTGCACTCCTTGTTCACCCAGCCACAGCCCTTGCAGCTCCGTTCCCCATAAGAGCCTTTTGCTCTAACCGCTTGTCTTTTGGATCACTTCACTAATTGTGGCCCTTAGTCTCTTTACTTTACACTCACCCTAAGGTCCTTAAATCCCTCCATAGTTAATACCTCACCTCACGACAGCAACACCTAGGGCACTGAAACGAAAGAAGTGGTGGAGGGCCAACCCACCATAATGGCCTGCACCACTCTCCTTCACCCCAACCTCACCCTTGCTTTCCTCACTTTTTCTTAATTGTTTACTCTTTTTAAAATATATTTTATTAATTTTTTACAATAACAATCTTTAGTGCTCAGTGAACAATGTGTTGTCTGGGTTCATATATTTAAAAACAATCAATAATAATAAATTTCTATAATTGATCAATATGTTAGTTGATAATATATTTCCTTGATCCTCTCTTCTTCCAGTAATATTCTCCTTTTGTCTACATTAAAAATATTATTCTTAATACTTTCAATACATAGAGTTGGGTATAAACATTTCTCTAGTATTTGTACATATAACAATAACATCAACATATAACATCTTTTCTAATCAGCTTATGTTTCAATTGTATTTATAGAAGTCATCTTATTAAGTCATTATATGTCCTGTTTTCAAGATTCTTATTTAAGCTTAATTTTCCCTCAGTATTGAAACCACTCTTATCAGCCATAATTTTCTCAAAATTCATTACCTTTGAATATCCAAACTTTTCATTCAAAGACACTGTCTCAATATTTTTACATTTCATATATTATAAAAGTATTATACTACTTATATATCTTATCCGTCTTACTATAGGGCCCCTTTATGTCCAAGTTTTGTCTATGCCAGGGCTTTTCAGCCAGTGGTACGGGTACCACCTGTAGTACATTGGCACCTATCAGGTGGCATGTGACCATCCTAGAAAAGTGGTAGCGGGGGAGGGGAATGAGCTGAATCGGTGGCAGCACCGCATAAGCCTGAGCGAGAGATGGCTGGAGCTGCAGGGCAGTCAGGGCTCAGCAGAAGCACCAGGATCAGCACCAGGCTCCAGCTGGAGCTCGGTGCTGATCCTGGTGCTTCTGCTGAGCGCAGAAGAAGTGCTGATCAGCTGGAATGTTGCAGCATCTACAGGGTCTTACGATTTACATTCAGATGCTTGGCAACTGATTCCTATTTATGACGGTCACAGTCCTGGAAGGTAAAACATCTCTTTTATTTCCTTTGTTGTAGCAAAATTTTGCGGATTTTCTTTTATTTGTATTAAGTTGTAGTTCTCTTCATTTGTAGCTTCCATATTTAAGTCATTTTCTTCTGAATTGTATTCTATTGTCTGATTTGTTCATTCTTTATCGTCATTTTTTGAGCGTTGTTTAATTGTGAGTTCAGGTTAGATCCAACATATGCTGGATCATGGAGAAAGCTAGGGAGTTCCAGAAAAACATCTACTTCTGCTTCATTGACTATGCTAAAGCCTTTGATTGTGTGGATCATAACAAACTGGCAAGTTTATTTATTTATTTATTTTATTTTAATTCCATTTATATCCCGCCCTTCTCCGAAGACTCAGGGCGGCTTACAAGCTTAGCAGTAGCCTTCATTCTATGTATATACCTGCTTATTAGGGCTTTCACACACACCCCAAGCGGCATTATTACAAAGTCAGCTTATTGCCCCCAATAATCTGGGTCCTCATTTTACCTACCTCGGAAGGATGGAAGGCTGAGTCAACCTTGAGCCTGGTGGGATGTGAACCTGCACTAATTGCAGGCAGCTGGTGTTACTTAAGGAGGCATTAGCCCACTGCTCCACCAAGGCCCACTGCTCCACCAAGTTCTTAAAGAGATGGGCGTACCAGACCATCTTATTTGTCTCTTGAGAAACCTACATGTGGGCCAAGAAGCAACAGTGAGAACTGGACACGGAACCACTGACTGGTTCAAAATTGGGAAAGGAGTCCGGCAAGGCTGTATACTGTCACCCTGCCTATTTAACTTATATGCAGAGCACATCATGAGAAAGGCAGGGCTAGATGAATCAAAAGTTGGAATTAAGATTGCTGGAAGAAATATCAACAACCTAAAATATGCAGATGATACCACTCTAATGGCAGAAAGTGAAGAAGAACTAAAGAGCCTCTTGTTGCGGGTGAAAAAGGAGAGTGCAAAACTTGGGTTGAAACTTAACTTTAAGAAAACCAAGATCATGGCATCCGGCCCTCTCAATTCCTGGCAAATAGATGGGGAAGAAATGGAGGTAGTGACAGATTTTATTTTCCTGGGCTCCAAGATCACTGCAGATGGGGACTGTAGCCAAGAAATTAAAAGACGCTTGCTCCTGGGGAGGAAAGCCATGGCAAATCTAGACAGCACACTAAAAAGCAGAGACATCACCCTGTCAACAAAAGTGCGTATAGTCAAGTCTATGGTCTTCCCAGTTGCAATGTATGGCAGTGAAAGCTGGACCATAAAAAAGGCTGAGCGCCAAAGAATTGAGGCCTTTGAACTGTGGTGCTGGAGAAGACTCCTGCGAGTCTCTTGGACTGCAAGGCGATCAAACCGGTCAGTCCTAGAGGAGATCAACCCTGACTGCTCTTTAGAAGGCCAGATCCTGAAGCTAAAACTCAAATACTTTGGCCACCTAATGAAAAGGAAGGACTCACTGGAGAAGAGCCTAATGCTGGGAAAGATTGAGGACAATAGAAGAAGGGGACGACAGAGAATGAGGTGGCTGGATGGAGTCACTGAAGCAGTAGGTGTGAGCTTAAATGGACTCCAGAAGATGGTAGAGGACAGGAAGGCCTGGAGGAACATTGTCCATAGGGTCGTGATGGGTCGGACACAACTTCGCAGCTAACAACAACAGGTTAGAGATATGTTCATTTATGTTATCAAAGTTGTTTTTAATCTCATCATGATTTAAGACAATTGTCATTTGAATCTGTTGCAGCATTACATATATTTTCTCCTGGAATGTATTTGCTTTGTCTTGAGTCATTGTTCCTGCAGATCTCTGATGTTCCATGCTGGGGTCTTCAGCAGGAGGTGTTAGGTGTAGTTTTCTGTCACTTTTAGATAAATATACAGCATCCATTTTGTCTACCTCCTCTAAGTTGGGCAGGGGTAGGGGCCGTCAACATAAATAGTTATAGTTATAGTTATAGTTTATTTGATTTATATACCGCCCTTCTCCTTGGTAGGGACTCAGGGCGGTTCACAGGGCATATATAAAAAGAAAGACAATACAAAAATTAAAAAAAGGATTAAACCCATGCCCAATTAAAAACAGTAATACAAATTTAAAAAACAATTAAAAACCCATAATCCCCCATCAGGCCAGACCAGCTAATTCGAACAGGTGGGTCTTCAGGCCCCGACGGAAAGTTCGGAGGTCTGGTGCCATCCGGAGCTCCACCGGCAGTTGATTCCATAATGCCGGAGCACCCACAGAGAAGGCCCTCCCCCTGGGAGGTGAGGGAGGATCCCTTGCAGGGTCGTGCCCCCACCAATGTAACAAGAGGCCCCTGATTTTGTTTTTATCAAAAATTTTTACGGGGTTGGGGAGGGGGGTGGGTGATAGGGGTTGTTTGGCTTTGGGGGGCGGCCAATCAACCATAGTTCAGGCCAGACTTGGGTCTGACCGCGCGGGGGGAGAACGAGGGGTCGTTGTCTCCGGGGCTCATGAGCGGGTCGTGGGATTACCAATTCCCACGACGGGGAATGGCAGCAGGCGGATAGACAGGGGGCCATATCGTTACCGGGAGCGCCGTCTCCGCTATTTGCAAGCGGTGGGGTGCTCCGACCCTCTGCTTCTTTCCCGAGGTTCCGGGAGCGAGGATGTGCAGCCTCCTGAGCTCCGGCTGGTGTACCTGAACGCCAGGTCCGTGGTCAACAAAGCTCCCCTTATTAGGGATTTAGTTGAGGGTGAGCATGCGGACCTGGCTTGCATCACGGAGACTTGGTTGGGCCCAGAGGGTGGGGTCCCTTTGGTTGATCTTTGCCCACCAGGCTTCCGGGTGCTACACCAGCCTCGAGCTCAGGGTAGGGGTGGGGGAGTGGCGGTGATGGTTAGGGAGACCTTATGTCCGCGGGAGACCACCGTTCCTCAGATAGTCGGGTGTGAGTCTCTCTTTATGAGATTTGGCTCTGGGGCGCAGTTGGGCTTGCTGCTCGTGTACATTTCGCCTAGTCGCGTAGCGGCAGCCCTGCCCGAGCTGCTCGATGTCCTCTCAGGGTTGGTGGTTGAGTTCCCCAAACTTATAGTTTTGGGAGACGTCAACCTACCATCCCTGGGAGGTTCATCTGAGCTTGCTCGGGAGTTCATGGCTTCCATGACGGCCATGGACCTGACGCAGGTAATTTCTGAGCCAACTCATGAGGGAGGCCACACCCTTGACCTGATTTTCTTATCTGGACGGTGGTTGGATGATCTTGGTGGGGGCTTTCCACTTACTATGCCCCTGTCATGGACCGATCATCACCTCCTGCGGCTGGTCTTCCATTTTGCCACCCCTCGCCGTGGAGGTACGGAGCCAACTAGATGGTACCGCCCCAGACGCCTAATGGATCCTGAGAGATTCCAAGCGGCGCTGGGGTCTCCACCTGCCTCCATTGCTCACAGCTCGGCGGATGCCTTAGTGGAAGCCTGGGAAAGGGCAGCCACTGAGGCACTCGACCGGGTTGTACCCTTGCGGCCCCTGACCCGGCGCAGATCCCAGCGAGCTCCATGGTTCTCCGCGGAGCTCCGGGAGATGAAGCGGCGGAAACGGGGCCTAGAGAGCTGCTGGAGGTCCAGCCGATCTGAACCCGACCGATTGCGGTTAAGAACCTACATTAGGTCTTATCTCGCTGCGATGAGGGAGGCGAGGTGTAATTACTTCTCCACCCTCATCGCGTCCGCAGACAATCGCCCGGCCGCCTTGTTTAGGGTGACTCGCTCCCTTCTTAATCAGGAGGTGAGGGAGGATCCCTTGCAGGGTCGTGCCGAGGAGTTTGGTCAACATCTGTCGGATAAAATCGCTCGGATTCGGACCGGTTTGGACTCCAGCTGGGCAGAGTCTGACAATCAGGACACGGGCGGTCTTGTCAATGTTATCTGGGAGGAGTTCGATTCTGTGACCCCTGATGAAGTGGACAGGATTATGGGGAAGCTGAGTTCCACCACATGCTTATTGGACCCGTGCCCTTCTTGGCTGGTTTACGCAGCTAGGGAGAGGACACGAGGCTGGCTCCAGGCGGTTATATCTGCTTCTTTGAGTGAGGGTTATTTCCCCACCGTCTTGAAGGAGGCGGTGGTGAGACCTCTCCTCAAGAAGCCTGCCTTGGACCCAGCTGTATTGAACAACTTCCGTCCAGTCTCCAACCTTCGCTTTCTTGCGAAGGTTGTTGAGAGTGTGGTGGCGCATCAGCTCCCTCTGGTCCTGGATGAAGCGGATTATCTGAACCCTTACCAATCGGGTTTCAGGCCCGGGCACAGCACGGAGACGGCATTGGTCGCTCTGGTGAATGATCTCTGGAGGGCTCGGGATAGGGGGTATTCCTCTGTCCTAGTCCTATTAGACCTCTCGGCGGCTTTTGATACCATCGACCATGGTATCCTGCTGCAGCGTCTCAGGGGATTGGGAGTGGGAGGCACGGTTTTTCAGTGGTTCTCCTCCTATCTCCTGGGACGCTCGCAGTCGGTGTTGGCAGGGGGGCAGAGGTCGACCCCTAGGACTCTCGCTTGTGGAGTTCCTCAGGGGTCGGTCCTCTCGCCTCTCCTGTTCAACATCTATATGAAGCCGCTGGGTGAGATCATTCGTGGTTTTGGAGTTGGGTATCATCAATATGCTGATGATACCCAACTTTTTATTTCGACCCCAAACCACCCCAGTGATGCCCTCGCTGTGATGTCCCGTTGCCTGGAGGCGGTTCGGGTCTGGATGGGGAGGAACAGACTTCAACTCAACCCTGACAAGACTGAGTGGCTGTACATTCCGGCTTCCCGAGACACCTGGGATGTTCCACCTCTTTCTATGGGGGGTGAGCTTTTACCCCCTGTGGATAGGGCTCGCAACTTGGGAGTCCTCCTAGATTCACGACTCACTTTGGAGGATCACATAGTGGCCGTGACTAGGGGGGCTTTTGCCCAGGTTCGCCTGGTGCGCCAGTTGCGGCCCTATCTGGATCGGGAGGCCTTGTGTACGGTCACTCATGCGCTCGTGACCTCTCGCCTAGACTACTGTAACGCTCTCTACATGGGACTTCCCTTGAAGACTACTCGGAGGCTCCAACTGGTACAGAATGCGGCCGCGAGAGTTGTCTTGGGAGTTTCCCGGTACTCCCATGTTACACCTTTGCTCCGTGAGCTGCATTGGTTGCCAGTTGTCTTCCGGGTAAGGTTCAAGGTTTTGGTTATGATCTTTAAGTCCCTACATGGCATGGGTCCGCGATACCTCGAGGACCACCTGCTGCCGGCGTCGACTCCCCTCCGCCCTGTGCGCGCCCACAGAGAGGGCCTCCTGAGGGTGCCTCCTGTCAAGGAATGTCGACTGGTGGCCCCCAGGGGGAGGGCCTTCTCTGTGGGTGCTCCGGCGTTATGGAATCAACTGCCGGTCGAGCTCCGGATGGCATCAGACCTCCGATCCTTCCGTCGCGGGTTGAAGACCCATTTATTTGAACTAGCGGGTCTGGCCTGATGGGGGTACTTGGGTTTTTTATTGGTTTGTTTTAGTATTCTGGTTTTAACTTGGGCATTAATTTAATTATTTTTTAATGTTTGTATTGGTGTTTATATTTATGCCCTGTGAACCGCCCTGAGTCCCTTTGGGAGAAGGGCGGTATAAAAATCTCAATAAATTAAATTAAGTAGTTTTTCACCAGTACCATAGTCTCTTTAATTAGTTTTATCAATCAAGCCCATCTTAAAATCCAAACAACCAAATCTTGTGTAGTTCTTATCTTTATATATGGTTTTTGTAAACCAATATGTTTCCAATTATCAAAGCACCACTGAAAACAGTATTTTGTAACAGTTCTTCTTTTCAGGGGTCTTATGATTATCAGCCAGCTAAGATTTCAGTCCAAAGTGTTTAACCACCTGAAAACTTTCCAGTAACTTCCCCTTTAGAAGATTAACCAAAGGCCAAGGTTTTTCTTTCTTTGTAAGCAGTTCTTAAACTTAAAAATGCAGCTCAGTGTGTTTATAATCCCAATGTCAACGCTGCTAACATTGGATGTTCTTGCTTTGACAACATATGGAGATGCAGCCTTTTTCTTTCTCATGCTTTACTCTTAGAATTAGAGTTAGAATTAGATGATACTGGAGGGGGGAGGAGGAGGAATGTGATGGGAGTTATTTAGACATAACAATATCGTAATAGTGTGTGAACTCAGGGTTTTTGAAATAAGAGATGATAAGAAATGGTGGGTTGGAGAACTGGAGTGAAAGCCTGCATTTCAAACTAATTGGAGAATGTGATTTATGACTGTTAATTAGAGGAGGGAATTGTGTTTGATACTATGTGCTAAGGTGAGGGGAATTCAGATTTTGGCTTCGCTTATGTATGTGCCGATGCTATGCTGCTCGAATAAAGATTCTTTAAGGTAAACAATCCCTCAAAGTTCTTTGAAGAGCTTCATCTGTCAGAACCATGACACCCAGAAGGTCAGCAATTTCTAAACATATATCATTTCACTCTGTAGTAGTTAGCCCAATGCTTTGTTCCCAGCTGTTTTTTGCTATTTCTGGGGATCTTGCCAAATTCTGAGTCAATGCAGCTATAGTTTTCTCTAATCCTCCACTAGGTGTCAGTAGCTGTTCATTTTCCAGCTTTTAAAGCAAAAAATTATTATTATCATTATTGATCATCGCACAGTCAGCCAGATGTTCAGACTGGATTTGGCATTTTTGTCTTCCTATTGAGTCCTTACCAAGGACCTGGGATAGGCAGATGTGGATGTTTGATGGTATTACAGATATCATTGCAGGATGGAAGCAGTTCCTAGTAAGGCTGCCTTTTGCAACAGACTAATAACGAATTTGTAAATGCCAATGGTGTTCAAGTGGTGCTCCAGTTGTTTTGGGATTGCACCCAAGGCGCCTATTACTATTGGTACTACCCTTGCTTGCCTTTGCCACAGTCTTTCTATTTCTATTTGTAGGTCTTTGTATTTTGTTATCTTCTCCAGTTGTTTCTTGTTTATTCTGCTGTCTCCAGGCACTGCCACATCCACCATCCAGACTTTTTTGTCTTTCTTATTGACAATTGTTAAGTCCGGGGTGTTATTTTGTTGTTGTTGTTGTCATTATTATCATTATCATTATTTCATCAATACTTTTTCAGATATGGAGTTTTAACAGTTTTCTTAGTTTTCAAATTTATCCAGACTGTAGTATTTTTAACCTTATTTCAATATATTTTTGTTCCCCATAAGAGTTTAATTTGCCGCTTCCGTCTATGGGAGGGTGGGCGTGTAGTCCCCTCCCTTCTCACTTTGGGAGGATTTCTGCTTCTTGGGAATCTTTTCCAGGAAATCAGATACAAAATAGGAGAGAGAAGATTGAATTCCTCACCCAGTTTCAAGCACACTGCTAACCATTGTTCTTTGAACTTCAGCCTTTGAACTTTGGCTACAAGTAGCTTGGGCTGGTCACTGAGGTATGGCCAGCCTTTCTCCTGTTGGGTTAGAGGGCTTTCCCCAGATCGAGTGGGACGACCGCCATCATTCCACAATCGTCGGGCCCCCCATCTTTCTTCCTCGCCTCTCTGGGGCAACTTTAGACCCATTTAGGGTCCCCTGGCAGGGTGAAACTAGCTATGGGTTGCAGAGCTCTGCAATCCATTGGCCGTGCGCTATGGAGCAAAACTGGAAGTCTTAATTGTTTACTTTCTATTACACCCTTATGTCTGACTTTTAAAAGATATATCGAGGAAGACAGGGGACGTTTTGGGTAAGTAAAAATATATCCTTCCCTTAAATGAGGGGGTGAATGGTATGAGCCAAAGTCTCAAGGCGGTTGCGCACATCTATTGGTATGTTAGCACAGGGCAGACAGTTGTGGGAGAAATTTTGTTTGTATCACGAGCATGCGCAAACCGTTTTGTGCATGCTCATATTTGCTGTGATGCTCATGCAAATAGCAATTTGCTGCACTATCGGGATATGAATGCTTAAATTACCTCCTTTTAAAAAAAGCAATCTAGGATTTCCTCGTAGCTTTCATTAGCTACCAGTAACCTCCCCCCCTCAGTTTTCTTCATTTTTAGGAGGTCGCCTTAATAATCGGAAAAGTGATTTCATGTTTTTCTGAATTACGTTTTGCATAAGAGACTTTTTAAAATGTGTAAAATGGGCTGGAAATTTGCTCTGCAAAGGCCAGCACTTTTTCTACATATTAATGGAGGGTGGGGTGAGGGTGTACTGCGGTTGAGAAAAATAAGGCCCATTCTTGCTCTCTGATCAGAAGACAAGCTGAAGAATTGGATTGAATTCTCCATTCAAAATATTCTTACTAATATTCTATTTAAGCAGCTTGGTCCAAGCCCAGGCCTAACATTAATTGATTGAAAGCTTTTTGTCTCATTGATGAATAGCTGATCTCAGATGCACTGAGGTAAAACACACACACACACACACACACACACACACACACACTCTTAGTTTTTATAGGAGTAGGAATAGGGTGGGGGTGGGGTTGGGGTTGGGATTTGGGTTGGGGTTAGGGTTTTAACAAATAACATTTTCAATATTTAGCAAACAGCATAATGTCTGGGTTCATGTGTTTAAAGAAAAAAACGGGCTTCCGGTTTGTGCGCGCGGTGCTTGTGGACATGCAGGAAGAGCTCTGTCTCCCTGCCGTCCGATCTTTCATCCTTGGAGGACCCTGAAAAGGGTTGAAAGTTGCCCTGGAGGGGCGACCACCGCAAGGAGGCCCTCCCTGTGATCACAGAAGGGTGGCAGACCCTCCGCTCGAATCCGGAGCAGCTCCTTTGGCCCGAAGAAGAAGAGATCGGCTATTAAGATGGCCGATCATTAAGCCATTCCCTGCCGAAAGCCCAAAGCACCATCTAGCACAATGAAGCAATCTGGAGGACCTGGGCGAGACCTTACCTTTCTTATTCCCCTAACTACTTTCCTGTGGCACTTTTCCAAAAATTTCCTCCCCTTATTTTGAAAGACCGGCAACTGCATACTTGGGGAATAAACTTTAAAGCCTTAAAGCTGTGGTGGCAAACCTATGGCACGTGTGCCACAGGTGGCACACAGAGCCCTCTCTGTGTGCATGCGCCCCGTGGCCCAAGTCCTAGGCCTTCAGCTGGGTTTTATAGGCCTCCGCCACCATGTGCAAAAAAAGGTTTCAATCAATCAATCAATTTCAACTTCTCATGGAAAAAAAAGATCTCACAAAGTTGGAATTGATTGATTGAACTTTTTAGTCCCACCCAGTCTGCTGTTACCACCATAGCTATGCCCACCCAATGGGCCATGCCCACCCAATGGGCCATACCCACCCAATGGGCCACACCCACCCAATGGGCCACGCCCACTCGGCACCCGACAATACATAAGTGGGTTTTGGGTTGCAGTTTCGGCACTCAGTCTCTAAAAGGGTTGCCATCACTGCCTTAAAGCCTTAAAAGAAATCAAATGGCTAAGCTAAAAAATTAAGCAACCTTATTTATACCTATTAAAAAGCTTTTATTTTTGTGGGGATCTACCACCCTATTTTCTGCTTAAGCTGTGAATTAAGGGGGGGGGGAAATGGACTAATTGAATAAAAGCTTCATATTAATCTGGAAAAAGATTTTACATCTTATTCTATATGCTACTGATGACATCTTGTGGCGAAACATGGTATAGCAAGTAAACCTTTTTTTATTGTGAGAGCTGACTGTTTTGAAACGCTGTGGCTTGAAACGCCCGATCAGCTGATTTTCGGGCGGAAAGAGCCGCGGCTTGAACCTGCTTGCATCTGCTTGCATCTGCTTGCATCTGTCTGAATGAGATCGAAACGGCCTGAATTTGACCAGAACTGTCTTGTAATGGCTGGAAGAACTGCGAAGGAGGTCTTGCCGGGAGATTGTGGCCGTTTTGAAACGCCGCAGCTTGAAACGCCTGATCAGCTGATTTTCGGGGCAGAAAAAGCTGTGGCTTGAATTTGCTTGTATTTGTTTGAACTTAACCAGAAACGGCTTGTAATGGCTGGAAGAACTGCGGAGGGAGTGAATGCTCCAGCCTGGAATATTTGGAATGGCTGGAGGAACCGGATGAACTGTAGTTTAAGTGAATGTTGCCGGAGGAGTCACGGCTTGAAACGCCCCAGTTTTGGGGCAGATAGAACCAGGGCTCCGAATGGCTGGATTAACTGGAGAAACCGCAGCATGGGTGAATGCTGCTGGAGGAGCTGGGATATTTCTATCGACTCCTCGCTTGCTCCTATCAGCTACCTGCTGCTATCTACCCCCCACTGGTTTAAAGCAGCCACTGGAGATCATCGAGGAGAAGATCAGGACGGTTTTGGTCTTCTATGTGGATTAGGATCTGCTGCCTTAAGAGATCTGAGGCAGCTTTCAATCATGGCCTGGAGTTACGGCTTCCAAGTTGGGCTGAGCTTGCCTATCACCCATATGGAGTTGGACTCTTGCATGCTGTTTCTCCTGTCCCCCATAGACTCAGGAGGACCCGTGGTGAACAGTCGCTGTGAGAGGGCGGCTCAGTTTCTTTTCATCTACAACCTCTCCGGATGTGAGAGATCCGTGAGGGTATGTTCTTTCTCCCTGGATGGGGTTTCCATCTGCCTCCCAGATCAGCCTCGAGGTCGGGGTGAGAGATCGACTGCTGACTGTTTCTGGGGTACCCAGCACAAGTGAGAGTTGGGCTGGACTGGCGGTTTTGGACTCATATACTCCTCCTGATATGACATCATCTTTCAACATCTGACTGACACTTCCCGAACTCACGTGGCCAGTCATGGCATGCTTACGTTATTCTGACACGGACTTATACGCCCTCAGGGGTACTCCCCCCTCCTGGGTACGTCCCGCCTTCATTTCTACCTTTCCTCTTGATGACGGGCCCAATTGTTGGGACCCTGAGAGATGGTCAGGTATGGATTGGGGTCTCCGGTTTATTGTTAGGAAGAGACCCCTGATCTGTTTTTTAGCAAAAAATTTTAAGGGGTTAAGGGGGAGGGCCAGGTCCGGGATTAATCGCGTAGGGGGGTAGCGGGGGTCGGTTGCCTCCGGAGCTCTGGAGCGGGTTGTGGGATTACCTATTCCCACGACGTTAGGGAATGGCAGCAGGTGTATGAACAGAGGGCCGTATCGACATCCGGGAGGGCCCCTCCGCAGCTTACAAGCGGTGAGGCGCTCCGACCCTCTGCTTCTGCCCCGAGGTCCCGGGAGCGACGATGTGCAGCCACCTGAGCTCCGGTTGGTGTACTTGAATGCCAGGTCCGTTGTTAATAAGGCTCCTCTTATCCGGGATCTGGTCGAGGGTGAGCATGCGGACCTGGCTTGCATCACGGAGACTTTGTTGGGCCCAGAGGGTGGCATTCCTCTGGTTGATCTTTGCCCACCAGGTTTCCGGGTGCTACACCGGCCTCGGGCTCAGAGTAGGGGCGGGGGAGTGGCGGTAGTCATGAGGGAGACCTTGTGTCCGCGGGAGGCCACCGTTCCCCAGATAGTCGGGTGTGAGTCTCTCTTCCTGAGATGTGGTCCTGGGGCGCAGTTGGGCTTGCTGCTGGTGTACCTTTCACCTAGTCACGCAGCAGCAGCCCTGCCTGAGCTTCTCGACATCCTCTCGGGGCTGGTGATTGAGTTCCCCAAACTTATAGTTTTGGGTGACTTCAATCTACCATCCCTGGGAGGATCATCTGAGTTAGCTCGGGAGTTCATGCCTTCCATGATGGCCATGGACCTGAAGCAAGTAATTTATGGACCGACTCATGTGGGAGGCCACACCCTTGACTTGGTTTTCTTATCTGGACGGTGGCTAGATGATCTTGGTGGGGGATCCCCAATTGTTATGCCCCTGTCATGGACCGATCATCATCTCCTGCGGCTGGTCTTCCATTTTGCCACACCCCACCGTGGGTGTATGGAGCCAACTAGATGGTACCGCCCCAGACGCTTAATGGATCCTGATAGGTTCCAGGCAGCGCTGGGGTCCCCACCTGCCTCCGTTGCTCACAGCTCGGTGGATGCCTTACTGGAAGCCTGGGAAAAGGCAGCCACGGAGGCACTTGACCGAGTTGTACCCTTGTGGCCCCTGACCCGGTGCAGATCCCAGCGAGCTCCATGGTTCTCCGCGGAGCTTCGGGAGATGAAGCGTCGGAGACGGGGCCTAGAGAGCTGCTGGAGGTCCAGCCGATCCGAATCTGACTGATTGCGACTAAGAACCCACATTAGGTCTTATCTCGCAGCGATAAGGGCGGCGAGGTCTAATTACTTCTCCGCCCTTATCGCGTCCGCAGATAACCGCCCGGCCGCCCTGTTTAGGGTGACCCGCTCCCTACTTAATCAGGAGGTGAGGGAGGAACCCTTGCAGGGTTCTGCCGAGGAGTTTGGTCAACATCTGTCGGATAAAATCGCTCGGATTCGGACCGGTCTGGACTCCAGCTGGGCGGAGTCTGACGATCAGGACACGGGCGGTCTTGTCAATGTTATCTGGGAGGAGTTTGATTCTGTGACCCCTGAGGAAGTGGACAGGATTATGGGGAGATTGAGCTCCACCACATGTTTATTGGACCCGTGCCCTTCCTGGCTGGTTTATGTAGCTCGGGAGGGGACACGAGGCTGGTTCAAGGCGGTTATATCTGCCTCTTTGAGTGAGGGTAGTTTCCCCGCCGTCTTGAAGGAGGCAGTGGTGAGACCTCTCCTCAAGAAGCCTGCCTTGGACCCAGCTGTGTTAAATAACTTTCGTCCGGTCTCCAACCTTCGCTTTCTTGCGAAGGTTGTTGAGAGTGTGGTGGCGCATCAGCTCCCTCTGGTCCTGGATGAAGCGGATTATCTAGACCCGTGCCAATCGGGTTTCAGGCCCGGGTACAGCACGGAGACGGCATTGGTCGCTCTGGTGAATGATCTCTGGAGGTCCCGGGACAGGGGATATTCCTCTGTCCTAGTCCTATTAGACCTCTCAGCGGCTTTCGATACCATCGACCATGGTATCCTGCTGCGGCGTCTCAGGGGATTGGGAGTGGGAGGCACAGTTCTTCAGTGGTTCTCCTCCTATCTCCTGGGACGTTCGCAGTCGGTGTTGGCAGGGGGGCAGAGGTTGACCCCGAGGTCTCTCGTTTGTGGAGTTCCTCAGGGGCCGGTCCTCTCGCCTCTCCTGTTCAACATCTATATGAAACCGCTGGGTGAGATCATTCGTGGTTTTGGAGTTGTGTATCATCAGTATGCTGATGATACCCAGCTTTTCATTTCGACCCCAAACCACCCCAGTGATGCCCTCGACGTGATGTCCCATTGCCTGGAGGTGGTTCGGGTCTGGATGGGGAGGAACAGACTTCAACTCAACCCCGACAAGACTGAGTGGCTGTGCATACCGGCATACCAGGATATTCAGAATATTCCACCTCTTTCCATGAGGGGTGAGTTTTTACCCCCCGTGGATAGGGCTCGCAACTTGGGAGTCCTCCTAGATTCACGGCGTACTCTGGAAGATCATATAGTGGCTGTGACTAGGGGGGCTTTCGCCCAGGTTCGCCTGGTGTGCCAGTTGCGGCCCTATCTAGACCGGGATGCCCTGTGTATGGTCACGCATGCGCTTGTGACCTCTCGTCTGGACTACTGCAATGCTCTCTACATGGGGCGTCCCTTGAAGACCACTCGGAGGCTCCAGCTGGTACAGAATGCAGCCGCGAGAGTTGTCTTGGGAGTTTCCCGGTACTCCCATGTTACACCTTTGCTCCGTGAGCTGCATTGGCTACCAGTTGTCTTCCGGGTGAGGTTCAAGGTTTTGGTAATGGTTTTTAAGGCCCTACATGGCATGGGTCCGGAGTACCTCGGGGATCACCTGCTGCTGGCGTCAACTTCCCTCCGCCCTGTGCGTTCCCACAGAGAGGGCCTCCTCAGGGTGCCACTGGTCAGAGAATGTCGGCTGGTGGCCCCCAGGGGGAGGGCCTTCTCTGTGGGCACCCCGGCTTTATGGAATCAGCTGCCGGTTGAGCTCTGGATGGCACCTGACCTTCGCTCCTTCCGATGCGGTCTGAAGACCTACCTATTTGAGCAAGCCGGCCTGGCCTGATGGGGGATGTGCTGGGGTTTTTATTGGGGATTTTTATATTATTTTACTGTTTTTAGCTTGGGCTCTTATTTAATTCTTTTTTAATTTTTGTATTATGTATTTTTTATGTGCCCTGTTCACCGCCCTGAGTCCTTCGGGAGAAGGGCGGTATACAAATATAATAAATGAAATGAAATGAAATGAATAACAGAGGTGTCTTTGACATTATCTTCAAAGATAAGAATTGGGAACACCTGGCACTGAAAACAATCTTTAGGAATACTGGAGGTGGACAATCATTGACTCTTATTAAAACAGCCTCCATGAAAGACTGATCTGTAAACATCAACAAAATGGAGGAATATATTCCACCACTTAACTTCAAACTGATACTGGACACAATCTTGGCAATGACTGAGCAAATCAAAGTCAAACTGCAAGATAAATCTGACAGCTTAAAGCTAACAAATCAAAATTTGATCTTAAATGATAAATTGAAAATCCAAAAACAAACAAGAAATGGAAACTAACATTAAAATAACAGACTCTAATGAACAACAACTCAAAAAACAATAGTACTCAAAGAAAGCAACATCAAGAGGGAAGATATTTAAGGCCTTCAAATACAGTACGTTGAGGACCCAGCCAATCAAATTATAACCATAACACCAGTTATTACTTCTTACTTAAGCCAGATGGAATTGGAAGAAGAAAAAGACCAGACTGAACTAATGACAATTATATTACACCAAACATCGAAAATTCAGCTATTAAAGCAACACTTCAATGATTACAAAGGGGACACTTTCTTGGCAAAACTGATATTTGGATTGTCTCCCTGGATTCAAACAATGTGTGTAGGAAGAAAGGGAAACACATCTGAGAATTTAAAGGCACCAATATGGAAGCCCGATTGGCACAAAAAGAAGGCGAGAGTTAGACTTAAAAAATTAGACTTGTCTCTTTCTTGGGATTTGTAAGGATAGAGCTTAAAAAATTTCTTTTAATGGGCTAAGGGGAATCTTTAAAAAATATAAACTGATTTTATATTTAGGTTTTAGATTTTTAAGGGAAAACAAAATTAAGCTATTAGAACATAACTCTGAACTATATTATAGAATCTGGAATGATATAATAAAAGACATTATTCTAATAATTGTTGAACAATTAAGATGACATATAGAATATATTTGTTGTAATGATACAGATATAAATTGATTTTATATTTAGCTTTTAGGGGTCTATGGGAAAGGAAAGTTGGCTATTAGAATTGATTTATATTATAGCCCAGACGAGTTCAAATCACCAGGACCAGAAGGATTACACCCCAAAGTTCTCAAGGAACTGGCAGACGTGATCTCAGAACCACTGAACTTTATTTTTCAAAGATCCTGGAGCACTGGGGAACTACCAGAGGACTGGAAGAGAGCTGATGTAGTTCCCATCTTCAAAAAAGGGAAAAAAATACAGGTGAAACTCTAAAAATTAGAATAGCATGCAAAAGTTCATTTATTTCAGTAATGCACCTTAAAAGGGGAAACTAATATATAAGATAGACTCATTACATGCAAAGCAAGATAGTTCAAGCCGTGATTTGTCATAATTGTGATGATTATGGCGTACAGCTCATGAAACCCCAAATCCACAATCTCAGAAAATTAGAATATTACATGCAATCATTAAAACAAGGAGTGGTCATAGAACAATATCGGACCTCTGAAAACTATAAGCATGCATATGTACTCGGTACATGGTTTGGGCCCCTTTTATTTATTTATTTATTTATTTATTTATTTATTTATTTATTTATTTATTTATTTTTGGGACTTATATGCCGCCCTATCTCCCGAAGGACTCAGGGCGGCTAACAACAATAAAAACAACAATACAAAAGTTAAAAGAAATTAAATAAACAGCCCAATAAATAAGTTAAACTAAACAATTAAAAATTAAAACATTTAAAAACCCTGTCATCAGTCCAGGTCAGCCTGATGAAAAAGGAAAGTTTTAAGGCCGCGGCGAAAGGACCGGAGATCCGGGGCCATCCTGTTGTGATTCAGGGTCAGCCCCTTTTTAAACCTGTGGTTTAAAAAAAACCTGTGGTTTACTTCCCCACCCAAGATGGCGGACGTGCTCGGCTGAGCTCCGCGAGCACCAGCTGCTAGGCGTCTCTTGGGAGCCCCTCATGAGCCTTTGGGCTTTTTGAGAATGGGGATTGGGGGATTAGGCAGCGAGACAATTAGGAGGTCGACGAAGCTGGCAGTGACCTACTTCATCTGCCAAGCTGCCCGTCTGCTGGCCCTGCTGTTTTCCGGCTGCTTCCTGCTGTCCTCCGGCTGTTTGCTGCTGCCTTTCCGGACCATTTGCGGCTGCTTGGGGCCGACGCCGGCTGTTTTCTTTCTTGCCGAGCTGTTCCTTCCCGGTTTGTCTGCGGCTGCTCGTGGCCGACGCCAGTGTTTTTCCTGCACTTTGGGCCGTTTTGGGCCGCCTAGGCGCTCCCGGACTGGCCCCGGTTGTTGGGGTGGACGCCGGTGAGTCTGCTCGGGCAGCGGCGATTTCGGGCGACGACAATGGCGGTGATGGCGGCAATGGCGGTGACGGCGTGGGCGGCGTCTCCGGTGCTGGCTGCGGTGGTCTTTGAGCCGCGCCTGGTGCCGACGGCGGCCCACGCTCGGCGGCAGCGGCGGCAATATGTGTTCGGTGGCGACGGCGAAGATGGTGTGTTCTGGCCGTCTTCGGCGGCCAACAGCTGGTGAGACGTTTCGGGGGCCTGCTTTCGGTCTGCTTTCGGCGGCACCGGCGCTCCTGGGACTGTGTGCCCGTTTGCGGTGGCCGGTGGCTGGCTTTGCGCTTTTTGGGCTTTTGGTCCTCTCGCCGGCGGTGGGGTCCCCACGTTGCCCTAGGTCGCCTTGGGCCGCTTTTTAGCGGCAATGTCGCCCTCGGGCCGTTTCGACGGTGGAGAGGGCGATTGTTAGTCATCTTGGCGGTGACAGCGTCTTCAGTCCATTTAGTGGCGGAGAAGACGACCACGGATCATCATAATGGTGCAAAGATGACGTGGTTCCTGCACCGCTTTTGGACTGCTTTTGCAGCGACGACGGCGATTTTGGACCATCTTCACTATCCTGGCCTGCCTACCCTTTTTGCCTCGGACATATGGACATACATATTTATCATCTTCCTGCCTACCCTCCCCCCTCTCCCCTTGGATTTTGGACACACCTGGGTATCGGCCACGGTGGCAGAGTGGCTTGACTTTTTCCATTTGCAGCCCCATGGAGGTGGGAGCTCTATGGGGTTTGCCTACCCAGAGGATATCTGGTCCACCTCCAGGAACAGAGTTGCAACCCGTCGTGAGAGGGCGGGGGGTGGCCTGTCTCTGGGGGCACCCAACTGAGTGGCAGTGAAGTTGGGTGGGGACCTAGATATCTGTCTTTATGCTTCGATCCTCCCATGGACACAACTAATGGGACGCCTATCCTGGACTTGCTAGACCCATGCGAAAATATACTAGCACGGACTTGTATGCCCTCAGGGGAGCCCCCCTCTCCTGGGTGCGACCCGCCTCCTTAAACACTTTCAACCTCGATGACGGGCCCGAGTTTTGGGACCCTGAGAGATGGCTGGGCAGGGGCAGGGGCCGTCAACATAAATTTAATAGAAGGCCTCTGATCATTTTTTTATCTAAATTTTTTATAGGGTTAGGGAGAGGGGTGGGTGATAAGGGTTGTCTGGCCTTGGGGGGGTGGCCAATCAACCATATCTCAGGCCAGACTTGGGTCCGTCCGCCCGGGGGGAGAACGGGGTGTGGTTGTCTCCGGGGCTCATGAGCGGGTCGTGGGATTACCGATTCCCACGACGGGGAATGGCAGCAGGTGGATAGACAGAGGGCCGTATCGTTACCGGGAGGGCCGTCTCCGCTATTTGCAAGCGGTGAGGCGCTCCGACCCTCTGCCTCTTCCTCGAGGTTCCGGGGGCGAGGATATGCAGCCTCCTGAGCTCCGGCTGGTGTACCTGAATGCCAGGTCTGTGGTTAACAAAGCTCCCCTCGTCAGGGATTTAGTTGAGGGTGAGCACGCGGACCTGGCTTGCATCACGGAGACTTGGTTGGGCCCAGAGGGTGGGGTCCCTTTGGTTGACCTCTGCCCACCAGGTTTCCGGGTGCTACATCGGCCACGAGCTCATGGTAGGGGTGGGGGTGTGGCGGTGACTATGAGGGAGACCTTATGTCCGCGGGAGGCCACCGTTCCTCAGATAGTCGGCTGTGAATCTCTCCTTGTGAGATTTGGTTCAGAGGCGCAGTTGGGCTTGCTGCTGGTGTACATTTCGCCTAGTTGCACAGCGGCAGCCCTGCCCGAGCTGCTCGATATCCTCTCGGGGTTGGTGGTTGAGTTTCCCAAACTCATTGTTTTGGGAGACTTCAATCTACCATCCCTGGGAGGCTCATCTGAGCTAGCTCGGGAGTTCATGGCTTCCATGACGGCCATGGACCTGACGCAAGTAATTTCTGAACCTACTCATGAGGGAGGCCACACCCTTGACCTGATTTTTTTATCTGGACGGTGGTTGGATGATCTTGGTGGGGGCTCTCCATTTATTATGCCCCTGTCATGGACCGATCATCATCTCCTGCGGCTGGTCTTCCGTTTTGCCAGCCCCCGCCGTGGGGGTACGGAGCCAATTAGATGGTACCGCCCCAGGCGCTTAATGGATCCTGATAGATTCCAAGCGGCGCTGGGGTCCCCACCTGCCTCCACTGCTCACAACTCGGCGGATGCCTTAGTGGAAGCCTGGGAAAGGGCAGCCACTGAGGCACTTGACCGGGTTGTACCCTTGCGGCCCCTGACCCGGTGCAGATCCCAGCGAGCTCCATGGTTCTCCTCGGAGCTCCGGGAGATGAAGCGTCGGAAACGGGGCCTAGACAGTTGTTGGAGGTCTAGCCGATCCGAACCCGACCGGTTGCGGTTAAGAACCCATATTAGGTCTTATCTCGCAGCGATGATGGTGGCGAGGTGTAATTACTTCTCCACCCTCATCGCGTCCGCAGATAATCGCCCGGCCGCCCTGTTTAGGGTGACTCGCTCACTTCTTAATCAGGAGGTGAGGGAGGATCCCTTGCAGGGTCGTGCCGAGGAATTTAGTCAACATCTGTTGGATAAAATCGCTCGGATTCGGACCGGTTTGGACTCCAGCTGGGCAGAGTCTGGCGATCAGGACACGGGCGGTCTTGTCAATGTTATCTGGGAAGAGTTTGATGCTGTGACCCCTGATGAAGTGGACAGGATTATGGGGAGGCTGAGCTCTACCACATGTTTATTGGACCCGTGCCCTTCCTGGCTGGTTTATGCAGCTAGGGAGGGGACACGAGGCTGGCTCCAGGCGGTTATATCTGCTTCTTTGAGTGAGGGTTATTTCCCCACCGTCTTGAAGGAGGCGGTGGTGAGACCTCTCCTCAAGAAGCCTGCCTTGGACCCAGCTGTACTGAACAACTTTCGTCCAGTCTCCAACCTTCGCTTTCTTGCGAAGGTTGTTGAGAGTGTGGTGGCGCATCAGCTCCCTCTGGTCCTGGATGAAGCGGATTATTTGGACCCCTACCAATCGGGTTTCAGGCCCGGGTACAGCACGGAGACGGCATTGGTCGCTCTGGTGAATGATCTCTGGAGGGCTCGGGATAGGGGATATTCCTCTGTCCTAGTCCTATTTGACCTCTCGGCGGCTTTCGATACCATCGACCATGGTATCTTGCTGCGGCGTCTCAGGGGATTGGGAGTGGGAGGCACAGTTCTTCAGTGGTTCTCCTCCTATCTCCTGGGACGCTCGCAGTCGGTGCTGGCAGGGGGGCAGAGATCGGCCCCTAGGTCTCTCGTTTGTGGAGTTCCTCAGGGGTCGGTTCTCTCGCCTCTCCTGTTCAACATCTATATGAAACCGCTGGGTGAGATCATTCGTGGTTTTGGAGTTGGGTATCATCAATATCCCCTTCATGGATTACTGCCTTGTCGTGGCGAAGGGGCTTGCGTAATTCAATGAAGCTATGAGCTATGCCGTGCAGGGCCACCCAAGACGGACAGGTCATAGCAGAGAGTTCTGACAAAACGTGATCCACTGGAGAAGGAAATGGCAACCCACTCCAGTATCTTTGCCATGAAAACCCTATGGACAGTACCAAAAGGCAAAATGATATGACGCTGGAAGATGAGCCCCTCAGGTCGGAAGGCGTCCAATATGCTACTGGGGAAGAGCAGAGGGCTAGTACTAGTAGCGCCAGAAAGAATGAAGCGACTGGGCCAAAGCCGAAAGGACGCTCAGCTGTGGATATGTCTGGTGGTGAAAGGAAAGTCCGATGCTGTAAAGATTTTTTCTCCATAGGAACCTGGAATGTAAGATCCATGAATCAAGGCAAGCTGGACGTGGTCAAACAAGAGATGACAAGACTGAACATCGACATCTTAGGTATCAGCGAACTAAAATGGACAGGAATGGGTGAATTTAATTCAGATGACCATCAGGTATACTACTGCGGGCAAGAATCCCTCAGAAGAAATGGAGTAGCCTTCATAGTCAATAAAAGAGTAGGAAAAGCAATACTGGGATACAATCCTCAAAATGATAGAATGATCTCAGTTCGAATCCAAGGCAAACCATTCAATATCACAGTAGTCCAAGTCTATGCCCCAACCACCGGTGCTGAAGAGGATGAAATTGACCGGTTCTATGAAGCCCTACAGCACCTTATAGAACTAACACCAAAAAATGATGTCCTTATCATCATGGGGGATTGGAATGCTAAAGTAGGAAGCCAAAAGATAACCGGAATAACAGGCAAGTTTGGCCTTGGAGTACAAAATGAAGCAGGGCACAGGCTGATAGAATTTTGTCAAGAGAATACGATGGTCATAGCAAACACTCTTTTCCAACAACCCAAGAGACGGCTCTACACATGGACATCACCAGACGGTCAACACAGAAATCAGATTGACTATATGCTCTGCAGCCAAAGATGGAGAAGCTCTATACAGTCAGTAAAAACAAGACCAGGAGCTGACTGTGGCTCAGACCATGAGCTTCTTGTTGCAAAGTTTAGGCTTAAACTGAAGAAAGTAGGGAAAAGCACCAGGCCAGTCAGGTATGAATTAAATCATATCCCTGTTGAATATACAGTAGAGGTGACAAATAGATTTAAGGAATTAGATCTGATAGACAGGGTGCCTGAAGAACTATGGACAGAGGTTCGCAACATTGTACAAGAGGTAGCAACCAAAACCATCCCAAAGAAAAAGAAATGCAAGAAAGCAAAATGGCTGTCTGAGGAAGCTTTGCAAATAGCTGAGGAAAGGAGGGAAGCAAAAGGCAAGGGAGAAAAAGAAAGATACGCCCAATTGAATGCAGAATTCCAGAGAATAGCTAGAAGAGATAAGAATGCCTTCTTAAATGAACAGTGCAAAGAAATAGAAGAAAACAATAGAATAGGGAGGACCAGAGATCTTTTCACGAAAATTGGAGAAATGAAGGGAACGTTCAATGCAAAAAATGGGCATGATAAAGGACCAAAATGGCAGGGACCTAACAGAGGCAGAAGAGATTAAGAAGAGATGGCAAAATTACACAGAAGAACTATACAAGAATGAGCTTAACGTCCCTGATAATCACAATGAGGTGGTCACTGACCTCGAGCCAGACATCCTAGAATGTGAAGTGAAGAGGGCCTTAGAAAAGCTGAGCAACAACAAAGCTAGTGGAGGTGACAGTATTCCAGCTGAGCTATTCAAAATCTTAAAAGACGATGCAGTAAAAGTGCTACACTCAATTTGCCAGCAAATTTGGAAAACTCAACAGTGGCCACAGGATTGGAAAAGATCAGTTTACATTCCAATTCCAAAGAAAGGCAGTGCCAAAGAATGTTCAAACTATCGCACCATTGCACTCATTTCTCATGCTAGTAAAGTTATGCTTAAAATCCTACAAGCTAGACTCCAGCAGTATGTGGATCGAGAACTACCAGAAGTACAGGCAGGATTTCGAAGAGGCAGAGGAACTAGAGATCAAATAGCCAACATACGCTGGATCATGGAGAAAGCTAGAGAGTTCCAGAAAAACATCTACTTCTGCTTCATTGACTATGCTAAAGCCTTTGATTGTGTGGATCATAACAAACTGTGGCAAGTTCTTAAAGAGATGGGAGTACCAGACCATCTTATTTGTCTCTTGAGAAACCTATATGCGGGCCAAGAAGCAACAGTGAGAACTGGACACGGAACCACTGATTGGTTCCAAATTGGGAAAGGTGTCCGGCAAGGCTGTATACTGTCGCCTTGCCTATTTAACTTATATGCAGAGCACATCATGAGAAAGGCAGGGCTAGAGGAGTCAAAAGTTGGAATTAAGATTGCTGGAAGAAATATCAACAACCTAAGATATGCAGATGATACCACTCTAATGGCAGAAAGTGAAGAGGAACTGAAGAGTCTCTTGTTGCGAGTGAAGAAGGAGAGTGCAAAAGTTGGGTTGAAACTAAACATTAAGAAAACCAAGATCAGGGCATCCGGCCCTCTCAATTCCTGGCAAATAGATGGGGAAGAAATGGAGGTAGTGACAGATTTTATTTTCCTGGGCTCCAAGATCACTGCAGATGGGGACTGTAGTCAAGAAATTAAAAGACGCTTGCTCCTTGGGAGGAAAGCCATGGCAAATCTAGACAGCACAGTAAAAAGCAGAGACATCACCCTGTCAACAAAAGTGCGTATAGTCAAGGCTATGGTCTTCCCAGTTGCAATGTTTGGCAGTGAAAGTTGGACCATAAGAAAGGCTGAGCGCAAAAGAATTGAGGCCTTTGAACTCTGGTGCTGGAGAAGACTCCTGCGAGTCCCTTGGACTGCAAGGCGATCAAACCGGTCAGTCCTAGAGGAGATCAACCCTGACTGCTCTTTAGAAGGCCAGATCCTGAAGCTAAAACTCAAATACTTTGGCCACCTAATGAGGAGGAAGGACTCACTGGAGAAGAGCCTAATGCTGGGAAAGATTGAGGGCAATAGAAGAAGGGGACGACAGAGAATGAGGTGGCTGGATGGAGTCACTGAAGCAGTAGGCGTGAGCTTAAATGGACTCCAGAAGATGGTAGAGGACAGGAAAGCCTGGAGGAACATTGTCCATAGGGTCGCGATGGGTCGGACACGACTTCGCAACTAACAACAACAACAATCATCAATATGCCGATGATACCCAACTTTTCTTTTCTACCCCAAACCACCCCAGTGATGCCCTCGCTGTGATGTCTCGTTGCCTGGAGGCGGTTCGGGTCTGGATGGGGAGGAACAAACTTCAACTCAACCCTGACAAGACTGAGTGGCTGTACATTCCGGCATCCCGGGACATTCAAAATGTTCCATCTCTTTCTATGGGGGGTGAGCTTTTACCCCCCGTGGATAGGGCGCGCAACTTGGGAGTCCTCCTAGATACACGGCTTACTCTGGAAGACCACATAGTGGCCGTGACTAGGGGGGCTTTCGCCCAGGTTCGCCTGGTGCGCCAGTTGCGGCCCTATCTGGACCGGGATGCTCTATGTACGGTCACTCATGCGCTCGTGACCTCTCGCCTTGACTACTGTAACGCTCTCTACATGGGGCTTCCCTTGAAGACCACTCGGAGGCTCCAACTGGTACAGAATGCGGCTGCGAGAGTTGTCCTGGGAGTTTCACGGTACTCCCATGTTACACCTTTGCTCCGCGAGCTGCATTGGTTACCAGTTGTCTTCCGGGTGAGGTTCAAGGTCCTAGTCATGATCTTTAAGTCCTTACATGGCATGGGTCCGGGTTACCTCGGGGACCACCTGCTGCCGGCGTCAACTTCCCTCCGCCCAGTACGTGCCCACAGAGAGGGCCTGCTCAGGGTGCCTCCGGTCAGGGAATGTCGACTGGTGGCCCCCAGGGGGAGGGCCTTCTCTGTGGGCGCTCCGGCATTATGGAACCAACTGCCGGTTGAGCTCTGGATGGCATCAGACCTCCGATCCTTCCGTCGCGGGTTGAAGACCCACTTATTTGAATTAGCTGGTCTGGCCTGACGGGGAAATATGGGTTTTAAATTGACTTTTAGTATTTATTATTGTTGTTTTTAATCGGGCATTGATTTAATATCCTTTTAACTTTTGTATTGTTATTTATATATGCCCTGTGAACCGCC
Source organism: Vipera ursinii (assembly GCF_947247035.1). Taxonomy (NCBI): domain Eukaryota; kingdom Metazoa; phylum Chordata; class Lepidosauria; order Squamata; family Viperidae; genus Vipera; species Vipera ursinii. Next base: position 38,094,900 of record NC_139522.1, read on the forward strand.
CTGAGTCCCTAGGGAGAACGGCGGTATAGAAATCAAATATAACTGAAACTGAAACTGAAACTGTGGGTTCGGCGGTTGGGTCGGACGACTCAGAGGAGGTGGAGGAGGGGGGTGTTGAAGAGCTTGATGAGAGCCCCCAGCCATGCCCCTCTCATCTGGTCACGACGCAGACCCAGCTGTGTGAGCCTGACAGCGTGGATGAAGATGACCCACAGCTGGCCCTGTTCAAGGACGCCCGACGCAGGAGGCAGTCAATCAGGAGTAAACAGAGGAAGGCAATGGGGCTCCTCGGAAGGAGGCAGAGAGAAGCCACGCCTTGAACTGTATTTAAGGGGGAATGCGTGGGAGGGCTGGTTTGCTGAAGGCAAACGCTTGAATAGTTCCTGTTTCATAGCTCCTGTTTCATGGTTGGTGTCTGTTTTATGTTAATAAATTTGGCAGGCTTTATTCCAGCCTCTTGCCGTTTGTAAAGGGTTTGTCCCTGCCTTTTCTGCAGGGCTGGTAGCAGGCTGGTACAGAACAGTTTGCCTTCAGCCTCCCACCCCTTATTATTATTATGGAGCAGCTACATGCTGAGAATGCCCAGCTCACCCAGCAACTCACTTTGCTGGCAGCAAAGGTGGCTCAACTGCAAGCTCAGGTCCATGCTGCACCCCCACCATCACCCCCACCCAGGAGAAAATGCCAAGCTGCGATGCCGGATAAATTTACTGGCAATCCAGAACTGTTTCCTGCTTTCCTGGGACAATGCCAGCTCTTTATCAGCGTGAGAGCAGCTGATTTCCCCACTGACCGGGATAAGGTGGGGTTTGTGTTAAGCCTTCTTTCGGGTGATGCAGCTCGTTGGGGCACGCCTCTGCTGGCTCAACCTAGTCCATTGTTGGACAACATTGTGGGGTTTTGTGATCATATGCGTCTGATGTATGAGGACCCTATAAAGACGCAGACTGCTACTCGTCGCCTGAAAGTGGAGTGGACAGGCCGGTTGCTCGGGGACCAACAGAGACCGATGAAAGACTGGATGCACGCGCAGGGAACGTGGCAGAGTTAAGCGATAGGCGACCGGATTGATGACAGCCTCGATTGGGAACGGTCCTAAATATCGGTGATCTAACTTTCTCACCGGCCGTGTTGACGGTAGGTTCCTGGTGGACAACCAGACCCGATCTCCCACTGATAGTGGAGGCGTATCCCGTCTTGACCGATCAGCAAACCTTTTGTAATCGGCCTTGGCCTTCTCTAACTGACGTCGCACCAATCGATGGATCGCCTGTAACTCTGCCATGAAGTCGTTCGCTGCCGGCTCCGGTGAGTCCACGGGAGAAAGGGGGAAAAACCGGGGGTGATATCCCACATTGGCCAAGAACGGTGTCATCTGTGTGGAGGTGTGCTGCGAATTGTTAAATGCAAACTCAGCTATGGCCAGATTGTTTTGCTGCAGATTAACATAGCAGCGCAGATATTGTTCCAGGATACCGATGACCTTCTCGGTTCCCCCGTCAGTTTGAGGATGATGCGCGGACGAGAGGCAAATCTTGATATCCAACGCATGCATCAACTCCTGCCAGAAGCGGGCTGTAAACTGGGCCCCCCTATCAGAGACAACTCTATCAGGGAGGCCGTGCAGCCGAAACACCTGCTGAATGAACATACGACTGACGGTAAGCCGCGACAGGGGATGAAGTGCGCCATCTTGGTCAGCATGTCCACCACCACATACACTGTCATAAAACGAGAGGATGGGGGTAAATCCGTCAGAAAGTCCATGGACACAGCCCCCCAGAGTCTTTTGGGTGTCGGCAAGGGCTGCAGTAATCCAGGCGGGGCCCCTGTCGCTGACTTGGCCTGCCTGCATAAGGTGCAGGAGGTGACATAGGACTGGACGTCGTGTCGGACTTGGGGCCACCAGAAGGTACGGGAGACCAGGTTCAGGGTTTTGAACAGGACAAAATGCCCCACCGCCGGGTTATCGTGACACTTGCTGAGGATGAGTCCCCTGAGTGGCCCTCCCGGAACGTAGAGCCGGTCACGATAATACAAGAGTCCATCCGTGACCATCCAAAGAGAATCTGGCCCCACCTCCTCCTTCCGCTGAGCCACCCACACCTCCTGCTGCTGTGCCTCCCGGATCCGAGCCCGTATATCAACCGGCTCCCGCACCGCAGCAAAAGATTCGACGGGGATCACTGTCCTGGGCAGAAGCTTGTCTTCCACTCGGGAATATTCGGGCTTCCTGGACAGAGCATCCGCTCTTTGATTGTGCCCGCTAGGTATGTACTGAACTCGGAAGTCGAACCTCGCAAATAAAAGAGAGCACCGGATCTGGCGTTGGTTCAAATTCTGAGCGGTCTGTAGGCTTTCCAAATTCTTATGGTCCATCCGGACCTCGATTTGATGCCGCGCTCCCTCCAGATGATGCCTCCAGGCCTCGAACGCCACTTTGATGGCCAGCAGCTCCTTCTCCCAGATTGTATAATTGCGCTCCGAAGGGTTCAGTTTTCGTGAATGGTACGCGCAAGGGAAGAGGGTACCGCTGGGCGTCATTGCCTGGAGTAACACCGCCCCAATGGCAATGTCGGAGGCGTCCGCCTCCACGACAAACGGCCGTTGCGGGTCAGGATGCTTCAAGATGGGCTCCTTCATGAAGGCTTCCTTCAAAGTCTGGAAAGCCTGTTGTTCTGGAGCGTTCCACTGGAACCGAGTCTTCTTCTGCAGGAGACGGGTGAGGGGGGCTGTCAAGGCAGCAAACCCAGGGATGAAAGTTCGGTAATAGTTGGCGAACCCAAGAAGTCGCTGAACATCCTTCACGCGACGCGGGGGTTGCCAACTCTGCAAAGACTCAACCTTACTCGGCTCCATGGCGATGCCCTCAGGAGAAATGCGGTGACCCAGGAAATCGATGGTCACCCGGTAGAACTGGCACTTCTCCAACTTGGCAAACAGCCGATGTTCTCGGAGTCACTGCAGGACCTGATGAAGATGCTGATGGTGCACCTCACGCGACGGGGAGTAGATCAGGATGTCATCCAAGTAGATCACGACAAACTGATCCAACAAATCCCGGAAAATGTCGTTCATGAAATGCTGAAACACAGCTGGGGCGTTGGTCAGGCCAAACGGCATCACCGTGTACTCAAAATGTCCATAGCGAGTACCAAACGCGTCTTCCACTCATCACCCTGCCGAACCCTGACGAGGTTGTAAGCTCCACGCAGGTCCAGTTTCGTGAAGATCTTAGCCTCCCGGAGTCGGTCCAAGAGTTCGGGATGAGGGGCAGCGGGTAACGATTGCACACCGTGATGGCGTTGAGTTTCCTATAATCGCAGCAAAGCCGCAATTCGCCCGACTTCTTTTTGACGAAGAGCACGGGTGCAGACACTGGGGAGGACAAGGGCCAGATGAAACCGCGAGCCAAATTCTTCTCCAGAAAGTCCCACAATGCAGCCAACTCGAGGTCCGACATGGAGTACAAACGCCCCACTGGGAGAGGCGCATCAGGGACTAAATCAATGGGGCAGTCATAGGGCCTGTGCGGGGGTAATTGATCTGCCTCTGTCTCGCTGAACACATCAGCAAAGTCGGACAGTTCGGGAGGCAAAGAAACCCCTGGGGAACCCTCCACCGGGCCGGCACAGATATGGCGGGAGTGGTCCACGCACTGCAAGCTTGGGAAGGTGACCAGGTTCTGTGACCAATAGATCTGTGGGTCATGCGCCCGGAGCCACGCGAGTCCCAAGGCCACGGGGAAATGCAGATCTGAGGTGATATAGAACTGCATGGCCTCCACATGGGAACTGATGGCCATACATAATGGTTGCGTGGCGGCCGTAATAGGCCCAGACAGGAGCACTCGACCATCGATAGTCTCCACTAACATGGGCGGATCCACCGGGCACTGGGGAACAGCCCATTTGGCCACAAATGCTGAGTCCATAAAATTTGTGGTGGCCCCAGAGTCAATTAAGGCATGGACTGGAATCCCCTCTGGCTTGCCAGGAAGGATCAGACATGCCTCCAATATCAGATGCCATGGAGGTCCACAGGCAGCATCGGAAATACGTCGCTCAGTGTTGTTGTGGGATGCCCGATCTGTCACACCGTCTACATCGGGCTCGGGGCGTTTCCCGACAGAAAAGTAGGGGACTTTCTCGGGGCAGACTCGGTCACTGATGCCCGCTGTCGCTTCTTTGGGCAAAAAGCAGCCAAATGCCCAGGGTCCCCACAGTAAAAACACACCCCCCCCGATTGTCATCTGTTCATTTCAGTCACCGATAGACGAGACCAGCTCCATTGGCTCCTCCCTTTGAACTGGGGGCTCACGCACAACAGGGGCTGCAGGGGTCTGTGGAGTGGCACGGCGACTCCTTCGCTGCTGCAACCGAGCATCGATCCGCAGGCAGAGATGGATCAGCCCATTCAGGTCTGAGGGAATATCCACACGGGCCAGCTCATCCAACATCTCCTCCGACAATCCATCCTGGAAGGCATCCACGAGCTCAGCCTCATTCCAGGCGGAATCCTGGCTAAGCAGCCGGAAATCGCTGATATAGCCCTGTAGGGGGCGTTGACCCTGCCTCAGAGCTTTCAGGCGTCGAGTAGCAGTCTGTGTCTTAATAGGGTCCTCATACATCAGACGCATATGATCACAAAACCCCACAAAGTTGTCCAACAATGGGCTAGGTTGAGCCAGCAGAGGCGTGCCCCAACGAGCTGCATCACCTGAAAGAAGGCTTAACACAAACCCCACCTTATCCCGGTCAGTGGGGAAATCAGCTGCTCTCACGCTGATAAAGAGCTGGCATTGTCCCAGGAAAGCAGGAAACAGTTTTGGATTGCCAGTAAATTTATCCGGCATTGCAACTTGGCATTTTCTCCTGGGTGGGGGTGATGGTGGGGGTGCAGCATGAACCTGAGCTTGCAGTTGAGCCACCTGAGCTGCCAGCAAAGTGAGTTGCTGGTTGAGCTGGGCATTCTCAGCACGTAGCTGCTCCATAATATTAGTAAGGGGTGGGAGGCTGAAGGCAAACTGTTCTGTAGCAGCCTGCTACCGGCCCTGCAGAAAAGGCAGGGACAACCCCTCCACAAACGGCAAGAGGCTGGAACTACGCCTGCCAAATTTATAGCTACAAAAACAAACAAGACACGAACCAAGAAACAGGACCTTTAAGAAACATGAACCATCCGAGCAGTTCCCTTCAGCCACCCAGCCCTCCCAGACATTCCCCTTATATAGAGTTCAGGGCGTGGCTTCTCTCTGCCTCCTTCCGAGAAGCCCCATTGCCTTCCTCTGTTTACTCCTACTTGACTGCCTCCTGCGTTGGGCGTCCTTGAACAGGGCCAGCTGTGGGTCATTTTCATCCACACTGTCAGGCTCACACAGCTGGTTCTCCGTGGTGACCAAGTGGGAGGGGCCCGGCTGAGGGCTATCATCAGCAAGATCTTCAACCCCCTCAGCAAGGTCTTCAACACCCCCCTCCTCCTCTGAGTCGTCCGACCCAACTGCCAAACCCACAGGCTGACTCTGAATCACAACAAACCTGCAGGATAAATGGACACAGGAAGGCTCAGATTACAAACTACGCCATGTTTCCTTTCCCCCATTCTCATATTTTTGCAGGTTCATCAGCAGACACGCCTGGACGAGAAATGACCCCAGCTTCAACTACCCTGAATCCAGTGTGTCTGCTCCATCATCATCATCAAGGTTCATCTGCAGACACGCCTGGACAAGAAATGATCCCAGCTTCAACTACGGTGAACCCAGTGTGCCTGCTCTATCATCACCAAGGTATGTTAACACAGCAGCTCAACACAGAGACTCACGCGGAGCTGTGCTTACAAGAAAAACGGACATCTCACCTCCTGTACCATCTCCTCCTCAATGGAGTGATTCAGGCGGTGGGGATAAAGATCCTAATCGTCAGTGTCCTATTCACAAAAAACCTCACCCTCTTAGAAAATGTTGTGAGCTTAGAGCAATGACTGTACAAGAGCGGAAAGAGGTTCTCCCAAAACTTGGAATATGCTACAGGTGCTGTGCTTCATATCACCATTTTGCTAAAGATTGCAAAACCTTTGTCAAGTGCAGAGAATGCGATAGCGACAAGCACATTTCAGCTATGCATCCTACTCCACTTCTAGGCAATCCACAGCAACCACCTGCATCCAACCCTGCTTCAAATTATGGCGGGGAGCAGCATGGTGGGGAGCAACAAAGTCATGCTCCAGTCACAAATGTCTCATCTTCACCCCAATCTCCAACTTAGAGACCTTGTTCTGCTCAAGGACCATCAAGCTCAAGAATTGAAAGGCACCAAAAACTTTCATCAGACCCATCACAGAGCTTGTCCTGCTTTCGCCTCTTGAAGACTGAATTCGTCGCTTTTCCTGGTTGGATCCTGACTTCAAGAAGGAAAGTGATTTGAACTTTAATTTAGACTATTTTAGGCCTGTAATGGCAATTCTTATTATTGCAATATGTATGCATGTTTATTTCTTATACGTATCTCTCAGATTTTTATGTCTTATATATCTCAGGTTTATTTCTTATATTTCTCAGGTGTTTTATGACAACAAGCAATTCACAAACGTGTATTTGCATTTGAATAACTACCGTTATATGATTTTCTATAGTGGTATTATGAAATACTAGATAGGGAGTGTGCTGCCACCACGTGGCTGTTTTGAGAAATTATACAATATGCTAATTTTGGTCAGCCAAACCCCTCCTACCCTATGACATATTTCCTCCTTTTCCTGATCATGTGCCTTACACCCCTCCCCTTTCTGGGATGGACTTCCTCCTTCTTCTCCCTGGGGACTCTCCTCCTCCATAACCGGCAGATACACATGCTCCTCCATGACCAGCAGACTCACGTGCAGACACTGAGTCGCTACTGTCTTTTGACCTTGGAAATATCGTGCGTTATCATCTAATCCACCTCATCTGCTGTAATCTACTCTGCATACAAATAAAGGTATTTCTGGATGATAAAAGATATTTTTATGAGTTCTGCTATCTGGAGAAGAGCTGTTATCAGTGATAATATCCGCCTATATAGACCAGCACAGGGATCTTAGCAAGGGGAATAATCATTATATGACAGCTTGATCCAGAATAGAATTACTGGATAATAGAAGGAAGAAACAGGAAAGTTGTTTTTAAGTTGGTTTGCAAAGACTTGTGAATTGCATGCATTAAAATTGTTGGAAGCAGGGAGACTGCCACTAATGGGGTCAGCTCAAATGTGTGAATTGTATGCCTTAACTCAAGCCTTAGAATGTTGAAAGAACAAGAATGTACTATAGAAATATGGAGAGAGAGAAACATGGGAAGTAGAAGAATGTGAGAGGTGGATGTTGCATGATGGGAGATGGATGTTGAAAAGACAGACGGAAAGGAAAGAAAGAAAAAAGCAATAGCTAGAACACAGAAGCAGCCACTATAAGGGGGTCACAAGGGATAAATGCTGATGGTACTAAGCAATGAACACTCAACACCTCATAGGATGTGTAATAAATGAAAGACTGGTTTTCTTTATCAGAAACCTCTGGGATTTTTGCCATGAAGAATGTGAATTTCAAATTGTGTTGGAAAAGTGGAAATATCTGTATGATAGTTGTCATTCCATTCTTCGTTCACAGTTTCTCTCATTTCCTACAATAGAAACTGTGATGCAACTATTTTAAAAAATGGTTGTATTTATATTTTAGTTAAACAAATCTCTGATAAATACAAGTAAATAAAAAGCTTTGCAAAATTTGGCGGTGAGACCATTTCAATATAGGCCTCAATTGGAAAGCTGTCTTTGTCCCTTTCAAATGATGTATGGGAGACTTTTGTTGCATGAAAGTTCAAGAATGTCAATGAGGAAGAGTATAAAGTTACTCAGTATTTAATCTGGCACAGGTTTTGTCTTCTATCTCAGTACAGGCCCAAGCTGCCCTACCACCTGTCTCTGCCCATTGTTGTTCCTGGAGAGTGGGTTCAGGTGAAAAGAACTGTCACCTAGACATACCAGTCCTGAGTGGTCTCAACCATGCCAAGTCCTCCTGATTTAAGGAATCAAGGCGTGAGTCCATGGAAAGTCCCATCATTCCTTCTCCAGTGACACGTTCCGCAGCTGGATGGCCTAAAAATGAAATTTCAACCTGCCTCACCTGTTGAACTGTTTCCATCTAAGTACGAGAAAAACATCAATGGATTGGACTACCCTGGAAATTGTGTTCCTGGAACCTGGACTATGTATTGCAATATTTTTCTTCTGCTACTTTTGTTTCCCGCGTACCTTCTTTGGTAGAAGGAAGGACCATGGGCCCAATATTTTATGGAAGAAAAGGGAGTTTTGTTTATAACAAGACTACGTATTCCACTTTCAAAGGGGCAACAAGGTCACTTGTTATGTTCCTGTCAATACAGTGCAGCTTTACCAACAACTTTCAATCTGGACATATGGAGGAACATACAGACATTACCTTTTGGGAAAGAATAACACGAGACTTATGGACAGGTGCCAGAATTTTTTTTGATGCATGTAAAGCTATTGACTATAATCGAGCTAAATGGATTAAGTGTGGAGACAGGCCTACTCATTAAATGCCAAATATGTTTGCACATCCTACCCAACCTGGCATAATCAAAGGATTCCTGCAACCCGGTGTGCTTCAAGATAACCAGACCAATGGATTTTTCAGCATCACTTGAACTTACTATCAATTGAACCAGATACAAATATGGGTCCAAGTTGATCTTCATGAACTGGAAACCACAACTGAGATTCCCTCAGTATCAAAGACATTTTTTAATTGTTCTGGCCCAAAAGAATTGTTTCATTTTTAAATGTGAAGCTTGAGAGAACATCACTTCTTACCGTATTTTCCGGCGTATAAGACGACTGGGCGTATAAGACGACCCCCCAACTTTTGAGGTGATTTTCATGGGTTAAAAAGTCGTCTTATACGGTATTTTCATTTGACTTGGAAAGAAAAGGACTCTCCAACCAAATGGGTCGTCTATTTCATCATTGTGGCCCTACACTGTATTATTAGACCCCAGTCTGACATTACACCTAAGGAATATGTCAGTCACTGACAAAATGCGAAAGTTGACTCATGTCCCTGTCCAGACATGGACAGGAGCACTGGATGTTGGAGGATGGTTTTGGGAAATGTTTGATAATTGGAAAAGGATATTTTTCATTGTGGTTTTGGCCTTAGGAGGGTTGTTGTGTTTATCATGCCTTATCCCATTTATTTAGAGAATTGTTAGATCCACTCTATCCAGACCAACTTTTGCTGCCAATCCTATCTAAAGCAATAATTTTGAAACCTTTACCTTCTGACTATATTCCCCTCTTCAAGAACCTTTTGGTTCCTAGTAAAAAAACCAGATCTCTTTGTTCTGAAGGGGTATAAAAGGTGGAAGGCATCTTTCCTGGTTGTTGCCTTCATCTCTCTACCAGCCACGAAGAGAGATGTGGCCACCCAACTCTATTTTGATCAAAATAAAAGTTGTTTGCTTGCTGAAACCTCGGCTCAGGAGTTTCTTTTGGCTCTTTTAAATTCCTGACTAATGCTGGGGCAATTGTGAGGCTACGTGTAAAACCTTACACTACACATAGTTCCTTCCAGAGGAGAGAAGTGAGCTGATTTAGTGGTGTAGGGAGAGTCCAAGTGCGAATGCGACATTCGCAAAGGCAATAACATACTGAAGAAAATAAGATTACAGAAAATTCTCTTGCACCGCCATCCCCCATCCCCTGTAAGGAGCAAAAGCTGTTTGTAAAGAAGCCGTATCTTGTCAGGAGAAAAAGAAAAGGAGCTGGAACTCTTCTTTCTCCTGAGGCTCGTTTCTTCTTTCAGCTGTCTTCGTTTCTCCCCTCCCCACTACAGGCCTTTCACCACCAGTATCCGTACCTGGACGGCTTCCTGCAGCACCGTCATCCTGCCCCGGGTCCCCCCTTAGGAACAGGACCCGGATGATAGAGGTGGGGAGAGGGCGCCTTCTTTCTGTGCCCTCTCCTCCTGCTCCTACTAACAGACTCAGACACCACCTCGGGAGATGGTGCGGCGACGACCCGGATCCAGTGTCATTTAAACTGGCAGCGACCGTTAACCGGGCCTTTGAAGGAGGTAAGAGGAAGGAAGGAAGGCCCCAGCCTGTCAGGAGCCGAGTGTTGCTGAATGGCCGGCAGAAAGTGACGAAAAGACCCAACGGCAAGACCTCTTCCGCTGCTCCTTCCTGAGCGGAGGCGGAAAGGATGTGAACGAACACGGAAACCAGGCTTCTTCGCTCTTGACGGAAAGAGCCGAAAGAAGGCGAAAACGCGTCGGGCTTTGACGACTTGCTTAATAAGTCACCAAAGCGTCTTCCCGTCTCCACTTATTGTGACGGACAGAGCCAAAGTGATCCGGAAAACCATATTGAGGCAAAAGTGATTGTGCCTCCATCTTATGCGTACTGTATGTATATAAATCGTTGAAATGATAACATGTCGGGGGAGAGTGGAATATCAAAAATCTACCTGGCAGGTTTGGCTCTTATTTCGGAAATAAACGAACGGTAGCCGGATACACCCAAGCTGCTGTGAGGATTTTCGAGAAGTTTTTGCACCTCGTGTTGAGCGAAATGCTGTATTTGTATAAGGTTATGTTGGGACAGCCAGTTTTAATGTATTTTAAATTATTATTGTTCATCGCACAGTCAGCCAGATGTTCAGACTGGATTTGGCATTTTTGTCTACTTATCCAGTCCTTACTAAGGACCTGGGATAGGCAGATGTGGATGTTTGATGATGTTACAGATATCGTCGCATGATGGAAGCACTTCCCAGTAAAGACACCTTTTGCAATTGAGTGGTGGTGAATTTGTCAATGCCAATGGTGTTCAAGTGGTGCTCCAGTTGTTTTGGGATTGCAATTGTAGGAAGAAAAGTCTTCATCATGGTTCCTCCAAGCGGGGAATAAACATGGCAACTGCTTTGGGAAGAAGGTTGTAGTTTATTGCAGAGGAAAGCCAGACAGAAAGATGGATCCAACAGAAAAAGAAGGAGAGAACACATGTGGGTAGTGGGTTTTTATACCCCTTGGACTCTATTGTCTGGAGTTATTTCCTGTTTCAAGCTTTGTATTTCCTTTGTCACGTATTCTTTCCTGAGCCCAGGTGTTCCCCTCTAGGATTCTTGCTGGTTGTCTGTCCCAGCCCACCTCCCTGGGGGCAGGGTATGTAGATTTTAGATGTGTGAAGTCTTCTTAGCTTCAACCTTCCTGAATGGTTTACATCTGCATTTCTATAGAGTTGGTTTCTGCTTGGGGGAGGGAGACTTGGGGCTATTAAGAAAACCTAGGCATGCTTTTCTGCCTCTTTAACTTCTTTTTAGGAAATGTATTTTCCTGCCCTTTTAATTTTTCCTTCTCTGGGGAGCTGACTTCCCACACACCCAAGGCGCCTATTACTGTTGGTACTACCCTTGCTTGTCTTTGCCACAGTCTTTCTATTTGTAGGTGTAGAGGAGAGGGAAGTTGGGGTGGGATTGGTGCTGGCTGTGAGTCTTTGCTGGAGCTCTGCGGGTTCGGTGGAGGGGTCGGGTAGCTCCAGTGGCCTCCACGGTGGCTGGGGGCGGGGCTCTTGGGGAGGGATTTTTAAAGGGAAGATTGACTGGGAAGAAGAAGCTTTTATCCCTTTTTCCGGAGGGGCAAGCGAGACGGAGGGAGAGTGAGCTAGGAGGTTGGGGAAGAAGCTTTTATCTTTTTTTCCTGAGGGGCAAGCCAGACGGAGGGAGAGCGAGGTAGGAGGTTGGCTGGGTTTTGTTTTCATTCTTTTCGGTGAGGCAAGCCGGATGGAGAGGGGGGGGATAGAGATAGAGAGGTTTCTGTAGAGCAAGCTTGAAAGAGAGAATGGAAGAGAGAAGGGGAGGATTCAGTGGAGAAAGGTCAGAGAGAGAACAGGAGATAGAATAAGGGGGGTTCCTCTGAGCTGCTCAGAAAGACTGACCATCATCACCTCAAGTGAGCTGCTGCTGCCAGAGATGGGAGCTGCTTGTTGACAGAGACTGACCACCATCATCACCTCATGTGAGCTGCCTGGGAGAGACTGACCATCATCATCTCATGTGAGCTGCTGCTGCCAGAGATGGGAGCTGCTTGTTGACAGAGACTGACCACCATCATCACCTCATGTGAGCTGCCTGGGAGAGACTGACCATCATCATCTCATGTGAGCTGCTGCTGCCAGAGATGGGAGCTGCTTGTTGACAGAGACTGACCACAGTCTTCACCTCTCGCGAGCTGGTGCTGCCAGAGACTGACCATCATCTCATGTGAGCTGCTGCTGCCAGAGACTGACCACCATCACCTCACGTGAGCTGCTACCAATAGAGACAGAGCACCACTGAGGAGGCCACCTGAGCTCCCAACCTCTCCACCAAATCCGCAGAGCTCCAGCAAAGCCTCCCAGCCAGCGCTGATCCCAACCAGTGCTGATCCCAACCAGTGCCGATCCCCTCTCTGCTACATAGTTCTTTGCATCTTCTCCAGTTGTTTCTCTTCTATTCTGCTGTCTCCAGGCACTGCCACATCCACTATCCAGACTTTTTTGTTTTTCTTATCAACAATTGTTAAGTCTGGGGTGTTATGTGTCAGGTGCCTGTCTGTTTGAATTCTAAAGTCTAAGAGCAATTTAACTTCATTTTTTATGACTTTCTCTATTTTATGGTCCCACCAGCTATTCTTGCAGGCAAATTATATTTCTTGCACATCTTCCAATGCACCATTGTTGCTACTTTGTCATACCGCTGCTTGTAGTCAGTCTGCGCCATCTTCTTGCAGCAGCTTACCAGGTGGTCCACTGTTTCTTCAGCTTCTTTCCATAGGTGGCACTTACTGTCTGTTGCTGTCTTCTCGATTTTGACTTCATATGCATTTGTCCTCAAGGTTTGGTCTTGTGCAGCCAGAATTAGTCCCTTGGTCTCTTTCTTCAACTTTCCTGCTCTTAGCCATTGCCAGGTCTCGTTATTAGCTGCTTTACCTGTTTTTTTAATGTACTGGCCATGTAATGCTTTGTTGTCCCATGTCTCCATTCTGTTTGGTCTTTCTTGTAGGCCAGTTTGGTCTCTCCAGTAGTCAGTAAGCCTTCCTGACATACTAACTTCATTGCATCTTCTTCATTGTCCTTCAGATATTCTTCCAAAGCCCTTTTTTCTTCTTCAACCATCTGATGTACTTGCAACATTCCACGCCCACCTATTTGCCTTGGTAGGTAGAGTCTGTCAATGTCACTGCAAGGATGAAGGGCATGATACATTGTCACTATTTTTCTGGTCTTCCTATCCATTGCTTTTAGTTCTGCTTGAGTCCAGTCCACTATTCCAGCTGTGTATCTAATGACTGGAATTGCCAAGGTGGAGTGCCAAACTCTTGTCCAGCAGAGGAGCCTCGCTGTCCCTCTCACTGAATTGAATTGAATTGAATTTATTAAATTTATATGCCGCCCTTCTCCCTAAGGACTCAGGGCGGCTCACAACATTAAAAAGTTAAAAACGTAAAATACAAAATGCCATGCAGAGTACACCCAGACGGTGGCCAGGCTGCCCGAAGCCCTGGGCAGTGGAGGGCAAGCTCCCAGCCCGGACCTCAAGCTCCCAGGGCACCAGGACCCCACAGCCCAGCTCAGCCCTGTTTCCCCAAGGGGGCATCCAGCTGCACTTACCTCCTCCTCAAAGCTGCGGCTGCTGTGCTCGGTCTCTTTGGCCAGGTTGCTCATGGCATGTGTGGGAGGGCAAAGTGTGTGTGTCAGAGGGAGGCCCACTCCCTCTCCATGCGAGGAGACCCAGCTTTGTAACCAAAGCATCCTCAGTGATAGGATGGGAGACCACCAGGAGAGGTCAAGAGGAGGGGAAAAGGGGATGGCAAAAGGGCAGCAGGGCTTCTGGTGGCCAAGTACTAAGGCAGGACTTCTTTCAGACCCTCCCTCTCTCTCATTCCAATCTGCCTCCTTCCTTCCTTCTTTCCTTCCTTCCTTCCTTCTTTCTTCACTTTTCTTCTTTTTCCTTCACTCTTCCTTCTCCTTCTTCCTTCTCCTCTTTTCCTTTTTTTCCCTTCCTTGCTCTCTTCCCCTCTTTCATCAGAATATTATGAAAGCTGGAATTTATTTTATAAATGGTTGGAAAAAAGAACCAAAGAGTGAAATTTGTATATGTATTAATGAATTATGAACTCAATTCGCATGTTGTTTGGAAAATTAACATATATGTGTAAAGAATAAAAAATAAAATATTAAAAAATTAAAAAAATAAAATAAAAGGGGAAACTAATATATGAGATAGACTCATTACATGCAAAGCAAGATAGTTCAAGCCGTGATTTGTCATAATTGTGATGATTATGGCGTACAGCTCATGAAAACCCCAAATCCACAATCTCAGAAAATTAGAATATTGTGAAAAGGTGCAATATTCTAGGCTCAAAGTGTCCCACTCTAATCAGCTAATTAAGCCATAACACCTGCAAAGGGTTCCTGAGCCTTTAAATGGTCTCTCAGTCTGGTTCAGTAGGAATCACAAACATGGGGAAGACTGCTGACCTGACAGTTGTGCAGAAAACCATCATTGACACCCTCTATAAGGAGGGAAAGCCTCAAAAGGTAATTGCAAAAGAAGTTGGATGTTCCCAAAGTGCTGTATCAAAGCACATTAATAGAAAGTTATGTGGAAGAAAAAGGTGCAGAAGCAGCAGGGATGACCGCAGCCTGGAGAGGATTGTCAGGAAAAGGCTATTCAGAAGTGTTGGGGACTTTCACAAGGAGTGGACTGAGGCTGGAGTCAGTGCATCAAGAGCCACCACACACAGAGCATCCGGCGCGACGTCAGAGGCAAGCGGAGCGGTAGGTAAAACTTTCCTGAACTGCCGAGCTTTGTTTTCTCTCTACCGAGCGGCTAAACGAGCTGTTGCTGATCATGGAGCGATCGGCAAAGAAGGATAGAGGTCCGGGCTTGCTGGGGTAGTGCAAACCTCCGGCGAAGTGAAGGACAGTCCTGATCTCCAGTAAAGAGAAGAGGGCCCTGCCGAGAGGATATCGGGCCCATCGCCATGACAGAGCGCTTTTGGGGGAATGGAGCGGAAGCAGCATTGGTACAGTATTAATTGAACTGCGAGAGAGGAACGGATCGCCCCCTTAAAATTGAGTTTGAAGGGATTCGGGAGGTGTAAGACTGGATTGCGGCTGGAAGCGGCAGAATAGTTTTTCTTGTGAGCAGCTCGGAGGTGCAGTGAAGACTGGGGGGATCGGGCTCTAGACCATTTGCTGAATTAGTAGAACTGATTGGGCGCAGCTTTTTCCCCATTTCCAGTGTATTTGGGAACCTCCTTGGACTTTTTATGATCTACTTTTGCCGCTGTGGTTTTTTTTTCCTATAAACTCATTTGACAATCAGCTGGCAAGCGGCAGGAAGCTACCTCTTATTGTCCCTCTTCTGGCTTGGATGTGGATTGTATGGTCATTAAGCTACTGCTATAAATTAGCCACAGGGAACTGCAGGAGAGCAGTGAGGAACGTCTGCAAGAAGGGAGACTTGTAACATTGTTATATATATCTTTGTTCCTTTCTACTGGTTCTTTATCAGTTAGCCCACTAGAATATTAATTAACTATTGGGGGGCTGCAGGGATTAACTGATACTTCCGGGATTTTCTTAATTATATGCTAGTTTGGAGGAGGTTCCTCTTCTGCATAACAGAAATGTCTAGCTCCTCAGCTAAAGCTGGGAAGAAGCTTTTGACAGCTACATCGTCAGCTCCAATTACGACTCCTCCTACTCCGCATAGATCACTAGAGGCTGTGGCAGAAGCTGAGAAGACGCCTACGCTTCAAGGAATTCAGAATCTGTTATATTCCATACAGGAAGCTATGACAAAAAACCAGGAATCCACAGCAAAGGATTTGGCGGAACTGAAACAAGAGATGGGTGACATGCGTGTAGATATGAAACAAATCTCCGCAAGAGATTTGGTGGAGCAGTGGGCTAATGCCTCCTTAAGTAACACCAGCTGCCTGCAATTAGTGCAGGTTCGCGTCCCACCAGGCTCAAGGTTGACTCAGCCTTCCATCCTTCCGAGGTAGGTAAAATGAGGACCCAGATTGCTGGGGGCAATAAGCTGACTTTGTAATAATGCCGCTTGGGGGAGGCCAAAAGCCCTAATAAGCAGGCATATACATAGAATGAAGGCTATTGCTAAGCACATTGGTTTGTGCTTTAGATTGTAAGCCGCCCTGAGTCTTCGGAGAAGGGCGGGATATAAATGGAATTTAAAAAAAAGATTGAATGATGTCTGTGTGACAATGGAAAGACATGAGGGTCAGATACAGGAAGTAGTTACGAAGGTTGAGAAGGTTGAAGCGGTGATGGAGAGGCTTGAGTTGCGACAGTTACTAGTAAATAAGCAGCTTGAAGACAATATAGTTCTGCTTGAGATGGAGAAATCTGCTCGCATTCTGAGATTCCAAAATGTTAGGGAGGAGCCGGATGAAGATTTAGAAATAAAGATGGTGGAGATGGTGGCAGGGTTGCTGCAGAAGGACAAGCAGATGGTGCATAATGGCATTGATGAGTGCTTTCGGGTATTTACATCATTTACTAGGAGACAGAATCTCCCTAGGGAACTCCACATAAAATTTAGTAAGAGATCGCTACGAGAGGAGGTATATCAGGGATCGAGAAATCAGGTGATAAAATATGCGGGTAGGCAGGTCACTATTTTGAGACATGTTCCAAAGAAAGTGGTGATTGAAGATGGAATTACCAAGCCCTGACAACAAAATTACGCAAATATGGGGTGAGATATAAATGGCTTCTCCCAGATGGGCTTTTGGTGACATGGCAGGGGAAAAGAATATGCCTTGAAACCCCCCAGGAGGCTGATTCCTCAAGAGTGTTGTGATTCAGGGTCAGCCTGTGGGTTCGGCAGTTGGGTCGAACGACTCAGAGGAGGGGGGTGTTGAAGAGCTTGCTGAGGGGGTTGAAGATCTTGCTGATGAAAGCCCTCAGCCAGGCCCCTCCCACCTGGTCACGACGGAGACCCAGCTGTGTGAGCCTGACAGCGTGGATGAAGATGACCCACAGCTGGCCCTGTTCAAGGACGCCCGACGCAGGAGGCAGTCAATTAGGAGTAAACAGAGGAAGGCAATGGGGCTTCTCGGAAGGAGGCAGAGAGAAGCCACGCCCTGAACTCTATATAAGGGTAATGTCTGGGAGGGCTGGTTTGCTGAAGGCAACCGCTCGGATGGTTCATGTTTCTTAAAGGTCCTGTTTCTTGGTTCGTGTCTTGTTTGTTTTTGTAGCTATAAATTTGGCAGGCGTAGTTCCAGCCTCTTGCCGTTTGTGGAGGGGTTGTCCCTGCCTTTTCTGCAGGGCCGGTAGCAGGCTGGTACAGAACAAGGTTGTATGGCAGTTTTGACAACACTGGATTGACACCGTGGGAGGAATCCAGGTAGCTCAGACCAGTTAGACATGGGTCTGTTTTTGCCAATTCTATTTCCATGAGGAGATCATTTAGTCCTTGAAGCTTGTAATTGCCTTTGTTGCCTAACTTTGGAAAGTTTTGTAGTCTTTTGAATAAGGCACTCTCTAATGCTTCTGGGCTTCCGTAGGTTTGTTCAAGTCTTGTCCACGCAGCAGTGAGACCTGCATCTGGGGAGTCAACATGTACTGTTCTCAGTCCTTGAACACGATCTGCGGATTCTAGGCCCAGCCACTTTATGAGTAGATCAAGTTCCTCCCTGGTGTTGAAGTTGAGATCAGCAATAGCAGCTTTGAAGGTTGCTTTCCAGGATCTGTAGGTCTCTGGACGGTCATTAAACTTTGAGAGGCTAGAGTTGAGGAGCTCTCAGCGTATCATGTATCTGGCATGGTCAGAACGGTCTGACCCCTCACTCCTTGATGCCAAAGAGACTCGTGGGACCCCTTGGGTGTGAAAGTTCTCTGGTGAATAAGGGGGAGGTGTACCAGGATAGAATGATGTTGCAAGAGCATTCAGCTGTGGTGTAGTCCCTAAGGCTTGTGCTGGCTGTTGATTCAACCATTGTCCATTGCTGGAAGTTACGTTGTCATTGGCAAGAGGTGATGCAGTTTGAAGTGTTGACGCACCTGTGTTGTGACATTGAAGAGGTGCAGGCTGGATTTGTGTGCTGTTCGTAGGAAGTACAGTTGACGCACCTGCGTTGTAGTGTTGAGGAGGTGCAGGTTTTTGCAGTTCTGGAGTCTCTGTGATGTTCGTAGGAAGTACAGTTGGCGCACTTGTGTTGTGTTGAAGAGGTGCAGGCCTTTGCGGTTCTGGGGTCTCTGTGATGTTCGTAGGAAGTACAGTTGACACACCTGCGTTGTAGTGTTGAGGAGGTGCAGGCTTTTGCATTTCTGGGGTCTCTGTGATGTTTGTAGGAAGTATTTATTTATTTATTTATTTATTTATTTATTTATTTATTTATGGGACTTATATGCCGCCCTATCTCCCGAAGGACTCAGGGCAGCTAACAACAATAAAAAACAACAATACAAAAATTAAAAAAGAATTAAATAACAGCCCCAAAATAAATTAACTACACAGTTAAAAAATTAAAAATTAAAACATATTTAAAAACCCATCATCAATCCAGGTCAGCCTGATGGAAGAAAAAAGTTTTGAGGTCGCGGCAAAAGGACCGGAGGTCCGGGGCCATCCAAAGCTCAAGGGGGAGTTGGTTCCAAAGGGCTGGTGCTCCCACAGAGAAGGCCCTCCCCCTGGGGGTCACCAGCCAACATTGTCTGGCCGACGGCACCCTGAGGAGGCCCTCTCTGTGTGAGCGCACTGGGTGATGGGAAGTCGTCCCCGGTAGCAGACGGTCCTGCAAATATCCTGGGCCTAAGCCATGTAGGGCTTTAAAGGTAAGTACCAGCACCTTAAGGTAAGTACAGAAGATGGCTCTGCATCATTGCAAACATTATGCTTTAGCACATATTGGCTGGTGCATTCCATCGGATCTTCCACTTCTATTGGGATGGAACAATCCACATCGGTGCCTTCCTGCATCGCCTGTTCATAGACCTTCAGCTTTGCTCGGGCAGCTGCCTCCTCCCTTTCCATTCGCAGAATCTTTATTTTGGATTCCTCCTCTGCTTCCTTTCTGGCAAAGGAAACAAGCACTTTCTGTGCTTCTAGATGTGCTCAGGCCTCTACCAACTTGTCATGTATCGTTGAAGCCCTGGAGCGAGAGGATCTAGCAGAGCGTACTGTGACTTTAGTTGATGTGGATCTATGAGATCTGGTCTCCTGCAGTTCAGCAATATGGATTTCTGCCTTATTCTTTGCATCTTGCACTAGGAGATCTCTTTGCTGGTTTAGTTCATCAATATTGGTTAGTTCTGCTGAGGAATCATCTACATTAGAGTCATTCAAAAAACCTGTGTATTTTGCAGACAGCCGCTGGTAACGTTCATAAGCTGCAGATAAGCGATCTATAGAGCCTCTTAATTCAACAGGATTATCCTTAAGGCTCAGCAAAACTGACATGCAGTATGCAGTTCTGTCCCATAGTTCTGACAGTTTACTGGAAAATTCATTTCTAGTTGCCTCATAATTTTCCCTGAGTTTCTGGGTTGGTCTTATTGTACACTTGGGTTTTACAGCAGGATCTTTGTACAAATTAGGGTTGTCTGGTCGAACCAGCTCTTCTGAATCAATGGGGCACTCCGCCATGGCTAGGATAGATACAGAAAATTTCCTAGGTATTTTTAACTAATTCAGTGATCTTCGCTCTTTGACCACCAGGGGACGCCTTCTGTGTGGTTAGAGACTTCAGGGAAGTTCACCCTTTAGCCACTAGGGGGCACTCTACATGTGCCTGGGAACAAGCCTTATATTTGCTGAGCAGCCACCGGGGTGCTGCTTGCGTAAGTGGGTACTTCAACAAAGTTCACCCTTTGACCACTAGAGGTCACTGTTTGGAAGCAAGCCTGTTATTTGCAGATCAGCCACTGGGGAGTGCGCTGTTCTGCATGAGCAAATACAAGCCTGTTATTGCCCCTAGACTTTACTTGGACACAAGGTCAGCCAAATTGTTTCTTCTTAGGACCACAAGTTGTAAGCCGGTCTGGAACTCTTAAGGAACTGCCTGTCCAAGTTAAGAGTGTCAACCGTGGGCTGTAAACTGTGCCATTAACAAAGGTTAATTTGCTCCTTGTTCCTTTGTTTAGAGCTAGCGGAACTGGGTAGGATTGGTTTGCTTTGGGCCTTCAGTTGCAGGTAACTTAACTGTAGGCTTGCTGAATAATCTCCCTTCTAGAGATTCAAACATATATTTTAGGATTGTTAGCTAAATCACTTGTTTTTTCCATATAAAGATGCTTTCATGGCTTGTCATAAGTGTGAATCAATATCTTTCTCTGTCTATACAGGCTTCACATGCAGTTTAAATTTGCAGAAAGTATAAGTGTTTCAGTTTGGCCACCAGAGGTCGCTGCCTGCTTTAACATAAATCCAAGCTTGCTGTTTACTTCCTGCATTCCAAGGGTAGGGGCCTCTTTCACTCAGCAGTAAACCAGGGTCTTAGTTACCAAGGTAACTAATTGTTTTATGGGCCTTTTATGACTGCTCTCAGTGGTCTTTTAAATAAAGGGAGTTTAGCAAACTGACAAACTTTTCTCCCCTTTTGAGTAAAATTCAGCTCTGAACACAAATTGGGTTTGCAACACAGGATATCTCTGATCTTCCCAGACAAATTTGGGTGAAATGCAATTTGGAGAAGACAGACAGGGAAATTTTGATCCTGCATTTGATTTCACAAAAGCTTGGAGATTACAAACAAACAGTCTCTCTTTGCAATTAGGAACATTTGTAAACATTCAAAGTAGATCTGAGCAGAAATTCATTTGCATTTCAAAGTCTCCCCAAATTACTTTAAGACGCTGGCTAGAAATTCAATGGCAAAAAAGGCAGTAAGATTTTAGCAGGCCCTTTTGGCTGGTTTCCTCAGGAAGACAGGAAGAGACAACAGTTCACAGAAGCACAAATCCTAGAAGCATGACACTGTCTCTTGCAGAATCAGCTGGAGAATGGCGAATTAAATCATCTCCTTTTTTATTGCAGGCAGACAAGGAGTTCAAAATGTCTTTTGACTATTCTGGATCAAGCTGTCGTATAATGATTATTCCCCTTGCTAAGATCCCTGTGCTGGTCTATATAGGCGGATATTATCACTGATAACAGCTCTTCTCCAGATAGCAGAACTCATAAAAATATCTTTTATCATCCAGAAATACCTTTATTTGCATGCAGAGTAGATTACAGCAGATGAGGTGGATTAGATGATAACGCACAATATTTCCAAAGTCAAAAGACAGTAGTGACTCAGTGTCTGCACATGTCTGCTGGTCATGGAGGAGCACGTGTGTCTGCTGGTTATGGAGGAGGAGAGTCCCCAGGGAGAAGAAGGAGGAAGTCCATCCCAGAAAGGGGAGGGGTGTAAGGCACATGAACAGGAAAAGGAGGAAATATGTCATAGGGTAAGAGGGGTTTGGCTGACCAAAATTAGCATATTGTATAATTTCCCAAAACAGCCACATGGTGGCAGCACAAATTCACTGCCCTTCTGCAACTCTGGCCTAACTTCTTTCTTTTCTACTTCCACTATCAACTTTACATGAGCCAACTGTGTCCCTTTACTATTAATCAATCTTCTTAATTTCTCTTCTCCAAAGTATTCAAGAATCCATAAGCATACTTGGAGTCAGTGTATATATTTTGCTTCTCCCTTATTAACAAACTCAGAGCCTGCTGTAAGGCATAAAATCCACAGGTTAGTGCTGACCAAGGGAGGGAAATTCTCCCAGCTTCCACTCACATTTTCTCCTCCCCATCTACTATCGCACCTTCATTATGTCCCTCTTTTTCTTTTTCTCTTTCCCAACTTCTTTGCTATGAACAAGTGGTTACCTCCTTTCGGCTTTCTGATTTAAAATTACCCACACTTAATAAGAAATGCTAACCACCAAGACTTCCCCAAATGTCAATTTTAGACAAAAATGCTACTGGCTGCCTCTTTTCCCCCACTTCTGGATCAAAACCTCCTCCAAGCCATTCCTTTGCCTATATTTACAAACAAATTACCTAGTGAAGAGCCAACAAAGGTGTGCTCACCAAACTCTGTTAGAGCTTGTTAACATTAGGCTCCTTTTCTAACAGTTTTGCATACAAATCTTTAATCAAAACAGCATAGCCATTCACAATCCTAAAAATCTTCTCAACTCCTTCCTTGTTCTAAACAAGGATCGAACCACAATTTTCTCAATTCTCCCTTTCATCAATGTGTCCTGCAACTCCACAAAAAGGTATGCAAGCCCAATGAGACATTCTGAGCCATTGAAACAGTTTTATATTAAATTTTAGTATTGCTTTTAATATAAAATTAGTCAAATTCCAATTTAATCAGATTCCAATCAGATGGAAACAAACTTTCATCAAGTAGGTTAAAAGTTACAAATCTAAACAAAACAATGCAGAGTAATTTATTTTAAAACTCAAAAGATTTCAAAAAAATTGTCCAACAAGTACTGTCCTCTTTCCAGAAAAAAAATTACAAGCTGAAACTGCAAGAGTAGGTATTAAATTTCACATCCATCCCCCTTCCTCAGACTGGAATTCTAAGCAGAGAAAAAAAACAGTTAAAACGACCAGCCTCCCATCTTCTGGCTGTCTCTCTCACTCTTAAAGTAATACAGTGGTGGGGGGGGGGAAGAGACAGGAAAAAAAAATAAAAGAAATTTTACAAAAATCTCACCACTAAAAAAATATAGTTTGCTCTCCTTCACATGCATTTTCCATAAATTCACTCACACATCCTTGCTATTGCTTTTCCATTTACTTTTTACAACAATAAAACCAGCAATTTACTGTTCCTTTCACAGCCTGGGATGGGGGTGATTAAACTTGATTTGGGTGACAATATTATATAATGGAGTAAAAGCACCTTTAAGGAGTTAAACGGCCTAAGGGTGTGGCTGTAATTATTCCACATAAAAGAGAGTTAGATGTTACATGTAGTTGCTCTTGTATATGTGTTTGATGTTAGTGTTTGGATACCTCTTGTTCTCTTGTTTGCTAACTTGATATTTATTCTCTCAAGAATCAACTGCTTGCTACAGTGTATATTGTTTTTGATATTGGTAAGCAGCTTTTGTATTTTGATACTATGTTTTTATGGACTGACTTTTATGTGCATGATACTGGATTGATACTTGGACTATTTCTTACTGTGTTTCTTTTTGTTGTCTGAGTAAAAATAAGTTATAAAACTCGTGTTAGTGCATTACTGTTTGCCTAAAAGTCCCAGTACAACTTCCACTGTGTATTAATAATACTCTGTTAAACAAACCATTTTTTCAACAACATATTCTAACAATGGTTATGGGCCCAGATCCAGTGTGGTGCTGAGGACAGGCACAGTATTGTATTTATATTTCCTAACTGAGTTTTCAAATTCAGACAATGGCACAAGGACTATTCAATCCATTCTGCATTACCCGGCTTAATGGGTCAAACTACGTATCCTGGTCTACACAATGTAGTTTGCTATTACAAAATCAAGGTCTTTGGAAAATAGTCCATAATCCTCCTGATGTAACTGCCTGGGATCCAACTAATGAAGAAGATAACAAGAAGATTGTAGACTTCAATAAAGACAATGATAAGGCTTTATCTATCATTGGGCTAACATTAGGAGACCAACAGCTAGTCCATGTGCGTGGAGAAGAATCTGCTGCTAAATGTTGGGCTAAGTTGAAAAAGATTTTTGTTCGGGACAGTGTTGGTGCTCATATAAATCTTACCAGAAAGCTATTTAGAGCTAGACTGGAAAAGAATGGCGATATGTTAGCTCACCTTAACTTTATAAAAGCAACTTTGTTGGAACTGCAAGAAAAAGAACTTATTTTCTCAGAGCTTCACCAGGTTTACATCATTTTATCATCATTGGATGAGAGCTACGATGCCTTTGTATCGTCCTTGGAGGTTTTGTCCAAAGAAGACCTAACTGTTTCTTCAATAACTGGAAGGTTGTTGGAAGAATCAAGATGTCGTATGGAGAGAAAACAGTTGAGAGAGCCATTGCAACAAGAAATAAAGAAGACTGAATCTGCTTATATTTTAAGGAAATGCTTTAATTGTGGGTTAAAGGGACATATTGCTAAGTTTTGTCAGAATAGTAATTGTCAGAGAAAGGAAAGCCATAGAAAGAATAAAAAGCTGATTAATGTAGCTGTAGCTAATAGAACTACTAATAACCACAATTGGTGGGTGGTAGATAGTGGAGCTACACACTGTATTTCAAAAATAAAAAGGGATTTTGAGAATATAAGGTCTAGTAAAAAATATATTTCTATGGCTAATGGCTGGAGAGTCAAGGTCTCTGGAGAGGGTAAGGTTTACTGTTCATTTTTAAAACAAAATTTGGAAATGCTATATGTTCCCAGATGTGATTATAATCTATTATCAGTTAAGGCATTATTGGAAGCAGGTTTTAAAGTTACTTTCCAAGGGGAGGAATGTCTTATTCAAAAGAATGAAGTGAACTTAATAGCTAATATGAAAGACGGTTTGTTTGTAATTAGCAATGATCCTATAATAATGGCTACTACTTGTACAAATCAAAAACCACATGATGAATGTATTCATTTATTACATAGAAGATTGGGTCATGTGAATTTTAATACACTAAAAAGAACTGTAGCTTTGTCTAATGGGTTTAAGTTAAAGGCTTGTAAGAAATATCTGCAGTGTAACGTATGTGGTAGAGAAAAGAGCAGGGCAGCACCAGCTAATAGGTTAGATGGATTTAAAACCACAACTCCATTAGAACTGGTATTTATGGATTTGATAGGTCCTATGAAACCCAGTTTAGGGGGTGCTTGCTACATATTAAATATTCTAGACCATTATAGCAGATATGGGTTCTGTTATCTCCTTACGTCAAAAACTGAAACTATACAAACAATATCTAATTGGCTCAAGTTTGTACAAAGGAAAACTCAGTTAAATGTAAAAACCATAATAACAGACAATGGAACTGAGTTTGTTAATAAACAGTTCAATGAGCTGTTAGTTTCAGAGGGAATAGAGCATAGACGTACAGCTCCTTATAGACCTCAGCATAATGCATTTGTTGAACGGAGGGGCCAAACATTGCAAGCTATGATTAGATCTATGATTGAAGATTCTGGTTTACCTGATAGCTTATGGGGAGAAGCAGCAAAATGTGCTAATCATATTTTAAACAATGTGGTTAGTTCAGCTACAGGTAAAATTCCTTATACCTTATGGTATAAGAGAAAACCAAATCTTAGTTATATTCACACATTTGGGACACCTGCTTGGGTACATATTCCAAGTTCAATAAGAAATAAAGGAGAACATAGAGCTAAACAATTATTTTTTGTTGGCTATGAGTTAAACCATAAGTCTTATCGGTTCTGGGAGAAAGGTACTAAAAACATTTATTGTAGTTCTAGCGCTGTTTTTCAAGAACAGTCAGGCTGGGAAAGGGTAGAAGATATTGTATATATTCCTCAACAAGATTTAACTAACTCCTCAAATGAAAGTGATAAAGAAGAGGAGGAACCTGCTAGAGAGATCAAACAAGAACCACTGATAGTGGAGACAGGAGAGGAAGAAGATAATAATGTAAATGTACCTATAAGTCCAATAATTCTCAGAAGGTCTAACAGGGAAAGACGACAGCCTGATCGTTTCGAGGCAGGTTTAATTTGTCAAATAGACATTGAACCTTCTAATGTTGAAGAAATAAAAATGTATCCTGAGAATGAAAGAAAGAATTGGAAAGTAGCTATGGATAAAGAAATAAAGTCTTTGCAAGATCTTAATGTTTATCAAGAGGTTAAAATACCTAAAACAGAAAAGTTAATTGGATGTAAATGGGTTTTTAAACTGAAAGAAAGTGTTACAGGAGAGGTAATACATAAAGCAAGATTAGTTGCTAAAGGATTTGCACAGAATAATAGTGATTATGATGAAGTATTTTCCCCAACGTTAAGAGCTTCCACTCTTAGGGCTGCTTTAGTTTGGGCAGCAAATAAGAATTATAGTATAAAACATGTAGATATTGAAACTGCTTATTTGCATGCAACATTAAACCATGATATATATATGAAAGTTCCATCAGGAATAGAAAGTAAGGTAGGGTACTGTTGGAAACTGAATAAGAGTTTGTATGGTTTAAAACAGTCAGGTTATGAGTGGAATAGATGTTTAGTAAAAGAGTTAAATAGTTTGGGATTTAAAGCTAGTATTGCAGATCCTTGTTTATTTATAAAACAGCAAAATAGTGAATTATCATTGTTATTATTATTCACTGATGATATTGCTATTATAGCAAAAGATGAAACAGAAACTGAAAGAATAATTTCAGGGTTAAAAAGAAAATTTAGAGTAAAAGATCTAGGAGCTATTAGTCATTATCTAGGGCTGGATATTGTCAGGACTAGTAAAGGATTTAAACTGTCTCAAGCTAAGAAAATTAATGGTTTGCTGAAACGTTATAATATGGAAAACTGTAAACCAGTAAAAACACCTATGGTTCAAGGTTTTGAGAGTTCAGCAGATAACAGCAATGTCTTTGATAAAAAGATATATCAATCATTAATAGGCAGCTTGATGTATTTATGTAATTGGTCAAGACCTGACATAGCATTTACAGTTAATCATTTAGCTAGATATTGTGAGAATCCTACAACCAGATGTTGGCAAGGTGCGAAAAGAGTTTTAAGATATTTGAAGCACACCATACATTATTCTCTATATCTAGAGCCCACAAAGGAATTGGAACTAAAAGCATTTGCAGATGCTAGTTTTGCATCTGATACTGTAACCAGGAAATCCACTTCAGGATTGGTTGTATTATTGGGAAACGCTTTAGTAGGATGGAGGTCTAACAGACAGAAGCATATAAGCTTATCAACAACTGAATCCGAATTTTCTTGTTTATCTTTATTATGTACTGAGCTATTGGTATGGAAACAATTATTGTTTGATATGGGTTTAAATTGTAATGAACCAATAAAAGTGTATGAAGACAATCAAGCAGCTATAAAATTAGCAACTAATGCTGCAGTGAAAACTAGATCAAAACATACGGATCTACGGTATCTAAATGTCAGACAATGTGTTAAAGATAATTTGATTAAACTGGAATATTGTGCAACTGAAGATAATATTGCTGACCAGTTTACTAAAGCTCAGGGTGCTATAAAGCATAAATCTGTTTGTGATATGTGTAATTTGAGATTGTAAAAATATATGTATAATATGCCACCCAAAAGGGGAGATTGTTAGAGATTAAACTTGATTTGGGTGACAATATTATATAATGGAGTAAAAGCACCTTTAAGGAGTTAAACGGCCTAAGGGTGTGGCTGTAATTATTCCACATAAAAGAGAGTTAGATGTTACATGTAGTTGCTCTTGTATATGTGTTTGATGTTAGTGTTTGGATACCTCTTGTTCTCTTGTTTGCTAACTTGATATTTATTCTCTCAAGAATCAACTGCTTGCTACAGTGTATATTGTTTTTGATATTGGTAAGCAGCTTTTGTATTTTGATACTATGTTTTTATGGACTGACTTTTATGTGCATGATACTGGATTGATACTTGGACTATTTCTTACTGTGTTTCTTTTTGTTGTCTGAGTAAAAATAAGTTATAAAACTCGTGTTAGTGCATTACTGTTTGCCTAAAAGTCCCAGTACAACTTCCACTGTGTATTAATAATACTCTGTTAAACAAACCATTTTTTCAACAACATATTCTAACAGGGTGGGTGGGTTTTCAGGGCTAACACACACACATTTACACATCAGCAAATTAACTCATTCACGTCCATTCCAACTGCCTGCATAAACAATTTCATATACAAAAATTTCATTTCATACTTTCTCCAGGCAAACCATACATTTTTAAATAAGGCCTTTTTGTTTGGTGTTATCAGAGGAGATTTTACCTCTCTTCCAACTCTTGGAAATAACACAGAACAACACAGACAGACGTATATACACAAATACTAGTAAAACATTCATTTAGACATATGGCTTGTCCTGCAAGAAACAAGAAAAATCATGAGGTGATTTCAACCAAACATGGTTTTATAGGGCCCTTTAACCATCTCCCATTTTTCTCACCATTCCAAGTCCAAGCTTAATGTTCCAAATGTCCAAACATATATAAAACAAAACAAAACACAAATCAATTTGGAGTTTGAGGCCAAAACAGGCCTCCCCTTTTAATTAAAAGGAGGGGAACATTTATGGTTACTTCCAATTTATCCCACCAACTTCAAAAGACATTGGGGAAAGACTAAAAGGAATATTGAACCTGGGGTCTTTTGCAGGTGTGAAGGGGGAGGTGTTCTCACCTCCAACAAAAGGGAATCGAATAGTCCAAAGAGCCAGATTAAAAGAAAAAGACAGGGGAAAAAACTTGCTTTCATTTCCTTGAATCTTCTTTTCTTTTCTTCCATGGCTTTAGCTGTTATCAGATAAACTAGCCAACCAGAGGTTTACAAAGTTTTTCAAAGTTGCCTTCTTGAAGATGATTTTTATTACTATACAGCAACAACAACAACAAAAGCACCACCAGACATTGTCTGACAGGGTTAAACTTAGCCACTTGTGGTTTCAAAATATCCCAGTTCTTCAAAACACATTGCAGAGGAGTATTTTTTTTTATTGAATTTGTTTCCTCATATTTTTTTTCTTTCAAGATAGTTTCTTGGCTTCCTCCCTTTTCACTTAGTTAATTTGTAATTTAGTAATTAATTTTTTCTCTGGAGGAGTAGTCGAGGAGATAGCCCCCTATCTTATTTCAAAATTACCAAAACCTCTGCAAAAAAATTACATTCCAATTCAATTACTTTCCTTAAATCACTCTATCCTATATTACAAGACAGTTTCTCGGCTTCCTCTTTTCTTACTCATGTATTCATTTATTTTTATGCTTATCTCTAGAGGACAAGTCGGAGCGATCAACCTCCTGTCTTATTCCAGGATTTCCAAAGCTTTTTTTTATCTCTTACTCACCAAGGCTCCTGTTGCAATTTCTCCCTTCAGTAGAGAAGCATGAAACCTCGTTGAATTCGGGCATTCAGGTTCCTCAGACATGGATCCACCGGCAAAGATGAAGCATAGGAGTCTTCTAGGTCAAATGCCCAGGAGCGCTCTAAGACTCATGTTTCAGTCGCTGTTGCTTTCCTCCCACTGAGAAATGAAAGCTTCTTTGAGATCCTAACAGGGATCTCCAGATGTGGGGGAAAAGAGCCTTTGAAGGTTGCCCCCACGTTTGGGCGCCAGGATGTAAGGTTTTACACTTAGCCTCACAATTGCCCTAGCATTACTCAGGAATTTAAAAGAGCCAAAAGAAACTCCTGAGCCGAGGTTTCAGCAAGCAAACAACTTTTATTTTGATGAAATAGAGTTAGGTGGCCACATCTCTCTTCGTGGCTGGTAGAGAGATGAAGGCAACAACCAGGAAAGATGTCTTCCACCTTTTATACCCCTTCAGAACAAAGAGATCTGGTCTTGGTACTAGGAACGAAAAGGTACAGAAAAATAATTCCTAGATGATGACTCATACACAACAACCCAGGCTCCACCACAGCTCCTTTTCCCCCTCCCCTTACCATGCTCTTTTCATGTAAGCAATCCTCTGTACCTAAAGCATGAAACATTTGCTTTTTTTATAACTAATTTCCCAATATAAAGCACCTACAAAGCTGCTTGCACATAAAGATGATTATAAAGTATCACTACTAATATCAATATTACTAACATCAACCTTAAGCATAATAAAATCCCTTCAGTAGTTTTTAAAAATCGCCTTTTGCATTTGTCCTTCCACAGACCAATTTAAACACATTCACTCAACTCTCAAAAACCTCCCCCCCAAGGATTACATTTTGCTTTTGTCCTCTTTCACACATCTAGTCTGTAAGACACTTCCCTACATGAACCCTCTCTCAGCTTCTTAAATCCCTGTCCCATATCTCCCATTGAAGGCTTCCCTTTTATTACTCCTGTAAACACACAAGCCCCAAACCAAATACTCACTTGCCTTATTATCTGGTTTTACAGTGTCATGGTCAAAGGTGTGAAACTTTAAAACCCAAAATTTGATACTCACAACTCGAAGACAAGTCTGGTTAACAAAAACAAAGATTTATTGAAAAGAAAATTGAAAATAAAAAGAAGAAGAAGAAAAGCGTTTGCAAACGTGGCGTCTTAGACCCTTCCCAAATTGGATTGGGTTCAAAGAGCATGCTGAGCAAGTTTCAAACCAGGCATTTTATACTCTTTCATGATACAGGCCACCCCTAAGAAACTTAAGTCATTCTTTGAAGTTGTTTCACATCCCTAGAAGATCTTTACTTGTAATTTTCACCTTTTGTGAGTCATTTTGCCTGGGCAGGAAACAGATAACCTCACACATTGGTGTTACAATTCATTGGTGTTACATTTTATACAATTTATAAAAGAATAACCTTTATCCTTCAATTCCACCCTTTTTCTCTTCTACCTGAATTACTCTTTTATACTTTTAAGAATTCATAATTCCCTAAATTTTCTTTAGGTTCCTGTGGAAGCAAGTTGTTATATTCTAAATCTTCTTTCCCCAACCCTTGTTTTCCTACCTTCATTATTAACATTGTTTCTTCCCACTCTTTTGTTGTTATTAAAGTCATGCTCTTTTCAGGTAAGCAATCACCTGTACCTAAAGCATGAAATATTTGCTTTTATATGACTATTTTTCCAATATAAAGCTCCTACAAAGCTGCTTGCACATAAAGATACATATACTGTACATGATTACAAACTTTCGCATTCTGTCAGTGACTTCTTTGACATATTCCTTATATGTAATGTCGGACTGGGGTCTAATAATACAGTTTAGGGCCACAATGACAAAATAGAGAACCCATTTGGTTGGACAGTCCTTTTCTTTCCAAATAAGAACTGATGTTCTCTCAAGCTTCACATTTAAAAATGAAACAATTCTTTTGGGCCAGATCAATAAAAAAATGTCTTTGATACTGAGGGAATCTCAAATGTGGTTTCCAGTTAAGGAAGATCAACTTCCTGAATCTCTTTTAATTTTTGTATTTTGTCTTTTAACATGTACTGCCCTGTTCACCGCCCTGCGTCCTTCAGGAGAAGGGCGGTATACAAATAAAATTAATAATAATAATAATAATAATAATAATAATAATAATAATAATAATAATAATAATAATAATAATAATAACAACTTGAACCCATATTTGTATCTGGTTCAATTGATAGCAAGCTCAAATGATGCTGAAAAATCCATTGGTCTGGTTATCTTGAAGCACACTGGGTTGCAGGAATCCTTTGTTTATGCCAGGTTGGGTAGGATGTGCAAACATATTTGGCATTTAATGAGTAGGCCTGTCTCCACACTTAGTCCATTTAGCTTGATTATAGTCAATAGCTTTACATGCATCAAAAAAAGTTTATGGCACTTGTCCATAAGTCTGGTGCTATTCTTCCCCGAAAGGTAATGTCTGTAGGTTCCTCCATATGTCCAGATTGAGAGTTGTTGGTAAAGCTGCACTGTATTGACAGGAACATAACAAGTGACCTTGTTGCCCCTTTGCAAGTGGAATACGTAGACTTGTTATAAACACAACTCCCTTTTGCTCATGGTCCTTCCTTCTACCAAAGAAGGTACGAGGGAAACAACAGTAGCAGAAGAAAAATATTGCAATACATAGTGCAGGTTCCAGGAACACAATTTCCAGGGTAGTCCAATCCATTGATGTTTTTCTCGTACTTAGATGGAAACAGTTCAACAGGTGAAGCAGGTTGAAATTTCATTTTCAGGCCGTCCAACTGCGAAGCTTATCACTGGAGAGGGAATGATGGGACTTTCCATGGACTCACGCCTTGATTCCTTAAATCAGGAGGACTTGGCATGGTTGAGACCACTCAGGACTGGTATGTCTAGGTGCCAGTTCTTTTCACCTGAACCCACTCTCCAGGAACAACAATGGGCAGAGACAGGTGGTAGGGCAGCTTGGGCCTGTACTGAGATAGAAGACAAAACCTGCGCCAGATTAAATATTGAGTAATTTTCTATTCTTCCTCATTGACATTCTTGAAAGTAACAAAATCCTCCCATACATCATTTGAAAGGGACAAAGACAGCTTTCCAATTGAGGCCTATATTGAAATGGCCTCAGCGCCAAATTTTGTACAGCTTTTTATCTACTTGTATTTATCACAGATTTGTTTAACTAACATATAAATACAACTGTACCCCCCTTTTTTTCTTTATCTGTAAATAATTTTTTTTAACAAAAACAAAGATTTAATAGTTGCATCACAGTTTCTATTGTAGGAATGAGAGAAACTGAATGAAGAATGGAATGACATTAAATATACAGATATTTCCGCTTTTTCAACACAATTTGAAATTCACATTCTTTATGACAAAAATTTCAGAGGTTTCTGATAAAGCAAGCCAGTCTTCCATTTATTACACATCCTATGCGGTGTTGAGTGTTCATTGCGTAGTATCATCAGCATTTATCCCTTGTGACCCCCCTTTTAGTGCTGCTTCTGTGTTCTAGCTATTGCTTCTTTCTTTCTTTCTTCTTTCTTTCTTTCTTTCTTTCTTTCTTTCTTTCTTTCTTTCTTTCTTTCTTTCTTTCTTTTCAACATCCGTCTCCCATCATGCAACATCCACCTCTCACTTTCTTCTCATGTTTCTCTCTCTCCATATTTCTATAGTACATTCTTGTTCTTTCAACATTCTAAGGCAGGGGTGTCAAACTCAATTTCATTGAGGGCCGCATCAGTATTGCGGTTGCCCTCAGGGGGCCGGGTGGGTGTGACCAGGGTGGGCGTGGCCTACTGGGTGGGCGTGGCCAGCTCTACATCGTTCGCATCAAGGGTGCTTATGGGGGCCTGGGCAGGAGTGGGACAGATCTGAGGGTCTCTGGCAGAAGGAGGGTCTCTGGGCCAAGGCAGTGGGGGCCGTTCCCTCACTGTTTCCAGGATGGCTTTGCGGGCCACATGTAACCACTTCACGGGCCGAATCCGGCCCCCGGGCCTTGTGTTTGACATGTCTGTTCTAAGGCTTGAGTTAAGGCATACAATTCACACATTTGAGCTGACCCCGTTAGTGGCAGTCTCCCTGCTTCCAACAATTTTAATGCATGTAATTCACAAGTCTGTGCAAACCAACTTAAAAGCAACTTTCCTGTTTCTTCCTTCTATTATCCATTCCTTCATTTCCCTTCTGCCACTCTGGCCTAACTACTTTGCTATGAGCAAGTCTATACCTCCTTTCAGCTTTCTGATTAAAAATTACCCACACTTAACACCAAGACTTCAAAAATGCCACTGGCTGCCTCTTTTCCTAACAGCATATAAATCGTTAGTCAAAACAACATAACCATTCACAATCCAACTCCTTCCCTGTTCCAAACAAGGACAGAACCACAATTCTCCCAGATATCACCTTCCATCAATGTTTTCCTGCACACAGACACAAAAACATAATAAAAAATAAAACAAAAAACCCCAACTCCACAAAAAGATAAACCCAATGAGACATTCTGAGCCACTGAAACAGTTTTATATCAAACTCTGGTATTGCTTTTAATATAAAGTTACTCAAATTCCAATTTAACCAGATTCCATTCAGATGGAAACAAATTTTCCATCAAGTAGGCCAAAACATCTACAAATCTAAGCAAAACAATTCAGAGTAATTTCTTTTGGGTGATTTTATATATATATATATGCAGAGGAAAAAAAAGTTAAAACGACCATCCCCCCCTTCTTCTGTCTCTCACTCTTAAAGTAACGGGGGGGGGGGGAAGAAAGAGACAGGAGAAAAAAAAGTAAAAGAAATTTTACAAAAATCTCACCACAAAAAAAAAATAGTTTGCTCTCATTCACATGCATTTTCCATAAATTCTCTCACACATCCTCCATGGAACTCTTCTCATGCATTTTCCATAAATTCTCTCACACATCCTCCATGAAACTCTTCTCATGCAAACACTATTGCTTTTCCATTTACTTTTTACAACAATAAAATCTGTAATTTACTGTTCCTTTCACACCGTGAGACAGGGGTGGGGGGGTTTGAGGGCTAACACACACACATTTACACATCAGCAAATTAATTCATTCGCATCCATTCCAACTGCTTGCATAAACAATTTCACATACAAACATTTCATTTCATACTTTCTCCAGGCAAACCATACATTTTAAAATAAGGCCTTTTTGTTTGGTGTTATCAGAGGGGGTTTTGACCCTCTTCCAAATATTGGAATAATACAGAACAACACAGACAGACATATATACACAGATCCTAGTAAAACAACATTCATTTAGACATATGGCTTGTCCCGCAAGAAGCGAGGAAAATCATGAGGTGATTCCAACCAAACATGGTTTTTATAGGGCCCTTTAACCATCTCCCATTTTTCTCACCATTCCAAGTCCAAGCTTAATGTTCCAAATGTCCAAACATATATAAAACAAAACAAAACACACATCAATTTGGAGTTTGAGGCCAAAACAGGCCTCCCCTTTTAATTAAAAGGAGGGGAACATTTATGGTTACTTCCAATTTATCCCACCAACTTCAAAAGACAGTGGGGAAAGACTAAAAGGAATATTGAACCTGGGGTCTTTTGCAGGTGTGAAGGGGGAGGGGGAAAGTAGCAGCCTCCTCTCCTCACCTCTGACAAAGGGAATTGAATAGTCCAAAGAGCCAGATTAAAAGAAAAAGAGAGAAGAAAAACTTGCTTTCAGTTCTTTGAATTTTCTTTTCTTTAGGTTTACAACAACAACTACAACAATTGCCCATCTTCTTTGAGAGTTTCTCTGATTATGGTTCCCTGAGGTTCTCGATTTAACAGCCACTCAAAATTCCCAACACCAGTTTGCTTCCCTTCGGGCTGGCCTTCCCTCTCACAGGAGTTAAGGAAACGCAACCTTTCAGGTCTGCACTCACTCTGGACTCAATAGTGTTCCCAGAACACAGTCCAACACACATACAGCCGTTATCGCAGAAACCTCCCACAATCGCTCTCCTGACCACGCAGGTACAATTGTGTGTTTCCCTCCTTCGGGGCAAAGGTTTCTTACCTGGGCCAGTGCACTGGGTTACCTGGTCCTGGGCCTCAGTTGTTGACTCTCTTCCTTTTTCCTATTCTTTGATTTTGTAGACCAGAATTGTTAATTTAGTTTGGCTCGGAGCCTGCAATGGGAAGCTAGATCTCAGATAACTCCAGGCAGTTGAAATCAACAGGAGTGCCCCTGGACTTTACTTAGAACAGCTCCTCCTAGAGGCCCTTGAGCCCCACGTTGGAGGCGCCAAGATTGTGAGATTTAAAAACCCAAGATTTGATACAACTCGAAGACAAGTCTGGTTAACAGAAACAAAGATTTATTGAAAAGAAAATTGAAAATA
This sequence comes from Vipera ursinii, assembly GCF_947247035.1. Lineage (NCBI taxonomy): Eukaryota > Metazoa > Chordata > Lepidosauria > Squamata > Viperidae > Vipera > Vipera ursinii. Next base: position 38,130,436 of record NC_139522.1, read on the forward strand.
AAAAGAAGAAGAAGAAAAGCGTTTGCAAACGTGGCCTCTTAGACCCTTCCCAAATTGGATTGGGTTCAAAGAGCATGCTGAGCAAGTTTCAAACCAGGCATTTTATACTCTTTCATGATACAGGCCACCCCTAAGAAACTTAAGTCATTCTTTGAAGTTGCTTCATATCCCTAGAAGATCTTTACTTGTAATTTTCACCTTTTGTGAGTCAATTTGCCTGGGCAGGAAACAGATAACCTCACACATTGGTGTTACAATTCATTGGTGTTACATTTTATACAATTTATAAAAGAATAACCTTTATCCTTCAAAGGTTTCACTGGACAACAAAGATTTTTCTTCCTCAACACTTTTGGGTGTATCTTATAGATTTTTGGCTGCTAATCATGAAAATAACCTGTAATTTAACTTATCAGGTACCATTTTATAGAAACCTTTTGTTTTTACACAATGGCAATGTACACCCTTCAGTACCTGTTGGCTATGCTGCTCCCATGAAAGATACATACGAAAACATGGAACTGTTGTTAAAGCACATCCAGTACATCAAGTACAACTGGAATATCTGTGGAGATCTAAAAGTAGTGGCTCTTGCTTGGAATGCAGCTTGGATATACTCAGTACTGCTGTTACATATGTGAATACGACAGCTGTGCAAGAGAGTTGCATTACATTAAATAGAAATGGACACTCTGAAAGAATTTGGTTCCAGGACAGAAAAACAAGTCACATGAAGCAATTGTTGATACGACAAAGTTAATTTTCCCTCCGCTTCACATAAAACTCAGACTGAGGAAAAATTTTGTAAAAGTGATGAACATGGAAGGTGAAATATTTTGTTATTTGAGACGGATGTTTCCAAGAATAACTTGACAAATGGGTCAAAGATCTGTTAGTGGGGCCAGAGAAAATTGCATGGAAAGCATTCAAGGATGTCATTGAGAATTTTCTTGACAACAACAGAGCACTAAACTACATTTAGCTGGTTGACAAACTTCTTACAGCATACAAGACCATGAAGTGCAACATGTCACTGAAGATTCATTTTCTGCATTTACAATTCTTTCCTGAAATCTAGGTGCTAGATAGAAAAATGTGGGGTAGACAGAATCACCAACAGAAGGATTCATAACTGGTTCACCAAACACACTCAACATGTAATCCTCAATGGAACTACAGCTACATGAAGGCAGTGGGGCACCCCAAGGTTCAGTCTTAGGCCCAGTACTCTTCAACATCTTCATAAATGATTTAGATGAGGGGATGGAAGGGGAACCTATCAAATATGCAGACAACACCAAGCTTGGGGCAATACCCAACACCCCAGATGATTGGCTCGATATTCAGAAGGATCTTGACAGACTTGAACACTTGGCCCTATTCCAAAAAAATGCAATGGTCAGAAAAGTAAGGTTTTACACTTAGTCAAGAAAAAACAAATGCACGGGTATAGAATAGGTGGTACCTGGCTCAATAGCAGTAACTGCAGGAGGAATCTAGGAGTCCTAGTGGATAACCATTTAAATACAAGCCAGCAGCGTATTGTGCAGCTGCCAAAAAAGCTGATGCAGTCCTAGGCTGCATCAATAGATGGATAGTATCAAGACCATGTGAAGTGGTCTAAGGGAACACCTGCTGCCGGCATCAACTTCCCATCATCCCGTGCGCTCCCACAGGGAGGGCCTTCTTAGGGTACCGCCGGTCAAGGAATGCTGGCGGGTTATCCCCAGGGGAAGGGCGTTCTCTGTGGGCGTGCCGGCCCTTTGGAACCATCTTCCCACGGAGCTTAGGACTGCCCCCGACCTTTGCTCATTTCACAGGGATTTGAAAACTTGGCTTTTTGAGCTGTCTGACCCAGACTGAGGGGTTTTAATTATTTATTAATGGGGTTTTAGTTTAAATTCAGGGACTTAATTTAATTTTAGTTTTAATCGATTTTAACTTTGTATGTATGTATTTTTAATTTTTCCCTGTAAACCGCCCTGAGTCCTACGGGAATAGGGCGGTATACAAGTTTAAATAATAAATAAATAAATAAATAAGTGTTAGTACTGCTTTATACTACTTTGGTAAGAGCACATTTGGAATACTGCATCCAGTTTTGGTCAACATGATACAAAAAAGACATTGAGACTCTAGTAAGAGTGCAAAGAAGAGCAACAAAAATGATTAGGGGGCTGGAGGCTAAAACATGATGAACAGTTGCAGGAATGAAGAGGGGTGTCACTAGGGGTGACATAATAGCAGTCTTCCAATATTTGAGGGGCTGTCACAGAGGGGGTCAACCTATTCTCCAAAGCACTTGAGGGCAGGACAAGAAGTAATGGAAACTTATCAAAGAGAGATCCATCCTGGAACTAAGGAGAAATTTCCTGACAATGAGAACAATCAGTGGAATGGCTTGCCTCCAGAGGTTGTGGGTACCCCATCATTGGAGGTTTTTAAGAACAGTTTGGACAACCATTTGTCTGGAATGGTAGGGTCTACTGCTTGGGGAGGGGGTTGGACTAGAAGACCTCCAAGGTCCCTTCCCACTCTGTTATTTTGTATTCTGTAATTCAGTCAGTGACGAACATGGTGAAAGGTTTCACCACGACATTCCATTGTTTTTCACAATGGAAAAACAGTATCAGGGAAACTGGAATCCATCAGTGCTGGCTGACTATTCTTGGACATTGCAGCAAGATGCATTGGACATTGAATACAAATGAAAATCATCAGCAAAACATTTTTGGCCTGTTGAACTCATGCAGTGTGTCAGAAATACAGGTGAAACTCGAAAAATTAGAATATCGTGCAAAAGTTCATTTATTTCAGTAATGCAACTTAAAAGGGGAAACTAATATATGAGATAGACTCATTACATGCAAAGCAAGATAGTTCAAGCTGTGATTTGTCATAAGTGTGATGATTACAGTGTACAGCTCATGAAAACCCCAAATCCACAATCTCAGAAAATTAGGATATTGTGAAAAGGTGCAATATTCTAGGCTCAAAGTGTCCCACTCTAATCAGCTATATCTATATCTATATCCACCATAATATCTTCTGCTGAACGCCCCAGAATCTGTTCAAGAGCTTCTGAGAGTACTTTTTTCAAATTTTCCTTAGGATCTTCTTTCAAACCTCTGATTCTCACAGCGAACTCCATCTCGCGGTACTGCACCAATGTTAAATCATCATCAATCTTATCCATCACAGTTTCAGCATCCATCATTTTGGCATCTAATCTCATATTATTTTGGCTAAGTTCATCCACTCTCTCATCCAAATGTTCAATGCAAACAGCGAGCCCTTGAAATGCAACCAAAATATCTACCCTTATTTCTGTATTCTTCTCCTCAATAAGGTCAGCTATTTGTTGAGATTGTTTTTTCAAAGCCTCTTGCAAAGCATCCTGCAAATCTTTTATTGTTAAAGCTGGTGCGGGTGTGGGTGCCAGGGGAGGAGGCATCAAAGCCTGTAATGAAGATTGCTGAACTGGCGAGGCCCCCGCACTTCTAAGAACTTTAGTTGATTTGGTAGCCATTTTGGCACCACTTAGTTCTATTGCGCACTTTCACTTTCCGCACCGTTTGCAACTTTTCCACAAAGTAGTCTGAGTTAAAGTTCAAGTACTTGCTATTACAGCATTCTCCTGCACAGCTCTGCCTGCATCCAAGTAATCCCCAATTCCCTCTCGATGGCAGAGATGGTTGCAGTGTCCTGTTCTGCTCCAAAGCCTTGGAGTAGAGGCGTCCCGGAGTCCGGAGCAAACTCAGGCGTCGGGAGGGCTCACACCCTTCAACCACCAGAGTTTAAACTCTGGCAGTCTAGGGGAGCTCTACCCCTGCCTGGGCACTCACCCCCTCCTCTTCTCCCAAGGAGCGGGTTTCCGAGCCGCCAAACAATTGGGGGCAATTAAGCTGACTTTGTAATAATGCCGCTTGGGGTGTGTGTGAAAGCCCTAATAAGCAGGCATATACATAGAATGAAGGCTACTGCTAAGCTTGTAAGCCGCCCTGAGTCTTCGGAGAAGGGCGGGATATAAATGGAATTAAAATAAATAAAATAAATAAATAAAACAGCTGATCGTCGCTGTTTTTGGCGGCTCTACGGAGACAACGGGGCTGACAGCCGAAATGGCTGCCTTCAACGGAGCCTTGCCACCCGGAAGTCCGGATGTGTTCAGTTTGAAGGGGTCTATCATAATCACCAAAAGTTTTTCAGGAAGCAAAACTTGAAAAACAAATGTCCAGTTTTAATCCAGTCCGTGGTACTGAATAGGTCTGTGCCTGGTCAGCAGCATTGGATATTCTTTAACCATCACAATTCCTGTTAGCTTCTCCTTTTCCATGAAGGGCTTACACTTGCATTGCCTGCTTATATATTCTGATTTTTTCCTTGTTTCCGCCATTCTGCCCCCTCAAAATATTATGTGCTATCTGGGTCTTCCATTTTTGTTGGGAAGGCTCTCTCTACAACTACACTCCTTCTGACTCCAGTATATTTGTGGCTCCAGCTGAGGAGGCCCCATATTTTCAGCCTCTGCCTTGCTGCAGAAAGAAGAGTGGCTAGGGCTGGATTATTATTCAGATTTAGAAACCAGTATCAGTTCTTCAATCGCCATCCCTACATAAAACTGAAGAATTTTGCAAGATTTAGTAAGTGTTATACACTTTGCAAGTGTCATAAAAAGTTTCTAAGGATCTAGCAGACCAGACAATTACAATATCCCAGGTTTTACAGAATACAGAATAACAGATTTGGAAGGGACCTTGGAGGCCTTCTAGTCCAACCCCCTGCCCAAGCAGGAGACCCTATGCCATTCTGGAAAAATGGCTGTCCTATCTCTTCTTAAAAATCTCCACTGAATGAGCACCCACAACTTCTGGAGGCAAGCCGTTCCACTAGTTAATTGTTCTCACTGTCAGGAAGTGTCTCCTTAATTCTAGGTTGGATCTCTCCTTGATAAATTTCCATCCATTCTTGTCTTGCCCTCAGGTGTTTGGGAGAATAAGGTTTCCCCCTCTGTGACAGCCTCTCATATATTAGAAGATTGGGCATTTTTGTCTAACTATCAAGTCCTTTCCAAGGACCTGGGATAGGCAGATGTGGATATTTGAAGGTGTCACAGATATTGTCGCAGGATGTTAGCTGGATCACTGTAAATTTCCAATGGGTGAACACCTTTCCTTCCAGTAGTTTTGCAGCTGCTGGCCCTGGGTGCTCAGCCAACAGTCCTGATTCCTGTAGCCCATTTTTCACCAGATATCCAGGAACTCCAACATCTAGTGGGGTACTTGTTAACCCTTTGCTTTTTCTTCAAGTAGTTCACTTTTGGTAAGTGTGTAATTTGGGTCTTCTATGGGCATGAATACATATTTTTATTAGTTTATTTAGTTTATGTTGCTTTCTATTTCTTTAGTACAGTGATGCAGTTTTCTGCATTCTTCACCTGTATGCTCTTCAAACCATGATATTTTTATTTTCAGTTCCCCAAATATTACAGTATCATCCTGTGTATTTTACAATATCATGGATTTGTGCTCTACAAATTACTATTTATTTTCCCCACTGTGCTTACTGACTGTTCACTCTTTTTCATTTGTTTGGAGCTCATTGATTATCTGGACCCGTACCAATCGGGTTTCAGGCCCGGGCACAGCACGGAGACGGCATTGGTCGCGCTGGTGAATGATCTCTGGCGGGCTCGGGACAGGGGTTGCTCCTCTGTCCTAGTCCTATTAGATCTCTCAGCGGCTTTCGATGCCATCGACCATGGTATCTTACTGCGACGCCTCAGGGGGCTGGGAGTGGGAGGCACCGTTTTACGGTGGCTCTCCTCCTATCTCCTGGGTCATTCGCAGTCAGTGTTGACAGGAGGGCAGAGATCCGCCCCGAGACCTCTCGTTTGTGGAGTTCCTCAGGGGTCGGTTCTCTCTCCCCTCCTGTTCAACATCTATATGAAGCCACTGGGTGAGGTCATTCGTGGTTTCGGGGTGGGGTATCATCAGTACGCTGATGATACCCAACTTTTTCTTTCCACCCCGAACCAACCCAGTGATGCCCTCGCCGTGATGTCCCGTTGCCTGGAGGCGGTCCAGGTCTGGATGGGGAGAAACAGGCTTTGTCTCAATCCTGCCAAGACTGAGTGGCTGTGCATATCGGCATCTCGGACTAACCAGTTCATTCCACCTTTAACGATGGGGGGTGAGGTGTTACCCCCCCGTTGATAGGGCTTGCAACTTGGGCGTCCTCCTGGATTCACAGCTCAATTTTGAAGACCATATAGGGTGCCGTGACTAGGGGGGCTTTTGCCCAGGTTCGCCTGGTGCGCCAGTTGCGACCCTACCTGGACCGAGATGCCCTACGCACAGTCACTCATGCGCTTGTGACCTCCCGTTTAGACTACTGCAATGCTCTCTACATGGGGCTGCCCTTGAGGACCACCCGGAGGCTTCAACTGGTGCAGAATGCAGCCGCGCAAGTTGTGATGGGGGCCTCCCGATACTCCCATGTAACACCTCTACTCCGCGAGCTGCATTGGCTTCCGGTTGCCCTTCGGGTGAGATTCAAGGTGCTGGTGATGACCTATAAAGCCCTAAATGGCTTGGGTCCGGGATATTTGAGGGAACACCTCCTGCCAGCATCAAGTTCCCTTCGTCCAGTGCGCTCACACAGGGAGGGTCTTCTCAGGGTGCCGCCAGTAAAAGATTGCTGGCGGATAACACCCAGGGGGAGGGCCTTCTCTGTGGGTGCACCTGCCCTCTGGAACCAGCTGCCCGTGGAGCTTAGGACCGCTCCTGACCTTCGTTCATTCCGCCGGGACCTGAAGACCTGGCTCTTTGAGCTCTCCGGCCCAGGCTGAGAATTTTTAACTGGGGTTTTTATTTTAAGGGATAATTTAATCTTTTTAAATTGTTTTTTAACTTTTGTATTTTGTACTGTTTGATTTTAAATACCCTGTAAACCGCCCTGAGTCCTTCGGGAAAGGGCGGTATATAAATTAAATTAAATTAAATTAAATTGTCATCTTCTTCTCAAAGGCAAGGTTAAAGCTTCTTAAAAATTGCAAAGAAAAAGAATATCTGTTGATATGTAATGCCAGTGCCAGCAAGTCAAATCATACCCTTTCTTTTGAGTGGATATCATTTTCTGTTGACAGGGAATTGTATTCACTCAGTCATCTGGTGGCCACTTCATGTTTAGTCCTGGTTGACAACTAGAGTAAGTAATAACTCAAGCAATTAACACAATCATTTCCAATTGTCTATTTGCAGATCATAGAATCAGATGCCTTTCCAATCTCTAGGAAATTGAGGGCAATGAAACAAAGGAGAAGGCAACTATAATGACAGTGGAGAAAAACCTAAGAACCTGACTGAACCTAATCAATGTTTGCTAGAAATAATCTTAATAATTACTCTATGGTTCATATAATGGTGATTTTTTTTTACTTTTCATCAGTGTTTCTAGTATGTGGCTATGTTAATCTATTGCAGCAAAAACAGTTAAGAGGCTTGTGGCATCTTTAAAACTAACCAATTTACTTGTGTGTGACAAATATATTGGGTTTTTAATGCTATGTAACTTTTACACCACTGTTAAATTTTCACTGAGTTCTATGAAATTTTAACAGTAGTGATATGCTTCAAACTTTGAGACTCTTTACATTTTGCAGGAATATCTTTATAACTTTTGGTAACTAGTTTGTAAGACACAGATAAACTGCTTGCATCAACACTATCTTGGAATCCACCTTGAAGGAAGCAATTAATGTCTTTCTCAGTGGCAAATAGACTATTCAATTTCTCAAATGCTGCTTCACATTCCATTGTCCAGTTCAAAAGCTGATTCAGCTGATGCTTCTCTCCCCCCCCCCCCCCGTTCCCAGTCTTTAACAGCTCAGTGATCGGCAGAGGAATCCTGGCAAAAGAGGGGATGAATTCTCTTTACAAGTTTGCAAACCTCAGGAAACTTTGCAGCTGCTTGTGGGTGCCAGGGGCTTGCCACTCAAAGATGGATTTCACCTTCCCTGGGTCCATCTCTATTCCATCGCACAACATGCAGTAGCCCAAGTAATCCAGTTTAGATTTGTGAAATTTGCATTTAGACAGCTTGGCGTACAGCTTAGCATCCAATAGCTTTTTTAGCACTTGTCGCACAAGCTTCACATGCTTGTCCATGGTCTCAGTGTAAATGAGGATGTCGTCAAGGTACACTAAGACCCCCTTGTAAAGATACTCATGTAACTGTGGTTTGTTGGATCTTGCTGTATTAGAAAGTGTGTGTATATTGTTCCTGGTGTATGATATTGTAGATAGTGTAAGATAAACCACCGTTTAATATAGACCACTGTTTACTGTGTTTACTCCTGTGTTTACTCCTTGCGCAATAAGACTGTGCACGCTCTAACAGGTTATGGGCCCAGAGAGAGGAGAAACCCAGTGAGAGCTTGACCCAGAGCCAGAGGAGTTAAGGCTTGTGGTTTGTGGTGGTAGCAGGCAACATGGACTTTGTCAGCGTAATGGGAGGAGGTTTCGTAATACTGTATCTCATCTGAATGAGACAAACTACCTCTCCTAGTGTCTGAAAATGAAGATGTACCTGCGAAGGGAGGAGCTGTGGATGATAGTTGCTGATCCACCTGCAGCCCTGGATGATGGGGATTGGAGAAAGAATGAGAAAGCATTGACCAGCATAATCCTGAGTTTGGAGAATAGCCAGCTGATACACGTGAGGGGTCTCCAGTCTGCTAAAGAGTGCTGGGAATCTTTGTGCAATGTGTACGTGAGAGAGACTGCAAGCAGCAAAGTAATGCTGACAAGAAAGCTATATAAGGCCCAGCTGAAACCAGGAGAGAGCATGTCTACATATTTGCAGTCCATGAGAAAGACATTCCTAGAGTTATAAGAAAGAGGAATGACTTTTATTGAGGCACACAAGGTGTATGTGGTGCTCAGTTCATTGGACACTTCATGGGACGTCCTAGTGACCAGTTTAGAGTCCATGCAAGAGAGGAACTTAACCATGAGTTATTTGACTGGCTGGTTGCTGGAGGAGGAACAGAAATGGCTGGAAAGGCAGCATAGAGGGGGTGACAATGCACAGACCAGGCCTAAAACTGCAACGTCCAAAGATGACAGTAGAGGAATGTAAAGTTTATGTACCTGGTATTGGAGAAACATTGGATAATGTATTACAGTATATGTACCAGAGTTAGATCATAATTTACTCAGTATTTTGAGCTTGGATAATATGGTGTATGAAGTACTGTTTGCAAAGGGTGAATACACCATCAGGAAAGGTGGGAGGATTTGTGCATAAGGTGTTAAGCTGGATAATTTATGTGTTAGGAAGGAAGCAGGATGGTTGTGCACGAACACTTACGAACACTCCCATGCATGATAATAGCGTATATGTCAATGCTGCTAAGATCAAATGTTATTGCTTGACAAGAGATGAAGAAGTAGCCATTTCATATGTTAAACTTGTGTATTGCTTTAAGAGATTGAGTTTAAGGTTGGGAGGGGGGATGAGTAGGATTGTACCTTTCAAGGCCATTTGAAATAAAGAAGATAAGACCTTGGCGGGTTTTCTAATGGAAGGGAAACTGATTCTTTAAATTAATTGGAGAATATGATTAATGACAAAATTAGTAAGGTGGAGAATTGTGTTTTAACATATTGTGCAAGGGGCGGAGATTTCACATTCCAGCTTCCTTCGAGCAAGCATTTCCCGGTGTATTAGGCTAATAAAGGACTTTTAAGGTAAACAATGCCTCAGAGTCACTTGAAAAGCCCATACGTCGGAAACTTGACATCAAGCTGGAATCTGCACTACTTTTTAAACTAATTAGGGAGTCCCGACCTCCCATCGCTGTCTCCAAGTTTGGGAGGCAGTCTGGGAAAGAGTTGGGGAAGATCCCATAATGGAGGGATTAAAATTGCCTGAAGCCAGCTCCCTGTTGTGATTCAGGGTCAGCCTGTGGGTTCGGCAGTTGGGTCAGACGAATCAGAGGAGGAGGGGGGTGTTGAAGACCTTGCTGAGGGGGTTGAAGATCTTGCTGATGATAGCCCTCAGCCAGGCCCCTCCCACTTGGTCACCATGGAGACCCAGCTGTGTGAGCCTGACAGTGTGAATGAAGATGACCCACAGCTGGCCCTGTTCAAGGACGCCCGACGCAGGAGGCAGTCAAGTAGGAGTAAACAGAGGAAGGCTGTGGGGCTTCTCGGAAGGAGGCAGAGAGAGGACACGCCCTGAACTCTTTATAAAGGGAATGTTTGGGGAGGGCTGGTTTGCTGAAAGCAACCGCTCAGATAGTGTTTCAAAGCTCCGGTATCTTGGTTCGTGTCTTGTTTGTTTTTGTAATAAATTTGGCAGACGTATTCCAGCCTCTTGCCGTCTGTAAAGGGGTTGCCTTTTCTGCAAGGCCAGTAGCAGGCTGGTACAGAACAGTTTGCTTTCAGCCTCCCACCCCTTACTAATATTATGGAGCAGCTACGTGCTGAGAATGCCCAGCTCACCCAGCAACTCACTTTGCTGGCAGCTCAGGTGGCTCAACTGCAAGCTCAGGTTCATGCTGCACCCCCACCATCACCCCCACCCAGGAGAAAATGCCAAGTTGCAATGCCGGATAAATTAACAGGCACTCCAGAACTGTTTCCTGCTTTCCTGGGACAATGCCAGCTCTTTATCAGCGTGAGAGCAGCTGATTTCCCCACTGACCCGGATAAGGTGGGGTTTGTGTTAAGCCTTCTTTCGGGTGATGCAGCTCGTTGGGGCACGCCTCTGCTGGCTCAACCAAGCCCATTGTTGGACAACTTTGTGGGTTTTTCTGATCATATGCGTCTGATGTATGAGGACCCTATTAAGACGCAGACTGCTACTCGACGTCTGAAAGCTCTGAGGCAGGGTCAACGCCCCCTATAGGGCTATATCAGCGATTTCCGGCTGCTTAGCCAGGATTCCGCCTGGAATGAGGCTGTGCTCGTGGATGCCTTCCAGGATGGATTGTCGGAGGAGATGTTGGATGAGCTGGCCCGTGTGGATATTCCCTCAGACCTGAATGGGCTGATCCATCTCTGCCTGCGGATCGATGCTCGGTTGCAGCAGCGAAGGAGTCGCCGTGCCACCCCACAGACCCCTGCAGCCCCTGTTGTGCGTGAGCCCCCAGTTCAAAGGGAGGAGCCAATGGAGCTGGGTGCCGCCAGGTCTCGTCTATCGGTGACTGAAATGAACAGACGACGATCGGGGAGGTTGTGTTTTTACTGTGGGGATTCTGGACATTTGGCTGCTTTTTGCCCAAAGAAGCGACAGCGGGCATCAGTGATCGAGTCTGCCCCGAGAAAGTCCCCTACTTTTCTGTCGGGAAACGCCCCGAGCCTGATCTAGACGGTGTGATAGATCGGGCGTCCCACAACAACACTGAGCGACGTCTTTCCGATGCTGCCTGTGGACCTCCACGGCATCTGATATTGGAGGCACGTCTGATCCTTCCTGGCAAGCCAGAGGGGATTCCAGTCCATGCCTTAATTGACTCTGGGGCCACCACAAATTTTATGGACTCAGCATTTGTGGCCAAATGGGCTGTTCCCCAGTGCCCGGTGGATCCGCCCATGTTAGTGGAGACTATCGATGGTCGAGTGCTCCTGTCTGGGCCTATTACGGCCACCACGCAACCATTATGTATGGCCATCAGTTCCCATGTGGAGGCCATCCAGTTCTATATCACCTCAGACCTGCACTTCCCCATGGTCTTGGGACTGACGTGGCTCCGGGCGCATGACCCACAGATCTATTGGTCACAGAACTTGGTCACCTTCCCAAGCTTGCAGTGCGTGGACCACTCCCGCCATATCTGTGCCGACCAGGTGGAGGGTTTCCCAGGGGTTTCCTTGCCTCCCGAACTGTCCGACTTTGCTGATGTGTTCAGTGAGACAGAGGCGGATCAATTACCCCCGCACAGGCCCTATGACTGCCCCATTGATTTAGTCCCTGATGCGCCTCTCCCAGTGGGGCGTTTGTACTCCATGTCGGACCCCGAGTTGGCTGCATTGCGGGACTTTCTGGAGAAGAATTTGGCTCGCGGTTTCATCCGGCCCTCGTCCTCGCCAGTGTCTGCACCCGTGCTCTTCGTCAAAAAGAAGTCGGGCGAATTACGGCTTTGCTGCGATTATAGGAAACTCAACGCCATCACGGTGCGCAACCGTTACCCGCTGCCCCTCATCACCAAACTCTTGGACCGACTCCGGGGGGCTAAGATCTTCACGAAACTGGACCTGCATGGAGCTTACAACCTCGTCAGGGTTCGGCCGGGTGATGAGTGGAAGACGACGTTTGGTACTCGCTATGGACATTTTGAGTACACAGTGATGCCGTTTGGCCTGACCAATGCCCCCGCCGTGTTTCAGCATTTCATGAATGACATTTTCCTGGATTTGTTGGATCAGTTTGTCGTGATCTACTTGGATGACATCCTGATCTACTCCCCGTCGCGTGAGGGGCACCATCAGCATCTCCATCAGGTCCTGCAGCGACTCCGAGAACATCGGCTGTTTGCCAAGTTGGAGAAGTGCCAGTTCTACCGGATGACCATCGATTTCCTGGGTCACCGCATTTCTCCTGAGGGCATCGCCATGGAGCCGAGTAAGGTTGAGTCTTTGCAGAGTTGGCAACCCCCGCGTCGCGTGAAGGATGTTCAGCGACTTCTTGGGTTCGCCAACTATTACCGAACTTTCATCCCTGGGTTTGCTGCCTTGACAGCCCCCCTCACCCGGCTCCTGAAGAAGAAGACTCGGTTCCAGTGGAACGCTCCAGAACAACAGGCTTTCCAGTCTTTGAAGGAAGCCTTCATGAAGGAGCCCATCTTGAAGCATCCTGACCTGCAACGGCCGTTTGTCGTGGAGGCGGACGCCTCCGACATTGCCATTGGGGCGGTGTTACTCCAGGCAATGACGCCCAGCGGTACCCTCTTCCCTTGCGCGTACCATTTGCGAAAACTGAACCCTTCGGAGCGCAATTATACAATCTGGGAGAAGGAGCTGCTGGCCCTCAAAGCGGCGTTCGAGGCCTGGAGGCATCATCTGGAGGGAGCGTGGCATCAAATCGAGGTCCGGACGGACCATAAGAATTTGGAAAGCCTGCAGACCGCTCGGAATTTGAACCAACGGCAGATCCGGTGCTCTCTTTTCTTTGCGAGGTTTGACTTCCGGGTTCGGTACATACCTAGCGGGAACAATCAAAGAGCGGATGCTCTGTCCAGGAAGCCCGAATATTCCCGAGTGGAAGACAAGCTTCTGCCCAGGACAGTGATCCCCGTCGAATCTTTTGCTGCGGTGCGGGAGCCGGTTGATATACGGGCTCGGATCCGGGAGGCACAGCAGCAGGAGGTGTGGGTGGCTCAGCGGAAGGAGGAGGTGGGGCCAGATTCTCCTTGGATGATCACGGATGTACTCTTGTATTATCGTGACCGGCTCTACGTTCCGGGAGGGCCACTCAGGGGACTCATCCTCAGCCAGTGTCATGATAACCCAGCAGCGGGGCATTTTGGCCTGTTCAAGACCCTGAACCTGGTCTCCCGTGCCTTCTGGTGGCCCCGAGTCCGACACGACCTCCAGTCCTATGTCACTTCCTGCATCCCATGCAGGCAGGCCAAGTCAGCGACAGGGGCCCCGCCTGGATTACTGCAGCCCTTGCCGACACCCAAAAGACCCTGGGGGGCTGTGTCCATGGACTTTCTGATGGATTTACCCCCATCCTCTTGTTTTACGACAGTGTATGTGGTGGTGGACATGCTGACCAAGATGGCGCACTTCATCCCCTGTCGCGGCTTACCCTCAGCCCACGCCACTAGTCGTATGTTCATTCAGCAGGTGTTTCGGCTGCACGGCCTCCCTGATAGAGTCGTCTCTGATAGGGGGGCCCAGTTTACAGCCCGCTTCTGGCAGGAGTTGATGCATACGTTGGATATCAAGTTTTGCCTCTCGTCCACGCATCATCCTCAAACTGACGGGGGAACCGGGAAGGTCATCGGTATCCTGGAACAATATTTGCGCTGCTAAGTCAATCTGCAGCAAAACAATTGGGTGGACTATCTGGCCATAGCTGAGTTTGCATTTAACAATTCGCAGCACACCTCCACACAGATGACACCGTTCTTGGCCAATGTGGGATATCACCCCCGGTTTTCCCCCCTTTCTCCCGTGGACTCACCGGAGCCGGCAGCGAACGACTTCTTGGCAGAGTTACAGGCGATCCATCGATTGGTGCGACGTCAGTTAGAGAAGGCCAAGGCCGATTACAAAAGGTTTGCTGATCGGTCAAGACGGGATACGCCTCCACTATCAGTGGGAGATCGGGTCTGGTTGTCCACCAGGAACCTACCGTCAACACGGCCGGTGAGAAAGTTAGATCACCGATATTTAGGACCGTTCCCAGTCGAGGCTGTCATCAATCCGGTCGCCTATCGCTTAAATCTGACACGTTCCCTGCGCGTGCACCCAGTCTTTCATCGGTCTCTGTTGGTCCCCGAGCAACCGGCCTGTCCACTCCGCCGAGCGGAACCTCCCCCATCAGGACCTCGTGATGGAGGCAGCACCCCCGAGTACGAGGTCGCCAGCATCAGGGATTCCCGTTGGCTGAAAGGTCGTTTCCAGTACCTGATTGAATGGAAAGGTTACGGACCAGAGGACTTCACCTGGGAAGACGCCACCGCCGTTCATGCCCCTGCGTTGGTGACCGCTTTTCATGAACAATTTCCATCCCGACCGCATCCGGATCGGCAGACCCGGGGGAAGGGCCCTGCGGTGCGGGATAGTGTTGTGATTCAGGGTCAGCCTGTGGGTTCGGCAGTTGGGTCAGACGAATCAGAGGAGGAGGGGGGTGTTGAAGACCTTGCTGAGGGGGTTGAAGATCTTGCTGATGATAGCCCTCAGCCAGGCCCCTCCCACTTGGTCACCATGGAGACCCAGCTGTGTGAGCCTGACAGTGTGGATGAAGATGACCCACAGCTGGCCCTGTTCAAGGACGCCCGACGCAGGAGGCAGTCAAGTAGGAGTAAACAGAGGAAGGCTGTGGGGCTTCTCGGAAGGAGGCAGAGAGAGGACACGCCCTGAACTCTTTATAAAGGGAATGTTTGGGGAGGGCTGGTTTGCTGAAAGCAACCGCTCAGATAGTGTTTCAAAGCTCCGGTATCTTGGTTCGTGTCTTGTTTGTTTTTGTAATAAATTTGGCAGACGTATTCCAGCCTCTTGCCATCTGTAAAGGGGTTGCCTTTTCTGCAAGGCCGGTAGCAGGCTGGTACAGAACACTCCCCCACACCAGCAGCCACCCCAGGGGGGGAAGGGCCAGCGAAGAAGCTGGCAGGGAAAGAGTTTCAGCAATGCTCCCAGCTGGGAGCTAGACCCAAACAACCAGGAGAATTGGTCTGGTCGTCAGAGTGGATTAAGCCCAACGGAGACTCCAGGAGCCTCGGAGCAGCCAGGCCAGCTGAGATTGAATACTTGGGTGAGTGGAAAATCCTGTCTGCAGATCAGACTGCCTGCCAGACCCAGGAGTCCCCTGCTAAGCCCTCCAGACCCATAGAGAAAGAGGACCCCAGCCTGGGGCCTCTGCAGCAATGGAAGGTTGGGAAGCCCCCACAAGTGAAAGGCTAACAACCTCTGAGCTTGCCCCAGCTAATAGAAGCCTTGCAACAGCTGGGGGTGGTGCAGAAGCCTGGAGATCAGGAGCTGGTGGGAGGACAACAGCAAGGGTGGCAGCAGCAGGACCCAAACGTGCAACCCCTGAACGTACAGCAGGACCAGTGGGGCCAGCAGCAGGGGGGGGGTCCCTGGCAGCCATTAAATCAGCAACCAGAGTGGGGCCAGCAGCAACTGGAGACACAACAACAGCAGTGGGGGCCCTGGCAGCCGGTGAATGAAAAACCAGGAGGGGGCCAGCAGCAACTGGGGGCACAACAACAGCAATGGGGGCCCCAGCAACCTTTGATCCAACAACCAAGGGGCCAGCAGCAATGGGGGCCCCAGCAGCCGTTGAACCAACAACTGGGGTGGGGCCAGCAGCAATGAGGGCCCCAGCAAGCAATGATGAGCCCACCATTCAGAGCAACCTTCGATGGGGACCCAGAGAAACTGATTTTTTTCCTCAACCAAGTACGCTCTCACTTGAATCGCTGGGGTCACTCTTACTCGGACCCGGGTGTGATGGTCAATGTGATTGCATCCAACCTAGAGGGAGAAGCATCTGAACGGTTGAACAATTTATATAATGAGCAGGTCTCTGAATGGGAGGACCCCCACCTTTTCCTCCTGGGGCTGAGGGAAATATTTGAGGACCCATCCATTGCCCTCAAAGCGGAAGAACAAATCCATAAGATAAAGCAACCTGGCCGGCCTGCCCTAGAGTACATGTGGGAGTTTTGAAAGATGGCAGGTCGGATAGAGAGATGGCCTGAGCAATCAATAATTCAACTTTTTAGAGAAGGGTTAGACAACCACCTTTCTCAGGCATATATCTACCGAGCTGTACCTGACCAGCTGCATGAATGGTACCAGACAGCGGTGAGATTAGATGTCCAGCTCGTCCGCTATAAAAAGCCTCCCCCACCTGAAGCTGCACCAAAACCAGGATCCAGATGGCTAACACCCCCCTGAAAACCCCCAATGAATGCTACTGCCGAAAGACCTAGACCACCTACAGGTCCACCAATCAAGTGCATTCGATGTGGACAGCAGGGACATCGAGCAGTGAACTGCCCAGTTCCTTACCCACAACAGCATAGTAGACCAGATCCAACAACGAGGAAGAAACCCACACAGCAGCCATCGAAAGAAAAGTCCAACTGGGCCACCCAGGAGCCGGTTACCCAGGTTACGTCCCCCACCCAGGAGGACGCTGGCCCACCAACTGGACCCACCCCCTCTTTACCTGGTTTTGACAGCGACAATGAAGGAGAGAATGACCCGATGGTGATTGGACGCATCCTACCTTTTTTATTGCCTGCTAAACTCATAATCCCTAAGACAGGGGCACAAGTAGACCTGAAAGTGCTACTCGATACCGGCTGCTCCCGATGCATCATTAGCCTGTCATGTGCCTTGAGACTGGGCATACGGGCCAAGCCACTCTCCAAACTTGTGAGGTTTAAGCAAGCCGATGGCTCCCTGATGGGAGGGACTTTAGTCACGCAATTAATGGAGCCTTTACGCCTGGAAATATGCGAGCACTGGGAGTTTATTTGCTTCCTGGTAGCTCCAAAGATGTCTGAGACTGTGATCCTAGGACTAGCCTGGCTAGACAAATGGAAGCCATTTATCTGGTGGGAAAAAGGAATGAGAACTGTGGGATATAAATTAGATTAAAATAAAATAAATAAATAAATTACCCATAGGGGCCAATCCCCCCATTGATTCAACAGATGTTACAGGGGATTTTAGCCCACCCAATGAGCAAGCGCACATGGCTGCCTCACGGCCACCAGGCGAGCCACTCATCCCCAGCGAGTATTGGGACCTAGCAGAGGTGTTTAGTGAGAAAGAATGTCATACCTTGCCTCCTCACCGGCCCAATGATTGTTACATTGAAACGTATTCTTGACTCTAGAATCTTTAAGGGAAAATTGCAATACCTAGTACAATGGAAGGGATACCCATTGTCTGAAGCCATTTGGGTGAAATCTAGTGATGTGAAAGCTGACAGACTTATCAAAAGGTTTTATGAGAAACACCCCAACAAACCAAAAGCCAGTTCCTAACTTGTGTTTTGTTTACATTACAGGATCTGTCCTTTTTGTAAGGGGGGCCTGGATGTCAACGCTGCTAACATCGAATGTTATTGCTTGACAAGAGATGAAGAAGTAGCCATTTCATATGTTAAACTTGTGTATTGCTTTAAGAGATTGAGTTTAAGGTTGGGAGGGGGGACGAGTAGGATTGTACCTTTCAAGGCCATTTGAAATAAAGAAGATAAGACCTTGGCGGGTTTTCTAATGGAAGGGAAACTGATTCTTTAAATTAATTGGGGAATATGATTAATGACAAAATTAGTAAGGTGGAGAATTGTGTTTTAACATATTGTGCAAGGGGCAGAGATTTCACATTCCAGCTTCCTTCGAGCAAGCATTTGCTGGTGTATTAGGCTAATAAATGACTTTTAAGGTAAACAATGCCTCAAAGTCACTTGAAAAGCCCATACGTTGGAAACCTGACAGCATATTTATTACACAGGAGGTTAGGTCATACACATTTTAGAGTGCTGCAAAGGATACCAGACCTAGCGGAAGGACTACACATTAAGCAATGCAACACAAATTTAGATTGCACTATTTGTAAGGCGTCAAAGTCCAGAGTGTATCCTGTAAGTAAGAAAAGCTCAAGGCAAACAGAGTTTTGCAGTTAGTGCACGGTGATTTAATTGGTCCTATGGTGCCCTCTCTAGGAGGGGCTAGGTACGTACTAGTCTTAGTAGATGACTACACCAGATATAGGTTTTGCTATTTATTAGTTTAGTTTAGTTTAGTTTTATTAAATTTTTATACCGCCCTTCTCCCTAGGGACTCAGGGCGGTGAACAGGGCAGATAATAAAAGTACAAAACTACAAAAGTTAAAATAGAATTAAATTAATGCCCAAGATAAAACAGTAAAATATACAAATATTTAAAAACCCAAATTAACTCCCCATCAGGCCAGGCCAGCTTGTTCAAACAGGTGGGTCTTTAACCCGCGCCGGAAGGAGCGGAGATCCGGTGCCATCCGGAGCTCCACCGGCAGTTCATTCCATAAGGCCGGGGCGCCCACAGAGAAGGCCCTCCCCCTGGGGGCCACCAGCCGGCATTCTCTGACTGGAGGCACCCTGAGGAGGCCCTCTCTGTGGGAACGCACAGGGCGGAGGGGGGTTGACGCCGGCAGCAGGTGGTCCCCGAGGTATTCCGGACCCATGCCATGTAGGGACTTAAAAACCATCACTAAGACCTTGAACCTCACCCGGAAGACAACTTAAAGAGCAGAACAAGTTCTACAACAGTTCAAGCAATGGGTGAACTTTGTAGAGCGAAGATATGGTCATAAAGTATGCCAGCTGCAAACAGACAGGGGAACAGAGTTCATGTCTGACAACTTCCAAAAGTGGCTGAGGAACTTAGGCGTAAGTCATAGACATATGAATCCATATTCACCGGCATAAATTGGGGTAGCTGAGTGGAGGAATGGCGTATTGCAAACCATGAAAGATTCAATGCTGGAAGATGCAGGAATGAGTAAAACGTACTGGGTGGAGAGCCATGGAAACAGCCAACTATCTAGTAAAGAGGGTATGGAGTATTGCTATCAATGAAACTCCATATTACCTGTTATATGGAAGGAAACCTTCATTGGCTCACCTAAGGACATTTGGCAGTTATGCCTGGGTGCATATTCCCAAAAGCACCAGAAGGAAGGGGCAGAAAAAGGCCAGGAAATTTAGGTTTGTTGGATATGAGCCAGGTTCCAAAGGATATAGATTCACAGATGGAACATAGAAGGTTGTGATTTCAAGGTCTGCTAGTTTTGCAGAGCAAAACAATTGGGACAGGGTGCATGCTAACACTGAGGTGTTCATGCCAACACGTAGCACTAGTTCTCAGGAAGGAGAGACTACACAAAGCCCAATTATGGAAGAACAGAATAGCAGGTCACATATAGTAAGAATAGAAGAGGATAGACCTGCGGTAAAGAGAGAAGTAACAGAAATACAGGCACAGATGATACCAAGGAGGTCTGAACATAGCAATAAAGGTGTACCTCCTGATTGGTTCTCAGCAAGTGGGGTTAGAGCGTATAGTGTAAGGTATGAACCCTGTAATTACCAAGAGATGTTATCATTGCCTAAAGTAGAACAGGATAAATGGAAGGAGGCTATGGACAGAGAAATGGAGTTTATAAATGTGCATCAGGTGTTTACCCTTATGAGGTTAACAGAAGGACAAAAGGCCGTGGGGTGTAAATGGGTATATAAAAGGAAGGTTTTACACAATAATGAACTGCAGTATAAGGCATGGTTAGTTGCGCAAGGATTTACACAGAGAAAAAATGTTCATTATGATGAAGTGTTTGCACCAACAGTAAGAGGTGAGACCATAAGGCTAGCATTGGCTTTAGCAGCTGCATGCAGTTATATATCATTTTCATATTACCACTGCATATTTAAACGGTGAATTAGAGGAAGAGAAGACATATATATGTCACAAGCTCCAGGTTATGAAACTAAGCACCCTGGATATGTCTATAAATTGAATAAAGCCATATTTGGGTTAAAACAGTCAGTAAGAAACTGGAATCAGTGTTTAGATGCTGCTGTCAAAGAGTTAGATTTTAGAAGCAGCAAGGCAGATCCATGTTTGTACACTGCACAGTGTAAGGGTGCAGAGTGTTTCCTGTTAGCTTATGTTGATGACTTGTTTTTTATTACTAAGAATCGCTCCCAGGTTGACTCCTTTGTCAAGAAACTTGAAAGGAAGTTCCAATTAAAAAGCCTGGGGGAGATAAAGAATTATCTAGGTGTGGAGATAAGAAAACGAAAACAGGGAAGATATGTGTTAAGCCAAACAAGGAAAATAAAACAGCTGTTAGAAAAATATGATATGCTAGGCCAGTGATGGCGAACCTTTTAGAGGCCGAGTGTCCAAACTGCAACCCAAAACCCACTTATGTATCGTCGGGTGCCGGGTGGGCGTTGCCAATTGGGTGGGCGTGGCCCATTGGGTGGGTGTGGCTGCGGTGGTAATGCCAGACTGGGTGGGACTAAAAAGTTCAATCAATCAACTCCAACTTTGTGAGATCTTTTTTTCCCCACGAGAAGTTGAAATTGATTGATTGATTGAACCCTTTTTTTGCACACGGTGGTGGAGGCCTAAAGTGAAAAGTTTTTATAAAACCCAGCTGAAGGCCTAGGACTGGGGCGACAGTGCGTGTGCCCACAGAGAGGGCTCTGCATGCCACCTGTGGCACGCATGCCATAGGTTTGCCATCACGGTGCTAGGCTGTAACAGTGTATTAACTCCTTTGACACCAAGCTTCCAGAATGATATAACAGACGACACAGAATGTGACCAAGAGGTGTACCAATCAGCTATAGGTAGCTTATTGTATTTGTCCCAATGGTCAAGACCAGATATAGCCAGTGCAGTTAGCATTTTGAGTCGGCACACTTCAGCACCCAAACAACAACACTGGTTAGGGATAAAAAGAATATTCAGATATTTAAAAGGCACAATGAACCTAGAACTAACGATAAGGCCATCTGATACCCTATCATTACAATGCTATGTAGACAGTGACTGGGCAAATGATATGCATGACAGAATATCAAACTCAGAGTTTGTAATATTGTTTACTGGCACCGTAATTGGATGGAAATCCAGAAAACAACCTTCAGTAGCACTGTCAACTGCTGAAGCTGAATTTATATCATTATCTGAAGCATGTTCTGAATTAACATGGTATGTCCAATTACTAAGAAATTTACATATTGATGTAAAAGAAGCTGTGACAATATTTGAGGACAATGTTGCATGTATAAAGATGGCAATGGGAGAACGTATCAGAAGCAGAAGCAAACATGTAGACATAAAATATTGTAACATCAGGGAGGCTGTAAAGGATAAACTGATAAAGTTACAGCATTGTTCCACTGACAGCAATATAGCCGATGTGTTGACTAAGCCTTTAAATGCAGGCAAGCATCAAGAATATGTAAAAGCATTTGAGTTAACAGTTATTTAGCTTTAAATGGTATGAGTGTCAAGGTATTGATTTAACAGCTAAGCAGCTTATGTAATGTAACATGTAAGATGTAATGATGGGAATGACTCAGCAGGGTCTGTGTCTCTTTAAGAACTTTTGTATAAAGGGAAGGCTCTGCTGATGTGTTCTCTCTCTTCTGTTTCCTGCTGTAACTGTGGTTTGTTGGATCCTGCTGTATTAGCAAGTGTATGTATATTGTTCCTGGTATTGTTCTGTACACGCCTGCTACCGGCCCTGCAGAAAAGGCAACCCCTTTATAAAAGGCAAGAGGCTGGAATGACGTCTGCCAAATTTATTACTACAAAAAACAAACAAGACACGTACCAAGATACAGGAGCTTTGAAACACTATCTGAGCGGTTGCTTTCAGCAAACCAGCCCTCCCCAAACATTCCCTTTATAAAGAGTTCAGGGTGTGGCCTCTCTCTGCCTCCTTCCGCGAAGCCCCACAGCCTTCCTCTGTTTACTCCTACTTGACTGCCTCCTGCGTCGGGCGTCCTTGAACAGGGCCAGCTGTGGGTCATCTTCATCCACACTGTCAGGCTCACACAGCTGGGTCTCCATGGTGACCAAGTGGGAGGGGCCTGGCTGAGGGCTATCATCAGCAAGATCTTCAACCCCCTCAGCAAGGTCTTCAACACCCCCCTCCTCCTCTGATTCGTCCGACCCAACTGCCGAACCCACAGGCTGACCCTGAATCACAACAGGTATATGATATTGTAGATAGTGTAAGATAAACCACCATTTAATATAGACCACTGTTTACTTGGTTTACTCCTGGGTTTACTCCTCGCGCAATAAGACTGTGCACGTTCTAAAGCCCATCTTTTTGTTCTGAACCAGCCCTCTTCTCGCACCCCTAATCAAAAGAAGAGTCTGGAAAGCGTCCAAGACCAAAAGGCTTCTGCCAAGTTTTAATTACACTGATACAAGAATACAAGAGCTTGACTTCTCAAATGGAAAAGTTGCTTTCAGCAACCAGCCCCTCCCCAAACACTTCTTTTATAGAGAGCTCAGGGCGTGGTCTCCCTGTGCCTCCTCCCGAGGAGTCCCATAGCCTTTCTTTGTTTGTCCCTGCTCGTCTGCCTCCTGCGTCGGGCGTCCTTGAACAGGGCCAGCTGTGGGTCATCATCCTCCGCACTCTCGGGCTCACACAGCTGAGAAGAGGTTCCCGGCTGAGGACTCTGCAAAGTCTCCAAATCATCATCAGCCGGTTCGTTTCCCTCCTCCCCCACATCTGAGTCCTCCGATACATCGGACCCGGCTGTCGGACCCACAGGCTGGCCCTGAGTCACAACACTATCCCGCACCGCAGGGCCCTTCCCCCGGGTCTGCCGATCCGGATGCGGTCGGGATGGGAACTGTTCGTGAAACGCAGTCACCAAGGCAGGGGCATGAACGGCGGTCGCGTCTTCCCATGTGAAGTCCTCCGGCCCGTACCCTTTCCACTCGATCAGGTACTGGAAGCGACCTTTCAGCCAGCGGGAATCCCTGATGCTGGCGACCTCGTACTCGGGGGTGCTGTCGCCATCACGAGGTCCTGATGGGGGAGGTTCCGCTTGGCGAAGTGGACAAGCCAGTTGTTCGGGGACCAACAAGGACCGATGGAAGACGGGGTGCACGCGCAGGGAACGTGGCAGAGTTAAACGATAGGCGACCGGGTTGATGACGGCCTCGACTGGGAACGGTCCAAGGTAACGGTGGTCCAGCTTCCTCGCCGGCCGAGTGGATGGTAGGTTCCTGGTGGACAGCCAGACCCGATCCCCCACCGATAATGGAGGCGTATCCCTTCTCGACCGATCGGCGAACCTCTTGTAGTCGGCCTTGGCCTTCTCCAGCTGCCGTCGCACCAACCGATGGATCGCCTGTAACTCCGCCATGAATTCGTTCGCTGCCGGCTCCGGTGAGTCCACGGGAGAAAGGGGGAAAAACCGAGGGTGATAACCCACATTGGCCAAGAACGGTGTCATCTGCGTGGAGGTGTGCTGCGAGTTGTTAAAGGCAAACTCGGCTATGGCCAAATAGTCCACCCAATTGTCCTGCTGCAGGTTAACGTAGCAGCGCAGATACTGCTCCAAAATGCCGATGACCTTCTCGGTACCCCCGTCGGTCTGAGGATGATGCGCGGACGAGAGGCAAACCTTAATGTCCAACGCCCGCATCAACTCCTGCCAGAAGCGGGCTGTAAACTGGGCCCCCCTATCGGAGACGACTCTATCGGGAAGGCCGTGCAGCCGGAACACCTGTTGGATGAACATGCGACTAGTGGCGCGAGCTGACGGTAAGCCGCGACAGGGGATGAAGTGCGCCATCTTGGTCAACATGTCCACCACCACAAACACTGTCGTGAAGCCGGAGGATGGGGGTAGATCCGTCAGAAAGTCCATGGACACAGCCCCCCAGGGTCTCTTGGGCGTTGGCAAAGGCTGCAGTAAACCAGGCGGGGCCCCTGTCGCTGACTTGGCCTGCCTGCATGGGACGCAGGAGGTGACATAAGACTGGACATCGTGTCGGACTCGGGGCCACCAGAATGTACGGGAGACCAGGTTCAGAGTCTTGAACAGGCCAAAATGCCCCGCAGCCGGGTTATCATGACATTGGCTGAGGACGAGTCCCCTGAGTGGCCCTCCTGGAACATAGAGCCGGTCACGATAATACAGGAGTCCATCCGTGACCGACCAAGGCGAATCTGGCCCCACCTCTTCCTTCCGCTGAGCCACCCACGCCTCCTGCTGCTGCGCCTCCCGGATCCGAGCCCGTATATCCACCGGCTCCCGCACCGCAGCAAAAGACTCGACGGGGATCACGGTCCTGGGCGGAAGCTTGTCTTCCACTCGGGTGTACTCGGGCTTCCTGGACAGAGCATCCGCTCTCTGGTTGTGCCCGCTTGGTATGTACCGCACCCGGAAGTCAAACCTCGCAAAGAAGAGGGACCACCGGATCTGGCGTTGGTTCAAATTCCGAGCGGTCTGCAGGCTTTCCAGATTCTTGTGGTCCGTCCGGACCTCGATTTGATGCCGCGCCCCCTCCAGATGATGCCTCCAAGCCTCGAACGCCGCCTTGATGGCCAGCAGCTCCTTCTCCCAGATGGTATAGTTGCGCTCCGAGGGATTCAATTTCCGTGAGTGATACGCGCAAGGGAAAAGGGTACCGTTGGGCGTCGCTGCCTGGAGTAACACGGCCCCAATGGCAATGTCGGAGGCGTCCGCCTCCACGACAAACGGCCGTTGCGGGTCAGGATGCTTCAAGATGGGCTCCTTCATGAAGGCGTCCTTCAAAGCTTGGAACGCCTGTTGTTCGGGGGCGTTCCACTGGAACCGAGTCTTCTTCTGCAGGAGCCGGGTGAGGGGGGCTGTCAAGGCAGCAAAGCCAGGGATGAATGTCCGATAGTAGTTGGCAAATCCAAGAAGTCGCTGAATATCCTTCACGCGACGCGGGGGTTGCCAACTCTGCAACGACTCAACTTTACTCGGTTCCATGGCGATGCCCTCAGGAGAAATGCGGTGACCCAAGAAATCAATGGTCACCTGGTAGAACTGGCACTTCTCCAACTTGGCAAACAGCCGATGTTTCCGGAGGCGCTGCAGGACCTGACGGAGATGCTGATGATGCGCTTCACGCGACGGGGAGTAAATCAGGATGTCGTCCAGGTAAATCACAACAAACTGGTCCAACAGATCCCGAAAGATGTCATTCATAAAATGCTGAAACACAGCGGGGGCGTTGGTCAGGCCAAACGGCATCACCGTGTACTCGAAATGTCCATAGCGAGTACCAAACGCCGTCTTCCACTCATCACCCGGCCGAACCCTGACGAGGTTGTAAGCTCCACGCAGGTCCAGTTTCGTGAAGATCTTAGCCTCCCGGAGTCGGTCCAAGAGCTCGGGGATGAGGGGCAGCGGGTAGCGGTTACGCACCGTGATAGCGTTGAGTTTCCGGTAGTCACAGCAAAGCCGTAACTCGCCCGACTTCTTTTTGACGAAGAGCACGGGCGCAGACACTGGCGAGGACGAGGGCCGGATGAAACCACGAGCCAAGTTCTTCGTCAGGAAGTCCCGCAATGCAGCCAACTCGGGCTCCGACATGGAGTACAAACGCCCCACTGGGAGAGGCGCATCAGGGACTAGGTCAATGGAGCAGTCGTAGGGCCTGTGCGGGGGTAATTGGTCCGCCTCTGACTCGCTGAACACGTCAGCAAAGTCGGACAGTTCGGGAGGCAAGGAAACCCCTGGGGAACCCTCCACCTGGCCGGCACAGATATGGCGGGTGTGGTCCACGCACTGCAAACTTGGGAAGGTGACCAAGTTCTGAGACCAATAGATCTGTGGATCATGCGCCCGGAGCCACGCCAGTCCCAAGACCACGGGGAAGTGCAGATCCGAAGTGACGTAGAACTGAATGGCCTCCACATGGGTACTGATGGCCATACACACGGGTTGCGTGGCGGCCGTGATAGGCCCGGACAGGAGCACTCGACCATCGATGGTCTCCACAAGCATGGGCGGATCCACTGGACACTGGGGAACAGCCCATTTGGCCACAAAGGCCGAATCCATAAAGTTAGTGGTAGCCCCAGAGTCAATTAAGGCATGGACTGGAATCCCCTCTGGCTTGCCAGGAAGGATCAGACGTGCCTCCAAAATCAAATGCCGTGGAGGTTCACAGGCACCGTCGGAACAACGTCGCTCGGTGTGGATGTTGTGGGTCGCCCGATCTTTCACACCGTCTAGATCGGGCTCGGGCCGTTTCCCGATAGCAAAGCAGGGGACTTTCTCGGGGCAGGCTTGGTCACTGACGCCCGCTGACGCTTCTTCGGGCAAGAAGCAGCCAAATGTCCAGGGTCCCCACAGTAAAAACACAACCCCTCCGATCGTCGTCTGTCTATTTCCGTCACCGATAGACGGGACCTGGCGGCACCCAGCTCCATTGGCTCCTCCCTCTGGACTGGGGGCTCACGCACAACAGGGGCGGCAGGGGTCTGTGGGGTGGCACGGCGACTCTTACGCTGCTGCAGCCGGGCATCGATCCGCAGACAAAGATGGATCAGCCCATTCAGGTCTGAGGGAATGTCCACGCGGGCCAGCTCATCCAACATCTCCTCTGACAAGCCATCCTGAAAGGCATCCACGAGCGCAGCCTCATTCCAGGCGGAATCCTGGCTAAGCAGCCGGAAATCGCTGATATAGGCCTGTAGAGGGCGCTGACCCTGCCTCAAAGCTTTCAGGCGTCGGGTGGCCGTCTGCGCCTTAATCGGGTCCTCGTACATGAGGCGCATATGGTCACAAAACCCCCCAAAGTTATCCAACAAAGGGCTAGGCTGTGCCAACAGAGGCGTGCCCCAACGAGCTGCATCTCCCGACAGAAGGCTCAATACGAATCCCACCTTATCTCGGTCAGTGGGGAAATCAGCTGCTCTCACGCTGATATAAAGCTGGCATTGTCCCAGGAAGGCAGGAAACAGTTCTGGTTTACCAGCAAATTTATCCGGCATAGCTATCTGACATTTCCTCCTGGGTGGGGGGGCAGCATGTACCTGAGCCTGCAGTTGTGCCACCTGAGTGGCCAGCAAGGTGAGTTGCTGGTTGAGCTGGGCATTCTCGGCAAGAAGCTGCTCCATCGTAGTATTAAGGGGTGGGTGGCTGAAAGCAAACTGTTCTGAACCAGCCCTCTTCTCGCACCCCTAATCAAAAGAAGAGTCTGGAAAGCGTCCAAGACCAAAAGGCTTCTGCCAAGTTTTAATTACACTGATACAAGAATACAAGAGCTTGACTTCTCAAACGGAAAAGTTGCTTTCAGCAACCAGCCCCTCCCCAAACACTTCTTTTATAGAGAGCTCAGGGCGTGGTCTCCCTGTGCCTCCTCCCGAGGAGTCCCATAGCCTTTCTTTGTTTGTCCCTGCTCGTCTGCCTCCTGCGTCGGGCGTCCTTGAACAGGGCCAGCTGTGGGTCATCATCCTCCGCACTCTCGGGCTCACACAGCTGAGAAGAGGTTCCCGGCTGAGGACTCTGCAAAGTCTCCAAATCATCATCAGCCGGTTCGTTTCCCTCCTCCCCCACATCTGAGTCCTCCGATACATCGGACCCGGCTGTCGGACCCACAGGCTGGCCCTGAGTCACAACACTTTTCTCTAAAGAGTACTGGGGTTGCGACTCAAGATTTCGTGGCTTGAATAAACCCCCTTGCTATGTTCTGGTCAATGTACTCCCTCAGCTCCTTCATCTCCTTTGGAGTCATGGATTACATCTTTGGTTTGGGGAGTTTTGCCCTGGGCAGGATCTCTATGGCAGGGCTTTTCAATCTTTACACAGATTGTACCACTTTTAGGACATCACAGTATTCGAGTACCACCAGTGCTTAGCAAGGTGTCAAAAACTTGATGACTAAAAAAAGGGGGGGATTTTGGGTTTTACTGATTAGATTCATTTGTTGTTATAGAAATGGCTAGTTTATAATATTATGGAAAAGTAAAAAGTTCAGGTTCAATGTTAATGTTTCCTTCTACTGCAACAGAGGAACTCTGTTCTTTTTCCCTCCTCCCCCTCACTTTTCCCTCTTTTTCCTCCCCACTGTGTCCTACTATTTGCTTTTGTATTTTTGTATTTTATTCTATAATCTAATAAACTATTACAAACTGTAGAAAAAAAAGAAAAACGTACCAGTTTTAATTTCTTTGGTGGCTGTTCCTTTGCTGAATCACTTTCCCTTTGCACTGACAAATGTATGATGAATTTATCCATGTTTATTAAAATGCACCACTACCAGCAAGTTCAGGGGTCTTCAAACTTGGCACTTTTAAGACTTGTGGACTTCAACTCCCAGAATTCCTCAGCCCTTATGGCTGGTTGAGGAATTCTGGGAGTTGAAGTCCACAGGTCTTAAAGTTGCTAAGTTTGTAGACCCCTGAGTTAGCTGGTCGGTCCTTCTTCCTCTCTTTCTTCTGAGCTCTTTCCACAGTGTAGTAAGAATGCACCCCCCAATCCCTTCCCTGTGCCCTTAAAGACACAGCAATCAAGTGCAAAGCAAGAAAATAAAGAAACACAAACTCTGGGGTTTTTTTCTCTTTAAGCTGCCTTATGGGTGTCACAATGTTGCAACCCGACAGAAAGGCTCGACCAATTGTGAAAAGCTTTAGCTTTAAATTAAGCCAGTTTACTTTCAAAGAAAACTTTCTAAAAGCCACAGACAGACTCAATTAAAGGGGGTAAAACTAATTACATTTATTTAAAGCTACTGTAGGCCCAGGATCAAGTCCTCTGCCATCTTTGGGGTGACCATGAAGCAAATGGTCTCCTGGTGCTCCCCTAATTCCAGTTGCACTGGCTCAGTCAGATGGGAAGCAGCCCTGCCCCCTATCAGCCTGTTCAAACTTCATGGGTTTTTTATGCTTCCTCACATGCAACCCCAACTTCTGCACCACTGCCTGACTAATTAGGCAACAAGAGCAACCTGAGTCCACAAGGGCTTTAACCACTCCCCTCGCCCTTGAGTGGGATGTCTTAATGCCCACACTAACCTCAAGGTGGTTAACTGGTCCACTGACCAGTGGGTAATCTCCCTCGCCTTCGCTGTCATAAAGGACCATCGGCGGTTCCTCTTCATAGGAGTTCCATCCCCTCCACTCTCTGGAGGGGAGTCCTCAACAACCTGAGTTGCAGCCTGTGACTTCTCCTTTCCCTTCTTGGGCGGCTTCTTCAGCTTCGAAGGAGTCGGGGTCACAGGAGCCATCTGGGGCGTTGGCGCCAGGCACATCACAGCTTGGTGGCCCTCCTGGCCGCGGCGGAAGCACACGATGGGTGCACACTTGGCCAACCCTGCTAGTGTCAGGGTTGCTGCTGCCAACTGCTTTCTCCCCAAGGCACAATTCTCCTGGACCTTCTTCGGGCGTGGGCTGACACCTCCACTGCCCTTGTACCCTGCCAGGTCCAGCTCCATGGTGGTGATTACATGGTACCTGTCACCAAGCCGATTTGGGATCCCTCAGGCTAGACACAGATGGAATAGGTCGCAGCTCAGCCCCTCTAAAAAGTACTGGGTCAGGAGCTGTTCTGGCCAGTCCCTCAGCCTCCTCATGATGTGCTCCACTGACTGGTTGCTGCACCTTGACAGGTAGCACTCCCTGGGTGCCGTTCCCTCCAAGGCTGCACATTTCCACCACTCCATCCCTTTGGCTCCTTCGGGCTAGGGGCAGTACAATCGGAACTCAGCTTCGACAGCTCTCTACAACTCCTTTCTCCACCTCTCTAACTTGGGCCAGTTGAACACTCCCGCTCCCCCCCATCTGCTCTGGGTTTGGCGCTCCGTTCAACTCACTGCTTGTGTTGGGTCGAGGCTGGTGGGGTCACAAAGCTGCCTTCAGCTGGAGTTCCACTGATTGATCCCGAGGTGGCTCCAGCTGGCTTCTCTGTTTCAGGTATCTTCTCCTGAGTCTTCACCATCCCCATGGAGGCTTCCAGAGGGGTGTAGGTGCTCAGGACCCCTCAATAGAATTTAATTTCTTTAGGGAGCAAGCTTAGTGTCAACCCCCAGCTGAAAAGTCCAACCAAGCAAAACATCAGAGCCATTGCAAACTTCTAATGATTACTTTTATTGAGCAGAATCAAACCAGTAGAGTCAAAAGCAAGCTAGCTGTAATGAAATGGGGGAAAGCAGTTAATTAAAAGAACAAAACTTTTCCCACCCCTCTCTGACAGTACAGGTCACATTGTCCAATAGATCTTCTAGTAATTATGAGAGCAGACTTTATAGTTTTGCCAAAACAATTCTTCAGCAGCTTCGGGTCTCACGCTGATAAAGGACACCTGTAGATTCAAAGCTCTCTTCCCTTCCTCCCCACTCTGTTGGCAAGTTAGAAGGATGCTGAAGTTCTAAAGGCAGTAGGCTTTGTAGCTTGACACCTGGTGGATGGGGCTGCTGCTGGTGGTGGTGCTGCTGCTGTGAGGCAGGTGGTGGGCCGTGGGTGGCCTGGCTGCAGGGGCCCTGAGGTAAGTGGGTGTGGGGCACATGGGGCAGCTCCACCCTCCCACCTGCCAAGCCTCAACTTGTGTTGGCACTGGTGCGTCATGTGGCCTCCTGCCCCGTTGAGGCAGCGAGCAACCAGACAGTGGGACAGAGTGGGCGGGCTCTTAACTAGGGCTTATTTTGGGGGTAGGGCTTATATTAGGCACATGGTAAAAATCATGCTAGGGCTTATTTTCTGGGTGGGACTTATTTTGGGGAAAACACAGTAGATGCCTAACATGTATCCTATTGGCTCCATGCCATCCCTATTCCTACATCTTAGCTAATGTTTACTTCAGGAGTTATCTAACAGACACTATTGGCTCTACGCTTTCCCTATTCCCTATCTTAGCCATGTTCCGGTGTGGTATGCATGGTATGTCTGGCAATCAGCTCTTAACCTTTGACCAGGATGGGATGACCAGTCTGACTATCTCCTGTTTGGAGCTGTTGTATTGAGGCATCCTGGATAATGCATCTGCTAGGAATTTTTCCTCCCCAGGTAGGTATCGGAGAGTGAAATTAAACTGATTAAAGTACTGAGCCCACTGGACTTGTTTGGGTGATAATCTCCTGGGGGGGATTTAGGGCTTCTAGATTTTTATGGTCAGTCCACACCTCAAAAGGTGTTTTGCTCCCTTCCAGGAAATGCCTCCAAGTTAAGAGCGCCCAGTGTACTACATAAGGTTCCTTTTCCCACACTGCCCATCTTCGCTCGGTGTCAGTGAGCTTGGAGGTGTATGCACATGGTTGCAGGGCACCCTGGCTGTTTCTTTGTAACAGAACCGCCTCCACCACTACATTGCTAGTGTCTGCCTGAATAATAAATGGGATATTAGGCTCTGGGTGCTTCAGTGGCAAACAGGTGTTTCAGTTTCTTGAACGCTGCTTGGCATTCCATTGTCCATTTCAGTGGCTGGCTGGGTTTGGGTTTCCCCTCCCCCTTTGTCTTTAACAGGTTGGTGATGGGGAGGGCAATCTGGGCAAATGATGGGATAAATTGGTGGTAGAAGTTTGTGAATCCCAAAAAAGTTTGCAGTTGCTTTCTGATGTGGGGTGGAGCCCACTCTAGCACAGCCCTAACGTTCTCGGGGTCCATTTCTATCCCCTTATGGGAGATGTGGTAGCCCAAGTAGTCGATTTTACTCTGGTGGAACTCGCATTTTGAGACCTTAGCGTACAGCTGAGCAGCCCTAAGTTTTTTAAGGGCTGCCCTAACCAACTTCACATGTTCCTCCATATTCTCAGTATAAATCAGTATGTCAACGAGGTAGACCAACACTCCTTTGTACAGGTGCTCATGCAGCACCTCATTTATCAGCTGCATGAAGACAGCAGGGTGCCCGTTGTCCAAAAGGGAGGACTCTAAATTGAAAGCACCCTAAGGGGCAGTTAAAAGCTGTCTTTCATTCATCTCCCTCTTTGTGTTGTGATTCAGCGTCAGCCTGTGGTTTCGGCAGCTGAGTCGGACAATTCTGAAGAGGAGGAGGAGGAGGGGTTTGGAGAGCCTTTGGTTGCAGAGGAAAGTTCTGATGCACCACAGAGCTCTCAGCCAGGCCCCTCCCGTCTTGTTCCTCCTCAGACCCAGCTGTGTGAGCCTAAAAGATGGGAAGAAGACGATCCACAGCTGGCTTTGTTCAGAGACGCTCGAAGCGGGAGGCAGACAAGCAGAAGTGAACAAAGAAAAGCAATGAGGCACCTCGGGAGAAGGCAAAGAGAAGCCACACCTTGAGACTGCTGTTTAAAAGGGGAATGTGTGGGAGGTGCTGGTTGCTGAAGGCAACCGTTTGAAGAGCTTCTGATATAGTCTCGGTCTGTATTTGTTTAACTCTGTTTTGAACTGTTTCGTTTAGTTTTTGCAAATAAATTTGGTTGGCTTAATTCCAGCCTATTGAATATAAAAAAGGGGTTGTCCCTGACATTCCAACAGGGCCGGTCGTAGGCTGGAACAGAACACTTTGATTCAAACTCAGTAATAGACTTCTTGCAAATACAGCTTAGTAAAAATCTTCTTTTGCCAGATGCGCTAAAATGTCTTTCATTAGGGGCAACGGGTAGTCATTTTCACACACACACACACCCTTTAGCCCTCTATAGTCTATGCCGGGGTGTCAAACTCGATTTCACTGAGGGCCACATCAGGGTTGTGGTTGACCTTGGGCCACGTGGGGGTGGATGGGGTGGGCGTGGCCAGTTCGACATCACTCATGTCTGGGGGGCACCTGTGTGGTCCAGGCGGGGCTGGGGGGATCCACTGTCTCCAGTGGAGGAAGACAAGACCAGGGTGAGTGCCAAACTCTTGCCCACCAGAGGAGCCTCACTGTCCCTCTCAGGCCATGCTGAGTACCCCCAGACGGCCAGGCTGCCCAGAGCCCTGGGCAGTGGAGGGCAAGCTCTCAGCCCGCTCCTCGAGTTCCCAGGGCACCAGGACCCCACAGCTTAGCCCAACTCAGCCCTGCTTCCCCAAGGGTGCACCCAGCTGCGCTTACCTCCTCATCAAAGCTGCAGCTGCTGTGCTCGGTCTCTTTGGCCAGGTTGCTCATGGTGTGTGTGGGATGGCAAAGTGTGTCAGAGGGAGGCCCACTCCCTCTCCATGTGAGGAGACCCAGCTTTGTAACCAAAGCATCCTCAGTGATAGGATGGGAGACCACCAGGAGAGGTCAAGAGGAGGGGAAAAGGGGATGGCAAAAGGGCAGCAGGGCTGGTTGTGGCCAAATGCTATGGCAGGACTTCCTTCAGACCCTCCCTCCCTCTCATTCCAATCTGCCTCCTTCCTTCCTTCCTTCCTTCCTTCCTTCCTTCCTTCCTTCCTTCCTTCCTTCCTTCCTTCCTTCTTCACTTTTCTTCTTTTTCCTTCCCTCTTCATTCTCCTTCTTCCTTCCCCTCTTTTCCTTTTTTCCCTTCCTTGCTCTCTTCCCCTCTTTCTTTCTTTTTTTTGTCTTTCCTCTTTCCATTTCTCCTTTCCTGTCCCTTCTTGGATGCACAAATGCAAAAGGGGAAACATTTCTGTATGCCTCCTTGCCTTGTGATCAAATGCCACTTTTGCTAGTAGTTTGTGGCCACTTAAAAGATTGAACACAAACCAGGCTCAGTTTATCTCGTGCTTGCATTTAATGGGGGCGTCCACAGACAACAGTACAGCAAAACTGTCAAAATGGTGGCTCTGATAGTTGATCAGAGCTCTGTTTTTTATGTGCAACAGCCTTAGCATTTATGAGCAGAGGTAGATTAGTTGCTTTTCTATTAATACATAATCCTTAAAAGGGCTTTCCTGTAGGGAGCCAAACTTGGTCTAATTCAGACTGGAAATACAGCAAAGGAAAATATTTTCCCCCACTCTGCTTTGTCCTGTTTTCCCCACTGGAAATGGCTGTTTGCAACACTCAAGGAAGGGATACTTTCCTAAGAGCTCACAACTGAAGAATACCAATGTTAACTTGGATTGCCAACAAAGTTCTGTCTGTGACAAAACAGAACACAAAATTGCTTTCTCCTTTGAACTGAGGCATCTCCAACCAAGTTGCCTCTCCTTCCTTCCTTCCTCTTTCCCTCCCTGACTCCTTCCTTCCTTCCTTCCTTCCTTCCTTCCTTCCTTCCTTCCTTCCTTCCTTCCTTCCTTCCTTCCTTCCCTGCTTTTTTTAAACTACGAGAGGCTGGCAGAGGTGGCAACAGGCAGGCAGCGGTCGGCAGAGGGTTCACATTTTGACCCCTCCCCCTGTTGTTGCCTCTGTGCTTGACGGGGCTTTGCATGGCTCAATTACCTCTCCCAGACCCACACATTTGTTTGTGTATGTGTGTGCGCACACACACGAGGGTCTCACCTCTTGCAGCCTTGCACCCTCAACAGAGACCTTCTGCAATGGCAGGCTGCAAACTAATGAAAGCAACGTCTCTGCAACATCCCATGTGTTCCAAGGTTCCCAGTCATTGCCCATAGAGGCTTGTGGGACTTGGGGGTGGCTGACATATACAGAAACAGACAGTCCTGGTCACCGACCAGGAATTTATTTTAGACCATTCACACATCTTTCAGCCACTAGTCTTACCCATCCAGGGGCCCTCCTCCAGTGGTCGTTGGTGTCTTCCAGTCAAATCCAGGCACGGATCCCGGACAAGCCCCCAGATTGTTGTCCCAAATTTGGGTCTGAGCCTGGTGCCAAAGCCAATGAAGATCATCAGACATGAGGTGCATGGTTGATTTCCTTTTATTGAAGCACTTCAGCAAAAGGGGTCCCAGCCAGCAAAGTGCCAGGACCCTGAACAAAGAATTGAACAAGTTTTTATACAGTTTTCTAAGGCAGGATATAGATGCCTAACAAATATCCTATTGGCTCCATGCCATCCATATTCCTAAATCTCAACTAATGGATACTTCAAGAGTTATCTAACAGACTTTCTATTGGCTCCATGCCATCCCTATTCCTACATCTTAGATAATGGTTACTTCAGGAGTTATCTAACAAACACTCTGTTGGCTCTACATCTTCCCTCTTCCCTATCTTAGCCATATGTCTGGTTTGGTATGCATGGTATGTCCGGCAATTGGCTCTTAATCTTTGACCATTCAGCATCTAGGCAGGCTTTGCAAGTACACACTTCCTGCTTTCCTTTGATCTCTGTTAGGCAGGCTCTGCATATCTCCCCCATCTTCCTGTTTGTGTACATGCCAGAACAATGAAGAGCTGACTCATCAGTTGAAATGTTTTTCTGCACTTCAGAAAATAGTTTAATTTTACTTTCCCTTTCTAAACTGCTTATCATCCTGATCACTCCTCAAGGTGGCTTAAAGTAACAAGATTAGAATAGGTTAATTAGTTAATTATTAGTTCTAATGCATTTCAAAAATTATTACAGAATTAGTTTTAAAATCAAGTTAAAACATAATTTCAGGTAAACATGTTGACATAGTAAAATATTTGGAAATATACAGTGTTTTTTCACTTTTTTCTTTTGCTTGCATCCAGTAATGATAACAATTATTCTTCTCTTTCTCATAGGCTGCTATATGGCAAGCCCTTAACCACTATGCTTATCGGGATGCTGTGTTTTTGGCAGAGAGACTGTATGCAGAAGGTATGAATCTGCTCTAAAATAAAGATTAGCACTATTTGCAGAATTCTTAAAATAGTCTGAAGCTTTTTTCCAGCATTATCCATTAAATCCTAAATGGTAATGTGGTCTGATATAGATGGTATCTGTATACAGCTAACCAGTGGTATAGGAGTCCTCCTGTGCTTGAAAATATATTTTTAATTGACAGCATTCTGAGTATATAGTCCAGTGAAGGTAACAGCAATTCTTATTTTAAAAAGCCAAAATTTGGGCTTCTTTGACAGTTCAGCCCTCAGCTGGAAGGAAGTCTTACTCTGTAATGTAGTTGTATGAAAATTAGACATTTTAAAGTTGTAGAAAGTACTCTTGTATGCTGAAAGGTACTTTATTGTATTATATTGTTGTTGTTGTTAGCTGCGAAGTCGTGTCCGACCCATCGCGACCCTATGAACAACGTTCCTCCAGGCCTTCCTGTCCTCTACCATCTTCTGGAGTCCATTTAAGCTCACGCCTACTGCTTCAGTGACTCCATCCAGCCACCTCATTCTCTGTCGTCCCCTTCTTCTCTTGCCCTTAATCTTTCCCAGCATTAGGCTCTTCTCCAGTGAGTTATTTCATCCCAAAGATGCTTTTTCACAAGACAACTGGACTTTCTTGTTTTTCTTTGAAGACATTTTGCTTCTCATCCAAGAAGCACAAAAATGGGAGTTATCAGAACCCTACACCACCGAGCTGAAGACCTGCCTACCAGCAAAGATGGGAAAGAAAAAGAACTAAAAATAACAAAAAAAGCTTCTTTCAACAATAACAAAAAAAGCTTCTTTCAACATGTAAAAAACAAGAATAAAGTGAAGGAAATGATTGGTCCATTAGTGGGGGAAAGTGGCAAGAAGGTGACAAGCAACAGGGAGAAAGCAGAACTATTTAACTCATTTTTTGCATCTGTCTTTACACAAAGGGAAAAAACAGTCCAACCTATCAAAAACAGTACCATAAAAAATAGATTAGAAACACAAGTTAAGATAGGCAAGAAAATGGTAAGTGAGCACCTATCCAGCCTGGATTAGTTCAAATCACCAAGACCAGATGGATTATAACCCAAGGTTCTCAAGGAACTGGCAGATGTGATCTCAGAACCACTGAAGTATATTTTTCAAAGATCCTGGAGCACTGGGGAACTACCAGAGAACTGGAAAAGAGCTGGTATAGTTCCCATCTTCAAAAGAAAGGGGAAAAAAATAGATCCAGGAAACTACAGACCTATCAGCCTGACCTCAATATCTGGGAAGATTCTGGAAAAGATAATCAAGCAACAAATCAGCGAACACCTACAGGCAAACAAAGTCATTACCAAAAGCCAACATGGGTTTGTCAAAAACAGATCATACCAGACAAATCTTATTGCATTTTTTGACCAAGTGACAAAATTAGTGGACCAGAGGAATGCTGTGGATATAATTTATTTGGACTTCAGTAAGTCCAAATAAATTATATCCATAGCATTCCTCTTGATAAAGTAGATCACACCCTACTACTTGATAAGATAGAAAAATGTGGGTTAGATAGCATCACCACCAGATGGATTCGTAGCTGGCTGACCGGTCGTACTCAGCGTGTGGTCCTCAATGGAACTGCATCTACATGGTGGGAAGTGTGTAGTGGGGTGCCCCAAGGCTCTGTTCTGGGCCCAGTGCTCTTCAACATCTTCATCAACGATTTGTACGAGGGGATAGATGTAGAACTCATCAAATTTGCAGACGACACCAAGCTGGCAGGAATAGCCAATACTCCAGAAGATAGGCTTAAGATACAGGAGGATCTGAACAAACTGGAACACTGGGCGCTATCCAACAAAATGAAATTCAATAGTGAAAAAAGTAAAGTTGTACATTTAGGCAAGAAAAATCAAATGTACAGGTAAAGAGCCTTGGTGGAGCAGTGGGCTAATGCCTCCTTAAGTAACACCAGCTGCCTGCAATTATTGCAGGTTCGCATCCCACCAGGCTCAAGGTTGACTCAGCCTTCCATCCTTCCGAGGTAGGTAAAATGAGGACCCAGATTGTTGGGGGCAATTAAGCTGACTTTGTAATAATGCCGCTTGGGGTGTGTGTGAAAGCCCTAATAAGCAGGCATATATATATGAAGGCTACTGCTAAGCTTGTAAAGCCGCCCTGAGTCTTCGGAGAAGGGCGGGATATAAATGGAATTAAAAAATAAAAAAAATAAAAAATAGTATAGGTGGTACCTTGCTCAATAGTAGCAACTGTGAGCGAGATCTTGGAGTCTTAGTGGACAATCACTTAGATATGAGCCAGCAGTGTGCTGCAGCTGCCAAAAAAGCCAACACAGTGTTTGGCTGCATTAACAGCGGGATAGAATCAAGATCACATGAAGTATTAATACCACTTTACAATGCCTTAGTAAGGCCACACTTGGGATACTGCATCCAGTTTTGGTCACCACGATGTAAAAAAGATGTTGAGACTCTAGAAAGAGTACAGAGAAGAGCAACAAAGGTGATTAGAGGTCTGGAAGCTAAAACATATAAGGAACGGTTGCTGGAATTGGGTATGTCTAGTTTAATGAAGAGAAGGACGGGGGACATGATAGCAGTGTTCCAATATCTCAGGGGCTGCCACAAAGAAGAGGGAGTCAAGCTATTCTCCAAAGCACCTGAAGGCAGGACAAGAAGCAACAGATGGAAACTAATCAAGGAGAGAAGCAACCTAGAACTAAGGAGAAACTTCCTGACAGTTAGAACAATTAACCAGTGAAACAACCTGCCTCCAGAAGTGGTGAATGCTCAAACACTGGAAGTTTTAAAGAAGAGACTGGACAGCCATTTGCCTGAAATGGTATAGGGTTTCCTGCCTGAGCAGGGGTTTGGACTAGATGACCTCCAAGGTCCCTTCCAACTTTATTATTATTGTTATTATTGTTATTATTATTATTATTATTATTATTATTATTATTATTATTATTATTATTATTATTATTATTATTATTATTATTATTATTCTGTCTTAGGCCCAGTACTGTTCAATATCTTCATAAATTACTTAGATTAGGGGACTGAGGCTTCTGGAGACAGATGTTAAGGATGGTTTCTTACCATTTAGAGCTAAATATGGAACATCCATTTTATTTTTTTGTAAGTGATATTTTTAAATTATCCAACCAATTAGCCGTTCTTTAAGCTCCCCTAAGCAAATATAAGTAAAATTCGTTTTTTTCTGTCCAGTGAGAAATATATCTTTTCTGTCCAGGGAGAAGAAAGAACCATTAAAGAACCATTAACCATTATCAGTCAAGATTTATAATCCAAAATGTTCCATCATATCAGGCAATAGTGTATGTTTCTTCTACAGGAAAATAGTTCCACAATACAGTTCTGAAAGTCAGTATTTGTGTTCATAGTTCAGACAGGCCAATTTTAGAGTAGTATTATCGTCTCTGCCACACAGATAAGCAGCCCCCAAGTCTGTTCCTTTTTCTCAGCTGCAATTCTCAAAAATAAAAGCTTCCAAGGCCAGCCAGAGTCTTATCTAGCTCTGGGCTTCAAGCCAGGTTTCTTTTAGGCATAATAAGTTGTAGTGCCCTAATTCACCACTAGATGTCATTAACGCTGTTTTAACTTATATTGTAAACTTTGCAATTCTTTTTTTTAAAAAAAGGTCTTAAAAGCACTTTTAGTCCCCAAATTTCCAATACCTTGCTAGGCCCCAAACACAGGACAAATCTTTTTTCCTGTTTCAGCCTAACCCAA
This sequence comes from Vipera ursinii, assembly GCF_947247035.1. NCBI lineage: Eukaryota > Metazoa > Chordata > Lepidosauria > Squamata > Viperidae > Vipera > Vipera ursinii. The sequence continues at coordinate 38,170,012 of NC_139522.1, forward strand.
GGCCATCCACAGGCAGTATTCACAACAGTGACAGCTCATATTTGTGTAAACTTATTTGGATTGCTCAAAAAATAAAGGGAACACTTAAACAACACAATGTACTGTATTTAATAGTAGGATGTCTTATTTTCTGTTCCCTTTATTTTTTTGTGCAATATACAGTGTATATGTATATGTATGTGTGTGTATATACATATATATATACATATATATATATATATACATATATATATATATATATATATATATATATATATATATATATATATATATATATATATATATATATATATATATATATATATATATATTTTTTAAAGGTAAAGGTTCCCCCGCACGTGCGTGCTAGTCGTTTCCAACTCAGGGGCCGGTGCTCATCTCCGTTTCAAAGCCGAAGAGCCAGCGCTTGTCCAAGGACGTCTCCATGGTCATGTGGCCGGCATGACTAGACACCAAAGGCGCACGAAGCACTGTTACCTTCCCACTGTAGTGGTCCCTATTTTTCTACTTGCATTTTTACATGCTTTCGAACTGCTAGGTTGGCAGAAGCTGGGACGAGTAACAGGTGCTCACTCTGTTACGCGGCACTTGGGATTCGATCCGCCAAACTGCCGACCTTCTGATCGACAAGCTCAGCGTCCTAACCCACTGAGCCACCGCGTCATATATATATTCCAAATTAGTCTTGTAGGTTTCTCCATTTTCCCCAAGTAATTAATTTGCTGCTTTTCCTGAGGGAATGGGGCGGAAATTCCCTTTCCCTCATCGGGCAGAGTGCTTTGGGCAGATTTTCAGGAAGAGGTCCTAAAGTCATAAAGAGAGGCTGAGGTCTCACCCAGTTTCATCCACGTTGATGTAAGATTTCATGATAGTGCTTGTTGTCTACCTTTGACAGCAGCTTCTGACTGGCTATGGCGAATGTAGCCAGTCTTTCCCCCACCGGTTTGGAGGGCTTCGTCGGATCAAACAGGAGGGCTCACACACACACACACACACACACACACACACACACACACACACACACACACACACAAACACCCCGCAATCAACGAGGGTCCCATCCTTGTCACCTCTACGGGGTGACTTTCAACCCTTTCCAATGTCCCTCAGCAGGGTAAAACCGAACACAAAAGACGGAGCCCCGTCTTCCTCCGTCTGCATTGCTGCGACATCAAAACCGGAAGCCCTTTTAACAGTTCCAAGAAGGCTCCACACCTATTTGCACTACTCAGGCGACCCTGATGACACAGATAAACCTTCAGGTGGCCTCAACAACTCTAAAAGAATGCAAATGACCAGCTGTCTGCAAGGAGTATAAATTCTTCCATTCCCCACCATCCAGTCAGAGCTGAAGAAGCTTCTTGAATGAGAAGTGAAACATCTTCAAAGAAAACCAAGAAAGTCCAGTTGCCTCATGAAAAAGCATCTTTGGGAGAAGTATGACCTGGATGACTGAGAATTTCCATAGTCGTATATTATTTCATATTTACATACAGGTAATCCCTAAGTTGAGAGCATTCCCTTAGCGAACGTTCAAAGTTACACGATAAGCGCCCCCTAGTGCTTATGAGCAAATCCCAAAATTACGAATGTTACCACACCATGGCAGTCTTTCACCCTTACAAGCGACCGCAATGGCAATGCAACATTCACCCTGGTTATTCCCTCCCTCCCCCACCCCCACCCCAGGTCTCCCTTGGCACTAGGCCTTCAATACTCACCCTGCGAAGATCAAGATCCTTCGCTTTCTTGGCTGCTCCAGGCCTTTGGTGCATTCACAGAGAATGGACGCCTAAAGTAATGCAAGATCACACGAGATCAGTGGTGAGAGATCTCACACTACTGATCTTGTGTGATCTCATGCTACTTTAGGCCTCTGTTCTCTGCAAACTGAGAAGGGAACCGAAGCCAGGGCACACTTCTGCATGCCTCCAGAGGCTTGATCTGGGCGCTGGAGGCCTTTTTCAGGCCGCTGCTGCCTGGATCTGAGGCCGGGAGACACTTCCGCGTGCCTCTAGAGGCTGGATCCAGGAGTCGGAGGCCTTTTCCAGACCGCTGCTGCCCCAAAGTGAAGCCAGGGCATGCTTCCACATGTCTCTGGAGGCCCAATCCAGGCCCGGATATGAGGCTGTGAGACGCTTCCATGTGCCTCTGGAGGCTGGATCTGGGCCTTGGAGGCCTTTTCCAGGACACTACTGCCTGGTTCTGAGGCCGGGGGACACTTCTGCATGCCTCCGGAGGCTGGATCTGGGTGTCGGAGGCCTTTTCCAGGCTGCTGCCACCCGGAAATGCCACCCAAATATGACATTTGAAGCCCATGACCAGGATCCGTCCGTGTGTGGTGGCTCTTGATGCACTGACTCCAGCCTCAGTCCACTCCTTGTGAAAGTCCCCAACACTTTTGAATGACCTTTTCCTGACAATCCTCTCCAGGCTGCGGTCATCTCTGCTGCTTGTGCACCTTTTTCTTCCACACTTTTCCCTTCCACATAACTTTCTATTAATGTGCTTTGATACAGCACTTTGGGAACATCCAACTTCTTTTACAATTACCTTTTGAGGCTTTCCCTCCTTATGGAGGGTGTCAATGATGGTTTTCTGCACAACTGTCAGGTCAGCAGTCTTCCCCATGATTGTGATTCCTCCTGAACCAGACTGAGAGACCATTTAAAGGCTCAGGAACCCTTTGCAGGTGTTATGGCTTAATTAGCTGATTAGAGTGGGACACTTTGAGCCTAGAATATTGCACCTTTTCACAATATTCTAATTTTCTGAGATTGTGGATTTGGGGTTTTCATGAGCTGTACACCATAATCATCACAATTATGACAAATCACGGCTTGAACTATCTTGCTTTGCATGTAATTAGTTTATCTCATATATTAGTTTCCCCTTTTAAGTTGCATTACTGAAATAAATGAACTTTTGCACGATATTCTAATTTTTCAAGGTTCACCTGTATAACCCAACCAGTGCCTTAAACTTTAAAATAGCTGATTTTAACAAACTCAGAGACAGCCTAAGAAAAATTCCATGGATGAAAATCCTAAAGGGGAAAACAACTCAAGAAATGTGGGAAACTATGAAAAATATGATCATAAAAGCCCAGTCCAACACAATACCATTGAAAAAGAAAAACAAGAAATCCAAGAAGAAACCAGCATGGTTGCACAAAGATCTCAATGATACACTGAAAGTTAAAAGGACAAGTACAAAAAATGGAAAGAGGGACACACATAACTAAGGCAGAATATCAGCAGATAGCCCAACTCTGCAAAGATGAAGTCAGGAAAGCAAAGGCTCAGAATGAAGGAAGACTTGCAACAAAAGTCTGCAACAACCCGCAGCGATGAGGGTGGCGAGGTGTAATTACTTCTCTGCCCTCATCGCGTCCGCAGATAATCGCCCGGCCGCCCTGTTTAGGGTGACCCGCTCCCTCCTTAATCAGGAGGTGAGGGAGGAACCCTTGCAGGGCTGTGCCGAGGAGTTTGGTCAACATCTGTTGGAGAAAATCGCTCGGATTCGGACCGGTCTGGACTCCAACTGGGCAGAGTCCGACGATCAGGACACGGGCGGTCCTGTCAACGTTATCTGGGAGGAGTTTGATTCTGTGACCCCTGAGGAAGTGGACAGGATTATGGGGAGGTTGAGCTCCACCACATGTTTATTGGACCCGTGCCCTTCTTGGCTGGTCTATGCAGCTCGGGAGAGGACACGAGGCTGGTTCCAGGCAGTTATATCTGCTTCTTTGAGTGAGGGTAATTTCCCCGCCGTCTTGAAGGAGGCGGTGGTGAGACCTCTCCTCAAGAAGCCTGCCCTGGACCCAGATGTGTTGAATAACTTTCGTCCGGTTTCCAACCTTCGCTTTCTTGCGAAGGTTGTTGAGAGTGTGGTGACGCATCAGCTCCCCCTGGTTCTGGATGAAGCGGATTATCTAGACCCGTACCAATCAGGTTTCAGGCCCGGGTACAGCACGGAGACGGCATTGGTCGCTCTGGTGAATGATCTCTGGAGGGCCCGGGACAGAGCACATTCCTCTGTCCTTGTCCTATTAGACCTCTCGGCGGCTTTCGATACCATCGACCATGGAATCCTGCTGCGGCGTCTCAGGGGATTGGGAGTGGGAGGCACGGTTCTTCAGTGGTTCTCCTCCTATCTCCTGGGACGCTCGCAGTCGGTGTTGGCAGGGGGGCAGAGGTCGGCCCCAAGGACTCTCGTTTGTGGAGTTCCTCAGGGGTCGGTCCTCTCGCCTCTCCTGTTCAACATCTATATGAAACCGCTGGGTGAGATCATTCGTGGTTTTGGAGTTGGGTATCATCAGTACGCCGATGATACCCAGCTTTTCATTTCGACCCCAAACCACCCCAGTGATGCCCTCGATGTGATGTCCCGTTGCCTGGAGGCGGTTCGGGTCTGGATGGGGAGGAACAGACTTCAGTTCAACCCTGACAAGACTGAGTGGCTGTACATTCCGGCATCCCGGGACATTCAAAATATTCTACCTCTTTCCATGGGGGGTGAGTTTTTACCCCCCATAGATAGGGCTCGCAACTTGGGAGTCCTCCTAGATTCGCGGCTTACTCTGGAAGATCATATAGTGGCTGTGACTAGGGGGGCTTTCGCCCAGGTTCGCCTGGTGTGCCAGTTGCGGCCCTATCTAGACCGGGATGCCCTGTGTACGGTCACGCATGCGCTTGTGACCTCTCGTCTGGACTACTGCAACGCTCTCTACATGGGGCTTCCCTTGAAGACCACTCAGAGGCTCCAGCTGGTACAGAATGCAGCCGCGAGAGTTGTCTTGGGAGTTTCCCGGTACTCCCATGTTAAACCTTTGCTCCGCGAGTTGCATTGGTTACCAGTTGTCTTCCGGGTGAGATTCAAGGTTTTGGTTATGGTCTTTAAGTCCTTACATGGCATGGGTCCGGAGTACCTCGGGGACCACCTGCTGCCGGCGTCAACTTCCCTCCGCCTTGTGCGTTCCCACAGAGAGGGCCTCCTCAGGGTGCCTCCGGTCAGAGAATGTCGGCTGGTGGCCCCCAGGGGGAGGGCCTTCTCTGTGGGCGCTCCGGCTCTATGGAACCAACTGCCGATTGAGCTCCGGATGGCACCGGACCTTCGCTCCTTCCGGCGCGGTCTGAAGACCCATTTATTTGAACAAGCTGGCCTGGCCTGATGGGGGGCGTTAGGGTTTTTAATGGGTTTTTATATTGTTATTGTTTTTTATCTGGGCAATTGTTTAATTCTCTTTTAATTTTTGTACTTTCTATTTATATATGCCCTGTTCACCGCCCTGAGTCCTTCGGGAGAAGGGCGGTATACAAATTTAATAAAATAAAAAAAATAATAAATAATAATTAAAAAAATTTCTTTCAACATATAAATAACAAGAAAAATGTCAAGGAAACAGTAGGTCCACTTAAGAGAGAAGTTGGCAAGGAAGTAACAGAGGAGAGAAAGCAGAACTGCTTAACTCATTCTTTGCATCAGTCTTTTTTTTATTGAAAAGTTTTAAAATACATTTTTAGAACATATACCCCATCTCCCCCACCCCCCTCCCCATCCCTCCCTTCCCAACACCCCCCCCCCCCGACTTCCCAGAACTGAATACAGGGTATTACAACACACAATCTCAATCTAAAATAATTCTAATTACTATAATTACTCTTTAAATCCTATCACACTTTAACTCTCCTTAAGCATAGAAAAGATAAATAATATATCCTCTAATTATAATGACTAAAAACTATTCATATGCTAAATGATACTTTGTAGTCCCATATTTATTCTGAATATAATCAATCCATCTTTTACATTCAACTTTGTTGCGAGTGATCTTTCACATATGCCGAGATTTTGGCCATTTCTGCCAAGTTCGAGACTTTCAAAGTCCATTCTTCTATAGTAGGCAGATCCTCCTTCCAGTATTGTGCTACCAAAAGTCTTGCAGCTGTTACTAAGTTCAGCATCAATTTAGTTTCTATAGCAGTACAGTCAGTGATAATACCCAACAAAAACAATTGTGGTGAAAATCTTATCTTTTTCTTAAAGATCTTCTGTATGTTCCACCAAATAGTGATCAAAAAAGCTTTAAATTTTTTACAAGTCCACCATACATGATAATACGTTGCATCATCACAACCACATCTCCAACATTTTGGCTGACAATTTGGATACATACATGCTATTTTTTTGGGATCTAAATGCCATCTATAAAACATTTTGTAAAAATTCTCCCTTAAGTTTTGTGCCTGTGTAAATTTTACATTCCTAACCCATATTTTCTCCCAAGTGTCCATTATTATTGGTTCTTGAAAATTCTGGGCCCATTTTATCATACAATCCTTAACCAGTTCCGCTTCTGAGTCGATTTCTATCAATGCATTATATATCCTTCTTATATGCGCTTGACTTTGATCTCTAATTTGCTTTACCAAATTCCCATCTGATATTGAAATACCAATTTTCTGATCTTCTTTCCATCTGGCCTGTAACTGCCCATACTGAAACCAAGTTTGTACTATTCTTTCTTCTTTTAGAATATTAAAAGACTTCAATTGCCATTCATTCTTTTCCAGTCTAAGAATTTCTTTATATGTTATCACATCATGTATAAATCCCACATTTATATTTTCTATTGCATGTTTAGGTATTGCCCAAATAGGAATTTTATAATTCAACTTATATCGATATTTTTTCCAAACTCTCAACATGGCAGACCTTAATATATGTATATTTAAAACTTTGTCCACTTTTTATCATACAATAAATAAGCATGCCAACCATATAACAAATCCCACCCTTCATTATTCAATAATCTCCTTTGTGTTAAATTAAACCAATCACTAATTGACGATAATGCTGCCGCATCATAATATAATTTAAAATTGGGCACTTTGAGACCGCCTCTTTCACGTACATCTTGCATTATCTTAAAGTTAACTCTCGGTCTCTTCCCTGCCCAAATAAATTTATTAATACCTCTGCCATTCCTCCAAATTTGAATCTTTTTTAAGTATAGGTATCATTTGAAATAAAAATAAAAATTTAGGTAAAACATTCATTTTCACAGCTGCAATTCTTCCCAATAAAAACAGTTGTAATTTTCTCCCACTATCTAGCTCTTTTTGTATTTTAGACCATAAAAGTTCATAATTATTCTTATATAATTTAGTATTTGAAACTGAGAGATGTACCCCCAAATATTTAACCTTTTTAACTATTTCAAATCCCGTTAATTTTTCTAAAGCTACCTTTTGTTCTATGGTCATATTTTTAGACAATATCTTAGTTTTTTGTCTGTTTACCTTGAATCCCGAAACTTGTCCATATTGTAAAATTATTTCCATTAAATCTGTAACTGATTGAATTGGTTGACTTAACATAATAACCAAGTCATCTGCAAACGCTCTCAATCTATAGTCTTGATCTTTTATTTTAATTCCGTTTATTTTCTTTGAATCACGTATTTTAATCAATAATATTTCCAATGTTAAAACAAACAACAATGGCGACAGTGGACATCCCTATCTTGTACCCTTTTCAATTTTACAAGCTTCTGATAAGCTACCATTAATTATTATTTGTGCTGTTTGTTTTTGATATATAGCCCTAATAGGTTGTAAAAACTTATCCCCAAACTGCATCTTCTCTAACACTTTAAATAAGAATTGCCAATCCAATTGATCAAAAGCTTTTTCAGCGTCCAGAAAAATCAGCGCTGCAGGGACTTGGTTATTTCTTTCTAAATATTCTAATACGTTTACAATATGTCTCACGTTCTTTTTCATTTGCCTACCACTTATAAATCCTGTTTGATCAATATGAATCATTTGTTGCATAACCTTCATCAATCTATTTGCTAAAATTTTTGCAAATATCTTGTAATCAGTATTCAACAACAAGGAGCTTCCGGTGGCTACGCCACGCCGAATGGCGGCTTTCCCCTGGCCGGCCGCCCTGAGGCTTCGTTGGAGCCACGGAGACAGTGACAATCAGCTGTTCCGCGGCTCGTAAACTTCCCCTTCGGGAGAAGAGGGGGAGGTGAGTTTTCTCGGACAGTGGTAGAGCTCCCCAAGACCTCCCAGAATTAGCTGGGGGGCGGAGGGTGAGAGCCCCCACGGAGTCCGAGGATTTCTCCGAGTCCAGGATGCCTTTGCTCCGCGTAGGAGCGAAGCCAGACGCTGCATCCACATCTGCAGATTATAGTGATTTATGTGTGCCTTTAAAGCAGACATAGCTGACCAGGAGGAGTAAAGTTGCAAGTATTCAGAATTTTAACTCGAGGTGCTTTAATCTTCTCCACTTATAAATTAGACTTTGAAGAAAGAAAAAAAATGGCGCCGAAATGTTTTTTCTTTTGAAAAGAATAAATTACAAGGACTTTGTTAAAATTTAAATAATATACTGGAATTTTTTCTCTTTTTTATTATTATTGCTATTAAGAGTTTATTTCCCTTTCTTTTTTGGATTTTATTTTTATTTTTTCCCTCCGGAGTGCAGAGGAAAAGTGAAAGTGATAAGAGAAAGTGATTTGTAGCAAGTGAAAATGGCTTCAAGACGGCAGGCAGTTCCTGTTGTTTCTAAAACCTCAATTTCTTCTCCTGTCATTCAGCCTACTGTAAAACCCAGATCCCCTCCACCCTCTCCTCCACCACCAGCACTTACACTTAAAGACCTGCAGGATGCTTTGAAGTTGCAGGCACAAGAAATGACTTTACAAATAAAGGAAGAGGTAGCTGATCTTCTTGAACTTAAAAATAGAGAGATGAGAGAAGACATTTTGTTTGCATTTCAAGGGCTGGCTGCACATATTGAATGTTTAGATGACCGCGTGGATGAGGTTGTGGAAAATAGTGACAGACTTGAAAATAGAATTGCTAAAGCAGAAAATAAAATTGACAAAACTGAGGATGAGGTGATGATTTCACAATTTAAAGAAATGGAATTTGCTCTGAGAATAAGAGGGTTGAGAGAAAACCCCCGTGAGGACTTACTGGAAGAGGTGATTAAGGTCACTGCTCCCATCTTGGGATGGGATCCTAAGGAGCTATCAAGGGAGGTGGAAAAAATTTTCAGGGTCAATTCCTGGATTGCAAGGCAGAAGAATTTACCTAGAGATGTGGTGATTTATTTCTCTAAGAGGTCACTTCGAAATGAGATTATCCAGGCCTTTTATCAACAGAAATTTCAAATTGCAGGTCAAGATATTATAATTTTGAAAGAAATACCTCCTAAGATGTTGAGAAAAAGGAAGGATTTTGGTTTTTTGTCTGATGAACTTAAAAATTGACAAATTCAGTTCAAATGGGAGATCCCTATTGGAATAGTGGTGAGTCATGCAGGGACACGATACAGGCTTAATATGATTGCTAAGGCTAAAGAATTTTATACTTATGTCCTGAAAGCAGGTTCACCACCATCTCTATTGCCTAAGAGAGTGGAAGAAGATAAACAACAAGTTGAAGGTGCATCAGCACAGTTTGTTGGAGAGGCACAATTGGCTGAACCCACTGAACAGAGTTTGATGCTAAAGGCTGACCCAAAAGACCAGAGAATGACGCGGCGCATAAGCGGAGAGAAAAGGAACAACAGAAACAGAAGATGGATTCTGGGCCTATGACACAAGGCCCTGTTATTACGGAGCCAGTGGGAGGGGCGTGACTGAAGAGACCAACTGCGGATATCCAGGTGGCGTTCCAGAGGTTCCAGGTTGCTGAGGATGGCGATAAAGCTTTTGACATGGAATGTTAATGGCTTAAATTCACCACAAAAAAGAAAGAAAGTGTTTCATTATTTGAAGCAACATAAAAATGATATTGTTTGCCTACAAGAAACTCATATTTGTGCAAAAGATCAAAAATACTTGATTAATTCTCAGTTGGGACTTCATTTTATAGCATCTGCTAAGAGTGCAGTGGTTATCTACTTTAGAAGAGACTTATCTGCTACGTTAATTGAATCTGATCCACAGGGAAGATATGTTATTATTGAACTATTGTTACTGTCACTGTACGTTTTTTTTGTTCATCAGAAAAGTTCATTTCTAACTGTACATTTCCCCTGCTTTTTCCACCTGTGGTGATAACTTATCTGGTAACCATACTGAATCCCATATGACCAGTTATGTTATGGTTTCAGACTGTTTAGTGCGCATGTCTAGAAAAAGTTCTCACAGCTATTCTTTATTGTCCTTCACTTTGCTGTTACTGTCTGTTACGTTAGGATGTAGTCAGCTAGCTCTCTTTATAATTAATTTGTAATTAAAAGGTATTTAGTAAGATTATGCGTCGTGTTTTATTTCCTTCCTTCATGCACATCATGCATCCTCTGAAGAACCGTCCTTCGCCCTCTACTAAAGTGATTTATACCTTGACATTTGGTAGCAGAGGATGGTTTTTTAAAAATCCCATTTATATCCCGCCCTTCTCCGAAGACTCAGGGCAGCTTACAATTTAAGCACAAACCAATGTGCTTAGCATTGGTTTGATTTATGTTTTTAGAGATGCATGTTTCTGCGGCTGTTATCAGTTAGTTAGTTAGTTCTAGTGAGGCAGCGGTGATTAACTGCTGAAACATGTCAGGAAGGAAGCCACGGATGAAAAGGGAGGCTAGGAGCCTGTCTGTGGGGCATCTCCCTTCAACTTTACAAACTCCGATCGCTTCAGCCACACGCCTTGGAGAAGACGCACCTGCTCCTGTTGACGATGCAAGGTCAGTCACTCCTTTTTTCTACCTTTCCAAGCTCCCTGACAGCTGCTCTTGAAAATGTTCACACTCCAGGGGCTCAAGATGAATTTCAAAGGCTTGGAGTGAAACCTAAAGTTAGGCCGAAGAAAATTCCTTCTGCTCCTTCAAGCCCCAAGCAAACTATGCAAGATAGAGCTATGCAAGGCTACTGTGAACAAATTGGGGTTTTTGAAAAGCGTTTGCAGCAGGCAAAGGAATATGTGTCAATGGTTCAGCAATATGAGAGGAGTTATGAGCAGGACTCGGCCATATTGCCACACCCACAAGAAGAAGTCATATTGCCTCCTTCTTCCCCAAAGCCAAAGTCACGCCCATCATTGAGTGTCATGCCAGATGAATGGGAACTGGAGGCTCCTATGTCACATGATTATGGGCTGTCCCAAAGGACATACAGAGCCACAGTGATGCCTGAAGCTAATGTTATAGCACCATCTACTGGTGAAGCTGAATTAAGACATGAATTGGAGCTCTCACTCTCGCAACTGTCCATGCAGGAATCTTTGCTCAGAGATGCAAGATATCTGCCGTTATCTGAGCCTCCAGCCCCTGATGGTGCTAGGATTCCTGTTACTATTGCTTCTCCTGTTAATATTGCTTCTATGCAAGTCCCTCTACCTGACAGAGCACAGCCATATTTAGCCCACATGCAATTGCCACCGGGTTCTTATATGCGAAGGCCAGTGTCATCTGCAGGTTATGCTAATGCACCAGCCCCAGCGCCTCCTGCTGGACAGGGTGGAATAGCAGCTCAAAGACAGTCACAGCCAGCACCCATACTACCGGCAGCTTCAATGCAACTGCTGCATGTCCAGGCACAGGCACAAACGCCACTGGTGCCTCCTGCAGGTTATGGTCGGATAGCACAACCTGCACAGCCAGTACCTCAATTGTATATTCCTCATCAAACACCTTCTATTGTACCACTGGCTGGTGACTCAAAATTAAAGAAGTCAGGACAGAATTACAGGGCATGGGTCAGTGAAGTTGGTCTTTTGCTTCGTAGAGAAGGTACCCATGTGATGGTGTTTAATCCTCCTGCCCAGCCATGGACTCCTGACATATGGGACTTGGATAATAGAGCATGCACAACATTATTGATGTCAATGGACACTGAATTGCAGTTCACGTTTTCACAAGATGCAACTGCCCAACAAATTTGGACTCAGTTAGAGACATGTTATCGGCCTACATCAATTGAGTCTACATGTTTACTTTTGTCTGAGTTCCATGGTTCCAGATTAAAACCTGGTGAACATATTATAGCACATTTGAGTAAAATGAAAGGTATTAGAAAAGAACTGGGTGAAAAAGTCTAACCTATTGATGATTTTCAAATGATCAGCATTATCATCAATTCTTTGAATCGTGAGTGGAAAGATGCTATTTCCAAGATCAATCAAGTGCCTATTGCTCAATGCACAGTGGATCATGTATGCAGAATTTTAACCAAAGAAGAGGCACTTATGCAAGCTGCGCCACATTTAAGGGAACCACCTGCATCAAGAGCTCCAGCGAGGCGTACCTTCCGTGGAAGGACGTACGTTCCAAGGATGCCAAGATGCTACAACTGTAATCGTGTGGGACATGCCACCCGGGATTGTCCCCAACGAGTTCCAGCACCCGTCACATAGCAGCCCAGAGGAACAGATTCCAGGGGAGGCAGAGGTAGAGGCGGACAACAAGGTTGTGGTCGTGGTTCCAGGCGTGATCCACAAGCTCCACTTGTCACATTGGTTGTGACCAACGATCCACAGCCTCAACCAGAGTACGACAGACGACTTCTTTGGACTTTGGACAGTGGAGCAGCGTTACGTGTTACCAACAGAAAAGAGCTTTACACAGAGATGCACGAGCCTGAACCTGAACTTCGTGAACTTTACTCTTTTTCAAATCATCCTGTTCAGGTCATGGGAAAAGGAGATGTTTATATTGAAGAGCTCGGTGCTCTCATTCCTGATGTTTACTACGTTCCATCTGCCAGTAATAATTTGCTTAGTCAGAGTCATTTGTCTAGGTTTTCTCATTTTCAGGTCCATCGTCTTGAAAAAGCAAGTTATATAGTCAAAGAAGGGACGCGGTGGCTCAGTGGGTTAGGACGCTGAACTTGTCGATCGGAAGGTCGGCAGTTTGGCGGGTCGAATCCCGAGTGCCGCGTAGCAGAGTGAGCGCCTGTTACTCGTCCCAGCTTCTGCCAACCTAGCAGTTCGAAAGCATGTAAAAATGCAAGTAGAAAAATAGGGACCACTACGGTGGGAAGGTAACAGCGTTCCGTGTGCCTTTGGCATCCAGTCATGCCGGCCACATGACCACGGAGACGTCCTCGGACAAGCACTGGCTCTTCGGCTATGAAACGGAGATGAGCACCGGCCCCTAGAGTCGGAAACGACTAGCACGCATGTGCGGGGGAACCTTTACCTTTACCTTATAGTCAAAGATGGAGATATTGTTGCTGAAACCACGGTGATTGGTGGTGTTTATTACATAAAACCAAAGTCTAAGCAGCAAGAGCAGGCAAGTATACACGTTCCAAAAAGCACAGGCCCAGAGAGAGATCCTGTTGCTACTCCAAAGGTTCCTAAAAATACAAAAAAGACACAGGTTGCTCATGACAAGCCTGGGGTTCCTAATAAAAATGCTAATGTTGAGAATTCACTAACAGGTAAACTTTTGCATTCCAGATGTATCCATAAGTGGCATAGAAGATTGGGTCATGCCAGTTTCCGTGTTCTGAAGAAGATGCCAGAGTTCGCAAGAGGTTTGGATCTAAAGGGGTGTAAGGTGTTCTTGGACTGTGCTGTCTGCAAGAAAGCCAAATCTAAAGCAGCAGCAATTCCAAAACACGCTACACGTCTGTCAACACGCATTTTTGATTTGGTACACACTGACATAGTTGGTCCTTTTGCACCAACACTTGGTGGTAAAAGGTATTTCTTGACAATCGTTGATAATTATTCTAGATATGGATATGTATATCCTATGAAAGAAAAATCTGAGACCTTTCAGATCTTTAAAGACTTTGCTAGTCTTGTCTATACCCAATTCGAGGTCAACATTGCCAGAATCCAGAGTGATCGCGGTGCTGAATTCATGTCTCAGCATTTCCAGGACTGGATGCGTGAGAATGGGATAGTACATCAGACATCTGCTCCTTATACTCCAGCTGAAAATGGAGTGGCAGAACACAGAAATGGGGTTTTGCAAACCACGATGCGTTGCCTTCTTGAAGACGCCAACCTTAGTCTTCCATACTGGGGTGAAGCTATCAAATATGCTAACCATATCATCAACCGTACTTGGAGTAGTGTGATAAATCAGACCCCTTATTTCATGTTGTATGGACACAAGCCTGATCTCTCACATCTCCATATTTTTGGTTCATATGCTATGGTGAATATTCCTTTAGCCCAAAGAAAGAAAGGGGGTCCTGCAGCAAAAAGGATGAGATTTATGGGTATTGATGATAATTCAAAATGGAGCAAATACATTGACTCCCATCATGTTATTGTGGTTTCACAATCTGCTACTTTTGAGGAAGATGCTGACTGGTCCAGGATTCATTCTAATGATCCTGGAGTTTATTTTCCTAGAGATGATGCTGCTGATGCCACGCAACCTGATGATCAAGATTCACAGGCGAATGTTCCTTCCACGAGTTCTTCTCAACCTATTGTTCGGTCTTCGCTGGTTGTTGATGCTGCCGCTGGCGACAATGATGAAGACGAGGACGAAACGGAAGAAGAATGGACGGTTGTTCTGAGACGTTCCAAGAGGACCACAAAGGGAATTCAACCAAAACGGTATTCGTGGCAAGTAATGAAAGCACCTTTACCTTTGATTTGTAATGTTACACTTCCACCTGAGAAGTTCACACAGATCAAACATCTTCCTGAATCAGAGCAAGATAAATGGTTTGAGGCAATGCAGGCTGAAATGGACAGTCTAAAGAAACTTCAAGTGTTTACGCCTGCAAGCCCTCCAGCAAACAAGAAAGTTATTGGTACTCGATGGGTCTACAGGATCAAAAAGAAGCCGAGTGGTGAGTCGTTGTACAAGGCCAGACTCGTAGCCCAGGGTTTCGCTCAACGTTATTCTGAGGACTATACAAATACCTACTCACCCACAGTGCGGACTGAGAGTGTGAAAATCGCCTTAGCCACTGCAACTATCCTTGGTTTAGAGGTATTCCAGTTCAACGTTGAAATGGCTTATCTACACGCTGATCTTTTTTTTATTAAAGAGTTTTACAAAAACAAAATTTTACAATATATCCCCAAATCCCTCCCACCCCAAACCCACCCACTCCCCCCCCACTTCCCAGAGCTAAATACAGGATTATAGTTACAATAATCATATTCTAAATAAAAATTATGCATAATATACAATTAACCAAATTCATAATGTGCTTTAACTCCCCTTTAACATAACTACAAACAAAGTACCAATAACAATATCCCACTAAAATCTACTCATAAGCTAAATGGAACTTTTTAGTCCCATATTTGTTCTGAATATAATTTATCCATCTCCTCCAAACTGAAATATATCTTTCCTGTGAATGATCTTTCAAATAAGCAGAAATCTTAGACATTTCTGCAAGATTCGAAACTTTAAACACCCATTCTTCTATAGTGGGCAAACTATCCTTCTTCCAATATTGTCCCACCAGTAACCGTGCTGCTGTTATCATATTCAACATCAAATTAGTTTCTTTAACATCACAATCTACAACAATACCCAATAAAAATAATTGCGGAGAAAACTTTATCTTTCTCTTAAAAATCTTTTGAATGTTCCACCAAATTTTGATCCAAAAAGCTTTTATGTTTCTACAAGTCCACCACATGTGAAAATAGGTAGCTTCTGAACTACCACATCTCCAACATTTAGACTGTAAATTAGGATACATGTTGGACAACTTCTTGGGATCCAGATGCCATCTATAAAACATTTTATAAAAATTTTCTCTTAAGTTTTGAGCCTGAGTAAATTTAACATTTCTGACCCAAATTATCTCCCAGGTGTCCAACGAGATTGGTTCCTGAATATTTTGTGCCCACTTTATCATACAGTCTTTAACCAATTCTGTTTCCGAATCCAATTCAATTAAAGCATTATATATCCTCTTTATATGTGCACAATTTAAATCTCTAATTTGTTTTACTAAATTTTGATCTGTAATTGTGATGCCAACCTTTTGATCTAACTTCCACCTAGCTTTCAATTGGGTATATTGAAACCAAGAGTAACTTATATTTTCTTGTCTTAACTCCTCTAATGATTTAAGTTGCCAAACATTCCCTTGCAATCTAAGTAATTCTTTGTAGGAAACCATATCCATACTCACTCCCATAGATACGCCCTCTATCGCGTGTCCAGGAATTCCCCAAATCGGTATTTTATAATTTAACTTATAATAATACTTTTTCCAGACACGCAATAAAGCACTTCTAAGAATGTGGGATTTAAAAGCCCTGTCCACCTTCTTATCGTAAAGCAAATATGCATGCCATCCATATACCAAATCCCATCCCTCAAGATGAAGTATTCTCTTGTTGGTTAAATTAAGCCAATCACTAATCCAGGTCAAGGCAACCGCATCATAGTACAATTTCAAATTCGGCGCCTTGAGTCCCCCTCTTTCCCTGGCATCTTGTAAAATCTTAAATTTAACTCTTGGTTTTTTCCCCGCCCAGATAAATTTGTTAATACCCTTCTGCCATTGATCAAGGTTGGCATCCTTTTTCAATATAGGTATCATTTGAAACAAAAAGAGAAACTTTGGTAGAACATTCATTTTAACAACTGCAATTATTCCCAGTAATGATAATTGTAATTTTTTCCAATTATTTAAGTCCCTTTGTACCTTCAACCATAGTGTTTCATAATTATTCTTATACAATTTTACATTTGAGGCCGCAATATATACTCCTAAATATTTAACCTTCTTCACTATTTCAAAACCTGTTAATTTAGATAACATATCCCTTTCACTCATAGATAAGTTCTTGGATAATATCGTAGTCTTATTACTATTCACCTTAAACCCAGAAACCTTACCATACTGAGTTATAATTTCCATCAAGTCTATAACCGACTGTAACGGTTGGGATACTGTCGCAACCAAGTCATCAGCAAGAGCTCTCAGTCTATAATCATTCTGTTTTATTTTGATTCCCTTTATCATAGAGGACTATCGAATTTTAATTAATAAAATCTCTAGTGTTAGGACAAACAATAATGGTGATAGGGCGCAACCCTGTCTTGTACCTTTTTCAATTTTGAAAGTCTCTGTTAATCCCCCATTAACTATAATTTGTGCAGTTTGTTGTTGATATATAGCTTTAATAGCATGTAGAAAACCTTCTCCAAAATTCATCTCCTCAACAACTCTTAATAAAAAAGAAATCTTTTGCTTTTAAGATTGTATCCAATCTGTATCTGGTCCCTGCATGATTTACCACGATTCCAATAGGAATTTCCCATCTGAACTGGATTTGTCGCTTCTTAAGCTCATCAGACAAAAAGGCAAAGTCTTTCCTCTTTCTAAGAATTTTTGAAGGTATCTCCTTTAAGATCATAATATCTTGGCCTGCAATCTGAAATTTTTCCCGATAAAAAGCCTGGATAATAGAATTTCTGGTTGATCTCCTGGAAAAATAAATCACTACGTCTCTGGGTAGACTTTTTTGCCTAGCAATCCAGGAGTTAACCCTAAATGTCTTATCCATTTCCTTAAGTAGTTCTTCAGGTTCCCATTTCAAAACAGGAGCCACTGCTTGCACTATTTCCCATTCCAAATTTTCTTTAGGATTCTCTTTGAGGCCTCTGATATGCAAAGCAAACTCCATGTTCTTATATTCTGATATAGTAACCTCGTCTTGTGTTCTGTCAATCTTGGCCTCTGCTCTATCAATCTTCTGTTCAGCATCAATAATTTTATTTTCCAAATTCTCCACATACTCCATAACTGAGTCCACACGAACATCCAGGCGTTCTATATATGCAGCTAAGCCCTGGAGTGCATGCACTATATCTTCCCTCATCTGGTTGTTTTGATTCTTTATTTCTTGTTGCAAAACTTGCGTTGACTGCATCACAACTTGCTGAATGTCTGTCAGTGTAAATGCAGGAGGTGGGGGAGAGGGTGGTTGTACTGTAGGTTTCATTGAAGTCTGCCCTGCAGCTTGTGGTATAGGTGAGGAAATAACAGTCTTAGAGAGCGGGGGCCCTCCCCCACGTTTCGCAGCCATCTCTTAGGTTTCGATTTCCTCTTTCACCCAGCAGAATCAAAGTTCAGGGGGGGGAAAAAAGGAAGAAAAGGAAAAAAAATAACAATTCTCCCAAAGTTCTTAACCTTCAATAGGAAGAAAAGAGAACAGGCTTTCAAATACACAAAATCCGATACTGGATAAAGTCAGTTGCAAATTGTATCTCTTGCTTTGTAGCAAAATATAACAATTTTCAAACACAGTCACTTCACACAGGAGAGAAACATTCCAGCGCCATTTTTACTCCATTTCAAACTTGAAACTTGAAGAAGATAATGAAACTGAGTTAAAGTTGAAATCCAATTTGAAAATACAGATCTTCCTGCTTTGCTCTGCCTGCTTTCCAAAGGAACAAAATACTCACAATCCCCTCTAAGCAGCAGGTGCAGTTGTCGCGTCTTGTTCCACTCCTTTTGGAGCGAAGACGTCCTGAGAGTGGAGAAAGCCTGGGCTCCGAGGGAGCTCACCCTGTTATCCCCCAAACTACTTGGGAGAATCACAGGGGAACTCTACCTCTACCCAGGCAGGCTCGCCCCTCCCTCTTCTCCCGAGGAAGAAGCTCCAGCGCCTCGGAGCAGCTGATTTTCGCTGCCTCCGGGCGTTTTGACACTTCCCAGGATCGGGCGGCTTCAGAACGCCGCCATTCGGCGCGGCAGCGCTGCAGGAAGTCTCTACACGCTGATCTTGATGAAGAAATTTATGTCAAAGGTCCTCCAGGTTTCCGACAGCAAGAACGGGATACCTGGTTTCTACACAAAAGTCTTTATGGTCTGAAACAGTCTGGTTTAATGTGGTACTTATGTCTTTCTGACAAACTAAATTCAATGGGCTTTATTAAGTCCGAAACAGATGAATGCGTGTTTACTAAAAGATCTGGTAATAGGTATGAGATAATCCTTGTTTATGTCAATGATATTGTTTATATTGGTCCAAATAAGCAGATGAGTGAGTTTTTTGCTAAAGCTTTACAAAAGTTTTTCACATTGAAGTCTTTAGGATGTATTAACACTTATTTAGGTGTTCAAGTCACCAAAAATCAGAAGGGGTTTAGTCTCACACAAGAAGATAAGATTGAACAACTGTTACATCACTGCAACATGGAGGACGCTAAGCCTGTGAGTATACCCATGCAAACCGATTTTCACAATTTGGCACATGAACCAAGTCCTGAGTTCGAAGATCAAACACTATATCGCTCAGTCATTTGGTCGCTGCTGTATATTAGTAGTTGGACTAGACCCGACATTGCACTTAGTGTTAATCTCCTATCACGACATGTAGGTAAGGCAAAACAGTTTCATTGGACATGTGTTAAAAAGTTATTGAGGTATCTAAAACACACCAAAGACATGAAGTTATTGTTAGAACCCACACATACTGACTATGCAGAGTTATGTTGTTATGCAGATTCTGATTGGGCGAGTAATAAGAAGTCACGGAAAAGTACTTCAGGTTACATGATGTTCTTAAATGGATGTCCTGTTTACTGGCATGTGCGTAAACAGAATTTTGTTTCTTGTTCCTCTACAGAAGCTGAGTATGCTTGTGTGTCTGATGCATGCAATTCTTTAACCTGGTTTGATGCTTTAGTCACAGATATCTGGACACATCTGATTCGACCGATCACTGTGATGGAAGATAATGAATCTGTGGTTTATATTTCTGAAACACGTTTTACAGGTTCAAGGTCCAGACACATTGACATCCGATATCAGAACATAAGACAACTGGTTAAACAAGGTTTTGTGACATTACAGTATGTGCCTACACGTGATCAAATTGCTGATATGCTGAACAAACCACTACCTACAGCCCAGCATGAGTATCTGTGTGAGAAGATGTGCCTTACTTGAGTCTTCACTTTGCTGACGAAAGAAGGGGAATGTCACTGCACGTTTTTTTTGTTCGTCAGAAAAGTTCATTTCTAACTGTACATTTCCCCTGCTTTTTCCACCTGTGGTGATAACTTATCTGGTAACCATAGTTATGACCAGTTATGTTATGGTTTCAGACTGTTTAGTGTGCATGTCTAGAAAAAGTTCTCACAGTTATTCTTTATTGTCCTTCACTTTGCTGTTACTGTCTGTTACGTTAGGATGTAGTCAGCTAGCTCTCTTTATAATTAATTTGTAATTAAAAGGTATTTAGTAAGATTATGCGTCGTGTTTTATTTCCTTCCTTCATGCACATCATGCATCCTCTGAAGCACGGTCCTTCGCCCTCTACTAAGGTGATTTATACTTTGACAGTTACAAGGCAAGAAGATTCTCATTATTGGATTATATGCTCCTAATCAACAGCAAGGAAAGTTTTACAAGTTTTTACATGATAGACTAACTCAATTGGATTATAAATCTGTTATCTTGATGGGTGATTGGAATGGTGTTTTGGACTCAAATAAGGACAAGAAGAGGTCGTCTAAAAGCTCTCCTATCTATTCTAGATTGCCTAAAAGTTTTTTTGATTTGAAAGAAGACTTGGAACTAAGAGATATCTGGCGGGAGCGGAACTTGGAGGATAGAGATTTTACTTTCTTTTCGGATAGGCATCAATCGTTTTCTAGAATTGACATTTTTTTTAATTACTGGTGATCTTATTTCCAGGGTCAAGAATGTCAAGATTTTTCCTAGAACGTTATCGGACCATACTCCTGTATGGATGGAATTATTTAGGGAAGATGGAATAAGAGGATCTTGGAGATTGAATGAAAATTTATTTAGATATGATGTACTTTCAGAAAAATGTAAAGATTATTTGAAAGAGTTTTTTGTTCTGAATATGCATAAAGGAACACCGATTGAAATGGTTTGGGATGCCAGTAAAGCTTATATGAGGGGGATTTTGATTCATATGAACAATGGTTATAGGCGTAAGCAGATGCAAAAACGTAAAGAATTGGAAGAAGAGATTAAATTGAAGGAGAAAGTTTTTATTTTGAATCCATTAGATAAGAGATTAAGGACTTCAATAAATTTGTTGAAAGAGCAATTTAATATGTTAATGGCGGATAAGGTTGCAACTAATTTGAGATATGCAAAGCATAATACTTTTTGTAATGCAAATAAGCCTGGTAGGTGGTTAGCTTATCAATTAAGGAAAAAGCAGAGGTTACGTACAATAGAGAAAATAGAATATAAGGGTAAAGAAACATAACAGAGTTCATGGCTTCCATGATAGCCATGGACCTGACCCAGATTATTCAGGGTCCGACTCACGAGGGGGGAAACACGCCCGACCTTATTTTTATCTCTGGGCAGTGGCTTAATGGTCTGGGTGGGGTTACTCCAACATCTCAACCCCTTTCATGGACAGAAAATTATCTCCTGCGGTTGGGCCTCCGCCATGCCAATCCCCGCTGCTGGGAGACGGAACCGACCAGGTGGTTCCGCCCCAGGTGCCTGATGGACCCAGATAGGTTCCAGACAGCGCTTGGATTGATTCCTTCCTTCCTTTCCCACAGCCCGGTCAAGACCTTAGTTGACGCCTGGCAACGGGCTGCTTCGGAGGCTCTCGACCGTGTTGTGCCTTTGTGGCCTCTGACCCGGTGCAGATCCTGCCTCGCTCCTTGGTTCTCCGCGGACTTGCGGGAGATTAAGCGCCGGAGAAGGGGCCTAGAGAGCATTTGGAGATCCAGTCGGTCCGAGTCTGACCGAACACAGTTAAGATCCTTTTCTAGATCTTATCTTGTGGCAATGGAGGTAGCGAAGCGTGCTCACTTCGCCACCCTCATTGCATCCGCAGATAACCGCCCGGCCGCCCTGTTTAGGGTGACCCGTTCCCTTTTAAATCAGGGGACTGGAGAGGACCCCTTGCAGGGACGGGCCGAGGAGTTTAGTGAGTATCTGGTGGATAAAATTGCTCAGATTCGGGCTGGCTTGGACTCCGACTGGGCAGTATATGACGAGGGGGAAACGATGGGTTTGGCCGATAATATTTGGGAAGAGTTTGATCCTGTGACTCTGGATGAAGTGGACAGGATCATGGGGAAATTAAGTGCCGCCACGTGTTTGTTGGACCCGTGTCCCTCCTGGCTGGTTTATGCGGCTCGGGAGGTTACACGAGGCTGGTTCCTGGCAGTTATCAATGCTTCCTTGAGTGAGGGGTGCTTCCCTGCCACCTTGAAAGAGGCGGTGGTAAGGCCCCTCCTCAAGAAACCTGCCTTGGACCCAGCTATTCTAAATAACTTTCGTCCTGTCTCCAACCTTCGCTTCCTTGCGAAGGTTGTTGAGAGAGTGGTGGCACGGCAGCTCCCTTTGGTCCTGGAGGAAACTGAGTATCTGGATCCATACCAATCGGGTTTCAGGCCCGGGTACAGCATGGAGACGTCATTGGTTGCGCTGGTGGATGATCTCTGGCGGGCCTGAGACAGGGGTTATTCCTCTGTCCTGGTCCTTTTAGATCTCTCAGCGGCTTTTGATACCATCGACCATGGTATCTTGCTGCGACGTCTTGAGGGGTTGGGAGTGGGAGGCACCGTTTTGCGGTGGTTCTCCTCCTACCTCTCGGGCCGTTCGCAGACAGTGTTGGCAGGAGGGCAAAGGTCAGCCCCTAGGCCCCTTAGTTGTGGGGTGCCTCAGGGGTCGGTACTCTCGCCCCTCCTGTTCAACATCTATATGAAGCCGCTGGGTGAGATCATCCGTGGTTTTGGGGTGAGGTATCATCAATATGCTGATGATACCCAGCTTTTTATCTCCACCCCAAACCAACCCAGCGATGCCCTCGATGTGATGTCCAGTTGCCTGGAAGCGGTACGGATTTGGATGGGGAAGAACAGGCTCCAGCTCAACCCGGCCAAGACTGAGTGGCTTTACGTACCGGCATCTCGACTTGTCCAAGAGGTTCCATCTTTGGTTATGGGAGGAGAGGTGTTTCCTCCCGTTGATAGGGCATGCAATTTAGGCGTCCTCCTGGATTCACGACTCAGTTTTGAAGATCATATAGGAGTCGTGGCCAGGGGGGCATTTGCCCAGGTTTGCCTGGTGCGCCAGTTGCGCCCCTATCTGGACCGAGATGCCCTACGTACGGTCACTCACGCACTCGTTACCTCCCATATTGATTACTGCAATGCTCTCTACATGGGGTTGCCCTTGAAGACCACCCGGAGGCTCCAGCTGGTGCAGAATGCGGCCGTGCAGGTAGTGATGGGAGCATCCCGATACTCCCATATTACACCCCTTCTGCGTGAGCTGCATTGGTTACCGGTCATCCTCCGGGTGAGATTTAAGGTGCTGGTACTTACCTTTAAAGCCCTACATGGCCTATGCCCGGGATATTTGCAGGACCGTCTGCTGTCGGGAACAACTTCCCATCGCCCAGTGCGCTCACACAGAGAGGGCCTCCTCAGGGTGCCGTCG
Source organism: Vipera ursinii (assembly GCF_947247035.1). Classification (NCBI taxonomy): domain Eukaryota; kingdom Metazoa; phylum Chordata; class Lepidosauria; order Squamata; family Viperidae; genus Vipera; species Vipera ursinii. The sequence goes on from NC_139522.1 coordinate 38,193,380, forward strand.
GCTAGACAATGTCGGCTGGCGACCCCCAGGGGGAGGGCCTTCTCTGTGGGAGCGCCAGCCCTGTGGAACCAACTCCCCCTTGAGCTCTGGATGGCCCCGGATCTCCGGTCCTTTTGCCGCGGCCTTAAAACATTCCTTTTTCATCAGGCTGACCTGGACTGACGACGGGTTTTTAAAATGTTTTAATTTTTAATTGTTTAGTTAATTTATTTTGGGGCTCTTTATTTAATTTCTCTTAACTTTTCTATTGTTGTTTTTATTGTTGTTAGCCGCCCTGAGTCCTTCAGGAGATAGGGCGGCATATAAGTCCCAAAAATAAATAAATAAATAAATATCAAGAAAATTTGATCAAAAAGGGTTTTTTGGATTTTTATCAAAAGTTATATGCTAGTGAGAATGTACAAACTTTAGATATAGATAAATATTTACAGGAAGTGCATATTCCTATGCTCTCACATGAACAAAGGGTAGGGATGATTTGTTTAATTACTTCTGAAGAAATTATTTCAGCAATTAAACAGTTAAAAGTGGGTAAGGGTCTGGGTACAGATGGCTTAACAGCAATTTATTATAAAACTTTACTTACAGAGATGGTAGAACCTTTAAAGGAATTATTTAATAATATCCAGGTTGTAGGAGAGGTGCCTCCGTCTTGGAGAAGGGCTTTTATATCGTTGATCCCAAAGGAGGATCAAGATCTTACTCAGCCTAAGAATTATAGACCTATATCGCTTTTAAATACAGATTATAAGATTTTTGCAAAAATATTGGCAAATAGATTAATGTCAGTTTTGAAACAGATGGTTCGTACAGATCAGTCTGGATTTATAACTGGAAGATATATGAAATATAATGTAAGACAATTAGTTAACTTAATTGAGTATTTGGATAAGAATAACCAAGTCCCTGCGGCATTGATATTCTTGGATGCTGAAAAAGCCTTTGATCAATTGAATTGGCAATTTTTATTGAAAGTTGTGGAAAAGATGAACTTTGGGGATGAATTTTTGCAATCTATTAAGGCTATATATCAACAACAATCAGCACAAATTATAATTAATGGGGGATTAACAGATGCTTTTAAAATTGAAAAAGGTACAAGACAAGGGTGTCCTCTGTCACCATTATTGTTTCTTTTAACATTGGAGATTTTATTAATTAAAATTCGGGAATGAACTAAAATTCAGGGAATAAAAATAAAACAGAATGATTATAGATTAAGAGCGTTTGCAGATGACTTGGTTGTTACATTATCTCAACCGATTCAATCGGTTATAGATTTGATGGAAATTATAAACAATATGGGAAAGTTTCGGGCTTTAAGGTGAATAATAATAAGACTAAAATATTATCTAAAAATATGACTATGAATCAGAAGGATACATTAGTAAAACTGACAGGTTATGAAATTGTGAAAAAGGTTAAATATTTGGGGGTATATATTACAGCTTCTAATGTGAAATTATATAAGAATAATTATGAGACGTTATGGTTAAAAGTACAAAAGGATTTAAATAATTGGAAAAAACTACAATTATCTTTGTTGGGGAAAATTGCAGCTGTTAAAATGAATGTTTTACCAAAGTTTCTTTTTCTGTTTCAAATGATACCTATTTTGAAAAAAGATGCTAATTTGGATGAGTGGCAGAAGGGTATTAATAAATTTATCTGGGCGGGGGAAAAACCGACAGTTAAACTTAAGATTTTACAAGACGCTCGGGAAAGAGGAGGACTTAAGGTGCCTAATTTGAAATTATATTATGATGCAGTGGTTTTAACATTGGTTAGTGATTGGCTTAATTTAACTAATAAAAGTATACTTTATCTTGAGGTATGGGATTTATTATATGGGTGGCATGCATATTTGATTTATGACAAAAAAGTTGATAAGACTTTTAAATCTCACATCTTAAGAAGTGCTTTATTGCGTGTTTGGAAAAAGTATTATTATAAGTTAAATTATAAAATACCAATTTGGGGGATTCCTGGACATGCAATAGAGGGGGTATCTATGGGTGTGAATTTGGATATGATTTCTTATAAGCAATTACTTAGATTGGAAGGGAGTGACTGGCAATTAAGGTCGCTAGTCGAGTTAAAACAAGAAAATATTGTACACTCTTGGTTTCAGTATACTCAATTGCAAGCCAGGTGGAAGTTAGACCAGAAGGTTGGTTTGACACTGATGGATGAAAATTTGGTAAAACAGATTAAAGATCAAACTCGAGTGCACATAAAGAGAATTTATAATGCTTTAATAGAATTGGACTCGGAAACGGAATTGGTCAAAGATTGCATGGTAAAGTGGGCTCAAAATATTCAAGAACTGATTCCATTGGATGTGTGGGAGGTAATTTGGGTTAGAAATGTAAAATTTACTCAAGCCCAAAATTTAAGAGAAAATTTTTATAAAATGTTTTATAAATGGCATTTGGATCCTAAAAAGCTGTCTTGTATGTATTCTAATTTACAGCCCAAATGTTGGAGATGTGGTAGTTTGGATGCTACCTACTTTCATATTTGGTGGACTTGTAGAAATATAAAAGCTTTTTGGATTAAAATTTGGTGGAACATTCAAAAGATTTTTAAGAGAAAGATAAAGTTTACCCCACAATTATTTTTATTGGGTGTTATTACAGATGGTGATACTAAAGAAATTAACTTGATGTTGAATTTGATAACAGCTGCGAGGTTATTGGTAGGGCAATATTGGAAGAAGGATTGCCTGCCTACTATAGAGGAATGGACGCTTAAAGTGTCAAATTTAGCAGAAATGGCTAAGATTTCTGCTTACTTGAAGGATTATTCACAAGAAAGATACATTTCGGTTTGGAGAAGATGGATAGATTATATTCAGAAAAAATATGGGACCAAAAAGTTCCATTTAGCTTATGAGTAAATTCTAGATTGTTATAACTTAAACCTTTTTTATTATTATCATTAGTTATAATAATATATATATTATACGGTATTATTATTGTATTAGTATAAGTGGATACTTTTAGATTGTTTGTAATTATGTTATAGACGGGTTAAAGTGCATTATGTATTTGGTTATTTATATAGTTGGTTAATGTTAGTTAGATTATGATTATTTTATATTTGTAACCCTGTAATCAGCTTTGGAAAGTGGGGGAGGGGGAGGGGGGTTTAGGGGTGGGTTGGGGATGGGATAATATTGTAACTTTTATAAAACTTTTCAATTTAAAAAAAGTATTCAACAACGATATAGGTCTATAATTTTTAGTTTGTATAGGATCTTGATCTTCCTTTGGAATCAATGTTATAAATGCTGTTTTCCATGATGGAGGAACCTCCCCTCCAGATTGGATTGTTCTAAACAATTCTTTTAAAGGTTCCACCATCTCTAGTTGTAAATTTTTATAGTAAATAGCAGTCAATCCATCTGTCCCAGGTGCCTTACCTACTTTTAATTGTTTAATTGCTAGACTAATTTCTTCAGTGGTTATCAATTGATTCATCTCTTCCCGTTGCTCTTGTGTGAGGGCCGGATGTTCACTCCTTGCAAATAACTATCTATGTCTAAACCTTGACTTTTATCCCTTGCATACAGCTTAGAGTAAAATTCGACAAAAGCCTTTTTAATGAGATTTTGCTGAAACACTTCTTTACCCTTACAAACTATCTTATCTATATGACGAGATCTTTGTTTGTTCCTTAATAAATAAGCTAACCACCTGCCAGTTTATTTGCATTATTAAAAATATTATGTTGCCACCTGGTCCGCCATCAGCATATCAAACTGACCTCTTAACAAGTTAATTGAATCTTTTAGCCTCTTGTCAGATGGATCCATAGTAAAAGCTTTCTCTTTCCTCTTTATTTCCTCCTCTATTTCTTTACGCTTAAATTCCATTCTACGTCTATATTTATTATTCAAATATATTAAAACTCTTCTCATATAAGCTTTACTTGCATCCCATACCATTTCAATAGAAGTACCTTTGTGCATATTCATAATAAAATATTCTTTCATCTGCTTTTTACATTCTTCCACATTATCTACATATCTAAATAAGTTTTCATTTAATCTCCATGATCTTCTGTCACCATTACCCTTATCCAACTCCATCCAAACTGGACTATGGTCTGATAAAGTTCTTGGACATATCTTGATCTTCTTAATCCTAGAAAAAAAATCATTAGTAATTAATATAAAATCAATCCTAGAAAAGGATTGATGTCTGTCTGAGAAAAAAGTAAAATCCTTTTCATCCATGTTTCTTTCTCTCCAAATATCTCTCAATTCCAAATCATCTTTCAACTCAAAGAAAGATTTAGGCATTCTAGCATGGTTAGGAGTATTTTTTAAAAAACCTTTCTTATCCTTCTGCATGTCCAGCACACCATTCCAATCTCCCATTAAGATACAAGACTTATAATCCCATTGAGTTATTTTGTTATGTAGCAATTTATAAAGTTCTTCTTGTTGTTGATTAGGAGCATATATTCCAGTTAAAAGTATTTTCTTCCCTTCAATCAAAAGTTCAATAATAATATATCTTCCTTGTATATCTGCTTCAATTAATTTGGCTATCAGACCCTTCTTCACATATATTACTACACCATTTTTCTTCTCTGGAGCGGATGCAATAAATTGTGTACCCAGTCTCAAATTTATCAAATATTTTTGATCAGAAACCCAAATATGCTTCTCTTGCAAACATACAACGTCATTTTTAAAATGTTTCAAATACTGAAATATTTTCTTCCTCTTTTGTGGTGAATTCAAACCATTAACATTCCAAGTCAGGAATTTTGTCGCCATCTTTTGCAACTTGAAGCCTCCGGAGAACCTCCTGAAGATCTTCAGAGATCTGTCTCTTCGGCCTCGCTCCTCCCACTGCTTCACTTGATTCTTCAGTTGTAATCATCAAACATTGATCCTGTTGCCGTTGTTGTTGTTGTGCCTTACATCTAGATGCAGCCCGAGTTATTCTTTGAGTCATAGGTTCTTCTACTATAGCCAAGGCTTGCACAGTTTCAGAAAATTGCTGTTTCTCTTGTGACTGTCGCTGTCCTTCATCCTTGCCTTCTTTATCTTCTGAAGATGGCGGTGAACCTGCTTTCAATACATTAGTATAAAAATCTCATGCCTTCAGAACTGTATTAAGACGGTATCTTATTCCAGCAAAATTCACCACAATCCCCATTGCTATCTCCCATCTGAACTGAAGCTGTTGTTTTTTCAATTCTTCTGCCAGAAAAGCAAAATCTTTTCTTTTTCTCAAAACTTTTGGGGGAATCACTTTCAGAATCAAAACCTCCTGACCAGCAATTTTAAATCTCTTATTATAAAAAATTTGAATAATCTCATTTCTTATCTTTCTCTTCGTAAAATACACCACCACATCTCTTGGCAATTTCCTTTGCCTGGCAATCCAGGAGCTAACTCTAAAAGCTTTATCTCTCTCGCCAACGAAATCTTCAGGTTGAAACCCCAAATTAGGTGCCAGGGCATCCACCAGCATCTCTTGCAAATTCTCTTGAGGATTCTCTTTCAAACCTCTGACCCTCAGAGCAAACTCCATATCTCTGTATTGTATCATCACAACCTCTTCCTCCGTTTTATCCATTTTATATTCAACTTCACCCATTTTGTCCTCCAACATCAGATTATTTTGTTTCACCTCTTCCACCCGTTCATTTAGAGTCTCAATACAACCTGAAGTGCTAACAGAATGTCCTCCCGCATTTCTTTGTTCTTATCCTCAATAAGCACAGCCACCTGTTCAGTTATTTTTTCCGACTGAGTTGCTAAAGCCACTTTTAAAGCATCTTGTAAGTCCTTTAAAGTTACAGGTGGAGCAGCTGCGGGGGATGATGTCAAAGACTGCAATCCAGATTGCTGAACAGGTGATGTCCCTGCACTTTTAGTAACAGGGATTCTAGGAGGCTTAGAAGCCATTTTATAACCAATTAACTCTCCGTCCAAACTTTCACTTTTCTTCTCCTTTAACAACTTAAACCAAATCTTGTAAATTTAAGCAGGTCAAATTTAAAGTCCAATTCCTCCTCAATATCCCAGCAAACACTTTCAATATAAAAGAAGTGAGAGAGGAAAGAAAAAAAAGAAAAAAACCCTTTGCTTCTTATAAAAAAAAATCTTCTCTCTTTTCCCTTTTCAGTCAGGCGCCATTTTCCCTTTCTTTTCCAAATAGTTATTGAGACAAAAAAAAAGTTTTCTTTTTTCTGAGAGTTAAAGCCTTGTACTTGCTATTTATATGACTCCTGTATCCGCTCTGCTGCAACAATGTTTCTAGATGTCAATCAGATCTGGCAGGAGTGGATTCAGCATCTTGTTCTGCTGATAGCAGAAGAGTCCAGGCTTCGGGGGGGGCTCTCACCCTTCAAGCCCCAGAACAAACGTTCTGGGGCTCTAGGGGAGCTCTACCCCTACCTGGGAACTCCCCCTCCCCTCTTCACCCGAGGAGTGGGGTTTTCACGCTGCGGAGCAGCTGATTGTCGGCTGCTCCGCAGTTTAAACAGCAGTGAGGGACCAGCGGTCGATTCCGACCGTCCGCAACTCTGGAGAGCCACCCGGAAGTCCCCCTCTTTGCATCAGTCTTCATGCGAAAAGAAACTATAGTCCAACCTACCAAAAACCTAACTGAAAAAGGCAGACTAGAAATAAAAATTAAAATAAGCAAGAAAATGGTTAGAGAACACCTGTCTTATCTTGATGAATATAATTCACAGGGACCTCACATAATAATAATAATAATAATAATAATAATAATAATAATAATAATAATAATAATAATAAGAAGAAGAAGAAGAAGAAGAAGAAGAAGAAGAAGAAGAAGAAGAAGAAGAAGAAGAAGTTGGAAGGGTCCTTGGAGGTCATCTCGTCCAACCTGGCTTGCATCACGGAGACTTGGTTGGGCCCAGAGGGTGGTATTCCTCTGGTTGATCTTTGCCCACCAGGTTTCTGGGTGCTACACCGGCCTCGGGCTCAGGGTAGGGGCGGGGGAGTGGCGGTAGTTATGAGGGAGACCTTGTGTCTGCAGGAGGCCACCGTTCTTCAGATAGTTGGGTGTGAGTCTCTCCTCCTGAGATGTGGTCCTAGGGCACAGTTGGGCTTGCTGCTGGTGTACCTTTCGTCTAGTCGCGCAGCAGCAGCCCTGCCTGAGCTTCTCGATACCCTCTCGGGGCTGGTGATTGAGTTCCCAAGACTTATGGTTTTGGGTGACTTCAATCTACCATCCCTGGCAGGATCCTCTGAGTTAGCTCAGGAGTTCATGGCTTCCATGACGGCCATGGACCTGACGCAAGTAATTCATGGACCGACTCATGTGGGAGGCCATACCCTTGATTTGGTTTTTCTATCCGGACGGTGGTTAGATGATCTTGGTGGGGGCTCTCCAATTGTTATGCCCCTGTCATGGACCGACCATCATCTCCTGCAGCTGGTCTTCCGTTTTGCAGCTCCTCACCGTGGGTGTGTTGAACCAACTAGATGGTTCCGCCCCAGGCGCTTAATGGACCCTGAGAGGTTCCAGGCAGCGCTGGGGTCCCCACCTGCCTCCTCTGCTCACAGCTCGGCGGATGCCTTAGTGGAAGCCTGGGAAAGGACGGCCACAGAGGCACTTGACCAAGTTGTACCCTTGCAGCCCCTGACCCAGTGCAGATCCCAGCGGGCTCCATGGTTTTCTGCGGAGCTCCGGGAGATGAAGCATCGGAGACGGGGCCTAGAGAGCTGTTGGAGGTCCAGCCGATCTGAATCCGACCGATTGCGACTAAGAACCCATATTAGGTCTTATCTCGCGGCGATAAGGGTGTCGAGGTCTAATCACTTCGCTACCCTTATCGCGTCCGCAGATAATCGCCCGGCCGCCCTGTTTAGGGTGACCCGCTCCCTCCTTAATCAGGAGGTGAGGGAGGAACCCTTGCAGGGACGTGCCGAGGAGTTTAGTCAACATCTGTCGGACAAAATCGCTCGGATTCGGACCGGTTTGGACTCCGACTGGGCAGAGTCTGACGATCAGGACACGGGTGGTCTTGTCAATGTTATCTGGGAGGAGTTCGATCCTGTGACTCCGGAGGAAGTGGACAGGATTATGGGGAGGCTGAGCTCCACCACATGGTTATTGGACCCGTGCCCTTCCTGGCTGGTTTATGCAGCTCGGGAGGGGACACAAGGCTGGTTCCAGGCGGTTATATCTGCATCTTTGAGTGAGGGTAGTTTCCCCGCCGCCTTGAAGGCGGCGGGGGTGAGACCTCTCCTCAAGAAGCCTGTCTTGGACCCAGCTGTTTTAAATAACTTTCGTCCGGTCTCCAACCTTCGCTTTCTTGCGAAGGTTGTTGAGAGCGTGGTGGCGCATCAGCTCCCTCTGGTTCTGGATGAAGCGGATTATCTAGACCCGTACCAATCGGGCTTCAGGCCCGGGTACAGCACGGAGACGGCATTGGTCGCCCTGGTTAATGATCTCTGGAGGGCTCGGGACAGGGGATATTCCTCTGTCCTAGTCCTATTAGACCTCTCAGCGGCTTTCGATACCATTGACTATGGTATCTTGCTGCGGCGTCTCAGGGGATTGGGAGTGGGAGGCACGGTTTTTCAGTGGTTCTCCTCCTATCTCCTGGGACGTTCGCAGTCGGTGTTGGCAGGGGGGCAGAGGTCGACCTCAAGGCCTCTCGCTTGTGGAGTCCCTCAGGGGTCGGTCCTCTCACCTCTCCTGTTCAACATCTACATGAAACCGCTGGGTGAGATCATTCGTGGTTTTGATGTTGGGTATCATCAGTATGCTGATGATACCCAGCTTTTCATTTCGACCCCAAACCACCCCAGTGATGCCCTCGACGTGATGTCCTGCTGCCTGGAGGCGGTTCGGGTCTGGATGGGGAGGAACAGGCTTCAACTCAACCCTGACAAGACTGAGTGGCTGTGCGTACCGGTATCTCGGGATATTCAGGATATCCCATCTCTTTCTATGGGGGGTGAGTTATTACCCCCTGTAGATAGGGCTCGCAACTTGGGAGTCCTCCTAAATTCACAGCTTTCTTTAGAAGACCATATAGTAGCTGTGACTAGGGGGGCCTTCGTCCAGGTCTGCCTGGTGCGCCAGTTGCGGCCCTATCTAGACCGGGATGCCTTACGTACGGTCACTCACATGCTCGTCACCTCTCGTTTGGACTACTGCAATGCTGTCTACATGGGGCTGCCCTTAAAGACCTCTCGGAGGCTCCAACTGGTACAGAATGCAGCCGCAAGAGTTGTGTTGGGAGTTTCCCGATACTCCCATGTTACACCTCTGCTCCGCGAGCTGCATTGGCTTCCAGTTGTCTTCCGGGTGAGATTCAAGGTGTTGGTAATGACCTACAAAGCCCTACATGGCATGGGTCTGGAATACCTTAGGGAGCACCTGCGGCCGGCATCAACTTCCCTCCGCTCAGTACGCTCCCACAGAGAGGGCCTCCTCAGGGTGCCACCGGTCAAAGAATGCCGACTGGTGGCCCCCAGGGGGAGGGCGTTCTCTGTGGGCACGCCGGATTTATGGAACCATATTCCAGTTGAGCTCCGGATGGCGCCCGACCTCCGCTCCTTCTGGCGCGATCTAAAGACTTACCTCTTCGAACAAGGTAGCCTGGCCTGATGGGATGGGGTTGGGTTTTATTAATGTGTTTTAACTTTTCTTATTGTGTTTTAACTTATTGTAAGAGTTGTGGGCATTCTGTTTAATCTCTTTTAATTTTTGTATTTTGTCTTTTAACATGCATTGCCCTGTTCACCGCCCTGAGTCCTTCGGGAGAAGGGCGGTATACAAATAAAATAAATAAATAAATAAACCCCCTGCTCAGGTAGGAAACCCTATACCATTTCAGACAAGTGGCTGGCCAGTCTCTTCTTAAAAACTTCCAGTGTGGGAGCATTCACCACTTCTGGAGGCAGGTTGTTCCACTGGTTAATTGTTCTAACTGTCAGGAAGTTTCTCCTTAGTACTAGGTTGCTTCTCTCCTTGACTAGTTTCCATCCGTTGCTTCTTGTCCTGCTTTCAGGTGCTTTGGAGAATAGCTTAACTCCCTCTTCTTTGTGGCAGCCCCTGAGATATTGGAATACATCCCAGAGTTCTGAAGGAGCTCTCGATGTTGTCTCAGAACCATATCTTTACCATATCTTTAAAAAATCCTGGAGCACCAGGGAACTACCTGAGGATTGGAAAAGAGCTGATGTGGTTCCTATCTTCCAAAATGTAAAAACAAACAGACCTAGGAAACTACAGACCAATAAGCCTAACATCAATACCTGGGAAGATACTGCAAAAGATAATAAAAAACAGATCTGTGACCATCTAGAAACTAAAGTAATAACTAGAAGTCAGCACGGGTTTGTTAAAAACAGTTCATGCCAAACCAATCTTATTTCATTCTTTGATAAAGTGACTAAATTAGTATACCAGCAAAATGCTGTGGACATAGTATACTTAGACTTCAGCAAGGCATTCGACAAAGTAGACCACAACCTACTTTTTGGGAAACTAGAAAAATGTGGGATAGACAGCATCACCAGCAGATGGATTTGTAACTGGCTGGTAAACAGTACATCTACAGGTGAAACTCGAAAAATTAGAATATCCATAACACCTCAGCAGTGCCACAGGCTGACAGCTTCCATGCCACGCCGCATTGAGGCAGTAATTGCTGCAAAAGGGGCCCAAACCAAGTACTGAGTACATATGCATGCTTATACTTTTCAGAGGTCCAATATTGTTTTATGTACACTCCTTGTTTTATTGATTGCATGTAATAATCTAATTTTCTGAGATTGTGGATTTGGGGTTTTCATGAGCTGTATGCCATAATCATCACAATTATGACAAATCACGGCTTGAACTATCTTGCTTTGCATGTAATGAGTCTATTTCATATATTAGTTTCCCCTTTTAAGTTGCATTACTGAAATAAATGAACTTTTGCACGATATTCTAATTTTTCAAGTTCCACCTGTATTCTATTGCTTGTGTTTGCATTATATTGAATTCCAATATGACGTGGTCACTCTCACCCAAGGTTCTAGTGACTTCACCTCCCTCTATCACTTCTTCTCTATTAGCAATAATTAGGTCCAGTATAGCTTTTCTTCTAGTTCCCTCCTCTACCTTTTGGATGACAAAGTTGTCACCTAAGTTGTTTAGGAATCTGTTCGATCTTTAGGTGCTTTACAACAGGTGAGGTCACTCATGTAGTACCTGTTGATACCTCTCTGTGGACAAATGCTGTTTTAGTGCCTCAACTTCCTCCAAATCATTGCATAGCCCTAATATTAAGCATGTAATAACAATAACAATAATAAAGTTGGAAGGGACCTTGGAGGTCATCTAGTCCAAACCCCTGCTCAGGCAGGATACCCATGTCAAACTCATGACGTCACGTGACGTCACGAGACATATCGGGACTATTTTGCCATTGCCGGCAATGGTGTGGGCATAGCTTCCAGATGACGCATCCAGCCTGTGGGCCGGCAGTTTGACAACCTTGCCCTATACCATTTCAGACAAATGGCTGTCCAGTCTCTTCTTAAAAACTTCCAGTGTTGGAGCATTCACAGCTTCTGGAGGCAGGTTGTTCCACTGATTAATTGTTCTAACTGTCAGGAAATTTCTCCTTAGTTCTAGGTTGCTTCTCTCTTTGGTTAGTTTCCATCTGTTGCTTCTTGTCCTGCCTTCAGGTGCTTTGGAGAATAGCTTGACTCCCTCTTCTATGTGGCAGCCCCTGAGATATTGGAACACTGCTTTAGCACAGAAGTGGTATAAGGATTGTGTTTTGATGTCTATTTATCAGCAAATTTCTGTCACTACTGACTGAGCTGCTTTATTGCCTTCTTGCAATAAATGTGTCATTAATAGAGAAATCCTTCTTGTTGCAATTTAACAAGCAAAGCATAGAGAAGTTGCTGTCTTCAAGCTTCAATACAGGATAGACAGAATATTTATTTAAATGTAAAACAGTAAACTCAACAAATGCATGAGAGAGGATTTGTTCATTTTCTGTAAACAAGGAACTGCATCTGAGGATTCCATCTTATAAATAGGAAAGCTGATATTTAAACCTTATGCACCTCATTTCTATTCCTCTCATTTTACTTTGTTCTACTGTTTATTTTTCTTAATTTCTATTTTATCATCTTTAATCAGGTTTGCAGAAGGAGAACTGATTCTGTATGGTGGAGTGTTTAGCAAACAGAAAAGTAATGAGGATATTGTGACAGATTTTGGAGATTCTGCATGCTTCACACTGTCCCTTCTGGGTCATGTGTACAGGTATGGCTTCTCTACTTTAGGGGATAAATTGTTGTTCCTTCACTATCCTCACCCAATATGTTGAACTCATCACTGGCATGTATGTTAGTGGATCTCATTGTTAGACAGTTTCTATGACTTGGATTTCATTACAAAGTTAGAGAAATATCTTTATAGTAATCCCCACCTTTCTGAGATACAAAACTCAAAAATGTTTGGACAGTTTTACCAATGTCATTTTACTAAGACATTCTGTTAAAGTCACTTAGCTGACTGTCCTCATGTTTGTTTATTTTTTAAGGAATATATAGTTTGCATAAAGTTTATGTAAGAAATGCAAGTTATTAAATACTTAACCTTCCAACATCCAGCTAACCAAGTGCAAGAGAGAATTCTAAAGTTAATTATATAGTCTGTGGAAAACGGCTGGCTCTTATTGTTTTGCCACTGAACTGTTTTTCCTCTATGTTACCCGTCTTCTCTTTTTCATTAACAGTAAGACAGATCGGCTTACCAAAGGATCTGAATGTTACCAAAAGAGCCTTAGTTTAAATCCCTCCTGTTATGAACTGGAAAAATTGCAGATGTCTATAAATTGAATTGAATTGAATTTATTATTTTTTTTTAAAAAAATCTTTATTTACATTTCATGTTAAAAACACACCATACACCAACAAAGACAAAAAAAAACATTTACAATATACAGAAAACGAAGAAATCAAAAAATTGAAAACAATTTCAAAAATTTCAAATTATATCTACTTCTAAACTGACAATTATATTCCACTCATTAAATCTCTTATAACTATCCAACTCCAAAGCTTATTCATTAACAAAAACTGTATCACTTCATTTTTGACCAACCTCCAAGCCACCCTCATTTCTTTAATCTTTTATCCATCCAAATATACCATTTATTCCATGATAGAAATGCTGGTGTCTCTTCTTTACCCTTCAACGTCTTGGTCAATGTGTCTGCTTCTGCACAATCAAGTATTCTCCTAATTATAGCTTCCAAAATTGAGCATACCCCATCCTCGCCGCCGTTAAGATATGTAAAACTAAATACCATATTCCCCTCTTAATATTTCCAGGTCTGAAGCCAAGCAGATACGTCTCTGGTTTAAGATCAACTAAACACCCTGTAATTTCCTCTATTCATTTTTGAATCCTCATCCAATATCTAACCACTTCTGGACATGTCCACCAAAAGTGATAATACGTGCCAATCCCTTTACCACACTTCCAACAATCGGCCGACAATCCGGGGAACATTTTGGAAAGTCTAGCCGGAGGGAGATGCCATCTATAAAGCATTTTGTATATGTTCTCCTTATATGACGTGGAAACCACCAGCCTCATATTAATCCACCAAATGTCTTCCCATTTCTCAAGTGGAAGTACATAACCAAAATTCTTCCCCCAGGCAATCATCGCGTCTTTTACCACCTCCTCCCATACTACCCTAATTAGCAACAATTTATAGCACTTAGATATCATCCCTTTCTCCGGACTCAGCAGAATCTTATCTAATTCCTGCAGATTCAGATAAATACCCCTTCCTTCCTTATCCTTCTTATACCTTGACTGAATCTGCAGGTAGGCCCACCACTCCAGTTGAAACCCTTGCTGAGCCAGATCTTGTCGCGTTTTGAGTTCTCCCCCGCTATCTAAAAGTTCTTTGTAAGTTGGTCTTCCTCCCTTCTTGAGTAGGGTCGGATGGGTCAAGGCTTCCAAGGTTGATAACCAACATGGAATTTGCACATAGTACTTGGCCCTTATCTTATCCCAATTCCAAATCAGTATATCCCTTATGTAATGACGAGTAAACTGTTTGCTTGGAGGAGTACCTTCCCGCCAAAGAGCACCATGCCATCCCTGCAACAAATCGAATCCTTCTAAACTCAACAATCGATTATTCCTTAAACTTATCCATTCCTTGCCCCAAACTAAAAGGGCAGCCTGATAGTAAAGTTCCCAATTCGGCAGGCCAAGGCCCCCTCTTTCCTTAATTTCTTGCATCATTTTTTTCCAATCCTGGGCCGTTTCCCCTGCCATACGAATCTAGAAACTACCCCCTCTAACTCTTTTAAAAATTTCATCGAAAGTTTAACCGGTGCTGTCTGGAAAAAAAAATTCCATTTTGGCAAAATATAAGATTTCACCGTGGCTACCCTTCCTAATAATGACAACTGTATCCTACCCCATTTTCCCAAGTCCATTTTTGTTTGTATCAGTAATTTAGAATAATTATCCTCCCTAATACTTGAACATCTTGTTGGAGGTGTGGTAGTTTAGAAGCTACCTATTTTCACATGTGGTGGACTTGTAGAAATATAAAAGCTTTTTGGATTAAAATTTGGTGGAACATTCAAAAGATTTTTAAGAGAAAGATAAAGTTTTCTCCGCAATTGTTTTTATTGGACATTGTTGTAGATTGTGATGTTAAAGAAACTAACTTGATGTTGAACATGATAACGGCAGCACGGTTACTGGTGGGACAATATTGGAAGAAGGATAGTTTGCCCACTGTAGAAGAATGGGTGTTTAAAGTTTCGAATCTTGCAGAAATGTCTAAGATTTCTGCTTATCTGAAGGATCATTCACAGGAAAGATATATTTCAGTTTGGAGGAGATGGATAAATTATATTCAAAACAAACATGGGACTAAAAAGTACCATTTAGCTTATGAGTAGATTTTAGTGGGATATTGTTATTGGTACGTTGTTGGTAGTTATGTTAAAAGAGAGTTAAAGCGCATTATGAATTTGGTTAATTGTATATTATGTATAATTTTTTTTTATTTAAAAAGTTTTACAATATATTTTCACTTTAATCCCCCCTCCCCCACCCCTATCCAACCCTCCCTATCCCTCTCCCCCATTCCCTCCTCCCCCCCCCCCGACTTCCCAGAGCTAAATACAGGGTATAAAATCGAAAAACAAACGTAAACACCCCTATGTTATCAACAATAAACTATAAATTCTATCTCCCTCTAGCTCACATAAAATGAATACAAACAATATTAATATTACAAATAAAGTAAAAAAGAAAAAAAGGAAAACAGAAAAAGAACTTTACTCAGAATAAATTTTCTTAATCCCAGTCCTTATTCATATTAATTTCAAAAAAAAGAAAAGGAAAAAAAAACCCTTTCACCTGCTATTTGCATTCTCACACCTTTCTCTAATTTCCAAACAAATTCTCAGTTACGCGCCAAAAGCGCCTATCTCTGTTAACCTAATAATCTCCGACCAAACTAAACTATGATCAAAAATAGTTCTTGCATGTATCACGCCAAATGTCTCGCAGTTCCTAATCATCCTTGAGTTCAAATAAAAAGAGTATAAAAAGAAGGTTTAGGCAGTCTGTAAGACAACTTATTGTTAATTAGGAGCTTGCGTACCCATTCTTAGTTCAACACATACTTTAAGTCCATAACCCTAATATACTTTTCTAGCAAGCAAATAACATCAATCTTAAATTGTGTAAAATATTAAAAAAAAACTTTCTTTCTCCTCTATAATAATTTTACTCCATTGACATTCTAATTTAAAAATTTAATCAGCAATCTTAACGCCCCAAAACTTTTGGAGCACATCTGTCATGACCCCCAAAACTTCTTTAGACCGCTCCCCTCCCCCATCTTCACTATAAGCACGCTTTGGAGATTCCATAACTTTCTGCTGGTCTTGCTCTTGCTCTCGTCTTGCTCTTCTTAGGGCGGCACGCGTCATCTTCTGGCCTCCTGCAGCATCCGATGGGACTGTGACTTGATCCCCTCCAACACCATTGTCCTTTGTCTGTCTATCTGCAACATCTTGAAGCTTTCCCACTCCGTATCCTTTTGCAGCTTCCAAAAATGATAGGGGGGTTGCTTTTAACACATTACTATAAAAATCACGTGCCTGAGCCACAGTAACCAAACGATATCTTTTACCTTCGTGCGTCGCCACCAATCCAACTGGAATCTCCCATCTAAACTTAATATCACGTTTCTTAAGTTCCTGTACTAGAAATGCAAAATCTTTCCTTCTCCTTAGGATCTTTGGAGGGATCTCTTTTAAAACCAAAACTTCTTGCTCAGCCACTATCAATTTAGTATCATAAGCAGCTTGAATGACTTCATCTCCTTTAAACCCCTGATTCTAATAGCATACTGCATCTGATGAAACTGAACAAGACTCAATTCTCCGTCCATTTTATCCCTTATATTTTCATTTTCTAATACCTTTGCTTCTAATATAGAGTTCTTTTGACTGAGATCCTCCACTTTTACATCCAGCTGTTGCACACATTCAGCTACGGATTCAACCATAGACAAGATGTCCACCCTCATTGCTCTCAACTTCTCTTCCATCTTCTTCTCCAATTTCTCCATTTTCTCCTCCATTTTCTCCTCCAGCTTTTTCAACTTTTCATCCATCATATCAGACATCAATTGTGCATGCTTTCCAAGAGCATCTTGTAAATCCTTAAGCGTCAATACCGGGGGAGATGCAGGAGGAAGCAAAGCTTGCAATGAGGTCTCTTGCACCAGGGAATACCCCGCATTCCGAAGAGCTTTAGAAGTTTTAGCCGCCATCTTCCCCCACTTTGACTTATTGCGCACTTTCACTTTAAAGCTATAAAATCCATTGAGCTAGAGAATAAAAATAAAGAGTCCACTTCACCTTGACCTCCTGTACCGCTCTGCCTGCATCTTGATAATCAAAAGTATTTCCTTTTGGCAGGGGTGGTTGCTAACGCCTGGCTCTGCTCCAAAAATCCCAGAGCAGAGGCGCTGCGCAGCTTGGAGCAACCCAGGCTTCGGGGGGGCTCATCCTTCAGCCGCCCAAGCTCTCAGCTCAGGCGGCCCCGGAGAGCTCAACCCCTACCTGGGGCCTCACCCCCTCCTCTTCTCCCGAGGAGGGGGCTTCAAATCCATCTAAACAGCTGATCGGCGCTGTTTACAATGGAAAAACACAGCTGCGGAGCAGGCAGCCCGAAAACGGCTGTCTTCGGCGTCGCGTCGCCACTGGAAGTCCTATATTATGTATAATTTTTATTTAGAATATGATTATTGTAACTATAATCCTGTATTTAGCTCTGGGAAGTGGGTGGGTTTGGGGTGGGAGGGATTTGGGGATATATTGTAAAATTTTGTTTTTGTAAAACTCTTTAATAATAATAAAAAAGAACATCTTCCCATCAACCAAATTCCTAAATATTTCACCTTCTTCACGATTTTAAACCCTGTAATGTCCTCTAACATCTGTTTACTTCTATTCGAAAGATTTTTCGTTAATATATTCGTCTTATCTTTATTTACTTGTAGACCGGCCACATTTCCAAATTCCTCAATCCTTTTTAGTAATTCCGTGCTGGATTCCAGAGGGTTTTCCAAAACAAAGACCATATCATCTGCAAACGCCTGCAGTTTATAAATTTGGTCTCTTATCTGAAGCCCGGTAATCTCCTCATCTTTCCTTATTATTCTCAATAGGGGTTCTAAAGTTAAAATAAATAAAAGTGGGGAGAATGGACAACCCTGCCTAGTGCCCTTACAGATATCAAATTTGTCAGTTAAATTCCCATTTATCAACAGTCTCGCTTCCTGCTTAGTATAGATTGCTTTAATCATATTACAGAATTTAGCCCCAAACTCCATATGTTCCAACTGACACATTAGGAAATCCCAATTAACCCTATCGAATGCTTTTAGAGCATCGATAAATATTAAAGCTAATTGTTTATCTGGTCGGCTTTCATAATACTCCAGAACATTTAATATAATTCTGAGATTATCCTTTATTTGTCTAGTGGGAAGGAACCCATTCTGGTCTGTATGTATTAATTGGTTTAAGTAAATTTTTAATCTATCAGCAATTATTGTCACAAATATTTTATAATCTGAATTAAGAAGGGATATTGGCCTATAATTTTTAATATGCTTTGAAGGGGAGTCATCCTTAGGGATCAAACTAATATTTGCCTCGAACCAGGTTTGCGGGACTATAGCCTTATCCAAAATTTCATTAAATAGATCTTTCATATGTTTTCCAAGCGCTTCCACTAATACCTTATACAATTCTGCAGGAATTCTGTCAGTGCCTGGGTTTTTTGACATTTCTGTTGTCTTACCGCTTTTTCAATTTCTGCTATTGTTATCTCCTGATCTAAGGCCTCTTTCTCATTAGGAAGTAACTTAGGAAGGTCTGACTCCATCAGGTATTGTTTAATCCTCTCCTCAGGAACCTTTTCTTCCTGATATAATTCTGTAAAAAACTCAATCGCTATCTTTTCTTTCCCTTCTTTATTTTTTTTTAATTTTAATCCCATTTATATCCCGCCCTTCTCCGAAGACTCAGGGCGGCTTACAGTCTAAGCACAAATCAAATGTGCTTAGCAATAGCCTTCATTCTATGTATATGCCTGCTTATTAGGGCTTTCGCCCCCCCCCAGCGGCATTATTACAAAGTCAGCATATTGCCCCCAACAATCTGGGTCCTCATTTTATCTACCTTGGAAGGATGGAAGGCTGAGTCAACCTTGAGCCTGGTGGGATGCGAACCTGCAATAATTGCAGGCAGCTGGTGTTACTTAAGGAGGCATTAGCCCACTGCTCCACCAAGGCTCTTTATCCCCTATCAGTGTCCCCCTCTTATCCTCTAACTGCTCAATTCTTCTACTTTCCTTCTCTTTCCCTATTCTATAGCTAAGCCATCTCCCTGGCTTATTGCCATATTCAAAATAGTTCTACCTCACCACCCTAATTTGACGTGCTATTTTCTCTTGATCCACAAGGTTATGTTTATGCCTCCAAAAATCTACCTGCTCCTTCCCATACACTTTCTGTGGGTTTACCTGGAGAGACCTCTCTGCCTTAGTAAGTTGCTCAGCAATTTCCCTCCTACTTTCCTCCTCCTTCCTACGTTTAACTGCCATCTGTTTTATTATCAAGCCTCTCAGATAAGCTTTAGCCGTATCCCAAACTATTCGTAGGGGCATCCCTTCTGTCCTATTTTCTAAAAAAAACAGGCTCATCTCTTGTTTAATTTTTTGTACAAAAAACGTATCCTTTAGAGTCTCCAGACTCATCATCCATCTACTCCTCACTCTACTCCCCCTTATCAACGTAATAGCTACCGGGTTGTGATCCGCCCATTCGTTCGTCAAAATCATGGCATCTTTCGCATAAGATATCAGCCCATCTGACAACCATACCATATCCAACCTAGACCACAAGTTATGCCTGGGGGAATAGTAGGTATAATGTTGAGAGGCCGGGTTAATCTCACGCCATATATCCCTAAGGCCAAATTCTTCGCACATATCCCTAAATACTTTGGGCAAGACCCTCCTATCTTTTCCTTTTTTCTTCTTCAAATCAACCCTCCCTGTTTTGGAATCCTTAGCCCTATCTACCACTAAGGACTCAGGGCAGCTCACAACAATAAAAAGTTAAAAAAAACACAAAATACAAAATTTAAAAAAGAATTAAACCATAAATGTAATAAATACATAACAATTAACCCAATAAAACAAAATTTAAAACTATGGTCAGTCCAGGCCCGATTGTTGGAACATCCATGTCTTCAGGTCACGGCAGAAGGACCAAAGGTCAGGGGCCATCCACAGAGTTTATTGTCTTTTATACAGTTTTAACAAGCAGGAAATAATGCACAGCAAAAGCATTGTTTATTGGTGTACTCCCTAGTCAATCTTAAAGAACATCCAAACA
This sequence comes from Vipera ursinii, assembly GCF_947247035.1. NCBI lineage: Eukaryota > Metazoa > Chordata > Lepidosauria > Squamata > Viperidae > Vipera > Vipera ursinii. The sequence continues at coordinate 38,213,363 of NC_139522.1, forward strand.
TCCCAGCCAGGGCAGAGTTTCTCATATCTAGCTGGTTCCTGGCAGTCCTTGGCAGTGCTAATTGGAATGAACTCATAGACATGCGGATAACAGGATACTAAGGCAGGCAGGTTTTTTTTTGTTTTTTTATTGAAAAGTTTTACAATACATTTTTAAGATAGAAAAAAGAAACAAAAAAAAGAAAAAACCCCTCCTCTCCCTCCCCTCTCCCCAACCCACCCCTACCCAACCCTCCCCCCTCCCCGACTTCCCAGAGCTGAATACAGGGTATAGTAGTACAAACATAAGCTAAAATATGCTAACAACCCAAAAGTAAAACATTAAATTCTGTCGCACTTTAACTCTCCATAGTTATCATATTGCTAACAAATAACAAATAACTAATTATACATCATATAAAACCACTACTTATTCAAATGCTAAATGAAACTTTTTAGTCCCATATTTATTCTGAATATATTCAATCCATCTTCTCCATTCCACAATATATCTCTGTTGCGATTGTTCTTTCAAATATGCTGAAATCTTTGCCATTTCCGCCAAGTTAGAAACTTTCAAAGTCCACTCTTCTATAGTCGGCAGTTCCTCCTTCTTCCAATATTGCGCTACTAAAAGTCTTGCTGCCGTAATTAGATTCAACATCAATTTACTGTCTATGACAGTAAAATCTGTAATAATACCCAACAAAAACAACTGCGGAGAAAACTTTATCCTTTTCTTAAATATCTTTTGCATATTCCACCAAATTTTAATCCAAAAAGCTTTAACTTTTTTACAAGTCCACCATATATGAAAATATGTTGCATCCTCACAATCACACCTCCAGCATCTGGGCTGGCAGTTCGGATACATACTTGCTAATTTTTTAGGATCTAAATGAAAGGCAGGCAGTTTTCTGCACACGGTCCCTTCATATCCTTGACCTCTATCTCTATATCTCACTCTTTTCTTTTTTGTTAGCCAAGGACTTGTAAAAAGGGTTAATGGATGAGTCATAATCAGGAGAGGAATATCCTTGCAATTGCTTATACAAGGCATATACCTGACCTTGAGGTAGTGTGGGATGGGGTTTAGGGCAAAACGCTCTGATACATATGTTGCAAAAGGAAGGGAGACACTGAACAAAACAGCACCCACCAATCAAAATAGCACAAATAATGACTAAATAGCGCTGGACATTTCCCAATAAACTTGTGAGTAGCCAAGCCCAAAGGCTTTCCCACCAAGATCCTAAAGTATCAATTTTCAAATCAGAGGCCAAATTGTGTAAAATATGGAGCTGGTGCTGGATGGTTCGTGATTCATCTGAAATGTTAAAACAACACATTCCTTCAAAACTTTCACAACCCAAATGCTGACGCAGAAGCAAATAATCAATAGCAGCACAATTTTGTAAAATAGCTTTTTGCAAAGCTTGCAGGTCATGGTTGATTGCTGAAATGGCTGAAGAAGTAGCATTAATTGTTTTTGCCAAATTACACGCAACAGTGTTAATGTTAAGATGAGCGCGAGCAGCAAGCGCTGGCACACCCACTATAAAGGTAAAGGTAAAGGTTCCCCCGCACATGCATGCTAGTCGTTTCCGACTCTAGGGGCCGGTGCTCATCTCCGTTTCAAAACCGAAGAGCCAGCGCTTGTCCGAGGATGTCTCCGTGGTCATGTGGCCGGCATGACTAGACGCCAAAGGCACACGGAACGCTGTTACCTTCCCACCGCAGTGGTCCCTATTTTTCTACTTGCATTTTTACGTGCTTTCGAACTGCTAGGTTGGCAGAAGCTGGGACGAGTAACAGGCGCTCACTCTGCTACACGGCACTCGGGATTCGACCCACCAAACTGCCGACCTTCCGATCGACAAGCTCAGCGTCCTAACCCACTGAGCCACCGCGTCCCTTGACGCAGAAGCAAATAATCAATAGCAGCACGATTTTGTAAAATAGCTTTTTGCAAAGCTTGCAGCTCATGGTTGATTGCTGAAATAGCTGAAGAAGTAGCATTAATTGTTTTTGCCAAATTACACGCAACAGCGTTAATGTTAAGATGAGCGCGAGCAGCAAGCGCTGGCACACCCACTATAGATATAGCCAAAGCTACGTATTCTGCTTTATTAAGTAAAGCTGTTTCAGAGTCACAGGTGCTATCTAGCGTGACTCCACGTTGAGAACGGTTTGAGTGAATTTGCTGTTTGGAAAGCAAAACAGGAATCAACCAGCTGAGACAACACTGTGCTTCACTAATATTAGCAGGAATGTAATTAAAAGTTTCTTGACCACATGTAAAAAACCATCTTTGCGGGAGCCAAACATGAGCAAAATTAAAGGAAGTTTCCTCAAAAGCTGTACAATTTAAAACAGATGAACTAATACGAAAACAGTGAGGTTTTTTACTTGAAGATGTACAATTAACTATTTTTGCACATGTTATATTCCCAGGGACTGCTACTATCGGGGTGTGCAAAGCAATTACATCAGGGGGTAGATCATAGGCAGTCAACCCCCAACTAGATATAGTCCCATAGTTAAAGTTTTTATTCAATAGAAATTTGCTCAAGCCAGTGAAGTTTTGAATTGCTGCAGAAGGGGTACAAACAGGGATCAGACACGTAGAAAGCAAATTTTCCATGTCATACGATTCAGATAACCAAAAGACTTCATTTTGTGTGATGTTAGCTAGCTGCACCCATAGGTTTTGCTTCATTCGCTGCTCAAGTGAATGTTTGGGTGAGATGACAGCTGCTGTCGCTATAGGGCAACAATTAATAATCAAGCATAAACAAATAATGGCTAAGGAATTGGCAGTTAAAACCGCAAGAATGGCAGCGCATAAATTATCGGGGGTTTGCTCCACATGCTGCTGTTGCAGCACTGCCTGCGCTTTGGTGGTCAGGTTTTTCATATCTCCCCACGTTACTGGATGGCTGGTCCGGCGAGATATTGGCCGCTGTGCCGTCTGTAAAGTCATTTTGGCCATTTTTGAAACTGGATTCGGGGACTGGTGCCATGACATCCTTAGCTGGGCGGACACAACGTGCTGGAATCCTCAAAGGTCCTGTAGGAGCAAGCACAGCTGCGTATCCTCCTCCCCAAGTAATCAGAGGGACCGGCCGTAACCATGTTTTTTCTGGTAATGCCTGATAATATACTAGAGGGGGAGGCAAACTTGTTTTCTGTTGAAAGTGTCTCTGATAAGCGGTCGAATTTTGAATAGAGACATTCAATTGATTTAAGGTAAATAAAACTTTTTTAACCTGTTGTGTTACCCACGACAAATTGGGTACCCGAGATCCCTCCTTTTTTATTTGTTTGTGAAAACAGTCCTTAAAGGACCGATTAGCACATTCCACTATGGCTTGACCTGTGGAATTGTAGGGTAACCCATGAGTAAGAACAATATTCCAGGTTGTACAAAATTGCAAAAAGGCCGATGAAGAATAGGCTGGGCTGTTATCAGTTTTTAAAGAGGAGGGTTTACCCAAGGCAGTAATGGCTGAAAAAAGATGAGAAATGACATGATTAGCCATTTCCCCTCGTTGAGGTGTGGCCCAAAGTGCTCCTGAATAGGTATCAATAGATAAATGAATATTCTTCCAGGGAGCCAAGGAGGGAACATGGGTGACATCCATTTGCCATAGTTGATTAGAGGCAAAACCACAAGGATTAACTCCCATATCCCCCGAGGGGGATGCCCCAGAACATTGGGGACAGGATGAAACAATTTGCTTGGCTTGGTCAAGTGGAATATGGCAAGCTTGTGCCAGCCTCCTGGCATTTTGATGAAAAAAAGAGTGACTGAAGAAAGGATCTGAAAACAAAGTAGGTAAAACATGAACAGCAGTATTGGCACAACTATTGCCTTCAGAAAGAGGTCCAGGAAGAGACAAATGACTGTGTATGTGAGAAACAAAATATAAATGCTTTTGGTCTTGTAGTAGTTGCTGCAAAGTTAAAAACAGAGCCATGAGATTGGAGTCAATCCTAGGTGTAATGTAAGCACCTGGAAGATTAAAAATAAGGTGACACACATAATGAGAGTCAAAGATTAAATTAAAAGGCTGTTGAGAAAAAGTATGAAAAGCTAAAATAGCAGCAGACAATTCTGAGCGTTGTGGAGACGACTGTATTACAGTGTAGGACACCTTCCATGTATCATCATGAGAATCCTTGTAAGCAATCACTCCCCTTATTCACCCTCCATCTGAAAAAAACAGTCGGATCTTGCAAAAGCGGAGAAGACGAAAGCAATGGGCAGATAGGAAAAGAAGAAATCATTAAACACGCAAGCCGAGGATCTTTAGGCAAATGATATGCAATACAGCCCACATAGTCATTTAAAGCACACTGAAGAGATAGGTTATTCTGAAAATAAAATTGAAAATCAGATTCCAATTTCCGTCAACTAGGTTAAAACTTACAAATCTAAACAAAACAACACAGAGTAATTTCTTTTAAAACTCAAAGATTTCAAAAAGAATTGTCTAACAAGTACTGCCTCCTCCTTCCAGAAAAACAAAACAAAACAAAACAAAACTGCAAGCTGAAACTGCAAGAGTGGGTATTAAATTTCACATCCACCCCCCTTCCTCAGACCAGAATTCTATGCAGAGGGAAAAAAACAGTTAAAACGACCAGCCCCCCCCCTTTCTTCTGTCTCTCTCTCACACTCTTAAAGGAACACAGTGGGGAGGGGGGGAGAAAGAGACTGGAGGGGGAAAAGAAAAGGTAAAAGGAATTTTACAAAAATCTCACTACTAAAAAAATAGCTTGCTCTATTCACATGCATTTTCCATAAATTCACTCACAGATCCCGCATAAAACTCTTCACATGCAAACACTTGCCATCGGTTTTCTTTTTCTTTTACAACAATAAAATCAGCAATTTACTGTTCCTTTCACAGCCTGGGACGGAGGTGGGGGTGGTAGGGTTTTGAGGGCTAACACACACACATTTACACATCAGCAAATTAACTCATTCACGTCCATTCCAACTGCTGGTATAAACAATTTCACACACAAAAATTTCATTTCATAGTTTCTCCAGGCAAACCAATCACTATTATTATAATTTCAGGGAGCTGTTCACAAGCCAATGATCTCCTTGTTCCAAATCTCTTTTTGTTTGTTTGTTTGTTTATTTTTAAATAAGGCCTTTTTGTTTATTGTTATCAGAGGGGGTTTAGACCCTCTTCCAAGTCTTGGAATAACACAGAACAACATACACAGATAGTAAAAGAACATTCATTTAGACATATGGCTTGTCCTGCAAGAAGCGAGAAAAATCAACTTCCTGCTTGGCAGCCGTCGGGACAAGTCAGGAAAGTCAGTGCTTGGCTTTCCAGCTTGGTTTTTCTTCGTCTAACGACCCTTAAAGGGTCGGAAAGTTGCCCTGGAGGGGCAATGAAGGAGGAGGGATACTTCAGGAGCTCAGATCAGGGAGCACCTGATCAGAGCGAACTGTAGTATCCTCTGGAAAACAAAACGAAGAGAAAGGCTGTTTTAAATCTTCGGCCATAGGCGTCTCCGACAGGGAGCAAAGGATTATAAAGTGGCAGAATTTCAACTGCGTGTTGAAGCTGGGTGAGCAAGATGTTTACTTTTCTTCTCTTAGAGGACTATAAATGTTGAGCCCCTGATTGGAAAGAGCTGGAATGTAAAGAACCCCCAGAAGATTTACGAGCAGCAGGTAATTACATGGGGGAAAGAGACTTTTTGTTAAAAATACTGGACATTGATAAATAAGCCAAGGAGGACATCTAGTGGTGAAAAAAAAGAACAGAATTTTTGCAATATTTGTTGACTGAAATTTAACCTTGAGAAAACAGCTGCAGGTGATAAGGCTATTTTGTTATGAGACTGGAACTTAAAGTTACTTTTATTGAATTTGACCAAATTTAAACAGACGTTGTTTTGGCTATAAGACTGTAAACTTCAAAATGACTTCATCGAATATTACCAGACTTATGAAAAAAACTGCTTCTGCACCCTCAGTAGGACAATCCAGTCCTACAACACAGGGATCTATTGAAGCTATGTTGCAAAGCGAAAAGATAAATACAGCTCAAAGTGAAACACAGACTTCTTTAAAAATTCTTAGGATCTTATGATAAAGAATCAAGAGACTTTGGAATGGAACCATTTAGAGATGCAAGAAAATCATAGAAACACACAAGCAACATTGGAGAAGTTAAATGAAGAAATTGTGGATATAAAGGGAAAATTTGAAACTCAAAATCAAATGATAATAAAAAATCAACAGAAGATACACAAGATTGAAGAAAAAACAGATGATAATGACAAAAAGATAGAAATGCTATTAAGAGAAAATGAAAAATTAGATAATGAAATCAAGATTTTATTTATTTATTTATTTATTTATTTATTTATTTATTTATTTATTTATTTATTTATTTATTTGTATACCGCCCTTCTCCCGAAGGACTCAGGGCGGTGAAGAGGGCAATACTTATTAAAAAACAAGATACAAAAATTAAAAACGATTAAACAAATGCCCATGAATAAGTTAACACACATTAAAAATAGATTAAAACAGATTAATAAAACCCAACCCCATCCCATCAGGCCAGGCCAGCTTGTTCGAAAAGGTAGGTTTTGAGATCGCGCCGGAAGGAGCGGAGGTCAGGTGCCATCCGGAGCTCGACCAGAAGATGGTTCCATAAATCCGGCGCGCCCACAGAGAACGCCCTCCCCCTGGGGGCCACCAGTCGACATTCTTTGACCGGTGGCACCCTGAGGAGGCCCTCTCTGTGGGAGCGTACTGGGCGGAGGGAAGTTGACGCCGGCCGCAGGTGCTCCCCAAGGTATTCCGGACCCATGCCATGTAGGGCTTTGTAGGTCATTACCAACACCTTGAATCTCACCCGGAAGACAACTGGAAGCCAATGCAGCTCGCGGAGCAGAGGTGTAACATGGGAGTATCGGGAAACTCCCAACACAACTCTCGCAGCTGCATTCTGTACCAGCTGGAAACTCCGAGTGGTCTTCAAGGGTAGCCCCATGTAGAGAGCGTTGCAGTAGTCCAGACGAGAGGTCACGAGGGTGTGAGTGACCGTATGTAAGGCATCCCGGTCTAGATAGGGCCGCAACTGGCGCACCAGGCGAACCTGGGCGAAGGCCCCCCTAGTCACAGCTACTATATGATCTTCCAGAGAAAGCTGTGAATCTAGGAGGACTCCCAAGTTTTAGAGATGGCAAACGCGGAACACTATTTAAGGTTCCAAAATATTCCTGAAGATAGAGAGGAAAACATAGAAGAGGTGATTATTGACATCCTGGAGGAGGCTCTGAAAGCAGACCGAGGGAAAATCCAACTCGAATTAGATGGGATATTCCACTTCAATTCAAGCTACGCAAGAAGAAATAAGTTACCAAGAGAAGTACATGTACGGTTTACAAGGAAGTCAACAAGAGATGAAATATTATGGAAAGTAATAGGGGCTGCCCTTGAGGACCACGCGGAGGCTTCAACTGGTGCAGAATGCAGCCGCGCGAGTTGTTATGGGAGTTTCCCGATACTCCCGTGTAACACCTCTTCTCCGTGAGCTGCATTGGCTTCCGGTTGCCCTCCAGGTGAGATTCAAGGTGCTGGTAATGACCTATAAAGCTCTAAATGGCTTGGGTCCAGATTATCTAAGGGAACACCTGCTGCCGGCATCAACTTCCCATCATCCTGTGCGCTCACACAGGGAGGGCCTTCTCAGGGTGCCGTCGGTTAAGGAGTGCCGGCGGGTGATCTCCAGGGGGAGGGCATTCTCTGTGGGTGCGCCTGCCCTTTGGAATGATTTACCGGTGGAACTTCGGACCGCCCCCGATCTGCGTTCATTTCGCCGGGCCCTATAAACCTGGTTTTTTTATCTATCAGGCCTGGACTGAAGGGGTTTTAGCTTTTAATATTGTTTTAATTGTTGGGCTTAATTAATTTAATCTATTTTAATTTTATACTATTTTTATATTGTATTTTATGCTGCCCTGTAAACCGCCCTGAGTCCTTCGGGAATAGGGCGGTATAAAAATTTAATTAAATAAATAAATTAAATAAATAAATAAGTAAGAGATGAACCAATACAATATAAAAATAAAGAAATTGTGGTTTTAAAACAGATACCTAAGAGAGTCAGAGATTCACGAAGACAGTACCGTTTTTTGACTACCAAGTTGATGGCTAATGGCATAAACTTTAGATGGCTGATGCCAGAAGGCATCTTAATAAACTGGAACAATACAAGATATAGACTTGATTCAATTTGGAAAGCAGAAGACTTTGAAGAGAAGAATAGGTCAATCTTGGATGAAGGAGCAAAAAGAGGTCAAGGGGAGAGTAAAGAGCAGAAACCAACAGAAGAGAAGACTCAAGGAGCAACTGCACAAATAAATGAACAGAAAGAGGAAGACCCCCAAAAGGGGGAGGATGAAGGACTTGTCAGAGAACAAAAGACTGCTAGATCTGTTAGACCGAAATATAAGTAAATGGAAATGGATAAAGAAAGTGGAATTTTCTCAGTAAACATAAATGGACTGAACTCTCCAATTAAAAGAAATAAGATTTTTAGGAAATTGCAGAAACTGAATTTGGATATAATTTGTTTGCAAGAAACACATATAAAAGTACAGCATTATAAATTATTGGAATACCCAAAAATTGGAAAACTTTATTATGCATCAGCACAACAAAAAAAGAGGAGTAGCTCTATATATTAAAGAGACAATAAATTCGAAAATAGTATATTCAGATGAAGAAGGAAGGATCTTAATGGTAGAAATCTATCTACATCAAAAGCAAATATTATTAGTGGCAATTTATGCACCAAATAACAATCAAGAAAAATTTTATAAAAACTTACATAGAAAAATAATAGAAATGGAGTATCAAAATGTGTGTTTATTAGGAGATTTCAATGCAATAACAGATGGAAAAATTGATTATAAAAGTAACAAAACAAGGAAAAATGGTAGAGGAAGATTACCTAAGACATTTTTTGATATGGCGGAGGAGATTGGAATCCAAGATATTTGGAGGGAAGTGAATCCACAAAAATTACAATATACTTTTTATTCAAATAGTCAGAAATCTTGGTCAAGAATTGATATGATTTGGATGACTGTTGACTTGAGAATGAATGTGCAGGACATTGAAATAGAAATAGACACATGGGCAGATCATAATCCTTTGAAAATGACTTGGAAACGAACACAAAAAAGGCTAAGATGGACTTTAAATTGTTCCATATTAAAGGAAAAAGAATTTATAGAGTTAACAAGAACAGAAATGGAACTCTTTTTTAAAGAAAATAAGAAAGAAGATACTACGATACAAAATCAAGGATGCCCTCTATCCCCTCTGTTATTCATTTTCACTTTGGAAGTTTTAAATCGAAATATAAGACAAGATACAGAAATCAGAGGTTTGGAGATAAAGGGTGAAACATATAAATTACAAGCATTTGCTGATGATTTGGTATTTATTTTGGAAGATCCCTTGATGATTCCAAAATTGTGGGGGAAATTAGAACAATATGGTGAAGTAGTGGGATTAAAAATTAATAAAGAAAAAACTAAAATAATAGTTAAAAATTTTACAGATAAGCAAAAAAGTCGAGTGTCAGAAGTGACAGAGGTACAGATAGTGAAAAAGGTAAAATATTTGGGTATATATCTATCAGCTAAGTGCTCAACATTAAAAGAAGATAACTATATAAGGTTATTGAAACAAATAAAGTTAGACTTGGAAAAATGGAAGAATTTAAAATTGTCACTTTTAGGAAGGATAGCTACAGTCAAAATGAATATATTGCCTAAGGTTTTATTTTGTTTCAGACAATTCCGATAAAACGTGGGGGAAATTTTTTACAAGAGTTGAATTCTTTAGTTTTGAAGTTTATATGGCAAGGAAAAAAAGCTAGAATAAAGATAAAAACTTTGCAAGATACTAAGGAAAATGGAGGCTTTGGGTTACCTGAGTGGGCTTTGTACTATCAAGCATCGGTATTAACATGGGTGAAAGAATGGATAAAAGGTTGTTATATTTGGAGGGACATGATTTACAGCTGGGATGGCACGCGTTTTTGTGGTATGGGAAAAACAAAATTCATGGATATTTTCAAAATCACTGTATTAGAAATGCTTTGATAACAGCATGGGGAAAAATTAAAATGAAAATATATGTAAAAATTCCAGGGTGGTTATCAACAATTGAAGCTTTTTCACACGTAAACCTGTTAGACTTTGAAAAAACTTGGACGTATAGAGACATTTTAAATATTGATGGGACATTAAAATCTAAACAAGAGCTGGAACATCAGGGCATCAACATGTCATGGCGTACCGCTTACAAATACAAAATAGATATGAAAAAGATATGAAAATGCATGGATTTTATAAAGAACAAAACGTGTTTGATAAGATATTACTAACTTCTGATGAGAAATTAATTTAAAAAATTGTATAACTTTTTGTTAACCTTAGAGATGGAAAGTGAACAAATTAAAGGGACAATGACGAGGTGGGTGGAAAACTTTGGTTATAATATAGAATTAGAAGAATGGCAAAAATTGTGGGAGAGAAATTATAAATTGACAATATCAACTGCATATAAAGAAAATTTGTATAAAATGTTTTATAGATGGCATTTACCTCCAGCTAGATTAGCAAAAATGTTTAAAAATGTATCAGGCAAATGTTGGAAATGTAAACATAACTTAGGTACATACTATCATAATTGGTGGACATGTGATAAGGTAAAGGCTTATTGGAAAAAAATACATGCTTGGCTAGAAAAAATATTAGGAGAACATGTAGCATTTAATCCTGATTTTTTTATTAGGTATAGTACCAGAAAAGACTAACAAACAAAATATATACTTGGTTTTACATATTGTAGCTGCAGCAAGAATAAGCTATGCACAATGCTGGAAAAATGAACAAATACCGTCAGAAGAAGAAGTAATAAAGAAGATATTGGAATGCGCAGAGATGGATAGATTGACTATGAGACTAAAAGACAAAGAAGAATCAGAATATTATCAAAGCTGGAATTTATTTTATAAATGGTTAGAAGAGAGAAACAAAGAGTAGGATCTGACTATGTATTAGCGTGTTATGAACCCAGTTCGCATGTTGTTTGAAAAACTAACATATGTATGTAGAGATTAAAAAATAACAATATTTTTTTTTAAAAAAAAGAAGCGAGAAAAATCAGGAGTTGATTCCAACCAAACACGGTTTTATAGGGCCCTTTAACCATCTCCCATTTTTCTCACCATTCCAAGTCCAAGCTTAATGTTCCAAATGTACAGATATAAGTATATAACAAAACAAAACACACATCAATTTGGAGTCTGAGGCCAAAACAGACCTCCCCTTTTAATTAAAAGGAGAGGATCATTTATGGTTACTTACAATTTATCCCACCAACTTCAAAAGACAGTGGGGAAAGACTAAAAGGAATATTGAACCTGGGATCTTTTGTAGGTGTGAAGTAGGAAGTGTCCTCACCTCCGACAAAAGAATCAAATAGTCCAAAGAGCCAGATTAAAAGAAAAAGACAGAAAAAAACCCCTTGCTTTTGGTTTCAACCTCTGATAGAAAAGGCTGCGAGATGCTGCAGACATACCCCCCCCCCGGATTTCAACATTCCGTTTTAAAATGACCAGGTTTTCCACAGTTATAACACTTTCCTTGAGGCTTGCTGCCTTGCGATAAAGCGGCTGCCAATAAATTGGTTTGACAAGAAGCTGTTCCTATATCCTGTAATCTGTTAACAAAATCAGGATACGGCTCAGTAGCCTTCTGCCTGATGTTATAGAAGGCTTGATGAGGTTTGCCAAAAACAGGCACTTTTCCAAATGCTTGGTAAGCGTATTCAGAAGAAACCTGTAGAGTGGCAGCTGGTAAAAGAACTTTAGCATCAACTGGAGCAAAGAGACCAGACCCATCAGCAATTTCTTCTATATTCCCCCCTTTTTTTCTAATTGTTCCTCTAAAATTTGCCTCATGGGGGTATACAATGGCCGTGAAGAAGCAGAAGAATTAACCTCTTCATGAGGAGCTGAAGGTTCAATTAAAGATGATGTAGGGGAAAAAATTATTCTATCATAATCAGGTGGAGGTTTTGTGGTCAATTGTTGTCCTGCCAAAGCATCAGAGCCAAATTTTTCCACTGCTTGACGGCATTGAAGCCATAGATGTAATATCTGAACTGTAGCCCGGGGTTCAAGATGTAAAGTATGCCCTATCTTTACCCAGTCCTGTAAAAGGAGCATCCTGTGCTCCAGATACCAAGGACAATGTTTCCCTATCTCTCCAACGAGCTTCCTTATCTCTGCCTCACGTGCTTTAAGCCCTGACTTTTGTAGCAGGAAGTGAAATTCCTCTACATGCTGCTGCTGTTGGTGAGATAGATTGCAACCCATACTTACCTCTGAGGGGTCCCGTAGGACGAAGGTGCACCTTGGGGTCTATTCCAGATGAAGGTAAGTATGTTGAAAGTTGCTCCCCCGGAGGGAGGTCCCTGTTGATTTGTTTTTAAAGATTTGTGGGCCCTGTTCGGGCGCCAGCTGTCAGATTCAGAGACCAGTCATCGCAGGGTGTCCCAAAATGTCTGTCTGCCTACTCAGAGTTTATTGTCTTTTATACAGTTTTAACAAGCAGGAAATAATGCACAGCAAAAGCATTGTTTATTGGTGTACTCCCTAGTCAATCTTAAAGAACATCCGAACATCCCATCATGGCAGTGCTAATTGGAATGAGCTCATAGACATGCGCATAACAGGATACTAAGGCAGGCAATTTTCTGCACACGGTCCCTTTCATATCCTTGACCTCCATCTCTACATATAAAAATTTTTCTTTGATATTTGTCTTACTTGAAAGCTAGGATCGAACAGAAATGGGACTAATTGTTTCCAATGCTTTCCTTCTTCTGTAGAGCTGATTCATCTTTTTTATTAATATGATCCATGCTGGCTTGCATAATTTTTAATTCGAGATGCCAAGCTATCCCTTTCAAAGTTTATTTTCAGTACTGAAGATAGTCACAGAAGCTAAATGTCTTGTTGTCTTAGAATCTCATTGTATCCTGTTTCAGAGAGATGTAAATAAGATATATGTAAAAGAAAGAAAGAAGATCTATAATCTGGACATAAACACAACTGTAATATATTCTATAAAACAGATGACAACATTTTAGAGACCAAGAACCCATTTTGTATGCTGCACTAAGAATAAGAGAAGGGGAGGAGGTGTTATCGTGGGCATGGGCTGGAAACAAAAGTAAAACTTTTTTAAAAAATAACAGAGAAAACAGAGTGGAAAAAAAGAGGTACAATCCTCCTCTTTCCCCCTCCCAACCTTAAACTCAATTTCTTAAAGCAATACACAAGTTTAACATATGAAATGGCTACTTCTTCATCTCTTGTCAAGCAATAACATTCGATGTTAGCAGCGTTGACAGCTGAAGTACCACTGGTTGAAAAGCCCTGCTCTAGAGTGCACTGCTGGTTTTACCTCTGCCTTATCTTAATTCTAATTGCATTTTATTTTTTTCTGTTAGCTTAATTTTATTATAATTTAGCTTTCTCTTCATGTTATATTGCTGATAGCATATGATTTAGGCTATTGTTGGCTATATTATTTGTTAGCTAGCTATTGTTTAAATGGGCAGAAAGCAAATCCTGCAACTAAATATATAAATACCACTGATCAGTCATCCGAGATTGTGTTAAAAATGTGTCACCTGTGATTGTATTGGATAGGTATGCCAAAAGTTAAGCAATCTGGTGCCCTCAAAACGTTTTGTGTTGTGGTTCTCATCTGCCAGAATGCATAAGAGTGGGGAGTTAATATAGTCCAAAAAATCTGATGGGTACAATAGTGCTTACTCCTGTTTTAAAGTATTGATTGTTAATAATGCTGTATAGGAATAAAATTCAAATATATATTCTGTGCTATGGAGTTAAATAAGATCAGTCTAAAACATTTCCTTTTTCTTTTTTTCTGTCTTCCCCTGCCCCCCAAATCCCTTTCATCTTCATTATAGGTGAGAAGCCAGACCCTGACCAAACATTAAAGTTAACTTCTATACATAACTTCAGCAGCTGCTTGCCTAACACATGCACAACAGTGGTGTCTAATCACAGCATAATTCACAGACAGCCAGAAATAGTTCTTATGGAAACACCACAAGACACACTTGTATGTTTATACCAACCATATTTAATTACCACCAACTGTATAGTTTATACTGTACATGCTCTTTAGAAAAAATATGTAATATGTTTTTAAGAAATAGTTTTCTATTTCAGGAATTAAACAGACTCAACCTGGAGTCCTCCAACTCTAAATATTCCTCCAACACAGATTCCTCCATCTCCTATGTTGACTCATCTGTAATTTCACCAGATGCTGTATCTCTTGGAACTGTCTTCTTAACAAAACAGGCTCAAATCAAACCAAAAACTGGTCAGAGTCTTCTAGGTGGACCAGCTGTTCTGAGTCCTTTAACACCAAGGTAAGGAATTTGAAAATTGTTCCTCCATTCTCTCCTAGGAATCATTGTTAGAAGAACAATAGAGACTTGGAGGACTGTATACTCCAATAAATATAGAGTGACATATTCTTTTATAATAGAGAACTTGCTTCATGAGATGCATAAATGCATGTGCAAGTATGTCAGGGGGTGTACTAATATTTTAGTTCAGTGGCCTCCAATCTTTTGGGCACCAGGGACTGGTTCCCTGGAGAGAGGATTTTCCACAGACCAGAGTGGGCATGGTTTCATGTGCTGCCTGCATCCCGCAGATGGGGCTTCACTTGTTTGGGTGGCCCAGTTTCTGGCCGGTCCACGGATCAGGGGTTGGGGACCCCTGTTTTAGATTATGCAAGAGATTCAGTAGGTTTCTATGTGTGTAAAATTAAAATGTGCACAAGAATAGTATCCATTTACAATAGGAGTAAATTGATTAAATGATCCTACATTTGATATGTACATCTCTTACTCAGAAAGGGTGATAAATATATGGATCAAATTAAGACCTGAATGAATAGGAACAAATTTACTAATAAAATAACTTCCTCTTGTAGTTTCCTTTTGAGTCTTGGGAGCTGAAGCAATAGAATATTTAGAGAGTTGTGAAATGTATTTCAGTTGCTTTCTAAACATTGTCATTTTAAAGTCAGTTTTGTTAAGGTCATTGTTCTGCCTTCTGCATAGGAGAAACAGATCATTGTCTGCAAATAACCTTTATGAATGTGTTCATAGATTTGCTAATATGGTCTCTAGTACACAAAAATACATGCCACAATAACATTGTGACCAAATTCAAAATTACCCAGGTGTAGCCCCCCCTTCAAGTGTTCACTTGAGTTTGCCTAAACCTTTTAACTAAAACCTAATTTTGTGGATATATTTTAAAAATTATAGCATATTCTAAGCCACGGGTCGGCTTGTAAGCCGCCCTGAGTCTTCGGAGAAGGGCGGGATATAAATGTAATAAAAATAAATAAATAAATAAAAATAAACCCGCGGCTCCGGAGCCGCATGCGGCTCTTTGAGCTGTCTCCTGCGGCTCCCAGCCGCCCAGTGCGCGCGCACCTGTTCGAACGGGCAGTGGTGCGCGCGCACCTCTCCAAATGGAGAGTGGCACCGCCCGTTTGGCGAGGTGCGCGCGCACCTCTCCGAACGACCGTAGGTGCGCGTGCACCTCCCCAAACCTTTGGAGAGGTGCGCGCGTACCTCCGCGCGAACGGGCAGCGGCGCCGCTTCTTGGGAAAGCTGCCGCGGCCCGTCTGCAAAGCTGCCGCCTCCGCTCCCTTCCTTCGCCCGGCCTGCTTTTCCAACCTCACTTCCCTCCCTGCCAAAGCTCCTCCTTTTCTACTCAAACCGATTTTCGGGGTTCCTCGGCTTACACCCCTTGGCGAGAGACCCCAAACGTCTGTTTCTCGCCGCTCCTCCCTCCCTGCCCGCAGAGGCTCTTGCCCTCCCCTGGCTTGTTCAATGGGGGGGGGAATAGGTCGGGTACCCCTTTCCCCCCGAGAACGACACGTGTAAATCTCAAAACGACCCCGGCAAGCTTCGCGCAAAGCCGCCAGGCAGACCCGCGAGCTGGGGCTCAGAGCCAGCAGCTGGAGGGGAAGAAAAAGACGGTGCCGTCTGAGGAGTCTCTTCTTCGGCTATCTTGCTCTGCCCGTCTCCCGCTTGAAAGAACCTCCTCAGCGGATTGGTGCGGTGAAGAGGCCGGGCTTCCTTCTGGGGGGCCTTTCATTCCTGTACAAGGGGGAAGGGGAACTCTCTGTGCTTTTGTGTGCGCGTGCATGTGCGTGTGTGTGTGTGTGTGTATGTAAAGCACGAGAGAGGGAGGAAGAGGGGGGGAAAGCGAGATCTCAAGTCCCGATGTTTCCTGCCTTCCACTGCCGGCAGCCGCCCCGCATTCTTAGCATTCCTAGGCTATGACTCTGAGGTCGTCGTCGCCGTCTCCGCTGAGCAGCACCGCTTGGAAGAGAAAGGGAGCAGGACAGGCACGCTCACCCCAGCGGAGTGGCCGGCCCTCGTTTTAGTAGTGAGACAGTAATCGCTCCCCTCCGCCCCCCCAATGCTCCCGGTTCTCCCGTTCGCCCGCCGCCCCGCTTTCCTTCCTGAATTTTGTGCTTCCTTACCCAACTCCAAACTTTCTCTAGTGCCCCTGTGTTTTAGGAGGGGGAACCAAAGGCGGAGCCGTGTCTCTCTCTCTCTCTCCCCCCCACCTTTGCCTCTCCCCCACCCAACCAGTATCCCGCTTCTCCTTCCTCGGCAGCTTTGCAGACAGGCCGTCGCCGTTGCGCAACCGGGAACCGGTTCCATCACACATTAAAAAATGGCAACCGTGCACGTCCGCAAGAAAAAACTGTTTTGCGCATGCGCAAAATGTTTTTTGCGCATGCGTGTGCATGGACACACGCACACGGCTCCCACTTTTTTTTATGTGTGATGGAACCGGTTCCCAGTGGCTCTTTTCCTTTTTCAGGTTGCCGACCCCTGTTCTAAGCCTTCAAATTTGTTTTCAAAACCACAGCTGAATTGAACACATAGCCCATTCCTGATTCCCCCATGATTTCTTTATTTCAGCAACCTAATTTAGGTGGGAAAATATATTGGTTGTTGCTGTGGTTAAATGTGGAAATCAGAAACCCTTGGTGACCAGCTTCGTAATCACCCAGAGTCTACTTGTAGATTTTCCTCACAGTTAATTTACTTTATATGAGTGTTTTGAAGATAAATGACAATTGAGCTATTAGTTTATCTGAATTCTATTCTTAAACTGAAGGGCTGGTATAATTTTCATTTATTACATTTTATTTATTTAAAATGAGTTATGTTATATCCTTTTCATTTTTTTTCTTCTGTTCAATTGTGTCTGAGTCTCAGACTGCCTAGAAGCGTCTCTGCAGTTTTTTTGGCAAGGTTTTTCAGAAGTGGTTTGCCACTGCCTCTTTCCTAGGGCTGAGAGAAAGTGACTAGTCCAAGGTCATCCAGCTGGCTTTGTGCCTAAGGCAGGACTAGAAGTCATGGACTCTTGGCTTCTAGCCTGATGCCTTAACCACTACACCAATCTGGCTCTCATCCTTTTCATTATCATTGTTGTATTCCTACAAAGTATTCAATAGCTTGAAATAATCAATCCAAATATGGAAAATGTATGTTCCCCTTTTGATATTGACAAACAAAAAATAGAGCTAATTCCTATAACAGAATTGAGGGCTGACCCCCGAGTCCACCAGAAGGGAAAGGAACAATTGTGATGAATCTAATTTTCAGGCACGAAAAGGGCAGAGACAAGACAAATATAATTACTGTTTACAAACTAACCAGATAACCCTGCAGTTTTCCAACAACAGAGTGAACAGAGGGCGATGGGACTATAAAACGACTATTATCTGATCTTTGAGTCAGCTGTTTCACTGTGAATGTCCTTTGATAGACTTACTACAGGCTGAACAGCTGCCAGCCAGAAAGGACTGCAGGTGAATTTTGCTGACCTTTAAGCAGTCTACAGTGTCTAGCATGCTTCTTAAAATGAAGCCTTTTCTTTTTTTTATAAGAGTTTTTATTAAAAAAAATTAGGGTTAGGAAGAGGATATGACCAGGGTAAGGATCAGGATTTGGAATGGGGTTAGGATCGGGATTAGGGTAGGAACGGGGTTGGGAACAACATTGGGGTTGCCCCCCAATAACATTTTCAAGCTTTAGCAAACAGATTATTGTCCGGGTACATATGTTCAATTAAGACTAATTAATATAACAGTAAATAGCTATAATATATATGCTAAACGATAATCATATGCGGTATCAATTAGTCAATACATATCATTCTCCTTACTAATATATATTCAAAATAACATATCACATTCATTTCTCACTAGTTCGTTTTCCTAACCATTGGTAAAATTTATCCCATGTTTTAAAATAAATTGAATCCTTTCTCTTTAATCTCTAAAGTTAATCTGTCCATTTCTGCACATTCTAAAATTTTCTTGATTAAAATCTCCTCAGTTGGTAGTTTTTCATTTTTCGAGTATTGGGCAAATGCTATTCTCGCTGCTGTCAATACATGCAATATTAGATACTCATTCTCCTTCTCATACTTAGCTCCTAATATTCCTAACAAAAACAGTTCTCGTTTAAATTCAACCTGTATTTTAGTCATCTTTTCCAACCATGTATGTATCTTAAGCCAGAACTTTTTCACTTTAGGGCATACCCACCAGATATGGTAGTAGGTACCTGGCCTTTGTTTACATTTCCAGCAATTATTTGAAGTATTTTTAAACATTTTAGCTAATCTTACTGGTGTCATATGCCATCTATAAAACATTTTATACAAATTTTCTTTATATGAAGCTGCTTTAGTCAATTTAATATTTCTATCCCATAATTTTTGCCAGTCTTCCAAATCTATAGAATATCCAAAGTTTTTTGCCCAGGTTATCATTGTATCTTTTACTTGTTCTTCTTCCATCTTCAAGTTTAGCAGAAATCTGTAAAGTTTCTTAATCAGGTTTTCATCTGTTTTTAATAATATTTGATCAAATTCTGTCTGTTCTTGATAAAATCCCATTGTGTTTGCATCTTTTCTATATTTTGTTTGAATTTGTAAATATGGCCACCATGCTAAGTCAATACCTTGTCGATGCAAGTCTTGTCTGTCTTTCAATTTTCCTTCCTTATCTAGAATATCTTTGTAGGTAACGACTTTGTCATAGTTAATAAAATTTGGGTAAGCACAGGGACTTAGGAGAGATGGCAGTCTCTCCAAACAGCCCAGGAGAAGCCTCCCAGAAACCAACAGAAGAAAAGACTGGCCAATGCCCTGTCCAGTCATAGCTGAAACAACGGAAGCCATAAGCAATTAAATTAAGTGAATTGAAAACAGCATGTTTGAATCTGGGTAAGAATACTGATTTTCTCTATCCTACCTACTTTCCTGAAGAAGAAAATCCCCAAAATAAGAGATCTCCGAAGAAGGAAAGGGGGAGGGGGACTCCGTTCCTTCTCTTTCATTTTGGCGGAGGAATTTACTCTTTAGAGAAACAAAACACTGGAAAGACATGAAAAACGAGCAAATACTGACTTCTGCTGGTGGATGAGGATCTTTTTTCTTTCCTTTTTTTTCCTTTGGAACTCTTAAGCTTTTAGGAACGCACCTGTCTAAACAATAACACAGCTGAAGCAATGAATACTTTACAAAAAGAAACATGTGACGAGCGACAACAATTTCAAAGGACAATGACTTTAAACTACATAGAAATTCAGAATAACTTTGAGAGTATGAATCAACTTATTTTCAACTTAATTTCACTCCAAGAAATTTCTCAGGAAAATATAGTAGAGATGATTGAACAAAATTCTGAAAATAGAGACAAGGAACATTATAAAACACTCATTTCACAAAAGGAAACATATGATAAGCAGCAAAATTTCCAAAGGACAATGACCTTAAACTACAAGGAAATGCAGAAAAACCTTGAGAGCATGAATCAACTTATCTTCAACTTAATTTCACTTCAAGAACTTTCTCAGGAAAACATAGCAGAGATGATTAAATATAACTCTGAGGATAAAGACTTGAAGATGGAATTATATAAAATAAAAAACTATGATTTAATTCAAATGGGAAATATTTTAATACGTCTGAACAATTTTGAAGATAAGGAAAAGAATGAGAAAAAATTCCTTTTAGGGCAACAAATGATACAGCAAAATATATTGATTATGAAAGACAATGACCAGATCAAAATAAAATTCCAGGAAAGAGATGAAATTTATCAGAAAGAATACTTCAAAAAGAGACATTTGTTTGAATATGGCTAAGAAATGGAAAAATTTTGAAATATATTACTTTTAGAGGGAAATTTTTTCTTTTTTTCTCTTCCTTTTAATTAATATAATTGTCTTTTTTTCTTTTCTTGTTCTATTCTTCTAAGCTGAAATGATTGAAACAAAAGTAAAATATAAAAAATGTGTTTTGAATGAGCTTCAAGCTCAACAAACAGCTCAACAAATAAAGGAGGAGATGGCTGATCTTTTTGAGAGTAAAAATAGAAGATGAGAGAAGACATATTGCTCGCACTCCAAGGGCTGGCCACACACATTGACCGTTTAGATGATCGTGTGGATGAGGTTGTGGAAAACAGTGCAAAATTAGAAAGTAGAATTGCCACAGTTGAAAATAAAATTGATAGAACAGAGGATGAGGTGACTATCTCACAATATAGAGACATGGAATTTGCCTTGAGAATAAGAGGATTGAAAGAGAACCCACGTGAAGACTTGAAGGAGGAGATAGCAAAAGATATAGCTCCCATTTTGGGATGTGATCCTGAGGAATTATCAAGACAGGTGGATAAAATATTTAGGGTTAACTCTTGGATTGTGAGGCAGAAAAATTTACCTAGAGATGTGGTGATTTATTTTTCTAAGAGGTCATTCCGAAATGCAATTATCCAGGCCTTTTATCAACAGAGATTTCAAATTGCAGGTCAGGATATTATAATTTTAAAAGAAATACCTCCAAAAATTTTGAGAAAGAGAAAAGATTTTGGTTTCCTGTCTGAGGAGCTTAAAAATCGACAGATTCAGTTCAGATGGGAGATACCTATCAGAATGGTGGTGAATTATGCAGGGACACGATATCGACTTAACACGATTTCAAAGGCAAAAGATTTTTATATTCATGTCCTGAAAGCAGGTTCACCACCATCTCCATTGTTAGAATATGTTGTTGAAAAAATGGTTTGTTTAACAGAGTATTATTAATACACAGTGGAAGTTGTACTGGGACTTTTAGGCAAACAGTAATGCACTAACACGAGTTTTATAACTTATTTTTACTCAGACAACAAAAAGAAACACAGTAAGAAATAGTCCAAGTATCAATCCAGTATCATGCACATAAAAGTCAGTCCATAAAAAACATAGTATCAAAATACAAAAGCTGCTTACCAATATCAAAAACAATATACACTGTAGCAAGCAGTTGATTCTTGAGAGAATAAATATCAAGTTAGCAAACAAGAGAACAAGAGGTATCCAAACACTAACATCAAACACATATACAAGAGCAACTACGTGTAACATCTAACTCTCTTTTATGTGGAATAATTACAGCCACACCCTT
Source organism: Vipera ursinii (assembly GCF_947247035.1). Lineage (NCBI taxonomy): Eukaryota > Metazoa > Chordata > Lepidosauria > Squamata > Viperidae > Vipera > Vipera ursinii. Next base: position 38,235,021 of record NC_139522.1, read on the forward strand.
AGGCCGTTTAACTCCTTAAAGGTGCTTTTACTCCATTATATAATATTGTCACCCAAATCAAGTTTAATCTCTAACAATCTCCCCTTTTGGGTGGCATATTATACATATATTTTTACAATCTCAAATTACACATATCACAAACAGATTTATGCTTTATAGCACCCTGAGCTTTAGTAAACTGGTCAGCAATATTATCTTCAGTTGCACAATATTCCAGTTTAATCAAATTATCTTTAACACATTGTCTGACATTTAGCTACCGTAGATCCGTATGTTTTGATCTAGTTTTCACTGCAGCATTAGTTGCTAATTTTATAGCTGCTTGATTGTCTTCATACACTTTTATTGGTTCATTACAATTTAAACCCATATCAAACAATAATTGTTTCCATACCAATAGCTCAGTACATAATAAAGATAAACAAGAAAATTCGGATTCAGTTGTTGATAAGCTTATATGCTTCTGTCTGTTAGACCTCCATCCTACTAAAGCGTTTCCCAATAATACAACCAATCCTGAAGTGGATTTCCTGGTTACAGTATCAGATGCAAAACTAGCATCTGCAAATGCTTTTAGTTCCAATTCCTTTGTTGGCTCTAGATATAGAGAATAATGTATGGTGTGTTTCAAATATCTTAAAACTCTTTTCGCACCTTGCCAACATCTGGTTGTAGGATTCTCACAATATCTAGCTAGATGATTAACTGTAAATGCTATGTCAGGTCTTGACCAGTTACATAAATACATCAAGCTACCTATTAATGATTGATATATCTTTTTATCAAAGACATTGCTGTTATCTGCTGAACTCTCAAAACCTTGAACCATAGGTGTTTTTACTGGTTTACAGTTTTCCATATTATAACGTTTCAGCAAACCATTAATTTTCTTAGCTTGAGACAGTTTAAATCCTTTACTAGTCCTGACAATATCCAGCCCTAGATAATGACTAATAGCTCCTAGATCTTTTACTCTAAATTTTCTTTTTAACCCTGAAATTATTCTTTCAGTTTCTGTTTCATCTTTTGCTATAATAGCAATATCATCAGTGAATAATAATAACAGTGATAATTCACTATTTTGCTGTTTTATAAATAAACAAGGATCTGCAATACTAGCTTTAAATCCCAAACTATTTAACTCTTTTACTAAACATCTATTCCACTCATAACCTGACTGTTTTAAACCATACAAACTCTTATTCAGTTTCCAACAGTACCCTACCTTACTTTCTATTCCTGATGGAACTTTCATATATATATCATGGTATAATGTTGCATGCAAATAAGCAGTTTCAATATCTACATGTTTTATACTATAATTCTTATTTGCTGCCCAAACTAAAGCAGCCCTAAGAGTGGAAGCTCTTAACGTTGGGGAAAATACTACATCATAATCACTATTATTCTGTGCAAATCCTTGAGCAACTAATCTTGCTTTATGTATTACCTCTCCTGTAACACTTTCTTTCAGTTTAAAAACCCATTTACATCCAATTAACTTTTCTGTTTTAGGTATTTTAACCTCTTGATAAACATTAAGATCTTGCAAAGACTTTATTTCTTTATCCATAGCTACTTTCCAATTCTTTCTTTCATTCTCAGGATACATTTTTATTTCTTCAACATTAGAAGGTTCAATGTCTATTTGACAAATTAAACCTGCCTCGAAACGATCAGGCTGTCGTCTTTCCCTATTAGACCTTCTGAGAATTATTGGACTTATAGGTACATTTACATTATTATCTTCTTCCTCTCCTGTCTCCACTATCAGTGGTTCTTGTTTGATCTCTCTAGCAGGTTCCTCCTCTTCTTTATCACTTTCATTTGAGGAGTTAGTTAAATCTTGTTGAGGAATATATACAATATCTTCTACCCTTTCCCAGCCTGACTGTTCTTGAAAAACAGCGCTAGAACTACAATAAATGTTTTTAGTACCTTTCTCCCAGAACCGATAAGACTTATGGTTTAACTCATAGCCAACAAAAAATAATTGTTTAGCTCTATGTTCTCCTTTATTTCTTATTGAACTTGGAATATGTACCCAAGCAGGTGTCCCAAATGTGTGAATATAACTAAGATTTGGTTTTCTCTTATACCATAAGGTATAAGGAATTTTACCTGTAGCTGAACTAACCACATTGTTTAAAATATGATTAGCACATTTTGCTGCTTCTCCCCATAAGCTATCAGGTAAACCAGAATCTTCAATCATAGATCTAATCATAGCTTGCAATGTTTGGCCCCTCCGTTCAACAAATGCATTATGCTGAGGTCTATAAGGAGCTGTACGTCTATGCTCTATTCCCTCTGAAACTAACAGCTCATTAAACTGTTTATTAACAAACTCAGTTCCATTGTCTGTTATTATGGTTTTTACATTTAACTGAGTTTTCCTTTGTACAAACTTGAGCCAATTAGATATTGTTTGTATAGTTTCAGTTTTTGACGTAAGGAGATAACAGAACCCATATCTGCTATAATGGTCTAGAATATTTAATATGTAGCAAGCACCCCCTAAACTGGGTTTCATAGGACCTATCAAATCCATAAATACCAGTTCTAATGGAGTTGTGGTTTTAAATCCATCTAACCTATTAGCTGGTGCTGCCCTGCTCATTTCTCTACCACATACGTTACACTGTAGATATTTCTTACAAGCCTTTAACTTAAACCCATTAGACAAAGCTACAGTTCTTTTTAGTGTATTAAAATTCACATGACCCAATCTTCTATGTAATAAATGAATACATTCATCATGTGGTTTTTGATTTGTACAAGTAGTAGCCATTATTATAGGATCATTACTAATTACAAACAAACCGTCTTTCATATTAGCTATTAAGTTCACTTCATTCTTTTGAATAAGACATTCCTCCCCTTGGAAAGTAACTTTAAAACCTGCTTCCAATAATGCCTTAACTGATAATAGATTATAATCACATCTGGGAACATATAGCATTTCCAAATTTTGTTTTAAAAATGAACAGTAAACCTTACCCTCTCCAGAGACCTTGACTCTCCAGCCATTAGCCATAGAAATATATTTTTTACTAGACCTTATATTCTCAAAATCCCTTTTTATTTTTGAAATACAGTGTGTAGCTCCACTATCTACCACCCACCAATTGTGGTTATTAGTAGTTCTATTAGCTACAGCTACATTAATCAGCTTTTTATTCTTTCTATGGCTTTCCTTTCTCTGACAATTACTATTCTGACAAAACTTAGCAATATGTCCCTTTAACCCACAATTAAAGCATTTCCTTAAAATATAAGCAGATTCAGTCTTCTTTATTTCTTGTTGCAATGGCTCTCTCAACTGTTTTCTCTCCATACGACATCTTGATTCTTCCAACAACCTTCCAGTTATTGAAGAAACAGTTAGGTCTTCTTTGGACAAAACCTCCAAGGACGATACAAAGGCATCGTAGCTCTCATCCAATGATGATAAAATGATGTAAACCTGGTGAAGCTCTGAGAAAATAAGTTCTTTTTCTTGCAGTTCCAACAAAGTTGCTTTTATAAAGTTAAGGTGAGCTAACATATCGCCATTCTTTTCCAGTCTAGCTCTAAATAGCTTTCTGGTAAGATTTATATGAGCACCAACACTGTCCCGAACAAAAATCTTTTTCAACTTAGCCCAACATTTAGCAGCAGATTCTTCTCCACGCACATGGACTAGCTGTTGGTCTCCTAATGTTAGCCCAATGATAGATAAAGCCTTATCATTGTCTTTATTGAAGTCTACAATCTTCTTGTTATCTTCTTCATTAGTTGGATCCCAGGCAGTTACATCAGGAGGATTATGGACTATTTTCCAAAGACCTTGATTTTGTAATAGCAAACTACATTGTGTAGACCAGGATACGTAGTTTGACCCATTAAGCCGGGTAATGCAGAATGGATTGAATAGTCCTTGTGCCATTGTCTGAATTTGAAAACTCAGTTAGGAAATATAAATACAATACTGTGCCTGTCCTCAGCACCACACTGGATCTGGGCCCATAACCATTGTTAGAATATGTTGTTGAAAAAATGGTTTGTTTAACAGAGTATTATTAATACACAGTGGAAGTTGTACTGGGACTTTTAGGCAAACAGTAATGCACTAACACGAGTTATATAACTTATTTTTACTCAGACAACAAAAAGAAACACAGTAAGAAATAGTCCAAGTATCAATCCAGTATCATGCACATAAAAGTCAGTCCATAAAAACATAGTATCAAAATACAAAAGCTGCTTACCAATATCAAAAACAATATACACTGTAGCAAGCAGTTGATTCTTGAGAGAATAAATATCAAGTTAGCAAACAAGAGAACAAGAGGTATCCAAACACTAACATCAAACACATATACAAGAGCAACTACGTGTAACATCTAACTCTCTTTTATGTGGAATAATTACAGCCACACCCTTAGGCCGTTTAACTCCTTAAAGGTGCTTTTACTCCATTATATAATATTGTCACCCAAATCAAGTTTAATCTCTAACAGGGGTGGGGTATCATCAGTACGCTGATGATACCCAACTTTTTCTCTCCACCCCGAACCAACTCAGTGATGCCCTCGACGTGATGTCCCGTTGCCTGGAGGCGGTTCGGGTTTGGATGGGGAGAAACAGGCTCCAACTCAATCCTGCCAAGACTGAGTGGCTGTGCGTGTCGGCATCTCGAGTGAATCACTCTTCTCCATCTTTAATGATGGGGGGGTGAGGTTTTACCCCCCCCCCCCGTCAATATGGCTCGTAACATGGGCGTCCTCCTGGATTCACGGCTCAGTTTGGAAGATCATAAAGGAGCTGTGACCAGGGGGGCTTTTCCCCAGGTTCGCCTGGTGTGCCAGTTGCGGCCCTATCTGGACCGGGATGCCCTGCGTACAGTCACTCATGTGCTCGTGACCTCCCGGTTAGACTACTGCAATGCTCTCTACATGGGGCTGCCCTTGAGGACCACTCGGAGGCTTCAGCTGGTGCAGAATGCAGCCGCGTGAGTAGTAATGGGAGTGTCCCGATACTCTCATGTAACACCTCTTCTCCGCAAGCTGCATTGGCTTCCAGTTGCCCTCCGGGTGAGATTCAAGGTGCTGGTGATGACCTATAAAGCCCTAAATGGCATGGGTCCGGATTACCTTAGGGAGCACCTGCTACCAGCATCAGTCTCCCATCGTCCTGTGCGCGCCCACAGGGAGGGCCTCCTTAGGGTTCCGCCGGTTAGAGATTGCTGGCGGGTGATTCCCAGGGGGAGGGCGTTCTCTGTGAGTGCGCCTGCCCTTTGGATCGAACTGCCGATGGAGCTTCGGACTGCCCCTGACCTTCACTCTTTTCGCCGGGACTTAAAAACCTGGTTGTTCGAATTGTCTGGCCTGGACTGAGGGATTTTAAATTTAATTAAATTATATTAAATTAATTTTAAAATTTCAATTTTATTGTTATTAGGAATTGTGGGCCTGTACTAATTTAATTCCATTTTATTCTTTTTTGTACTGTTTTAATTGCCCTGTGAACCGCCCTGAGTCTTTCGGGAATAGGGCGGTATATAAATTCAACTAATTAATAAATAAATAAATAAATAAATAAATAAATAAATAAATAAATAAATATCAGTGCATTCTTATTTTATAGAAATATATTCTGTTTATCATTTTAATAGTTCATCAATTATTGAAAAAAATATCTCTTTTTGTATCATTCCAAATTCTATGATATAATTCAGAGTTATCTTCTAATAGCTAGTTTTCCTTTCACTTAGAAATCTAAAATCTAAATATAAAATCAGTTTATATCTTTTGAAGATTTCCCTTGGTCCATTTAAAGAAAATTTTAAGCTCTTGTCATTAGAAATCCCAGCAAGTAGAAAAAAAAACCCATTTTTTAAAATCTAACTCTAGCCTTTTTTTTGTGCCAAACAGGCTTCCATATCAGTGCCTTTAAATTCTCAAGTGTGTCTCCCTTTCTTCCTACACATATTGTTTGAGTCCAGGGAGACCATCTAATTATCAGTTTTTCAAAAGAAATATTCCCTTTATAATCATTAAATTGTTGCTTTAATAAGTCAATTCTCGATGTTTGGTGTAGTATAGTTTGCATTAGTTGAATCTGATCTTCCAGTTCCATCAGGTTCAGATAAGAGGTCATGTTCAGTGGTATAGTTATTATTTGGTTGGCTAGGTTATCAATGTACTGTATTTGAAGTCCTTTGGCATCCTCCATCTTAGTGTTGCTTTCTTCGGCTTCTGTTGTTTTTTTGCATTGTAGATTTTGTAGTTAGAATCAAGATTTGGGCATCCAGGTCCTCAGTAGATTGTATTTGCTGTTCTTTAGCATCCCCTATTTTGATGTTAATTTCCTCCTCTTCATTTGGTTCTTGAATTGTCAATTCATCAGTTGAAGTCACATTTTGGTTTGGTAGATTTAAGCTGTCAGATTTATTTTGCAGTCTGGCTTTCATTTGCTCAGCCACTGCCAAGATTGTTTCAAGTATAAGTTTATAGTCAAGTGGTGGATAATATCCTTCCATTTCTTTGGTGTTTGCAGATAGGTCTTTCGTGGAGGCTGTTTTTGATAAAAGCCAATAAATGTCCACCTCCACTATTCCTAAAAGTTGTTTTTCAGTGCCAGGTGTTGCCAATTCTTATCTTTAAAGATAATGTCAAGGTCAAATCTGAATTTGAGCCAAATCTCAGAACAAAGAGGAGGTTTACTTGCTGTATCAGGTTTTTTCTTTATTTATTTTTAATCCCGCTATTTCTCCATACTGTTCTATCTTTCCCCACAATTTAGGAATCATCTCCAGAGGTTCTTCCAAAATAAATACTAAATCATCAGCAAATGCTTGTAATTTATGTTTCATCCTTTATCCCCAACCCTTTAATTTCTGTATCTTGTCTAATATTTCTATTTAAAACTTCCAACGTGAAGATGAATAACAGAGGGGATAGTGGGCATCCTTGCCTTGTGCCTTTTCTTATCTCAAAGCTCTCAGTACAATCTCCATCCACAATCACTTTGGCTGGCTGTTTATTATATATTGTTTTTATCATATTTATAAAATTCTGTCCAAAGTCCATTATTTGTAGTTAGTGAATCATAAATTGCCAGGAGACATTATCAAATGCCTTTTGGGCATCAAAGAATATTAGTGGCAATTGTTTCCCTGGGTGTAGCTCATAATATTCTAATACGTCTATTATCACTCTTAGTTTGTTTTTAATTTTTCTCTTTGGTAAAAAGCCATTTTGATCTGGATGTATAAATTCAACTAAGTATTTTTTCAGTCTCTCAGCCATTGTTGAAGTGAAAATTTTATAATCCACATTGAGCAGTGAAATTGGTCTATAGTTCTTAATCTGAGTCAAATCGGAGTCTTCTTTTGGTATTAGAGTAATATTTGCTTCCATCCATGTAGATGGAAGTCTAGCTTCTAATAAAAGTCCATTGCAAACATCTTTCAGCGGTTCACTTAGTATCTCTTGGAGATTCTTATATAGCTCTGCCAGAAGCCCATCTGGACCTGGTGTTTTCCCATTTTTTTGTCTCTTTATGGCCTCTGATATTTCCATCATTGTAACCATTTCATCTAACATAGTTTTAAATGTCTCTGAGATCTTTGGAAGATTATTTTCTTCCAGATATTTTACGGTTCTCTCTCTTGAAGTTTCCTCCTTATCATACAATTCCTTATAGTATTCTTTGATTACCTTTTTTATTTCTTCATTTTTATGTTGTAAATGACCTTTCACATCTAGTAAGTTATGTATCGTTTTCTTCTCTTTCTGTTTTTTAAGTTTATAAGCTAACCATCTTCCCGGTTTATTGGCATTTTCGAAAAAGTTCTTGTTCTGTTCCAGCCTACTACCGGCCCTGCAGAAATGTTAGGGACAACCCCTTTTCAATAGTCAATAGGCTGAAAGTAAGCCAATCAAATTTATTTACACAAATGAAATGAAACAGATCCAAAACAGAGCAAAACAAGTACTAACCACGACTAAATCAGAAGCTGTTCAAACGGTTGCCTTCAGCAACCAGCACCTCCCACACATTCCCCTTTTAAACACAGTTTCAAGGCGTGGCTTCTCTTTGCCTCCTCCCGAGGTGCCTCATTGCCCTCCTTTGTTCACTCCTGCTTGTCTGCCTCCTGCTTCGAGCATCCTTGAACAAAGCCAGCTGTGAATCATCTTCGTCCAAGCTTTCAGGCTCACACAACTGGGTCTGAGGAGGAACCAGACGGAAGGGGCCTGGCTGAAAGCTCTGCGATGCCTCAGAACTTTCCTCTGCAGGCTCTCCAATCCCTTCCTCCTCCACCTCCTCAGAATTGTCCGATTCAGCTGCCGTACCCACAGGCTGACACTGAATCACAACAGTTCTGTTTCGCTTTCTTTATCTGTTCTGCCACTTTTTCTGAGTCCAACAGATTTAGTTTATGTTTTATTATGTCCATTTCTCTTTTCAAAGTCTTTTTTGTGGATTTTTTTGCAGTTCTGATTCTAACTTTCCAAATTTTCCTTTTAATAATACATATTGCTGTTTTCTCTGTTTATTTTTCCTTGCCATATGTTATAGCTATGCCTCTAAAATACGCTTTAGCTGTATCCCATACATTTTGTACTGTTGTATCTTCTTTTTTATTTTCTTTGAAGAAAAAATCCATTTCTTTTTTCGCTAACTCTATGAATTCTTTTTCTTTTAATATGGATTGATTTAAGGTCCATCTTGGTCTTTTGTGTATTCCTTTCCAGGTCACTCAGAGGATTATGATCTGCCCATGTGCCTATTTCTATCTCAATATCCTGTATGTTCATTCTGACGTCAGCAGTCATCCAAATCATATCAATCCTTGACCAAGATTTTTGGCTATTTGAATAAAAGGTGTATTGCAGTTTCTGTGGATTAATCTCCCTCCAAATGTCTTAGATTCCAATTTCCTCTGCCATATCAAAAAATGTCTTAGGTAACCTTCTTCCCGTTTTTCTTGTTTTATTACTTTTATTGTCAATTTTTCCATCTATTATTGTATTGAAGTCTCCTAGTAAGCAGATATTTTGGTACTCCATTTCTATTATTTTTCTATGTAGGTTTTTATAAAATTCTTCTTGATTGTTGTTTGGTGCGTAAATTGCCACTAGCAGTGTTTGCTTTTGGCACAGATATATTTCTACCATTAAGTTTCTTCCTTCTTTATCTGAATATACCAATTTAGAATCTGTTGTCTCTTTAATATATACAGCAACCCCTCTTTTTTTCTGATGCGCTGCTGTGTAGTAAAGTTTCCCAATTTTTGGATATTCCAATAATTTATGATGCTGTTCTTTTAAATGTCTTTCTTGTAGACAAATTATATCTATATTCAATTTCTGTAACTTTCTAAAAACCTTATTTCTTTTGGTTGGGGAATTTAGTCCATTTATATTTACTGAAAAGATTCCATTTTCTTTCTCCATTTCCATTTCCATTATTTATATTTAGGTCTAGTAAATCTAGTAGTTCTCTGTTGTTTGGCAGGTCCTTCACCTTCACCCTCTTGATCGTCTTTCTGTTCTCCTGTTTGTGCAGTTGCTCCTTGAGTCATCTCTTCCATTTGCAATTTATTAAAATGCCTTCCGGAATCAGCCATCTGAAGTTTATGCCTTTGGCAATCAGCTTTGTAGTCAGGAAATGATAAAGCAGAATTCTCTCTACATTCCTCTGGGGTAGAACCCGCCCAGGGCCTGAGATGGAAAGAGAAGCAAGCTGGGGAATGGGAAGGGTTAACCATGGGAAGAATCGGTGCAATGGAGATATATGACGGCCTGCTGCAGCCCATCGGTCGAGCAACTGAGGGAGAGTTTCTTGAGCCTGGAATTGAGAGGGGGAGAACTGGTGCGGAGACTGGAGCTGCTTCATGGGATGGGATCCAGCCAACCTGTAGCGGCTGTTTCGGGGATGTTGCCCCAACCCTGACAGAGGACAGCACCTGTCGCGACCATGGGAGCAGCCAGCCCCCAGAGGACTACCATCCTTGAGCCTGGCTTGGTGTCTGTGCAAGGAGCTGCCAGCCTCCCACCAGCAGCCACCCAGCAACAGGGAGCTGCTGGCCAGCCAGGCTTACCTGTGGTTGTGGGCTTGGGGTTTTCCCTCTGGGGCGGGGAGGCATCCGCCTTTCTGGGCTGCCCTGGGGCCCCCGCCAATCAAAGTGACATTTGATGGCAGCTCAGAGAAGTTTGCCTTTTTGCTGAACCAGGTGTGGGTACACCTGGATCACTATGGGCCAAAGTACGCTGATGATGCGAATTGCGTGGATGCCATCATGGCCAACCTGGAGGGAGAAGCAGCCGAGTGGGTGACGGGACTTCATGACGACGGAGCCCCCGAGCTAGGAGACCCTAACGCTTTCCTGGGAGAACTCAGGGCCTGCTTTGGAAACAACACACAAGCCCGATGTGCAGAGTTTGAAATCCATTCCATTAGGCAAGGAAACAGGCCAGCGACAGAATACATTCGAGAATTTCGGAGATTGGTGGGGAGGCTGAGGCAGTGGCCAGAGTGCCTCTTGATCCACTACTTCCGAGATGGCCTGAACAAGGAACTGTACCACACATGCCTGCCTCGAGGACTACCAGATCGTATCCAAGATTGGTACCAACTGGCCACAAACGTGGAGCTGGACCTGATGGAGTACAAGAGACATGGAGCTATCGAAGTCTGCCCGAAGAGGAGCCAGAGATCACCCCTGCTGGGCAAGAAAACCCCTGCCACGCCTAACCCCAGCACCACCGAGCCTCTGAGACGCCTGCCTGACCCGTTTTCAATGCGGCCAGGAGGACCATCAAGCAGCTGTCTGCCCACCACCCAACCCAAAGGGGGCTCTGAAACCCCCAGCTCCCCAAGGCACGAAGAAGCCACACAAGAAGGGGAAGGAGAAAGCTCAAGTGGAGTGCCAGATGATAGAGGTCTCAGCCCCAAGCAGTAAAGGGGAGAGTACTCCACCTGGGGATGAATCATAGCTGAACCTCTACAAGAGCAAGGGGGAACATTATCTGATGGTAAGTGGAATCATCAGCCCCTTATCAGCCCAAGTGGAGATTGTAGTGCCCAGTTCAGGAGCGAGGGGGATGGTGAAGCCCCTGATAGACTGTGGCTGCACCAGATGCTTGGTCAGCCTGCAGACGGTACGCAGCCTGGGGTTGCGGGTGTGGAAGCTCCACCAACCCATGAAGTTCGAGGAGGTCGATGGCTCTATGATAGGGCGGTTGCCTGCCTCCTACCTAACTGAGCCGGTGCTCCTAAGGTGACCACGAAGAGACCTGTTCTGTTCCAGCCTAATACCGGCCCTGCAGAAATGTCAGGGACAACCCCTTTTCAAAAGGCAAAAGGCTGGAAGTAAGCCCGCCAAATTTATTTACACAAAACAGATCCAAAACAGAGCAAACTGAGCAAAACAAAATACGAACCACTAAGACAGAAGCTGTTCAAACGGTTGCCTTCAGCAACCAGCACCTCCCACACATTCCCCTTTTAAACAGTTTCAAAGCGTGGCTTCTCTTTGCCTCCTTCCGAGGTGCCCCATTGCCTTCCTCTATTTACTCCTACTTGACTGCTGTTAAGGTATAAATCACCTTAGCAGAGGGCGAAGGACCGTGCTTCAGAGGATGCATGATGTGCATGAAGGAAGGAAATAAAACACGACGCATAATCTTACTAAATACCTTTTAATTACAAAAATATAAAAACTAAATAGCTGACTACATCCTAACGTAACAGACAGTAACAGCAAAGTGAAAAAGAATAAAGAAATAACTGTGAGAACTTTTTCTAGACATGCGCACTAAACAGTCTGAAACCATAACATAACTAGTCATATGAGGGTCACTATGGTTACCAGATAAGTTATCACAACAGGTGCAGAGAGCAGGGGAAATGTACAGTTAGAAATTAACTTTTCTGACGAACAAAAAAAAGTGCAGTGACATTCCCCTTCTTTCGTCAGCAAAGTGAAGACTCAAGTAAGGCACACTTCTCACGCAGATACTCATGCTGGGCTGAAGGTAGTGGTTTGTTCAACATATCAGCAATTTGATCACGTGTAGGCACATACTGTAATGTCACAAAACCTTGTTTAACCAGTTGTCTATGTTTTGATATCGGATGTCAATGTGTCTGGACCTTGAACCTGTAAAACGTGTTTCAGAAATATAAACCACAGATTCCTTATCTTCCATCACAGTGCTCGGTCGAATCGGATGTGTCCAGATATCTGTGACTAAAGCATCAAACCAGGTTAAAGAATTGCATGCATCAGACACACAAGCATACTCAGCTTCTGTAGAGGAACAAGAAACAAAATTCTGTTTACGCACATGCCAGTAAACAGGACAACCATTTAGGAACATCATGTAACCTGAAGTACTTTTTCGTGACTTCTTATCACTCGCCCAATCTGAATCTGCATAACAACATAACTCTGCATAATCAGTATGTGTTGGTTCCAACAACAACTTCATGTCTTTGGTGTGTTTTAGATACCTCAATAACTTTTTAACACATGTCCAATGAAACTGTTTTGCCTTGCCTACGTGTCGTGATAGGAGATTAACACTAAGTGCAATGTCAGGTCTAGTCCAACTACTAATATACAGCAGCGACCCAATGACTGAGCGATATAGTGTTTGATCTTCGAACTCAGGACTTGGTTCATGTGCCAAAATGTGAAAATCGGTTTCCATGGGTATACTCACAGGCTTAGCGTCCTCCATGTTGCAGTGATGTAACAGTTGTTAAATCTTATCTTCTTGTGTGAGACTAAACCCCTTCTGAGTTTTGGTAATTTGAACACCTAAATAAGTGTTAATACATCCTAAAGACTTCAATGTGAGAAACCTTTGTAAAGCTTTAGCAAAAACCTCACTCATCTGCTTATTTGGACCAATATAAACAATATCATCGACATAAACAAGAATTATCTCATACCTATTACCGGATCTTTTAGTAAACACGCATTCATCTGTTTCGGACTTAATAAAGCCTATTGAATTTAGTTTGTCAGAAAGACATAAGTACCACATTAAACCAGACTGTTTCACACCATAAAGACTTTTGTGTAAAAACCAGGTATCCCCTTTTTGCTGTCGGAAACCTGGAGGACCTTTCACGTAGATGTCTTCATCAAGATTAGCGTGTAGATAAGCCGTTTCAACGTCGAACTGGAAAACCTCTAGGCCAAGGATAGTTGCAGTGGCTAAAGCAATTTTCACACTCTACGTCCGCACTGTGGGTGAATAAGTATTTGTATAGTCCTCAGGATAACATTGAGCGAAACCCTGGGCTACGAGTCTGGCCTTGTACAATGATTCATCATTCGGCTTCTTTTTGATCCTGTAGACCCATCGAGTACCAATAACTTTCTTGTTTGCTGGAGGGCTTGCAGGCGTAAACACTTGGAGTTTCTTTAGACTGTCCATTTCAGCCTGCATTGCCTCAAACCATTTATCTTGCTCTGATTCAGGAAGATGTTTGATCTGTGTGAACTTCTCAGGTGGAAGTTTAACATTACAAATCAAAGGTACAGGTGTTTTTGTTACTTGCCACGAATACCGTTTTGGAGGGATTCCCTTTGTGGACCTCTTGGAACGTCTCGGGCCAACCGTCCATTCTTCTTCTGTGTTGTCCTCGTCTTCATCATCGTCGCCAGCGGCAACATCGGCGGCTTGCGAAGACGGAACAGTAGGTTGAGAAAAACTCGTGGAAGGAACATTATCCTGTGAATCTTGATCATCAGGTTGCGTGGCATCAGCAACATCATCTCTAGGAAAATAAACTCCAGGATCATTAGAATGAATCCTGGACCAGTCAGCATCTTCCTCAAAAGTAGCAGATTGTGAAACCTCAATAACATGATGAGAGTCCATGTATTTGCTCCATTTTGAATTATCATCAATGGCCATAAATCTCATCCTTTTTGCTGCAGGACCCCCTTTCTTTCTTTGGGCTAAGGGAATATTCACCATAGCGTATGAACCAAAAATATGGAGATGTGAGAGATCAGGCTTGTGTCCATATAACATGAAATAAGGGGTCTGATTTATCACACTACTCCAAGTACGGTTGATGATATGGTTAGCATATTTGATAGCTTCACCCCGATATGGAAGACCAAGGTTGGCATCTTCAAGAAGGCAACGCATCATGGTTTGCAAAACCCCATTTCTGCGTTCTGCCACTCCATTTTCAGCTGGAGTATAAGGAGCAGATGTCTGCTGTACTATCCCATTCTCACGCATCCAGTCCTGGAAACGCTGAGACATGAATTCAGCACCACGATCACTCTGGATTCTGGCAATGTTGACATCGAATTGGGTATAGACAAGACTAGCAAAGTCTTTAAAGATCTGAAAGGTCTCAGATTTTTCTTTCATAGGATATACATATCCATATCTAGAATAATGATCAACGATTGTCAAGAAATATCTTTTACCACCAAGTGTTGGTGCAAAAGGACCCACTATGTCAGTGTGTACCAAATCAAAAAAGCATGTTGACAGGCGTGTAGCGCGTTTTGGAATTGCTGCTGCCTTGGATTTGGCTTTCTTGCAGACAGCACAGTCCAAGAACACCTTACACCCCTTTAGATCCAAACCTCTTGCGAACTCTGGCATCCTCTTCAGAACACGGAAACTGGCATGACCCAATCTTCTATGCCACTTATGGATACACCTGGAATGCAAAGGTTTACCTGTTAGTGAATTCTCAACATTAGCATTTTTATTAGGAACCCCAGGCTTGTCATGAGCAACCTGTGTCTTTTTTGTATTTTTATTATCTTTAGGAACCTTTGGAGTAGCAACAGGATCTCTCTCTGGGACGTCTCTCTCTGGGCCTGTGCTTTTTGGAACGTGTATACTTGCCTGCTCTTGCTGCTTAGACTTTGGTTTTAAGTAATAAACACCACCAATCAACATGGTTTCAGCAACAATATCTCCATCTTTAACTATATAACTTGCTTTTTCAAGATGATGGACCTGAAAATGAGAAAACCTAGACAAATGACTCTGACTAAGCAAATTACTACTGGCAGACGGAACGTAGTAAACATCTGGAATGAGAGCACCGAGCTCTTCAATATAAACAGTTCCTTTTTCCCATGATCTGAAAATGATGATTGGAAAAAGAGTAAAGTTCACGAAGTTCAGGTTCAGGCTCGTGCAACTCTGTGTAAAGCTCTTTTCTGTAGGTAACATGTAATGCTGCTCCACTGTCCAAACTCCAAAGAAGTCGTCTGTCGTACTCTGGTTGAGGCTGTGGATCGTTGGTCACAACCAATGTGACAAGTGGAGCTTGTGAATCACGCCTGGAACCACGACCACGACCTTGTTGTCCGCCTCTACCTCTGCCTCCTCTGGAATCTGTTCCTTTGGGCTGGTATGTGATGGGCGCTGGAACTCATTGGGGACAATCCCGGGTGGCGTGTCCCACACGATTGCAGATGTAGCATCTTGGCATCCTTGGAATGTAGGTCCTTCCACGGAAGGAACGCCTCGCTGGAGCTCTTGATGCAGGTGGTTCCCTTAAATGTGGCGCAGCTTGCATAAGTGCCTCTTCTTCGGTTAAAATTCTGCATACATGATCCACTGTGCATTGAGCAATAGGCACTTGATTGATCTTGGAAATAGCATCTTTCCACTCATGATTCAAAGAATTGATGATAATACTGATCATTTGAAAGTCATCAATAGGATAGCCTTTTTCACCCAGTTCTTTTCTAATACCTTTCATTTTACTCAAATGTGCTATAATATGTTCACCAGGTTTTAATCTGGAACCATGGAACTCAGACAAAAGTAAACATGTAGACTCAATTGATGTAGGCCGATAACATGTCTCTAACTGAGTCCAAATTTGTTGGGCAGTTGCATCTTGTGAAAACGTGAGCTGCAATTCAGTGTCCATTGACATCAATAATGTTGTGCATGCTCTATTATCCAAGTCCCATATGTCAGGAGTCCATGGCTGGGCAGGAGGATTAAACACCATCATGTGAGTACCTTCTCTGCGTAGCAAAAGTCCAACCTCACTGACCCATGCCCTGTAATTCTGTCCTGACTTCTTTAATTTTGAATCACCAGCCAGTGGTACAATAGAAGGTGTTTGATGAGGAATATACAATTGAGGTACTGGCTGTGCAGGTTGTGCAATCCGACCATAACCTGCAGGGGGCACCAGTGGCGTCTGTGCCTGTGCCTGGACATGTGGCAGTTGCATTGAAGCTGCCGGTAGTATGGGTGCTGGCTGTGACTGTCTTTGAGCTGCTATTCTACCCTGGCCAGCAGGAGGTGCTGGCGCTGGCGCTGGTGCAGTAGTATAACCTGCAGATGACACTGGCCTTCGCATATAAGAGCCCGGTGGCAATTGCGTGTGGGCTAAATATGGCTGTGCTCTGCCAGGTAGAGGGACTTGCATAGAAGCAATATTAACAGGAGAAGCAATAGTAACAGGAATCCTAGCACCATCAGGGGCTGGAGCCTCAGATAACGGCAGAAATCTTGTATCTCTGAGCAAAGATTCCTGCATGGACAGTTGCGAGAGTGAGAGCTCCAATTCATGTCTTAATGCAACTTCACCAGTAGATGGTGCTATAACATTTGCTTCAGGCATCACTGTGGCTCTGTATGTCCTTTGGGACAGCCCATAATCATGTGACATAGGAGCCTCCGGTTCCCATTCGTCTGGCATGACACTCAATGATGGGCGTGACTTTGGCTTTGGGGAAGAAGGAGGCAATATGGCTTCTTCTTGTGGGTGTGGCAATATGGCCGGTTCATAACACCTCTCATATTGCTGAACCATTGACACATATTCCTTTGCCTGCTGCAAACGCTTTTCAAAAACCCCAATTTGTTCACAGTAGCCTTGCATAGCCCTATCTCGCATAGTTTGCTTGGGGCTTGAAGAAGCAGAAGGAATTTTCTTCGGCTGAATTTTAGGTTTCGCTCCAAGCCTTTGAAACTCATCTTGAGCCCCTGGAGTGTGAACATTTTCAAAAGCAGCTGCCAGGGAGCCTCCGGTTCCCATTCGTCTGGCATGACACTCAATGATGGGCGTGACTTTGGCTTTGGGGAAGAAGGAGGCAATATGGCTTCTTCTTGTGGGTGTGGCAATATGGCCGGTTCTTGCTCATAACACCTCTCATATTGCTGAACCATTGACACATATTCCTTTGCCTGCTGCAAACGCTTTTCAAAAACCCCAATTTGTTCACAGTAGCCTTGCATAACCCTATCTCGCATAGTTTGCTTGGGGCTTGAAGAAGCAGAAGGAATTTTCTTCGGCTGAACTTTAGGTTTCGCTCCAAGCCTTTGAAACTCATCTTGAGCCCCTGGAGTGTGAACATTTTCAAAAGCAGCTGCCAGGGAGCTTGGAAAAGTAGAAAAAGGAGTGACTGACCTTGCATCGTCGACAGGAGCAGGTGTGTCTTCTCCAAGGCGTGTGGCTGAAGCGATCGGAGTTTGTAAAGTTGAAGGGAGATGCCCCACATACAAGCTCCTAGCCTCCCTTTTCAGCCGTGGCTTCCTTCCTGACATGTTTCAGCAGTTAATCACCGCTGCCTCGCTAGCACTAACTAACTGATAACAGCCGCAGAAACATGCATCTCTAAAAACATAAATCAAACCATCCTCGATACCAAATGTTAAGGTATAAATCACCTTAGTAGAGGGCGAAGGACCATGCTTCAGAGGATGCATGATGTGCATGAAGGAAGGAAATAAAACACGACACATAATCTTACTTAATACCTTAGTATGGCAAGGCGTCGCCGGAGGCAGCCATTCTTAGGCTTTCAGCCCCGTGGCTCCATAGAGCCGCCGAAAACAGCACCAATCAGCTGTTTTGGTGGCTCGGAAGCCCCCTCCTTGGGAGAAGAGGAGGGGGTGAGCGCCCAGGTAGGGGTAGAGCTCTCCGGGGCCGCCAGAGCTAATAGTTTTGGCGGCTGAAGGATTGAGCCCCCCCGAAGCCTGGGTATGCTCCGGACTGCGGGGTGCCTCTGCTCCGGGTTTTTTGGAGCAGAGCAGGGCGTCAGCAACCATCCCTGCCAGCAAGAGAGAACCTTTGAGAACCAGGATGCAGGCAGAGCGACACAGGAGATCTAGGTGAAAGGGAATTTATGATCTTTAACTCAATGGACTTTGCGGAGTTTGAAAGTGAAAGTGCGTAGCAGGCAATAGTGGGTGAAAATGGCTACCAAATCCTCTAAAGCTCTTAGAAGCACGAGGGCTTCTCCGGTGCAGCAGTTTTCATTACAAGCTTTATTGCCCCCTCCTTCTGCATCTGTACCTGTACTTGCATCAACTTTTACAGTTAAAGATTTACAGAATGTGTTGCAAGAGGCTATGGAAAAGCAATTGCAACAATTAGTTGAGCTTATGGATAAGAAATTAACAGAAACAAGGGCAGACATCTTATCTGCATTTCAAGGCATGGCTATATGTATTGAGCATTTGGACGAAAGAGTGGAAGATCTCAGCCAAAATAATATCAGATTAGATGTAAAAATGACAGAAACTGAAAATGTGGTGGAGAAAATTGATAGTGATTTGACCTTGGTACAGTATCATGAGATGGAGTTTGCTGTGAGAATTAGAGGCTTAAAAGAGGATCTTAAAGAAAATTTGAAGAAAATAGTTTCTGAGGCTCTGGAAGGGGTGCTGGGGCGACCAGCAGATGAAATTATGGAAGATATAGACAAAATTTTCCGTGTTAATTCGTGGATTGCAAGACGAAGGAAACTACCCAGAGATGTGGTGGCTTACTTTACAAAGAGAGCGATTAGAAATGAGGTTATTCAAGCCTCTTACAATACTAAATTTGCAATTGCTGAGCAAGAAGTCTTGATTTTAAAAGAGATCCCTCCAAGAATCTTAAGGAGAAGGAAGGAATTTGCTTTTTTGGTGCAAGAATTAAGACGACGTGATATTAAGTTCAGATGGGAGATACCAGTGGGTATGGTGGTGACGTATGAAGGTATGAGACATCGTCTTACTACAGTGTTGCAGGCACGTGATTTTTATAGTAATGTTTTAAAAGCAGCCCCCATACCACTTTTGGAATCTACAAAGAAGAATGGTGAGGGAGACTCTCAATGACGCAGAGAGAATTTACAAGGCGCTGAAGGAACAATGCAGATAGATGAGAAAGTTACAGGAGTGGATCAAATTTCAGTATCATCGGAGGAGGCCAGAAACCAGAGGATGACGTGCGCTGCTTCTAGACGAATGAGACGAGCCTGAAGATTTAGTTGTAGAACTGAAGGAGATAATAATGCAATAAGGGAAAGTTTCTGGATTTAAGGCTAACATACAAAAAACTTAAATGTTGTTTAAGAATATGATAGTATCATAAAAGGTTGTTTTAGAAGAGCTAACGAGATTTGAAATTGTTAAAAGGGTTAAATATTGGGGGATATATTTGTCACCCTTAAATGTAAAGTTATATAAAAATAATTATGTTTTGTAATACTTTATGTTGCTTTATTTTAAAAATAATTATGAAAAGTTAACTGGGTAGAATTGTAGTAGTGAAAATGAATGTCTTGCTGAAATTTTGAAGGTCATGATTTGTTATCTGGTTGGTATGTATATTTATTGTGTGATAAGAAGGTGGATAATGTGTCTAAGGTATATATTTTAAGACATGCTCTGTTGCGAGTTTGGAAATAGTATAGACACAAGTTAACTTTTAAGATGCCTATATGGACAATAATGAAATACGCAATAGAAAATATAAACATGATGTGACTACATAGAAGGAAATTTTAAGTTTGGAAAGGAATGTATGGCATTTGAAGTTGCATAATATCTTAAGAGAAGGAAAGATTGTATAAATTTGGTTTTAGTATGGAAAATTACAGGCCAGGTGGAAAGAAGATCAGAAAACTGGTTTTTTAATGACTGATTTAAATTTGGTAAAGTAAATTAGAGATCGTTTTGTCTGTAATTGTTTTTATTGGGCATTATTATTGACATTACTGTTGTGGATATTAAGCTGATGTTGAATTTAATTACGGCAGCAAGACTTTTAGTAGGACAATATTGGAAGAAGGAAGAACTGCCGACTATAAAAGAATGGACTGTAAAAGTCTCCAACCTGGCGGAAATGGCAAAGATCTCAGTGTACTTGAAAGGCCATTTGCAACAGAGATATATTGTGGAGTAAATATGGGACTAAAAAGTTTTATCCAGCATTTGAATAATTATTGATGTGATATTTATACTGCTTGTAGTTATTTTATAAGAGTTAAAGTGCGATAGATTTAATAGTTTATGGTTGTTTGCATAAGGTAGATTATGATTGTTTGTATTTTTATACCCTGTATCTAGCTCTGGGAAGTCGGGGAGGGGGGAGGGGGAAGGGAGGGAGGGGCGGGGGAGGGCTGGGGAGTGGGAAGGGGGTTGGGAGGGGTTGTGTTTTGTTAAAAATAAAATGTATTGTAAAACTTTTCAATAAAAAAATCTTACTAAATACCTTTTAATTACAAAAATATAAAAACTAAATATATATTATAAAGAGAGCTAGCTGACTACATCCTAACGTAACAGACAGTAACAGCAAAGTGAAAAAGAATAAAGAAATAACTGTGAGAACTTTTTCTAGACATGCGCACTAAACAGTCTGAAACCATAACATAACTAGTCATATGAGGGTCACTATGGTTACCAGATAAGTTATCACAACAGGTGCAGAGAGCAGGGGAAATGTACAGTTAGAAATGAACTTTTCTGACGAACAAAAAAAATGTGCAGTGACAACTGCCTCCTGCTTCGGGCGTCCTTCATCTAGGCCAGCTGTGGGTCATCTCCCTCCAAGCTGTCAGGCTCACACATCTGGGTCTGAGTAGTAACCAGATGGGAGGGGCCTGGCTGAGAGCTCTGCGATTCCTCAGAACTGTCCTCTGCAGGCTCTCCAAACCCCTCCTCCTCCTCCTACTCTGAATCGTCCGACCCAACTGCCGAACCCACAGGCTGACCCTGAATCACAACACTATCCCGCACCGCAGGACCCTTCCCCCGGGTCTGCCGATCCAGATGCGGTCGGGATGGAAATTGTTCATGAAAAGCAGACACCAAAGCAGGAGCATGAACGGTGGTTGCGTCCTCCCAGGTGAACTCCTCTGGTCCCTAGCCTTTCCATTCAATCAGGTACTGGAAACGACCTTTCAGCCAGCGGGAGTCCCTGATGCTGGCAACCTCGTACTCGGGGGTGCTGTCTCCATCACGATCTCCTGATGGGGGAGGTTCCGCTCGGCAGAGTAGACAGGCCGGTTGCTCGGGGACCAACAGAGACCGATGAAAGACTGGATGCACGCACAGGGAACGTGGCAGAGTTAAACGATAGCAGACCGGATTAATGACAGCCTCGATTGGGAACGGTCCTAAATATCGGTGATCTAACTTTCTCACAGGCCGTGTTGACAGTAGGTTCCTGGTGGACAACCAGACCCAATCTCCCACCGATAGTGGAGGTGTATCCCGCCTTGACCGATCAGCAAACCTTTTGTAATCGGCCTGGGCCTTCTCTAACTAACGTCGCACCAATCGATGGATCGCCTGTAACTCTGCCATGTAGTCGTTTGCTGCCGGCTCTGGTGTGTCCACAGGAGAAAGGGGGAAAAACCGGGGGTGATATCCCACATTGGCCAAGAACGGTGTCATCTGTGTGGAGGTGTGCTGCGAGTTGTTGAATGCAAACTCAGCTATGGCCAGATAGTCCACCCAATTGTTTTGCTGCAGATTGACGTAGCAGCGCAGATATTGTTCCAGAATACCGATGACCTTCTCGGTTCCCCCGTCAGTTTGAGGATGATGCGCGGATGAGAGGCAAATCTTGATATCCAACGCATGCATCAACTCCTGCCAGAAACGGGCTGTAAACTGGGCTCCTCTATCAGAGACGACTCTATCAGGGAGGCCATGCAGCCGAAACACCTGCTGAATGAACATACGACTAGTGGCGCGGGCTGACGGTAAGCCACGACAGGGGATGAAATGCGCCATCTTGGTCAGCATGTCCACCACCACATACACTGTCGTAAAACCAGAAGACGGGGGTAAATCTGTCAGAAAGTCCATGGACACAGCCCCCCAGGGTCTTTTGGGTGTCAGCAAGGGCTGGAGTAATTCAGGCGGGGCCCCTGTTGCTGACTTGGCCTACCTATACCGCCCCAATGGCAATGTCGGAGGCATCCGCCTCCACGACAAACGGCCATTGCTGGTCAGGATGCTTCAAGATGGGCTCCTTCATGAAGGCTTCCTTCAAAGTCTGGAAAGCCCGTTGTTCTGGAGCGTTCCACTGAAACCGAGTCTTCTTCTGCGGGAGCCGGGTGAGGGGGGCTGTCAAGGCAGCAAACCCAGGGATGAAATGCTGAAACACGGCAGGGGCGTTGGTCAGGCCAAACGGCATCATTGTGTACTCAAAGTGTCCGTAACGAGTACCAAATGCCGTCTTCCACTCATCACCCGACCGAACCCTGACAAGGTTGTAAGCTCCACGCAGGTCCAGTTTCGTGAAGATCTTAGCCTCCCGGAGTCGGTCCAAGAGTTCGGGGATGAGGGGCAGCGGGTAACAATTGCGCACCGTGATGGCATTGAGTTTCCTATAATCGCAGCAAAGCCACAATTCGCCCGACTTCTTTTTAACGTAGAGCACTGGTGCAGACACTGGCGAGGACGAGGGCGAATGAAACCTCAAGCCAAATTCTTCTCCAGAAAGTCCTGCAATGCAGCCAACTCGGGATCCAACATGGAGTACAAACGCCCCACTGGGAGAGGTGCATCAGGGACTAAATCAATGGGGCAGTCATAGGGCCTGTGCGGGGGTAATTGATCCACCTCTGTCTCCCTGAACACATCAGCAAAGTCGGACAGTTCGGGAGGCAAGGAAACCCCTGGGGAACCCCCCACCTGACCGGCACAGATATGGCGGGTGTGGTCCACGCACTGCAAGCTTGGGAATGTGACCAAGTTCTGTGACCAATAGATCTGTGGGTCATGCGCCCAGAGCCACGCCAGTCCCAAGACCACGGGGAAATGCAGATCTGAGGTGATATAGAACTGGATGGCCTCCACATGGGAACTGATGGCCATACATAATGGTTGCGTGGCGGCCTTAATTGGCCCAGACAGGAGCACTCGACCATCGATAGTCTCCACTAACATGGGCGGTTCCACCGGGCACTGGGGAACAGCCCATTTGGCCACAAATGCTGAGTCCATAAAATTTGTGGTGGCCCCAGAGTCAATTAAGGCATGGACTGGAATCCCCTTTGGCTTGCCAGGAAGGATCAGACGTGCCTCCAATATCAGATGCCGTGGAGGTCCACAGGCAGCATCGGAAAGACGTCGCTGAGTGGTGTAGGATGCCCGACCTATCACACCATCTAGATCGGGCTCGGGGCGTTTCCCGACAGAAAAAGTAGGGGACTTTCTCGGGGCAGACTCGGTCACTGATGCCCGTTGTCACTTCTTTGGGCAAAAAGCAACCAAATTCCCAGGGTCCCCACAGTAAAAACACACACACCCCGATCGTCGTCTGTTCATTTCAGTCACCGATAGACGAGACCCGGCGGCACCCAGCTCCATTGGCTCCTCCCTTTGAACTGGGGTCTCACATACAACAGGGGCTGCAGGGGTCTTTGGGTTGGCACGGCGACTCCTTCGCTGCTGCAACCGAGCGTTGATCCGCAGGCAGAGATGGATCAGCCCATTGAGGTCTGAGGGAATATCCACACGGGCCAGCTCATCCAACATCTCCTTCGACAATCCATCCTGGAAGGCATCCACAAGTGCAGCCTCATTCCAGGCGGAATCCTGGCTAAGCAGCCGAAAATCGCTGATATAGCCCTGTAGGGAGCGTTGACCCTGCCTCAGAGCTTTCAGGCATCGAGTAGCAGTCTGCGTCTTAATAGGGTCCTCATACATCAGACGCATATGATCACAAAACCCCACAAAGTTGTCCAACAATGGACTAGGTTGAGCCAGCAGAGGCGTTCCCCAACGAGCTGCATCACCCGAAAGAAGGCTTAACACAAACCCCACCTTATCCCGGTCAGTGGGGAAATCAGCTGCTCTCACGCTGATAAAGAGCTGGCATTCTCCCAGGAAAGCAGGAAACAGTTCTGGATTGCCAGTAAATTTATCCGGCATCGCAACTTGGCATTTTCTCCTGGGTGGGGGTGATGGTGGGGGTGCAGCATGGACCTGAGCTTGCAATTGAGCCACCTGAGCTGCCAACAAAGTGAGTTGCTGGGCGAGCTGGGCATTCTCAGCACGTAGCTGCTCCATAATAATAGTAAGGGGTGGGAGGCTGAAGGCAAACTGTTCTGTACCAGCCTGCTACCGGCCCTGCAGAAAAGGCAGGGACAACCCCTTTTACAAGAAGGCAAGAGGCTGGAACTAAGCCTACCAAATTTATGGATACAAAAGCAAACAAGACACAAACCATGAAACAGGAGCTATTCAAGCGGTTGCCTTCAGCAAACCAGCCCTCCCATGCATTCCCCTTTTATACAGTTCAGGGCGTGGCTTCTCTCTGCCTCCTTCCGAGGTGCCCCATTGCCTTCCTCTGTTTACTCCTGATTGACTGCCTCCTGCGTCGGGCGTCCTTGAACAGGGCCAGCTGTGGGTCATCTTCATCCACGCTGTCAGGCTCACACAGCTAGGTCTGCGTCGTGACTAGGTGGGAGGGGCCTGGCTGAGGGCTCTCATCAGCAAGCTCTCCAACCCCCTCAGCAAGCTCTTCAACACCCCCCTCCTCCTCTGAGTCGTCCGACCCAACTGCCGAACCCACAGGCTGACCCTGAATCACAACACTCTGAATCGTCCGACCCAACTGCCGAACCCAGAGGCTGACACTGAATCATAGCAAGACCATTCAATTCATGGTAGCACCGAAGATGGCTGAGGCCAAGATATTGGGGCTAGCTTGGTTAGCAAAGTGGCACACTACCGTGCACTGGAATTCAACTGGCTTTGTTTTCAACTGTGCTGAAAGGATGTGCTCAATAAAGTTTTACATTAAGAAAATGGAAGGTGTTTGCTTGGTTGTGTTCGCCAGTCAGAACCTTGACATAGGCTTTCAAAAAAATAAAACAAACACTGTCCTCATCCCCAGCCTTGGGCTTACCTAGTTATTCAAAGCCTTTCATACTGTGTTTTTTTTGTAATATATTTTATTGATTTTTTAAAACATAAATCACTTAATAATTGGCGAACAGTGTGTTGTCTGGGTTACATTTGTAAAACAATCACTAACAATTGATTTCTATAATCCATAATCCACTTAATAGTTTTAGTTGATTTCCTCTTTTCCCAAAATATCCTCTTTTGCAAACATTGAGTTAATACAATTCTTATTGTTTTGATAGATAACTATTAAATATATAATTTTTTCCCAATAGTCCTAAAAATAATAATCACATCAATATTTCTCTTCTATCCAATCATTCTGGTTGCCTTATCATTTGATCAGGGGTGGCGAACCTATGGCATGTGGAGCCGTCCCTGATGGCATGCGAGCCATTGTTGGCCCGAGCTGCTTCCTTCCTCCACTTCTGTTGGCCACAGGAGCGTGGTTTGCTGCATTGCTTCGCCGCCAGGATTTTTCTTCATTCAATCTGAGTGCAGCTTGGCAAACCGGAGGAGTTGTGGCTCTCTGCAAAATCTGAGAGACGGGATAAGACGGGATGGGACGGGACCCAATGCACCCTTTCTGGCAGCGAGCCCGGCAGCCTCCGTCTGGTTTCTCTGTACTGCGCGCTAAAAGTGAGGAGAGGAGAGAGAGAGAGAGAGAGAGTGATTTATTGGGAGGAAGTTTTATTAATCACTCGCCAGATCCCCAGAGGAGTCCTGAGCCGGGAATCCTGATTACTTTCAAGAAAGAGCGGGATCTTGATTAGCATAGTGCCGCTCCCTTGTTTACATAGGGAGAATGACGCATTGCAGAGCCCATGTGGTCAATGCACTAGCAGTGGAGAGGGAGAGTCCCGAGCGAGCGAGCCGGGAGGGAGGGATGGGGCAGTAGCGGTGGGGATGGCAAAGGCGGCGACGGTGCAGGGTTCCGAGACACCGCAGCGGGCTCTTCATCCTCAGGTGGCAGTGGGGCCTGCTTGTCTGCTGCTGCCTCCTCCTCAGCCTCATCTTCCCTGGCAGCTGCTGCCTTATTTGCTGCAGTGGCAGCGGCGTCAACCCACACAAGCTTGGCACCACCCGGGTAAGCAGGGCCCTGGGAGGGGAGGGGGGACTTCGCGCGGGGCACACAAGGCAAGAAAAACAGTCACCCCTGGCCGCCATTAACAGCTGGGGTCCTAGTTGGAAGTCCAGCAATCGTGTCTCTCTGGCCATGCACAGATTGCTTTTCCTGCACACTGCAGGCAGCTTGCAAGCTATAACTTTGTAAATAGTTCAAGCCAATCATTTTTCTGTTAAAACTGGTTTAATAGTTCCATTTCTTTTCTTTTATTCCCTTAAAACTAGTTTGATTCTTCCATTTATCGTTTAAACTGGTTTGATTCCATTTATTTCCATTTATTCTCTTAAAACTGATTTAATTCTTCTGTTTATTTCTGATCCAGGAAACCTAACCTCCATGCCATTTCTCACTCTTCTTATTCCTTTCTGCTTTGCTTTTTATTCCCTCTTTTATATATTTTCTTTCATCTTCACTGAAAGAAAATCCCTCCAGGTCCCCACTATAAAGTTCAAATGAAAACAGCCTGTTTTTATTTATTAAAACAGGGGTGGGGGAGCTGCCTTGCCTCAGCTGGCTGCCAAGCCTCTTTGGGTGGTGGCAATGGTGTGTGTGTGTGTGGGGGGGGTGGCCTGGTGTCTGAAGCTGCCTCAGCTGGCTGCTGGGCTCAGCAGGCCCCAACAAGGCACCATTCACACTCACCGGCTGCCCAACCTCGGGGCAGCAGCGAGGGGTGGGCGTGCATGCGGCAGAGTGTGAAAAATGGTCTTAAGTCACTTTTTTAAAGTGCTGTTGTCACTTCAAACTGTCACTAAGTGAACTGTTGTGAGGACTACTGTACTTTAACACTTTTTTCCTTTTTTGGGGGGTCATCAAGTTTACATCAAGTTTTGGACACCTTGCTAGGCGACTGGAAAAGCCCTATTACAGTACCCAGATTGCAGCTGCTTTCTTGCAGGTATGTGGAATGCCGTGGGACCCAAAGTTAGGTGAAGAAGTTGGTTACAGCTTTTTAGGAAAGATAAAATAGACAACCAAGAATGCTTCATTGACCATTCTTTGTCCAGATTTTATATCAGTTGCATCTGCTAATACAGGCGTTCTGCTTTGGATTTCTCTGCTATTTTCAGTATCTGGTAAAATGAATGAGTACTTTTCCAACAACCTGGAAAATTCAAGACACTGCTTTGATTGTTTAATTCCCCCATCTAGGATGTTGATTCAAGGGAATATCCATTTCTTTAGTGTTAAATAATAGTGTTAGTTATTTAGAGATAGATTTCTATTGGTTGCTTCATTTTTTAAAAAAGAATTGTGGTTTTTTAGACTCCAAGTCTTGTATACTCACCCAAAAATGACAACAGCCAAAAAATCTAAACCAGATAGTGGAAGATCATTCCAAGAGGCCTGGACACAGTCATTTGGAGTGATTGAATGCAGTGGGAAAGCATTATGTGTTCTATGCAACGAAAGTGTTGTCTGTTGCACATCAAGTGTCAGACGGCACTTTGAAACCAACCATAAAAATGTAGGCCAACTTTGTGATAATGAAAGGAAAGAGTTTCTTGAAGGGAAATTGAGGAGCTATCATTCCCAGCATCTTAGTTTTTCCAACTATCTATCCAGAACCAATCATCTGACAGCTGCCAGTTTTAAAATTTCAAGACAATCAAGAGGGCGAAGGTGAAGGACCTGCCAGAGAACAGAGGACTACTAGATCTACTAGACCTAAATATAAATAAATGGAAACAGAAATGGAGAAAGAAAATGGAATCTTTTCAGTAAACATAAATGGACTAAATTCCCTAGTCAAAAGAAACAAGGTTTTTAGGAAGTTACAGAAATTGAATATAGATATAATTTGTCTACAAAAAAGACATAAAAGAAAAGCATCATAAATTATTGGAATATCCAAAAATTGGGAAACTTTACTACACATCAGCACATCAGAAAAAAAGAGGGGTCGCTGTATATATTAAAGAGACAATAGATTCTAAATTGGTATATTCAGATAAAGAAGGAAGAAACTTAATGGTAGAAATATATCTGTGCCAAAAGCAAACAATGCTAGTGGCAATTTACGCACCAAACAACAATCAAGAAGAATTTTATAAAAACCTACATAGAAAAATAATAGAAATGGAGTACCAAAATATCTGCTTACTAGGAGACTTCAACACAATAATAGATGGAAAAAATGACTATAAAAGTAATAAAACAGGAAAAACTGGAAGAAGGTTACCAAAGACATTTTTTGATATGGTGGAGCAAATTGGAATCCAAGATGTCTGGAGGGAGATTAATCCACAAAAACTGCAATATACTTTCCATTCAAATAGTCAAAAATCATGGTCAAGGATTGATATGATTTGGATGACTGCTGATGTGAGAATGAACATACAGGATATTGAGATAGAAATAGGCCCTTGGCCGATCTTAACCCTTTGAAAGTGACCTGGAAAGGAATACAAAAAAGGCCAAGATGGACTTTAAATCAATCCATATTAAAAGAAAAAGCATTCATAGAGTTAGCAAAAAAAGAAATGGATTTTTTCTTCAAAGAAAATAAAAAAGAGGATTCAACAGTACAAAATGTATGGGATACAGCTAAAGCGTACTTTAGAGGCATAGCTATAACATATGGCAAGGAAAAATAAACAGAGAAAACAGCAATATGTATTATTAAAAGAAGAATTTGGAAAGTTAGAATTAGAACTGCAAAAAAATCCACAAAAAGACTTTGAAAAGAGAAATGGACATAATAAAACATAAACTAAATCTGTTGGACTCAGAAAAAGTGGCAGAACAGATAAAGAAAGCGAAACAGATTTTTTTCGAAAATGCTAATAAGCCGGGAAGATGGCTAGCTTATAAACTTAAAAAACAGAAAGAAAAAAGAACGATACATAACTTACTAGATGGGAAAGGTCATCTACAATATAAAAATGAAGAAATAAAAAAGATAATCAAAGAATACTACAAGGAATTGTATGACGAGGAAACTTCAAGAGAGAAAACTGTAAAATATTTAGAAGAAAATAATCTTCCAAAGATTTCAAAGACATTTAAAATTATGTTAGATGAAAGGGTTACAATGATGGAAATATCAGAGGCCATAAAAAGACAAAAAAATGGAAAAACACCAGGTCCAGATGGGCTTCTGGCAGAGCTATATAAGAACCTCCAAGAGATACTAAGTGAACTGCTGAAAGACGTTTGCAATGGATTTTTATTAGAAGCTAGACTTTCAACTACATGGATGGAAGCAAACATTACTCTAATACCAAAAGAAGACTCCGATTTGACTCAGATTAAGAACTATAGACCAATTTCACTGCTCAATGTGGATTATAAAATTTTTACTTCAATAATGGCGGAGAGACTGAAAAAAATATTTAAAATTTCACTGTGCATAGCAAAACATGGTAAGCCCCTCTATGATGGGGATATTATCAAAATGGCCATGTTGTCTGGGGGTGATTCTCTTTTTCATGATTTCCCAAACAAGGAAAAAATTATGCAATGCATCTCTGAGATACCCCTGAGCAGAAACACAGTTAAAGATAGAGTCCACCGCATGGCAAGTGATGTTAGTCAGCAGCTCACCACTGACTTACAAAAGGCAGCCTGTTACTCCATGTGCTTGGACGAAAGCACAGATATCAATAACCATGCAAGGCTGGCAGTAATTTTGCGTTATGCTGTTGGTGACACCATGAGAGAAGAGGTGCTGAAACTGATGTCTTTGCCTGAAAGAACACAAGGTGTAGATATCTACAATGCTGTGAAAGAAGCTTTTTTATCACAAGACATAAGACCAGAAAAGGTGGTTTCAATTACAAGTGATGGAGCACCTTCTATGGTGGGGCAACATCTGGTTTCATACAGTTGTTTCTTCAAGAAACCAAACACAAAGTAATTCAGTTCCACTGCATCATTCACCAGGAAGCTCTCTGTGCCAAGGAAAGCAACAAACAATTTGACAATGTCCTTAAAGACGTCACAAAAATAGTGAATTACATCATGGCTTGTGCTCTGAATTGTCGGCAATTTCAAGTACTACTTGAGGAGGTTCAGGCACAGTATGATTGTTTAGTTATGTACATTGTACAACAATGTCTGGTGGCTGAGCAGAGGACGAGTCCTGGAGAGATTTGTGGCCTGCTTGGATGAAATTCGGCTTTTTATGCATAAAAAAGGGCAAGAATATCCACAGCTCACTGATATGGCCTGGCTTACCAACCTCATGTTTTTCACAGACTTTACACACCACTTCAGCCTGCTGAATAAACAATTAAAAGGTGCAGGGAAAACAGCAGACAGAATGTTTTGTGATATCAAAACATTTGAGAGAAAACTGCAGGTTTTTGAAAGAGACCTTGAAAGTGGGCAGCTGAAATATTTTCCTATTCTAAAAGTTCATTTAGAAAATTGTAGAACATTTGCAGACAATCCGACAAGCCATCAGGAAATCTACAAGGAGTTTTCTAGCATTATTGCAGCTGCAAAGGTAAATTTTAGTAACAGATTTTCACAGTTCTGTAAGACAACCCTGTGTTTTCTTACTTTTCCAGATAAAGCCAAATTTGAAGAACTTGATCTTTCCTGCTTAGAGTGGTTAGATTTAGGATATCTGGAAATGGAGCTACTGGAATTCCAAGAAAATGCTATCCGGAAAAATAAATTCTGTGACCTGCGTGAAACACTAGAGAAGTTGGAAGGGATGACAAAGGACAGCACATTTAGTTCTGAGAACGAAATCCTCAAAGTGTGGAATTCTCTGCCAGATAATTTTAAATGCATGAAAGCACTTGGGATTGCTTTCTTTACTTTGTTTGGATCATCTTATGCTTGTGAGCAGCTGTTTTTAGCTATGAATTATATCAAATCAGACACCAGAAGCAGACTAACAGATGATCTGAGTGCTGCATATGTTGCTCTCAAAATTACAAACTATGAGCCAAGGGTAGATAAATTATCAGCAGGCATACAACAGAAAAAATCACATTAATTCTTTAAAAGCATGCCAAATGCAAACTTTTACTTTTCAATAAAACTTGTTTTTATCATTGAAAGCTCTGTTATTGTGTTTTTGGGAGGTGGAGTGAGTGGGGAATTTTTACTTTTTGCCTCATTTTGCTGTTTTGAAAAGAACGCACCCCAATGGCCCCCTCCCTGCATAGCCAGAAGCCTTGTGCCATTGCCATTCAGCTGCTTCGCTCCCCCAGCCTTCCTGCCTGAGCTGCTCGATGTCCTCTCTGGGCTGGTGATTGAGTTCCCGAAACTTATAGTTTTGGGGGACTTTAATCTACCATGGCTTCCATGACGGCCATGGACCTGACGCAAGTAATTTTGGGACCGACTCATGAGGGAGGCCACACCCTTGACTTAGTTTTCTTATCTGGACGGTGGTTAGATGATCTTGGTGGGGGCTCTCCAATTATTATGCCCCTGTCATGGACCGATCATCATCTCCTGCGGCTGGTCTTCCGTTTTGCCACCCCCTGCCGTGGGTGTATGGAACCAATTAAATGGTACCGCCCCAGACGCTTAATGGATCCCCAGAGGTTCCAGGCGGTGCTGGGGTCCCCACCTGCCTCCCTTGCTCACAGCTCGGCAGATGCCTTAGTGGAAGCCTGGGAAAGGACGGCCACTGAGGCTCTTGACCGAGTTGTACCCCTGTGGCCCCTGACCCGGTGCAGATCCCGTCAAGCTCCATGGTTCTCTGCGGAGCTCCGGGAGATGAAGCGTCGGAGACGGGGCCTCGAGAGCGGTTGGAGATCCAGCCGATCCGAATCCGACCGATTGCGACTAAGAGCCCACATTAGGTCTTATCTCGCTGCGATAAGGGAGGCGAGGTCTAACCACTTCGCCACCCTTATCGCGTCCGCAGATAATCGCCCGGCCACCCTGTTTAGGGTGACTCGCTCCCTCCTAAATCAGGAGGTGAAGGAGGATCCCTTGCAGGGTCGTGCCGAGGAGTTTAACCAGCATCTGTCGGACAAAATCGCTCGGATTCGGACCGGTCTGGACTCTGACTGGGCAGAGTCTGGCGATCAGGACACGGGCGGTCTTGTCGATACCACCTGGGATGAGTTTGATTCTGTGACTCCGGAGGAAGTGGACAGGATCATGGGGAGGCTGAGCACCACCACATGTTTATTGGACCCGTGCCCTTCCTGGCTGGTTTATGCAGCCCGGGAGAGGACACGCAGCTGGTTCCAGGCAGTTATATCGGCTTCTTTGAATGAGGGTAGCTTCCCCGCCGTCTTGAAAGAGGCGGTGGTGAGGCCCCTCCTCAAGAAGCCTGCCTTGGACCCAGCTGTATTGAATAACTTCCGTCCTGTCTCCAACCTTCGCTTTCTTGCGAAGGTTGTTGAGAGTGTGGTGGCACATCAGCTCCCTCTGGTCCTGGATGAAGCGGATTATCTAGACCCATACCAATCGGGTTTCAGGCCCGGGCACAGCACGGAGACGGCATTGGTTGCGCTGGTGAATGATCTCTGGAGGGCTCGGGACAGGGGACATTCCTCTGTTCTAGTCCTATTAGACCTCTCAGCGGCTTTCAATACCATCGACCATGGTATCTTGCTGCGGCGTCTCAGGGGATTGGGAGTGGGAGGCACGGTCTTACAGTGGTTCTCCTCCTATCTCCAGGGACGTTCGCAGTCGGTGTTGGCAGGAGGGCAGAGGTCGACCGCGAGGTCTCTCGTTTGTGGAGTTCCTCAGGGGTCGGTCCTCTCGCCTCTCCTGTTCAACATCTACATGAAACCGCTGGGTGAGATCATTCGTGGTTTTGGAGTTGGGTATCATCAGTATGCTGATGATACCAGTTGGGTATCATCAGTATGCTGATGATACCCAGCTTTTCCTTTCGACCCCAAACCACCCCAGTGATGCCCTCAACGTGATGTCCCGTTGCCTGGAGGCGGTTCGGGTCTGGATGGGGAGGAACAGACTTCAACTCAACCCCGACAAGACTGAGTGGCTTTGCATACCTTCATCCCGGGTTTATTCGGACATTCCACCTCTTGCTATGGGGGGTGAACTATTACCCCCCGTAGATAGGGCTCGCAACTTGGGAGTCCTCCTAGATTCACGGCTCACCTTGGAAGACCATATAGGAGCTGTGACTAGGGGGGCTTTCGCCCAGGTTCGCCTGGTGCGCCAGTTGCGGCCCTATCTATGCCGGGATGATTTATGCACGGTCACTCACGCGCTCGTGACCTCTCGACTAGACTACTGCAACGCTCTCTACATGGGGCTGCCCTTGAGGACCACCCGGAAGCTCC
Source organism: Vipera ursinii (assembly GCF_947247035.1). Lineage (NCBI taxonomy): Eukaryota > Metazoa > Chordata > Lepidosauria > Squamata > Viperidae > Vipera > Vipera ursinii. Next base: position 38,268,524 of record NC_139522.1, read on the forward strand.
AACTGGTACAGAATGCAGCCGCGAGAGTTGTGTTGGGAGTCTCCCGATACTCCCACGTTACACCTTTGCTCCGTGAGCTGCATTGGTTACCAGTTGCCTTCCGGGTGAGATTCAAGGTACTAGTAATGGTGTTCAAAGCCCTCCATGGCAGGGTCCGGAGTACCTCAGGGAACATCTGCTGCCGGCATCAAGCTCCCTGCGCCCTGTGCGTTCCCACAGAGAGGGCCTTCTCAGGGTGCCACCGATCAGAGAATGTCGATTGGTGGCCCCCAGGGGGAGATCCTTCTCTGTGGGCGCTCCGGAGCTGTGGAATCAGTTACCGGTAGAGCTCCGGATGGTGCCCGATCTTTGCTCCTTTCGTCGCGATCTTAAGACGTTTTTGTTTGTACAAGCCGGCCTAGCCTGATGGGGATTGGTGGGGTTTTTTATTTTTTTGTATTCTTAATTTTATCTTTGGGGTTTTATAATTGTAAATCAATTGTTTTAAAATTGGGCAATCATTTAATTTCTTTTTAATATTTGTATTTTGTATTTTACTCTTGCCCTGTGAACCGCCCTGAGTCCTCAGGGAGAAGGGCGGTATAGAAATATTATTAAATTAAATTAAATTAAATTTCTCTTCCTTTGAAACAACACCCCCCCAAATCCTCCCGTTCCTTCCTTCTAAATTAAAAAGAGAGAAAGCCAAGTTTTTTCTTTTGTGGTCTTTACATATTTAACCTGCAGCTAGAAGGAAGTGGGGAAGAAAACCATCGCGAGACACTCTTCTGTTTTAACTTTTTTTCCTTGTCGCTTTTTGGAGTTTTGATCCTGTTTTTGTGAGAGGGCAGCATTTGGGAGGGGGTGTAGCTGCCCTTCTCCTCAAAGCCATCAGCTTAGCAAGGTGCCCGCCTGCCAGCGCTCTTCCCCTTCTCCGAGGCTTTTGCGGGGGGGACTATTTCTTTTTTATTCCCCTCCCATCTGCTGGGTGGTTGCAGCAGGTTTTGGTCTCTTCTGTCATGCTTTAAGGTTACCCACAAAGCACGTTGGGGGGGGAATCCCCACTCTGGTTGCTAAGCTTCCTTAAACCCTCTTCCACCTCCTCCTCCTCACCAGAGCCCCCATTTGTCTGCAACCCCAGCCCCTGCCTTGCCTTGCCCCAAGTCAATGGCACCCCAGCCCTGCCCCCTCCCTTGCCTCACCTCACCCTTCAGGATGAGCCTCCCACCCACTGCCCCACCCGCCAGAGAACCCCTGGATCTCCCCCAATCCTGCCTGCCTGGCCCCCACAGGTTCTCTCGCCTCTCCTGTTCAACATCTATATGAAGCCGCTGGGCGAGATCATTCGTGGCTTCGGGGTGGGGTATCATCAGTACGCTGATGATACCCAACTTTTTCTTTCCACCCCGAACCAACCCAGTGATGCCCTCGCCGTGATGTCCCGGTGCCTGGAGGCAGTCCAGGTCTGGATGGGGAGAAACAGGCTTCGTCTCAATCCCGCCAAGACTGAGTGGCTGTGCATATCGGCATCTCGGGCTAACCAGGTTATTCCACCTCTAACGATGGGGGGTGAGGTGTTACCCCCCCGTTGATAGGGCTCGCAACTTGGGCATCCTCCTGGATTCACGACTCAATTTTGAAGATCACATAGGAGCCGTGACCAGGGGGGCTTTTGCACAGGTTCGCCTGGTGCGCCAGTTGCATCCCTATCTGGACCGAGACGCCCTACGCACAGTTACTCATGCGCTTGTGACCTCCCGTTTGGACTACTGTAACGCTCTCTACATGGGGCTGCCCTTGAAGACCACTCGGAGGCTTCAACTGGTGCAGAATGCGGCCGCGCGAGTTGTAATGGGGGTCTCCCGATACTCCCATGTAACACCTCTACTCCGCGAGCTGCATTGGCTTCCGGTTGCCCTCCGGGTGAAATTCAAGGTGCTGGTTATCACCTATAAAGCCCTACATGGCCTGGGTCCGGGGTATTTGAGGGAACACCTGCTGCCGGCATCAAATGCCCTTCGCCCAGTGCGCTCCCACAAGGAGGGTCTGCTCAGGGTCCCACCGGTAAGAGATTGCCGGCGGGTGACACCCAGGGATAGGGCCTTCTCAGTGGGGGCGCCTGCCCTCTGGAACCAGCTGCCAGTGGAGCTGAGGACTGCCCCCGACCTCCGATCATTCCGCCGGGGCCTTAAGACCTGGCTCTTTGAGCTCTCGGGCCCAGGCTGAGGAGAAATTTATTTTAACTGGGGTTTTTAATTGTACAGGGTTGGTTTAATCTTTTTTAAATTGGTTTTTTAACTTTTCTATGGTTGATTTTTAACTCCCTGTAAACCGCCCTGAGTCCTCAGGGAAAGGGCGGTATATAAATGCAATAAAATAAAAAATAAAAATAAATCCTTCCCCAGGAGCGACATCGAGGTGGCCACACCCATCCAGGCCACGCCCACCCATGCTACCATGACTACCATAGCCACACCCACTTGGTGGCCACGCCCCCATCACTCGGAAATGCATAAGTGGGTTTCGGGTCGCAGGTTGGGTCCTCGGTCTCAAAAAGGTTCGCCACCACTGATATAGGTGAATAGAGCCACCAGGACTGGTATCCACCACTCCATATTGTTCTTTAGTAGTTCAGCAGAAATGAAGTCAGCTCCTGGAGCCTTCCTGGTCCTGAGTTAGCCAAACTGGAGGCCACTCAGGTAAATCCTTCATTGTATAGCTTATTCTCTCGCTGGAGGGGTCTTCATACATTCTCCGAAAGTGGAGTTTCCAGTTTGTAGGAGGTATATGGGAGTCTAATGGGGTATAGATTATTTCAGAGTGGCAAGCTATTAGATGCTGGAATAAAGAAGAGTTCTTTTGCTTTGCTGCCTTAAGAAGCTGTGTCCCAGGAAGACCTTGTATCTTGTCTCTTCTTGAGTGCAATCAATTGCTTAAATTGTTTTTTTTTTGAGTGTGAGTAGATGTTTAAAGAAGGGACGCGGTGGCTCATTGGGTTAGGACGCTGAGCTTGTCGATCAGAAGATCGGCACTTTGGCGGGTTGAATCCCGAGTGCCGTGTAACAGAGTGAGCGCCTGTTACTGTCCCAGCTTCTGCCAACCTAGCAGTTCAAAAGCACGTAAAAATGCAAGTAGAAAAATAGGGACCACTACGGTGGGAAGGTAACAGCGTTCCGTGCGCCTTTGGCGTCTAGTCATGCTGGCCACATGACCACAGAGACGTCCTTGGACAAACGCTGGCTCTTTGGCTTTGAAACGGAGATGAGCACTGGCCCCTAGAGTTGGAAACGACTAGCACGCATGTGCGGGGGAACCTTTACCTTTACCTTAGATGTTTAAGAGTTGCTTTATTGCCCTTTCCAGTCTTACTTTTGTACACCTTATATGCCAAGGTAAGAGCTTTCTTGGCTTCTACACAATCCTTATCAAACCATGGTTTGGAGGTGATGCAGGGCCTCTTAGCTGAGAAGTGCTAGTAGTGGTTGTAGCTTATGAACTATGTTTTTATATAGTTCTAATAAATCTTGAGTAGGGTTGGCTGATTTAAAGGCTGAGCAGATTTTTTGAAAGTTGTCCTCTGATAGGGCTCTCCTCACCTGGTCAAGTTGTTGGGTCCATTTGACCCGACATCTTGTTAGGCCTGCTGTAGAAATTGCAGGAATAAAACAGTCCCCAGAGGGCATCTGTGAGATAAAGGGCTTCATGTGTATACACAGTGGTAGATGATCACTTTCTAGGTAAGGTAGGACTTCAAAATTTTCTATATAACATAGTAAGTCCATAGAAGTTAGCATATAATCAGTGGTGCTGGTTTTGGTCCCTGCCATAAATGTAAACTCGCCAGGATAGTCGCCAACCCATGAGCTGTTAGATATGAAAAAGTTAAATTTATTTGCCATCTTTGCAAGACAGTGGCCGGCATAATTAGCTCTATTGTCTTTAGAGAGTCATGTGAGGGAGGTGGTGGTTTGTATGGGAACCTCCAATGGTGGGTGTTGATGGTATTTCATAAATAATGTATAATCATCTGGTCCCAATCTAGCATTGAAGTCTCTCCCTAGTAGGACCCTGTCATTTGGGTGTTCCATGAGGAGTTTACTAATACAGTGTTCCAACTCCATCCATAGAGCAGTGGTTTCAGCTTTTCTTAGTGATGGAGGGAGATAAACATTAATTATTAAAAGCAGGACCGAATCCAGCTTCAGAATAAGGGCCATAGCCATATGTTTTAAAGGGGTAATAAGTGTGGTCTCTGCTCTCAAGTTGGTAGAAACAAATATACCCAGCCCTCCTTTCAGTCTCCCTGGGCCACTGCCTGGCCTTGCTTCTAGCTTATATGAATGATATCCATTAAGCATATGGCCAGAAACAGTAAAATATCCAAATATCCAATTGTAGTAAATTGGACAAAAGACTTTGCAAATTCCCCAAATGATGGGATCCAGGGCTGACAGAACCCTAAAACTCTCAAAAGGGCTCTGCCTTGTCATTTAGTTCAGGGGGGTTTCATGACCAGTATTGTTTTCACCCGCCCTGGAGCTAGCTTGTAGGTCCCTGGGGAAATGACATAGCCTAGGTAAGTCACCTCTTTTTGAGCAGCTGCTGAGCGCCAAACCTCAAAACTCCCTTTACTACCTTTGTAAATCAGGCAGGGTCCAGGGAACTCTTCCACAGGCAAAGGGAGCCTGCTGCCAGGTGGGGAAGCTTACCTGGGCCTGGTCCATCGATCAGGTGAGCTGGGAGCCCCTTCGTGGTTGCCAATTGTTAGAAGTTCGGGGGCTTGGTTTTCCTGTCAGGAAAACGCACAAGAGAAAGGGAAACACCACTGCAAAAATTAAAAGGTCGAAGCCAGCTGCTCGGAAGGTTTATTTCAGAAGTGAAGTTGATGGATTCAGAAACCAGTCATAGCAGGGTATCCAAAATGTCTGTCTGCCTTCGCAGAGTTTATTGCTTTTTCTACAGTTTTAACAAGCAGCAAAGAGTATATAGCAACAGCATCGTTATTGGTCTATTCTCCTTGTCAATCTTTAAGAACATCCCAGCCAGGGTAGAGTCTCACATATCTTGATGGTTCCTGGTGGTGCCTGGTGGTGCTAATTAGGTGAGCTCATAGACATTTGAGGTAAACAGGTACTGAGGCATGGCAGTTTGCTGTGCACGGCCTCTACGTAACCTGTACTGTATATGACCTCTATCTCTACATCTCACTCTTTTCTATTTTGTTAGACAAGGTATTAGTTAGACAAGAGGGGTTAGTGAAAGGGTCATAATCAGGAGAGGAACTTCCTTGCAGTTGCTTATACAGGGCATATACCTGACCCTGAGGCAGTGTGGGAGGGGGTTTAGGGCGAAAAGCTGTGATACATATATTGCAAAAGGAAGGAAGACACTGAACAAAACAGCACCCACCAATCAAAATAGCACAAATAATGACTAAATAATGTAGGACATTTCCCAATAGGCCTGTGGGCAACCAAGCCCAAAGGCTTTCCCACCAAATTTCCCAGCAAATTTGCAATTTGCTGTTTGGAAAGCAAAACAGGAATCAACCGGCTGAGACAACACTGTGCTTCACTAATATTAGCAGGAATGTAATTAAAAGTTTCTTGACCACATGTAAAAAACCATCCTTGCGGGAGCCAAACATGGGCAAAATTAAAGGAAGTCTCCTCAAAAGCTGTACAGTTTAAAACAGATGAACTAATACGAAGACAGTGAGGTTTTTTACTTGAAGATGTACAATTAACTATTTTTGTGCATGTTAGATTCTCAGAGACTGCTACTACTGGGGTGTGCAAAGCAATTGCATCAGGGAGTGGATCATAGGCAGTCAACCCCCAACTAGATATAGTCCCATAGTTAAAGTTTTCATTTAATAGAAATCTGTTCAAGACAGTGAAGTTTTGAATTACTGCAGATGGGGTACAAACAGGGACCAAGCATGTAGAAAGCAAATTTTCCATGTCATATGATTCAGATAAGCAAAATACATCATTTTGTGTGATGTTAGCTAGCTGCACCCATAGGTTTTGCTTCATTCACTGCTCAAGTGAGTGTTTGGGTGAGATGATAGCTGCTGTCGCTAGAGGGCAGCAATTAATCAAACATAAACAAATGATGGCTAAGGAATTGGCAGTTAAAACCGCAAAAATGGCAGCGCATAAGTTCTCGGGGGATTGCTCCACTTGTTGCTGTTGCAGCATTGCCTGCACTTTGGTGGTCAGGTTTGTCACATCTCCCCATGTCACTGGACGGCTGGTCCGACGAGATCGTATTGGTCACCGCACCATCTGTAGAGTCACCTTCCCCATTTCTGAAACCAGATTCGGGGACTGGTGCCACGACATCCTTAGCTGAGCGGACACAACGTGCTGGAATCCACAAGGGTCCTGTAGGAGCAAGCACAGCAGGATATCCTCCTCCCCAAGTAATCAGAGGGACCGGCCCTAACCATGTTTTGTCTGGTAATGCCCGATAATATACTAGAGGGGGAGGCAAGCTTGTTTTCTGTTGAAAGTGTCTCTGATAAGCGGTCGAATTTTGAATGGAGACATTCAATTGATTTAAGGTAAATAAAACTTTTTTAACCTGTTGTGTCACCCACGACAAATTGGGTACCCAGGTGCCCTCCTTTTTTATTTGTTTGTGAAGACAGTCCTTAAAGGACTGATTAGCGCGTTCCACGATGGCTTGACCTGTGGAATTGTAGGGGAGCCCATGAGTAAGAACAATATTCCAGGTTGTACAAAATTTCAAAAAGGCTGATGAAGAATAGGCCGAGCCATTATCAGTTTTTAAAGAGGAGGGTTTGCCCAAGGCAGTAATGGCTGAAAAAAGATGACAAAATAACATGATTAGCTGTTTCCTCTCGTTGAGGTGTGGCCCAAAGTGCTCCTGAATAGGTATCAATAGATAAATGAATATACTTCCATGAAGCCAAAGAGGGAACATGAGTGACATCCATTTGCCATAGTTGATTAGAGGCAAAACCACGGGGATTAACTCCCGTGTCCCCTGAGGGGGATGCCCCAGAACATTGGGGACAGGATGAAACAATCTGCTTGGCTTGGTCGAGTGGAATATGGCAAGCTTGTGCCAGCCCCCTGGCATTTTGATGGAAAAAAGAGTGACTGAAGAACGGATCTGAAAACAAAGTGGGTATTAAATTTCACATCCATCCCCCTTCCTCAGACCAGAATTCTAAGCAGAGAAAAAAAAACAGTTAAAACAACCAGCCCCTCCCTTTCTTCTGTCTCTCTCTCACACTCTTAAAGGAACACAGCGGGGAGGGGGGGAGAAAGAGACTGGAGGGGGAAAAGAAAAGGTAAAAGGAATTTTAAAAAAATCTCACTACTAAAAAAAATAGCTTGCTCTCCTTCACATGCATTTTCCATAAATTCACTCACAGATCCCGCATAAAACTCTTCACATTCAAACACTTGCCATTGGTTTTCTTTTTCTTTTACAACAATAAAATCAGCAATTTACTGTTCCTTTCACAGCCTGGGACGGAGGAGGGGGTAGTAGGTGGGTTTGAGGGCTAACACACACACACATTTACACATCAGCAAATTAACTCATTCACGTCCATTCCAACTGCCTGCATAAACAATTTCACATACAAAAAATTCATTTCATAGTTTCTCCAATTATAATTTCAGGGAGCTGTTCACAAGCCAATGAGCTCCTTGTTCCAAATCTCTTTTTGTTTGTTTGTTTGTTTTTAAATAAGGCCTTTTTGTTTATTGTTATTAGAGGGGGTTTTGACCCTCTTCCAAGTTTTGGAATAACACAGAACAACACGACAGACATATATACACAAATACTAATAAAACAACATTCATTTAGACATATGGCTTGTCCTGAAAGAAGGGAGAAAAATCAGGAGGTGATTCCAACCAAACATGGTTTTATAGGGCCCTTTAACCATCTCCCATTTTCCCCACCATTCCAAGTCCGAACTTAATGTTCCAAATGTCCAAATATATATATAACAAAACAAAACACACATCAATTTGGAGTTTGAGGCCAAAACAGGCCTCCCCTTTTAATTAAAAGGAGGGGAACATTTATGGTTACTTACAATTTATCCCACCAACTTCAAAAGACAGTGAGGAAAGACTAAAAGGAATATTGAACCTGGGGTCTTTTGCAGGTGTGAAGGGGGAGATGTCCTCACCTCTGCCAAAAGGAATTAAATACCTGTAGTCCAAAGAGCCAGATTAAAAGAAAAAGACAGTAAAAAAAACTTGCTTTCATTTCCTTGAATCTTCTTTTCTTTTCTTCCGTAGCTTTAGCTGTTATCAGATAAACTAGCCAACCGGAGGTTTACAAAGTTTTTCAAAGTTGCCTTCTTGAAGATGATTTTTACTGCTATACAGCAACAACAATAAAAGCACCACCAGACATTGTCTGACAGGGTTAAACTTTGACAGCCACTTGAGCGTTCAGAACCTCGAATTGTTCAAAACAAAATTGCAGAGGAGTACATTTTGATTTATTTCTTTTAAATTACTCTGACGTTTCCCCATATTTTTTTCTTTCCTTTTTTTCTTTTCTTTTTCAAGATAGTTTCTCGGCTCCCTCCCTGTTGCTAATTGTTCCTCTAAAATTTGCCTCATGGGGGTATACAATGGCCATGAAGAAGCAGAAGAATTAACCTCTTCATGAGGAGTTGAAGGTCCAATTGAAGATGATTTCGGGGGAATAATTTTTATTTGATCGTAATCAGGCGGAGGTTTTGTGGTCAATTGTTGTCCTGCCAAAGCATCAGAGCCAAATGTTTTCACTGCTTGTCGGCATTGAAACCATAGATGTAATATCTGTACTGGAGCCCGGGGTTCAAGATGTAAAGTATGCCCTATCTTTGTCCAATCCCGTAAACAGAGCATCCCGCGCTCCGGATACCAGGGACAATGTTTCCCTATCTCCCCAACCACCTTCCTTATGTCCGCCTCAGGTGCTGTAACACCTGACTTTTGTAACAGGAATTGAAGTTCCTGTACATGTTGCTGCTGATGTTGAGATAGATTGCAACCCATACTTACCACTGAGGGGTCCCAGAGGACGAAGGTGCACCTTGGGGTCTATTCCAGACAAAGGTAAGTATGTTGGCTGAGGGTGTCCCTGTTCGGGCACCAGATGACGGATTCAGAAACCAGTCATAGCATGGTATCCAAAATGTCTGTCTGCCTTTGCAGAGTTTATTGCTTTTTCTACAGTTTTAACAAGCAGCAAAGAGTATATAGCAACAGCATCGTTATTGGTGTATTCTCCTTGTCAATCTTTAACAACATCCCAGCCAGGGTAGAGTCTCACATATCTTGATGATTCCTAGTGGTGCCTGGTGGTGCTAATTAGGTGAGCTCATAGACATTTGAGGTAAACAGGTACTGAGGCGTGGCAGTTTGCTGCGCACGGCCTCTACGTAACCTTTATATGACTTCTATCTCTACAGTGAAGTGACATTCAACGAATCGGTTCTGGGGCAGCTGACCAAATGGCTGGGTATGTGGATGGATTTTAATGGGGTTCTGCGGGTTTGAAGTTTGAGATGTTCCAGAGGGTTGTGCAATGTGTTGAGCTTTGTATCTTTTGCTATTCTAAAGGTGTTGGGTAATTTTTATTATGCCTGAAAGGTCACGTCCTGTCTTTGGGTGAGGGAATCCCCGTGGTTTTGCCTCTAATCAACTATGGCAAATGGATGTCACTCATGTTCCCTCTTTGGCTTCATGGAAGTATATTCATTTATCTATTGGGTGAGGGATTTTAAACCCTATCACCCTTCTATTATTAGTTGTTTAGTTTTGCTGTGAGGGTTTCAATAGCACCAGACAATGAATGGGCTATAGCCAGTATCGTTTGTTTTTTCATGAATGGAGCCATCTAGTTAGGTGGCATCTGCTTTCAATAAGTGGCTTGTTATAATATATCCTCTACAAGTGCCGGCATCCACTTGCCGTTGGTGTCTTGTTACAATGTATCTTTTGCAAGGGTCTGGCTGATTGTGGAATCCACCTCAGGCAGTTTTTCTATTAGTGGCTTGACTTTTGTGTGTTATGAGGCTTTTCTTATAGCTGGGTTTTTCTCAGGGAGAAGAGGGGAGGGGTGCGTGTGATAATTTTCTCTATATAGACTGTATTGTTTTTCTTCAATATTGACTGCATGGTTATTTTTACCATTAATAGTGCATACGTACACAGACATAATTCCAAAATGAATTAGATACAGATCTGTTTGAAAGGGTGTTTTTTTTTCTCTCTGCATATTTATAAGGATTTATAAGGATTACAGTCTTTATTAGCTAAATAATCATGAATGAATTGAATACTAATTTTTATGAGCGATCATTTTATAAAGTTGTTATAATAGCAATAACAATAATAGAGTTGGAAGGGACATTGAGGTCTTCTAGTCCAACCCCCTGCTCAGGCAGGAAACCGTATACCATTTCAGACAAATGGTTGTCCAGTCTCTTCTTAAAAACTTCCAGTTTTGGAGCATTCACAACTTCTGGAGGCAGGTTGTTCCACTGATTAATTGTTCTAACTGTCAGGAAATTTCTCCTTAGTTCCAGGTTGCTTCTTTCCTTGATTAGTTTCCATCCATTGCTTCTTGTCCTACCTTCAATTGCTTTGGAGAATAGCTTGGCTCTCCCTTATTTGTGGCAACCCCTGAGATCATAATCATAATCATAATAGTAAAGTTGGAAGGGACCTTGGAGGTCATCTAGTCCAACCCCCTGCTCAGGCAAGAAACCCTATACCATTTCAGACAAATGGTTGTCAGTCTCTTCTTAAAAACTTCCAGTGTTGGAGATATTGGAAGACTGCGATTGTCAATCTTGAAATTGACCTGGCCCAAGCCATTTTCCTTGTTTCCAGTTGCCACAAGATGGTGGGGGGGGGATGGAATGTTTTCTATTAGACTAAACATTTTTCTATCCTGTGGGAACCAAGGTCATTTCTGTTTCCCTCATCTGGGGAGGATATTTTTAGTATTAGAAAGGCCACCTGGATGTTTTATTGAGGAACACAATTTATTGCATAGCCAGTAGGGTGGGTCTGTAACTTTGTATTACTGTTGCTATTGAAAGGGGATTTTAGTCTTGGTTTCACTTTTGACCGTGCTGATACTTTGTATCCAATAAGCATGTTCTCAGAGGAAACCTCAAGCCTCAGAGTTCTGTTTTATTTGGCCTCATCTATCAGAACCATGACATTAAACCAAGACTCCTAATCATTAATTGGGGTCCTGAGCCCCAGTTGCCTATCTAACACCTGTAGGAGGACGACAAAGACTCAGGGAAGAATTTGAGATGGAGAAGAGAGGAGGTGTGTCCTCAGGCCTTAGTGTGGTGTTGGCCGCCAGAACACAGGCTACTGCTCAGGTGGAGAGTGGAGCCTTCACAACGGGTGCATGGCTGAAGAGTTGGATGGCCTCGTCGGAGGGTCTGGGACAGTTGGAGGGAGCCTTAAATTTGGGGGAGCTTGATAGGTGTCAATGCTGCAAACACTGACATGTTTTTGCACTTACAATATAAGAGACAGCCTTTTGTTTAAACTGCTTCGCTTTGAATCTTGAAGGGAGGGAAATGTAACGGCTATTTTGAGAAGATAAGAATAGCCACATACAGAATGGGAAGTGAAACTTCATATGTAAAACTAATTGGATAATGTGATTTATGATGTGTAGATAAGGGCGGGAATTGTTTATGTTACGATGGGTTTGGGGGGAGGAGATTTCAGATTCTGGCATCCCTCCATGAGTGCCAATGTTTTGTTTCATTATTAAGACTTTTTAGATAAACAATGCCTGCATTTTGTTTAAACTGTCTCATTTATCGGAACCATGACAATAGGCCTGAAGTCGCCTCACAGAGACAGAGCACCCCTAAAGCTGCTGAGGCAGAATTCCCTCTGTTGTCATCACACAACCTGCGATTGCCTGTGATGAGAACAGTGAAATGATCTGCTGGCTGGGATGACTCGGGCGAATGGAAGTACCTGACAGCCATCCACAGCCACTCAGTGGAGAGACTGAGAGAAATGTTTGACCGGCTGGAGGTTGGAGAAGTGGTACCTGTTGCCCACCGGGTGATCTCTGGGGGAAGAGGACACGGGAGGTCTCCTACACTCCCCCCTCAGTGGAACACAAGCCCCAACAAGATGGCTCGTGCTACTTCACCTCTGCCCCAACCAGCCTCGGCTTCAAGCCCTATGTAGCAATGTACTGCCGATAGAGATCGGCATCCTGCAAGCCTGGGAGCTCAGCCCAGAAGGCTTCCAGATGTGGCTCCCCCGCGACTTCAATGTTTAAGATTAGGCATACAACAACCTTATTGGGGACCACGGGCCATAGAGCCACCTCCAAACCTTTTGATGGAGACCCTGAAAAGCTGTCAGTTTTCATGAACCAGGTCTGGGCCCACCTGAACTGCCACACTTGCGCCTACCTCAATGTGGCCGGGAAGTTTCCCTCCGTTGCTGTCCATCCTCAGAAGAAAAGGAGGAAGTGTGACTGTAAGAGGAAGTGTGGCAAGCGCGGAGGCCTAACATCTAGGCTAAAAGCTAAACCTTACAGAGTGTCTCTTCCATCTATTTTGTTTGCAAATGCTCACTCCTTGGAACCAAAAATGGATTACTTGAGGCTGGATTTAACAACAAACCGGGAGGTGAGAAATTGCTGTGTCATCATTGCAACAGAAACTTGGTTAAAGCCCTCTGTCCCAGATAGTGCTGTTAGCTTGATGGGTTTTTCAACATTTTGGCTGGACAGGAGTTTTACTCTTAGTGGCAAATCCCAGGGAGGGGGTGTCTGTTTTATATAAATGACAGATGGTGTAATAATGCCAAGATGGTTTCAAGTCTGTGCTCCCCAGATGTGGAGCTTCTGACCATGAAATGCAGACCCTTCTATCTGCCTAGAGAATTCTCTGTTACCATTATCACAGCTGTGTATTTCCCCCCTGATGCAAACAGAGAAGAGGCCTTGAAGGCTCTCTGTCATACCATCAGTGACTTACAAATTACTCACCCAGAGGACACATTTATTGCAGTGGGTGACTTTAACCAAGTGGATTTGAAAGCTACCCTGACACATTTCCATCAATATGTGGACTTTGCAACCAGAGGGGACAATACACCTACCGAGGTGTCCCTGACCAGTTCCAAGAGTGGCACTGCATGGCCATAACCCTAGACAACAAGCTGGATCACCACCCGAAGGCGGAGTTCAGACTGAGGTGGATCCAAGAGAAACGTCCCACAGCTCAACACCCTCCAGCTGTGGCAGTCACCAGTTCTTATCGAGCAACAGTAGGGCCACCCATCAAATGTTTCAGGTGTGGCCAGTTATGGCATCGAGCAGCTGTGTCCAGTCCCTTTTCCCCAGGCATGGAGCACCCCTGCCACCACAGCTAAGCCAAAAGGAAAGGAACAGTCGATGCCGGAGAAGTCCAAATGTGCTAGCAAAGAGCAGACCGCCAAGGTTACTTCTCCACCAGGGGGAAACCCGGAGACCATGCTAGAGCAACTGCTGATGTGAGAGTTGTATGATAGTGATGACGATGGGGAAGATGACCCTATGGTGAGTCAGCCATAGCACCTTTTACCCTGTCTGGAAAAATCATAGTGCCCAAAACTGGGGCCCAATTGGACTTAAACATTTTGACTTTGGGAGCACCCGGTGCATAATTAATCTCCACAGTGTACTAAAGCTAGGAATTTGGGCAAAACCCCTCCCCTTGCCCATGAGATTTGAGCAGGCAGACGGGTCTCTCATCGGGAGAGCTCCTGCTACGCATTTAACTGAACCCGTACATTTAGAATTGGGGGAGCACTGGGAAATTATCCATTTTCTAGTAGTTCCCAAGATGACTGAAGCTGTCATTCTTGGTTTGGCTTGGCGTGATAAATGGCGTCCCTTAATTTGGTGGGAGAATGGTGTGAGGACCCTAAGGCTGGCAACAGGACCTTCCCCTCCTATTACACCAAGCGAGGTGTGAGACACTGTCTCTATGAAAGATCAGTGACAGGCCCATGAACTGTTGGAAGTGGCTGTACAACCCATTCCAGGGATTAAGCTTGGGCCAAGTGAATATCGGCATCTAGCGGAAGCTTTCTGTAAAAAGGAGTATGACATTCTCCCCCCGCCCCCGGTGAGACTGATTGTGCTATTGAAATCTTACCAGGGGCTAAGTTATCTAAGCCAAAAATGTATTCAATGACGCCCACATAGTTAAAAGAACTGAGGGAGTACATTGACAAAAACCTGGCCAGAGGATTCATTCAAGCTGCAAAATCCCGAGTGGCTGCCCCAGTGCTGTTTAAGGACAAGAAAGATGGCTCTGTCATAGTTCCGACAGACAGAGACAAATAAAGCAGAACTCTGAGACTTGCAAATTCCTCAAAGAATATGTTTATTAGTTACAAAGTATTGGCACAGTCAAAAGTGAAACCAAGTCTGAATACACAAGTAACAATTGCCCAATACAAAGTTAAATATCCCACGCACAAAACTATGCAAACAACTATGTTCCCCAATATGATTATTTGGTGGGCTTTTTATGGAATGCCCAGTCCCTAGTCTCGGGAGCAGCAAATGACCTTGGTTCCTATGCGACAGAAGATTATTTTGACTAATGAAGCACCTGGGCAACTCCCCTCCCTCCATTCTATGTGACAACCTAGAATGAGAAGAAAAAATGGCTGCAGCCATGCTCATTGTAGAGTTGACAGTCAGCACCTCTCAATAGGAAAGAGTCTCCTGTATGGGAAACAAATACTATGTTAAGTATTTCCTCGAGGCTTGTGAGGATATTTATCATAAAACTTTTTTATTAACCTGTCCGCTTTCACATTGATACATTTCACCCACATAGCTTCTGACAGTGGATAGCCTTTCCACAGAACGAGGTATTGTAAGTTCCCCTTGTACAACCTAGAATCAAGAATTCGTTTTATTTCATAATGTGTCTGCCCCTCTACCACTACTGGACCCGGCAGCTTCTTTGGAATAGGTCTTAAAGAGGATTCAGACACAGGTTTCAACAGACTACAATGAAACACAGGGTGGACGTTTCCAAACAGTCATGGAAGTTTCAATTCCACTGTAGCAGGGTTTATGATTTTTGTGATGGGAAAAGGACCAAGGAATTTTGGCCCCAATTTTCTGCTGGGTAACTTTAACCTTAAATATTTTCTTGAAAGATAAACCATTTGCCCAACATAAAATGGTTTTTGAGGGGAGCATTATCTGCCTGCTCCTTGTAAACCTTGGTAGCCTTGGTCAATGCTTTCTTCACATTCACCCATACCCCCTGGAAAGACATCACCCATTGGTCCAAAGTCTGAGAAGTAGGAGATTCTTGGTGGTACTCAGGCATAGGCACAAAATCTCGACCCATTACTATTTTAAATGGGGTGAGTCCAGTGCTACTGTGCACAGTATTGTTGTAGGCTACCTCCAGAAAAGGCAGGAGGTCAGCCCAATTAGTCTGCTAGTAATTTACATAGCATCTGGAGTACTGTTGCACCATTGTGTTAGTTTTTTCAGGCGCTCCATTTCTACTCAGATGAAAAGCTGACGAAAGCCCCTGAGTCGACCCAATAATTTTAATGAACTTCCTCCAGAACTTTGCAGTAAACTGGACCCCCCGTCGGAAATAATCCATTTCAGGGCTTCATGGAGCTGATATATGTGTTTCAAAAACATCTTGGTTAGCTTCTGGGCAGAGGGAAGTCCCAAGCAAGAGATGAAATGTGCTTGTTTTGAAAATAGATCAATTACAGTCCATATTACAGTGTTTCCCTTGCTCTCAGGCAACTCCACTATAAAGTCCATGGCTATTTCCTCCCAAGTCTGGGAAGGGCCAGCCACTTGTTGCAGCAATCCTGGGGGCTTCCCAGGACGTCTTTTCATTGCAGTGCAGGTAGCACAGCTCCTCACATAACTCTCAATGTCTCTTTCCATCCCGGGCCACCAGAATTGCCTCCACACTAAATGCAACGTTTTCAGGAACCCAAAATGACCTGCCTGCTTTGCATCATGACTCCGCTGAAGAGCTTGGAGTCTGAGGCCATCTAGGAGGTATAACTTATAGCAGGGGTGTCAAACTTCCAGCCCGTGGGCCGGATGCATCATGCCGAAACCTCACCCACCCCAGCTCCAGCAATGGGGGAAAAGTTGCATCACGTGATGTGGCGAGTTTCACACCCCTGACTTAGAGTCTTTCCAGGGTAGTCCTTCCCTAAGGATTAAAATAGATTTGTTGTCTTTGAACCAGGTGTCAGTCTAATTTCTCCTTTAGTTCCTTCATTAAGTTATCGTCAGGACCAGCAGGTGGTCCTTGTGTTTGTGATCTAGTTGTTATTTGAGAAGCAGACTGCGGCAGGGGAATAATGGAGTTGATTACTTCCACCTGGTAACTTTTGAACTGGGGCATTCTAGACAAGGCATCAGCCAAAAAATTCTTATCCCCTGGGAAATACTTTAAGGTTAAGTTAAAATGGTTGAAGTATTGAGCCCACTGGACCTGTTTCAGGGATAATTTGTGTGTGGGGGTTTCAGAGCTTCCAAATTTTTATGATCAGTCCATACTTCAAAAGGTATTTCCCCCCCCCTTCCAAAAATGACGCCACGTTAGTAATGTCCATCTCACTGCAAAAGCCTTCTCCCAAACAGCTCACCTCCTCTGTGTCAGTTAGCTTCCGGGAAGTGTAAGCGCAGGGTTGTAATTCGCCCTGGTTATTTTTTTGTGAGAGAACAGCACCCACAGCCATGTCACTCGCATTGGCTTGAATGATGAATTGCTTTTCAGGATCAGGGTGCTTGAGAACAGGTTCGGCTACAAAGTGTCTTTTTAGTTTCTTGAATGCAGCTTTATACTCTACGGACCAAGGCAATGGCTGACAAGGTTGGGGCTTCTCCCCGCCTCTTCCCGTTTTCAATAATTTGGTTAGTGGCATGGCTATCTTTGTGAAAGAGGGGATAAATTGGCAGTAAAAGTTAGCAAACCCCAGAAAGCTTTGACTTTTTTGCAAGTGTGAGGGGGTTGCCATTCCAATACAGCTTTCACTTTTGCAGGATCCATTTTTATCCCCTCATTTGAAATTCAGTATCTTAGATAGTCAAAGCATGTCTGGTGAAACTTGCATTTAGAAAGCTTTGCATACAGTTTAGCCTTCAGCAGTTTCCTCAGCACTTCATGGACCAATTTAATGTGCTCTTCCATAGTCTCAATGTAAATGAGAATGTCATCAAGATAAACCAAAACCCCCTTATACAGATGATCACGGAGCACCTGGTTGATTAACTGCATAAATACAGCAGGAGCTCCTTGTAGTCCAAAAGGCATCACTTTAAATTGGAAACTTCCCAGGTGGCAATTGAAGGCGGTTTTCCATTTGTCCCCTTCCTTAATCCGGACTTGGTAATAAGCCTCCCTTAAATCCAACTTTGTAAAAACCTTCCCCTTTGCCAGGTGGGCTAGCATGTCCTTCATTAAGGGGAGGGGGGTACATGTTCTCTAGGCTGACAGCATTTAACCCTTTAAAATCCACATATAATCTCAGCGACACATCTGTTGTGACTCAGGGTCAGCCTGTGGGTTCGGCACCCGGCTCTGATGTATCGGATGACTCAGATGAGGGGGAGGAGGTGTGTGTGGGTGACGAACCGGCTGATGATGGCTTGGAGGCTTTGCAGAGCCCTCAGCCGGGGACCTCTTCTCAGCTGCGTGAGCCCGATAGTGCAGAGGATGATGACCCACAGCTGGCCCTGTTCAAGGACGCCCGACGCAGGAGGCAGTCGAGCAGGAACAAACAAAGAAAGGCTGTGGGACTCCTCGGGAGGAGGCACAGGGAGACCACGCCCTGAACTCTAAATAAAAGGAGTGTTTGGGGAGGGGCTGGTTGCTGAAAGCAACCCTTCCGCTTGAGGATTCAAGTTCCTGTGTTTCTTGTTCTGTTGTTTTGCTTGTGAATTAAACTTGGCAAACGCTTTGCAACCTCAGACGCTCTCCAGTCTCTACTGCTTGAACAGGGGTTTGCTTTATTACAAGGCCGGTAGTTGGCTGGTTCAGAACAGTTTGCTTTCAGCCTCCCACCCCTTACTACTACGATGGAGCAGCTTCTTGCCGAGAATGCTCAGCTCACCCAGCAACTCACTTTGCTGGCAGCTCAGGTGGCTCAACTGCAAGCTCAGGTACATGCTGCACCCCCACCCAGGAGGAAATGTCAGATAGCTATGCCGGATAAATTTGCTGGCAATCCAGAACTGTTTCCTGCCTTCCTGGGACAATGCCAGCTTTTTATCAGCGTGAGAGCAGCTGATTTCCCCACTGACCGAGATAAGGTGGGATTCGTGTTGAGCCTTCTGTCGGGGGATGCAGCTCGTTGGGGCACGCCTCTGCTGGCACAGCCTAGCCCTTTGTTGGATAACTTTGGGGGGTTTTGTGACCATATGCGCCTCATGTACGAGGACCCGATTAAGGCGCAGACTGCCACCCGACGTCTGAAAGCTTTGAGGCAGGGTCAGCGCCCCCTACAGGTTTATATCAGCGATTTCCGGCTGCTTAGCCAGGATTCCGCCTGGAATGAGGCTGCGCTCGTGGATGCCTTCCAGGATGGCTTGTCGGAGGAGATGTTGGATGAGCTGGCCCGCGTGGACATTCCCTCAGACCTGAATGGGCTGATCCATCTTTGTCTGCGGATCGATGCCTGGCTGCAGCAGCGAAAGAGTCGCCGTGCCACCCCACAGACCCCTGCCGCTCCTGTTGAGCGTGAGCCCCCAGTCCAGAGGGAGGAGCCAATGGAGCTGGGTGCCGCCAGGTCCCGTCTATCGGTGACGGAAATGGACAGACGACGATCGGGGGGGTTGTGTTTTTACTGTGGGGACCCTGGACATTTGGCTGCTTCTTGCCCGAAGAAGCGTCAGCGGGCGTCAGTGACCAAGCCTGCCCCGAGAAAGTCCCCTGCTTTGCTGTCGGGAAACGGCCCGAGCCCGATCTAGACGGTGTGATAGATCGGGCGACCCACAACGACCACGCCGAGCGACGCCGTTCCGACGGTGCCTGTGAACCTCCACGGCATTTGATTTTGGAGGCACGTCTGATCCTTCCTGGCAAGCCAGAGGGGATTCCGGTCCATGCCTTAATTGACTCTGGGGCTACCACTAACTTTATGGACTCGGCCTTCGTGGCCAAATGGGCTGTTCCCCAGTGTCCGGTGGATCCGCCCATGCTAGTGGAGACCATCGATGGTCGAGTGCTCCTGTCCGGGCCTATTACGGCCGCCACGCAACCAGTCTGTATGGCCATCAGTTCCCATGTGGAGGCCATCCAGTTCTACATCACTTCGGATCTGCACTTCCCCGTGGTCTTGGGACTGGCGTGGCTCCGGGCGCATGATCCACAGATCTATTGGTCTCAGAACTTGGTTACCTTCCCAAGTTTGCAGTGCGTGGACCACACCCGCCATATCTGTGCCGGTCAGGTGGAGGGTTCCCCAGGGGTTTCCTTGCCTCCCGAACTGTCCGACTTTGCTGACGTGTTCAGTGAGTCAGAGGCGGACCAATTACCCCCGCACAGGCCCTACGACTGCTCCATTGATCTAGTCCCTGATGCGCCTCTCCCAGTGGGGCGTTTGTACTCCATGTCGGAGCCCGAGTTGGCTGCATTGCGGGACTTCCTGACAAAGAATTTGGCTCGTGGTTTCATCCGGCCCTCGTCCTCGCCAGTGTCTGCGCCTGTGCTCTTCGTCAAAAAGAAGTCGGGCGAGTTACGGCTTTGCTGTGACTACCGGAAACTTAACGCCATCACGGTGCGTAACCGCTACCCGCTGCCCCTCATCCCCGAGCTCTTGGACCGACTCTGGGAGGCTAAGATCTTCACGAAACTGGACCTGCGTGGAGCTTACAACCTCGTCAGGGTTCGGCCGGGTGATGAGTGGAAGACGGCGTTTGGTACTCGCTATGGACATTTCGAGTACACGGTGATGCCGTTTGGCCTGACCAACGCCCCCGCTGTGTTTCAGCATTTTATGAACGACATCTTTCGGGATCTGTTGGACCAGTTTGTCGTGATTTACCTGGACGACATCCTGATTTACTCCCCGTCGCGTGAAGCGCATCATCAGCATCTCCGTCAGGTCCTGCAGCGCCTCCGGAAACATCGGCTGTTTGCCAAGTTGGAGAAGTGCCAGTTCTACCAGGTGACCATCGATTTCCTGGGTCACCGCATTTCTCCTGAGGGCATCGCCATGGAGCCGAGTAAAGTTGAGTCGTTGCAGAGTTGGCAACCCCCGCGTCGCGTGAAGGACGTTCAGCGACTTCTTGGATTTGCCAACTACTATCGGACATTCATCCCTGGCTTTGCTGCCTTGACAGCCCCCCTCACCCGGCTCCTGCAGAAGAAGACTCGGTTCCAGTGGAACGCCCCCGAACAACAGGCGTTCCAAGCTTTGAAGGACGCCTTCATGAAGGAGCCCATCTTGAAGCATCCTGACCCGCAACGGCCGTTTGTCGTGGAGGCGGACGCCTCCGACATTGCCATTGGGGCCGTGTTACTCCAGGCAGCGACGCCCAGCGGTACCCTTTTCCCTTGCGCGTATCACTCTCGGAAATTGAATCCCTCGGAGCGCAACTATACCATCTGGGAGAAGGAGCTGCTGGCCATCAAGGCGGCGTTCGAGGCTTGGAGGCATCATCTGGAGGGGGCGCGGCATCAAATTGAGGTCCGGACGGACCACAAGAATCTGGAAAGCCTGCAGACCGCTCGGAATTTGAACCAACGCCAGATCCGGTGGTCCCTCTTCTTTGCGAGGTTTGACTTCCGGGTGCGGTACATACCAAGCGGGCACAACCAGAGAGCGGATGCTCTGTCCAGGAAGCCCGAGTACACCCGAGTGGAAGACAAGCTTCCGCCCAGGACAGTGATCCCCGTCGAGTCTTTTGCTGCGGTGCGGGAGCCGGTGGATATACGGGCTCGGATCCGGGAGGCGCAGCAGCAGGAGGCGTGGGTGGCTCAGCGGAAGGAAGAGGTGGGGCCAGATTCGCCTTGGTCGGTCACGGATGGACTCCTGTATTATCGTGACCGGCTCTATGTTCCGGGAGGGCCACTCAGGGGACTCGTCCTCAGCCAGTGTCATGATAACCCGGCTGCGGGGCATTTTGGCCTGTTCAAGACTCTGAACCTGGTCTCCCGTACCTTCTGGTGGCCCCGAGTCCGACACGACGTCCAGTCTTATGTCACCTCCTGCATCCCATGCAGGCAGGCCAAGTCAGTGACAGGGGCCCCGCCTGGTTTACTGCAGCCTTTGCCAACACCCAAGAGACCCTGGGGGGCTGTGTCCATGGACTTTATGACGGATCTACCCCCATCTTCCGGCTTCACGACAGTGTTTGTGGTGGTGGACATGCTGACCAAGATGGCGCACTTCATCCCCTGTCGCGGCTTACCGTCAGCTCGCGCCACTAGTCGCATGTTCATCCAACAGGTGTTCCGGCTGCACGGCCTTCCCGATAGAGTCGTCTCCGATAGGGGGGCCCAGTTTACAGCCCGCTTCTGGCAGGAGTTGATGCGGGCGTTGGACATTAAGGTTTGCCTCTCGTCCGCGCATCATCCACAAACCGACGGGGTTACCGAGAAGGTCATCGGTATCTTAGAGCAGTATCTGCGCTGCTACGTTAACCTGCAGCAGGACAATTGGGTGGACTATTTGGCCATAGCCGAGTTTGCTTTTAACAACTCGCAGCACACCTCCACGCAGATGACACCGTTCTTGGCCAACGTGGGTTATCACCCCCGGTTTTTCCCCCTTTCTCCCGTGGACTCACCGGAGCCGGCAGCGAACGAATTCATGGTGGAGTTACAGGCGATCCATCGGTTGGTGCGACGGCAGCTGGAGAAGGCCAAGGCCGACTACAAGAGGTTCGCCGATCGGTCGAGAAGGGATACGCCTCCACTATCGGTGGGGGATCGGGTCTGGCTGTCCACCAGGAACCTACCATCCACTCGGCCGGCGAGGAAGCTGGACCACCGTTACCTTGGACCATTCCCAGTCGAGGCCGTCATCAACCCGGTCGCCTATCGTTTAACTCTGCCACGTTCCCTGCGCGTGCACCCCGTCTTCCATCGGTCCTTGTTGGTCCCCGAACAACCGGCTTGTCCACTTCGCCAAGC
This sequence comes from Vipera ursinii, assembly GCF_947247035.1. Classification (NCBI taxonomy): domain Eukaryota; kingdom Metazoa; phylum Chordata; class Lepidosauria; order Squamata; family Viperidae; genus Vipera; species Vipera ursinii. Next base: position 38,290,683 of record NC_139522.1, read on the forward strand.
GGAACCTCCCCCATCAGGACCTCGCGATGGAGGCAGCACCCCCGAGTACGAGGTCGCCAGCATCCGGGATTCCCGCTGGCTGAAAGGTCGCTTCCAGTACCTGATCGAGTGGAAAGGGTACGGGCCGGAGGACTTCACATGGGAAGACGCGACCGCCGTTCATGCCCCTGCGTTGGTGACAGCGTTTCACGAACAGTTCCCATCCCGACCGCATCCGGATCGGCAGCCCCGGGGGAAGGGCCCTGCGGTGCGGGATAGTGTTGTGACTCAGGGTCAGCCTGTGGGTTCGGCACCCGGCTCTGATGTATCGGATGACTCAGATGAGGGGGAGGAGGTGTGTGTGGGTGACGAACCGGCTGATGATGGCTTGGAGGCTTTGCAGAGCCCTCAGCCGGGGACCTCTTCTCAGCTGCGTGAGCCCGATAGTGCGGAGGATGATGACCCACAGCTGGCCCTGTTCAAGGACGCCCGACGCAGGAGGCAGTCGAGCAGGAACAAACAAAGAAAGGCTGTGGGACTCCTCGGGAGGAGGCACAGGGAGACCACGCCCTGAACTCTAAATAAAAGAAGTGTTTGGGGAGGGGCTGGTTGCTGAAAGCAACCCTTCCGCTTGAGGATTCAAGTTCCTGTGTTTCTTGTTCTGTTGTTTTGCTTGTGAATTAAACTTGGCAAACGCTTTGCAACCTCAGACGCTCTCCAGTCTCTACTGCTTGAACAGGGGTTTGCTTTATTACAAGGCCGGTAGTTGGCTGGTTCAGAACAACATCTTTCTTTTCTTTTAACAATACAGGGGCCGCTACACAAGATTTTGCTGGCTGGATGAAACCCCGAGTCAGGTTCTTATCAATGTACTCTCTTAACTCCTTCATCTCTCTGGGCGTCATGGAGTACATTTTTTATTTTGGGAGCTTGGCCCTGGGTAAAATTTTGATGGCACAGTCCGTAGCCCAGTGAGGGGGGAGGACGTCACACTTTCTCACTAAACGCCTAGACTAAATCACGGTATTCGGTTGGGACAAGCTGGATTCCTGGCAGCTTCTCTACAATAGCCTTTAGTGTTTCAGGGTGTTCTTCCTGAGCCTCATTTATGGTATAGTCCTTTGTATCACTGGTGGTAGCAGGGGGGAAGGGACCTATCCCCAATCTTAAATTCCTCATTCCATTCTCCCACCAGATGGTTGGGCGCCACTTGTCGAGCCCAGCCAGACCCAAAATTACAGCCTCAGTCATTTTTGGGACTACCACAAAACAAATGATTTCCCTATGCTGGCCTATTTCCAATCGCACTGGTTCTGTTAGGTGTGTGACAGGTGCATTGCTGATTAGGGACCCGTTAGCTTGTTCAACTCTCATGGCTAGGGGTAATAGCCTTGCCCGAATCCCCAGCTTGAGCAATGTGGGTAGATTAATTAGGCACCTGGTGCAACCTGAGTCTATTAACACATTTAAGTCCATTTGGGCCCCGGTTTTGGGTACTATTATCTTGGCGGGGATGGCAAAATGTGGCTGTCAGAGTCCTGACTGGGTTGATTTACCATCAGATCCTCCTCACCTTCCTCATCACTGTCATAGGGCACCAGCATCTGTAATGGCTCTGGATGGGCTCTTGCCTTGGGCTCAGCAGGAAGGAGGTGTCATGTCCAGTTTGACTTTTCCATTCCTCCTCTGGGGGCTATTCGTGGCTTATCGGTGGCAGCCGGTGTGCTTCTGGCCTGGGAGCTGGGTACTCCACAGCACGGTGGCCCATTTGGCTACATCGGTAGCATTTGATTGGAGCTCTAACTGGTGCTTGGGGGGCGTTGGTGGTCGTGGTGGCTTGGGATCATTGGCCAAAAAGGCACTTCTGGGCATGTGTCAGCTTCAGTTCAGCTGTGCCTGGCTTTCTGGGGTGATCCACTTCGATGTCCAGCATCACCGCCATGCTGTACCACTCACATAATTGGTTAGGAAAGACGCGAATGATGCAGGCTTGGAGTAGGTCGCGGTTGAGCCCCTGCTTGCAGTAGTTGATCAACAATCACTCCGGCCACTGCCCCAGCTGACCAGCAACTTCTGAATTCATGGACGTATTCCTTAGTGAGATGGCCTTTTTGCTTCAGATGATGGATCTCTTTCTCGGCCAACAGGGCCTGGGATTCATCTTCAAAATGACCTCTCAGTTGCTCCATGAATAGGTTAGCATTCTGCAGCTCATGAGCCCCTTCATCATGGAGGCTGGTCACCTAGTCATCTGCTTCCCCCTCCAAATTGGCTGCCACAGCATTCACCGTCTGAGCATCATCCAGGTAGGATAAACATAGCGATGTAGATGAGCCCACACTTGTTTCAGGAAGGATAGCTTCTCAGGGTCCCCATCAAAGGTGGGCTTGATGGGAGGCAGCTCAAATTGTGGTGGGGCCACCTGCTCTTGCTGCTGAGCTGTTCGTTGATCCTGGGGATATGGCCAAATCACCCTCTGGACTTTCCTTTGCCAGGCTCCTGGACTGGCAACCCAAGGCTGAAGCTTGGTTAGGATACAGGGCTTGACATCACAGCTGTCAAGGAGGGGGAAGAGATGGATAGCCCTTGGCACTCACCCCCACAGCGCCCACACCCTGGGCGACGGGAACCATTTCTTTTACCTCCAATCTGCCAAACCTCTCCTTTAGCTGCTCAAGCGAGGGGCTGTGGACTGCAGACTGGAACTTCCAGTCTCCGGAGTCGTCCCCTCCGATCGATCCCTTGACCTTCTGATATGCTGCAGATGAAAACCCCTGGGACAGCAGCAACAGGAGTTCCTCTTCTGCGGCAACAGGAGTGCTCCTGCACTGAGGGACAGCTTTGGCTTGACAGAGGTCCGCTAGGATCGTAGTTCCTCCCTGTGGTACCAGCTTTCCAGGTTGGATCAACTGGGACTTTGGCTGAGCCCCTGCCAGTGATGTTTCCTCGGTGGCTAGAGCAGTAGCTTGCACTCCGACAGCCGGAGTTCTGTTACGGCGAGCAACGCCTCTTCTTTTCCGCCATCCTCAAATCTTCACCAAGTCTTTACCACTCTCCCAAAGGTTGGGTAGGCGGTCGGGGCCCAGCATCCCAAACAAAAATGAAAGTTTTAATAAACTTGGTTTAATGTCATGGTTCTGACAGTCAGAGACGAATAAAGCAGAACTCCGAGACTTGCAAATTCCTCAAAGAACATGTTTATTAGTTACAAAGTATTGGCATGGTCAAAAGTGAAACCAAGTCTGAATACAGAAGTAATAATTGACCAATACATAATTAAATGTCCCACCCACAAAACTATGCAAATAACTATGTTCCCCAATATGACTATTTGGCAGGCTTTTTATGCAACGCCCAGTCCCTATGCTCGGGAGCAGTAGATGACCTTGGTTCCCACAGGACAGAAGATTATTTTGACTACTGAAGCACCTGGGCAACCCCCCCCCCCTCGCTCCATTCTATGTTGCAACTAGAATGAGAAGACAAAATGGCTGCAGCCATGCTCACTTTAGAGTTGAGAGGCTCGCTGAGATCGTGCGTGGATTTTAAAGGGTTAAATGCGGTCAGTGTGGAAAATATGTACCCCCTTCCTTTAATGAAGGTTATGCTGGCCTACTTAGTGAGGGGAAAGATTTTCACAAAGCTGGATTTGAGACAGGCTTATTATCAGGTCTGTATTAAAGAAGGAGATGAGTGGTAAACAGATTTCCACAGACCCCCTAGGAAGCTTTCAATTTAACATCATTTCTTTTGGCCTCTAACGGGCTCCTGCTGTGTTCATGTAATTAATTAATCAGGTGCTACATGATCACCTATATAAGAGGGTTTTAGTCTATCTTGATGACATCCTTATTTGCACGGAAACCATGGCAGACCATGTAAAACTAGTGCGCAAGGTGCTAAAGAAGTTTTTGAAAGCCAAACTTTATGCTAAACTTTCTAAGTGTGAATTCCATCAAACTTGAATTGACTATCTTGGATACAGGATCTCTAGTGAGGGGGTGGAAATGGACCCTCCCAATGTCAAAGCTGTGCTAGAATGGCAGCCTCCATGAACCCAAAAGCAGCTTCAAGGCTATATGGGAAAAGGAAACTTTCGCAATGAGATGGGCATTATTAACATGGCACAATTTCCTAGAGGGGGAAAAGGTGCCTTTTGAAGTGTGGACTGATCATAAGAACCTGGAGACCCTAAGGACCCCCAGAAATTTGTCCCCCAAACAAGTCCATTGGGCACAGTACTGCAGTCATTTTAATTAAAATATTTCCCTGGGGGTGGGGGTAAATTTCCTGGCTGACTCCTTGTCTAGACTGCCCCAGTACAAAAGCTGCCAAGAGGACATTGTTAACTCTTATCATTCCCTCTCCAGAATCTGCAGCAGAAATAACCACCTGGAGCCAGACACACGGACACACTGACTCCTCAAATAGTCAGTGGTGAAGGAAGCTCAAAGAAGCATTACAAACTGACACTTGGTTCCAGGCAAATAAGACTATAATGATCCAACGGGATGGGTTAGTGTGGAAAGGCTCTAAATTATACCTGCCTGACACTCTCAGGCTCCAGGTGCTTCAGTGCAGTCACGATGCCAAACTGGGCAGTCATTTTGGATTTCTAAAAACATTATATTTGGTTCAAAGGCAGTTTTGGTGGCCAGGGATAAAGAAGGACATTAAAAGCTAAGTAAAAAGCAGCGCTGTTTGTGCCGCCATGAAAAAACAACCCAGGAAACCTCCTGGGTTGCTGCAACCAGTAGCCGATCCTTCATTGCCTTGGGAGGAAATAACTATGGATTTTATTGTTGAATTACCAGAAAGTAGAGGTAATACGGTAATATGGACTTTCATTGATCTCTTTTCCAAACAACCAAATTTTGTAGCCTGCTCAGGGCTCCCGTGTGCACAGAAATTAGCAAAAATGTTTTTTTTAATTGAAAAGTTTTAAAATACATTTTTAAAAACATAAACTCCCTCCCTGCCCCTCCCCCCACTTCCCCTCCCTTCCCCTCCCCCCCTGACTTCCCAGAGCTGAATACAGGGTATAAACTTTAACCAACTTAAGCTAAAATATGCTAACCAACTAAAAAAAGACACTTTAAATTCTATCGCACTTTAACTCCTCTTAACGTAACTAAGGCTATGGTCTTCCCAGTTACAATGTATGGCAGTGAAAGTTGGACCATAAGAAAGGCTGAGCGCCAAAGAATTGAAGCCTTTGAACTATGGTGCTGGAGAAGACTCCTGCGAGTTCCTTGGACTGCAAGGCGATGAAACCGGTCAGTCCTAGAGGAGATCAACCCTGACTGCTATTTAGAAGGCCAGATCCTGAAGCTAAAACTCAAATACTTTGGCCACCTAATGAGAAGGAAGGACTCACTGGAGAAGAGCCTAATGCTGGGAAAGATTGAGGGCAATAGAAGAAGGGGACGACAGAGAAGGAGGTGGCTGGATGGAGTCACTGAAGCAGTAGGCGTGAGCTTAGATGGACTCCAGAAGATGGTAGAGGACAGGAAGGCCTGGAAGAACATTGTCCATAGGGTCGCGATGGGTCGGACACGACTTCGCAACTAACAACAACAACATAACTAAATAATAACTAATTAATAATACATCAAAAAAAGCAGAGACATCACCCTGTCAACAAAAGTGCGTATAGTCAAGGCTATGGTCTTCCCAGTTGCAATGTATGGCAGTGAAAGTTGGACCATAAGAAAGGCTGACCGCCAAAGAATTGAAGCCTTTGAACTGTGGTGCTGGAGAAGACTCCTGCAACTCCCTTGGACTGCAAGGCGATCAAACCGGTCAGTCCTAGAGGAGATCAACCCTGATTGCTCTTTAGAAGGCCAGATCCTGAAGCTAAAACTCAAATACTTTGGCCACCTAATGAGAAGGAAGGACTCACTGGAGAAGAGCCTAATGCTGGGAAAGATTGAGGGCAATAGAAGAAGGGGACGACAGAGAAGGAGGTGGCTGGATGGAGTCACTGAAGCAGTAGGCATGAGCTTAAATGGACTCCAGAAGATGGTAGAGGACAGGAAGGCCTGGAGGAACATTGTCCATAGGGTCGCGATGGGTCGGACACGACTTCGCAACTAACAACAACAACAATAATACATCATATAATACTAATACTTATTCATATACTAAATGAAACTTTCTAGTCCCATATTTATCCTGAATATAATCGATCCATCTTCTCCATTCCAAAATATATCTCTGTTGCGAGTGTTCTTTCAAATATGCTGAAATCTTTGCCATTTCCGCCAGGTTTGAAACTTTTAAAGTCTACTCTTCTATAGTAGGCAGTTCCTCCTTCTTCCAATATTGCGCTACCAAGAGTCTTGCTGCCGTAATTAAATTTAACATCAATTTAGTATCTATAACAGTACAATCTGTAGTAATACCCAACAAAAATAACTGTGGAGAAAACCTTATCTTTTTCTTAAATATCTTCTGCATATTCCACCAAATTTTAATCCAAAAAGCTTTAACTTTTTTACAAGTCCACCATATATGATAATAGGTTGCATCATCACAACCACACCTCCAACATTTAGGCTGATAATTCGGATACATACATGCTAATTTTTTAGGATCTAAATGCCATCTATAAAACATCTTATAAAAATTCTCTCTTAAATTTTGTGCCTGTGTAAATTTCACATTTCTGACCCATATCGTTTCTGAATCTATTTCTATCAGTACATTATATATCCTCCTTATATGTGCTGGACTTTGATCTCTTATTTGTTTAACCAAATTTTCATCGGTTGTCGAAATACCAACTTTCTGATCCTCCTTCCATCTAGCTTGTAACTGACCATACTGAAACCAAGTCCGCACTATTCTTTCTTCTTTTAAAATATTGAATGGCTTTAATTGCCATACATTCCTTTCCATTCTAAGAATATCTTTATATGTAGTCACATCATGTTTGAATCCCACACTTATATTTTCTATTGCATGTTTAGGTATTGCCCAAATTGGTATTTTATAATTTAGCTTATGTTGATATTTTTTCCAAACTCGCAACAGGGCATACCTTAATATATGTGTCTTAAAAATATTATCCACCTTCTTATCATACAATAAATATGCGTGCCAACCAAATAACAAATCATAACCCTCAATATTCAGTAATCTCCCTTGTGTTAGGTTAAACCAATCACTAATTGATGATAAAGCCGCAGCCTCATAATATAATTTAAAATTGGGCATTTTAAGACCACCTCTTTCACGTACATCTTGCATTATCTTAAATTTTACTCTTGGTCTTTTCCCTGCCCAAACAAATTTATTAATACCTTTCTGCCATTCTTCCAAATTTGAATCTTTTTTGAGTATAGGTATCATTTGAAACAAAAATAAAAATTTTGGTAAAACATTCATTTTCACTGCTGCAATTCTTCCCAATAAAGACAATTGTAATTTTTTCCAACTATCTAACTCTTTTTGTATTTTTAACCATAACAATTCATAATTATTTTTATATAATTTCGCATTTGAGACTGAAAGATATACCCCCAAATATTTAATCTTTTTAACTATTTCAAATCCTGTTAATTTTTCTAAGACTACCTTTTGTTCCGTGGTCATATTTTTAGGCAATATTTTAGTTTTTTGCGTATTTATCTTAAATCCAGAAACCTTTCCATATAACAATATTATCTCCATCAGATCTACAACCGACTGAGTCGGTTGACTTAATGTAATAACCAGGTCATCCGCAAACGCTCTCAATCTATAATCTTGATCTCTTATATTAATTCCCTTAATTTTATTTGAATCACGTATCTTAATCAATAATATTTCCAGTGTTAAAACAAACAACAAAGGTGACAACGGGCACCCCTGTCGTGTACCCTTTTCAATATTACATGCTTCTGTCAAACTACCATTAACTATTATTTGAGCTGTTTGCTTCTCATATATTGCTTTAATAGGTTGTAAAAACTCATCTCCAAACTCCATCTTCTCTAATACTTTAAATAAAAATTGCCAATTCAATTGATCAAAAGCCTTTTCAGCATCCAAAAATATCAGCGCTGCAGAGACCTGGTTATTTCTCTCAAAAAATTCCAATAAATCTACAATATGTCTCACATTATTTTTCATTTGTCTACCACTTATAAATCCTGTTTGATCACTATGAATCATTTGCTTCATAACCTTCATTAATCTATTTGCTAAACTTTTTGCAAATATCTTATAATCAGTATTTAAAGGCGATATTGGTCTATAATTTTTGATTTGGGTAAGATCTTGATCTTCCTTTGGAATCAACGATGTAAAAGCTGTTTTCCATGATGGAGGCACTTCTCCTCCAGATTGAATTGTTCTAAATAACTCTTTTAGAGGTTCCACCATTTCTAACTGTAAATTTTTATAATAAATGGCAGTCAAAACATCTGTTCCTGGTGCTTTACCCACTTTTAATTGTTTAATTGCCAAAATAATTTCTTCAGCATTTATCAATTGATTCATCCCTTCCCTTTGCTCTTGTGTAAGTACAGGGATATTCACTTCTTGTAAATATCTATCTATATCTAAACTTTGAATTCTATCCCCGGCATATAACTTAGAATAAAATTCAACAAAAGCCTGTTTAATATAATTTTGCTGAAACATCTCTTTACCCTTATATTCTATCTTATCTATGTTGCGTGACCTTTGTTTTTTCCTTAACAAATAAGCTAGCCACCTACCTGGCTTATTAGCATTAGAAAAGTATTGTGTTTAACATACCGCAGGTTAGATGCCACTTGATCTGCCATCAACATATTAAACTGACCTCTTAACAAAGTAATTGCTTATCAGATGGATTCAAAGTTAGAACCTTCTCTTTCCTCTTGATTTCCTCCTCTAACTCTTTACGCTTGTATTCCAATCTACGTCAATATTTATTATTCAAATATATTAACACTCTTCTCATATAGGCTTTACTTACATCCCAAACCATTTCAATAGGAGTACCCTTATGCATATTTATATTAAAAAATTCTGTCATCTGTTTTTTACATTCATCCACATTCTCTTGATATCTAAACAAATTTTCATTTAATCTCCAAGATCTTCTATCTTTCCTCTCCTTATCCAATTCCAACCATACTGGACTATGATCTGATAAAGTTCTTGGACACATCTTGATCTTCTTAACCCTAGAAAAAAAATCATTAGTAGTTAATACAAAATCAATCCTAGAAAAGGATTGATGTCGATCAGAAAAAAAGGTAAAATCTTTTTCTTCCAGATTTCGTTCTCTCCAAACGTCTCTCAATTCCAAATCATCTTTCATCTCAAAAAAAGATTTAGTCAATCTGGCATGATTCGGAGTACTTTTAAAAAGACTTTGTCTTTTTGTGCGTCCAGGACTCCATTCCAATCTCCAAACTTAAATCATTAGATGAGTTAAAACAAGAAAATATAAGTTACTCTTGGTTCCAATATACCCAACTGAAAGCTAGGTGGAAACTGCATCTGAAGGTTGGCATCACAATTACAGATGAAAACTTAGTAAAACAAATTAGAGATTTAAATCGTGTGCATATAAAGAGGATATATAATGTTTTAATTGAATTGGACTCGGAGACGGAATTAGTTAAAGATTGTATGATAAAGTGGGCACAAAACATACAGGAACCAATTCCGTTGGATACTTGGGAGGTAATCTGGGTCAGAAATGTTAAATTTACTCAGGCTCAAAATTTAAGAGAAAATTTTTATAAAATGTTTTATAGATGGCATTTGGATCCCAAAAAGTTGTCTAACATGTATCCTAACCTACAGTCTAAATGCTGGAGATGTGGTAGTTTAGATGCTACTTATTTTCATATGTGGTGGACTTGTAGAAATATAAAAGCTTTTTGGATCAAAATTTGGTGGAACATTCAAAAGATTTTTAAGAGAAAGATAAAGTTTTCTCCACAATTGTTTTTATTGGGTATTGTTGTAGATTGTGATACTAAAGAAATCAATTTGATGTTGAACTTGATAACAGCAGCACGGTTACTGGTGGGACAATATTGGAAGAAGGATAGTTTGCCTACTATAGAAGAATGGGTACTTAAGGTATCGAATCTTGCAGAAATGTCTAAGATTTCTGCTTATTTGAAGGATCACTTGCAAGAAAGATGTATTTCAGTTTGGAGGAGATGGATAGATTATATTCAGAATAAATATGGGACTAAAAAGTTCCATTTAGCTTATGAGTAGATTTTAGATTGTTATTAATTCTAGTATTAGTATTGATTATATTTTAGTTTAAGTTATTATTATTAGGTTTTTAATAATTTGAATGTATCTATGTTAAAGGGGAGTTAAAGCACATTATGAATTTGGTTAATTTTATAATGGATAATCTTAGTTAGAATATGATTATTATATCTATAACCCTGTATTCAGCTCTGGGAAGTGGGGGGGAAGGGGGGTGGTTTGGGGTGGGTGGGTTTTGGGGATATGTATTGTAAAAAAATTTTTTTGTAAAACTCTTTAATAAAAAAAATTCTAGGGGTCTAGGGGAGCTCTACCCCTACCTGAATGCTCCCCTCCCCTCTTTTCCCGAGGGGGGTTTTCTGAACCGCAAAACAGCTGATTGTTGCTGTTTTCGCGGTTCAACGGAGAACAGGGCTGATGGTCGAAACAGCCGCCATCGACGGAGCCTTGCCACCCGGAAGTCCCCAAAAATGTTTTTGAAACATATACACCGCCTACATGGTGCCCCAAAGAGAATTATGTCAGATGGGGGTACAGTTTACTGCTAAGTTTTGGAAAGATTTCCTCAAGCTAATTGGATCCACTCAAGGTCTTTCGTCGGCTTTTCATCCGAGCACAAATGGATCAGCTGAACGTGAGAACACAATTGGGAGCAATACATCAGATGTTACGTTAATTATCAACAGACTAATTGGGCTGACCTCCTGCCTTTTGCTGAAGTAGCATACAACAATATGGTGCACAGTAGTACTGGACTTACTCCATTTAAAATAGCAACTGGTCTTGAGTTCATTCCCATGCCTAAATATCCTCAGGAACCACCTGCCTCACAAACCTTGGATCAGTGGGTTGCTTCTTGGCAAACTGTTTGGACTAAAGCAAAAAAAGCTCTAAAACAAGCCACAAAGACTTACAAGGAACAAGCCAATAAGAAGCAGTCCCCTCAGAGGCCATTTCACATTGGGCAAAAAGTGTATTTGTCCACTAAGCACTTAAGACTTAAGGTGCCTAGTAAGAAGTTGGGACCGAAGTTGCTTGGACCTTTTATAATCAGAGTTATAAAACCTGTGGCTTTTGAGCTGAAACTCCCTTGGTTGTTAGGGAAAATTCACCATTTTCCATTGCAGTTTGTTAAAGCCTCTTGGGAAGTCCTCATTGAGGCCAACTGCAATGGACGCCCCTGGTCCGCTTTTGGTACAGGGGGAAACCCATTATGAAATCAAGTGAATCCTTGATTCTAGATTATACAAGGGGAAATTACAGTATGTAGTGCAATGAAGGGGATATCCATTGTCAGAGGCCACTTGGGTGAAAAGCATGGATGTTAAGGTTGATTGACTGGTAAAGAGATTTTATAATAAATATCCTCAGAAGCCCTGGGATGAATCTTACTGTCACCTTTTATTTCTCCGGATTTGTTTTCTCTTAGGGGATCCGACTGTCAACCTTGCAACAGACCTGGCCGAAGCCATTTTCCTTGTTTCTGGTTGCCACAAGATTGGGGGGGGAGGGGGATGGGATGTTTTCTATTAGACTAAACATTTTTCTATCCCATGGGAACCAAGGTCATTTCTGTTTCCCTCAGCTGGTGAGGATATTTCTACTATAAGAAAGGACACCTGGATGTGTTATTGGGGAACACAGTTTATTGCATAGCCAGTTGGGTGGGTGTAACTTTGTATTACTGTTGCTTTTGGGACGGGATTTTAGTCTTGGTTTCACTTTTGAATATGCCAATACTTTGTATCCAATAAACATGTTCTCAGAGGAAACCTCAAGCCTCGGAGTTCTATTTTATTTGGCCTCATCTATCGGAACCATGACAGCTATCATGTTACCCCTAGTCCTTCTCTTCATTAAACTAGAGGTGTGCATAATTATTAGGCAGCTTCTTTCTTCAGGCAAAATGGGCCAAAAAAGAGATTTAACTGACTCTGAAAAGTCAAAAATTGTAAAAAGTCTTTCAGAGGGATGCAGCACTATTGAAATTGCTAAGATATTGGGGTGTGATCACAGAACCATCAAACATTTTATTGCAAATAGTCAACAGGGTCGCAACAAATGTGTTGAGAAAAAAAGACGTACATTAACTGTCAAAGATTTGAGAAGAATCAAACATGAAGCTACCAGGAACCCATTATCCTCCAGTGCTTTCATATTTCAGAACTGGAACCTACTTGGAGTGCCCAGAAGTACAAAGTTTTCGGTGCTCAGAGACATGGCCAAGGTAAGGAAGGCTGAAACCCAACCACCACCGAACAAGACACAAGTTGAAATGGCAAGACTGGGCCAAACCAGATGGATGGGCCTGTCGCTGGATCAGTAACAGGCACAGGGCTCCACTTCGACTCAGACACCAGCAAGGTGCAGGTGGGTTAGTGGTATGGGCTGGTATTATTAAAGATGAGCTAGTTGGACCTTTTGGGGTTGAAGATGGACTGAAAATCAACTCCCAAACCTGCCACGTTTTAGAAGACACTTTCTTCAAGCAGTGGTACAGGAAAAAGTCTCCATCTTTCAAGAAGACCATGATTTTTACGCAGGACAATGCTCCATCACATGCATCAAAGTACTCCAGTGCGTGGCTAGCCAGTAAAGGCCTTAAAGATGAAAGAGTAATGACATGGCCCCTTTCCTCAGCTGACCTAAACCCTTTTCAGAACTTGTGGGCCCTTCTTAAATGGGAGATTTAAACAGGTGAACGAAAACAGTATACCTCTCTGAACAGTGTCTGGGAGGCTGTTTACTCTTTACTGTTAACTGTTTATTAAATTTGTATACCGCCCTTCTCCCGAAGGACTCAGGGCGGTTAACAGGGCATATATATTTTGTGCAGCTGTGGTTGCTGCTGCACAAAACGTTGATTGTCAACAGATCAAGAAACTGACGGACTCCAGGAATGGAAGGCTGTCATGGCCCCTTCAGAGGTTGGTTCAGAGGAGGAGGAAGAGTTGGAGCTCGGACTGTCCGACAGGAAAGGCACACCAGGGGCTGAGGATGTTGCTGTCCCAGGCCCCTCAGGCATTGGGGGAGGTGGTCGACCAGATGGAGAGCTGCCTGCCTGCGCAGACACAGGGGAGGATCGGCTACTAACCAGCAGTGGTGCTGATAGGCAGCCAATCTCCTTTGATGAGGAACAGCTGCCTGCTCCACTGATCCAAGGGTAAGGAGAGTGGATGTAGGCAAGCCCACAGAAGGGCTGCAAGGCTACTCAGGAGGAAGTTGCCCCACCCCTCCTCACAAGGAACACCTGGAGGGTAGTAACTTAAGGAGAAGCTGTGGGGAGTTAGTCTTTGCCAGGAACAATTGTTTGCTTTGGCATACACTCCCCTGGCTTTTACTCCTGCCTATTGCTGTTTGCCTTGCCTTGCTTTGCCTTGCCTTGCTTGGAAGATTACTCTTCACATTTTGTTTTGGACCTTGCCCTTCTCTTGTGGCCTATGTTTGGCCTTTGCTTCACTGGGGCTTTGGAACTGCTTCTTTTCTGGGTCCTGTTTCTTGTCCTGAGGACTGCCCTTGTATTGTGTCTGGACCCTGCCTGGTGGATTGGACTTGGAACCCTGGACCTTGCCCTGTGAGTGTGCTCCTACTCTGTGGGCTTTCTTGGTACTATTGGGGCTGTTGTTTGGGAGTCTGAGGGTGGCTGCCTTCAGGGTAGTGTGAGGGTGGAGCCTCATTGGTTGTTGGAGGTCCATTGGCTTGAATATTGTTTAAGAGAAATAAAGAACTCTTTAGAGGCCTGCCTTGCCTTGACCACCTGGGTCATAACAGTTTTTTCCTGGCCTAACACCTCCACCCTACTCCATCAAGGAAATGGAGCAGCTCCTTGCAGATAATGCTCACTTAGCTCAGCAGGTGTCATTCCTCTCTTTGCAACTCACCCAGTTGTACGCTGCCAGCCCCCCCAACCCCAGCCTCACCGCAAATGCCCTGTGGCGGTGCCCAATATGTTTGATGGGACATTGGCCCAATTTCCTGCCTTCTATGGCAGTGCCAGCTGTACATGAGCTTACAGCCAGAGGACTTTCCCATGGATTGGGACAAAGTGGGCTTCTTGATTAGCCTCGACAGGGTCTGCAGCTCGTAGGGCGACTTTTGACCCAGCCCAGCCCATTATTGGACTATGCGGGGTTTTGCATGCAGCTGTGCATGATGTTTGAGGACTGTGTAAAGGTGCAGATAGCAAATAGGCATTTGAGGGACATACGATGGGTGGCGGCCAGTCGCAAATTACATCCGCAATTTCTGAGTGGTCAGCCAGGACGTCCAGTGGAATGAGGCCTCTTTGATGGACTAGTTCTTAGAAGACCTCTCCTTGGAGCTGCTGGATGAGTTGAGACAAATGGCTGTCCAATCTCCTCAAAAACCTCCAGTGATAGGGCACCCACAACTTCTGATGTCAAGCTGTTCCACTGGTTAATTGTTTACACTGTCAGGAAATTTCACTTTTGTTCTAGGAGTTCTGAGTTCTCCTTTTGGTCCATCCTGTGGCTAATGTTGATGTTGCCCTCTTCATATAGTTTATATTATAAAATGAGAGATGAATAAAATGCTTTTACATTAACAAACTGACATTTCATTTTTTACCTACCCTCAGCTGAGATACTATTTTTTCTTTTCAGCTGTGATTTTGTTTTCCTTTTCAAATTGTCGGCATGATTGAATGATCATGCTGACGGAGCCGGACTGATGCTATTTTTCCTGGCGTTAACACCTAGAAATCTGCTGGTTTGAATCGCCCAGAAGAACTGCGGGATGGGGGGCTGCTTGGGAACACTTTAAAACATTGAATGGTGGGGGCATCCCTCAGATCCTGTCTAGCATGCCTACTATCAATTTCTCTTAATAAAAATTCCTGTTGGAAGAGAAAGTTTCCAAGAGTTGTGTTTTCTTAAGATGTAGATTGAAGTGGGTCCTTACATCCGTCCTTCCCACATTTGAAACAGCCCATTGCTGTCAGGGTGGTAGGGGTTTATTTCATTGGTTATTGAGGTGGCTCCGCTGGTCACTTTCCCCAGGATCTCCCCCCGCATTGCTGCTTTCTGGCACGATCAATTTCCGTTTCCTCGGCTAAGATGTACCACTCTTGGAGCTGGTCAGGATCTCCCCAAGGGATGCAAGCATAATACAGGTCATCGTTTAGGCCGTCTTTGAAATGACCTACTGGGATATCCTCAGGTCAGTTCAGCTTGCCGGCTAGGACTTGCCCTTGTCTGACAGTCTTTATGTGCTCCTGGGCTTTCCGGTCGGCCAAAGGGTCTTCGAACACTCTCTGGAGAGCTGCCATGAATTGGTTGAAATTTTGCAGCTCTGGTGCATCGGTGCCATGGAGATCTACCACCCATTCAGTGTCACCATCTAGGGTCATCTGTACAATCCTTATTCGGCCGCAGTCACTGGGTATTTCTCGGCCATATTCTTCCATGTAGTTTAAGACTTGAGTCGAGAAAAACCCCAACTGACGCAGCAGCAGGTGGAGTGCTGGAGGCTCAGGGAGGGAGGTCGCTGAAGTGGGCGGTCGGTGCATTGGCAAGAGCAACACGTCTGAGCAGAAAGCGGCCTCGGAATAAGTGGGGCAGGTAAGGAAAGACATCCTTGCTCCCCCCAGTAACTCCCTTTCTTTCCTTACCTGACTTCCAGCCCCGTGCCGTTGCTCCTTTGCAATCTGCTGCCACATGCAAGGAAATGAAGGTTTTTTGGGGAAAAAAGGTCAATCAATCAATTCCAAATTCGCAATCTTTCACGAGAAGTTGGAATTGATTGATTGACCTTTTTCCCAAAAAAATCCCTTCCTTTGTTTCCTTGCACACTTCAGCACCCTCCCTCCCCGAGCCTCTGGCACTCCACCTGCTGCTTTGGTCAGCCTGCTGGCCCCCACCTCAACACCCTGCCCACCGCTGCCCAGCACGGCCACCCTGGGGCTGCAGGGGCTGGCCTGGCATATGAAGGGCACGTGCCCCACCCTCCTGCCACCATGCAGGCTAAGGTTGCCGCGCCCACCCCCACCCAGATGCCCTCGCCTCCCCCAAGCATTTTTTTACTAACCTGACTTTCAGCTGCATTCCATTTCTCCGTTCGCTTCTCAGCCTTCGCCACGTGTTTGTGGGACTATGGGTTAAAAAAAAGTTCCATCAGACTTTCTTAACTTCTTGGCTAGAAGTTAGAAAGTCTGATGTAACGTTTTTTAACTGATAGTCTCACAAACACGTGGTGAAGGTTAAGAAGTGAACGGAGAAATGGAATGCAGCTGAAAGGCAGGTTAGTAAAAAAACCCTGGGGGAGGCAGGTGCGGGCACGGAAACCTTCCCCTGCGTGGGTATTGATGCAGGTTGCTCATGGACGGGACTGAAGGCTTAGGACTGGGGCGACAGCGCGCGTGCCCACAGAGAGGGCTCTGCGTGCCATCTGTGGCATGTGTGCCATAGGTTTGCCACCGTGGCACTAGAGAATATTTTTATTTTACTACAGTATTATAAATATGTTAGTTTGTGTGGGAGAAGTCCACAATTTGCCTCTATTCCTCTTCTATTTTTCCTTACCTTCCAAAACCACCTGGTAAACTACCTACTTTATTAGCAAATATCGTAACAGATACTGCAACTTCTTTCCTTTGCATATGTTCTTAAATGTCTGGCATATTAAGGTCTTCCTCACAAGACTTTATTTGATCCTTCCATCTTCAGAGGTTTATGATCAGGGACAGAGACTTTTTTGTATTGACACCAAAATTATTGAACATCTTCCCCATACAGAGTCTCATGGAACCAACTCCACTATATTTTCTACAGTAGACAAAGCTGTTGTCATGGTTCCAATAGATAGAACCAAATAAATCAGAACTCCGAGGCTAGAAGCTTCCTCAAAGAACATGTTTATTGGATACAAAATATCGGCATGGTCAAAAGTGAAACCAAGTGTCAGAACCCATTTCCTGCTTGGGGGGGTTGGTTCTGTCCTTTTCTGATTTCTCTCTGGGGTTCTGTCATTCTCCTGAGGGGGAGGGGGAAAAATCTATGGGATGTATTATTTCTCCTTTCGCCTCGCTACAATGTATCCTCTCTGCTGTTTCTATCTGCTTGTTCTTTGAACTGTTTCCCCTTGATGTCAATCTGGGATGAGAAGGGAATGTGCCTCCGGCCATCTTAGGGGTCTTTCTTAGGGTCTTGCGGAAGAATAGGGTAGAACAACGGCTAATGACCCTCTTTTACCGGTCTACTATAGAGAGCGTCCTCTCGTATGGTATCGTGGTTTGGTATGCTGGTCTGACAGCCGCGGACAGGAAAGTATTACAGAGGGTAGTGAGCGCAGCACAAGACATTGTGGGCTTTCCCCTGACACCACTGGATGACATCGCCAGGGCTCGTTGCCTTGGAAGAGTGAGGAAGATTCTTAGGGATGACTCACACCCTGGACAGTATCTCTTTACTCTCCTACCATCCGGTAGGAGATATAGGAGTATAGCCAGCCGTACCAACAGGCTGAAAAATAGCTTTTATCCATGGGCTGTTAGGCTTTTAAATGGGATATAATCTCTGTGAACTTATGCAGAATTGACTTGGGAGGCCGGTGTGTGGTGTAGTTGGTTCACATGGTGTGGTAGGATGGAGGGTTTGTTGTCACTGTGTGTTGGGGGAAGAGAGCACGGGGGGAGGCTCAACTAATCTCAATGTACAAATGTTGTACTTTGACAATAAAGGTTTATTTATTTATTATTATTTATTATCTGGCTTATCTCTTGCTGTAGAAGAGAAAGGTGCGAAGACCCAACAACATCTTCACAGGCATGGGAACGGACTCCGTTATCAGCTCCATTCCCACAGCGGACTTAACACCTGGGGATTGGCTCGTTTGAACTGACCGGATGAACTGTTGGGGTGGTTATTGTGTAGTGGGTCCGACGCAAGAGAGACGCCAGCCGGTGTGTGAGTTCAGCTCTTTATTGGAAGGGGAAGTGAACTGGGGAATGAAGGCTACCTGGCCTCCTTATATACCTGGCCAGGTAAGCTAACAGCCAATGGGGTTGGCCCTAGGTTTCCCGCCGAAACTGTCCAGGCCAACGCCCCCTGGTGGCTGTTGCTATGCAGGTGCCTGCATACATAACACCCCTCCCCCCTTAGAGAAGACCCACATAACAACAACAACATGCAACTACTACAACTATGAGTATATATATATAAAAAACAGTGGTGTCCTTGTGTGAGGGTCACTTGCACACATAGTCCGACAGGTAGGCTGGTGTCCTGTGTGGATGGGTGGATCGTCTGGGTGTGCTTGGCCCCTGGGCTTGGACCGTGGGTTCCTGAGGCCTTTGTGCAGGGCTGCAAGGAGCCGGCATCAGGAAGTCCTCCTCCTCTGGTCCCTGCCCTGTGACGTCCTCAGCTGGGTTGACCCCTCCTGGAGTGTGGTCCTCCTGTTGATCGTGTGCGTTGAGTTCAGGGACGTGTGTGACGTGCTCAGGGGCGTGTGTGACGTGCTCAGGGACTCTTCCTCTGAGCTGATCGATGTGTCGCCTTATGCGTCTGTCCCCCTCCACCCCTACAATGTACGAAAGGGGTCCTGTTTTCCCGACCACTGTCCCCGGAACCCAAGGATGTCCAGCCCCATAGTTCCTTGCCCAGACCAGGTCCCCCAGGTTGAGGACCCTGTGTGTGGGTGATAATGGCAATGGTGATGGTAGTGATGCTGGTGGTGATGGTGATGATGGTGATGATGGTGATGTTGCCCTTCCGGTTTCGGCTGCTACCCGGTCTGGGTGTAGGCGGTCCAGCTTGGTGATGAGGTGCCGTCCCCATCGCAGTTCTGCTGGGCTGTTGCCGGTAGCCACGCATGGTGTTGTGTGTTGGGCTAGTAAAAATTTGGCCAGTCTGTGGTGCCAGTCCCCGCTGATGATGCGCCGGAGTGCGTCTTTGTTCGTCCTTACCATCCGTTCGGCCTGCCCGTTGGTAGATGGATGGAAAGGCGCGGAGGTGGCGTGCCTAATCCAGTTCGCCTTCAAGAACGCCTGGAAATCAGCAGCAGTAAACTGAGGCCCATTATCAGACACAATTACGTCGGGGAGGCCATGTGTGGCAAAGAGAGCTCTGAGCACCTGGATTGTCCTCCCCGAGGTCATGTTGGGGACAGGGACTACCTCTAACCACTTGGAGTGACTGTCCATCACTACTAAAAATAGTTGACCCTGGAATGGCCCCGCATAGTCAATGTGAATGCGGGACCATGGCGTGTGTGTGGCCTCCCACCGGTGTACTGGTGCATGTGGCACTTCTGGCCTGGATCTCTGGCACGTATAACAGGCCTTGACCCGATCCTCAACCTCCTTGTCCAACCCGGGCCACCAGAGGTAGCTCCTAGCCAGTGCCTTCATCCTGACCACCCCCGGGTGCCCTTCGTGTAAGGAGTCCAATACCCTGGCACGTAGTGTGGGTGGAATGATGACCCTGCTACCCCAAAGGAGGCACCCCCTTTTTTTTTATTGAAAAGTTTTAAAATACAGTTTTCCTTTAAAAAACCCCCCCTTCCCCCTCCCTGCTCCCCCCCTACCTCCCCCCAACCTCCCTCCCTCCCCCCCTCCCTCCACCCCCCCTCCCCCCCCGACTTCCCAGAGCTAAATACAAGGTATATATATATATATAAAAGCAATCATAAACAACCATATACTAACAACTATAAATTCTAAAATCCATCACTCTCTAGCTTATATATGATAAGAGACACCTTAGCAATATTAAATATATATAAAAAACTAGAATAGAAAAAGAAAAAAAAACGAAAGAAGACTTATTCGAATGCTACATAAAACTTCTTAACCCTATACTTGTTCTGGATAAACTCAATCCATTTTCTCCATTCCATAATATAACGTTCTTGCGAATGATCTTTCAAATAGGCCGAAATCTTCGCCATCTCTGCCAGGTCGGAAACCTTTAAAGTCCACTCTTCTATGGTCGGCAATTCCTCTTTCTTCCAATATTGGCCTATCAAAAGTCTTGCCGCCGTGATTAAGTTCAACATCAGCTTGGTGTCCACAACTGTAGCGTCTACAATTATTCCCAACAAAAAAAGTTGCGGACAAAACTTTATCCTCTGTTTAAAAATCTTCTGCATATTCCACCAGACTTTTATCCAAAAAGCCTTAACCCTCTTACATGTCCACCATATGTGAAAATATGTTGCATCTTCATCACCGCACCTCCAACATTTAGGCTGATAATTCGGATACATACTTGCAAGCTTTTTAGGATCCAAATGCCATCTATAAAACATTTTGTAAAAATTCTCTCTTAGGTTTTGAGCTTGAGTAAATTTTACGTTCCTCACCCAAATCTTTTCCCACGTGTCCATTGTAATAACTTCCTGGATGTTTTGGGCCCATTTTATCATACAATCCTTGACAAGCTCTGTTTCCGAGTCAATCTCTATCAATGCAAGATATATCCGTTTAATATGTGCTGGTCCCCGATTTCTAATCTGCTTTATCAAATTTTCATCAGTCATTGTAAATCCATTTTTCTGGTCTTCTTTCCACCTGGCCTGTAATTGAATATATTGAAACCAAGTTTGAACAACCTTCTCTTCTCGCAAGAGGCTATATGATTTCAAACACCAAACATTCCTTTTCAGGCTTAAAATTTCCTTGTACGTAGTCACATCATGTTTGAAACCAGCATGTATATTTTCTATTGCGTGTTTTGGAATTGCCCACAATGGTATCTTGCTGCTTAACTTATGTCTATACTTCTTCCAAACTCTCAGCAATGCCTGCCTTAAAATATGCATCCTAAACACAGTATCTACCTTCTTATCATACAACAAATATGCATGCCAGCCAAACAACAAATCATGGCCCTCAAGATTTAATAACCTCAGTTGCGTCAAATTAATCCAATCGCTTATTCCTACTAATGCAGCAGCTTCATAATATAATTTAAAATTAGGCATTTTAAGGCCACCTCTCTCACGAGTATCCTGCATAATCTTAAGTTTAACTCGTGGCTTTTTCCCTGCCCACACAAATTTATTGATACCACGCTGCCATTCCTCCAAGTTAGAATCTTTCTTAAGAATCGGTATCATTTGAAATAAAAATAAAAATTTGGGCAGGACATTCATTTTCACTGCTGCAATCCGTCCCAACAAAGACAATTGCAATTTTTGCCAACTCTCCAATTCTTTTTGAATTTTCCCCCATAGTTTTTCATAATTATTTTTATATAGCTTTGTATTAGAGGGCGACAAAATCACCCCCAGATATTTAACCCTTTTAACAATCTCAAATCCGGTTAATCCTTCTAAGAGAGCCTTCTGTGAAACTGTCATATTTCTAGCCAAAATTTTAGTTTTCTGTGTATTTACTTTAAATCCAGAAACCTTCCCATATTGTGTTATTATCTCCATCAGGTCCACAACAGAGTTCTCTGGCTGAGTCACTGTAACAACCAGATCATCTGCAAATGCTCTCAATCTATAGTCCTGGTCTCCAACTTGTATCCCCTTAATTTTTTCCGAATTCCGAATCTTAACCAATAGTATCTCTAATGTTAACACAAATAACAAGGGCGATAACGGACACCCTTGCCTTGTGCCCTTCTCAATATTACATGCTGCTGTCAGGCTATTGTTAACTATGATTCGGGCAGTTTGTTTTTGATATAATGCCCTAATCGGTTGTAAAAAATTTTCCCCAAAATCCATTTTATCTAAAACTTTCAACAAAAATTGCCAATTCAATTGATCAAAGGCCTTTTCAGCATCTAGAAAGATTAGCGCTGCAGAGATCTGGTTGTGCCTTTCCAAAAACTCTAACACATCAACTATATGTCTCACATTATTTTTCATTTGCCTACCACTAATAAACCCCGTTTGATCCCCTTAAATCACCTGTTGCAGAACCCTCATCAGTCTATTAGCCAAAACCTTAGCAAATATCTTATAATCTGTATTTAAAAGCGATATCGGTCTGTAATTTTTAACTTGAGTAGCATCCTGGTCTTCCTTCGGAATCAAAGAGATAAAAGCTGTTCTCCAAGACGGTGGCACCTTTCCCCCCCTCTGAATTGTCTGAAACAGTTCCTTTAACGGCTTTATCATCTCAAATTGTAAATTTTTATAATAGGCCGCAGTCAAGCCATCCGTGCCTGGCGCTTTATCCACCTTCAGTTCCTTAATTGCTGTAAGAATTTCTTCTTCTGTAATCAGTTGATTAATCCCCTCTTTTTGTACTTGCGTAAGAACCGGGATGCTAGCATTCTCCAAGTACATATCAATATCCTTTACATTAATTTCCTCTTTAGTATATAATTTCGAATAAAAATCCACAAAAGCATCCTTAATAAGATTCTGTTGAAACACAACCCTTCCTTTATACTCAATCTTATCTATATTAGAGGCCCTTTGTTTTTTCCTCAGTCTATAAGCTAACCATCTGCCTGGTTTATTAGCATTGCAAAAAGTATTATGCCTAGCAAACCGCAGATTGGTTGCCACTTGATCTGCCATTAATTTATCAAATTGTCCTCTTAGCAGTCTAATAGCCTCCTTGATCTTCACATCCTCTGGATTCAAAATCAAAGCCTTTTCTTTTTCCTTTATTTCATTCTCCAGTTCTTTCCTTCTAGTTTCCACTGCACGTCTATGTCTATTATTCATATATATCAACACCCCTCTCATATAGGCCTTGCTAGCATCCCAAACCATGTCCATAGAGGTACCCTTATTCATATTAATCTCAAAAAAATCCTTCATCCGCTGTTTGCATTCTTGCACATTTCTCTGATTTCTAAACAAATTCTCATTTACGCGCCACGAGCGCCTGTCTCTTTTCTCCTTATCAATCTCCAACCAAACTGGACTGTGGTCAGAGATAGTTCTTGCACAAATCTTCACCTTTTTAGTTCTTAAAAAAAAATCATTAGTCAACAAAATAAAATCAATCCTCGAAAAAGATTGGTGTCTGTCAGAGTAAAAAGTATAATCCTTCTCCTGCAAGTGTCTCTCACGCCAAATATCTCGCAATTCCAGGTCATCCTTCATTTCAAAAAAAGATTTAGGCAGTCTAGCATGACTTGGAATGCGCTTAAAAGCTCCAGCCTTATCCAACTGTACATCCAAAACACCATTCCAGTCTCCCATAAAAATAAAAGATTTATAATCCAACTGGGTGAGCTTTATGTGGAGTAAGCTAAAAAAATCAGCTTGTTGTTGGTTAGGTGCATATAATCCAACTAGAAGCGTCTTTTTACCTTCTAACAACAGCTCAATCATAACATATCTTCCATGCTTATCTGCTTCAATTAAGTCTGCTGTTAAGGCACTTTTAACATAAACAACCACTCCATTTTTCTTATTCTCTGCAGAGGCAACAAATTGCGTACCCAGTCTCGAGTTCAGTAAATGCTTTTGATCCAAAACTCTAATATGCGTTTCTTGCAAACATATAACATCTATCTTAAATTGTTTTAAATATTGAAAAACTTTCTTCCTCTTCTGCGGTGAATTTAGTCCATTAACATTCCAGGTTAGAAATTTAGTTGCCATGCATATCCTCCAAAAGCTCTTGGACCACAGCTTTAATAGGACTAACTTCTTTAGGCCGTGCTCCTCCCACAGCTTGACTATATGTACGTTGTGAAGAATCTGAAGACTTTTGCTGGTCTTGTTCTTTTATTTTCTTTGCTCGTTTTAAAGCAGCACGCGTTACTCTTTGCTCTCTAGGATCATCCAAAGAAGTTGTAGCTTGATCTCCTCCAGCACCACTTTCCTCTGTTTCATCCTCTTGATGTTCTCCTTCTCCAGATCCCTTTCCAGCTTCCAGAAGTGTTAATGGGGTTGCTTTTAAGACATTATTGTAGAAATCACGCGCTTCCTTCACAGTAATCAGCCGATACCTTTTACCTTCATGCATCACCATCAGCCCATCTGGAATCTCCCATCTGAACCTTATATCTCTTTGCTTAAGCTCATGCACGAGAAATGTATAGTCCTTCCTTCCCCTTAAAATCCTTTTAAAACCAAAACTTCTTGTTCAGCAATCACCACTTTAGCATCATAGGCAGCTTGTATAACTTGATCTCTAATTTCTCTTTTTGCAAAATAGACCACCACATCTCTAGGCAACTTTCTCTGTCTGGCAATCCATGAATTCACCCGAAACACTTTATCCATAGCTGCTCTTATTTCAGATGCTGGCTGGTTTAATACCACTTCGAGAGCCTCAGAGATCAGCTGCTTTAAATCTTCTTTAATATTCTCTTTTAAACCTCTGATTCTGACAGCAAACTGCATCTGGTAATATTGGGCTAGGCTTAACTCCCTTTCCACTTTGTCTCTTACATTTTCATTCTCCCGTGCTTTTACTTCTAATATAGCATTCCTTTGAGCCAGATCATCCATTTTTTCATCTAATTCTTCCACACATTCCGCCACTTTATGCACTGAAGACAAAATGTCTACCTTCATCACGCTGAACTTCTGTTCCATCCTCTCTTCCATTCTCTCCTCCAATTTCTCCAATTTCTCCTCCATCTGTGCAAATTTATCAGCAATTGATTGATTAATTGATTCCAAAAGTACCTGGGCATGTTTATCCAAAGCATCTCGCAAATCCTTCGATGTCAGCGCTTCAGGAGGGTGCAACGCCTGTAATGATGATTGTTGCACCGGCGAGGATCGACCACTCCGAAGAGTTTTAGGGGGAGGTTTCGCCGCCATCTTTTAGTCCTCAGTTATGACGCACTTTCACTTAAAGTTTAAAAAGTCCAGCAAGCTCGAGAGTATAGTAAAATAATCCTCTTCACCTTTGCCTCTTGCACCGCTCTGCCTGCTCCTTTAAATCATAGTCCTTTCTTCAGGCAGGGATGGTTCGCAGACGCCTGGCTCTGCTCCAAGAAGTTCGGAGCAGAGACGCCGGCCAGCTGGGAGCAACCCAGGTTTCGGGGGAGTTCAATCCTTCAGCCGCCTAAGCTCCAAGCTCAGGTGGCCTCGGAGAACTCTACCCCTACCTGGGGCCTCACCCCCTCCTCTTCTCCCGAGGAGGGGGCTTCAATTTCGCCCGAACAGCTGATCGGCGCTGTTTCGGGCAAAAAAACAAACAGCTGAGCCGCGGGCAGCCCGGGAAGGCTGTCTTCGGCGCCGCACCGCCACCGGAAGCCAGGAGGCACCCCTTGTGTGTGGAGATTTCATCGCGTCAAATGAAATAGGCCTGAAACTCTGGTCCCGGGGATTTGTCCTGCCACCCTGTGCAAACCCATGAGTGCGCCCTGCCCATGATGTTGTCTGTGGCTGTGTGGCTGGCAATGTCCTTGGCAAGAACTGGACACTCGGGTAGTTCCTGCAGGGCTAGGATCTGTGTGGCTGGTGCTGGGTCTGGGTCGTGTGTGTCTAAGGGGAGCCTATTTAGACCGTCTGCGTGGCCCAGCTCCTTCCCTGGCTTGTGCACCAGCTTGCAATTGTATGCTGCAAGGAAGATGGACCACCGGAGCATCCTGGGGGACAGAATCTGGGGGGTTTGCCTGTCTGTGGTGAACAGGCCCAGGAGTGGTTTGTGGTCCGTGAAGACAGTGAACTCCCTGCCATATAAGTAATCGCGGAATTTCTTGATTCCTGCCACGATTGCCAGGGCTTCTTTGTCTATTTGGGCGTAGTTTCTTTCTGCTCCAGACAGTGTCCTAGAATAGTATGCTATGGGGACTTGTGCCCCGTTGGGCTCAAGGTGGCTTAGGACAGTGCCCACACCATAAGGGGATGCATTGCAGGCGATACAAATGGGCTTGGACTCGATGAAATGGGTTACTGTGGACTTGTCCGACAGCAATGCCTTCAGGGCCTTGAAGCTCTGATCATGGGTGGCCGTCCAGGCCCATGTTGCCTGTTTGTCTAGCAGCCTGTGGAGCGGTTCAGCGATGGCTGCCTTGTGTGGGAGGAATGTATGGTAGAAATTCAGCAGACCCAGGAATGCCTGAAGCTCGGCTTTGTTCTTGGGTGTGGGCGCTAGTTTGATGGCCCTCACCATGGATTCTGTGGGGTGGATTCCCCTGGCGTCTACTCTGAACCCCAAAAATTCTGTGGAAGGAACGCCTATGCTGCATTTTTCCTTTTTGAGTTTGAGGCCAGCTGTGCGCAGCCTTGCCAGCACTTCCCTAAGCCTACCTGCCAGTTCCTCTGCTGATGCTCCTGCGATCAGGATGTCATCAAAATAGGGGCAGACTCCTGGAATGCCCTTGAGTGTCTTTTCCATAACCTCCTGGAAAATGCCGGGAGCAACGCTGACTCTAAACTGCAGCCTGTTCACCCGGAACGCCCCCCTATGGGTTACTATGGCTTGGATGTCAGCTGTTTCCCTAGTGACCGTGAGTTGCTGGTATGCCTGCGCAAGATCGAGCCTTGCAAAGATGGCGCTGCCTTGGAGGGAAGCGAGAACGTGGTTGACCGCGGGAACCGGGTAAGCGTGCGGGTTTAGGGCGCGGTTCACCGAGCACTTATAGTCGGCGCAGATCCTTATTTCCCCGTTGGATTTGAGGGGGGTCACGATGGGGGTTTCCCACTCCCCTCCATCTACGGGGTCTAAGATTCCCTGGGCCACCAACTTGTCTAGTTCGTGCTCAATTTTGTGTTTGAGCGCAAAAGGGACTCGCCGCGGCCGGACCCTAACGGGGGAGACGTTCGAGTTAAGCTTGAACGATATGGGGGCCCCGGTGTACTTGCCTAATGACCCGTCGAAGACGTCGGCGAACTCCCGGCAAATGGCCTCAACGGAGTCCCCCTGGATCCGATGGATCCCGGATACTGAGATTCCCAGGGCCTCAAACCAGTCCAGCCCGACCAGGCTGGCTCTGTGGCCCTCTACCACTACAACGTCCAGGTGCCCTTCACGACCCTTAAACCCCACTGAAATGGTGGCCTCCCCCTTCACCTTGACCGGCGAATTCTGAAAATCGGTCAGGGTTAATTTAGTAGGCCGTAATTTAATCCGTTGCTTGCTCCGGCTAATTATGTGGTTAAGGGTCTCGTCCGAAATAATCGAGACCGCTGATCCGGAGTCAAGCTCCATGCTGCAAGGGACGCCTTGCAAACGGATTGCTAATCTAATTTTGGGTTTGAGCAGCCGGCGGCTACCCGTGTGGTTAATGGCCAGCCGGCTCTCGACATAGCCAATTTTTGTTTTGGTGGGGGCCCCAGTACCTTCGAACGGCGGTTCCTCTGGCTGCAGCTCATGGATCTCCTCCCGGGGGTGGCGGCTACGGCAGACGGCGGCTATGTGGCCTGTTTTCTTGCAGGCCTGGCACTTGGCGGACCGGAACTTGCAGAGGCTGCACATGTGGTTCCCACCACACCCTGCGCACCTCTGGGGAACGGCAGTGTTGCTGGGAGGCCTGGGCCTGTCTGGGCGTCTGGCTCGCTGGTCGGGGGTCGACTTCCGCTGGAGGAGGTCGATGCTCAGGTCGTCCTCCTCTGTGGCCCCTTGCCGGTGGACGCTGGTTGCCTGGTTGCCGGGCCGGGTTCCCTGGCAGGCTTGGACGGCCCCACAGGCCGCTTCGTGGGCTAGGATGACGTCCTCAGCTTCCTGGAGAGAGACCTCCTCTCTTTTGAACAGGCGCTCCTGCAACCGCCTGTCGCGTAGGCTGCAAATCAGCCGGTCCCATAGTCGCTCCTCCAAATTTGTGAACCTACAAGCGACGGCAGCTTCCCACAGGGTGGCGAGGAAGTCGGCGCCGGTCTCGTCGGGGCACTGGTCCCTTTTCTCAAATTGTGACCGTGCGGCCACCTTGGAGCGCCGGGGCCTGAAATGTGCGTTGAGCCTGGCCACGAGCTCTCGGTACGCGACGGTGTTGATGGCCTCCTGGGGGAACAGGTTCGCGGCGACTTCCAGCAGCGCTGGTCCCCCAAGGCAGAGCAGGGCGGCCGCCTTTGCACCGTCCTCTGATATCTGATTGAACCGCATGTACAGTTCAACGTGAGCCAGGTAACGGGTCCAGGTTTCGGGGCGGCGGGTCTCGAATTTGCGGGGTTGTCCGGCTCTAGCCATGGCGGCAGTTGGTCGTGGATGTGGCGCTTGGCAGTTGGTCGTGGATGTGGCACTTGGCGTTGCCGGTTCGGCTGGCTGTCGTGGGGGGAAGAAGGAAAAATGCCTTTCCCTTCAGCTCGCGGAGCGTTTCCCCAGTGACTTCAGCTCTTGGTCGGCAGCAATCCCACCTTCGTCGCCACTATTGTGTAGTGAGTCCGACGCAAGAGAGACGCCAGCCGGTGTGTGAGTTCAGCTCTTTATTGGAAGGGGAAGTGAACTGGGGACTGAGGGCTACCTGGCCTCCTTATATACCTGGCCAGGTAAGCTAACAGCCAATGGGGTTGGCCCTAGGTTTCCCGCCGAAACTGTCCAGGCCAACGCCCCCTGGTGGCTGTTGCTATGCAGGTGCCTGCATACATAACAGTGGTGTTTACTTGAGGCTCTTTTAACCTATTGATCTGAGCGGGAAACCCTCAGATCCTGCCTTCCATGCCTGCTATCAGCTTCTCCTAATAAAAGTTACTTTTGGAATAAAACTGTTCCAGGTTTTGAAGCAGGTCTTTACATTAGGCAGGATCTGCAGTAACAATCAGCCCAGAAGGAAGACCCTTACCAGGGGACTGCACAAACGATGTCTGAGATTGGCACGGAGAGGGAAGAACCTACCATGCGGGGACTTTTCCCACCAGGCAGGCCCCAGCAAATACAGCTCTCAGTCCTTGAGCTCCTTGGATGAGGTAGTGGTCGCTGAATGCCAAGACAGACCAAGGTGGTTGATGGATGTTGGCAAGAAGGAGGACTGGGAGAAGAAAGCCAGGAAGGTGACCCTCAAACGTGGCAGTCACCAGCCGGGTTGGAAAGTCGAGATGGAGAGGTCGCTTCACCTCAGTGAAGATGAGGACGACAGGCCACCCCGCTGCAACTGGTTCCTAGAGCAAGCTATTGACATGCTGAGAGTTGCCTTTGATTCTCTGAAGGAAGAGAAAGCCAATCCATGCCGGGGCACCGCAAACCCAGGTTCAGCTGAGGGTACAGATGAAGGCAGGGTTGAGGCAGAAATCCCAGGAAGTTCTGCCGGTACCACGGAAGCAGCAACCGTCACCGCAGCCACTGCAGCCACCCCCAGCCAGGCTGCACCAGCTGACAGTGACGGACACTGACCCAGATGGAGAGGACATCGAACTATCAAGAAATTCCCTCCTCTGGGAGTGAGGTATAGCAGAGAGCTGCGTCGGTTGGGGTTTTTCTTGACTCAAGTCTTAAACTACATGGAAGAATATGGCCGAGAAATACCCAGCGACTGCAGCTGAATAAGGATTGTACAGATGGCCCTAGATGGTGACGCTGAATGGGTGGTGGATCTCCATGGCACCGATGCACCAGAGCTGCAAAATTTCAACCAATTCATGGCAGCTCTCTAGAGAGTGTTCGAAGACCCTTTGGCTGACTGGAAAGCCCAGGAGCACGTAAAGACTGTCAGACAAGGGCGACGGCCCGTAGCTGAATACACGCAGGAATTCCAAGTCCTAGCCGGCAAGCTGAACTGGCCTGAGGATATCCCGGTAGGTCATTTCAAAGATGGCCTAAACAATGACCTGTATTATGCTTGTATCCCTTGGGGAGATCCTGACCAGCTCCAAGAGTGGTACATCTTAGCCAAGGAAGTGGAAATCGATCGTGCCAGAAAGCAGCAACGTGGGGGGAGATCCTGGGGAAAGTCACCAGCGGAGCCACCTCAATAACTGATGAAATAAACCCCTACCACCCTGACAGCAACGGGCTGTTTCAAATGTGGGAAGGACGGATGTAAGGACCCACTTCAATCTACATCTTAAGAAAACATAACTCCTGGAAACCTTCTCTTCCAACAGGAAATTTTATTAAGAGAAATTGATAGTGGGAATGCTAGACAGGATCTGAGGGATGCCCCCACCATTCAATGTTTTAAAGTATTCCCAATCAGCCCCCCACCCCGCAGTTCTTCCAGGCGATTCAAACCGGCAGATTTCTAGGTGTTAACTCCAGGAAAGATAGCATCAGTCTGGCTCTGTAGGCATGATCATTCAATCCTCTCTTTACCCAGATCCCAGGTGTTGCATCTCCCCGCCCCCTTTTTCCCTTGCTGCCGGTAAAGAGCAGAGTTTCAAAGAGGCATAGGATGAAAGGCAGATGGCCACATTGTTATGGTTAGCAGACCCGAAGTGAATCAACAAAAGGTTACTTTGTAGTGAATACAGGAGGTGAAAGTAGTAAAAACCCCATGCATACCCCCCTCCCCCTTAGTAGTATGATGGAATCCAGGAGATAGTAAGAATTGGTTTTGAATCAGAGAAGATAGATAGAAATGAAATATAACTGGATTCTGACATCCTGCCCCCCTTAAAAATAAGAGAGATCCACCTGTAAAGAAAACAAAACAGGTATAAAAGTTAGTCTGCCTTGTTAGGATACTCTGTATGAAACTTCTTTAATAGCTTCGGGGCTTTTACATGACGTTTATGGAGTGGTCTTTCCATGCTACCAGGTATTGAGTTGTCCCATATCTTCTAGAGTCTGGGATTTCCTTTATTTCGAAGTGGTTTTTTAAAAATATATTCAATTTTATTTTCCCATTTCTTCCACAAACAAGTCAACAAATATATCGCCATACATAAATACACACACCTAAGTTTGTGTTGTGATTCAGGGTCAGCCTGTGGGTTCGGCAGTTGGGTCAGACGAATCAGAGGAGGAGGGGGATGTTGAAGACCTTGCTGAGGGGGTTGAAGATCTTGCTGATGATAGCCCTCAGGCAGGCCCCTCCCACTTGGTCACCATGGAGACCCAGCTGTGTGAGCCTGACAGTGTGGATGAAGATGACCCACAGCTGGCCCTGTTCAAGGACGACCGACGCAGGAGGCAGTCAAGTAGGAGTAAACAGAGGAAGGCTGTGGGGCTTCTCGGAAGGAGGCAGAGAGAGGCCATGCCCTGAACTCTTTATAAAGGGAATGTTTGGGGAGGGATGGTTTGCTGAAAGCAACCGCTCAGATAGTGTTTCAAAGCTCCTGAATCTTGGTTTGTGTCTTGTTTGTTTTTTGTAGTAATAAATTTGGCAGACGTCATTCCAGCCTCTTGCCGTTTATAAAGGGGTTGCCTTTTCTACAGGGCCGATAGCAGGCTGGTACAGAACAGTTTGCTTTCAGCCTCCCACCCCTTACTAACATTATGGAGCAGCTACGTGCTGAGAATGCCCAGCTCACCCAGCAACTCACTTTGCTGGCAGCTCAGGTGGCTCAACTGCAAGCTCAGGTTCATGCTGCACCCCCACCATCACCCCCACCCAGGAGAAAATGCCAAGTTGCAATGCCGGATAAATTTACAGGCACTCCAGAACTGTTTCCTGCTTTCCTGGGACAATGCCAGCTCTTTATCAGCGTGAGAGCAGCTGATTTCCCCACTGACCGGGATAAGGTGGGGTTTGTGTTAAGCCTTCTTTCAGGTGATGCAGCTCATTGGGGCACGCCTCTGCTGGCTCAACCTAGCCCATTGTTGGACAACTTTGTGGGGTTTTGTGATCATATGCGTCTGATGTATGAGGATCCTATTAAGACGCAGACTGCTACTCGACGCCTGAAAGCTCTGAGGCAGGGTCAACGCCCCCTACAGGGCTATATCAGCGATTTTCGGCTGCTTAGCCAGGATTCCGCCTGGAATGAGGCTGCGCTTGTGGATGCCTTCCAGGATGGATTGTCGGAGGAGATGTTGGATGAGCTGGCCCGTGTGGATATTCCCTCAGACCTGAATGGGCTGATCCATCTCTGCCTGCGGATCGCCGTGCCACCCCACAGACCCCTGCAGCCCCTGTTGTGCGTGAGCCCCCAGTTCAAAGGGAGGAGCCAATGGAGCTGGGTGCCGCCAGGTCTCGTCTATCGGTGACTGAAATGAACAGACGACGATTGGGGGGGTTGTGTTTTTACTGTGGGGACCCTGGGCATTTGGCTGCTTTTTGCCCAAAAAAGCGACAGCGGGCATCAGTGACCGAGTCTGCCCCAAGAAAGTCCCCTACTTTTCTGTCGGGAAACGCCCCGAGCCCGATCTAGACGGTGTGATAGATTGGGCGTCCCACAACAACACTGAGCGATGTCTTTCCGATGCTGCCTGTGGACCTCCACGGCATTTGATTTTGGAGGCACATCTGATCCTTCCTGGCAAGCCAGAGGGGATTCCAGTCCATGCCTTAATTGACTCTGGGGCCACCACAAATTTTATGGACTCAGCATTTGTGGCCAAATGGGCTGTTCCCCAGTGCCCGGTGGATCCGCCCATGTTAGTGGAGACTATCGATGGTCGAGTGCTCCTGTCTGGGCCTATTACGGCCGCCACGCAACCATTATGTATGGCCATCAGTTCCCATGTGGAGGCCATCCAGTTCTATATCACCTCAGATCTGCATTTCCCCGTGGTCCTGGGACTGGCGTGGCTCCAGGCGCATGACCCACAGATGTATTGGTCACAGAACTTGGTCACCTTCCCAAGCTTGCAGTGTGTGGACCACTCCCGCCATATCTGTGCCGGCCAGGTGGAGGGTTCCCCAGGGGTTTCCTTGCCTCCTGAACTGTTCGACTTTGCTGATGTGTTCAGCGAGACAGAGGCGGATCAATTACCCCCGCACAGGCCCTATGACTGCCCCATTGATTTAGTCCCTGATGCGCCTCTCCCAGTGGGGCGTTTGTACTCCATGTCGGACCCCAAGTTGGCTGCATTGCGGGACTTTCTGGAGATGAATTTGGCTCGCGGTTTCATCCGGCCCTCATCCTCGCCAGTGTCTGCACCCGTGCTCTTCGTCAAGAAGAAGTCGGGCGAATTACGGCTTTGCTGCGATTATAGGAAACTTAACGCCATCACGGTGCGCAATCGTTACCCGCTGCCCCTCATCCCCGAACTCTTGGACCGACTCCGGGAGGCTAAGATCTTCACGAAACTGGACCTGCGTGGAGCTTACAACCTCGTCAGGGTTCGGCCGGGTGATGAGTGGAAGACGGCGTTTGGTACTCGCTATGGACATTTTGAGTACACGGTGATGCCGTTTGGCCTGACCAATGCCCCCGCCGTGTTTCAGCATTTCATGAATGACATTTTCCGGGATTTGTTGGATCAGTTTGTCGTGATCTATTTGGATGACATCCTGATCTACTCCCCGTCGCGTGAGGTGCACCATCAGCATCTCCATCAGGTCCTGCAGCGACTCCGAGAACATCGGCTGTTTGCCAAGTTGGAGAAGTGCCAGTTCTACCGAGTGACCATCGATTTCCTGGGTCACCGCATTTCTCCTGAGGGCATCGCCATGGAGCCGAGTAAGGTTGAGTCTTTGCAGAGTTGGCAACCCCCGCGTCGCGTGAAGGATGTTCAGCGACTTCTTGGGTTCGCCAACTATTACCGAACTTTCATCCCTCGGTTTGCTGCCTTGACAGCCCCCCTCACCCGGCTCCTGCAGAAGAAGAATCGTTTCCAGTGGAATGCTCCAGAACAACAGGCTTTCCAGATTTTGAAGGAAGCCATCATGAAGGAGCCCATCTTGAAGCATCCTGAACCGCAACGGCCGTTTGTCATGGAGGCGGACGCCTCCGACATTGCCATTGGGGCGGTGTTACTCCAGGCAACGACGCCCAGCGGTACCCTCTTCCCTTGCGCGTACCATTCACGAAAACTGAACCCTTCGGAGCGCAATTATACAATCTGGGAGAAGGAGCTGCTGGCCATCAAAGCGGCGTTCGAGGCCTGGAGGCATCATCTGGAGGGAGCGCGGCATCAAATCGAGGTCCGGACGGACCATAAGAATTTGGAAAGCCTGCAGACCGCTCGGAATTTGAACCAAAGCCAGATCCGGTGGTCTCTTTTCTTTGCGAGGTTTGACTTCCGGGTTCGGTACATACCTAGCGGGCACAATCAAAGAGCGGATGCTCTGTCCAGGAAGCCCGAATATTCCCGAGTGGAAGACAAGCTTCTGCCCAGGACAGCTCAGCGGAAGGAGGAGGTGGGGCCAGATTCTCCTTGGATGGTCACGGATGGACTCTTGTATTATCGTGACCGGCTCTACGTTCCAGGAGGGCCACTCAGGGGACTCATCCTCAGCCAGTGTCACGATAACCCAGCGACGGGGCATTTTGGCCTGTTCAAGACCCTGAACCTGGTCTCCCGTACCTTCTGGTGGCCCCGAGTCCGACACGACGTCCAGTCCTATGTTACCTCCTGCATCCCATGCAGGCAGGCCAAGTCAGCGACAGGGGCCCCGCCTGGATTACTGAAGCCTTTGCCAACACCCAAAACACCTTGGGGGGCTGTGTCCATGGACTTTCTGACGGATTTACCCCCATCCTCTGGTTTTACGACAGTGTATGTGGTGGTGGACATGCTGACCAAGATGGCACACTTCATCCCCTGTCGCGGCTTACCGTCAGCCCGCACCACTAGTCGTATGTTCATTCAGCAGGTGTTTCGGCTGCACGGCCTCCCTGATAGAGTCGTCTCTGATAGGGGGGCACAGTTTACAGCCCGCTTCTGGCAGGAGTTGATGCATGCGTTGGATATCAAGATTTGCCTCTCATCCGCGCATCATCCTCAAACTGACGGGGGAACCGAGAAGGTCATTGGTATCCTGGAACAATATCTGCGCTGCTACGTCAATCTGCAGCAAAACAATTGGGTGGACTATCTGGCCATAGCTGAGTTTGCATTTAACAATTTGCAGCATACCTCCACACAGATGACACCGTTCTTGGCCAATGTGGGATATCACCCCCGGTTTTTCCCCCTTTCTCCCGTGGACTCACCGGAGCCGGTAGCGAACGACTTCATGGCAGAGTTACAGGCAATCCATCGATTGGTGCGACGTCAGTTAGAGAAGGCCAAGGCCGATTACAAAAGATTTGCTGATCGGTCAAGACGGGATACGCCTCCACTATCGGTGGGAGATCGGGTCTGGTTGTCCACCAGGAACCTACCGTCAACACGGCCGGTGAGAAAGTTAGATCACCGATATTTAGGACCGTTCCCAGTCGAGGCTGTCATCAATCCGGTCGCCTATCGCTTAACTCTGCCACGTTCCCTGCACGTGCACCCAGTCTTTCATCGGTCTCTGTTGGTCCCCGAGCAACCGGCCTGTCCACTCCGCCGAGCGGAACCTCCCCCATCAGGACCTTGTGATGGAGGCAGCACCCCCGAGTACGAGGTCGCCAGCATCAGGGATTCCCGTTGGCTGTAAGGTCGTTTCCAGTACCTGATTGAATGGAAAGGTTACGGACCAGAGGACTTCACCTGGGAAGACGCGACCGCCGTTCATGCCCCTGCGTTGGTGACCGCTTTTCATGAACAATTTCCATCCCGACCGCATAGGGATCGGCAGACCCGGGGGAAGGGCCCTGCGGTGCGGGATAGTGTTGTGATTCAGGGTCAGCCTGTGGGTTCGGCAGTTGGGTCAGATGAATCAGAGGAGGAGGGGGGTGTTGAAGACCTTGCTGAGGGGGTTGAAGATCTTGCTGATGATAGCTCTCAGGCAGGCCCCTCCCACTTGGTCACCATGGAGACCCAGCTGTGTGAGCCTGACAGTGTGGATGAAGATGACCCACAGCTGGCCCTGTTCAAGGACGCCCGACGCAGGAGGCAGTCAAGTAGGAGTAAACAGAGGAAGGCTGTGGGGCTTCTCGGAAGGAGGCAGAGAGAGGACACGCCCTGAACTCTTTATAAAGGGAATGTTTGGGGAGGGCTGGTTTGCTGAAAGCAACCGCTCAGATAGTGTTTCAAAGCTCCTGAATCTTGGTTTGTGTCTTGTTTGTTTTTTGTAGTAATAAATTTGGCAGACGTCATTCCAGCCTCTTGCCGTTTATAAAGGGGTTGCCTTTTCTGCAGGGCCGGTAGCAGGCTGGTACAGAACAGTTTGGTTGCTGCTCGTCCATTTCCCCTTTCACTGTATCCACCCCCCTTCTCTCTCTTCTCTACTTTCTTTCTCCCTTTCTCCTTTCTTTCCTACTTCCCTCTTCTTCCTCTCGTATCCTCTTTCCCTCACCCCTGTCGAGCCCCGTGGGCCCGACACTCCGGAGGGAAGGAGAGCTCCTGCAACGGCCCCAGCGACACCCCAACATCCCACGCTCTGTGCCGGGGCACAGCTGACCCCCTCGCCCTCACCTTCGCTCTGAACGCCTGCGGTCCTGTGCTTCCTGGGCCACACGGCGCTGCAGGCTCTGCCGAGTCACCGGTGGCCGCGCAACAGCTGAGAGTCGCACCTGCATGGTCAGGCCTTCCAGTAGGCCTTCCGGGCACACAGCCGTCCTCCGGCGAGTCGACGCAGTGCAGGGCCACAGAACCGGCTGCCGTGGCTCTGCCAAGCGACCGGTTGGTGCTGTGGGTGTTGGGGCCTCTGGAATGGGCCACGGCAAAGGGATGACGGTGGGGGCAGATGGACCACAACACCGAGTGCCTGGAGGAGTGGGGGTGACCATGCCAGTAGTGAAGACGTCGGGGGACGACTCCCTGCTGGTCCAGACTGGGGGTGCAGAGCAGGGGCTAGCCAGACTCAAGGGGGTGGCCCTGGGGTTGGGGGTGTATGCCACGGGCAGGGGGTGTGTGGCTGGGATGTTGGGGGGTGAGGTGGGGGATGTTTGGTGGGCTTACCTTACGGTGGGTGAGTCTGCACGCAGTCCGGGGCACACACACACGGGCTAAGGCGGTGGGGTACTTAGCATGCGGACGGATGTTGGCTTACACCAGTGGAGTGGGGCCTCTGGGGAAAGTTAGTGTTAAAAGAGTGTTGGAGCGGAGTTCTGCCAACGCTGACTTTGTTCCTGTTTTATTGTGTGGAAATAAACATTGTCACTCGTACCTACGGCTGTTTTTTTTTTTCGTCGTGGACGCATTGTGACAGTAAGTCAGCGTTGTTCCTTTACCCCGGTTTCCTTTTTGTCGTTACCCCCCTTTCCGTCGGTTGGGCGGCATGGCTGAGGAACCGCAGAGGCTTGTTCCAGTGGCTGCGGAGGAAGAGCCTTCTGGGGCTGCTGCAGCACCATGGAACCCAGGAGGAGTGGAGGACACCCAGCCTGTGGTGAGGCCCAAGGTGCGGGACCCTCCTCCTCTGTCCATCGGAGGTGGAACCCAGGAAGCGGGGCCCCGGGCCCAGAGCGGGTAATGGTGGTTTAGCCCTACCCTGGACCGAATGGACCTCGCCCATGGGCAGCCAACATGACCGAGGGGCCTGGTGTCAGCATGGAGGGAGCAACGGTTGACCGATGAGGACGGGGAGGAATGGAGCTACTCCACGGCACCAGGTGGCTACACACTGGATGTACTGCGGGACCGGTTTGGGGAATTTAGTTGCCAAGAGCCAGCACCCTGGTCGCCCACTGCACCAGACCACGAGGCAAGACAATGGTCACAGGAGGGGACATTGCCGGTGCACTCAGGCCCGCCTGGGTTCTGTTTGGCCAGCCCGAGGTTCCGAGGCCCGCTGGACCAGTGTACGGCTTCGAGGCCTGGTTCGTCTGCACAGGCTCCCACTGCCCTGACGGGGCAGAGGAGACCAGATGTGTGGGTGGCGGTGGATGGTGGTTCCACCTGGCAAACGGCCGGGCAACAACAGGTGCCAGCTGTGAGAGGGCCCAGGCCTCAGGGGGGCCCTGGGGTCTGGGTATGGTTTGGGGCCCACCGTCCTTGCTGGTGTCGTATGATGGACATCCCGACCATCTGGCCATGTTCCTGAGCCATACCATAAACCACTTGGATCAGTATGGCACGGCCTACCCGTCCCAGTGGGCCATGGTGGTAGCGGTCACCGTGAGTCTCCAGGGAGAGGCCGCAGCTTGGGCTGCTGACCTATACAGCGAACAGGCCATGGAGCTGGCTGATGTCGGCCTTTTCTTGGAAGCACTGTGGTTGCAGTTTGAGGACGTGGCCCGCACACATCGGGCCGAAGCCGAGGTGGTGGGCCTACGACAACAAGGTAGGCCCACGTTTGAGTACGTCAACGAGTTCCGGCGGGTGGCCCGCAAGCTATGATCGTGGCTGGAGCACTTACTGGTATACCACTTCCGGGTGGGACTTGACAGGGCCCTGTGTAGGGCATGTGTTGTCCGTGGTGTCCCACACAGGCTACTGGAGTGGTTCCGGGTCACGGTGGAGCTAGACATCGGCCTACAGGAGTGCAGGGGACGAGTGGAGAGCGCATCCGGCCCTCGCTAACCAGCTGACAAAACAAAGGAGGAGGAACGGAAGGCCCTGGTGATGAGCGCGAAACCACCCGCACCACCGCTTCGGCCTGCAATCCGGTGTTTCCGGTGTGATCAGCTGGGACATCGTGCTGCTGAATGCCTGCTCCCAACACCCCATGCAGATCCAGCCGCCACGCCCGTACGTGGTGCCATGGCCAGGAAAACTGTGGAGCGGTCACGGGCTGCACACCAGCTGCTGGGCATCACACCCAAGACAACACCACAGCCAAGGGCAGAGACACCAGTTGCTGTTGCACCCGAGCCGTATGACAGTACAGAGGAGCAGGAGGACGATCCTATGGTGAGCGCACCAGTAAGCCCCTTTGCAGTCCCAGTGGTGATCGTAAGCCCCCAGACAGGTCAGAGGAGGGAGTATCACGCACTGATTGATTCAGGTAGTACCCGCTGCCTTATCAGCCAGGCAGTGGTTTCTGACATAGGCATCGGGTTGAAGCAGCTGGCAACTCCTCTCCGATTCCAACAAGTGGATGGGTCCTTTCTTGGGGGGGTACCCGTGACCCACGTGACAGAGCCCGTATGCCTGGAAATGGGGACCCATTGGGAGGTGTTGCGTTTTATTGTAGTCCCCTCTATGACTGAGACGGTGATCTTGGGGCTCACCTGGTTGGACAAGTTGGGCCCCACGATATGGTGGGAAGGGGGGTGTCAGCATCTTCGCCTTGGGACGGGGCCGCAACCTCCGATCCATGCTTTTGTGGGACCGGGTGGCCTGCTTGTGGAGGAGAAGACCCGTGGGGTGGAGTCGAAGGCGGAAGCCCGGGTGCCACGGGCATACTCTAACTTGGCCGAGGTCTTTGGCGAACGGGAGTGTGACGTCCTACCACTGCACCGGCCAACAGACTGTGCCATCGAGCTGGAGCCGGGAGTCAAACTGCCAAAACCTCACATGTACGCCCTGACACCACATGAAATGCATGAACTGAGGCGGTACATCTTGATTCATTCAACCCGCCCGGTCCAGAATAGCGGCACCCATCTTGTTCCGGGAGAAAAAGGATGGTACGCTCCGGTTGTGCGTGGACTTCCGTGGTGTCAATGCGGTTTGTGTCGAACATCTCTACACTCTTCCCCTGATGAAGGACCTACTGGCGCACCTAGCGAAAAGCCGAGTGTTTACACGATTAGACCTGCGTGAAGGGTACTACCGGGTGCGGGTCAAGGCCGGGGACGAATGGAAGACAGCATTCAATTGCCCGCTGGGCAGTTACCAGTTTTGGGTGATGCCATTCGGCCTCCAGGGAGCTCCAGCGGTCTTCATGCAGCTCATTAACTAGGTGCTGCATAAACACCTGTACCGAGGGGTTCTTGTCTATCTTGACAACATATAAATCTACACTGACACTATGGAGGAACATGTCGCCCTGGTTCAGTAGGTCTTGAAGAAATTGTTGGCTGCTCGCCTCTATGTGAAGCTCATGAAATGTGAGTTCCATAAATCCCGTCTAGACTATCTGGGGTATAGGGTATTGGCGGCTGGGTTGGAGATGGAGCCCCAGAAAGTAGAGGCTGTGCAGCAGTGGCAGGCACCCCGAACTCGTCGACAATTGCAAAGTTTCCTGGGCTTTGCCAACTTCTATCGACAGTTTATCTCGGCCTTTGCTGCGATGGCTCTGCTGTTAACGGACCTACTGCGTACACGGCAGTCGGAGTTGGCATGGACCATGGAGTGTCAGCAGGCGTTCGAGTCCTTTAAAACCCTGTTTGCCAGAGAACCTGTGCTGTTGCACCCCAACCCAGACGTAACGTTTGTAGTCCAGGCGGATGCCAGCGACATTGCGGTGGGGACTGTCCTGCTTCAGCGGAATGCTGATGGAGCCCTCCAACCATGCGCGTACTCCTCCAAGAAACTGACGGCCACCGAGCATGCATGGGCGATATGGGAGAAGGAAGCATTCACACTCTGCTCGGCCCTGGAGACATAGCGCCATCTCCTGGAGGGGGCGGCCCACCCCTTCGAGGTGTGGACGGACCATAAAAACTTGGAGGCCCTACAATCAGCAAGGAGGCTGGCGCCCAAACACGTCCGGTGGGCTCTTTATTTCCGGCGCTTTAATTTCACCTTGAAATACATCCCGGGGAGAAAGAACTTTCTCGCTGATGCATTGTCGCGCTTGCCTCAATACGACAATAGGAGGGAAGAGGTGGTACAGGCGCTCATACCTCCCTATGGATCGCGGGAGGTTAGGGACGTGGCGTGCGGAGCGATGGATGATCTGTCCCGTGCCCTACGTGAGGCACTCAAAGATGACGCCCGGCTAAAGGAGCATCCGCACCTTCTCACTCTTCGGGATGGTTTGGCCTGGCATGGAGACAGACTGTACGTACCCCTGGCGCTCCATCCTACAGTCTTATACCGGTGCCATGATGCCAAACAGGCCGGGCACTTTGGCTTTCTGAGGACCCTGAACCTAGCGCGCCGGCAGTTCTGGTGGCCGCGCATGAAGGCAGAGGTCGAGCAGTATGTGCGAGACTGCCATGTGTGTGCGACAGCCAAACCCCGTACTGGGAAACTGTTGGGACTTCTGCAGCCGGTGTCTGATCCCATTCGGCCTTGGCAGGATATAGCTATGGACTTTGTTGTGGAACTGCCAGAGAGCCGTGAGTACAACATTATCTGGACAGTTGTAGACCTGTTTTTGAAAAAGGCACACTTCATCCCGTGCAAAGGACTGCCATCGGCCAGACAGTTGGCCTGGTTGTTCATTTCTCACATCTACCATCTGCATGGTGTGCCACGGCGTATAATCTCTGACGGCGGGGTGCAGTTCACAGCACGGTTCTGGAGGGAGTTCGTCAGATACATTGGTTCAACCCAAGGCCTAAGTTCGGGATACCACTCGTGCACCAATGGGGCGGCAGAGCGAGTTAACGCCATAGTGGAACGATTCCTGCGGTGTTACGTGATGTATCAGCAAACGAACTGGGTGGACCTGTTAGCGTTTGCGGAGGTGGTACATAACAACGCTGTCCACAGTAGCACAGGTTTTACCCCCTTCCGGGTGGTGTCGGGTTATGACCTTGTACCCATCCCTGAATGTGATCAGGGAACGTCCCCTCCCTGTGGTCCCAGGGACTGGATGGAACAGATAGAGGGGGTTTGGAAGGCAGCCAAGGAGGCATTGGTGAAGGCTGCAGCTAGAACCAAAGAGCAGGCAGACAGAAAGCGGGAGCCGTTTACAAGCCCCAAGCCGGGGGACTGGGTTTATCTGTCTACTAAATATTTACGACTCCAGATACCCAGTAGAAAACTAGGTCTGAAATACGTAGGCCCGTTCCAGTTGATTCGGGTGATCAACCCTGTAATAGTGAAACTTCGCCTGCCGAAATTCCTGGGGAGGGTCCACCCAGTTTTTCATAGTACCTTGCTAAAGCCGGCTTGAGCGCTACCCGAAGTTACTGGCGGAGGGGCGCTGGGTCTGGTGCACGGAGACCACTATGAAATACAAGGGATTCTCGACTCAAGGGTACGGAGGAGAAGGGTGCAGAACCTAGTGATGTGGAAGGGGTACCCAGCGGCAGACGCTTCATGGGTGGCAGAGCGGGACGTCCAAGCACCGCGACTGGTCCAGGCATTCCACCGCAAACATCCAGGGAAACCGGGGAGGGGTAAGGCGGAACCAATAGCCTGAGTAGACAGTTGCTTACCTCCCAACCCTTGTCTTCCAGGTGGGCCCCTGGTAGGGGGAGCTGCCTGTCGAGCCCTGCGGGCCCAACACTCCAGAGAGAAGGAGAGCTCCTACAACAGCCCCAGCAACACCCCAACATCCCACGCTCCACGCTGGGGCACGGCCGACCCCCTCGCCCTCACCTTCACTCCGAACGCCTGCGGTCCTGTGCTTCCTGGGCCATGCGGCACTGCAGGCTCCGCCAAGTCACCAGTGGCTGCGCAACAGCTGAGAGTTGCGCCTGTGTGGTCAGGCCTTCTGGTAGGCCTTCTGGGCACC
The DNA here is from genome assembly GCF_947247035.1 of Vipera ursinii. NCBI lineage: Eukaryota > Metazoa > Chordata > Lepidosauria > Squamata > Viperidae > Vipera > Vipera ursinii. The sequence continues at coordinate 38,333,072 of NC_139522.1, forward strand.
TGGCCGTCCTGTCTAGCCGATGCGGCACAGGGCCGCAGAACCGGCTGCCGTGGACCCGCAGGGCCTTGCAGCCGGCTCCACCGAGTGACTGGTTGGCGCTGCGGGTGTTGGGGCCTCTGGACTGGGCCATGGCAACGGGCTGACGGTGGGCGCGGATGGACCACAACACCAAGCGCCTGGCGGACTGGGGGTGACCATGCCAGTAGCGAAGACGTCGGGGGATGACTCCCTGCTGGTCCGGACTGGGGGTGCAGAGCAGGGGCTAGCTGGACTCAAGGGGGTGGCCCTGGGGTGGGAGGGTGTATGGCACGGACAGGGTGTGTGTGGCTGGGATGTTGGGGGGTGAGGTGGGGTATGTTTGGCGGGCTTACCTTACGGTGGGCGAGTCTGCACACAGTCCGGGGCACACACACACGGGCGGATGGGGTGGGGTACTTAGCATGCGGACGGATGTTGGCTTACACCAGTGGGGTGGGGCCTCTGGGGAAAGTTAGTGTTAAAAGAGCGTTGGAGCAGAGTGCTGCCAACGCTGACTTTGTTCCTGTTTCGTTGTGTGGAAATAAACGTTTTCACTCGTACCTACGGCTGTTTGTGGTTTTCGTCGGGCACGCATTGTGACAACCACTCCCCTCCCGTTTCTCCCCACTTCTCCTCCTCTTTCCCTCCAACCTTCCTACTTCCCTCCCCCTCCTCTACTCTCTTCCCTCTCTCCTCTCCTTTCTTCCCTCCCATTCCTCTTCCGATACAATTCAGGGGTGATGTCCGAGCAGCTACTCTTCTTGGATTTTCAATGTCTATATTAGGTATGATAATATCCTTATCTCCTCATTTTTCTTCCATCTAAATTAGTGTTAGCTGTCTTTTAAGCATATTCTCTTTTTCACCCACTCATAAAATTTTCCCCAAATTTCATAATACTCTGAATCTGTCTTATCTTTAATTATCATTGTTAATCTATTCATTTCCCCACATTCCATTATTTTCCTGATCACCTCTTCTTCTGGAGGAGCTTTCAGTGCCTTCCAGTTTTGTGCAAACACAATCCTAGCTGCAGTGGTTATATGAATAATCAAATATGTGTTCTCTTAGCTATATTTCTCTGGTAAAATACCCAACAGAAATATTTCTGGTCTTAATTCTATATGTTGTTGTATCATCTTTTCTATCCATGATTTGATTATGTTCCAATAGGTTTTAGCTTCTGCACACGTCCACCACATATGATAGAAAGAGCCTGGTATTTGATGGCATTTCCAACATTTCATAGATCTGTCCTTAAAATTTTAGCTAGTTTTTCTGGAGACATATGCCATCTGTAGAACATTTTGTATATATTTTCTTTATACGCTGTCGCCATTGTCAGTTTATAGTTTCTTTCCCATAATTGCTGCCATCTATCTAATTCAATCGTATATCCAAAATTTCTTGACCATTTTATCATTGACTCCTTAACTTGCTCCTCCTCTAATTCCCTATATAATAAGTAGCTATACATTTTTAATCCATTTTTCTTCAGTTCCCATAAGTATTTCATCTAACTCTGTTCTCCTCAAATTAAAACCATATATTTTAGCATCTTTTTCATATCTAGATTGTATTTGCATTCTCATGTACCAATCCATCTTTATTCCTTGTTCCTCTCATTGTTGTTTGGTTTTCAGCTTCCCCGTATCTGTTAGTAGGTCTTTATATCTTATAATGTTTCCCATGTTAAACAGATTGGGGTGTATTAATGCTTCCATCGTTGAGAGCCAATCTGGAATCCTCAAGTAATGCTTCCTCTTTATTTTCTCCCAAACCATCAATAAAGAATTCCTGATATAATGTCTCTGGAAATAGCTGTGTATTCTATTTTTCCCATACCATATGAACGAATGCCATCCCAACTGTAAATCATGTCCCTCTAATGTCAATAATCTAGTATTCCTCAGTAAAATCCATTCTCTCATCCATGACATTACTGCAGCCTGGTAATATAATTCCTAATTAGGTAAGCTAAACCCACCTCTGAGTCTTGCATCCTGTAACATTTTTAAATTAATCCTTGCCTTTTCCCCTTACCAAATATATTTCAAAATTATTTTATTTAGCCCCTCAAAATATTTCTTTTCCAATCTTACTGGTAATGTTGAAAACAAAAACAACAATCGTGGTAATATATTCATTTTGATTATTGCAATCCTGCCCATTAATGATAGTTGTACCTTTTTCCATTTATCCAAATCTACTTCGATTTGTCTTTTCAATTTGTAATAGTTATCTTCTTTAATTGTTGTACATCTTGCTGTCAGGTGAATCCCCAGATATTTTACCTTCTTTACAATCTGTATCTCTAACTTTCCCATCAATTCTTTTTTTGTTTTTCAGTAATAGTTTTCACTAATATTTTTGTTTTATCTTTATTAATCTTCAAACCTGCTACCTCACCATATTTTTCTATTTGTTGTATTAATACAGGTCCTGTCTCTAGTGGCTCCTCCAAGATAAATACTAAATCATCTGCGAAAGCTTGTAGCTTATATTCTTCTCTCTTAACTTTCATACCTTTTATATCCTTATTCTGTCTTATAGTTCTAGTTAGTATCTCTAGTGTCAATACAAACAATAATGGGGATAAAGGGCATCCCTGCTTTGTTCCCTTCATAATGTTAATCTTTTCAGTCATATCTCCATTTATCATTATTTTGGCTATTTGCTTATTGTAAATTGCTTTAATTACATTTATAAATTTTTCCCCAAAATCCATAATCTGTAGTTGTCTTATCATGAATTGCCAATTCACATTGTTGAATGCTTTCTGCACATCCAAAAACATAAATGCCATCTTTTTTTCAGGATGTGTTTCATAATATTCTAATGTGTTTAATATAATTCGCATATTGTCTCTAATCTGTCTTACTTATTTCGAAGTGTTGTTCTCCTTCCACGACTGGAGGTGGTGTCTGTGTGGGGGGGATTTTTTACCATAATGGTGACTGTTGTTCTCTTTTCAGCAAACTGCAGTGAAAAATTGGGTGTACTTGTCTAAGATTTTTGGGTAATTCTAATTCTACTGTTACTGGGTTTATGATTCTTTTAATTGGAAAAGGTCCTATATATTTTGGTCCAAGTTTTTTACAGGGTTGTAAGGTTTTTAGGTATTTTGTAGACAAATATACCATTTCACCTATAATGAGTGGTGTGGGTTCAATTCTTTTTTTATCTGCTTGTGCTTTATATGCTTGCCTAGCTTTGTCTACGGCTTTCACTAACTATTGGGCAGGTGTTTTGTAATTGTTCTATCCATTCTTTCAGTGATGGGATTACCGGTTCATTTGCGATTAGTTCTGGCATGGGTTTGAAACTTTGACCGGTAACTATTTGAAAAGGAGTGTAACCTGTGCTGGAGTGGACTGCATTGTTATAGGCAACTTCTGCGAAAGGGGGTAGGTCCGTCCAATTCGTTTGCTGGAAATTAATAAAGTATCTTAAATATTGCTCAGGTACTGAGTTAGCTTTCTCTGATTGACCGTTCCCTTGAGGATGATGACTAGATGTCAGTCCCTGAGTGGTCCCTAAAAGGGATAAAAATTCCTTCCAAAATGCCGACGTAAATTGCACTCCCCTATAAGATATGATGTGTTGGCGTGCCCCATGCAAACTGTAATTATGCTGCACGAAAGGTTTCGCTAAGGCTTTTGCGGTGGGAATCTTTTGGCAAGGGATAAAGTGCACCTGTTTGGAAAACAAGTTCGTGACCATCCAGATTACAGTATTCCCATTGTTTTCTGGTAATTCCACTATGAAATCCATGGCTATTTTCCTCCAGGGGGCTGAGAGATTTGCCACTGTTTGTAACAGTCCGGGTGATTTCCCTTGCAATCTCTTTGCAGTTGTGCACATTGGGCAGCTGGCCACATAGCTTTCTATGTCCTTTTTCATGGATGGCCACCAAAATTGCCTTTTAATTAAGTGTAATGTTTTTACAAATCCAAAATGCCCTGCTGATTTGGTGTCATGGCAAAGCTGCATGAATGTGACCCTCTGGGTGGTTGGTATATATAACTTTTCCCCCACCCAAGGCAGTCCGTCCTTAATTGTGCACACATGTCTATTTTTCTGGAACCATTCATCTGTTTCCAAAGTTTTCCAGAATTCAATTCCAGTTGGGCTACCCAGCTGCGGTTTTAATTTAGCTTGGGCTCTGGTAGTTACTGGCGCTGCAAGTTGTGATTCTGCCATAAGTGGTTTAGAATCGGTGGCTTGCGTGCTGTTATATTGGGGCATGCATCTGCCAGGAAGTTCTTTCCCCCCAGCAAATGCTTGAGCGTAAAGTGGAATTGGTGAAAATATTGGGACCAGTGGGCTTGCTTGGGTTTGAGCTTCCTGGGTGTTTTCAAGGCTTCCAGATTTTTGTGGTCTGTCCACACCTGAAAAGGGATTTTATTCCCTGTAAGGAACTGGCACCACGTAATTAATGACCAACGTATCCCGTATGCCTCTTTCTCCCACACGGACCAGCGCTGTTGTGTTTCAGTGAGTTTCTTGGATGTATACGTGCAGGGTTGCAATACCCCTTCATTGTTTTCTTGTAACAGTACAGCTCCCACTGCCATATCACTTGCATCCCACCTGTATTAAGAAGGGCTTATCCATGTCTGGGTGCCTCAGCACTGGTTCTGCAGAAAAGAGTCTCTTTAATCTCTCAAATGCCGCTTGGCATTCCATTGTCCATTTTAGTGGCTGGCTAGGTTTTACTGAGGATACTCCCTTCAATTTTACTAAGTTCGTGAGGGGGAGGGCTATCTGGGCAAATGAGGGGATGAATTGGCGGTAAAAGTTTGCGAAGCCCAGGAAACTTTGCAATTGCTTTCTTGTGTGAGGTGGTGCCCATTCTAATACTGCTCTGACCTTATCTGGGTCCATTTCAATGGCCTTTGGGGATATGCGATAACCCAGGTAGTCTATTCTTTCCTGGTGGAATTCGCATTTCAATAATTTGGCATATAGGTGGGCGGCTCGCAGTTTCTTTAAAACCGCTCTGCCTGGGTTGACATGTTCCTCTTTTGATTCAGTGAAGATAAGGATGTCATCTAATTAAACCAGGACCCCCTTAAATAGGTGCTCCCTTAGTACCTCATTGATTAATTGCATAAATACCGTGTGGCCCCCTTGTAATCCAAATGGCAAAACTTTGAATTGGTAGCACCCCATTGGGCAATTAAATGCGGTTTTCCATTCATCCCCTTCCTTAATTCTAACGTGGTAATATGCTTTCCTTAGATCTAGTTTAGTAAAAAAGTTTCCCTTTGAGAGGTGTGATAACATGTCCTTCATGAGGGGTAAGGGGTATAGGTTGCTTTCACTGATTGTGTTCAATAGTCAATAGTCAATGCATAAGCATATAGAGCCATCCTTCTTCTCTCTAAAGAGGACCGAATAGGCCACTTTAGGCTTGGCTGGCTCAATGAACCCCCTTTCTGGGTTTTTCTTTATGAATCTTTCCATTTCCTCCTTCTCCTTTGGGCTCATGGAGTATAATCTGGGCTTCAGGAGTTTTGCCTCGGGCTTGAATTCTATGGAACAGTCCATGGGTTGGTGGGGGGGGGGAGCTCATCCACCCTCTCCTCACTGAAAACTTCAGCAAGATCTCTGTATTCCTCTGGTATTTTAGGTAGCCCCTTTTCTTCTCCCATGGATGCTTTTTCTGTTCTTAATTTTGGTAGATCTCCTTGGGGTTTTAATTCCGTAGGGTCCCCCTTCAGGAAATTGATTTCTGCCATCCTCCAATTTACCCAGGGGTTCCATTTCTTTAACCATTCCATCCCTAGGATCATCGGGCATTCCATGCCTGGGGTCACTACAAACATTATGTCTTCCTCATGGTTTCCCAGGGATAGGTGGACTGGTAAAGTGGCTAGGGTAGCTGGCATGCCTCCCTGCTACAGACACATCTAACTGGCCAAATGAGATTGGTTGTTCTAGCCTCCTCAACAGAATGCCCAGATTCCCCACTAGCATCAGGCTAATGAGGCAGTGGGTGCAACCAGAGTCTATTAAGGCTTTCACCTTGAAAGCTTCAGGCATGGAGGGAATTAATATAGTCACTGTCTTGAGGATGGATGCGATGGGTCCACTTACTAGGGGTTCGCCCTCTGAGCTGTCATCTGAGGCATCCACCGGCTCTGCGGTATAGGCTGGAGTTCCTTCCCTATGTTGGGCAGAGGTTGGGGATTCCACAGCCTCTATCACTCTCATGGCGGATTCTTTTGGCTTAGCTGGAGACTTCCCGGATTTGCTGGCCAGTGATCTGTCTGGGTTGTGCTGGGGGGCTTTCGAATGGCATTCTACAGCCCGATGCCCCTCTCTCCCACATTTGAAACAGCCCGTTGGCTTCTTGGCCAAAGCTGGTGGCTTTGCTGGCTCGCACGTCAACTCAGGCAGTGAGCAGCTCCATTCTTTTCCTTGGCGGTGCCTCTTCAGTAGGTCGATTTCTGCTTCCTCTGCCAGAATGTACCATTCGTCGAGTTGGTGTGGGTCCCCCCGGGGCAGGCAAGCGTCATATAGGTCGTAATTTAGGCTGTCTTTGAAATGGCTAAGGAGGATGTCTTCCGGCCAGTTCAGCTTGCTGGCAATGGCCCGGGATTCTTGCGTATATTTGGCTACTAAGCGTCTGCCTTGCCTCATCGTTTTGATTCTTTCACGGGCTTTGTGATCAGCCAGGGGGTCCTCAAATCACCTTCTCAGAGAGGACATGAAACGGTTGAAGTCGTTGAGCTCTGGGGCATTGGAGTCATGCAAATTCACCACCCAATCTGCGGCCAGTCTGTCCAGAGCAGATTGCATGATCTGGATATGGGCTTTGTCGCTAGGGATGTGCCGGTGGTATTCTTCCATGTAGTTGAGGACTTTGGTTAGGAAAACCCCAATCGTGTTGGCTCCTCCTTGAATTTTGTGTCCAGTGGCGGGAGTCTTTGAATGGATTGGTGCCTTCGTCGTCGGTGGTATTGTCTTCCATCTGGATCGCCATCTGCGGGTCGGCGGGAAGTGGGGGCTGCTGAAGTGGTCGCTACTGGATCAGTGGATGTCCCCGGGACTGCAGGTTCCAATTCCACCTCAGTGTCTCTCCAATTGCAGCTCCAGGTGCAGGTGCGGCCGTGGGGCTCAGAATTCTCCTCCCCTAGGGAGCCGAGGGGTCTTTTCATCAGGTTGATAGCTTTCTCTAGGATCCAGTTTGAGTGCTGTGGCCAACTTCCTTCCTCTTCGCTTACGTGCAGGGATTTCTCCTCCATCTCCTGCTTCCATTCTGGTTGGTTTCAGGGTCACCTTTCTTGATTTCTTTTCCCACTCGCTTTTCTTTCCAACGTCCATTGACCACCGAGGTTTGTGGTTACGCATCTCCAACACCTCTTCTCCTGAGGAGTATGACATTTCAGATTTCGGCAGCTGGCAGGTTTTCGGTCGGGGAAAAGGCTCCCTCTCCGTGAGGGTTTCTCGCTTCCCTGCCTCGTCATCTAACATTGTATTTTCTGCAAGGTCCCCCGGCAAGGTTCTCCCTTCCAGGTTGACTATTATTGCAGATCCTCTCTAATGTAAGGACCCACTTCAATCTACATCTTAAGAAAACATAACTCTTGGAAACCTTCTCTTCCAACAGGAATTTTTATTAAGAGAAATTGATAGTAGGCATGTGTCAAGCCCCATGGGCTTGACAACTTGAGGGAAGCTGGGGGAGCACCACGTGTACCGTCCGCGCAAGACGGGCAGAGGCCATTCCACGCCCGCATCACCGGCAGCAGAGCAGCCGGGAGCCGCCACGGGTAGCCGCACAGGGCTCACGGCCGCAGTCTCGAGGGGCGGCTGCCCCGAAAGCTCGTGTAGCGCCCGTGCCAACGGAGCCACCAGAAGGACCTGCGGGTGTGCAGGAAGACAGCCGCCCCCTTCTCTGGCACTTCTCTGCCGCCTGCTCATCGGCGGCAGCGCCGGGCGGACTACACCCACGCCCGGGCAACGGGGGCTGCCGGGGGGTTGTGGCGCGGGGTGATAGGGCAGTGGAGGGGAGCACGTCTGGGGGCCCAGGGCATGTGGCAGGGGGGGGTTGGGGCGTGTACCTACCTGCGTGCTGTGTGGTCCTTGGGGCCAGGGGGTGAGACACGGCGTGGGGAGACGGGAAAGGGGTGGGGTTTTACGCAGACTCAGCCGGATGCTGGTCTGCTCAGGGAAGGGTGGGGCCTAATTACCTAATCACTCACAAAGTGTAAAAGGCGCGTTGGGGGTGAGTAACTCCCAATGCTGACCTTGTATTCGCATGGTCTTTTTGAAGTAAAGAAAACTCCTGCCGTCAACCGTGCCACATCGCCGTCGTTCTTGTTGCTACCAGCGTGGACGGGTTTGACAGTAAGTCAGCGTTCTCACACCGAAGCGTTTCCTCATTGTTGTGTCTCCGGCTTTGACGTAGCTGGCATGGCCGAGGGAACCCAAGGGGTTGTGCCTGCAGCAGCGGGAGAGGAGCCAGCCAGGGTTACAGTGCCTCTCGATGTGGGGGAATTGGGAGAGGCTCCACTGGTAGTTCGGCCTAAGGTCAGGGACCCGTGTCCAGTATTGAAGGGCGCCGAGGCTCAGGGGACAGCCGTCCAGGAAAAGCCAGGGGAATGGTGGGTCAGCCCGGTATTGAGCCAGACGGCGGCTGGACAGGAACAGCCGCCTCGGCAGAGGGGGTCCTTGTTGGAGTGGAGAGAGCGCCGCACAACTGATGAAGGAGGGGAGGAATGGAGCTACTCCACGGCTCCCGGAAGCTACACCTTGGACGTTCTGAGGGACCAGTTCGGAGAGCCTCGGCCGTGGTCCCCCATTGATCCCAACCTGGAGACAGGCCGTTGGACCCAGGCCAGGCCCGACCCTGAGCGACGGAGCCAGTCCCGGTTCCGTCTAGCCAGTCCCCGCTTCCGGGTCCCCCAGGGCCCTGGTACCCCGCAGGGACCTGCCCCTCCCCCGCCGGGACCGGCGGCTGCTCCCGGGCAGGGGCCCACAGGGCCAGGTGGCGCATGGCCCGGAGGCGCTGTGCTACGCCCAGAACCACCGGCAGGAGCACTGGGGTGGCAGTAACCAGGGTTTGCAGCGGCACAGGGACCAGGTGCTCCAGCGGGGCCCTGGGGAGTACCCGCAGCATGGGGACCACCGCCGTTGCCCGTGACCTTTGATGGCCATCCTGACCATCTGGCCCTTTTCCTCGGACACGTAATCCACCACCTGGACAGGTACGGGCCTATGTATGCATCCCAGTGGGCGATGGTGATGGCCGTCACCATGGCACTGCAAGGGGAGGCTGCGGCATGGGTCGCGAACCTGTATGGCGACCGTGCCAGAGAGCTGGGTGACGTCGGCCTTCTTGAGGCACTGCGTGTTCATTTTGAGGACGTACAACGGGCTGAGGCCGAGATAGTTGGGCTGCGGCAAAACGGCCAGCCAGCCACAGCTTATGTGCAGGACTTCAGGGGGGTGGCGGGTAGGCTCAGCTCATGGCCGGAGAGGATGTTGATTCACCACTTTCGGGCCGGATTGGACAAGTACCTCCTGAGGGCCTGTATCGTCCGTGGGATCCCTCCCAGGCTCCAGGAGTGGCTGCGGGTTGCGATCGAACTTGACGTCGGCCTGCAGGCCTGCCAGCGCCGTGTGAGGGCTACAGCAGACCTCCGACAGGCCCCGCAGAGGCCAGGCACAGAAGCCAACGTCACCAACGCCGGGGCCCACAGGACCACCGTCCCGGTCCGCTCCCCGTTGCTTCCGGTGCGACCAACCAGGACACCGCGTGGCCGCCTGCCCCATACCTGCGTCCCGGGTGGTGGCAGCAGCAACCCCAGCACGGGGTGCAGCCCCTGGGCGCTTTGCAGAGCACTCTCGGGCCTCCCGCCAGGCTGTGGACGCAACAACAAGGGGGAACGTCCAGGCGGAGGCCGACAGCCCAACAGATGTGGACGTAGAGGTCTACGGGCGCAGCGACAGGCCAGAGGAAGACCCTATGGTAAGTGCTCCGATTAGCCCGTTCACAGTCCCGGTCACATTGACGAACCCCGACACGGGTGAGGCACTAGGGTTCAAGGCTTTGATCGATTCCGGTAGCACGCGGTGTCTCATCAGCCGGAAGGTGGTGGCCAAGCTGGGTGTTGGGGTGGTGCAGCTGGAGCGTCCGATATGCTTCCAGCAGGTGGATGGGTCTCTTCTGGGGGGAGTGCCCATCACACACGTCACAAAACTCACACGGTTAGACATGGGGGAGCACTGGGAACAGTTGCAGTTCATCGTGGTGCCCTCCATGATGGAGGAGGTGATCCTGGGCCTTGCATGGTTGGACAGGTGGGGCCCGACCATCTGGTGGGAGGGGGGTTGCCGGCACCTACGCCTCGGGGTCGGACCCCAACCCCCTGATCATAAACACTCGGGGACGGGCAAACCGCCAGGGAGGGCAGAAGAGAGTTGAAAGGCCGGTTCGGAGGTACGGGTTCCGATGGAATACGCCGACTTCCTAGAGGTCTTCAGTGAACAGGAATGTGACCTTTTGCCTCCCCATCGGGCCACGGATTGTGCGATCGAACTGGAGCCAGGGGTCAAGCTACCTAAGCCTCGAATGTATGCTATGGCACCGCGGGAGATGCTGGAGCTCCGGCGCTACATAGATAAGAACCTCGCACGGGGATTCATTCAGCCTGCTCGATCGCAGATGGCAGCACCTGTTCTCTTCAGGGAAAAGAAGGACGGTGGGCTGCGCCTTTGTGTGGACTACCGGGGGGTCAACGCAGTGTGCGTTGAGCACTTGTACCCACTGCCCTTAATGAAGGACATGTTGTCCCACCTGGCCAAAGGAAGGGTGTTCACCCGTTTGGACCTACGTGAGGCTTACTATCGGGTGCGCATAAAAAGGGGTGATGAATGGAAAACAGCGTTCAATTGCCCTCTTGGCAGTTATCAGTTCCGTGTGATGCCATTCGGGCTCCAGGGGGCTCCCGCTGTGTTCATGCAGTTGATAAATCAGGTTCTGCATGAGCACCTGTACAGGGGGGTTCTTGTGTATCTCGATGACATTTTAATCTACACGGAAACTATGGAGCAACACGTCGCTCTCGTACGACAAGTTTTACAGAAGCTTCTAGGGGCACGGCTCTACGTAAAACTAACAAAATGCGAGTTGCATACCTCCCGTTTGGACTATTTGGGCTACCGGATCTCGGCGGCCGGAATCGCGATGGACCCAAAGAAGGTGGAGGTGATACAGCAATGGCAAGCTCCAGGAACCCGACGGCAGTTGCAGAGTTTCCTGGGGTTTGCCAATTTTTACCGGCAGTTCATACCGTCATTCGCTGCGGTCGCACTGCCGTTAACAGACCTACTGCAAACCAAGCAGATGGCGGTGAAACCGCGTCCGGGGTTACGGGTAGCATGGTCCACTGACTGCCAGTGGGCATTCGAGACACTGAAGGACCTGTTCACCAGAGAACCTGTACTTCTGCATCCTGACCCTACGGCACCATTTGTTGTCCAAGCGGACGCCAGCGATGTGGCGGTTGGGGCCGTTCTCTTACAGCGAAACAACAAAGGGGCGTTGCAACCATGTGCCTACGCATCAAAGAAGTTGTCAGCCACCGAACGGGCCTGGGCTATCTGGGAAAAGGAAGCCTACGCCATTCGGTTGGCATTAGAGACGTGGCGCCATCACCTGGAGGGGGCGGAGAAGCCCTTTGAGGTATGGACAGACCACAAAAACCTGGAAGCCTTACAGTCACCCCGAAAACTAGCCCCAAAACACGTTCGGTGGGCCCTGTACTTCAGGCGGTTCAGGTTTACTCTGAAGTACATCCCAGGGGGAAAAAACTTTCTAGCAGACGCCCTCTCGCACCTTCTGCAATATGACAGCCAACGGGAGGAGGTGGTACAAGCCATCATCCCTCCTTATTGTTTGGATGTGGTACATACTGTACAACCTAAGGCCGTCGATGATCTCGTACAACGTCTGAAGGCTGCTCTTGAGGGGGATGTCTGGCTACAACAGCATCCACGGCTCCTAACCCGCCGGGACGGCCTGGCTTGGTACGGAAACAGGATGTACGTGCCACAAGCCCTTCCCGTGGATGTCCTTTACAGATGTCATGACGCCAAGCAGGCCGGTCACCTTGGGTTTGTGAAAACCCTGCACCTCGCCCGGCGCCAGTTCTGGTGGCCTGGTATGAGGCGACAGATCGATGAGTATGTACGGCGTTGCCATACATGTGCCGTGGACAAACCCTGGCCCGGCAAGCCAGCGGGGCTTTTACAAGCAGTGGCAGATCCTTGCCGACCATGGCAGGACATAGGCATGGACTTCATCGTGGACCTGCCAGAGAGTCGGGGGTACACCGTGATATGGACTGTGATCGACCTCTTCTCTAAACAGGCCCACTTTATCCCGTGTAAAGGTCTGCCATCGGCTCGGCGACTGGCATGGTTGTTCATAACGCACGTTTACCACCTACACGGAGCACCTAGGCGCATTATCTCGGACCGGGGGGTGCAATTCACGGCCAGGTTTTGGCGGGAGTTCCTCCGGTTCGTTGGATCATCCCAGGGATTAAGTTCTGGGTATCATCCCTGCACAAACGGTGCCGCTGAACGAGCCAACGCCGCGGTAGAACAGTATTTGCGCAAACGGACTGGGCGGACCTGCTGGCATTCGCGGAGGTCGCCCACAACAACGCCGTACACAGTAGCACCAGCTTCCCGCCATACACGGTGGTGTCAGGCTACGACTTCACCCCCATCCCAGAATGTGACCAGGAGACAACTTCCCCCTGCCAGCCTAGGGAATGGATGCTACAAATCAAGAAGGCGTGGGCAGCAACCAAAGAGGCACTGGAAAAAAGGGCCAGCATCTCTAAGGCTCAGGCGGACAAGAAGCGCCAACCGTTCTACACCCCAGGGGTTGGGGACTGGGTGTATCTGTCCACCAAATATTTACAGCTGCAGATACCAAGCAAGAAATTGGGCCCTAAATTCATGGGGCCTTTCCAGGTTACCCACATTATCAATCCGGTAACAGTGCGACTCAGACTACCCAAGTTCCTTGGCAGGGTACACCCCGTATTCCACGGGAGCCTTTTGAAACCAGCACCCGTTCCCGTCGGGGTGGGGGCAGCGGGCCTGGGCCCTGTGTGCGGTGGGCACTATGAAGTACAAGACATCCTGGACTCCAGGGTGCGGAGGGGGAGGCTACAGTACTTAGTGTTATGGAAGGGGTATCCGGCCACGGAGGCGTCATGGGTGGCGGAGCCAGACGTTCAAGCACCACGGCTAGTTAGGGCGTTCCACCGTAGACACCCAGGTAAACCCAAGAGAGGGGGTCGAGTGGAACCCGCCGCTCTCCTTGGCACCTGTGTAACATCTGTCTTGCCTTCCAGGAGGAGCCTTGGTAGGAGGGGCCGACTGTCAAGCCCCATGGGCTCGACAACTTGAGGGAAGCCGGGGGAGCACCATGTGTACCATCCGCGCAAGACGGGCGGAGGCCATTCCACGCCCGCAACACAGCAGCAGAGCAGCCGGGAGCTGCCATGGGTAGCAGCACAGGGCTCACGGCCGTGGTCTCAAGGGGCGGCTGCCCCAAAAGCTCGTGTAGCGCCCGCGCCAACGGAGCCGCCGGAAGGACCTGCGGGCGTGCAGGAAGACAGCCGCCCCCTTCTCTGGCACTTCTCTGCCGCCTGCTCATCGGCGGCAGCGCCGGGCGGACTACACCCACGCCCGGGCAACGGGGGCTGCCGGGGGGTTGCGGCGCGGGGTGGGGAGCACGTCTGGGGGCCCAGGGCATGTGGCAGGGGGGGTTGGGCGTGTACCTACCTGTGCGCTATGTGGTCCTTGGGGCCAGGGGGTGAGACACGGCGTGGGGAGACGGGAAAGGGGTGGGGTTTTACGCAGACTCAGCCGGATGCTGGTCTGCTCAGGGAAGGGTGGGGCCTAATTACCTAATCACTCACAAAGTGTAAAAGGTACGTTGGGGGTGAGTAACTCCCAACGCTGACTTTGTATTCGCATGGTCTTTCTGAAGTAAAGAAAACTCCTGCCGTCAACCGTGCCACGTCGCCGTCGTTCTTGTTGCTACCAGCGTGGATGGGTTTGACAGCATGCTAGACAGGATCTGAGGGATCCCCCCACCATTCAATGTTTTAAAGTGTTCCCAAGCAGCCCCCCACCCCGCAGTTCTTCCGGGCGATTCAAACCGGCAGTTTTCCAGGAAAGATAGCATCAGTCTGGCTCTCTTGGCACGATTATTCAATCCTCTCTTTACCCAGATCCCAGGTGTTGCATCTTTCCCCCCCTTTTTCCCCCCTCACTGCCAGTAAAGAGGAGAGTTTCAAAGGGGCATAGGATGAAAGGCAGATGGCCACATTGTTATGGTTAGCAGACCCGAAGTGAATCAACAAAAGGTTACTTTGTAGTGAATACAGGAAGTGAAAGTAGTAAAACCCCCATGCATACCCCCCTCCCCTTTAGTAGTATGATGGATTCCAGGAGATAGTAAGAATTGGTTTTAAACCAGACAAGTTAGATAGAAATGAAATATAACTGGATTCTGACAGACGGGCATCGTGCAGCTGAGTGCCGCTCGAAAACACCCACCCGGAAAGCTGACTGAGCTGCCAGGGGGAAGCCCAAGAAAACTCCGGTGAAACTGAAGGAGACAGCAATGAAAAGTGTGGAAGTTGTGAAGTTCCCAGCCCTGTCAGGCCAGACGGGACAAACTCCAATCCAGCTAGGAGGATCAGATTCCTCAGAGGACAACTCGGAAGACGAACCCCTGGTAAGTGGACCCATCGTGCCCCTCACCAGGTCCATAAAACTGTTTAGCCAAGGGATGCCAGAGAAAGTTGCACTTAAAGCCCCAATAGCTTCCGACTGCACTCGCTGTCTGATAAGCCCAACCCTGGTGGGGAACTTAGGGATTCCAGTGAGGAGGCTGAAGAAACCGATTTCATTCAGTTAATTAGATGAGTCCATTGCAGGGGGGACACCAGCCACTCTTGCCATGTTACCCGTCCAATTCACTATAGGGGATCACGTAGAGACTCTAACGTTTGTAGTGACCCCTGGAATGGAATGCCCACTCATATTGGGTATGGTCTGGATAACCAAATGGAACCCGAGGGTGGACTGGAGGACAGGAGAACTAAGATTCCCAAAGGGGACAGTAGAGGCGAAAGCCCCGCTTCAGAACAAAAAGAAAGAGGGGCCTCCCAACAGTGCAACAGCAGTAGGGGAGAAGGAGTTGCAAGGCATATCAGAGGAATATTGGGATATAGCTGAAGTATTCAGCGAAGAAAGATCTGATGAATTGCCCCCACACCTGTCCTTGCACTGTGCTGTTGAAATACTCCTGGGGTAAAAATTACCTAAGCCAAAAATGTACTCCATGACCCCACAGGAACTAGAGAAACTACAAAAGTTCATAGAAAAGAATCTGGAGGGATTTATCCAACCGGCGAAGCCCAAAACTGCGGCCCCTGTATTATTTCATGAAAAGAACATGGGTCTCTTCGTCTCTGCGTAGATTAAAGACCTCTCAACAGAGTGAGAGTAACCTCTACCCCCTTCCTTTGATGAAAGACATGTCATGGTTCCGATAAATGAGACAGTTGAAACAAAATGCAGACATTGTTTATCTATAAAGTCTTAATAATGAAACAAAACATCGGCACTCATGGAGGGATGCCAGAATCTGAAATCTCCTCCCCCCAAACCCATCGTAACACACACAATCCCCGCCCTTATCTACACATCATAAATCACATTATCCAATTAGTTTTACATATGAAGTTTCACTTCCCATTCTGTACGCGGGCTTTTCTTATCTTCTCAAAACATCCAGTTGATGTTTCCCCCCAAAGTGAAGCAATTAAAGTAACAGGCTGTCTCTTATATTGTCAGTGCAAAAATATGTCAATGTTTGCAGCATTGACATCCAGCCCCCCTTACAAAAAGAACAGATCCTGTAATGTAAACAAACACAAGTTAGGAGCTGGCTTTTGGTTTGTTAGGGTGTTTCTCATAAAACATTTTGATAAGTCTGTAAGCTTTCATATCGCTATATTTCACCCAAATAGCTTCAGACAATGGGTATCCCTTCCATTGTACTAGGGCTTTACTGGGAAACCAATTTGGCTAAACAAAAGGTACTTAAAGGGAAAATAAGAAATAGTGATTCATTCTCTCTCTTTCTCTCTCTCTCTCTCCAACCGCGTGGTATGTTTAAGATTTGTGCCTTCCCTAATTTGATTTAACTGAGATTTATGGTGGGAATGACTAGGAAGTGTGAAACTAATACTTCTGTTTCCTTTTCTGTTCTCTTTTCCTTGTCTTTGTGTGTATATGTATGTAAAAGTCTTTGTGTGTGAGGTAAATGTGACTGTTAATTGTTTCTAATCCAAAGAGAAAAGAATTTTAAAATTCTGCTAGAAATTCTGCTTAAAATAAGCCACCAAAAAGAAATACTCTCACTCTGTTGTCTGGCCAACAACCAGAGTGAAGAAAAATTTGTTTGTTTTTCTTCTCCCTTTCTCTCTCTGTACTCTTAAGAACAGCCCAAAGTTAGCAGGAGGGAATGTTTTAAGTTCATCTGGTGGAAAAGTTTCACTCTTGCATATAATAATAATAAAGTTGGAAGGGACCTTGGAGGTCATCTAGTCCAACCCCCTGCTCAGTCAGGAAACCCTATACCAACTTTATGAAATTCTTTACTGAAGTATACACTATTGAAACAGCGACGTCTACACTGGTTTGGGCATGTTGTGAGAATGGCTGGTGGTCGGATTCCGAAAGATCTCCTGTATGGAGAACTAGTGCAGGGAAAGTGCCCCAGAGGGAGACCAGAGCTGCGATATAAGGATATCTGCAAGAGGGATCTAAAGGCCTTGGGAATGGACATTAACAGCTGGGAAACCTTGACCTCTGATCGCTCAGCTTGGAGGCTAAAGACGCAGCATGGCCTTCTCCAATTCGAAGAGACACTTGTGCGGCAGGCTGAGGCAAAGAGGCAGTCCTGGAACCAGCGAAATCTGGGGGCTGGAAAGGGGAAAGATTGTATCTGCCCTCAGTGTGGAAGGGACTGCCACTCTTAAATTGGCCTTTTTAGCCACACCAGATGCTGCTTTAGGACCTCTTTCCAGAGCATGATACCATAGTCTCTCGAGACTGAAGGATGCCAATTGTTGTGTTTCGAGTTCAAATGAGCAGGAAAGATGTTGACAGGGTTTGTGCAGAATATCTCCTGAGCCAACAAGGAGAATGCACAGAAGAAGTGGTACTGAGAGTAGTCAGGTTTTGCACAGCAACCACACTGATACACTGAGATGTGTAAAAAGGAATTAAAAAAAACTTTACTTTTAGAAGTAGCACAAGTCAAGAATAAACAGTCCAGGTCATACACGGGTACAGAGAAGATATCAACAGTTCAAGCGTTATCCAATACAAAGTCGTCTTACCAGTCCAGAAGTCAAAAACACAGTTCTTTGGGTTTAGCAAAAAGTAGCAAAACCACAATCAACAATAATCAGCAAGCAATGTAACAGAGTAGCTAACACACACACACACACAGAGAAGCTATGTCTCTAGCTCCCTCTTATGGCCCTTGAAAGAACACAGCGTTGGCCAATCATTACACATTTAAAGGGATACAATACATTACAAATCATGGCTTATATATTGCCAACCCAACCAGTTAGGCTATAATCATATGACTAACATTCTCCCCTTTGGGTAGGACAATATATTATTTTTATAATTGTAGACCATAACCTTCACAACTAGCTTTGTGCTTAACAGCACCCTGAACTTTGGTGAAATGATCTGCAATGTTAACGTTGGTTGCACAGTATTCCAACCGTATTAATTTCTCTTTTATACACTGTCTAACATTCAAGTAACGTAGATCAGTATGCTTAGACCGTGTTCTGATGGCTGCATTTGTTGCCATCTTAATTGCAGACTGGTTGTCTTCATACACGAGAAATGGACTTTCTACAGTTAATCCCAAGTCAATTAAGACTTGTTTATAAAACAATAATTCAGTACACAAAACAGATAAACAGGAAAACTCAGCTTCCATAGTGGATAGACTGATATGTTTCTGCCTGATGGATTTCCACCCTATGAGCGAACCACCTAACATAATCACTAAACCTGATGTTGATTTTCGAGTGGTTGCATCAGTAGCAAAACTCGCATCTGAATAAGCAGTTAGAACTAAATCACGACTGGGCTCCAAATATAAGGAGTAATATATGGTTTGTTTTAGATATCTTAATATTCGCTTAGCTGCCTGCCAGTGCCTAACAGTAGGTTCAGCATTATATCTGGCTAATTGGTTCACACTGTAAGAAATATCCGGCCTTGACCAATTACTGAAATATGAAAGGCTACCAATCAAAGATTGATACACTGTTTTGTAAAAAGCAGGACTTGCTGTATTAGTGTGTTTAAAGTCCTGTGCCATTGGAGTCTTTGCAGGCTTACATAGCTCCATGTTGTACCTCTTCAGCAGTTGGCTTATCTTTCCAGCCTGTGAAATCTTATAACCTGTATCAGTCTTCACAACATCCAGACCTAAATAGTGAGTAATTTCTCCTAGATTCCTAATCCTGAATTTCTTTTTTAAACGTGAAACAATGTTTATTGCTTCTTGGTCAGTCTTAGTAACGATTGCTATGTCATCAGTGAATAGCAATAATAAAGAAAATACACCATCCTTCTCCTTCTGAAATAAACATGGATCTGCGATACTGGCAACAAAGCCCATTTCAACCAATTCGTCTACTATACACCTGTTCCATTCAAAACCTGATTGTTTCAAGCCATAAAGACTCTTTTTTAGTTTCCAACAATCATTCTTCTGAGTTCTGTTAACCCCTGGTGGTTTTGTTAGGTAGATAGTGTGATGTAAGGGAGCATGCAGATATGCTGTTTCTACATCTACATGGTTTATTTTATACCGGTTTCTAGCTGCCCAAACTAATGCTGCTCTCAACGTAGTAGCCCTCAGACTAGGTGCAAACACTTCATCATAGTCTTCGTTTGACTGAGCAAACCCTTGAGCAACTAAACATGCCTTATGGGTAACAGTCCCATCTACACCCTTCTTCAGTTTATAGACCCACTTACAACCAATTGCACGCTCACCTGGTGGGAGTCTTAACATTTTCATATACTTCTAACTCCTGCAAGGATTGTAACTCCTTATCCATTGCTCCCTTCCATGCTCTTTGTTCTTTTTTGGGATACAATTTAATCTCTTCAAAATTAGATGGTTCTACATTCACTTGACCTACAACACTAGCCTGGTATCTATCAGGTGGATGCCTATCACATGTCAAACGTCTAGGCAATACAGGACTTGGTGTTGGACTCTCCTCTTCTGCTTCCTCTACCTCCCCTATTGATACCTCCTCTTTCACAGCTACAGAAGGTTTATCATTACATCCTTTTACAGTAACAGGGGTGTCACTAAACACAATAGGATCAACACCAATGCTTTCCTGCTCTAGCTTGTTCCAACCTATATGCTCTAGAAACGTAGCACTAGCACTACAATACACAGTAGTGGTACCTTGTTCCCAAAACCTAAAAGACCTGTGGTTGGAGTCGTAGCCTACAAAAAACAATTGTCTTGCTCTATGCTGTCCCTTTCGCCTCAGTTGTGCTGGAATATGAACCCATGCTGGGGCTCCAAATGTGTGTAAGTAACCTAGATCAGGTTTTCTACCATGCCAACGTGTGTATGGTAGTTCACCAGTTGTGGAATGAACCACAACGTTTAAAATGTGGTTGGCACACATTGCCGCCTCTCCCCACAGTTTCTCGGGTAATCCGGAATCGGACAACAATGTTCTTATCATAGCTTGCAGCGTTTGCCCTCGTCGCTCAACAAATGCGTTGTGTTGGGGTCTGTAAGGGGCAGAATGCTTATGTTCAATGCTGGCTGTCTGTAACATGGCTACAAAACGTGTATTGGTAAACTCAGTACCATTATCTGTTACAATCCACTGAACCTTCCTTTTCATTTTTCTTTCAACAAACTTCAGCCAGTTTGCGAAATTCTGAAATGTGTCTGCTTTTGTTTTCATCAAATAACAAAAACCATAACGTGAATAATGGTCCATGATACTCAAAATATAGCATGCTCCACCAATACTAGGTTTCATAGGGCCAATGATATCTGCAAACACTACCTCTAAAGGTACAGTGGTCTTAAAACCATTCGTCCTGTTTGCAGGGGTTACCTTGCTTTTCTCCTGGCTACACGCATTACAATCCAAATACTTCTGACATGGTTTCAGTTTTATCCCTTTAGCCATCCAAACATGAAAGAATGATATACACCTGATGCAGCTCCGAGAAAATCAGCTCCTTTTAATGTAGCTCTTGCAAAACAAAGCTCCCCTCGTCTGAGATTTGATCGAGGAGGAACGCGCGGATCTGGCATGCATTACGGAAACCTGGTTGGGCTCAGAGGGAGGTGTCCCTCTGACTGAGCTCTGCCCTCCAGGTTTCTGTGTGCTGCACCGGCCACGGGCTCAGGGTAGGGGCAGGGGGGTGGTGGTGGTTATACGGGAGACCTTATACCCTTGGGAGACCACTGTCGTACAGATTGGCGGGAGTGAGTCGCTCCTCCTGAAGTTTGGCTCTGGGGTTCAGCTGGGTTTGTTGCTGACATACCTGGTGCCCAGCTGTGTTGCAACAACTCTGCCCGGGCTTCTCGACACCCTTTCAGGGCTGGTGGTTGAATTTCCCAGACTTATGGTTCTGGGTGATTTCAACCTTCCATCCCTGGGTGGGTCGTCAGAGTTAGCTCAGGAGTTCATGGCCTCCATGACAGCCATGGACCTGACCCAGATAATTCAGGGCCTGACCCATAGAGGGGGTCACACTCTCGACCTGGTTTTCCTATCTGGACAGTGGTTTGATGATCTGGGAGGGGGTACGCCAAATACTGTCCCCCTGTCATGGTCCGATCATCACCTCCTACGGCTGGTCTTCCGATACGCTACCCCTCACCGCTGGGCTGCGGAGCCGACCAGGTGGTTCCGCCCCAGGCGCCTAATGGATCCAGAACGGTTCCAGACGGCGCTTGGGTCTATACCTATCTCCCTCACCCACAGCCTGGCTGATGCCTTGGTGGAGGCTTGGGAGAGGGCTGCCACCGAGGCACTTGACCGGGTTGTACCATTGTGACCCCTGATCCGGCGCAGATCCCGATGGGCTCCATGGTTTTCTGTGGAGCTACGGGAGATGAAACGTCGGAGATGGAGTCTGGAGAGCTGTTGGAGATCCAACCGATCTGAATCTGACCGATTGCGACTAAGATCTTTTATTAGGTCTTATCTTGCTGCGATGAGGACGGCAAAGTCTAATCACTTCGCGGCCCTCATTGCGTCTGCAGATAATCGTCCGGCCGCCCTGTTTAAGGTTACTCGTTCCCTCCTTAATCAGGAGGTGAGGGAGGAGCCCTTACAGGGGCGAGCCGAGGAGTTCAGCCAGCATCTGGTGGACAAAATTGCTCAGATTCGGACCGGTTTGGACTCTGACTGGGCAGAGTCTGACGGGGAGGAATCGAGCAGTCTTGAGAGTAGTATTATCTGGACTGAGTTTGATCCTGTGACTCCCGAGGAGGTGGACAGGATTATGGGGAAGCTGAGCTCTACCACCTGTTTATTGGACCCGTGCCCTTCCTGGCTGGTTTATTCAGGTCGGGAGGAGACACGAGGCTGGTTCCAGGCAGTGATATCTGCTTCTTTGAGCGAGGGTGTCTTTCCCGCCACCTTGAAGGAAGCGGTGGTGAGACCCCTTCTCAAGAAGCCTGCCCTGGATCCAGCTATTTTGAATAACTATCATCCAGTCTCCAATCTTTGCTTTTTAGCGAAGGTTGTTGAGAGTGTGGTGGCGCATCAGCTTCCTCTGTTCCTGGAGGAAACTGATTATCTTGACCCGTACCAATCGGGTTTCAGGCCCAGGTACAGCACGGAGATGGCATTGGTCGCGCTGATGAATGATCTCTGGCGGGCTCGGGACAGGGGTTGTTCCTCTGTCCTAGTCCTATTAGATCTCTCAGTGGCTTTTGATACCATCGACCATGGTATCCTGCTGCGATGTCTCAGGGGGTTGGGAGTGGGGGGCACTGTTTTGCAGTGGTTCTCCTCCTACCTCTTGGGCCGTTCGCAGTTGGTGTTGACGGGAGGGCAGAGGTCCGCCCCGAGGTCTCTCGTTTGTGGAGTTCCTCAGGGGTCGGTCCTCTCTCCCCTCCTGTTCAATATCTATATGAAGCCGCTGGGTGAGATCATTCGTGGTTTTGGGGTGGGGTATCATCAGTACGCCGATGATACCCAACTTTTTCTTTCCACCCCAAACCAACTCAGTGCTGCCCTCGACGTGATGTCCCGTTGCCTGGAGGCGGTTCGGGTTTGGATGGGGAGAAACAGGCTCTGACTCAATCCTGCCAAGACTGAGTGGCTGTGCGTACAGGCATCTCAAGTGAATCATTCTATTCCATCTTTAATGATGGGGGGTGAGGTGTTACCCCCCGTCGATAGGGCTCGCAACTTGGGTGTCCTCCTGGACTTGCGGCTCAGCCTTGAAGATCATATAGGAGCCATGACCAGGGGGGCTTTTGCCCAGGTTCGCCTGGTGCGCCAGTTGCGGCCCTATCTGGACCGAGATGCCTTGCGCACAGTCACTCATGCGCTCGTGACCTCCCGGTTAGACTACTGCAATGCTCTCTACATGGGGCTGCCCTTGAGGACCACTCGGAGGCTTCAACTGGTGCAGAATGCAGCCGCGCGAGTTGTGATAGGGGCTTCCCGATACTCCCATATAACACCTCTGCTCCGCGAGCTGCATTGGCTTCCGGTTGCCCTCCGGGTGAGATTCAAGGTGCTGGTGATGACCTATAAAGCCCTAAATGGCTTGGGCCCGGGATATCTGAGGGAACACCTGCTGCCGGCATCAAGTTCCCTTCGTCCTGTGCGCTCCCACAAGGAGGGCCTTCTCAGGGTGCTGCCGGCAAAAGACTGCCAGCGGGTAACACCCAGGGAGAGGGCCTTCTCTGTGGGCGCGCCTGCCCTCTGGAACCAGTTACCCGTAGAGCTTAGGACTGCCCCTGATTTTCGTTCGTTCTGCCGGGACCTGAAGACCTGGCTCTTTGAGCTTTCCGGCCAGGACTGAGGATTTTTTAATTTTTTAACTTATTGTAATTGGGTTTTTAATCAGTGTTATAGGGGTTTTAGATTTTAATTAAGGAAAATTTAATCTATTTTAATTGTTATTAATTTTTGTATTGTAATGTTGTTTTAATTGCCTTGTGAACTGCCCTGGGTCCTACGGGAGGAGGGCGGTATATAAGTTTAATAAATAAATAAAATTAATAAATAAATATACACCTGATGCAGCTCTGAGAAAATCAGCTCCTTTTCATGTAGCTCTTGCAAAAGTTTCTTCATGAATGCCAGATGAGCTAACATGTCCCCATCCTTCTGAAGACGAGTCCTAAACAGTTTGCGTGTAAGGTGTATATGTGCACCCACGCTATCACGAACATAAATTCTTCACAAAATGTCCCAACACCTAGCAGCAGACTCCTCACCACGGATATGGACAAGCTGCTGGTCATCCAGTGTTAGTCCAATTAGGCAAAGAGCTCTTTCGTTGTCTCGGTTAAATTTCTCTATTTTCTTTGCATCGTCCTCATCTTCTGGATCCCAAGCGGTCGCGTCTGGTGGGTCATGAACTACAGCCCATAGTCCTTCCTTGCGCAGAAGCAAGCAGCATTTCGTGGACCAGGAAACATAGTTTGTCCCATCTAACCGGGTTATCCAGGAAATACCTGATGCTTGTTCTTGTGCCATTTTTCCAGTTGAAGAGGTAACACACAAAACTCAGCTATTATGATATGGTACTGTGTATGCTAGCTCTCATAACGTCTCTGGGCCCATAACCAATGACAGGGTTTGTGCAGAATATCTCCTGAGCCAACAAGGAGAATGCACAGAAGTGGTACTGAGAGTAGTCAGGTTTTGCACAGCAACCACACTGATACACTGAAATGTGTAAAAAGGAAAAAATGTTACTTTTAGGAGTAGCACAAGTCAAGAATAAACAGTCCAGGTCATACACAAGTACAGAGAAGATATCAACAGTTCAAGCGTTATCCAATACAAAGTCGTCTTACCAGTCCAAAAGTCAAAAACACAGTTCTTTGGGTTTAGCAAACAGTAGCAAAACCACAATCAACAATAATCAGCAAGCAATGTAACAGAGTAGCTAACACACACACACACACAGAGAAGCTATGTCTCTAGCTCCCTCTTATGGCCCTTGAAAGAACACAGCATTGGCCAATCATTACACATTTAAAGGGATACAATACATTACAAATCATGGCTTATATATTGCCAACCCAACCAGTTAGGCTATAATCATATGACTAACAGATGCCAGACAGATGAGTACAGAGAAACAGCAGCTTTATTGATAACCATAACTGTACTGAGGGGTTAGGGTGTACATGCACTCTTTATATACCATCATACAACCAATCAGATTGAACCCATTATTCCCGCTATTTTGGTTCCCGCCTGAACTGTTAGAGCTCAGTACATGTGCTGGTGAACTGTTAGTTTCCAGTATGCAAGTGAATAGGTATTTTTCCAAACCCCAATACATAACACCCCTTCCCCTTTTAATGATTAAACAGTATAACTCTATATTATTATAGGTGTACATCTTTCACTCCAACTCCCAATACATGGTTGAATGATTGACCCCATTCAAGGTTATATACTCCTATAACCCTTATTCAAGGATTATAAAACTCCTCCCAACCACCATCATTTGATTCTGAGTGATTGACCCCACTCAAGATAATATCCTTATAACCCATTTTCAAGGATTATATAATTGCTCCAACCCTCCAATATTTAGTTTGAGTGATTGACCCCACTCAATGTAGTAGTTTCCAATGCGACCTTCTCGGACGTGCAATGTAAGGGTTGCTGCCAGTAAGATTAAAGCAGACCCATTTTTTTGCTGTTCTGCCAGTAGAAATGTACTACCAAGTAGTACATAATGACCCATTAAGAACGTGTCTATGAATAGACCTTCTCCTGTAAGTCCCCTTACAGTATGCCATGCACATTACAAATTAACAAAATCCAAAAAACAAGAGACATGCCTCCCACTTGGTGATTCATTACATACTTCTTTCTCTTAATTGACCACATAATCAGCGAGGTGTGCAGGTGGCCTATGAGGTCATGAGGAGCGTCTTTGCGGTTCCCTCACTTTGTAGTCTACCAACTTATTAGGCATGCCATGGGAATCTGTGTTCTCCTCAGCTGGAGAATCCAAAAGATTGCTCTGGCTGGCCCTGTCCGGTAGGCCCACCCCAGAGTCAGATCTTGAAGCAGAATTAGCACAGTAGTCACTGAAGATTGGCTGATCCGACTGATCAGGGGTTTCTTGTTGAATCTCTGTGCCCTCTTGGTCCTCCTCAGACTCGAACTCAACTGTGTGCTGAAAACGCTGGTAGGGAGAATAAGGGCTAGCCTGTGTGCCAGCATGAGAACTATGGGAGGAATTATTACCCTCACACTCACTTAGTGACCGTTCTGGAAATCTTTTTCTTAGTTGATCCACGTGCTGTCTTACCAGACGCCCCCCCCTCCCCCCTACTGTGTAAGATAGGGGGCCTGATTTGACAACCACCTTCCCAGGAACCCACAAGTGTCCTGGTCCATAGTTCCTGGCCCAGACCAAGTCACCAGGTTGTAGCCCCCTTGGGGGTTTGGGTTGAGCAGCATCAGATGCCACTCTGTCAGGGTGAAGTCTGTCCAGTTTAGTGATGAGGCGTCTGCCCCAACGCAGTTCCACAGGGCTTTTCCCTGTGGCTGTACAAGATGTGGAGTGTTGACAAAGTAAGAAATCTGCAAGTCTGTGGTGCCAGTCATCTGTGATGATGCGCTTGAGTGCGTCTTTGGTCGTTCTCACCATTCGTTCTGCTTGTCCATTTGACGATGGGTGGAAGGGCGCGGATGTGGCGTGTCTGATCATGTTTGCTCTGAGGAAGGCCTGAAACTCAGCAGCGGTAAATTGAGCCCCATTATCTGAGACCACAACATCAGGTAGCCCATGTGTAGCAAAAAGTTTCCTCAGCACCTGGATGGTCCTAGCAGTAGTCATATTGGGGACTGGAACTACTTCCAGCCATTTCGAGTGGCTATCCACTACAATTAAGAAGAGCTGTCCTTGAAATGGACCAGTGTAATCGATGTGGACCCTGGACCAGGGCGTGTGAGTTGCCTCCCACCTATGGGCAGGTGCCTGAGGCATTTCTGGTCTAGACCTTTGGCAAATGTAGCATCCATGTACCTGCTCCTCAACAGCCTTGTCTAGCTTAGGCCACCACAGGTAGCTTCTAGCTAATGCCTTCATGCGCACTATGCCAGGGTGTCCCTCATGTAAGGACTGTAGCACCCTATCTCTCAAGACTGGGGGTATGATAACTCTGTTTCCCCATTGTTCTGTTCCCCCCTCCAAGGTACAAACAGACAGACAAGCAGGAACAACTAGCAAGGGTTAATTGCTCTGGCTGAAGTAATTTGCCGTCCGATAAAGCCTTGGCAGCAAAATACAAGCAGTCTGCCAAAATAAACTCGTTACCTCAAGCGTCCGCTGAAATGAGATAACGTCCAAACAAACAGTCCAGAAATACAGAAATACAAAAACGTTGTCAAGAAGCCAGACCAGGGTTTCACACGGGTAGAAAGTCCGACAGAGTTCCGAAGACGTGACCAGAATTTGTTTGAATTATTGTTCGTCACAAAGTCCTGAGAGCAGCCACACCCCCTTTTGTACCTTGTGGGTTGTGGCTCAGTGACTCAGCTAATTCTTGGCCCTCCTACTCTTCTTACGCTGCTGTAAACGCTTGGCTCTGCGTCGTTCTCGGGGATCCAGCCATGATTCATCTTCATCACTCCCCATCTGCTGCAGCTGCTCGGGCTCGTTCCCAGCCTGGCTAATTACAGGCTGCTTCTGTCGGCCTTCAGATGGAGACGGAAGCCTTGCCAGAAAGGAGGGCCCTGGAGAGGGAGACCTTGCCAGAGGGGAGGGTCCCAGAGAGGGAGGCCTTGCCAGTTCCTCCCCATGATCCTCAGAGTCCTCTTCCTCGGGTAGGACAGGCTCGGGGGTCGGGGCCACAACACTATCCCCCACTGCAGGGCTCTTCCCCCGGGTCTGACGGTCGGGATGCAGTCGAGATGGGAATTGTTCGTGGAAAACCTGCACGAGGTCAGGGGCATGGACTGCGGAAGCGTCTACCCAGGAGAAGTCCTCAGGGCCATACCCCTTCCACTTGACCAGATATTGGAAGCGCCCCTTTAGCCAGCGGGAGTCCCGGATAATGGCCACCTCGTATTCTGCTGAGTCGTCCTGGTCGGGTGTAGGTGGTGGAGCAGGAGCCGTCGGGTGTCAGAGGGAACATGACGGGGCTTCGGGGACCAGCAGGGATTGGTGGAAGACCGGGTGGATCTGCATGGAGCACGGCAGGGTCACCCAGTAGGCCACAGGGTTGATGACTGCTTTGATCGGGAACGGGCCGACGTATCGATGGTCCAGTTTCTTTACCGGGCGGTCGGTCAGGAGATGCTTCGTGGATAGCCACACTCGATCTCCGACCGCCAGTGGTGGTTGCCCGTCGGAAGCGGTCGGCAAACCGTTTATAGTCCTCCTTGGCCCAGATCAATTATCGCCGTACCAATTGTTGGACTGCCTGCAACTCCGACAGGAAGTCGTGGGTCTCGGGAACCGGAGAATCTGAGGGAGCCAGAGGGAACAGCCGTGGATGGTACCCCACGTTGGCATAGAATGGGGTGGTCTGGGTGGAGGTGTGTTGGGAGTTGTTGAAGGCAAACTCCGCTAGGGAGAGGTACAGTAATCGGCCCAGTTGTCCTGCTGCTGGTTCACGAAACAGTGCACGTACTGCTCCAGGATGCTGATTACCTTCTCCGTCCCCCCGTCAGTCTCTGGATGGTGTGCCGACGACAAACACACCTGCACCTCCAATGCGGCCATCAGGCTTTTCCAAAATTGTGCTGTAAATTGCATGCTGCGATCCAAAACTACCCTGTCTGGCAAACCGTGGAGATGGAAGACGTGCTGCAGGAACAACCAGGCAGTCGTACAGGCCGTTGGCAGCCCACAGCATGGAATAAAATGCGTCATTTTGGTCAACATATCGACCACCACTAGGACGGTAGTAAACCCTGAGGACGGTGGCAAGTCTGTTAAGAAGTCCATGGAGATTGCTCCCCATGGTCTCTCTGGTGTCGGCAGGGGCTGGAGGAGGCCAGGAGGTGCACCCGTGGTGGCCTTTGCTTGTTGGCACGGCACGCAGGACGTCACGTATGCATGTACGTCGTGCCGTAACCGAGGCCACCCAAAGTTCCGCGTCACTAAATTGAGGGTCTTGAAAAACCCAAAGTGCCCCGCCGCAGGGTTGTCATGGCACTGTGTCATCATGAGGGTTCGGAGCAGCCCCATGGGTACATATAGTCGCCCCCGATGTTTCAGCAAGCCCTCCTCCAAAGTCCACGGGGACACAGGACCAACCTCGGCCTTCATCTGTTGCGACCAGTTATCCAGGCACTGTGCCTCACGCACCTGAGCCCGCAAGTCCACTGGCTCATGGACTGCGGCCAAGGATTCCGCAGGCAGCACCATCTGCGGGGGCAGTGGGTCCTTGGTGTGGAGGTACTCCGGCTTGCGGGACAGGGCATCTGCCCTCTGGTTGTGACCGCTGGAGATGTAGGTCACATGAAAGTTGAACCGAGCAAAAAACAAAGACCACCGGATCTGCTGCTGGTTCAATTTCCTGGCCATCTTCAAGTGTTCTAAGTACTGATGGTCCGTCCGGACCTCCACCTGGTGTCGGGCCCCCTCGAGATGATGCCGCCAAGCCTCGAATGCGGCCTTGATAGCCAGCAACTCTTTTTCCCAGATAGTATAGTTGTGCTCGGAAGGATTGAGTTTCCACGAATAGTAAGCGCAGGGAAAAAGAGTGCCGCCATCCACCGGGGCCTGTAATAACACCACCCCAAGAGCCACGTTGGACGCGTCCGTCTCCACTACGAAGGGATGGTTCGGGTCGGGGTGCCTCAGGACGGGTTCTGTGATGAAGGCCTTCTTGAGGGCCTCGAATGCCTGTTGCTGTGGGGGACCCCACCGGAACAGGACCTTTTTCTTAAGGAGCTGAGTTAGCGGAACTGTCAGCATAACGAAGCCCGGGATGAAGGTGCAGTAATAGTTGGCAAACCCCAGAAGGCGCCGGATATCCTTCACCCGATGGGGTTCCCAACTACACAAGGCCTCCACCTTGCGCGGGTACATGGCGATGCCTTCGGGAGAGATGATGTGGCCAAGGAACTCTATGGAAGTCTGGAAGAAGAGGCATTTCTCCAGCTTCGCATAGTTTAGATGCTCCCGAAGGTGCTGCAAGGCGAGGCAGACGTGCCGCAGATGGCTTTCCCTGGACCGGGAGTAGATCAGAATGTCGTCCAGGTAGACCACCACGAACTGGTCCAGCATGTCTCGAGAAACATCGTTCATCAGGTGTTGGAAGACTGCTGGAGCGTTGGTCAGCCCAAACGGCATAACGGTGTATTCGAAATGACCGTATCGGGTGCCAAACGCTGTCTTCCATTTGTCCCCCTTTCGCATCCATACTAGGTTGTAGGCCCCTCAGAGATCGAGTTTCATGAAGAAGGTTGCCTCACGCAGCCTCTCCATCAGCTCCGGGATGAGCGGCAGGGGGTACCGATTCCGCACCGTGATGGCGTTCAGTCGGCGGTAGTCGCAGCACAAGTGTAGATCCCCCGTCTTCTTCTTGATGAAGAGGACTGGGGCCGAGAGAGGGGACGACAAATGAATCCCCTGGCCAGGTTCTTGTCCAAAAAGTCCCGCAAAGTGGCCAACTCGGGCTCCAACATGCGGTACAGGTGTCCCATTGGCAGAGGCGCATTGGGCAGAAGGTCCACGGGGCAATCGTAGGACCGGTGTGGGGGCAAACGGTCCGCCTCCTTCTCACTGAACACATCCGTGAAGTCCGCCAGGTCAGGAGGCAAGGAGACGGCAGGGGCGGAGACTTCCTGGCCGGCACAGGTGTGGCAGACGTGGTCTACGCACTGCAGGCTCAGAAAAGAGATGGCGTTCCGCAACCACGCCACCTGAGGATCGTGGGTCCGAAGCCAGGCCATACCCAGGACCAAAGGGAAATGGAGGTCTGCTGTGATATAAAACTGAATCGCCTCCTCATGTGCCCCAATGGTGAGGCACAAAGGCTGGGTTGCGGACTTAATGGGGCCCGAGACAAGTTCCCACCCATCAATGGTCTCTACCCTCAATGGAGGGTCCACCGGAGTCAAGGGAATACCAAAATGGGCTGCAAAGGCCTGGTCCATATAATTGGTCATGGCCCCCGAATCCACCAGTGCATGCACCTGGATCACCCCTGGTCGGTCAGACAAAAAGACCCAAGTGTCCAAAATCAGATGTTGAGGGGGTCCAGAGTCCATGTCTGCTATTCCTGGCGGGGGTGTGGTACGTGCCTGGCCTAGGGTTTCTCCTAGACTGGGCCTGCCTCGTTTCCCGACTGGTCAGTCTGAGCCGGAGACCCAGGGCCAGACTTTGGCGCCCCACCTCGCTTCCTAGGACAGGAGGCGGCGAAATGTCCGGGCTCCCCACAATATAAGCACAACCCCCCTTGATGTCTCCGAGTCCTCTCCTGGGCTGTCAGTTGAGGTCTGGCTGCTCCCAGCTCCATTGGCTCCTCTGCAGTTGCCACACAACGTGGGGCGACCTGAGACGCTGTTGGTGCAGGAAGTGGATGTACAGGTGCAGACGGTGGCGTGGGCAGCTCCTGGATGGTCCGACGGGTTTTTCGACGTTGGAGGCGTGCATCAATGCGAAGGCATTGGACCACCAGGGCGTCGAGGGTTGGGGGAGCCTCTACACAGACCAGTTCATCCTGAAGCTCGTCTGAAAGCCCGTCTTGGAAGGCATCCAGTAACGCTGCGTCATTCCAAGCTGAGTCTTGGGACAACAGCCAGAATTCGGTGATATAGTCCTGCAGGGGGCGTTTTCCTTGCCGGAGGTCTTTGATACGTCTGGCTGCAGTCTGGGTGCAGATGGGGTCCTCATACATGAGCCTCATGTGTTGCCAGAAGCCCTGGTAATCAGTTAACAAGGGGCTTTTCTGGGTTAACAACGGTGTGGCCCATCGAGCGGCAGAGCCAGAAAGAAGGCTAATCACAAACCCCACCCTAGCCCGGTCATCAGGGAAATCCTCCGGCCTCATGGCCATAAACAATTGGCACTGTCCCATGAAGGCCGGGAACATCTCAGGCTGTCCATAAAACTTATCCGGCACCGCTACCGGGCATTTCTGACGGGGAGGGGGAATTGCAGGAGCATTCAGCAAGGCGAGTTGTGCAGTCAATTGTGCCACTTGCTGTTGCAGGAGTTGCAGACAAGTAGTCTGCCAAAATAAACTCGTTACTTCAAGCGTCCACTGAAATGAGATAACGTCCAAACAAACAGTCCAGAAATACAGAAATACAAAAACGTTGTCAAGAAGCCAGACCAGGGTTTCACACAGGTAAAAAATCTGACAGAGTTCCGAAGACGTGACCAGAAGTTGTTTGAATTATTGTTCATCACAATGTCTTGAGAGCAGCCACACCCCCTTTTGTACCTTGTGGGTTGTGGCTCAGTGACTCAGCTAATCCTTGGCCCTCCTACTCTTCTTACGCTGCTGTAAACGCTTGGCTCTGCGTCGTTCTCGGGGATCCAATCATGATTCATCTTCGTCACTCCCCATCTGCTGCAGCTGCTCGGGCTCATTCCCAGGCTGGCTAATTCCAGGCTGCTCCTGTTGGCCTTCAGATGGAGACGGAAGCCTTGCCAGAAAGGAGGGCCCTGGAGAGGGAGACCTTGCCAGAGGGGAGGGTCCCGGAGAGGGAGGCCTTGCCAGTTCCTCCCCATCATCCTCAGAGTCCTCTTCCTCAGGTAGGACAGGCTCGGGGGTCGGGGCCACAACACCCATAATAAACATCCTTTGTGAGCTGATAACTCATGCGTTCTTAGAAAATAAGCTTGGAACTCAGGGCCTGGACTTCTGTCTTGCCATCCCGTGAATACCCAAGACAGGACTCTGCTTATAATCTTATCTGAAGCAGTCTCAGCAGCTATGTCCCCTGCATGAAGGGGGAATTCAGGTAACTCCTGTATAGACAGTATTTGTGCAGCAGGGGCTGGATCAGGCTCAATAGACGGTAGGGGTAACCTACTTAGGCCATCAGCATGGCCCATTTCTTTTCCAGGTTTGTGAATCATTTTAAAATCATAGGCAGACAAAAATATGGACCACCTGAGCATTCTAGATGATAATATGTGGGGCGTTTGCTTTTCTGTTGTGAACAAGCCCAAGAGGGGCTTGTGATCAGTGAACACAGTGAATTTTCTACCATAAAGATAATTGTGAATTTTTTTGATCCCTGCTACTATGGCTAAGGCTTCCTTATCTATTTGTGCATAATTTCTTTCCGCCACTGATAAAGTTCTGGAATAATATGCTATGGGAACCTGCTTCCCATTTTTTCTAAGTGGCTCAATACAGCTCCCACTCCATAGGGAGAAGCATCACAAGCGATGCAGACAGGCTTGGATTCAATGTAGTGAATGACAGTTGATTTGTCAGTCAGCAGACCCTTAAGGTCCTGGAAGCTTCTCTCATGCAGGCTAGTCCACTTCCAAACAGCTTTTTTTATCAAGCAGCCTATGTAATGGCTCAGCTATAGCAGCTTTGTGAGGTAGGAAAGTATGGTAAAAGTTTAATAAGCCTAAAAATGCTTGCAGTTCTGCTTTATTCTTAGGACTGGGGGCCATTTTAATTGCCCTAATCTTAGACTCTGCGGGGTGGATTCCATTTGCATCTATTCGGAATCCCAGAAATTCTGTAGAATCAACCCCTATGCTGCATTTATCTCTTTTTAATTTGAGACTTGCGGAACGAAGCGTACTCAGTACAGCCCTAAGTCTATTGGCTAAAACGTCTTCTGTTTCACCCGTGATGAGAACATCATCAAAGTATGGGCACATGCCCTGGATGCCCTTCAACGTTCTTTCCATGGACTTCCGGTGGCGACACGACGCTGAAGACAGCCATTTCTGGGCTGTCCGCTCCGCGGCTTCGTAGAACCGCCGAAAACAGCGCCGATCAGCTGTTTCGGCAGTTCAGAAGCCCCCTCCTCAGGAGAAGAGGAGGGGGTGAGGCCCCAGGTAGGGGTTGAGCTCTCCGGGGCCGCCTGAGCTTTTAGTTCGGGCGGCTGAAGGATCGAGCCCCCCCGAAGCCTGAGTTTGCTCCGGGCTGCGCAGTGTTTCTGCTCCATGTTTTTGGGAGCAGAACCAAGCATTAGCAACCACCCCTGCCAGCAGAAAGGACTTTGGAGTGTGAAGATGCAGGCAGAGCGATACAGGAGATCAAGGTGAAAGTGGATTTTTGTTCTCTAGCTCAACGGATTTTATGGACTCTGAAAGTGAAAGTGCGTAGCAAGTGAAAGTGGGGGAAGATGGCGGCTAAATCTTCCAAAGTTCTCAGGAGTGCGGGGGCTTCCCCGGTGCAACAGTCCTCACTGCAAGCCTTATTGCCTCCTGCACCTGCTCCGGCACTGATGGTTAAAGACCTACAGGACGCTTTGGAAAAGCATTCACAACAAATAGCAGATATTATAGATGAAAAGATGGAAAAGCTGGAGGAGAAGTTTACAGCAATGAGGGCAGACATCTTGCCTGCACTTCAAGGTATGGCTTTATGTATTGAATGCTTGGACGAAAAAATGGAAGATCTTAGCCAAAATAATTCCAGATTAGAAGCAAAAGTGTTAGAGACTGAAAATGTGGTGGATAAAATGGACGGTGACTTGACCCTGGTCCAGTACCACCAGATGGAGTTTGCTATCAGAATCAGAGGCTTAAAAGAGAATCCTAAAGAAGATTTAAAGCAGATAGTCTCTGAAGCTTTGGAAGGGGTACTGGGACAATCAGCAGCTGAAATTGAGGGAAATATAGACAAAATCTTTCGTGTGAATTCATGGATTGCAAGGCAAAGGAAGTTACCTAGAGATGTGGTTGTCTACTTCACAAAGAGAGCAATTAGGAATGAAGTTATCCAAGTTTCCTATGATACTAAGCTTGTGGTTGCTGAGCAAGAAGTTTTGGTTTTAAAAGAGATTCCTCCAAGAATTTTAAGGAGAAGGAAAATTTTTGCTTTTCTGGCACAGGAACTTAAGAGACATGATATCAAGTTTAGATGGGAGATACCAGTGGGTATGGTGGTGATGCATGAAGGCACGAGACATCGTCTTGTCACAGTGATGCAGGCACGTGATTTTTTCAGCAATGTTTTAAAAGCAACCTCTTTACCACTTTTGGAATCTACAAAGAAGAATGGCGAGGGAAAGCCTCAAGAGGCTGAAGGAATAACGCAGGCAGATGAGAAAGCTACTGGAGTGGATCAAATTACAGTTTCATCGGAAGATGCCAGAGATCAGAGGATGACGCGTGCTGCCTTGAGACGAGCGAGACGAGAGCAAGAGGAGGATCAACAGAAAGTTATGGAACCTTCAAAGCATACCTATAGCGAAGCTGTGGGAGGGGCGCGGCCTAAGGAAGTTAAGGGACTCCTGACAGACGTGCTCCAGAAGCTTCGGGTCGCTAAGGATGGCGATTAAGTTTCTAACCTGGAATGTTAATGGCTTAAACTCACCACAGAAGAGAAAGAAATTTTTTTCAATACTTAAAACAATTTAAGACTGATGTTATTTGCTTGCAAGAAACACATATTAGGGCTATGGACCAAAAGTACCTATTGAAATCTAGATTGGGTACACAATTTATTGCTTCTGCAATGAATAAGAAGAATGGAGTGGTTATCTATGTTAAGAATACTATGACAGCGGAGTTAATAGAAGCAGATAAACAAGGAAGATATGTTATAATAGATTTGTTGTTAGAAGGCAAAAAACGCTTTTGGTTGGACTGTATGCTCCTAATCAACAACAAGCTGATTTTTATAGTTCATTACACAGTAAGATCACTCAGTTGGATTATAAATCTTTTATTTTTATGGGAGATTGGAACGGTGTCTTGGATGTACAACTGGACAAGTGTAGTGTCACTGCGTGTTTTTTAAGTTTTGCCAGCTTTGCTCATTCCTAATTGTACATCTCTTTCTGCTCTGCACCTTATCTTATCTTGTAACCATAGTGACTCCAGCTATGTCCAGCCAATGTTTTGGTTTTAAACTGTTTTGTGCGCAGGCCTGAAAAAGTTCACAGTTTCAGTTTTACTTTCTCCTTCTGCCTGATGAAAGAATGTGGTCAGTCTAGGTCTTTTGTTTTCTCATTAAAAGTTTTACTATAGAATATGCCTTGGATTTCTTTTCTTTGATGTTGACCATGCAGATGAACCACGGTCCATCCACCTCTGGTCGGACTGTTAATTGTTCCGCGACATTTGGTCCCCGAGGATGGTTTATTTTTGTTTTCAAGATTTATTGATAGGCAATTAACCAGGCAGTCCAGCACTGAGGAGGCTGTGATTCATTGCAAATATGCCAAGTAAAAGGAGAAAGAAGAAGGCCGGTTATCTGTTTGCTAACGAGGAGGCAGCCGTTCCACAGAGAGATCTTCCTTCAAGTTTACAGACTCCTTTGGCATCGGCTACACGTCTTGGAGAAGCAGCCTCTGAGCCAAGGTCAGTTTCACCGTTTTCTGTTTTTACAGACTCTCAAGCTGATGCCCCAGTTGTAACCTCTGCTCATGGGGATCAGGCTGATTATGAGAGGTTTGGTGCTAGACCTAAGGCTTCACTAGGGAAGGAAGTGAGCTATTATTCTCCAAGCCCTGGGCAAACTGTGCAGGAGAAGGTTTTGCAAAGTTATTATGAACAAATTGAAGTTTTAGAGAAGGAGCTGCTAAACGCAAAGTTGTGTGCAGCATGGTATAAAAAGCATGGGAGAGCCTCTGCTGGCATTCAGTTTTCAGAATCGGCCATTTTGCCTCCCTCTTCACAAGCAAAGCCACACCCACAAGGGATCGCCATTTTGCCTTCTCCCTCAAAGACAGAGGCATGCCCACAGTGGAATCTTGTGTCAGACGAATGGGAGCCTGACTGTTTTCTGTTTCAAAGAATGCAGAATGCAGTTTCACAGATATCCCTTCAGCAGGCATCGCTTCAAGCTGCCACACCTCCTCATTCATTGAGAGCTTCAGCTAGAATGCCTATTAATACTGCTACTATTAAAGTTCCTGTCTCAGATGGAGCACAGCAGCTTTCACCCCAAGTGCAGCCTCCACTGGTTCCTCAAATACAAAGGCCAGTGCTGACTGCAGGACAACTTAATGTAGCAGCTCAAGCACCAGCACCTTCTGCTGGCCAGGGTGGCATTGCAGCTCAAGTACAGCCACCCCCAGCACCAGTACCTGTAGCAGCTTCAGTGCAACTGCCGCAGGCCCTGGCACAGGCACCACTGGTGCCCCCTGCAGGCCAAGTCCCAATTGCACAACCTGCACAGCCAGTACCCCAATTGCATGTTCCTCAACAGGCACTCTCTATTGTACCACTGGCTGGTGATTCAAAACTAAAGCGGTCAGGACAGAATTACAGGGCATGGGTCAGTGAAGTTGGACTTTTGCTTCGTAGAGAAGGTACCCATGTGATGGTGTTTAATCCTCCTGCCCAGCCATGGCCTCCTGACATAAGGGACTTGAATAATAGAGCATGCACAACGTTATTGATGTCCATGGACACTGAATTGCAGCTCACTTTTTCACAAGATGCAACTGCCCAACAAATTTGGGCTCAATTAGAAGCATGCTACCGGCCTACGTCCATTGAGTCTACATGTTTGCTTTTGTCTGAGTTCCATGGTTCTAGATTAAAACCTGGTGAGCATATTGGAGAACACTTAACTAAAATGAGAGGAATAAGAAAAGAACTGGGTGAAAAAGGCTATCCTATTGATGACTTTCAAATGATCAGCATTATCATTAACTCTTTGAATTATGACTGGAAAGATGCTATTTCTAAGATTAATCAAGTGCCTATTGCTCAACGCACAGTGGATCATGTATGCAGACTTTTAACCGAAGAAGAGGCACTTATGCAAGCCGCGCCACATTTACGGGAACCACCTGCATCAAAAGCTTCAGCGAGGCGTTCCTTCCATGGAAGGGCCTACGGTCCAAGGATGCCAAGATGCTACATCTGCAATCGTGTAGGACATGCCACCCGGGATTGTCCCCAACGGTTTCCAGCGCCCGTCATGTACCAGCCCAGAGGAACAGATTCCAGAGGAGGCAGAGGTAGAGGCGGACGACAAGGTCGTGGTCCCAGGCGTGATCCTCAAGCTCCACTTGCCACATTGGTTGTAACCAACGATCCACAGCCTCAACCAGAGTATGACAGACGCCTACTTTGGACTTTGGACAGCGGAGCAGCATTACATGTTACCTACAGAAAAGAGCTTTACACAGAGATGCACGAGCCTGAACCTGAACTTTGTGAACTGTACTCTTTTTCAAATCATCCTGTTCAGGTCATGGGAAAAGGAACTGTCTATATTAAAGAGCTCGGTGCATTCATTCCCGATGTTTACTACGTTCCGTCTGCCAGTAGTAATTTGCTTAGTCAGAGTCACTTGTCTAGGGTGTCAAAATTCCAGGTACACCATCTCGAAAAAGCAAGTTATGTAGTTAAAGATGGAGATATTGTTGCTGAAACCATGTTGATTGGTGGTGTTTATTACTTAAAACCAAAGTCTAAGCCGCAAGAGCAGGCAGGTATACAAGCTCCAAAAAGGGAGAGCACAGGCCCAGTGAGAGATGTTCCAGAGAGAGATCCTGTTGCTACTCCAAAGGCTCCTAAAGCCAATAAAAGGATAAATAAGACACAGGTTGCTCACAACAAGCCTGAGGTTCCTAATAAAAATGCTAATGTTGAGAATTCACTAACAGGTAAACCTTTGCATTCCAGGTGTATCCATAAGTGGCATAGAAGATTGGGTCATGCCAGTTTCCGTGTTCTGAAGAAGATGCCAGAGTTCGCAAGAGGTTTGGATCTAAAGGGGTGTAAGGTGTTCTTGGACTGTGCTGTCTGCAAGAAAGCCAAATCTAAAGCAGCAGCAATTCCAAAATGCGCTACACGCCTGTCAACACGCATTTTTGATTTGGTACACACTGACATAGTGGGTCCTTTTGCACCAACAATTGGTGGTAAAAGATATTTCTTGACAATTGTTGATAATTACTCTAGATATGGTTATGTATTTCCTATGAGAGAAAAATCTGAGACCTTTCAGATCTTTAAAGACTTTGCCAATCTTGTCTATACCCAATTCGAAGTCAGCATCGCCAGAATTCAGAGTGATCGTGGTGCTGAATTCATGTCTCAGCGTTTCCAAGACTGGATTCGTAAGAGTGGGATACTACACCAGACCTCAGCTCCTTACACTTCGGCTCAAAATGGAGTGGCAGAACGCAGAAATGGAGTTCTGCAAACCATGATGCATTGCCTTCTTGAAGATGCTAACCTCAGTCTTCCATACTGGGGTGAAGCTATCAAATATGCTAACCATATCATCAACCGCACTTGGAGTAGTGTGATAAATCAGACCCCTTATTTCGTGTTATATGGACACAAGCCTGACCTCTCACGTCTCCATATTTTTGGTTCCTATGCTATGGTCAATATTCCTTTAGCCCAAAGAAAGGGGGTCCTGCAGCAAAAAGGATGAGATTTATGGGCATTGATGATAATTCAAAATGGAGCAAATACATTGACTCTCATCATGTCGTAGTCATTTCACAATCTGTTGTTTTTGAGGAAGATGCTGACTGGTCCAGGATTCATTCTAACGATCCTGGAGTTTATTTTCCTAGAGATGATGCTGCTGATGCCACGCAGCCTGATGGTCAAGATGCACAGGCGAATGTTCCTTCCACGAGTTCTACTCAACCCATTGTTCCGTCTTCGCAAGCCACTGATGCTGCCGCTGGCGACGATGATGAAGACGAGGACGAAACGGAAGAAGAATGGACGGTTGTTCCGAGACATTCCAAGAGGACCACAAAGGGAATTCCACCAAAACGGTATTCGTGGCAAGTAACGAAAGCACCTTACCTTTGATTTGTAATGTTACACTTCCTCCTGAGACGTTCACACAAATCAAACATCTTCCTGAATCAGAGCAAGATAAATGGTTTGAGGCAATGCAGGCTGAAATGGACAGTCTAAAGAAACTTCAGGTGTTTACGCCTGCAAGCCCTCCAGCAAACAAGAAAGTTATTGGCACTCGATGGGTCTACAGAATTAAAAAGAAGCCAAATGGTGAATCGCTGTACAAGGCCAGACTTGTAGCCCAGGGTTTCGCTCAACGTTATCCTGAGGACTATACAAATACCTATTCACCCACAGTGCGGACTGAGAGTGTGAAAATCGCCTTAGCCACTGCAACTATCCTTGGTTTAGAAGTTTTCCAGTTTGATGTTGAAACAGCTTATCTACACGCTGATCTTGATGAAGAAATTTATGTCAAAGGTCCTCCAGGTTTCCGACAACAAGAAGAGGATACTTGGTTTCTACACAAAAGTCTTTATGGTCTGAAACAGTCTGGTTTAATGTGGTACTTATGTCTTTCTGACAAACTAAATTCAATGGGCTTTATTAAGTCCGAAACAGATGAATGCGTGTTTACAAAAAGATCTGATAATAGGTATGAGATAATTCTTGTTTATGTTGATGATATTGTTTATATTGGTCCAAATAAGCAGATGAGTGAATGTTTTGCTAAAGCTTTACAACAGTTTTTCACATTGAGGTCTTTAGGACATATTAACACTTATTTAGGTGTTCAAGTTACCAAAACTCAGAAGGGGTTCAGTCTTAAACAGGAAGATAAGATTGAACAACTATTGCATCATTGCAACATGAAGGATGCTAAACCTGTGAGTATACCCATGCAAACTGATTTTCACAACTTGACACATGAACCGAGTCCTGAGTTCGAGGATCAAACACTTTATCGCTCAGTCATTGGGTCGCTGCTATACATTAGTAGTTGGACTAGACCTGACATTGCACTTAGTGTTAATCTCCTATCACGACACGTAGGCAAGGCAAAACAGTTTCATTGGACATGTGTTAAGAAATTATTGCGATATCTAAAACACACAAAAGACATGAAGTTGTTGTTAGAACCCACACATACTGACTATGCAGAGTTATGTTGTTATGCAGATTCAGATTGGGCAAGTGATAAGAAATCACATAAAAGTAATGTGAGGCATATAGTTGATGTGTTAGAGTTTTTGGAAAGGAACAACCAGATCCCTGCGGCGCTAATTTTTTTAGATGCTGAAAAAGCTTTTGATCAACTGAATTGGCAATTTTTGATGAAAGTTTTAGATAAAATGAATTTTGGGGATAAATTTTTGCAACCAATTAGGGCATTGTATCAAAAACAAACTGCCCGAATAATAGTTAACAATAGTTTGACTGAAGCATGTAATATTGAGAAGGGCACAAGGCAAGGGTGTCCGTTATCGCCTTTATTATTTGTGTTAACATTGGAGATATTACTAGTAAAAATACGGAGTTCAGAAAGAATTAAGGGTATACAAATTAGAGATCAGGATTATAGACTGAGGGCGTTTGCAGACGATCTGGTTGTTACAGTGACCCAGCCAGAAAACTCTGTTGTGGACCTGATGGAGATAATAATGCAATATGGGAGGGTTTCTGGATTTAAAGTTAATGTACAAAAAACTAAAATTCTGGCCAAAAATATGACAGTATCGCAAAAGGCCCTTTTAGAAGGATTAACTGGATTTGAGATTGCTAAAAGGGTCAAATATTTGGGGGTGTTTTTGTCACCCTCTAATACAAAGTTATATAAAAATAATTATGAAAAACTATGGGGAAAAATTCAAAAAGAAATGGAGAGTTGGGAAAAACTGCAATTGTCTTTGTTGGGAAGAATCGCAGCAGTGAAAATGAATATCCTGCCTAAGTTTTTATTCTTATTTCAAATGATACCGGTTCTTAAGAAAGATTCTAATTTGGAAGAATGGCAACGGGGTATCAATAAATTTGTTTGGGCAGGGAAAAGGCCACGAGTTAAATTTAAGATTATGCAGGATACTCGTGAAAGAGGTGGTCTTAAAATGCCCAATCTTAAATTATATTATGAAGCTGCTGCGTTAGCAGGGATAAGTGTTTGGATCAATTTGACACAAGAGAGATTATTAAATCTTGAGGGCCATGACTTGTTATTTGGCTGGCATGCATATTTGTTGTATGATAAGAAGGTAGATAATGTGTTTAAAGTGCATATTTTAAGACAGGCATTGTTGAGAGTTTGGAAGAAGTATAGACACAAGTTAGACTGTAAGATGCCATTGTGGGCAATTCCAAAACACGCAATAGAAAACATAAATGTTGGTTTCAAACATGACGTGACCACGTATAAGGAGATTTTAAGCTTGGAAAGAAGTGTATGGTGTTTAAAATCGTATAATCTCTTGCGAGATGAGAAGATTGTTCAAACCTGGTTTCAATATACTCAGTTACGGGCCAGGTGGAAAGAAGATCAGAAAACTGGTTTTGCAATGACTGATGAAAATTTGATAAAGCAAATTAGAAATCAGGGTCCAGCACATATCAAACGGATATATCTTGCATTGATAGAAATTGACTCAGAAACAGAACTTGTTAAAGATTGTATGATAAAATGGGCCCAGAACATCCAAGAAGTTATTACAATGGACACGTGGGAAAAGATCTGGGTGAGGAACGTAAAATTTACACAAGCTCAAAACTTAAGAGAGAACTTTTATAAAATGTTTTATAGATGGCATTTAGATCCTAAAAAGCTTGCAAGTATGTATCCGAACTATCAGCCAAAATGCTGGAGGTGTGGTGGTGAAGATGCAACATATTTTCACATATGGTGGACTTGTAAAAAGGTTAAGGCTTTTTGGATAAAAATTTGGTGGAATATGCAGAAGATCTTCAAGCAAAAGATAAAGTTTTGTCCGCAATTCTTTTCGTTGGGTATAATTACAGAAGCTACTGTTGTGGACATTAAGTTGATGTTGAATTTAATTACAGCAGCAAGACTTTTAATAGGTCAGTATTGGAAGAAGGAGGAACTGCCGACTATAGAGGAATGGACTTTAAAGGTTTCTGACCTGGCAGAAATGGCAAAGATCTCGGCTTATTTGAAAGATCATTCGCAAGAACACTATATTATGGAGTGGAAAAAATGGATTGAATATATTCAGAAGAAATATGGGACTAAAAAGTTTCACTTAGCATTTGAATAAGTCTTCCTTTCTATTTTCTTTTTCTTTTTTTTCCTATATGTAATATTAGTATTGTTTGTAGTTACCTTATATGCTAGAGAGTGATAGATTTAAGAATTTATTGTTGGTAGCATATGGATGTTTATGTTTGTTCTTTGTTTTTATACCCTGTACTTAGCTCTGGGAAGTCGGGGGGGGGGGAGGGGGGAAAGGGGGGGGAGGGGTAGGGAGGGATAGGTAGGGGAGGGGGAGAGGGGATTGTTAAAGATAAAATGTATTTTAAAACTTTTCAATAATAAAAAAAAAAGAAATCACGTAAAAGCACTTCAGGTCATATGATGTTTTTGAATGGATGTCCCGTTTACTGGCATGTGCGTAAACAGAATTTTGTTTCTTGTTCTTCTACAGAAGCTGAGTATGCTTGTGTTTCAGATGCATGTAATTCTCTAACGTGGTTTGATGCCTTAGTCACAGATATCTGGACACCTCCGATTCAACCAATCACTGTGATGGAGGACAACGAATCTGTGGTCTATATATCTGAAAATCATTTTACAGGTTCCAGGTCTAGACACATTGACATCCGTTACCAAAATATAAGACAAGCAGTTAAACAAGGTTTTGTCAAATTGCAGTATGTGCCTACACATGACCAAATTGCTGATATGCTGAACAAACCACTTCCTACAGTCCAACACGAGTATCTGCGCAAGAA
Organism: Vipera ursinii; assembly: GCF_947247035.1. Classification (NCBI taxonomy): domain Eukaryota; kingdom Metazoa; phylum Chordata; class Lepidosauria; order Squamata; family Viperidae; genus Vipera; species Vipera ursinii. The sequence continues at coordinate 38,376,239 of NC_139522.1, forward strand.
GATGTGCCTTATCTGATTTTCTGCTTCGCTGACAAAAGAAGGGGATGTCACTGCGTGTTTTTTTAGTTTTGCCAGCTTTGCTCATTCCTAATTGTACATCTCTTTCTGCTCTGCACCTTATCTTATCTTGTAACCATAGTGACTCCAGCTATGTCCAGCCAATGTTTTGGTTTTAAACTGTTTTGTGCGCAGGCCTGAAAAAGTTCACAGTTTCAGTTTTACTTTCTCCTTCTGCCTGATGAAAGAATGTGGTCAGTCTAGGTCTTTTGTTTTCTCATTAAAAGTTTTACTATAGAATATGCCTTGGATTTCTTTTCTTTGATGTTGACCATGCAGATGAACCATGGTCCATCCACCTCTGGTCGGACTTTTAATTGTTCCGCGACATGTAGTTCTTTTAGGCGTACTCCAAACCACGCTAGATTGCCTAAATCTTTTTTCGAGATGAAGGATGATTTGGAGTTGCGAGACATTTGGAGAGAAAGACATTTACAAGAAAAGGATTATACTTTTTTTTCTGATAGACATCAATCTTTTTCCAGGATTGACTTTATATTAACGACTAATGATTTTTTTTCAAGGATTAAGAAGATAAAGATTTGTCCAAGAACTATGTCTGATCACAGTCCAGTCTGGTTAGAGATTGACAAGGATAATAGAGATAGGTGCTCTTGGCGCCTAAATGAGAACCTGTTTAGAAACCAGGGAAATGTGGAAGAATGTAAAAAACAGATGAAGGACTTCTTTGAAACAAACATGAATAAGGGTACCTCTATGGACATGGTTTGGGATGCTAGCAAAGCTTATATGAGAGGGGTGTTAATATATATGAACAACAAATACAGACGTAACTTGGAATTTAGGAGGAAAGAATTAGAGAATGAAATTAGGGAAAAAGAAAAGGCCCTAATTTTGAATCCATCGGATGTGAAGATCAAAGAGGTTATTAATAAGTTAAGAGGACAGTTTGACAAGTTGATGGCTGATCAGGTGGCAACTAACTTACGGTTTGCTAGGCATAATAATTTTTGCAATGCCAATAAACCAGGCAGATGGTTAGCTTACATGTTAAGGAAGAAGCAAAGGGCTTCTAATATAGATAAAATAAAACATAAGGGTAAGGTTGTGTATCAGCAGGATCTTATTAAGGAAGCTTTTGTGGACTTTTATTCTAAATTATATGCTAAAGATAAGATCAACGAAGCAGATATTGATGTATATTTGAGGAATGCCAACATCCCGGTTCTTACACAAGAACAAAAGGAAGAGATTAATCAATTGATAACAGAAGAAGAAATTCTTTTAGCAATTAAACAATTGAAGGTGGATAAAGCGCCAGGCACGGATGGACTGACTGCGGTGTATTATAAAAACCTACAATTGGAGATGATAAAGCCATTAAGGGAATTGTTTCAGACAATTCAAAGGGGAGGAAGGGTGCCTCCGTCTTGGAGAACTGCTTTTATTTCTCTGATTCCGAAGGAAGATCAGGATGTCACTCAAGTAAGAAATTACAGACCAATATCACTTTTGAACACAGACTACAAGATATTTGCTAAGGTTTTAGCTAACAGATTGATGAGGGTTTTGCAACAGATAATTCATGGGGACCAAACTGGTTTCATTAGTGGCAGACAAATGAAAAATAATGTGAGGCATATAGTAGACTTGTTGGAATTTTTGGAAAGGAACAACCAGATCCCTGCGGCGCTGATTTTTCTAGACGCCGAAAAAGCCTTTGATCAACTGGATTGGCAATTTTTGATGAAAGTATTAGATAAAATGAATTTTGGGGATAAATTCTTACAACCAATTAGGGCATTATATCAAAAACAAACAGCCCGAATAATAGTACATAATAGTTTGACTGAAGTATGTAATATTGAAAAGGGCACAAGACAAGGGTGTCCGTTATCACCTTTATTATTTGTTTTAACATTGGAGATATTATTGATTAAAATACGGAATTCAAAAAAAATTAAGGGAATTCAAATTAGAGATCAGGATTATAGACTGAGGGCATTTGCAGACGATCTGGTTGTTACGGTGACTCAGCCAAAAAATTCTGTTGTGGACCTGATGGAGATAATAATGCAATATGGGAAGGTTTCTGGATTTAAGGTTAATGTACAAAAAACTAAAATATTGGCCAAAAATATGACAGTATCGCAAAAGGCCCTTTTAGAAGGGTTAACTGGATTTGAGATTGTTAAAAGGGTTAAATATTTGGGGGTGTATTTGTCACCCTCAAATGCAAAGTTATATAAAAATAATTATGAAAAATTATGGGGAAAAACTCAAAAAGAATTGGAAAGCTGAAAAAAATTACAATTGTCTCTATTGGGAAGAATTGCAGCAGTGAAAATGAATGTTTTGCCTAAATTTTTATTCTTATTTCAAATGATACCTATTCTTAAAAAGGACTCAAACTTGGAGGAATGGCAAAAGGGTATCAATAAATTTGTATGGGCAGGGAAAAAGCCACGAGTTAAATTTAAGATTATGCAGGACACGCATGAAAGAGGTGGTCTTAAAATGCCCAACTTTAAATTATACTATGAAGCTGCTGCTTTGTCAGCGATAAGTGATTGGATTAATTTAACACAAGGGAGATTATTAAATCTTGAAGGCCACGACTTGTTATTTGGCTGGCATGCATATTTATTGTATGATAAGAAGGTAGATAATGTGTTTAAGGTGCATATTTTTAGACATGCTTTGTTGAGTGTTTGGAAAAAGTATAGACATAAGTTAAATTACAAGATACCTTTATGGGCAATACCGAAACACGCAATAGAAAATATAAATGTTGGGTTCAAACATGATGTGACTACATACAAGGAAATCCTAAGTTTGGAGAGGAACGTCTGGTGTTTGAAGTTGTATAATTTTCTACGAGAAGAGAAGATTGTCCAAACCTGGTTTCAATATGGTCAATTACGGGCCAGGTGGAAAGAAGATCAGAAAATTGGCTTCTCAATGACTGATGAAAATCTCGTAAAGCAAATTAGAAATCAGGGTCCAGCACATATCAAACGGATATATCTTGCATTGATAGAAATTGACTCAGAAAAAGAACTTGTTAAAGATTGTATGATAAAGTGGGCTCAGAATATTCAAGAAGTTATTACAATGGACACTTGGGAAAAGATCTGGGTGAGGAATGTAAAATTTACGCAAGCCCAAAATTTAAGAGAGAACTTTTATAAAATGTTTTATAGGTGGCATTTAGATCCTAAAAAGCTCACAAGTATGTATCCGAATTATCAACCTAAATGTTGGAGGTGTGGTGGCGAAGATGCAACGTACTTTCATATATGGTGGACCTATAAAAAGGTTAAAGCTTTTTGGATTAAAATCTGGTGGAATATGCAGAAGATATTTAAGCAAAGGATAAAGTTTTGTCCGCAATTGTTTTTATTGGGCATAATCACGGATACTACTGTTGTGGACACTAAGTTGATGTTGAATTTGATTACGGCAGCAAGACTTTTAGTAGGTCAGTATTGGAAGAAGGAGGAACTGCCGACTATAGAAGAATGGACTCTAAAAGTTTCTGACCTGGCGGAAATGGCAAAGATTTCGGCTTATTTGAAAGACCATTCGCAACAACGTTATATTATGGAGTGGAAAAAGTGGATTGATTACATCCAGAACAAATATGGGACTAAAAAGTTTCATTTAGCATTTGTATAAGTTTTGATGTGATATTAGTATTGCTTGTAGTCATTTTACATGAGCTAGAGTGCGATAGACTTAATAGTTTATTGTTGTTAACATATGGTTGTTTATGATTGTTTTACCTTTATACCTTGTATTTAGCTCTGGGAAGTCGGGGAGGGGGGAGGGGGGAAGGGGACGGTGGAGGGTTAGGGAGGGCTAGGAAGGGTTGGGTGGGGGGTGGGGGGAGGGATTGTTAAAGATAAAATGTATTGAAAAACTTTTCAATAAAAAAAAGAAAAGAAAAAAACGTTCTTTCCATGATTTCCTGAAATATCCCTGGTGCCACACTTATGCCAAATTGCAAGCGATTCACTCTGAATGCTCCCTTATGAGTAACAATAGTTTGAGCTGCTGCTGTAGCCACGCTAACAGGCAGCTGCTGGTACGCCTGCGCCAAGTCAAGCTTTGCAAAAATGGCGCCACCCTGAAGGGAAGCGAGAACATGGCCGACCATTGGGACTGGGTAAGCATGCTTATTTAAAGCCTTATTTAGGGTGCATTTATAATCCGCACATATACGGATTTCCCCCATTAGATTTAAGTGGGGTAACTATAGGGGTCTCCCATTCTCCCCCTTCTACAGGCTGCAGCACTCCTTGTTCAACTAGTTTGTCCAATTCTGCTTCAATTTTATGTTTCAACGCGAAAGGGACTCTTCTGGGTTTGATCCTAATGGGCAAAACATTTGGGTCTAATTTAAATGAAATGGGCCCTGTGTACATTCCTAGCTTTGAATCGAACACGTCTGCAAATTCTTCGCAGACAGATTCGATGTTACCTCCATGTGTTCAATTAATGCCAGTAATTAAGATTCCTAATGCCTCAAACCAATCTAACCCTATTAAACTGGTTCGTTGGCCCTCTACCACGACGACATCCAGGTCCCCATGAAACTTTTTAAACCTTACAGACAGGGTGGCCTCCCCCTTAATTTTAACCTTATTGTTCTGAAAATCGGTCAGTATGATACTAGAGGGGCTCAATTTTACCCACCGTTTACTGCGGCCACAAACAAATTTAAAGGTCTCGTACGAGATAATTGAGACCGCTGAGCCAGAGTCTAGTTCCATCTTGCATGGAATGCCTTGTAAATTAATTTCAAGTCTTAGTTTAGGCTTTAGGGGGGGTGGGCCCCGGTTCGGCAAATAGTTCTCCGGCTCTCAAAAAAACCCACACTTGTTGGACTCTGGGCCCCAGTACCTCTCCTTGTCGAGTTCTCTGATTGTTGCTTGAGCTGACCTTCTCTGGAGCGGGCTCAGCATACAACTGCGATGTGTCCCGTTCGTCTGCAGGCCCAACATGTGGCTTTCCAGAACCTGCAATTCACACATGCATGGTTGCTGCCGCAACCCAAACATCAAGGGAACAGAACTGCCTTATGGTTGTTCTCTCTGTGATCCAGTCCTCGCTCTTGTGTCCCAGCTAGCTTCTGAAGCTTGTCTACTTCGGCTTCTTCCTCGATTGTGATTTCATCGTACTTAGCTGCTTCATGGTGAATTGTTTCTTCAGGTTTGAGGGTTTTGGATGTCTGTACTACTTGGACGGCGCCTCCGGCTGCTTCATCACCCATTATTTCGTCTTGCGCGTTGAGTAACATTAAGTTATGTCAGTAATTGTGCAGAGGTCTCCTTGAGCTGACAAGAAGTTGCACAGACAATGAAGGGTACTGAGAGCAGTAAGAGTCACACAGTAACCACAAGAGACACTGAGTTGTGATAAACAGAAAAATATTTTACTTTGTGGTTGAAAAACAAAGCACGGTCAAAAATAAACAGTCCAGGTCATACACAAAAGTAACAGTCCAAGTAGTAATCCAAATACAAAGTCTTCTCACCGGTCCAGAGGTCAAAAACACAGTTGTTCAGGTTTAACACAGTAGTAAACCAACAATAACAGTAACAGAGTAACTAACAGTGAAAAACAGCGAGAGCAGAGAGAGAGAGAAGCTACGTTCCTAGCTCCCTCTTATGGCCATCCAAAAACGTACACACCCATTGGCCAATTAGCACCTTAAAGTTACAACATCATGGTTTATGTATTTCCAACTCAACTACATAGGCTATCACCATATGCCTAACATTCTCCCCTTTGGGTAGGATAATATATAACTTCTTATAATCTTAGTCCAATCTTTTCACAACTAGCCTTGTGTTTAACAGCACTTTGGACCTTAGTGAAATGGTCTGCGATATTCATATCAGTTGAACAATATTCTAATTGTATTAGTTTGTCTTTGACACATTGTCTTACATTTAAGTAACGAAGATCTGTATGTTTGGATCTTGTTCTGACAGCAGCATTGTTTGCCATCTTTATCGCAGCTTGATTGTCCTCATATACAGTACAATAAATGGATCCTTTACAGTTAAACCCATGTCCAACAATAATTGTTTATACACCAGTAATTCCGTACATAACACTGATAAACCTGAAAATTCGGCTTCCATAGTAGACAGGCTTATGTGCTTCTGTCTGATGGATTTCCATCCAATTATAGAATCACCCAACATTATAGTCAACCCTGAAGTTGATTTATGAGTGCTTGTATCAGAGGCAAAACTTGCATCTGCATAGGCTGTGAGGATTAACTCACGATTTGGCTCTAAATATAATGAGTAGTGAATAGTCTGCTTCAAATATCTCAATACCCGTTTAGCCGCTTGCCAGTGTCTCACAGTTGGTTCATTATTGTACCTGGCTAACTGGTTGACACTATAAGAAATGTCTGGTCTAGTCCAATTACTCAGATACATAAGACTACCTATCAAGGATTGGTATATAGTTTTATCAAAAACAGGACTTTCAACATTAGTGTCCTTGAAATCCATAGCCATCGGAGTTTTTTCTGGTTTACAAAGCTCCATGTTATATCTCTTTAACAACTGAGTTATTTTACTGGCTTGTGAAACCTTGAAACCTCTATTTGTCTTTACAATATCTAACCCCAAATAGTGGCTTATTTCTCCAAGGTTTCTAATTGTAAATTTTTCTGCAAACTTAAAATGATGTTTTGTGCTTCTTACTCAGTTCTTGTTATAATTGCAATATCATCAGTAAACAGTAAAAGTAAAGACAATACTCCATTATGTTTTCTCCTAAACAAACATTGATCAGCATTACTGGCTACAAAACCTATCGCACTCAATTCATTGACTATACACTTATTCCATTCGTAACCAGATTGTTTTAACCCATAGAGGCTTTTCTTTAACTTCCAACAATCATTGTCTGTATCATTGGTCAATCCTGGTGGTGTTTTTAAATAAATGGTGTGTTGTAATGGAGCATGTAGGTATGCAGTTTCCACATCTACATGGTTTACTGTATATTGGTTTTTAGCCGCCCATACCAAAGCTGCTCTTAAAGTAGCTGCCCTCAGACTGGGTGAAAACACCTCATCATAGTCCTCAGTGGTTTGAGCAAAACCTTGTGCAACCAAACGTGCCTTATGGGTAACAGTCCCATCTACACCCTTCTTTATCTTGTAAATCCATTTGCAACCTATTGCATGCTCACCAAGTGGCAGTTTTGCTTTTTCGTAGACCTTTAGATCCTGCAAAGATTTTAACTCTCTATCCATCGCAGCCTTCCATGCTTTCTGTTCCTTTTCAGGATACAATCTAATTTCATCATAATTAGAAGGCTCTAAGTCAACTTGGCATATTACACTGGCTTCATAGCGATCAGGTGGACGTCTGATGCGCGTTGAATGCCTAGGTAGTACAGGGCTTTGTATTGATGTCTCCTCTGCTTCCTCCTTTATCTCCCCTATCGCATCTTCATCTTTTACAGGTACAGAAGAAGTCTTATCACTTCTAGTTATGTTATCAGAGGAGTCCTCAAATACAAGAGGATCAGTATTAACATTTTCTTGCTCTAATCTATCCCAACCAACGTGCTCAAGGAATTTGGCACTTGCACTACAATATATATTAGTGGTGCCTTGTTCCCAAAAACGATAAGATTTATGGTTGGATTCATATCCCACAAAAAACAATTGCCTTGCCCTGTGTTGGCCTTTATTCCTGAGTTGAGCAGGAATGTGGACCCATGCTGGGGTGCCAAACGTGTGCAGGTAATCCAGGTTTGGTTTTCTACCATGCCATAGCGTGTATGGTATGTTACTGGTAGAAGAATTCACCACTACATTGAGGACATGGTTTGCACATTTTGCTGCCTCCCCCCACAGTCTATCTGTTAAGCCAGAATCCGTTAACATAGTCCTTATCATGGCTTGTAACGTTTGCCCATGTCTCTCAACAAATGCATTGTGTTGAGGCCTATAAGGGGCTGAACGTTTATGCTCAATGCCTGCTGATGTAGCATATCAACAAAACGCTTGTTTGTGAATTCAGTGGCATTATCAGTTATTATACACTGAGCTTTTCGCTTTGTTTTTCTCTCTGCAAATTTAAGCCAATTAGAAAAATGTTGGAATGTGTCAGCCTTTGATTTAAGTAGGTAACAAAACCCATAATGAGAGTAATGATCTAGGATGCTTAGAATATAGCATGATTCCCCTAAACTAGGCTTCATGGGGCCAATTAGATCTGCAAATACAACTTCCAAAGGGACAGTGGTCTTGAAACCGTTTACCCTGTTTGCAGGGGTTGCTTTGCTCTTTTCCTGATTACATGCATTGCAATTCAGGTACCTCTTACATGGCTTCAATCTTGCTCCTTGCACTAATTCAACAGTCCTACGTAGTGCGGTAAAGTTCACATGCCCTAACCGCTGATGAAGCAAATGTATGCACTCATCATGCGGCTTCTTGTTCTCACATATAGAGTTAGCATTAGTAGTACTAACCGGGTTACTAGGGAGAACAAATAAACCATTTTTTAGGTTGGCAGTAACACAGGTTCCATTTCTCTCTATAATACATTTCTCCCCCTTGAACGTTACCACAAACCCAGCCTTAACCAATGCCTTTACAGATAAAAGGTTAAATCGTAGTTTCGGCCCATACAACATTGGTAAAGGTTCATTTATATATGGGCAGTATGCATTACCTTCACCAGAGGCCTTCATCCTCCAACCATTGGCCAGTAAAACATGTTGATTGCTGCGTTTCATATGGACAAAACCTTTTTTGACTTTGGTGATACATTGAGAAGCCCCAGTATCAACCACCCACAGTTCATTGTTTATGGTTGTTGGATCACCAGAAACAGCCAAACCAATGTCCTTCTTTGTCTTCCTACTGCTATCTGCATTCTGTTTTCTACCCTTCCTACAGAACCTAGCTATATGCCCTTTAGCCCCACAAGAATAACATTTCTTGACGGTATAAGCAGCAGTAGATTGCTGCTCCTCTTGTGGTTGTGTCTCTCTCAGCTGGTCTCTGTCACGCCCTCTTCTGGACTCTTCCAGCAATCTTCCGGTTATCCCTAGCAATGTCATCTCATCTTTGGACAGGACCTCCAAAGAAGATACGTATGCATCATAACTGTTGTCTAAGGAGGACAGGATGATATAAACGTGATGCAGCCCTGAAAAAATCAGTTCCTTCTCGTGTAGCTGTTGCAGAGTTGTCTTCGTGAAGTTCAAATGGGCTAACATATCCCCATTCTTTTGAAGACGAGCCCTAAACAGTTTACGTGTGAGGTGTATGTGTGCGCCCACACTATCACAGTGGTTTGGAGCATGCCCAAGATGGCGGACATGCTGGGCTGAGCTCTGCAAGCTCCAGCAGTTAGGCGTCCCCAGGAACCCCTCAGGGGTGCATTTATGCCTCTGTGTTGGGGGGTAGCAGTTGGCAATAAATTAGGCAACGAGGCTGTTGGCTGTTGATTTCCATCCTGCTTGTTGCCTGGTTCGCCGTCTCGATGTTCTCGCCATTCTCGGCGGTGCCTCTGAGCCGCTCCCGGGCCATTTTTCAGCGGCGGCGTTCTCATCATCCTGAGCCGCTCCTGGACCGTTGGTGTCGCCGGCGGTGGTGTTTTTGGGGCCGTTTCGGGCCCGTTCCTGATGGATGGCTGTCTCGGTCCGTTTCCGACGGCGGCGGCGGCACTTTCGGCCAGCTTTTGGCGGTGGCGTTTTCGGCGGTGGCGGCGGCGTTCCCAGGCCACTTTCGGCCGTTCCTGGTGGCGTCGACGGCGTCTTCGGGCCATTTTCGGGCCGCTTGCGCCGGCGGCGGTGGTATATTGGGCCTTTTGGCCCATTTCCCTGGCGGCGACGTCTTCGGGCTGTTTTCGGTCCATTTTCGGCGGCGGTGGCGTTTTCGGCGATGGCGGCGGCAGTGCTTGCGGTGGTGTTTTCCCGGCGGCAGCAATGGTTCCGACGGCGGCTTGGCCCTCCATCCGCTCCGGTCCCTCAGCTGCCCCGTTTGTTCCGGATGGCCTGGCGTCCTTAGCGACCTCGGCGGCTTTCGAAGGGGCTCGGGTTAGCCGGTTAAGTCCGATGAAGCCCGGTGGAACCCAGCCGAGTTTGGTCGGACTGGAGGAGCCCGGAAGACCTGAGTTACATCTTAGACAGCCGCGCTCTGGAAGGCCCCAACTAGTAGATAGTTGGGGGCCCATGGAGTTGCGGCTAGGACTAACGTCTGGAATGGTGGAGCAGAACTGTGGTGGCGTCTTGAGTGGCCGGCCATTAACAGACGGGACTACTATGCCCTATTACACATCTGCCTCGCACGAACATTTGCCTAATTCTCCTGCATATCATCCCCAAAGGACTCAGAGGGACCTGGGTATAAGCCATGGTGAGAGGGTGGCTTAAAATTACACCGGCTGCCCCTAGAGGTGAGAGCTCTATGGGGTATGCCCTACCCAGCATGTGTGTTCCAGACCACCCGCGGGAACAGAGTCGCGACCTTCGTGAGAGGATGGTGGTTGACCTGTTCTCGGGGTTCACCCAGCTTTAGTGGCAGTGAAGCTGGGTTGATGGTCTGGACACCCACTTACCTCTGCTTAGATCCTCCTAATCAACTAATTAATATGGGACTGCCTTCTCCTGGATTTGCTCCTTATGCCTCATCTTTGCTATACTAGCACGGACTTGTTCGCCCTCAGGGGTGCCCCCCCTCCTGGGTGCGACCCGCCTTTCTAGCCAACTATAATCTCGATGAAGGGCCCGATTGTTGGGACCCTGAGAGACGGCCGGGCAAGGGTAGGGGCCTCCGATATAAATTCAATAAGAGGCCCCTGGTTAGTTTCTTAGTTAAATTTTTTGTGGGGTTAGGGAGGGGGGGTGGGAATTTCTTATGGTTTTAGGTTTAGGTTTTTTTTTTTTAGGTTTTATTAAATTTTTATACCGCCCTTCTCCCGAAGAAATCAGGGCGGTGAACAGGGCATATCATAAAACTACAAAAATACAAAAGTTAAAAAAGAATTAAATTATTGCCCACAGTAAAAACAATAGAAAATATATATAAATATTAAAACCCTGAGTAACTCCCCATCAGGCCAGGCCAGCTTGTTCAAATAAATGGGTCTTTAACCCACGCCGGAAGGAGCAGAGATCCGGTGCCATCCGGAGCTCAACCAGCAGCTGATTCCACAAAGCCGGAGCGCCCACAGAGAAGGCCCTCCCCCTGGGGGCCACCAGCCGACATTCTCTGACTGGAGGCACCCTGAGGAGGCCTTCTCTGTGGGAACGCACAGGGCGGAGGGGAGTCGACGCCGGCAGCAGGTGGTCCCCGAGGTATTCCGGACCCATGCCATGTAAGGACTTAAAAACCATCACTAAGACCTTGAACCTCACCCGGAAGACAACTGGTAACCAATGCAGCTCGCGGAGCAAAGGTGTAACATGGGAGTACCGGGAAACTCCCAAGACAACTCTCGCGGCCGCATTCTGTACCAGTTGGAGCCTCCGAGTGGTCTTCAAGGGAAGCCCCATGTAGAGAGCATTGCAATAGTCAAGACGAGAGGTCACGAGCGCATGAGTGACCGTACACAGGGCATCCCGGTCTAGATAGGGCCGCAACTGACGCACCAGGCGAACCTGTGCGAAAGCCCCCCTAGTCACGGCTACTACATGATCTTCTAAGGTAAGCCGTGCATCTAGGAGGACTCCCAAGTTGCGAGCCCTATCTACGGGGGGAAAGACTCACCCCCCATAGAAAGTGATGGAACATTTTGAATGTCCCGGGATGCCGGAATGTACAGCCACTCAGTCTTGTCAGGGTTGAGTTGAAGTCTGTTCCTCCCCATCCAGACCCGAACCGCCTCCAGGCAATGGGACATCACAGTGAGGGCATCACTGGGGTGGTTTGGGGTCGAAATGAAAAGTTGGTTGTTCGGCAATGGGGGGTAGTCCAGCAACCGTTGTTCAGGCCAGTTGGTTGTTCGGCAATGGGGGGTAGTCCAGCAACCGTTGTTCAGGCCAGGTCCGGGATTGATCATGTGGGGGGGGAGCGGGGTTCGGTTGCCCCTGGAGCTCCAGAGCGGGTCGTGGGATTACCTATTCCCACAACGTTAGGGAATGGCAGCAGGTGTATGAACAGAGGGCCGTATCGATATCCGGGAGGGCCTCTCCGCTGTTTACAAGCGGTGAGGCGCTCCGACCCTCTGCTTCTACCCCGAGGTCCTGGGAGCGAGGATGTGCAGCCACCTGAGCTCCGGTTAGTGTACTTGAATGCCAGGTCCGTTGTTAATAAGGCTCCTCTTGTCCGGGATTTGGTCGAGGGTGAGCATGCGGACCTGGCCTGCATCACGGAGACCTGGCTGGGCCCAGAGGGCGGCATTCCTCTGGTTGACCTTTGCCCACCAGGTTTCCGGGTGCTACACCGGCCTCGGGCTCAGGGTAGGGGCGGGGGAGTGGCGGTTGTTATGAGGGAGACCTTGTGTCCGCAGGAGGCCACCGTTCCTCAGATTGTCGGTTGTGAGTCTCTCTTCCTGAGATTTGGTCCTGGGGCGCAGTTGGGCTTGCTGCTGGTGTACCTTTCACCTAGTCACGTAGCAGCAGCCCTGCCTGAGCTTCTCGACATCCTCTCAGGGTTGGTGATTGAGTTCCCCAAACTTATAGTTTTGGGTGACTTCAATCTACCATCCCTGGGAGGATCATCTGAGTTAGCTCGGGAGTTCATGGCTTCCATGACGGCCATGGACCTGATGCAAGTAATTTATGGACCGACTCATGTGGGAGGCCACACCCTTGACTTGGCTTTTTTATCTGGTCGGTGGTTAGATGATCTTGGTGGGGGCTCCCCAATTGTTATGCCCCTGTCATGGACCGATCATCATCTCCTGTGGCTGGTCTTCCGTTTTGCCACTCCCCGCCGTGGGTGTGTGGAGCCTATTAGATGGTACCGCCCCAGGTGCTTAATGGACTCTGATAGGTTCCAGGCAGCGCTGGGGCCCCCACCTGCCTCCGTTGCTCACAACTCGGCGGATGCCTTAGTGGAGGCCTGGGAAAGGACAGCCACGGAGGCTCTTGACCGAGTTGTACCCTTGCGGCCCCTGACCCGGTGCAGATCCCAGTGATCTCCATGGTTTTCTGCGGAGCTTCGGGAGATGAAGCATCAGAGACGGGGCCTAGAGAGCTGCTGGAGGTCCAGCCGATCCGAATCCAACCGATTGCGACTAAGAACCTATATTAGGTCTTATTTCGCAGCGATAAGGGCGGCGAGGTCTAATCAATTTGCTACCCTTATCGCGTCTGCAGATAACCGCCCGGCCGCCTTGTTTAGGGTGACCCGCTCCCTCCTTAACCAGGAGGTGAGGGAGGAACCTTTGCAGGGTCGTGCCGAGGAGTTTAGTCAACATCTGTCGGACAAAATCGCTCGGATTCGGACTGGTCTGGACTCTGATTGGGCAGAGTCTGACGATCAGGACGCGGGCAGTCTTGTCGATATTACCTGGGAGGAGTTTGATTCTGTGACTCCGGAGGAAGTGGACAGGATTATGGGGAGGCTGAGCTCCACCACATGTTTATTGGACCCGTGCCCCTCCTGGCTGGTTTATGCGGCTCGGGAAGGGACACGAGGCTGGTTCCAGGCGGTCATATCTGCTTCTTTGAGTGAGGGCAGTTTCCCCGCCGTCTTGAAGGAGGCGGTGGTGAGACCTCTCCTCAAGAAGCCTGCCTTGGACCCAGCTGTGTTAAATAACTTTCGTCCGGTCTCCAACCTTTGCTTCCTTGCGAAGGTTGTTGAGAGTGTGGTGGCGCATCAGCTCCCTCAGGTCCTGGATGAAGCGGATTATCTAGACCCGTACCAATCGGGTTTCAGGCCCGGGTACAGCACGGAGACAGCATTGGTCGCTCTGGTGAATGATCTCTGGAGGGCTCGGGACAGAGGACATTCCTCTGTCCTAGTCCTATTAGACCTCTCAGCGGCGTTCGATACCATCGACCATGGTATCCTGCTGCGGCGTCTCAGGGGATTGGGAGTGGGAGGCACAGTTTTGCAGTGGTTCTCCTCCTATCTCCTGGGACGTTCGCAGTCGGTGTTGGCAGGGGGGCAGAGGTCGACCTCGAGGTCTCTCGTTTGTGGAGTTCCTCAGGGCTCGGTCCTCTCGCCTCTCCTGTTCAACATCTACATGAAACCGCTGGGTGAGATCATTCGTGGTTTTGGAGTTGGGTATCATCAGTACGCCGATGATACCCAGCTTTTTATTTCGACCCCAAACCACCCCAGTGATGCCCTCGACGTGATGTCCCGTTGTCTGGAGGCGGTTCGGGTCTGGATGGGGAGGAACAGACTTCAACTCAACCCCGACAAGACTGAGTGGCTGTGCATCCCAGCATCCCGGGATATTCAGAATATTCCATCTCTTTCCATGGGGGGTGAACTATTACCCCCTGTAGATAGGGCTCGCAACTTGGGAGTCCTCCTAGATTCATGGCTTACTTTGGAAGATCACATGGTGGCCGTGACTAGGGGGGGCTTCGCCCAGGTTCGCCTGGTGCGCCAGTTGCGGCCCTATCTAGACTGGGATGCCCTATGTACGGTCACTCATGCGCTCGTGACTTCTCGTCTGGACTACTGCAACGCTCTCTACATGGGGCTGCCCTTGAGGACCACCCGGAGGCTCCAACTGGTACAGAATGCAGCCGCGAGAGTTGTGTTGGGAGTCTCCCGATACTCCCATGTTACACTTCTGCTCCGTGAGCTGCATTGGTTACCAGTTGTCTTCCGGGTGAGATTCAAGGTACTGGTAATGGTGTTTAGGGCCCTACATGGCATGGGGCCGGAGTACCTTAGGGAGCACCTGCTGCCGGCATCAACTTCCCTCCGCCCTGTGCGCTCCCACAGAGAGGGCCTCCTCAGGGTGCCACCGATCAGAGAATGTTGGTTGGTGGCCCCCAGGGGGAGGTCCTTCTCTGTGGGCACCCCGGAACTATGGAATCGGTTGCCGGTTGAGCTCCGGATGCCGCCGGACCTTCGTTCCTTCCGTCGCGAGCTGAAGACACATTTATTTCCACAAGCCGGCTTGGCCTGATGGGGGATGGGTTGGGTTTTTTATTGTCATTTTTAATATATGTATTTACTGTTTTTAGCTTGGGTATATGTTTAATATTTTTTAACTTTTGTATTTTTGTATTTTTTATATCTCTGCCTTGTTCACCGCCCTGAGTCCTTCGGGAGAAGGGCGGTATATAAATAAAATTATTATTATTATTATTATTATTATTATTATGATGATGATGATGATGATGATGATGATGATGATGATGATGATGATGATGATGAACGTAGATATGTCGCAAAGTGGCCCAACACCTAGCAGCAGACACCTCACCACGAATATGGACAAGCTGCTGATCATTCAGTGTAAGTCCAATTATGCATAGAGCCTTTTCATTTTCACGGTTAAACTTGGCTGTCTTCTGTGCATCGTCCTCATCTTCTAGATCCCAAGCAGTCACATCTGGAGGGTCATCAACTACAGCCCATAGTCCTTCCTTGCGCAGCAGCAAGCAACACTTTGTCGACCATGTAACATAGTTGGTCCCATCTAATCGGGTTATCCAGGAGATGCCTGACAACTGTTCCTGTGCCATTGTTTCCATTTGGATAGGTAGCACAAACTCAGCTCTAATACTGTGTGTACTAACTCTCAGTACGGACCTGAGCCCATAACCAAATGTCAGTAATTGTGCAGAGGTCTCCTTGAGCTGACAAGAAGTTGCACAGACAATGAAGGGTACTGAGAGCAGTAAGAGTCACACAGTAACCACAAGAGACACTGAGTTGTGATAAACAGAAAAATATTTTACTTTGTGGTTGAAAAACAAAGCACGGTCAAAAATAAACAGTCCAGGTCATACACAATAGTAACAGTCCAAGTAGTAATCCAAATACAAAGTCTTCTTACCGGTCCAGAGGTCAAAAAAAATTATTATTATTAAATTATTATTATTAAAAACACAGTTGTTCAGGTTTAACACAGTAGTAAACCAACAATAGCAGTAACAGAGTAACTAACAGTGAAAAACAGCAAGAGCAGAAAGAGAGAGAAGCTACGTTCCTAGCTGCCTCTTATGGCCATCCAAAAACTTACAGACCCATTGGCCAATTAGCACCTTAAAGTTACAACATCATGGTTTATATATTTCCAACTCAACTAGATAGGCTATCACCATATGCCTAACAAGTTAGGTCTTGTAAAAAGTCTCTGCTGCAGTGCCTTGTCTCGAAGGCCGCATACTAGCCGGTCTCGTAGGCATTCGTCCAGGTTGGAAAATCTGCAGAGGCGTGCGGCCGCAATAAACTCTGATGCAGTTTCCCCAGGGCGTTGCACTCTCTGATCGAATCTGAAGCGCCAGGCCATCTCCGACATTCTAGGTTTGAAGTGTCCGTTCAGCTTCTGTTTGAGGTCGGCGAATGAAACGGATTCAATCGGTGTCGGGGCGAATAGACTTTCAGCCAAGTCGAACGTCGCAGGCCCACTGATGCAGAGTAGAGTTGCTGCTTTTAGGCCATCTTTTGCAATCTGATTCACCCGTAAGTAGTTTTCTACTTGCCCAAGGTGCGACGGCCACTGCTTGGGATGGCGGATGTTGAATTCACGGGGCTCACCGAGTTTTGGCACTTGCGTTTGGATCCTGCTCTGCAGGCTCAGACGGGTGATTCTGAGCACGTCGCCACTAGCGTGCTGAACTAGCCGGCCGACAGAGAGGGGGGGAAAATGCCTCTTTCCTCTAGCACGTAAAGCCGTCCCCTCGTGACTTCAGCTCTATGGCGAAGCAGGATCCCACCTTCATCGCCACTGTTGTGTTTTGAGTTTGAATGAGCAGGAAAGATGCCAGACAGATGAGTACAGAGAAACAGCAGCTTTATTGATAACCATTACTGTACTAAGGGGTTTAGGGTGTACATGCACTCTTTATATACCATCATACAACCAATCAGATTGAACCCATTATTCCCGCTATTTTGGTTCTGCCTGAACTGTTAGAGCTCAGTACATGTGCTGGAGAACTGTTAGTTTCCAGTTTGCAAGTGAATAGGTGTTTTTCCAAACCCCAATACATAACACCAATGAAGACTGAAGTCCAAGTAAATTATATCCACAGCATTCCTCTGGCCCACTAATTTTGTCACTTGGTCAAAGAATGCAATAAGATTTGTCTGTCATGATCTGTTTTTGACAAACCCTTGTTGGCTTTTAGTAATGACTTTGTTTGCCTCTAGTGTTTGTTGTGTAAGGTTTTACACTTAGCCTCACAATTGCCCCAGAATTACTCAGGAATTTAAAAGAGCCAAAAGAAACTCCTGAGCTGAGGTTTCAGCAAGCAAACAACTTTTATTTTGATCAAAATAGAGTTGGGTGGCCACATCTCTCTTTGTGGCTGGTAGAGAGATGAAGGCAACAACCAGGAAAGATGTCTTCCACCTTTTATACCCCTTCAGAACAAAGAGATCTGGTCTTGGTACTAGGAACCAAAAGGTACAGAAAAATAATTCCTACATGATGACTCATATACAACAACCCAGGCTCCACCATAACTCCTTTCCCCCCCTCCCCTCACCATGCTCTTTTCATGTAGCAATCCCCTGTACCTAAAGCATGAAACATTTGCTTTTATATAACTAACTTCTCAATATAAAGCACCTACAAAGCTGCTTGCACATAAACAAAGATATATATACTGTATGATTACAAAGTATCACTACTAATATCAATATTACTAACATCAACCTTAAACATAATAAAATCCCTTCAGTTGATTTGTTGTTTGATTATCTTCTCCAGAATCTTCCCAGGTATTTTTTTATCTTTTTTAATTAAAAAGTATTGAGGTATAAACAGTTTGGAACAGCTGAATAAGATGGCGGACGTGTTGGGCTGAGCTCCGCGAGCTCCGGTTGCTGGGCGTCCCTTGGGAGCCCCCCAGGGGTCATTTTGAGCCCCTGGGTAGGGGATTTAGACTATTAATTTTAGAGGCAAAGAATGAGGTAGCTTGCTGTTCGTTTTCTCCCGTCTGTGAGTGGCTGCTTCCATCTGCTCCGTCTGCTGCTTCGCCCGCTGTTTCCTTCTGCTTCGTTTGTGCTGCCGCTGTGTTCGCTGTGTTTGGTTTCGGCCTGCCGGTTTCTACAGCCTCGGCGTCTCCGGGCTGCTTCGCCTCGATGTCTCCGGACTGCCTTGGGCTGCTCTTGACGGGTTGTGGCTGGTGGTGACGGCGTTCTCTGCTGCTTCGGGCAGTAGCGCTGTTGCTTCTGGCCGGCTCTCGGCGGTTTTCGGCGTCTCTGAGGTTCCAGCTGATCGGCGGCGGCCTCGGACTTCCAGCTGATCGGCGCCTCCATTTTGGCGCTTCCGTGTTGGCGGCGATGTCGGCGGCGGCCTCGGAGCTCCAGCTGGTCGGCGGTGGCCTCGGAGCCCCAGCTGATCGGCGCCTCTATTTTGGCCCTTCTGTGTTGACGGCGATGTTAGCGGCGGCGGCGGCGGGGAGCTCTTTGTCGGACCTGCCTCGGGCCGCTTTCGGCGGCTGCGGCGTCTTCGGGCCGTTTCGACGGTGGAGGGGACGACCGCTGGTCAGCTTGGTGGCAGAGATGTCCCTGGTATTGTTTTTCGAGCCGCTGCCGGCGGCGGAGGTGGCGACGGTGACGGCGTCCTCGGGCTGCCTTTGGCAGTGGAGAGGACGACTGCGGCGACGACGGTGGTGTTGCTGCTTCGTTTGCCTTGTTCCGGCCTTCGACGGTGATGGCGACGACGGCGTTTTCGGGGCTTGCTGGCCCGTTCCATCGGCAGTGATATGGCGGTGGTCGGTGCTTTTCCATCTGGTCTGCGAGGGCCGTAGCAGCTCCGGTGGACTGCCAATTACTAACTCTTCATCTGCCTCTCTATTCCCCTTTGGACTGGGACGGACCTGGGTGCAGGCCGCAGTGGGAGAGCGGCCTGTTTTCACATCGGCACTCCCATAGAGGTGGGAGCTCTATGGGTTATGCCCCACCCAGGGTATACATTCTTGACCATCCCTCTGGTTCAGACTCTCGACCGGTCGTGGGAGGACGGGTTGGGGTCTGCCCCCGGGAGCATCCAACCTGGTGGCAGTAGGTTGGTTGATGGCCTGAATGTTTTACTCCCTTCCTTTAGAACCTCCTACTGGACTTTTCCATTATGGGACTGCCTTATCTGGACTTGTTGGACTTATGTATAGATACTCCAGCACGGACTTGCTCGCCCTCAGGGGTGCCCCCCTCTCCTGGGTGCGTCCCGCCTTTTTCGCCATTCCCAGTCTCGATGAGGGGCCCAATTATTGGGACCCTGAGAGATGGCCGGGTAAGGTCAGGGGCTCTCGATCCAAATTTAATAGGAGGCCCCTGGTTACTTTTTTAGTTAAATTTTTTAGGAGGTTAGGGAGGGGGGCGGGGGGTAATGGTTGTTTGACTATGGGGGGTGGCCATACAACCACGGTGCAGGCCAGGCCTGGGTCTGACTGCGTTCGGGGGGAGCGGGGTGTGGTTACATCTGGGGCTCAGGAGCGGGTCGTGGGATTGCCGATTCCCACGACACTGGGGTATGGCAGCAGGCGTATGGACAGAGGGCCGTATCGTTACCGGGAGGGCCGTCCCCGCTGTTTACAAGCGGTGAGGCGCTCCGACCCTCTGTTTCTTCCCCGAGGTGCCGGGAGCGAGGATGCGCAGCCTCCTGAGCTCCGGCTGGTGTACCTGAATGCCAGGTCCGTGGTTAATAAGGCTCCCCTTGTGCGGGATTTGGTGGAGGGTGAGCATGCGGACCTGGCTTGTATTACCGAAACCTGGTTGGGCCCAGAGGGTGGGGTCCCTTTGGTTGATCTTTGCCCACCAGGTTTCCGAGCGTTACACCGGCCCCGGGCTCATGGTAGGGGCGGGGGAGTGGCGGTAGTTATTAGGGAGACCTTATGCCCGCGGGAGACCACCGTCCCTCAGATAGTCGGGTGTGAGTCTCTCTTTTTGAGGTTTGGTTCGGGGGCGCAGTTGGGCTTGCTGCTGGTGTACGTTTCGCCTAGTCACACAGCGGCAGCCCTGCCTGAGCTACTCGATGTCCTCTCCGGTTTGGTGATTGAGTTCCCCAAACTTTTAGTTTTGGGTGACTTCAATCTACCATCCCTGGGAGGGTCATCTGAGCTTGCTCGGGAGTTCATGGCTTCCATGACGGCCATGGACCTGACGCAGGTAATTTCTGAACCAACTCATGAGGGAGGCCACACCCTGGACCTAGTTTTTTTATCTGGACGTTGGCTGGATGATCTTGGTGGGGGCTCTC
Organism: Vipera ursinii; assembly: GCF_947247035.1. Classification (NCBI taxonomy): domain Eukaryota; kingdom Metazoa; phylum Chordata; class Lepidosauria; order Squamata; family Viperidae; genus Vipera; species Vipera ursinii. The sequence continues at coordinate 38,396,596 of NC_139522.1, forward strand.
CATTTATCATGCCCCTGTCATGGACGGATCATCACCTCCTGCGGCTGGTCTTCCGTTTTACCACCCCCCGCCGTGGGGATACGGAACCAATTAGATGGTACCGCCCCAGGCGCTTAATGGACCCTGATGGGTTCCAGGCAGTGCTGGGATCCCCACCTGCTTCCGTCGCTCACAACTCGGCGCATGCCTTAGTGGAAGCCTGGGAAAGGGCAGCCACTGAGGCACTGGACCGAGTTGTACCCTTGCGGCCCCTGACCCGGCGCAGATCCCAACGAGCTCCATGGTTCTCCGCGGAGCTCCGGGAGATGAAGCGTCGGAAACGGGGCCTAGAGAGCTGCTGGAGGTCCAGCCGATCCGATTCCGACCGATTGCGGTTAAGAACCTATATTAGGTCTTATCTCGCTGCGATGAGGGTGGCGAGGTGTAATTACTTCTCCACCCTCATCGCGTCCGCAGATAATCGCCCGGCCGCCCTGTTTAGGGTGACTCGCTCACTTCTTAATCAGGAGGTGAGGGGGGATCCCTTACAGGGTCGTGCCGAGGAGTTTGGTCAGCATCTGTCGGACAAAATCGCTCGGATTCGGACCGGTTTGGACTCCAGCTGGGCAGAGTCTGACGATCAGGACACGGGCGGTCTTGTCAATGTTATCTGGGAGGAGTTTGATTCTGTGACCCCTGATGAAGTGGACAGGATTATGGGGAGGCTGAGCTCCACCACATGTTTATTGGACCCGTGCCCTTCCTGGCTGGTTTATGCAGCTAGGGAGAGGACACGAGGCTGGTTCCAGGCGGTGATATCTGCTTCTTTGAGTGAGGGTAATTTCCCCACCGTCTTGAAGGAGGCGGTGGTGAGACCCCTCCTCAAGAAGCCTGCCTTGGACCCAGCTGTGTTGAACAACTTTCGTCCAGTCTCCAACCTTCGCTTTCTTGCGAAGGTTGTTGAGAGTGTGGTGGCGCACCAGCTCCCTCTGGTCCTGGATGAAGCGGATTATCTGGACCCGTACCAATCGGGTTTCAGGCCCGGGCACAGCACGGAGACGGCATTGGTCGCTCTGGTGAATGATCTCTGGAGGGCTCGGGATAGGGGATGTTCCTCTGTCCTAGTCCTATTAGACCTCTCAGCGGCTTTCGATACCATCGACCATGGTATCCTGCTGCGGCGTCTCAGGGGATTGGGAGTGGGAGGCACGGTTCTTCGGTGGTTCTCCTCCTATCTCCTGGGACGTTCGCAGTCGGTGTTGGCAGGGGGGCAGAGATCGGCCCCTAGGTCTCTCGTTTGTGGAGTTCCTCAGGGGTCGGTTCTCTCGCCTCTCCTGTTCAACATCTACATGAAACCGCTGGGTGAGATCATTCGTGGTTTTGGAGTTGGGTATCATCAATATGCTGATGATACCCAACTTTTTATTTCTACCCCAAACCACCCCAGTGATGCCCTCGCTGTGATGTCCCGTTGCCTGGAGGCGGTTCGGGTCTGGATGGGGAGGAACAGACTTCAACTCAACCCGGACAAGACTGAGTGGCTGTACATTCCGGCATCCCGGGACATTCAAATTGTTCCATCTCTTTCTATGGGGGGTGAGCTGTTACCCCCCGTGGATAGGGCTCGCAACTTGGGAGTCCTCCTAGATTCACGACTTACTTTGGAAGATCATGTAGCAGCTGTGACTAGGGGGGCTTTCGCCCAGGTTCGCCTGGTGCGCCAGTTGCGGCCCTATCTGGACCGGGATGCCCTGTGTACGGTCACTCATGCGCTCGTGACCTCTCGCCTTGACTACTGTAATGCTCTCTACATGGGGCTTCCCTTGAAGACCACTCGGAAGCTCCAACTGGTACAGAATGCGGCCGCGAGAGTTGTCTTGGGAGTTTCCCGGTACTCCCATGTTACACCTTTGCTCCGCGAGCTACATTGGTTACCAGTTGTCTTCCGGGTGAGGTTCAAGGTCTTAGTGACGGTTTTTAAGTCCCTACATGGCATGGGTCCGGAATACCTCGGGGACCACCTGCTGCCGGCGTCAACCCCCCTCCGCCCTGTGCGTTCCCACAGAGAGGGCCTCCTCAGGGTGCCTCCAGTCAGAGAATGCCGGCTGGTGGCCCCCAGGGGGAGGGCCTTCTCTGTGGGCGCCCCGGCCTTATGGAATGAACTGCCGGTGGAGCTCCGGATGGCACCGGATCTCCGCTCCTTCCGGCGCGGGTTAAAGACCCACCTGTTTGAACAAGCTGGCCTGGCCTGATGGGGAGTTAATTGGGTTTTTAAATATTTGTATATTTTACTGTTTTATCTTGGGCATTAATTTAATTCTATTTTAACTTTTGTAGTTTTGTACTTTTATTATCTGCCCTGTTCACCGCCCTGAGTCCCTAGGGAGAAGGGCGGTATAAAAATTTAATAAAACTAAACTAAACTAAACTAAACTATTGAGGTCAGGCTGATAGGTCTGTAGTTTCCTGGATCTATTTTTTCCCTTTCTTCCTTTTTTTAAGATGGGAACTACATCAGCTCTTTTCCAGTCCTCTGGTAGCTCCCTAGTGCTCCAGGATCTTTGAAAGATATAGTTCAGATATATTTCAGTGGTTCTGAGATCACATCTGCCAGTTCCTTGAGAACTTTGGGGTGATAGGTGCTCTTTTAACATTTTCTTGCCTATCTTGTGTTTCTAATCTATATTTTTATAGTACTGTTTTTGATAGGTTGGACTGGTTTTTTTCTTTCCCTTTGTGTAAAGACAGATGCAAAAAAAAATGAGTTAAATAGTTCTGCTTTCTCCCTGTTACTTGTCACTTTCTTGCCACAATCATTTCTTTAACTTTTTTCTTGTTTTTTACATGTTGAAAGAAGTTTTTTTTTGTTATTTTTGACTTTGGTCACAAGCCTTAGTTCATTTTGAGCCTTAGCTTTCCTCACTTCATCTTTGCAGGCTTGGACTATTTGCTGATATTCTGCTTTAGTTATGTGCCCCTTTCCACTTTTTATGCTTGTCTTTTTTATCTTTCAATTTATCAGAGAGTTCTTTGTGCAGCCATGCTGATATCTTTTGACAGCTGTTATTTTTCTTTGTTGGTATTGTGCTAGACTTTTTTTTTCTTTCAAAGTTTCCCAAGCTTTTTGAGTTGTTTTCCCCTTGAGGATTCTCATCCATGGAATCCTTCCCAAGCCTTCTCTAAATTTATTGAAATTAGCTCTCTTAAAGTCCAAGACTCTAGTTTGACTGTATTGCTTGTGCTTCTGTAATGTTGAATTCCAATATTGCATGATCACCCCCCTCAAGGTTCCTGTGACTTCAACACCTTCTATCATTTATCTCTGTTAGTGAGGATTAGATCCAGTATGGCTAATCCCCTAGTTCCCTTCTCTACTTTTGGGAGACAAAGTTGTCTGCTAGATTTGTCAGGAATCCATCTCCTCTTTTAATTGGTCTGTTTCTTTTAAATAATTGAAATCCTTCTAGCTGTGTGCTCCATTTGTGGGTTTCATCCCACCAGGTTTTCATAATGGCAACATTATCATATCTGCCCTCATTTACCTGAATTTCTAGTTCACGCTGTTTACTGTTCATACTCTGTGCATTGGTGAACAGACAGTTGAGTCCTTTATAACTGACCCTGTGTTTACTTTGTACATAACCTGTGTGTGGTGCCTGAGTTCCCCTGTTTTCTTACCACTTGTTTGGTTAGTGCACTTTGTGTGGCATTCGCTATTAAAAGCTTGATTTTGCTTGATAGCAAGGTTGATATTTTTGTCCACACACACACATCTATGTTACATGCACTGCTAACCCTGTACTGTAGTTTTTGATTGCCAGGGACAGGGATGGTTCCAAGGGGGAGGGAACCAGCCCCCCTCAGGTGATTTGCAGTTCATATGCCCTGACAGAGGAGGTAGCACGAAAGATATCTCCTAAGCCCTGAATATCTTGCACTGGTGGACTCAGATTGGGCTCACTATGTGCAATTTAAGAAAAATTTAATAGCCTGGCTTGCATACTGGCTAACCTCAATTGGACATTAAAAACCTGGATGCACTGAACTAAGAGCTAGGGCAGGAGGCAACCCTTGAAGATGGGCAGCCAGTGGTTATGTACTGAGGCAAACCATGGCTGTGAAGAATTTTGGGAGGAATGTGCAGACCTGACTGGAAGCTCAAGGTGGCATCCAACATTTGAAAATAATTGGGACAGAATATTGGTAACTATAAATTTCTTTTCCACATAATTTTTGCCCTGACTTTTAGAACTTTATGGGTTGGAAGCTCCCCTTTTGGGAGCCTCTGCAGGGATCTTTTTTCTGCTGCCTCCATTAGTGTTTTTTCTTCTTTTTTGCATTAACAGTTTAAAGCTTGTTTACCAAGTATCCCTGATCAGACCAATTTTAATCTTGTGCCAGTAAAAGTGTGTCACCCACACTATTCTGGCACAAAGGGGGGATTGTGGGAAGTCAGCACCCCAGAGAAGGAAATATTAAAAGGGCAGAAAAATATATTTCCTAAAAAGATATTGAAGAACCAGGAAAGCATGCCCAGTTTTCTTAATAGTCCCAGGTCTCCTTCCCCCCAAGCAGAAAACCAGTTCTATAGACATGTAAATGTAAACCATCAGGAAGGTTGGAGCTAGAACATTAAGAAGACAAAGACCTGAAATCTACATACCCCACCCAAAGTCTAAGACAGGACACAGTAGGATTAACTCATCAGAAAGGCAGACTCAGGTCAAAAGTTCATGACACAGGAAATAGCCTCAAACAGGAACAGGAAGCAACTCCAAACAAAAGGATCCAGAGGGTATAAAAACCTACTCCCTACATGTGGTCAGCTCTTCTTTTCTGCCAACCATCTTCCTGTCTGGTTCTCCTTTTCAATAAACTACAACCTTCTTCCCAAAGCAGTTGCCATGTTTATTCTCAGCTTGGATGAACCCTAATGAAGACTTTTCTTCCAACACTATAATTAAATTGTGTGTGTGTGTGTTTGTGTAAACAGTTTTAGGACATCACAAAAACAATGTTTTAACAAAGCATTCTCATTGCAGATTCCCCTATTCTTTGATGAAGAGTTTTACAGGTTATGCACCTGGTAAAATGTAGTGAATTCATTTATTTAAACTCTTGTAGCATATAAATTATATTCTGCAGACCAGAATATTATGAACAGTGCACAATATATCTACCAAGTAAAATGTAGTCTGTCTTCACATAGCATGCTATGTCATGGTTTACTGAACTAGGCTGTTATTACCATTGTTGCCTGAGTTTACACATCAGGCTATCATTAAGTAGCCACTGAATGGATTTGCACAACACACTAAACCACACAAGTATCAATCCCATTTTAGCTTATTATGTTGTGAGAATTCACCTCACATCAAGTCATTTAACTATGATTTGTTGAATAAATCACAACTGGCAAGGTTTGCACAACACTGAGACAAACCAAATAACATTCTAGCTTAGCTTAGTATGTGAATGACAGAATTTAATATTTAAGACATATTACTAGCATCATGCCATCAAATTAATGCTGGTTATTAAAAGGTAAATAAGCTATAAGTTTACAGTTCAAACTATCTGAGCTTGCAAGATATGCAGAGCCCAACCAATCACATCAACTCTGCCTAAAGCCTGAAAACTACAGCTTCATATGCTTAAGACCAGGGCAGGCAATGTTAAAGTTGTCAGGAACTGGAACCACACAATCTTCCAGGGACTACAAGAAGCCATCCAGTGATGTTATGATCTCATTGGAAGGTGAATAAAGACCATTTTCTTGGATCCCTTTTCATGGCTTACTGGTTACAGTGCTGGCCTAGAAACCAGGAGTCTGTGAGTCCTAGTCCCACCTTAACCATGAAAGCCAACTGGGTGACTTTGGGCCAGTCATATTCTTTCAGCCCAACTCTCCTCACAGGGTTGTTATGAGAAAAATAGGAGGAAGAAGTATTATGTTCATTGCCTTATTTATAAAGTAATAAAGGTGGGTAATCTAATAACCAAATTTAGGAGAGAATTTAGCATGGAAAAGGGAAACAAAATGCATCTGAGAGACGCACTATTCCCATCCTCATTCTTTAATACACACATCCCATTATAAAAGAATGATTCAGATTTGAACTTCAGCCATTCAGCTTTAAGCAGGGAAATCAGAGAAGGGGCTGGGGAAGACATATACTGTACATTTAAGTCATGTTGCTAGCTATATTAACATTGCTCCATTTACTTAACGATAAGAGGCCTTGACAAATACAATAATAAAATGTCACTGAGGTTTTTCATTAATTTTGCTTGTCTTTCATTGAGATACTTTCATCCTAGGAATCTAAATCAAAGTAATAAACTTTAAAAGCCAAGTCTCTCGGGCAAAATCAAAATTAAAGAACCTATGGAATCTTAAAGACAATCATGTTGCAGCTTCATGAATTACAGCCCAGTTGATCAAATGCACACAATGTATCTTACAAGCATTATCATAACTATAATGATAATACAGATATTCTGTCTAAATAGCAACATTATAGGAAAATTAAAGGAACAGAGTGATAATTATATTTTTCATGGAACTTATTCACAAAATAGGAGCTACAGTAAATGCAAGAGAGATTCCTGTGCTGGTAAGTGATTAAGACACTTAAACAATGTATACAAAGCATGCAAGCAAAGCATGTGGGAAGCACATCACAATAGTAATGAGGGACTTTAACTACCCTGACATCAACTGGGAGACAAACTCTGCACCAAGTGGAAGATCAAACAGATTCCTGACAAACCTAGCAGACACCTTTGTCACCCAAAAAGTAGAGAAGGGAACTAGGGGATTAGCCATTTTGGATCTAATTCTCACTAACAGAGATAAATGATAGAAGGTGTCGAAGCCACAGGAACCTTGGGAGGAAGTGATCATGCAATATTGGAATTCAACATTATGGAAGCACAAGCAATAGAATACAGTCAAACTAGAGTCTTGGACTTTAAGAGAGCTAATTTCAATAAACTTAGAGAGAGCTTGGGAAGGATTCCATGGATGAGAATTCTCAAGGGGAAAACAACTCAAGAAGCTTGGGAAATTTTGAAAAGTGAGATAATAAAAGCCCAGTCTAGCACAATACCAACAAAAAGGAAAAATAACAGCTCTCAAAAGAAACCAGCATGGCTGCATAAAGAACTCTCTGATAAATTGAAAGCTAAAAAGGACAAGTATAGAAAGTGGAAAGAGGGGCACATATCTAAGTCAGAATATCAGCAAATAGCCCGAGCCTGCAAAGACGAAGTGAGGAAAGCTAAGGCTCAAAATGAACTAATGCTTGTGACCAAAGTCAAAAATAACAAAAAAAGCTTCTTTCAACATGTAAAAAACAAGAAAGTGAAGGAAATGATTGGTCCATTAGTGGGTGAAAGTGGCAAGAAGGTGACAAGCAACAGAGAGAAAGCAGAACTCTTTAACTCGTTTTTTGCATCTGTCTTTACACAAAGGGAAACAACAGACCAACCTATCAAAAATGGTGCCATAAAAACAGAATAAAAACACAAGTTAAGATAAGCAAGAAAATGGTAAGTGAGCACCTGTCCAGCCTAGACGAGTTCAAATCACCAGGACCAGATGGATTACACACCAAGGTTCTCAAGGAACTGGCGGATGTGATCCCAGAACCACTGAACTATATTTTGCAAAGATCCTGGAGCACTGGGGAACTACCAGAGGACTGGAAAAGAGCTGATGTAGTTCCCATCTTCAAAAAAGGGGGAAAAATGGATCCAGGAAATTACAGACCTATCAGCCTGATCTCAATACCTGGGAAGATTCTGGAAAAGATAATCAAACAACGAATCAGCGAGCACCTAGAGACAAACAAAATCATTACTAAAAGCCAACATGGGTTTGTCAAAAACAGATCATGTCAGACAAATCTTATTGCATTCTTTGACCAAGTGACAAAATTAGTGGACCAGAGGAATGCTTGTGGATATAATTTACTTGGACTTCAGTAAGGCATTTGATAAAGTAGATCACAACCTACTACTTGATAAGATAGAAAAATGTGGGTTAGACAGCATCACCACCAGATGGATTTGTAGCTGGCTGATCGGCCATACTAACCGTGTGGTCCTCAATGGAACCACATCTACATGGAGGGAATTGTGTAGTGGGGTGCCCCAGGGCTCTCTTCTGGGCCCAGTGCTCTTCAACATCTTCATCAATGACTTGGACGAAGGGATAGATGGGGAACTCATCAAATTTGCAGACGACACCAAGCTGGCAGGAATAGCCAACACTTGAACACTGGGTGCTATCTAACAAAATGAAATTCAATGGTGAAAAAAGTAAGGTTCTACATTTAGGCAAGAAAAACCAAATGTACAGGTATAGTATAGGGGGTACCTTGCTCAATAGTAGTAACTGTGAGAGGGATCTGTGAGAGTCCTAGTGGACAATCACTTAAATATGAGCCAGCAGTGTGCTGCAGCTGCCAAAAAAGCCAACACAGTGCTAGGCAGCATTAACAGAGGGATAGAATCAAGATCACGTGAAATATTAATACCACTTTACAATGCCTTGGTAAGGCCACACCTGGAATACTGCATCCAGTTTTGGTCACCACGATGTAAAAAAGATGTTGAGACTCTGGAAAGAGTACAGAGAAGAGCAACAAAGATGATTAGGGGACTGGAGGCTAAAACATATAAGGAACGGCTGCTGGAATTGGGTATGTCTAGTTTAATGAAGAGAAGGACTAGAGGTGACATGATAGCAGTGTTCCAATATCTCAGGGGCTGCCACAAAGAAGAGGGAGGCAAGCTATTCTCCAAAGCACCCGAAGGCAGGACAAGAAGCAATGGATGGAAACTAATCAAGGAGAGAAGCAACCTAGAACTAAGGAGAAACTTCCTGACAGTTAGAACAATTAACCAGTGGAACAACCTGCCTCCAGAAGCTGTGAATGCTCCAACACTGGAAGTTTTTAAGAAGAGACTGGAGAGCCATTTGTCTGAAATGGTATAGGGTTTCCTGCCTGAGCAGGGGGTTGGACTAGATGACCTCCAAGGTCCCTTCCAACTTTACTATTATGATTATGATTATGAAGCCAACATTGGCATTTACCAAATTTACCATGAGAGAACTAACTGACCATTCTATAGCATGCCAGATAATTGGCCAGAACAGGTCATCTTTACAATAGTTGGATAGCCAATATTTCTTCTTTTGTTTTAGATTCTAAAGAATGTATTTTTTTAAAGAAGTAAAAAAATGCCTGGCTCAGAACTATCATGAATCGGATGGGGAAGGGATGAGTCTGCAGCCCATAAGCCTCTCTCCCTACCAGTTCTAGGTTGCAATTATCTGGACCGCAAATCTGGTAACCCAACAAAAGGAAAAAAATCATCTTAGATTAAATCTTCCCCACATCCAGGTTTGAATAACAAATCAGACCATGAGAGTAAGCTTAGAAAAACCATGTTGCCACCTGAAGAATTTCACCTTGAGATATAATATGCTGGCCCTCATTGCTTAGGATCTTTCCATATGGTCTCAGTTCTTTTATTAGTTTAATCATAGTATGTTAATACATGATGGAAAAAGATTGTCCTAAATTCCATAACTAATTATATATCATTTTAATTGTTGATTATTTCTAACTTAGATTGGCCAAAGGTCTAGACTAGAGAGAAGTCAACAGAGCAGAAATGGTAATAATGGGGAAAAGACTAGCTTTTCTCCCACAGCAAACTAAAGTTGATTTTTGCAGACTAGTAGAGTGATTCACACACCCTCCCAGGTTTGCTTAATGATGGTGTAATGTATTTGGCTTTGTCTTGCTAAAGGAATATCACGTGGGTTAATTGCTAGAAGGTTGCTCAAGCAGGGAAGCTGGCTAACGGCTCCCAGCTCCTCAAACAACCCATCTCCATCGCTGCCATTGGCTGTCTCTAGGGCAGCAATAAGTTGCTTTAAACCTATTGGCCGCCGCCTAGAGGCCAGGGTATAAATTACTGCATTCGCAGCCCTGTTTCTCAGTTCAGTTCCTGCAACGAAATAAACAATGATCTTTGCTGAACTCACTCGCCTCGTCTCATCCACCACGCAACGAATCCAGAATCTAACACTGGCGATGAGGATGGGATTCTGCTCCTCCAACTGAGCTGAAGAGTCACTAGAGGAGAGGCAGAACACGCCTGGTGGGAAAAGCAATCCCCCCCATGGTCAGCCTAGCACAGCCACGCTAGCGCCCACGCGCCCAGAGGACCAGTCCCTGGGCAATGGAGGAGCAGGATGCGAAGACAACAAGCCCCAGCTGCCAAGACCAGCAAAAATGGCCAAGGTCGGAAAGCTGGAAGAATTTGACATAGCTCACCCGGAAAGATGGTCTTCATATCTATCCAGGGTCGAGAACTATCTTTGCGCGAATCAAGTTGCCGAGGAAAGCTTGAAGGCCGCTACGCTCCTGTGTGTGTGCAGCCCAGCCACGTTTAACATCATGGAGAACCTGTTCATGCCAATGCCATTAGAGTCCGTAACATTCACGGACTTGAAGAAGAGGCTCGGAGACCACTTCCAGCCCAAGCTGTCAGTAATCGCTTGGCGCCATGCATTCGAACAGAGAGTTCAGCAACCAGGTGAAACAGCATCTGAATTCATCGCAGCCTTGAGGCAGGCCACACGCCTGTGCCAGTTCTCCGACATCGAGGAGAGGCTACAAGACTGGCTTGTCTGCAGTCTTCGGAATCGAGAGTTACAGCAAAAACTCTTCACCAAAGAAACTCAGTCGTTCCCAGACGCGCTGAAAGAGATCATGGCGGACGAAGCCGCCGGCAGGGCCATACGAGCCATGCTGCCCGCCCAAACAGCACAGCACAAGGAACGTCCAGCACGAGGACGCCGAACATGCAGAAGACCCTGAAGATGACACAGAAGTCCACAAGCTACAAAGACACAACGACCAACAGCGTCACAGCGACAAGCAACAAGGGGCAACTTACAAGGCAGATCCCTTCCTTAGGTGCCCAGGGTGTGGTGGCTGCCACCAACGCATGGACTGTAGGTTCTGGAAAGCCACGTGCCGGGCCTGCGGAAAGACTGGCCACATCACGTCCGTCTGCAAAGGTCACCAGAGGGACCAGCCATCGAATCGCCAGTCGGACATGCCGACCAGGAGAGGTACCGGGGCCCCGGGACGTATAGCATAGGGTTTTGCTCCAGCCGCAGAAGCATTTGCCGTACGGGAGCTTGCCGCCCTATTAAGCCGAAGTTGTTGTGCCAGCCTGTGGGTCCGACAGCCGGCTCCGATGTATCGGATGACTCAGATGAGGGGGAGGAGGGAGACGAACCGGCTGATGATGGTTTGGAGGCTTGGCAGAGCTCCCAGCCGGGGCCCTCTTCTCAGCTGCGTGAGCCCGATAGTGCGGAGGATGATGACCCACAGCTGGTCCTGTTCAAGGACGCCCGACGCAGGAGGCAGTCGAGCAGGACCAAGCAGAGAAAGGCTGCGGGTCTCCTCGGGAGGAGGCACAGGGAGACCACGCCCTGAGCTCTAAATAAAAGGAGTGTTTGGGGAAGGGCTGGTTGCTGAAAGCAACCCTTCCGCTTGAGGATTCAAGTTCCTGTGTTTTTGTTTCTTGTTCTGTTAATTGACTATTAAATCTTGGCAAACGCTTTTCAGCCTTGGACGCTCTCCAGTCTCTTCTGTTTGAATAGGGGTTTGCCTTACTACAAGGCCGGAAGAGGGCTGGTTCAGAACAGAAGTTTAGACTTCAGGTGGAATTGCAAGGGGTCCCCTGCAAGATGGAGCTGGACACGGGCTCTGCCGTATATATTAATTCACTTGAGACATTTAACTTCTTCTTTAATCGCAGTAAGAGATGGGCCAAGCTGAGGCCAACTGACATTATACTAACTGATTTCCAGAATGCCAGAGTCGCAGTCAAGGGTGAGGCCACACTAGCTGTTAAATTTAAGGGGTTTTCTGGGCACCTGGATGTTGTCGTAGTAGGGGGTCAGCGAACAAGCCTGATCAGGCTCGATTGGTTTGATGCACTAGGCATCCAAGTAACCAGAATCAACTGGATGCAAGTCGCAAGTCTAGCGACAGTTTGATTCAGCTCTGGGGACATACACGGGCCCGCCAATAACATTCAAACTAGATCCTACTGTAGTGCCGGTCAGGATTAAACCTCGTAGGGTGCCATTTGTTCTTAAACACAAGATAGACGCCAAGTTAGATAAACTTGTTGAACAGGGAGTACTTCAGCCAGTAGATGGGGGTGAATGGGAGACCCCAATCGTAACGCCACTAAAAGCCAACGGGGAGGTCAGAATCTGTGCCGATTACAAATGCACAATTAATCGCGCACTCAAACAGCATGCGTACCCGGTACCAGTAGTAAGCCACATCCTGGCGTCTTTGCAAGGTGGTACAATTTTTGCAAAATTAGATTTGGCTCAAGCCTACCAACAGCTTCCTGTTGATGAGGCCACAGCCGCAGCACAGACAATTGTAACCCATGGGGGCATTTAAAGTGAAACGCTTGCAATTCAGGGCCAGCGTATCCCCCGGCATTTTTCAGGGCATTATGGAACGGACGCTAAAGGACATTCCGGGGGTTTGCCCCTATTTTGATGAAGTGCTCATCACCAGTGAGTCCACGGAGGTACTAGCAAGGAGGCTCAAAACCATCCTTCAAAGGCTGTGCGAAGCAGGCCTCAAGCTTAAAAAGAATACGTGTAGTATTGGAGTCCCTTCAACTGAGTTCCTGATTTTGTGTCCTGATGTCATGGAAGTATCCTGGGCCTTTGGCCCTGAGAGTATGCAGGGACGTGCTTAAAATACAGAATAACAGAGTTGGAAGGGTCCTTGGGGGTCTTCTAGTCCAATTTCCTGCCCAAGCAGGAGACCCTATACCATTCCAGACAAGTGGCTGTTCAAGTCTCTTCTTAAAAACCTCCAGTGAAGGAGCACTCACAACTTCTGGAGGCAGGTTGTTCCACTGATTAATTGTTCTCACTGACAGGAAATTTCTCCTTAATTCTAGGTTGGATCTCTGTTTCATAATCTTCCATCGGTTACTTCTTGTCCTGCCCTCAAGTGCTTTGGAGAATAGATCAACCACCTCTTCTCTGTGACAGACCCTCAAATATTGGAAGACTGCTATTATGTCACCCCTAATACCTAGTTCCCACAACCGTTCACAATACAGTTTAGCCTCCAGTCCCTTAAACATCTTTGTTGCTCTTGTCTGCACTTTCCAGACTCAAAATCTTTTTGGTATCATGATGAGCAGAACTCAACGTAGTAATCCAAGTGTGGTCTTACCAGTGCAGTATAAAGCAGTACTAACACTTCACATAATCTTGATAGTATCCTCTGTTGATGCAGCCTAGCATTGGCTGTTTTGCCACCTGCAGCACACTGCTGGATCATACCTAAGTGTTTGTCCACTAGGACTCCTAGATCCCTCTCAGTTACTGCTGTTCAGCCTGGTACCACCTATTCTATTCCTGTGCATTTGGTTTTTCTTGCTTAAGTGTAGAACCTTACTTTTCTCACCACTGATGTCAACGCTGCTAACATCGGATGTTTTTGCATTGACAACAGATGGAAATGCAGCCATTTCTTCCCTTTCGCGTTTAGAGTTAGCTGATGTTGGGAGGGGGGGATGTGAATGAGAGTCCAGCTAGACATAACAGTAAAACCTAGCGTGAGAACCAAGGTTATTGGACTCAGAGCTGATAAAGAATTGGGCTGGAGAGCTGGAGAGGAAGCCCGTGCTTCAAGCTAATTGGGGAATGTGATTTATGACTGTTAATTAGAGGAGGGAATTGTGCTTTGATACTATGTGCCCAGGGGAGGGGAATTCAGTTTTTGGCTTCGATTATCTAAGTGCCGATATTATGCTACTTGGACAGGATCATGAGGAAATTAAGTGCCACCACGTGTTTATTGGACCCGTGCCCCTCCTGGCTGGTTTATGCGGCTCGGGAGGTTACACGAGGCTGGCTCCTGGCAGTTATTAATGCTTCCTTGAGTGAGGGGTGCTTCCCTGCCGCCTTGAAAGAGGTGAAGGTAAGGCCCCTCCTCAAGAAACCTGCCCTGGATCCAGCTATTTTAAATAACTTTCGTCCTGTCTCCAACCTTCACTTTCTTGCGAAGGTTGTTGAGAGCGTGGTGGCACGGCAGCAAGCTTTGGTCCTGGAGGAAACTGATTATCTGGATCTGTACCAATCGGGTTTCAGGCCTGGGTACAGCACGGAGACGGCATTGGTCGCACTGGTGGATGATCTCTGGCGGGCCCGAGACAGGGGTTACTCCTCTGTCCTGGTCCTATTAGACCTCTCAGCGGCTTTTGATACCATCGACCATGGTATCTTACTGCGACGTCTTGAGGGGTTGGGAGTGGGAGGCACCGTTTTACGGTGGTTCTCCTCCTACCTCTCGGGCCGTTCGCAGACGGTGTTGGCAGGAGGGCAGAGATCAACCCCTAGGCCCCTTAGTTGTGGGGTGCCTCAGGGGTCGGTACTCTCGCCCCTCCTGTTCAACATCTATATGAAGCCGCTGGGTGAGATCATCCGTGGTTTCGGGGTGAGGTATCATCAATATGCTGATGATACCCAGCTTTTCATCTCTACCCTGAACCAACCCAGCGATGGCCTCGATGTGATGTCCCGTTACCTGGAAGCGGTACGGATTTGGATGGGGAAGAACAGGCTCCAGCTCAACCCGGCCAAGACTGAGTGGCTTTACGTACCGGCATCTCGACTTGTCCAAGAGGTTCCATCTTTGGTTATGGGAGGAGAGGTGTTTCCTCCCGTTGATAGGGCATGCAATTTAGGCGTCCTCCTGGATTCACGACTCAGTTTTGAAGATCATATAGGAGTCGTGGCCAGGGAGGCATTTGCCCAGGTTTGCCTGGTGTGCCAGTTGCGCCCCTATCTGGACCGAGATGCCCTACGTACGGTCACTCACGCACTCGTTACCTCCCGTATTGATTACTGCAATGCTCTCTACATGGGGCTGCCCTTGAAGACCACCCGGAGGCTCCAGCTGGTGCAGAATGCGGCCGTGCGGGTAGTGATGGGAGCATCCCGATACTCCCATTTTACACCCCTTCTGCGTGAGCTGCATTGGTTACCGGTCATCCTCTGGGTGAGATTTAAGGTGCTGGTACTTACCTTTAAAGCCCTACATGGCCTAGGCCCGGGATATTTGCAGGACCGTCTGCTGTCGGGAACAACTTCTCATCGCCCATTGCGCTCACACAGAGAGGGCCTCCTCAGGGTGCCGTCGGCTAGACAATGTCGGCTGGCGACCCCCAAGGGGAGGGCCTTCTCTGTGGGAGCGCCAGCCCTGTGGAACCAATTCCCCCTTGAGCTCCGGATGGCCCCGGATCTCCGGTCCTTTTGCCGCGGCCTTAAAACATTCCTTTTTCATCAGGCTGACCTGGACTGACGACAGGGATTTTAAAATGTTTTTTAATTTTTAATTTATTAATTTTAATCTTTTGGGGCTGTTAATTTAATTCTTTTTAACTTTTGAATCATTGTATTTTATTGTTGTTAGCTGCCCTGAGTCCTTCGGGAGATAGGACGGCATATAAGTCCCAAAAATAAATAAATAAATACTTGAATAAAAGATCCTTAAAGGTAAACAATGCCTCGAAGTTCTTTTGAAGAGTTTTATCTGTCGGAACCATGACAACTGAATTGTATTTTGTTGGATAGGGCACAGTGTTCAAGTCTGTTGAGATCCTTCTGGATCTTGAGTCTATTTTCTAAAGCAGGGGTGTCAAACTGCTGGCCCATAGGCCGGACACGTCATCCAGAAGCCATGCCCACGCCATTGCCGGCAATGGCAAAACAGTCCCAATACGTCTCGCGATGTCATGTAATGTCACAAGTTTGACATGACTGTTCTAAAGTGTTCCCCTCCACTTGGTGTCATCTGCAAATTTGATGAGTTCCCCTTCCATCCCCTCATCTAAATCATTTATGAAGAATGTTGAAGAGTACTGGGCCTAAGACCAAACCTCGAGGTACCCCAATGCATACTTCTCTCCGTATTTCCCTGATCCACTAATTCAGTCACTTTGTCAAATAATGCAATAAGGTTTGTCTGGCATGATCTGTTTTTGACAAACGTTGGCTTCTAGTAACAAATTTGCTTGTTCCTAGGTATTTGCAGATTCATTGCTTATCTTTGCCAGTTTCTTCCCAGGTATTGATGTCAGGCTGATTGGTCTGTAGTTTCCTGGGTCCATTTCCCCCCTTTTTTGAAGATGGGAACCCCATCAGCTCTTTTCCAGTCCTCTGGTAGTTCCCAGGTTCTTCAGGTTTTTTGTAAGATATGGCTCAGTGGTTCTGAGATCACATCTGCCAACTCCTTCAGAACTCTGGAATGTAATCCATCTGGTCCTGGTGATTTGAACTCGTCCAGAGTGGATAGGTGTTTTCTTACTATTTTCTTGCCTATTTTGACTTGTATTCCTAGTCTGTCTTTTACAGTACTGCTTTTGAAAGGTTGGACTAATTTTTACTTTTGTGTAAAGACAGATGCAAATAATGAATTAAGCAGTTTCACTTTCTCCCTGGCAGCAGTCACCTCTGCCATTTTCTCCCATTAGTGGACCAATCATTTCCTTGACTGTTTTCTTGTTTTACATTTTGAAAGAAAACTTTATTATTTTTGACATTTGTTGCAAGTCTCTGTTCATTCTGAGTCTTAGCTCTCCTGACTTTGTCTTTGATGATTTGGGCTATATGCTGGTATTGTTTTAGCTATGTGACCAGTGGTGGGATTCAGCCAGTTTGCACCAGTTCAGCAGAACCAGTAGCTAATTTTTTGTTGCCCAGACCCAGAATGGACTTCTGGAAGTGGCACCCACACAGAGAACCAGTTGTTCACATATTTGAATCCCACCACTGTATGTGACCCTATGTGTCATATGTTAGTTTTTCTGAAGACATATGTGTGCCAACCAGAAGCCTGTGAATATACAGTAACAACAAACTCAAGCAGCTACTGTATGTTGTGCCAAAGAAGAAGCCTACAGGAAAGGAGATAGAAAGCTGTGCAATCAGGCCAGGAATGTATTAACAAGGGAGATCAGAGCAGCAAAAAGAATGTACTCTGAAAAGTTCAGGAATCAGCTCTCAACAAATGAACCGGCAAATGTGTGAAAAACTCTTAAAAATATCACTGGCTACAGCAAACCTCCTTCCCAAGCTGAAGGGAATGACAACTGGCAGATAACCTGAATGTGTTTTACTGTAGGTTTGAGAGAAAACCACTGTCAACTTTCGCCACCCTCTCCATCTCAGATACACCAACAACAGCCAAGTTTTGTACAACTGACTCCATCCCTCTGGGCCTCCCACCACTGGTGATCACAGAAAAAGACGTGTGAGGTCTATTTCACAGACAAAAGCCTGGAAAAGCATCAGGCCCAGACAAGGTAACTCCTTCTTGCTTGAAAGTTTGTGCTGACCAATTGGCCCCCATCTTCACCTGCATCTTTAATAAATCACTAGAAATGTGTTATTGTTGTGGCCCCGACCCCCGACCCTGTCCTACCCGAGGAAGAGGACTCTGAGGATGATGGGGAGGAACTGGCAAGGTCTCCCTCTCCGGGGCCCTCCTTTCTGGCAAGGCTTCCGTCTCCATCTGAAGGCCAACAGGAGCAGCCTGTAATTAGCCAGGCTGGGAACGAGCCCGAGCAGCTGCAGCAGATGGGGAGTGATGAAGATGAATCATGGCTGGATCCCCGAGAACGACGCAGAGCCAAGCGTTTACAGCAGCGTAAGAAGAGTAGGAGGGCCAAGGATTAGCTGAGTCACTGAGCCACAACCCACAAGGTACAAAAGGGGGTTTGGCTGCTCTCAGGACTTTGTGACGAACAATAATTCAAACAAATTCTGGTCACGTCTTCGGAACTCTGTCGGACTTTCTACCTGTGTGAAACCCTGGTCTGGCTTCTTGACAACGTTTCTGTATTTCTGTATTTCTGGACTGTTTGTTTGGACGTTATCTCATTTCAGCGGACGCTTGAGGTAACAAGTTTATTTTGGCAGACTGCTTATATTTTGCTGCCAAGGCTTTATCGGATGGCAAATTACTTCAGCCAGAGCAATTAACCCTTACTAGTCGTGCCTGATTGTCTGTTTGTACCTCGGGGGGGGGGGGGAACAGAACAATTATGTTCCAGAGGACGGTGGGCAGAAGGCTCATCCTGCAGGGTGAGGCGAGACAAGGCAGGGGGCAGGGCAGGGGTGCCATTGCCGCAGGGCAAGGCAAGGCAGGGACCGGGAAAGTGGCTGCCTGACACCATCGGCCCCCGCACACAGTGAGCGCATGGGGGCCAACTGTGTCCATCAGCAGCCACAGCCTGCCGGCCCCTTGACCGAAGCACTATGAGGCTCCACAGCCCGCTGTGAATACTGGGCCAGCCCTCCAGCAGCAGGTGGTATAGGGGAGGGGGGATCTGGTATACTGGTTCCTTACCTCCGCCCAGCTTGTTCCACGGCCTTATGGCAGCGGCATTGGACAGGAAGTGGCAAACGGCCAGTTTCGGCATGGCGCGGCTGTTTGCCGCCTCGCGTATTACACCCAATGCCGCTGCAATGTGGCTCAGCCAAAAGCGGCCATGGAACAATTGGGGCAGGTTCTCCCCTCACCTGCCCATTCAGCTACAGGTTTGGTGGCTCTGTAAGCTGAGCTGTGAAGTTCTCTTCTCGAGAGAGAAGAGAACTCCGCAGGTCTGCCTACAGAGCCACCAAAGCAGCAGGTGGATCGCTGGAGGCTCAGGGAGGGAGTGTGCTGAAGTGGGCGGTCGGGCCATTGGGAAGAGCAACACGGTTGAGTGGAAAGCGGCCTCAGGAACAAGTGGGGAAGGGGGGGCAGGGCCAGGGGGGGTGGGGTCAGCTGTCAGAGCGAGTGGCTGTGTGAATGGGCTTCTCTGTATCGCACAGCTTCTCACCCAGTGTCTGTGGAGCTCTTCGGAGCCATAGGAGGTCCTGGAGGGACAGCCGAAGTTGCAGGCGTCCCGGAGAACCTGCATGAGTGGCGGCCCGTGTTGGGGATCCGGAGAAAAACCCGATGCAAGTGGACCAGGGAGAAGGAGGCCGGTAATGGCTGACATGAAGATCTGACAGAGGGATGGAGCTAGCATTGACCTAGTGGAACAATGGTGAATCGTATCTGATGGAAAGTAATCCCAAGCTTTTACATTAAAAAAGTGAAAGGGAGTGCTTTTGAAGTAGACTCTGGCTAGAAGAGGGTGCCTTACCAAGAGGGAGCGAGCAGCGAGAGAAGCGACGAGAGATAAGGCGACAGGCTAGAGCAGCAAGAAGAGGAAGCCAGGAAGTTAGAAGATCGTAAACTAGCTGTAGGACCAGGCAAACGGACAGAAAGGTAACAGGAAAAAAAAGAGTTTGAGCCTTGGAGACTGAATTTTAGAGAAAACGAGTATGGACTATAAGTAGAAGGGAAGTTACTAGTTTGGACAGACTTTGAACTTTTGATCTATAAGCCATGGGAGTATAGCGGATTCAAGATGGAGAAAAGTGACACAGCAACTTTAGGACTGCAGTTTGGATAGTGAGATACCTACTGGCCATTGGCTGAAGAAGAAGATAGAAAAGGAGCTACAAATCCGGAGTTGAAATTTAAAACTAAAAAGGAAAGTGACTTTGATGGGACAGGAAGATAAAGGTGATATAAAAATATAGATAAAAACACACACAAAAATATAAATATATAAACTGACTGCCTGCTGTACTTGTGAAATAATTATATTGCTGCGATTGTTGATTGCTATAATTGGATAAATTAATAGAATTGAAATAATTAAATAGCTAATTAATTAACTACTTG
The DNA here is from genome assembly GCF_947247035.1 of Vipera ursinii. Lineage (NCBI taxonomy): Eukaryota > Metazoa > Chordata > Lepidosauria > Squamata > Viperidae > Vipera > Vipera ursinii. Next base: position 38,416,437 of record NC_139522.1, read on the forward strand.
ATTGATAAAGAGATATATAAATTAATTGATATATTGATAAAGGTTTATTTAAAGTTAAAGGAATTAAGTATTTGTAAAGAGTGGTATCAACTGAGTAACGTTTTAGGGGTTTGTTGAATCTATTAATATAATAAGAGTCATTATAGATTAGAGATAGAGGGTAGTGTGGCTGTTGATTTTGATAAATTTCCCCCGAATTAGGAAATAGAAAAGGAGGTAGTGGTGGAGGGAGATAGAGGGGGGAAAAGAAGGTGGAAATATCCCATAAAGAGTATTTTTTATAAAAATCTGGTTAAATATGACAAGCATACCGAACTTAACAAAGATCAGTGCAGGAAAGAGGGCAGCGCCACAGAGGTTAGGGATGTCATCAAGCCCTTCTAGTCAGAAGTCCGTTAACGACATGTTACAAAGGGAAAGGTCAAATTCCTTTAAAGATCTACAAGCCCTCCTGCAAAATATGCAAGAAGCAATGACTAAGAACCATGAAGAGATGAAAAAAGAGATGAAGAAAGAGATAGGCCAAGTGAGAAACGATACCGGCGAGCTCAAGGAAAAAATACAAGCGATTGATGGTAAATTTGAGGTGATTCAACAACAATTAATAAAAAATGAGCAAAGACTACAGGAAATGGAAGTAAGAATGGAGAAGGAGGAGAAGAAAGTAGAAGAAATAAGTGAAATACTAATCCGGACGAACAGAGAGCTCGAAACAACAGTAATTTTCCTGGAAGCAGAGAAAGCCGCCCACTACCTGCACTTTCCCCTTCATGGATTACTGCCTTGTCGTGGCGAAGGGGCTTGCGTAATTCAATGAAGCTATGAGCTATGCCGTGCAGGGCCACCCAAGACGGACAGGTCATAGCAGAGAGTTCTGACAAAACGTGATCCACTGGAGAAGGAAATGGCAACCCACTCCAGTATCTTTCCCATGAAAACCCTATGGACAGTACCAAAAGGCAAAATGATATGACGCTGGAAGATGAGCCCCTCAGGTCGGAAGGCGTCCAATATGCTACTGGGGAAGAGCAGAGGGCTAGTACTAGTAGCGCCAGAAAGAATGAAGCGACTGGGCCAAAGCCGAAAGGACGCTCAGCTGTGGATATGTCTGGTGGTGAAAGGAAAGTCCGATGCTGTAAAGATTTTTTCTCCATAGGAACCTGGAATTTAAGATCCATGAATCAAGGCAAGCTGGACGTGGTCAAACAAGAGATGACAAGACTGAACATCGACATCTTAGGTATCAGCGAACTAAAATGGACAGGAATGGGTGAATTTAATTCAGATGACCATCAGGTATAGTACTGCGGGCAAGAATCCCTCAGAAGAAATGGAGTAGCCTTCATAGTCAATAAAAGAGTAGGAAAAGCAATACTGGGATACAATCCTCAAAATGACAGAATGATCTCAGTTCGAATCCAAGGCAAACCATTCAATATCACAGTAGTCCAAGTCTATGCCCCAACCACCGGTGCTGAAGAGGATGAAACTGACCGGTTCTATGATGTCCTTATCATCATGGGGGATTGGAATGCTAAAGTAGGAAGCCAAAAGATAACCGGAATAACAGGCAAGTTTGGCCTTGGAGTACAAAATGAAGCAGGGCACAGGCTGATAGAATTTTGTCAAGAGAATACGATGGTCATAGCAAACACTCTTTTCCAACAACCCAAGAGACGGCTCTACACGTGGACATCACCAGACGGTCAACACAGAAATCAGATTGACTATATGCTCTGCAGCCAAAGATGGAGAAGCTCTATACAGTCAGTAAAAACAAGACCAGGAGCTGACTGTGGCTCAGACCATGAGCTTCTTGTTGCAAAGTTTAGGCTTAAACTGAAGAAAGTAGGGAAAAGCACCAGGCCAGTCAGGTATGAATTAAATCATATCCCCGTTGAATATACAGTAGAGGTGACAAATAGATTTAAGGAATTAGATCTGATAGACAGGGTGCCTGAAGAACTATGGACAGAGGTTCGCAACATTGTACAAGAGGTAGCAACCAAAACCATCCCAAAGAAAAAGAAATGCAAGAAAGCAAAATGGCTGTCTGAGGAAGCTTTGCAAATAGCTGAGGAAAGGAGGGAAGCAAAAGGCAAGGGAGAAAAAGAAAGATACGCCCAATTGAATGCAGAATTCCAGAGAATAGCTAGAAGAGATAAGAATGCCTTCTTAAATGAACAGTGCAAAGAAATAGAAGAAAACAATAGAATAGGGAGGACCAGAGATCTTTTCAAGAAAATTGGAGAGATGAAGGGAACGTTCAATGCAAAAATGGGCATGATAAAGGACCAAAATGGCAGGGACCTAACAGAGGCAGAAGAGATTAAGAAGAGATGGCAAAATTACACAGAAGAACTATACAAGAATGAGCTTAACGTCCCTGATAATCACAATGAGGTGGTCACTGACCTCGAGCCAGACATCCTAGAATGTGAAGTGAAGTGGGCCTTAGAAAAGCTGAGCAACAACAAAGCTAGTGGAGGTGACAGTATTCCAGCTGAGCTATTCAAAATCTTAAAAGACGATGCAGTAAAAGTGCTACACTCAATTTGCCAGCAAATTTGGAAAACTCAACAGTGGCCACAGGATTGGAAAAGATCAGTTTACATTCCAATTCCAAAGAAAGACAGTGCCAAAGAATGTTCAAACTATCGCACCATTGCACTCATTTCTCATGCTAGTAAAGTTATGCTTAAAATCCTACAAGCTAGACTCCAGCAGTATGTGGATCGAGAACTACCAGAAGTACAGGCAGGATTTCGAAGAGGCAGAGGAACTAGAGATCAAATAGCCAACATACGCTGGATCATGGAGAAAGCTAGAGAGTTCCAGAAAAACATCTACTTCTGCTTCATTGACTATGCTAAAGCCTTTGATTGTGTGGATCATAACAAACTGTGGCAAGTTCTTAAGGAGATGGGAGTACCAGAACATCTTATTTGTCTCTTGAGAAACCTATATGCGGGCCAAGAAGCAACAGTGAGAACTGGACACGGAACCACTGATTGGTTCCAAATTGGGAAAGGAGTCCGGCAAGGCTGTATACTGTCGCCTTGCCTATTTAACTTATATACAGAGCACATCATGAGAAAGGCAGGGCTAGATGAATCAAAAGTTGGAATTAAGATTGCTGGAAGAAATATCAACAACCTAAGATATGCAGATTATACCACTCTAATGGCAGAAAGTGAAGAGGAACTGAAGAGTCTCTTGTTGCGAGTGAAGAAGGAGAGTGCAAAAGTTGGGTTGAAACTAAACATTAAGAAAACCAAGATCATGGCATCCGGCCCTCTCAATTCCTGGCAAATAGATGGGGAAGAAATGGAGGTAGTGACAGATTTTATTTTCCTGGGCTCCAAGATCACTGCAGATGGGGACTGTAGTCAAGAAATTAAAAGACGCTTGCTCCTCGGGAGGAAAGCCATGGCAAATGTAGACAGCACACTAAAAAGCAGAGACATCACCCTGTCAACAAAAGTGCGTATAGTCAAGGCTATGGTCTTCCCAGTTGCAATGTATGGCAGTGAAAGTTGGACCATAAGAAAGGCTGAGCGCAAAAGAATTGAGGCCTTTGAACTCTGGTGCTGGAGAAGACTCCTGCGAGTCCCTTGGACTGCAAGGCGATCAAACCGGTCAGTCCTAGAGGAGATCAACCCTGACTGCTCTTTAGAAGGCCAGATCCTGAAGCTAAAACTCAAATACTTTGGCCACCTAATGAGGAGGAAGGACTCACTGGAGAAGAGCCTAATGCTGGGAAAGATTGAGGGCAATAGAAGAAGGGGACGACAGAGAATGAGGTGGCTGGATGGAGTCACTGAAGCAGTAGGCGTGAGCTTAAATGGACTCCAGAAGATGGTAGAGGACAGGAAAGCCTGGAGGAACATTGTCCATAGGGTCGCGATGGGTCGGACACGACTTCGCAACTAACAACAACAACAACCTGCACTTTCAAAATGTTAAGGAAGAAAAAGGTGAGAACTTGCCGGATATGATGGTGGACTTAATGGCGAAAGCACTAGGCATAGGAAAAGATGAAATGTTGGTTGAAATTGATGAGACGTATAGGGTCCAAATTAACTATGCGAGAAGGCATAACCTTCCAAAAGAAGTACATGTGAGATTGGTTAAAAAATCGACCTGGGATGAATTACTACACAGATCAAGAGATGAACTGCTAGATTATGGAGGACAACAAATAACAATCCTCAAACAAATACCTAAAAGAATGAGAGACTTGAGACGAGGCTACCAATTCCTGACATCGAAACTGATTAGATACAATGTGAACTTTAGATGGCTGACTCCAGAAGGCATCCTAGTCACGTGGCAAGACAGAAGGTATAGATTAGACTCGACAGACAAGATTTCTACAAGCACCATTTTAACAATGAAGATGAAGTAGAAGACCAAGATGGAGGGGCCATAAGAGAAAGGGATACAAGACAGATGGCTATAGAAGGGAAGGTACCAGGAACAGAGGATAGAGGAAATAAATCTGGAGAGACTACAGAGAAATATGAAGGTAGAGACAAAGAAACAAAAGAGATTCGCACAACGAGAAGCACAAGACCTAGATATAAGTAAAATAAAGGAAGAAGAATGTAGGATTTTGTCATTGAATATTAATGGTTTAAACTTGCCAATGAAAAGACGGAAAGTCTTCAATAAACTTATTCCTCAAAAATTAGATATAATAGCAATCCAGGAAGTCCATATAAAAGAACAACAAAAATATCTGTTAGACCAGCCAAAATAAGGAAATATATTTGTATCATTAGACCAACAAAAAAGAGGGGGTGGTATTATACGTGAATGAGAAATTGGTAGCTAAACAAATTTATAAAGATAGAGAAGGTAGAATATTGATGGTAGAGATAGAAATAAACCATAGAAAAGTTGTGATAGTAGAAATATATGCCCCGAATGGAAACCAAGAACAGTTTTTTAAAATGTTACATAACAAGATACCTGATATAGATTACCATGAGATCTGTGTGCTAGGAGACTTCAATGCTATTATCGATAATAATTTGGATTACAAGGGTAACAAGACCAGGAAAAGGAAAAGAAGAATACTACCAAGATCCTTCTTTAAATTGGCCAAAGACCTAAGCATTCAGGACATCTGGAGAGAAAGGAACCGTGAGGCAAAACAATACACATATTACTCAAATCGGCACAGCTCGTGGTCTAGGATCGACATGGTGTGGATGTCAAGGGAAATCAACTCTGAAGTTGAAGATGTGTGTATAGTGACAAGTACTTGGGCAGACCACAACCCTGTGAAATTTAGCTGGAAAGGGTCCGAAAAAACATTTAGATGGACTATACAAAGGTCAATATTAAAAGAAGATGACTTCAGATTAAAGACGGAGGGAGAACTGGACTTCTTCTTGAAAGAAAATAAAAATGAAGACACCTCTGTCCAAAATCTTTGGAACACAGCTAAGGCAGTTATGAGAAAAGTAGCCATAGCATATATGGCGAAAAAGAATAGGGAGAAAAAACAACAGAAAATGTTAGAAGGGGAATACAAAAGATTAGAAAAAATACTCCAACAAGAACCACAAAAAAAGAATGTAAAACAACAAATGGACTTAATGAAACATAAACTTAATATCTTAGAAAAAGAAAATTTAGCACAACAGATAAAACGTAAAAAATAGAATTTCTTCAAAAACGCAAATAAACCTGGTTGATGGCTTGCACACAAATTGAAAAAACAAAAGGAGAAAAGTTGGATTAATAGATTATGAGACGACAAAGGGAGAATACATTATCAAGAAGAGGAGAAAAAAAATTATAGCCCAGGAATTCTATGAGAAATTATACAAGGAAGATAATCAGGAAATTGAGGAGAAAGCGGAGGAATGTTTCAAAAAAGCAACACTACCAAAGATTACAGATGAAATTTAAAATATGTTGAATGAAGAAATTAGGATGACAGAGGTGATTACGGCCATTAACAAACAAAAAAACAACAAGACACTGGGTCCTGATGGCCTACAGACAGAAATTTATAAGGAACAACAAAACCTTTTAGGACAACCTTTATTGGATGTGTTTAATGCAGTCCTGGATGAAGCAGAAATCCCAAAGTCATGGTCAGAGGCGAATATTGTTCTGATCCCAAAAGACAATACAGATCATACATCAATCAAAATCTATAGACCAATATCTTTACTTAACTCTGATTATAAGATTTTTACAACAATTATAGCCAAGCGATTAAAAAGGTTTTTAAATGACTTTATACACGTGGATCAGAATGGATTTCTAGCCAAAAGACGAACTAAACACATTAGGATAATATTGGATACTCTAGAATACTATGAAATACATAGTGGACAACAAATGGCATTATTATTCCTAGATGCTCAGAAGGCTTTTGATAACATTAAATGGTCATTTATACAACAACAACTCAGGTATATGGATATGGGCGAAAAAATTATAAATATAATAAGGGCAATATATTCTAATCAGGAAGCTAAAATAATAATAAATAGGGAAGTAACCAGGAAATTTCATATACAAAAAGGAACACAACAAGGATGCCCTTTATCCCCATTTCTATTTATACTGACACTAGAGGTCCTAACGAGGATAATTAGAAATGAACCACAAATAAAAGGATTAGAAATTAAAAAAGAAATATTTAAACTTCAAGCATTCGCGGATGATTTGGTCTTTATTATGGAGGAACCACAACAGTCAGGACTGAAACTGTTGGAAGTATTAGATAAATATGGAGAAGCCGCTGGGCTGAAAATAAATAAGGATAAAACTAAAATGATTGTTAAAAACATGATGAATAAACAGAAAGAAAACTTGGCTAGGATTATGGACGTACAAATACTTAAGAAGATAAAATACCTAGGAATTACTATTACGGCCAGATGCACCTCAATTAAAGAAGATAATCACAACAAAATAGTGAAACAAATAAAAGAAGACCTGGAAAGATGGGGAAACTTGAGCCTTTCATTGTTAGGGAGAATCGCTGTCATAAAAATGAATGTATTACCTAAAATCCTATTCCTGTTCCAAAATATTCCGATACAACTAGATCAAAAAATTTTCAGGAACCTGAACAAATTGACACTAAATTTTATATGGCAAGGGAAAAAACCGAGGATTAAAATAAAACTCTTACAGGATGCTAAAGAAAATGGGGGGTTTGGACTACTAGACTGGGAAACATATTACCATGCAGCGGCGCTAACCTGGATTAGAGAGTGGATAATTTTAAGGAATAAAAGACTATTAATATTAGAAGGTCATGATTTGCAATTAGGCTGGCACGCATTCCTATGGAATGATAAACAAGGGCCATATCAACATTTCCAAAGCCATCGAATTAGACAACCATTACTCAAAATTTGGAATAAAATTTGAAAACAAAATTATATTGAAGTACCAGTCTGGTTATCCACCCTGGAGGTGATAGTTTACCCAAATTTGTTTAATCTGGAGAATAGCACTACGTATAAAGACATTATGAATGATGTGGGAGAATTGAAATCAAAACAGGAATTAGAGCAACAAGGGATAAAATTGGAATGGTGGGCCTATTTACAGATACAAACACGGTATGGGAAAGATAAGAAAGAGTGGGGGATAAATATTCAGGAAACAGCATTGGATAAAATCTTATTGGGGGCAGATGAGAAGCAAATAAGGCAACTGTATAAATTGTTATGGGGTATAAAATGATTGAAGAACAAGTCAAAGAAACGATGTTGATATGGGCTAAGAATGTTGGACATGGTATTGATCTTGATGTATGGCAAACTCTATGGGACAGAAATAAAAAGATAACACTGGCCACAGCTTAGAAAGAAAATCTATACAAGATGTTTTACTGGTGACATCTCCCTCCAACACGGTTAGCTAAAATGTATAAAATAATATCCCCTAATTGCTGAAAATGTTCCCAAGAATTAGGCACTTATTTTCATACATGGTGGACCTGTAAAAAGACACAAGGGTTTTGGCAAATGATACAGACATGGCTAGAGGAAATATTAGGACAAAGAATAGAATATAGGCCAGAATTTTTCCTGCTTGGTATAACAAAAGAGAAATATAGTAAAGAAGAGATATACTTAATGATACATATTATTACAGCAGCGAGAATGATGTTTGCCCAGAAATGGAAGGATAGCGAAGTACCTGATGAGAGTGAGGTGATAAACAAAATATGGGCATGCGCAGAAATGGATAAGTTAACTTTGGAATTAAAAAATAAAGAAAAGAATATTATAAAATTTGGAATAGATTTTACCTATGGTGGGAACAGAAAGGAAGATCTTAATAGAGGTATACAAGATTATGAACATAAGCAATATTAGAATAAGGTGGATGATAAAATTGAAGGAAATTATTGGCATAAATGTATAAATACAGGTGAAACTCGAAAAATTAGAATATCGTGCAAAAGTTCATTTATTTCAGTAATGCAACTTAAAAGGGGAAACTAATATATGAGATAGACTCATTACATGCAAAGCAAGATAGTTCAAGCCGTGATTTGTCACAATTGTGATGATTATGGCTTACAGCTCATGAAAACCCCAAATCCACAAACTCAGAAAATTAGAATATTGTGAAAAGGTGCAATATTCTAGGCTCAAAGTGCTCTAATCAGCTAATTAAGCCATAACACCTGCAAAGGGTTCCTGAGCCTTTAAATGGTCTCTCAGCCTGGTTCAGTAGGAATCACAATCATGGGGAAGACTGCTGACCTGACAGTTGTGCAGAAAACCATCATTGACACCCTCCATAAGGAGGGAAAGCCTCAAAAGGTAATTGCAAAAGAAGTTGGATGTTCCCAAAATGCTGTATCAAAGCACATTAATAGAAAATTATGTGGAAGGGAAAAGTGTGGAAGAAAAAGGTGCAGAAGCAGCAGGGATGACCGCAGCCTGGAGAGGATTGTCAGGAAAAGGCCATTCAAAAGTGTTGGGGACTTTCACAAGGAGTGGACTGAGGCTGGAGTCAGTGCATCAAGAGCCACCACACAGAGATGGATCCTGGACATGGGCTTCAAATGTCGTATTCCTCTTGTCAAGCCGCTCCTGAACAACAAACAACGTCAGAAGCGTCTTACCTGGGCTAAAGAAAAACAGACCTGGTCTGTTGCTCAGTGGTCCAAAGTCGTCTTTTCTGATGAGAGCAACTTTTGAATCTCATTTGGAAACCAAGGACCCAGAGTCTGGAGGAAGAATGGAGAGGCACACACTGCAAGATGCTTGAAGTCCAGTGTGAAGTTTCCACAGTCTGTGTTGATTTGGGGAGCCATGTCATCTGCTGGTGTTGGTCCACTGTGCTTCATTAAGTCCAGGGTCAATGCAGCCGTCTACCAGGAGATTTTGGAGCACTTCATGCTTCCTTCCGCAGACGAGCTTTATGGGGATGCTGACTTCATTTTCCAGCAGGACTTGGCATCTGCCCACACTGCCAAAAGCACCAAAACCTGGTTCAATGACCGTGGGATTACTGTGCTTGTTGGCCAGCAAACTCGCCTGACCTGAACCCCATAGAGAATCTATGGGGCATTGCCAAGAGAAAGATGAGAGACTCTAATTTTCCAAATTCTTTTCTTAGTGATGTATATTGCAAAAAAAGACTTTAAAAAGAGATATGGACATGACAAAACATAAATTAAACTTGTTAGATTCAGAAAAAATGGCAGAACAGATAAAAGAGCGAAGCAATTTTTTTTTGAAATCGCCAACAAACCGAGAAGATGGTTAGCTTATAAACTTAAAAAACAGAAACAAAAAAAGGATATACAATTTGCTGGATGGGAAAGGTTATTTACAATATAAAAATGAAGAAATAAAGAAGATAGTTAAAGAATTTTATAAAGACTTATATGATAACAAGGAAAATTCAAGAGAGAAAATTGTAAAATACTTAGAAAATAGTAACCTCCTGAAGATCTCAGAGACATTTAAAAATATGTTAGATGAAGGAGTTACAATGATGGAAATAACAGAGGCTATAAAGAGACAAAAAAATGGTAAAGCTCCTGGCCCAGATGGACTTCCGGCAGAACTATACAAAAGTTTGCAAGAGATATTAAGTGATCTGTTGAAAGATGTTTGTAATGGACTTTTAATAGAAGCTAAAATGCCAGTGACGTGGATTGAAGCAAATATCTCTTTAATACCAAAGGGTTCCTGAGCCTTTAAATGGTCTCTCAGTCTGGTTCAGTAGGAATCACAATCATGGGGAAGACTGCTGACCTGACAGTTGTGCAGAAAACCATCATTGACACCCTCCACAAGGAGGGAAAGCCTCAAAAGGTAATTGCAAAAGAAGTTGGATGTTCCCAAAGTGCTGTATCAAAGCACATTAATAGAAAGTTAGGTGGAAGGGAAAAGTGTGGAAGAAAAAGGTGCACAAGCAGCAGGGATGACCGCAGCCTGGGGAGGATTGTCAGGAAAAGGCCATTCAAAAGTGTTGGGGACTTCATTTGGAGACCAAGGACCCAGAGTCTGGAGGAAGAATGGAGAGGCACACACTGCAAGATGCTTGAAGTCCAGTGTGAAGTTTTCATAGTCTGTGTTGATTTGGGGAACCATGCCCATGTTAGATGAAGGAGTTATAATGATGGAAATAACAGAGACTATAAAGAGACAAAAAATGGTAAAGCTCCTGGCCCAGATGGACTTCTGGCAGAACTATACAAAAGTTTGCAAGAGATATTAAGCGATCCGTTGAAAGATGTTTGTAATGGACTTTTAATAGAGGCTAAAATGCCAGTGACATGGATTGAAGCAAATATCTCTTTAATACCAAAAGACGATTCAGATCTGACCCAGATCAAGAATTACAGACCGATTTCACTACTTAATGTGGATTATAAACTTTTTTAAATATATTTTTTTATTTTATTGAAATCGTCCACAACTACATCATAACAATACATCACAGTGCTTATTAAAATTCTTTTAAAAAATACAAAACATAATAATATTCTAATAATTTAGACAAGTTGCTGTTACATTATATAATCAATCCTTCCCGTAACCATCCCTTTTTGTCAACCATTCATACCACGGTCTCCAAGATAAATAATAATCTGTATCCCCCTTATCTTTCAAAAGCATGGTCAAACGGTCCGATTCCGCACAATCAATAAATTTCTTGATTAACAGATCCTCGGGAGGACTAATAGAATTCTTCCAATATTGACCCATAATATCCGTGCTGCCGTTAACAAATGTGACATCAAATACCATGCAGATCTATTCAGATTGTCTGGTTTTAAGCCTAACAAAAACGTCTCAGGAGTCAGTTTAACAGATTGTCCCAAAATCTCATTCAACCATATATGAAGCCGATGCCAATACTTCCTCGCTTCACCACAGGTCCACCACTGGTGGTAATAGGTGCCCTCTCTTTCTCCACACTTCCAACATGCTGGGGACACACTCAAAAACATTTTACCCAATCTAGCTGGAGGGAGATGCCAACGAAACGTCATCTTATAAGTGTTCTCCTTATACGCAGTAGATTTCGTTAGCCTAACATTTTTCTCCCAAATGGACCGCCAATTATCACGGTCAATTTGGTAACCCAGATTCCTTTCCCAGGCAACCCTAAAGCCCTCTGTAAGTTCATTTAACCCATCCATATCCAATAGTAAAGAATAACATTTTGCCAGCAACTTCTCACTTTTCCCGAAAAGAATCTTATCGAATCCTTGAGCTTCTTTAGTAATCCCTGGCACCACTCTCTCCTTCATAAACCGACTGCGAAGCTGCATATACGCCCACCAATCTACCTGGATTGCAATTTAGATTTTAATTCTCCATTTGAATGCAATAATTCTTTATAAATCACCCTTTTTTCTGAGTTAAACACATTAGGGTAGGTCAATGCTTCCATCGGCGACAGCCAATACGGTGTCCTCGTATAAAACTTCTTCCTAACTAACGACCAAGCCCCTAATAGTATATTACGCAAATAATGCCTAATAAAATATTTTGGTGGGCTTCCTGACTCCCGCCACAGATTTGCATGCCACCCTTGGGATAGATCATGTCCCTCTAATGCTAACAACCGCCTATTTTGGAGAGTCATCCACTCCCTTATCCAAACTAACAATGCCGCAACATAATAATACTTCCAATTAGGGAGCCCAAGTCCTCCCTCTGCCTTTGGTCCTTGCACTATCTTAGCTTTAACCCGAGGTTTTTTATTTGCCCAAACAAATCTAGAAACAAGTCTCTCCAAGTTCTTAAAAAACGAATTGTCTAACTTCACTGGAGCTGTTTGAAAAAGAAAGAGAAATCTCGACAAAACCTGCGTCTTTATTAATGCTATTCTATCAAATAAAGACAGGGGCAATTTGTTCTACTTCTCCAAATCCTTGGATATTTGTACCAATAATTTTTGATAGTTGTTTTCTTTAATTGAGGAGCACCGTTCTGTGAGCCAGATTCCAAGATATTTTACCTTATGTTCCACCTGCAGCCCCAACTTGCCTTGCAACTCCAGCCTTTGCGCTATCATCATATTCTTTACCATAACTTTCATTTTTTCTGTTGATCTGTAACCCTGCCACCTGTCCATACTCCTCCAACTTCTCCAAGAGACGCTTACCCGAATTTATAGGTTCTTCAAGAATAAACACTAAATCATCCGTGAACGCCTGGACTTTATATTCTTGTTCTTTTATCCTCAACCCTTTCACTTCTGGGTCTCCTCTCAAGGCTCTCAAAAAAGGCTCCAAAGATAAAATAAATAACAAGGGAGACATAGGACAGCCTTGCCTCGTTCCTCTCTCTATTTTCACCTCATCCGATTCCTCTCCATTAATCAAAATTTTGGCAGTTTGCTCCTTATAAATCGCCTGGAATGCATTCAAAAACCTTGGACCAAAATCCATGTACATCACTAACCCATTTAGATACCTCCAATTCACCTTGTCAAATGCCTTTTGGGCATCAAGGAATACCAATGCTAACTGTTTATTGGGTTGGGCCTCATAATACTCCAGCACATCAATTATGATTCTCAAGTTATGCCTAATCTGCCTAGATGGTAAAAAACCATTTTGGTCACTATGAATAAAGCTACTCAAAAATCTTTTAAGTCTCCCATCCATAATAGAAGCAAATATCTTGTAATTTGTATTTAAAAGGGAGATAGGTCTATAATTCTTGATTTGTGAGTGATCAGTGCCTTCTTTAGGAATTAATGTGATATAGGCTTCGGACCAAGATTTGGGAACTACAGATTCCTCTAAAACTGTGTTAAATAGATCTTTCAAATATTTCACCAAAGTCTCTGAGAGCAATTTATAAATTTCAGCAGGCAAACCATCTGTCCCTGGAGTCTTACCCGTCTTTTGACTCCTAATCACACTTTCTATCTCCCCCTCTGTTATCTCTTCATTCAAAAGCTCCCTCATGTCTTGTGGGACTACAGGGGGATCCACATAAGTCAGATAGTCCAAGATCTTGTTCTCCTGTACCTCTTCTCCAAAGTATAGGTGTGAAAAAAAAATCTTGTGCAATCCTCTTCTTTCCATCCATATCTACTCTAATCTCTCCTGTCTCATCTTGTAGTTGATCAATAAACCATTTCTCTTTCTCTTTCTTCAACTGGTAAGTCAACCAACGCCCTGCTTTGTTAGCATGCTCAAAATGGTGCTGCCTGACACTTCAAATTTTCTGGGCCAAATCAACCTGTTCTAATAACGTAATCTGATGTCTAATTCTATCAACCTTCTCTCCCAAACTTCGATCTGATGGGTGTAATTGTAAGTCCCCTTCTGTTTCTCTTAATTTCTCTACCCACTCCTCCCTTTCCCGTAATTTAACCTTTTTCTTCCTCGCGATAAATTTAATTGCCACCCCACGCATATAAGCTTTCACCGTATCCCAAAGGATTTGTAACGACGTCTCGCCATTATCGTTCTCCCTAAAAAAAAGCTCCATCTCTCTCTTAATTAACTGCTGGAATTCTATATCTCTTAATATTGTTACATCAAGGGTCCACCTTCTCCTTTTCCCAATCCTACCTTCACCGCATACCACCACTATAGGGTTGTGATCAGCCCATAAATTAGTCTGTATTTCCACAGTGGCTAGAGATCTTATCTCGGCTGTCATCCACACCATGTCCAGGCACGACCAAAATCTATGCCTCGTAGAAAAGAAAGTAAATTGCTTCCCGTTTGGGTTCAACTCCCGCCAGGCATCTTGAAGGCCAAACTCCTCCCTCATCTCATCACATATTTTGGGAAGTATCCGCCTATCTGTCAGCCGCCTAACCCCTTGTTCCTGATCACAATTATAGTCCATCTCCTTATTTATAATCCCATTAAAATCACCTATTATGCAAATTTGATCATACTGCAAATCTACCAACCTATAATACAGCCTTTCATAAAATTGCTTTTGGGCTCCATTCGGGGCATATATCCCCACCAGCAGTGTCCTGTGATGACCAATCTCGACTTCAATCATTAGGACTCTCCCATCTTCGCCTTGATAAATTAATTTAGCTTTCAGATACTGTTTAACATAAAAAACCACTCCCCTTTGCTTTTTATCTGCTAAGGCCACAAATAAATTACCTAATTTTGGACAATGCAAAACAGTTTCATGTTGTTTTTTAATGGGCACTTCCTGGAGACACACTATATCCACACCAGACTTTAACAATTTTGAAAAAAACCCGTTTCCTTTTAACCGGCAAGTTCAAACCATTAACATTAACTGAAAGTAAACATACATCGCACATTTTCATTTCTCCGCCATTCTTGCCCTGGTGGTCTGTCTAGTCACTCTCTGATACTTCTCCTCTTCCTCTTTGTCTCCCTCACTCCCCACATCATCCACCCTTCCCCCTGTCGCACCACCTTCTGATTCCTTCACTCCCATTTCGTACCCAGACTCCATTCCCGAAGGTTTAATCTCATTAGCTAAAAAAACCTGTGCATCTTGGGGGGTGTCCAACCGAATTCTCTTGCCTTGCCACGTCAACGAGAGACCATCAGGAACTAGCCACTTATATCTTACGTCTAATCTTCTAAGTTCGGATGTCAGTGCCAAATATTTCTGCCTTCTCTCTCTGACCCTACGGGGTAATTGTCTTAACACAGTGATTTGCTTCCCAGCATGAGAAAAGGTCTGGCTTCTAGACTTTTGGTACACTTCATCCCTAAGTGCCTTTTTACTAAATCTAACATATATTTCTTTTGGAAGTTTAAATTTCCTAGTATAGAAAGTGTACACCCGAAAGCATTCATCAATATCTCTGCGTACCATTTCAACCTCTCTTTGTAACATCTCCGCCACAAATCACTTCAAGCAAATTTTCACCAGATTCCTCACCAATATTCTGAAACCTCAACAGAAATGCGGATCTTTCCATATCCAATTTAATAATTTCGTCTTCCATCTCCCTGTTAATTACTATTTGTTTAAGCTCAACCCTTTCCACTTTCCCTTCCACTTTTTGAATCTTGGTTGCTGATTCTTCAATTTTCCCATCATGCTCCTCCAAAGTTGCCTGTATCTCCTTAAATTGAGTATTTAATTGCTGTATCTCACCTCTCATATCCCCCACTTCATTTTTGCCATAGATTCCTGATTCCGTACCATCGTTTTCTGCATAGAATATAATAAATTTTGAATCCCCTGGAGGGATGGAGCCTTCTAAGCTGCTATACTTTCAATCACTCTATGTGGTGTAGGAGGCCTTGTGAAACCCTTTTTTGGTTTAACTGCTGCAGAGGAACTCGACATTTCCATAAGGTCTCCAAACCCTTTTTAAAAATTATATACTACCCACACCCAATATAGTAATCCCCCTTTTTCCCCCTTTCCTTTCCCCCCTTTTTGCTACCTTCCCCCTCCCCCTATGAGTTTCATTAACCAAGTTAATAGTTATTTGAATTAGTTCATCTAACTGTAAAGCCAAAATACTTATAAACAATAAATTTATCCAGAGATACAAGCAAAAAATCTTATGTCTAGAGTTAATAATATCACCTCAATTAAGGGAAAAAAAAGAACACAGGAAAGAAATCAGTGTAAATCAAGGAGCAGAGTCCAAAAGGTTCCAATAATCGAAAGCCTTGTTCAAAATGCCACTGTTCCAGTTCAAATAGTGAAAGGCATATTCCACACTCCAGATGCACACTGTGAATCAGCAAAAATGTAAAGGAACTAATCAGCCAGCAAGATATTAATTGTTAATTGTTCGGCAAATCCTTGCACAGCCAAACAGCCACTCGATAAAGCAGTCAGGAGAAAAGCCAACTAAAAAAAGGGAGAGGCCCCTCAAAACAGATCGCAAAGTCCAGAATCCAACTTAGTTTTTAGATCCAAAAGAAAGTAAAAGTAAAATTCGCCACCATCAATCACTAGCTCAACTGCCGCTCCGCTCCGAAGCTTCCACTCCTCCCCCGAGGAAAGCTGATCTCCAAGCCTGGTATAAACAAGAACGTTCTTTATTGGGGCTTGCAGACTATCCTTATCCGCCCGCACTGCACAGCTGGTAATGTCCAAGTTAGTGGCATCGTGGTATTGGGGCTGCCATTACGGGGCCAGCTTTTCGCCCTGGGATCACAGCTGCGCGATGATCGTCGGAGAGCTCGCACTGCTCCCCACGTTCTAGCGCATCCGCTCTTCCTTACCAGCCTCTCTGGGGCTGGCAACGGCCACATTTGGCTGCAAATCGGCAAAAAGATCGAGCTGGGGGGGAAGAGAACTTTCCTCACCCACTTGCCTGGTCCGTGACGTCACCGGAAGTCCCGATTATAAAATTTTCACTTCAATAATGGCGGAGAGATTGAAGAAATATTTGGTTGAATTTATACACCCAGACCAAAACGGCTTTTTACCAAAGAGACAAAAACAACTTAAGAATGATAATAGATATATTGGAATACTATGAATTACATCCAGGGAAACAAATGGCATTAATATTTTTAGATGCTCAGAAGGCATTTGATAAACTTTCATGGCAGTTTCTAATTTATCAACTACAAGCAATGGATTTCGGACAGAATTTCATAAATATGGTAAAAACAATATATAGTAAACAAACTGCCAAAGTAATTGTGAACAGAGATTGTACTGAAAGTTTTGAAATAAGGAAAGGCACAAGGCAAGGATGTCCTCTGTCCCCTCTGCTATTCATTTTTACTTTGGAAGTTTTAAATCGAAATATAAGACAAGATACAGAAATTAGAGGTTTGGAGTTAAAAGGTGAAACATATAAATTACAAGCATTTGCTGATGATTTGGTATTCATTTTGGAAGATTCTTTGAAGATGATTCCAAAATTGTGGAAGAAATTGGAACAATATGGTGAAGTAGCGGGATTAAAAATTAATAAGGAAAAAACTAAAATAATAGTGAAAAATGTTACGGATAAGCAAAATAATCAAATATCAGAGGTGACAGAAGTACAGATAGTGAAAAAGGTAAAATATTTGGGTATATATTTATCAGCTAAATGTTCAACATTAAAAGAAGACAACTATATAAGACTATTGAAACAAATAAAGTTAGACCTGGAAAAATGGAAGAATTTAAAATTGTCCTTACTAGGAAGGATAGCTACAATTAAAATGAATATATTGCCTAAGATTTTATTTTTGTTTCAGACAATCCTGATAAAACTTGGGGGACCTTTTTTTAAAGAGTTGGACTCTTTAGTTTTGAAGTTTATATGGCAGGGTAAAAAATCTAGAATAAAAAAGAAAACTTTGCAAGATACTAAAGAAAATGAGGGTTTTGGTTTACCTGAGTGGAATTTGTATTATCAAGCATCAGTATTGACATGGGTGAAAGAATGGATAATGCTTAGGAATAAAAGGTTGTTATGCTTGGAGGGACATGACTTACAGTTGGGATGGCACGCGTTTTTATGGTATGGGAAAAACAAAATTCATAGATATTTTTAAAACCACTGTATTAGAAATGCTTTGATAACTGTATGGGAAAAAATCAAAATGAAAATATATGTAAAAATTCCAGGGTGGTTATCAACAATTGAAGCTTTTTCACATGTAAACTTGTTAGATTTTCAAAAAACGTGGACATATAAAGATATTTTAAATATTGATGGGACATTAAAATCGAAGCAAGAACTGGAACATCAGGGTATCAACATGTCATGGTGGGTACGTTTACAAATATAAAATAGATATGAAAAAGATATGAAAATGTATGGATTTTATAAAGAACAAAACGTGTTTGATAAGATATTACTAACTTCTGATGAGAAATTAATTAAAAAATTGTATAATTTTTTGTTAACTTTAGAGATGGAAAGTGAACAAATTAAAGGGACAATGACAAGATGGGTGGAGAATTTTGGTTATACTATAGAGTTAGAAGAATGGCAAAAATTATGGGAGAGAAATTACAAATTGACAATGTCAACTGCATATAAAGAAAATCTGTATAAAATGTTTTATAGATGGCATTTACCTCCAGCCAGATTAGCAAAAATGTTTAAAAATATATCAGGCAAATGTTGGAAATGTAAACATAATATAGGTACATATTATCATATTTGGTGGACATGTGATAAAGTAAAAGCTTATTGGAGGAAAATACATGCTTGGCTAGAAAATATATTAGGAGAACATGTAGCATTTAATCCCGAATTATTTTTATTAGGTATATTACCAGAAAAGACTGATAAACAAAATACATACTTGGTTCTGCATATCATAACTGCAGCAAGAATAAGCTATGCACAATGCTGGAAAAATGAACAAGTACCATCAGAAGAAGAGCTAATAAAGAAGATATTGGAATGCGCAGAGATGGACAGACTAACTATGAGACTAAAAGACAAAGAAGAAACAGAATATTATGAAAGCTGGGATTTATTTTATAAATGGTTGGAAAAAAGAACCAAAGAGTGAAATTTGTATATGTATTAATGAATTATGAACTCAGTTCGCACGTTGTTTGGAAAATTAACATATGTGTGTAAAGAATAAAAAATAAAATATTAAAAAAGAAAGAAAGATGAGAGACATGAGACCGAACAATGCAGAAGAGCTGAACGCCGCTATTGAAGCATCCTGGTCTTCCATAACACCTCAGCAGTGCCACAGGCTGACAGCTTCCATGCCACGCCGCATTGAGGCAGTAATTGCTGCAAAAGGGGCCCAAACCAAGTACTGAGTACATATGCATGCTTATACTTTTCAGAGGTCCGATATTGTTCTATGTACACTCCTTGTTTTATTGATTGCATGTAATATTCTAATTTTCTGAGATTGTGGATTTGGGGTTTTCATGAGCTGTACGCCATAATCATCACAATTATGACAAATCAGGGCTTGAACTATCTTGCTTTGCATGTAATGAGTCTATCTCATATATTAGTTTCTCCTTTTAAGTTGCGTTACTGAAATAAATGAACTTTTGCACGATATTCTAATTTTTCGAGTTTCACCTGTATGTTTAATGTGCACAATTGTATATAAATGATATGTATATAAAATGTATATAACACATAAAAATGATGTAAGACAAGAAGGTAAGTTAGACCAATAACACCATGTGCAAAGTTTTTAAATATTTTAAATAATAAAATTTATTTTAAAAAAGAACAAATGGGGCAGGTAAGGAAAGAAATCCTCGCTCCCCCCAGAAATTGCTTTTCTTTCCTTACCTGACTCCCAGCCTCTCTGCCGTTTGTCCTTCGCGATCCGCCACTGCTGCTTGAAAGGACAAAGGTAGGTTTTTTTGGGGGGGAAGGTCAATCAATCAATTATAATTTCTCATGAAAGATCACGAAGTTGGAATTGATTGATTGACCTTTTTTTTAAAAAAAAACTTCCTTTGTTTCCTTGCATGCTTCAGCACCCTCCCTCCCCAAGCATCCAGCGCTCCACCTGCTGCTTTGGTCGGCCTACCAGCCCCCACCTCAACGCCCTGCCCACCGCTGCCTAGCACAGCCGCCCCTGAGCTGTAGGGGCTGGCCTGGCATGGGAAGGGCATGCGCCCCACCCTCCCGCCACCATGGAGGGTAAAGTTGCCGTGCCCGCCCCCGCCCAGATGCTCTCACTGGTCTACCACGCTAGCACCACCACATTGCTTCTCTAGCCCATGCACAGACCCCGCCCCACCCCTTGCATGGAGCACCCTGCTCCCACTGCTCCCCTCACCCCCACGTGGCACCTTATTTCCAGCTCCGATGCGTCACTTCCTCCGCCGCGGTGTGGGACTAAAAATAAAATTCAATCAATTCCAACTTTGTGAGATCTTTTTTTTTCCGTGGGAAGTTGAAATTGATTGATTGAACTTTTTTTTTTTTGCACACAGTGGCGGAGGCCTAAAGCTAAAAGGTTTTATAAAACCCAGGTTAAAAAGCCACTTGCCTGGGGAGATTTTGATGCAGGTTGCTCATGGACGGAACTTAAGGCCTTGGACTCGGGTGATGGAGCACGTGCCCACAGAGAGGGCTCTGCATGCCACCTGTGGCACGCGTGCCATAGGTTCGCCACCACGGACCTACAACTTCTGAAAGCAAGTTAATGGACCTTACTGTTAGGAATTTTCTCTTTAGTTCTAGGTTGCTTTTCTCCTTGATTAGTTCCCAACCATTTCTTGTCTTGTGGTGCTTTGGAAAATAAATCGACTCCATCTTCTTTGTGGCAGCCACTCAAATACTGGAATACTGCTATCATGTCACCCCTAGTCCTTCTTTTCTCTAGAGTCTAGACTGTCCATACCCAATTCCTGCAACTGTTCTTCATATGTTTTTGTCTCCAGGCCTTTAATCATCTTAGTTGCTGTTCTTTGTACTTTTTCCAAAGTCTCAACATCTTTTTTGTAATGTGGTGACCAAAACTGGATGCAGTGTTCCATGTGTGGTCTTACTAAAGATTTATAAAGTGGTACTAATACTTAACGTGTTTTTGACTCTATGCCTCTGTTTATGCAACTAAGGATTGTATTAGATTTTTTTGGCTGCCGCTGCACACTGCTAGCTCATGTTTAAGTGATCGTCCACTAGGACTCCAAGGTCCCTCTCACAGTTACTGTTTTTGAGCCAGGTTTTGCGTAATCTGTACTTGTAACTTTGGTTATTCCTGCCTAAGTGTAAAACCTTGCTTTTCTCCACATTAAATTTCATGTTGTTGGATAGGACCCATTGTTCAAGTCTGTCAAGATCTTTTTGAATCCTGAGCCTGTCTTCTAGGGTGTTGGCTATTCCTGCCAGCTTAGTGTCATCTGCAAATTTGATGAGTTCCCCTCCTATTCCCTCATCTAAGTCATTTATGAAGATATTGAATATCAGAAATGACCAGGAAAGATAGATTCCCCTATCCATGTCCCTATGCAGGTAATCCATCAAAGACGTTTCTGTCCTAGGCACAGGTTTTGAATCCTGTCTGAAATGGATGTGGATAATTCATTCCATCTATAATTGTAGTTCCATCACACTATTGGGAACAAAAAAAGGAAGGTTGGCAGTAGCTGTCAAGATTTGCTGGATCCAAAGAGGGCCTCTTCAAGAATGGGTGCACCATTGCCTTCTTTGAGGTTGCAGTCATAACACCCACTTACCCACAATCATCAAGATCCAATTTCTTACACACACTTTTCTTGAAGGAGCCAGGTGAGCTCATCCCTAGATCACCTACTCAGTTTCTTGGTAGGCCAAGCTGAAATGAATTCCAGGTAATTTCTGACTCCTTCCATGCTGGTAAATTTTGAAATCTAAGTGCTATCTATGGCTGTGAAAGCTGGACCATAAGCTGGACCATAAGAAAGGCTGAGCGCCAAAGAATTGAGGCCTTTGAACTATGGTGCTGGAGAAGACTCCTGCAAGTCCCTTGGACTGCAAGGCGATCAAACCGGTCAGTCCTAGAGGAGATCAACCCTGACTGCTCTTTAGAAGGCCAGATCCTGAAGTTGAAACTCAAATACTTTGGCCACCTAATGAGAAGGAAGGACTCACTGGAGAAGAGCCTAATGCTGGGAAAGATTGAGGGCAATAGGAGAAGGGGACGACAGAGAATGAGGTGGCTGGATGGAGTCACTGAAGCAGTAGGCGTGAGCCTAAATGGACTCCAGAAGATGGTAGAGGACAGGAAGGCCTGGAGGAACGTTGTCCATGGGGTCGCGATGGGTCAGACACGACTTCGCAGCTAACAACAACAACAAGTACTATCTGAATTAACTGATTAATTATCTATTACTTAGGAAACTCTCTCCAGAAAGTAAATTACTAGTATACAATGAGTATATGGCCCAGGTAATGTATTTAATTGCAGCATAAATGCTATAGTAGTAGTAGTAGACTTTATTGTCATTTCAACAATATACAGTACAGTACACAGTGAAACGAAACGACGTTTCCCCAGGACCAAGGTGCTACATCAGACGACACGAATCAAAAAAGAACAAAACACAAACTACACATAACTCTAAACTAAAAACTTAAAAAAAACTACAAATACAAGTATTTATAGTTTCAGTTTCTTCGTATTAAGAATTCTAATGGCTTGTAGGAAGAAAGTGTTACACAATCTGGATGTCCGAGCCCAAATGCTCCTGTGCCTCTTTCCAGATAGCAAAAAAGTAAAAAGTGTGTATGAGGGGTGTGTGTAATCAGCCACAATGTTTCTGGCTTTACGGATGCAACGTGTGATGTAAATATCCATGACAGAGGGAAGAGCAACCCCGATGACCTTCTGTGCCATCCTCACTATTCGCTGTAGGGTTTTGCGATCCGAAACGGTGCAGCTTCCAAACCAGGCAGTAATGCAACTGCTCAGGGTGCTCTCAATAGTCCCTCTGTAAAAGTTTGTAAGGATGTGTGGTGGAAGCTGTGACTTCCTCAGAAAAATAATACAGAGTACACAGTTCTAAAATATGCTTGTATTAATTACTAGGCTGCTGGACTTAGTCTGTTCTCTTTCCCAATATACCTCACATCATTCATGGAAATATCTCTCTTGATGAATTTTGTTTTTCTGGGTATCACACCTGGTGGCAGATGTGATATGCTGTACCTCTGTGTAAAAAAAAGACATGATTATTCAACTCTAAGTCTTACAGGTAGTCTACAAGTTATGACCACAACTGGGACCAGAATTTCAGTCGTAATTCATTGCAATTGTAAGTCAAAGCAACACCAGACTATTTTACGACCGTTTTTATAATGGTCATAAAGTGAGTCACCACAGTCATTAAGTAAATCATGTGGTCATTAATCAAATCCATTCTTCTGAATGGGCATATTTTTCTGGAAACCAGCAAAAAATGTTGTAGATCATGTTCATGTGAACATGGGACAATGGAACCGGTTGAAAATTTTGGATGCCCGAAATGCAAACACATGACCATGGGAAGGGGGAGCGGCAGTCATAATTTTGAGGCTGGGTTTTTAAAAAGTCTAATGTGACTTTGAATGGTTGCTAACTGACCATTCCATGTAAGTCAAGGACTACCTGTATAGTACTTGAATGGGACTTAAATGTCAGTTAAATAGGGATAGTGCAGTGAAATACAGGTTTATTTTCCAATAAAAGGTGAAGTATTCACTATCTGACTTTCAAGTCATTCCATCCTTTTTCACATTACCACTCCCCAGATGGCATCTTAACTTTCAACAAGCTGTGTTTTGGGTGGGTTGTAGTGAACCTTTAAAAAAAAATAATCAGAAGCCCTGAGGTTTCTGCAGCTCTGTTGTTACCCTCTGCACATGACTGTTGCATTTTAGCTACCAAAGAACTGGCATTCAGAGAACTGTGTCTGTATTAATGTGTATAGTGAAGGCCTTGTAAAATATACTAAAATTAAAATAGGTAAAAACTTAACACAATACAGTTTTGTGAAATTTAAACCATTTTATTGTGCATAATTTGCTCTTTAAAACTGTAATGTTATCATACACTTTCTTGATGGTCACTGCACAAAGCTGAACCACTTTTGTTGCAGGAATGCTACAAAGGAGGAGAAAATTGGCTTCAGTAACACAGCCTAGCATCCTTCCTCAGAGAAATAGCCATCCGGGGTCTATATGCCTCCTCAGGGTGCCTCCGGTCAGAGAATGCCGGCTGGTGGCCCCCAGGGGGAGGGCCTTCTCTGTGGGCGCTCCGGCTTTGTGGAACCAGCTGCCGGTTGAGCTCCGGATGGCACCAGATCTCCGCTCCTTCCGTCGCGGGTTAAAGACCCATTTATTTGAACAAGCTGGCCTGGCCTGATGGGGAATGACTTAGGGTTTTAATATTTATATATTTATTGTTTTTATTGTGGGCAATAATTTAATTCTTTTTTTTAATTTTTGTATTTTTGTAGTTTTAAGATATGCCCTGTTCACCGCCCTGAGTCCTTCGGGAGAAGGGCGGTATAAAAATTTAATAAATAATAATAATAATAAAATAATAATATTCCTACAAGACATTATAGAGGAAGTACTCAAAACCTACAAGATTAACACACACACACACACACACACACACACACACACACACACACCCAAAGACATATAATTTCACAATTTGTTTGCATTCAGACAACACTTTACCAAATGTTTTTGAATGGGATACAGCTGTAAATAGATGGGGAATGCACCATCATTGTAACATTTGATTGGATTAAGGCTTCCATTGTTCTCTTGACATTGTGTTACTGAGAATTTATTCCATTGCATTTTTCAGCACTGCAAATCTACACCTTTTTTTTCTTTGAGTTAATAACTGCAACAGCATTTTGATTTTTGAACTGTCAGGTGCAATTGCAAGGAGCACATGATGAGCAACATCATGATATTGAGTTAAATGATATGCAAATACAAACAACTGATGCTTTGAAAGTTAGCCTGATGAAGTTAACATCTTGGTGGAATAGTATAGTATTCTGTGGAAATTAAATCTAAAGGAGGGACACTGGATTTTATATTTTCAAGAGAAAAGGTCATTTACATTTAATTTACACTCAAAAAATATTCAGAAATATTTTCAATACATTCCAGTCCTGTAGTTCCACAATTATCTCTGAAGAGTGTGGAGTGGAGAAGTGCAGGTCTCTACTTCTTGGAAAGGAAAGAGCCAAACTGAGACACATTTCTGGGGAAAGAGCAAGTAACTGCTTCATAAGTTACTGCCCCGTATCTCCCAGTTCCTATATAGCAAATTTTATCTTCCTTGATAGGTTTGTCAACAAAAGGAAGATTTTTAAAAAAGTATTTCCTCTTTGAAGAATCATGTTTACAAAGATAAAGTCAATAATTCAGACTGAAATTATGACCCCAAATACACTGCCATTAATTCAGTTTTAATTAAAATCTAATGAATGATGCACCTGGTTTATCAGTGGAGCATTAGATCAATGCTGGCTCTGTGGCAGGAAGGGAAAGGAAGAATCCAACAGAATGAGTCAGTCAAACATCCGAACTCAGAATCCACTTGGGAGTTAAAATTCATCACTTTCTACTGCATGGAGCTGTGTGTCATCTGTGTCAGTCATGCTACTGGTCTGAGACTCATCTGTGCCAACTTTTGAAAGAAACAATGCACAAAAAGAAAATTTATTTATATTATTTGCATATTTCACAACCTATAAGGGCGACATTCTATACAGGTAGTCTTTGACTTATAGCAGTTCATTTAGTGACCATTCAAAGTTACAATGGCACTGAAAAAGTGAGTTATGACCATTTTTCACACAACCATTGCAACATCCCCATTGTCACATGATCAAAATTCAGACGCTTGACAACTGACTCATATTTGTCACAGTTGCAGTGTCCCAGGGTCATGTGATCACCTTTTGTGACCTTCTGACAAGCAAAGTCAATGGGGAAGCCAGATTCACCTTAACAGCCATGTTACTAACTTAACAACTGCAGTGATTCACTTAACAATTGTGACAAGAAAGGTTGTAAAATGGGGCAAAATTCACTTAACAACTGTCTCACTTAGCAAGAGAAATTTTGGGCTCCATTGTGGTCATAAATTGAGGAGTACCTATAATGGAAAGACCTGTTTTCCATCTTATTTATACATTGTTCCCCCCCAGTTTTTGGAGAATTACATATATGCATGCAAAATGTTGGCTTTTTCCTTGCTCTTCCAAGGCTCAAGTACCATGCAATTCCCATAGTTAACGCACACAGCCTCAGAACCTGAACTAATCATGTCTGAGTGGGCTGATCCTATTCTAATTCAGTCTACATGGATAGTTTCAGGTCCAATTCTATAATGCAGTTTTTCAAACAACTTTGATATAAATAGTACGGTAATTGGAGCAGGCATTTCACATTTAGGTAGCACAGAATTGCAAATGAGTTTCACCATGTATTATTTTTGTTATAACCTATGCAACCAACCTGTAAAGCTGGTTAGGTTCGTAATCCCCACAATTTGAACCCTGTGGGTGGAGGGTAGGGAATTATTAGCTTGAGTTACAGTTCCTTGCTTAAGGCTACCTGGATGGTTAATTTATTGCAGTTTTATCCCCTCCTTCTTTCTTCCCTCTCCTCTTGTAACTTCACAGCAGCACATTTAGGAAGTTACAACGACCCTGAAAAAATGTCTATGGAGATTCTCAGTCATCCCGGTCATAGGTGTCCCAAAGATGCTTTTTCACGAGGCAACTGGACTTGAAAAACAAGACTTGAAAAACAAGAAAGTCCAGTTGCCTCGTGAAAAAGCATCTTTGGGACACTGAAAAAAGTGACTTATGACTGGTTTTCACACTTATGACTGTTGCAGAATCCCCATGGTCATGTGATCAAAATTTAGGTACTTGATAACTGGCATGTATTTATCACATTTGCACTTTCCTGTGGTCATGTGATCACTTTGTAACCTTCCCAGCTGGCTTCCGAGAAGCAAAGTCAATGGAGGAAGCCAGGTTCGCTTAACAGCCACATGATTCACTGACCAACTGCAATGATTTGCTTAACAACTGTGGCAAAAAAGGTCATAAAATGAGGCACAACTCACTTAACATCTGCCTTGCTTACCAACAGAAATGTTTGGGTCAATTGTGGTCATACGTCAAAGACTACCTGTAGTGTGCTTCCTGATTTACTGTATAGCTGATTTTCAGAGTCCCTTTAATGTACCAGGGGAAGAAAGCTCAACAACTACAGGTTTTCTTCTATACCTCTTGCACTGAAGTGCAAGAAATACAGCCTGGGGGTCACATAGGGTCTGCCACCATCCTTTTTGTACTACCAGAATCCCTCCAGAGTGAGCCAAACAACAGGATCTATTTTTATTTTTATTTTGCATGTTAGAAGTCAAGCAGTTTAAGTAGCAAAGAGGCATTTTAAGCTTTGCAAATCTTAAGGTACCCATTTCACGCTTTTAAACCCTTCAACAAGGAGTGCAGTGGCTCACGTGGTTAGGACGCTGGGTTGGAGGTTAGGAAGCCTGTGTTCGAGACCTGAGTGCTGTTGCGTGGTGGGGTGAGCTCCCGTCACTCCACTACAGCTCGATGGGGACAAGAAAGGAGCCCCCACAGGCATCACCAGGCAACGGTGATGTCACCGGCTAATCCTTTCAACCCGGAAGCACCTTAAACGTTGCCTCCAACACAAACGGGACAGGGGAGACCCTTCAGCCCTCTTTCCAAGTGGGTCCTCACCAAGCCACACAAAACCTTGTGCAGCCAGACTCACAAAGTTGCACATCCCCATCTCAAATTATCAGATCCTAAAATTTTACAGATGCCAATTTTTAAAGCAGAAGCACAAGTGATTCTAACTTTCTCAGGCTTGATGGCATTGTGCTTGAATATTGTGTATTAATTGCTAAGGCCTTATACAAAAACTTAAGATGGAAGTTCCTTTTACAAGATTATACTCTGATACTTCAGATAGTTCTGGTGCTGAACCTATTTGCTTGGTTCCTATTAGGCAATGATCAGGTCTCTTTAGTAGCCCAAAGTCTAATTTCATGTCACTTATAATTTGCATGTCCAACTACATGGCTGTACCCAGTCAAACATGGCTGATCTCAAGAGGCTATACAAAGCTGATCCTAGATAATACATGGAGAGGAGACCCCAGGAAACACCAGAGCTGTAGGGTAGACTAGGAAGTAAAAAAATATTCATTCCAGTGGCAACCATTTCTGTATCATTTCCAAGATGACCTCATGGATGTGTTCATGAAATCACCATTGAGCTTTATTCAAAAAACTTTACCTTTTATAGTTTGCTTAAATAAAGAGTGGCAAAGAGAAGAATGACAAGAAAAACCATGTTATGGTATTCAAATAAATTTGCTTGCTATCTACGGGATGGGGATATTTAAGGTTCGAGTCTCTCTTCAAACTTGGTTAAAATTAAGAAAGCATTTTCAACTATTTCCAGTTAGAAGATAGAGTGACCATAAGAAAAGGAAAAAATACATTTTTTTTGAATTCTAAGAAACTGCATAAAACTATGCTATATAAAATAGTAGCAGTGGTAAACTTCAGGACTGTTGCTACAACACTCTTTTCAAATTATCCAAATAGAAAGTATCTCTGTTTACCTCAAGAGAAGAACAAATAAAACAAGAATGGAAAAAACCAACCTGAATCATATGGACAGCATTCACTGATCTGTCCTGTTTGTGTTACAGGCTCTTCATCATCAGGTAGGTACAGCTTGTCAATGGCCTCTTTGATCTGGTTGTTGGCACCTTTGGGATCCAAGTCCATTGCCCAGGAAAAGTTCATCAGTGCAAGATGGGTCTGCCCCAACTTTTTATAAACCTAACCAAAAAAACCCCCAAAGGTGTACTCATATGAACTTGGTATGAATTTTTATTTCATATCTTTTATATCTACTAGTGCTATTTGTAGGCAGTTTGTCGTCTGTAGAGGTCATGGCTACCAGGACATCTGTCATACCCCTAAATGGCACTCATTCCCCTCGAAGTTTATAAACAATAAAAATATTTTAAAAATCAAACATGTCAAAAATGGAAAGAGTTTGTTATATCTAATAAGAAATAATGGTATTAGACACTGGTACCCAGTAGCAGAAAAGATTGTGTCAACCGTCCCACCCAGTCATCTAGCAAAGAAAGACTCCTGGCCATTTGTTTTGCCAAGAGTATATTTAAATGGTTACAGAAGTAACGTAAGCTGAATCTGTCCCGTGCAAACAACAAAAAGGAAAGTTCCCTCTTCCCTCCCCCCCCATGCCAGCCATCCCCTGGTTATCTGCAAATGTCCAATCAGGTGATCTTATATTGTTCAGGAAACAGGTGCTTGGTTCCCAGCTCTGCATATTGTTACTTGGCCAGCTAGAGCTTCTTACACACCTCAGCTGGGCTTCCATCTCCCCCCCTTTCCTTCCATTCCTTTCCCTCTCCCCCCTCCCCCCTGTCCATGCTAACGTCAGGCTGTCAGCTTATGAAGCTTGGATAGGTGAGATGCAGCCATGACAGATTGCAAATTTCTGTTCAATTCTGGATGAGGTACTCCCCACCAACCCACTAAAATAAGAAACGGCACATGAGATTGCCTTTAAATATTATTCATAAAGGTAAAGGTTTCCCCTGTCCAGTCGTGAACTCATATTTAATTCAAAAATAGAGCTGCTGCATTGCTAAGTGGGGCTGAAGAGGGAAAATACCTCACTGGTTCTGTCAGACCTTCAAGGTAGACCAGACTTGAACACCAAGTCATAAATATTAAAACTACTTTTATTATAGGGTTAGAGTAACAGAATCTTGCAAGTCTGAATATGCATGTCCCATTCCTGTCTGTACCCTAAAGAGAACGAGGGAGGGTCCAATCTGACATGATTTCTTAAATTCCATTCCTGCTTTGGGCTGAGATTTCTCTTATCTGACCACTGCCTTAGCTGCGACTCTTTCTCCTCTTCCTCAAGGTTATTCTCATAGCCCACTACAGGTCCCTTGAACGACATCACCATGTTCTAGTCTGTTTATGGGATCAATTTAAAATGCCAATGCTTATTTTTAAAAGTCCTTCCAGCTTGAGAGAATCAGGCTGTCTCAGGAATTGTCTATTACCATATGTAGTCCCAACCCAAAAAACAATGGCGTCAATTTTCCAAACAAACCTCACCTCCCAGCCTTTCCTTTTGTAAAGCAATTGCAAAGCAAGTCTCCACAACCAGCCTGTCCTTGGCTGCATAGCTGTCAGACCATTCCCAGACTTTCTCCACAATTGTACATGGGGCAAGAAGTTGCCTTCAAAGTTAGGAGGAGACCTGGTTGCTCACCACAGTGGACAGTACTGCTGAAACACAGCGCAGTTCACTTGGCGAGCATTGCGTAACATTATCATCAATATCAACCTTTTATCTTTTTACAGCAACAATTCAGAAAATAATTCTCAAAACTGTTTTTACCTTTCCTATCAAAAAGTAAACAAGAGACTCTTTGGGAACAATCTGCTTCATTTCTTCAGGTTCTTGCAAAGCATACTGAAAGGGAAAAAACTGAGTAGCTTTTTTAAGGGACTGCAGCAATATAACTTAAATATATACATCAAAGAAAAGTGGTCTATTCAATACAATAAAGTCAGTTTTAATTTATGTCTGATTTTTTTATTGTTTGACAAATATATTTGTTGTGGTATACAGGTAACCTTGCTTACTGACTGCCTTGTTTAGTGATGTTACAATGGTATTAAAAAAAAGCTTTGAGACCAGTCCTCACATTTATGATCGTTACAGTGTCTGCAGTCACACAATTTCTATTTGGGTGTTTCACTTTGCACATTTACAACTGTTGCCACATCCCACAGTCACATGATCACCATTTGTGTGCTTCTCAACTGGCTTGTGACAAGCAAAATGAATAGGGAATGCAGAATTAAAATCATAAGTCACAGTCATGTGATGTTTCATTTAATGACTGAAGTGTTCACCTAATGATCAAAGGTAAAGTGAGATCATGAGTCCATTGCAGTCATGTGATTTTCTGCTTAGTGACCACAGTGCTTAGCAATGGAGTTGTCAGTCTCAATTGTGTTCACTAAGTGAGGACTACCTGTACAATTTGCAATGTTACAATGGATCTAGAAACCAAGTGACAAAGCTGTCCACGCTGAAAGAACGACGACAACGTGATACGGGTGACGACGAGGTTTTCTTTACTTCAGAAAAGCCTAGCAGATACAAAGTCAGCGTTGGGAGCTAGCCGTCCCAACGCGTCTTTTATACATTGGGGGTGATTAGCCCCACCCCTCCCCATGCAAACCAGCATCCGGCTGAGTCTGCTCAAAACCCGCCCCCTTCCCAGCTCTCCGCACGTCACCCCGCCCTTTGTGCCTGATCTCCCACACAGCCTCCAGGTGAGTGTATGCCCCTAACCCCCCTTTTGTGCTCCCCCACCCCTCCTCCGTGCTCCCCTCCACCATCCAGCGTGTCAGTGTTACAGCCCCCCTAACAGCTCCCCACAACGCCCCGCTGTCCGGACTTCGTTCTGAGCCACCCGATGCCCCCTCTGAGCCACCCGACGCCCCCGCCGAGGAACAGGCGGCTGGATAATCCCAGGACGAGCTGCGGCTGCCGGTCTGACTGCCTGTGGGTCCCTTCAGCAGCTCCGTCGACGCAGACACGCCAGAAAGCCCCGGAACAGCTGCCCGTCGGTGGCATGGCCGTGGGACTTGTGCAGCTGCCCGTGGTAGCCGGTGGCCGTTTGACTGCTGGATGTGCTGTTCCCGGGTGGCTCCAGCAGGAAGGTTCGGGCAGGCAGTTTGCGCAGTGTTTCCCCTGCTCCCCTCGTGATGTCGAGCCCACGGGGCTTGACAGGCGGCCCCTCCTACCAGGGCACCACCTGGAAGGCAAGAGGAAGATGTTACACAGGTACCAATACGGGCGACGGGTTCCATCCGACCCCCCCAGGTTTGTCTGGGTGCCTACGGTGGAACGCCCTACGCAGCCGTGGTGCTTGGACGTCCTGCTCCGCCACCCATGACGCCTCGGACGCCGGATATCCCCTCCACAATAGCAGGTACTGTACCCTTCCCCTCCGCACCCTGGAGTCAAGGATGTCCTGCACTTCGTAGAGCCCATTACGAACAGGTCCAGGGCCCCCCTTCCCCAACCCCACAGGAACAGATGCCGGTTTCAACAGACTGCCGTGAAACACCGGGTGTACCTTGCCAAGGAATTTGGGTAACCTGAGTCGTACCGTTACCGGGTTGATGACCTGGGTGACCTGGAACGGCCCTATGAATTTGGGGCCCAGTTTCTTACTTGGTATCTGTAGACGTAAATATTTGGTTGACAGATACACCCAGTCCCCGACCCCAGGGGTGTGAAAGGGTTGGCGCTTCTTGTCTGCCTGTTCTTTCATAACACTGGCCGTTTTTTGTAGCCCCTCTCTGGTTGCTTTCCACACCCCTTCCAATTGCGATATCCACTCCCTGGGTTGGCAGGGAGATGCCGACCCTTGGCCGTACTCCGGGATGGGGGAGAAGGCATACCCTGACACCACCGTGAAGGGAGGGTAGCCGGTGCTGCTGTGCACTGCATTATTGTGGGCTACCTCCGCAAATGCCAGCAGGTCCGCCCAGTCTGTTTGTTGATAGGAGACATAGCTGCGCAGATACCACTCCACTACGGCATTGGCTCGCTCAGCTGCTCCGTTTGTGCAGGGATGATACCCAGAACTCAGCCCCTGGGATGATCCAATGAATTGGATGAACTCCCGCCAAAACCTAGCCGTAAATTGCACACCCCGGTCCGAGATGATACGCCTGGGCATGCCATGTAGGCGGTAGATGTGCGTTATGAACATCCACGCCAGTCGTCGGGCTGTTGGCAATCCTTTGCATGGTACAAAGTGGGCCTGCTTGGAGAATAGGTCTACCACTGTCCATATCACGGTATACCCTCGGCTCTCCGGCAGCTCCACAATAAAATCCATGGCTATGTCCTGCCATGGCCGACAGGGGTCTGCCACTGCTTGTAAAAGACCCGTTGGTTTACCAGGCCGGGGTTTAGCGGTAGCACACGTATGACAGTGGCGCACATATTCCTCAACGTGACATCTCATACCCGGCGACCAGAACTGTCGCTGAGCGAGGTGCAGAGTCTTAACGAACCCGAAGTGGCCAGCTTGTTTGGCATCATGGCACCTAAACAGGACATCTGCTCGAAGAGCTTGCGGCACGTACATCCTGTCCCGGTACCAGGCCAGACCCTCCCGAAGGTTCAGGAGGTGCGGGTGTTGTTGCAACCAGATATCCTCTTTTAGAGCATCCTTTAAGCATTGCAACAGGTCATTGACGGCCCTGGACTTCATGGCTTGTATCACCTCCGATTCACATGGGGGAAGAATAGCCTGCACCACCTCCTCCCGCCGGCTATCTTATTGAGGGAGGCGCGAGAGCGCATCTGCCAGAAAGTTCTTCCCCCCTGGGACATATTTCATGGTGAACTTGAAACGCCTGAAGTACAGCGCCCACCGAACGTGCTTTGGAGCCAGCTTCCTGGGTGACTGCAAAGCCTCCAGGTTTTTGTGGTCCGTCCATACCTCAAAGGGCTTCTCTGCCCCTTCCAAGTGATTTCGCCACGTTTCCAATGCCCACCGAACGGCAAAGGCCTCCTTTTCCCAGATGGCCCAGGCCCATTCGGTGGCTGACAGCTTCTTGGAAGCATAGGCACATGGTTGTAGTACCCCATCACTATTTCGCTGCAAGACAACGGCCCCCACCGCCACGTCACTGGTGTCCGCTTGAACAATGAATGGTACGGTAGGGTCGGGGTGCAACAAAACGGGCTCTTTGGCAAGCAACTCCTTTAGCGTCTCAAAAGCCCTTTGACATTCGACGGTCCATGCCACCCGTAAGCCTGGACGCGGCTTCACTGTCAGCTGTTTGGTCTGCAGCAGGTCCGTTAAGGGCAGTGCGATCGCGGCGAAGGATGGTATGAACTGCCTATAGAAGTTGGCAAATCCCAAGAAGCTCTGCAGCTGCCGTCGGGTTCCTGGGGCTTGCCACTGTTGTACCGCCTCCACTTTCTTGGGGTCCATCGCAATTCCGGCCGCGGAGATCCGGTAGCCCAGATAGTCCAAACGGGAGGTACGGAACTCGCATTTCGTGAGTTTTACGTAGAGTCGAGCTTCTAGGAGTTTCTGTAATACCTGCCGCACTAAAGTGACGTGCTCGTCCATGGATTCCGGGTAAATTAGTATGTCGTCGAGATACACGAGGACCCCCCTGTACAGATGCTCATGCAGTACCTGATTTATCAACTGCATGAAGACCGCGGGAGCCCCTTGGAGCCCGAACGGCATCACACGAAACTGAAAACTGCAGAGTGGGCAGTTAAACACTGTTTTCCATTCGTCGCCTTCTTTGATGTGCACTCGATAGTACGCCTCCCGCAGGTCCAAGCGAGTGAACACCCTCCCACTGGCCAGATGGGATAACATGTCCTTCATCAGAGGCAGTGGGTACAGGTGCTCAACGCACACCGCGTTGACCCCACGATAATCCACACATAGTCGTAGCCCACCGTCCTTCTTTTCTCTGAAGAGAACGGGTGCTGCCATACGTGAGCGAGCGGGCTGGATAAAGCCCCGTGCCAGGTTCTTGTCTATGTAACGCCGCAGCTCCAGCATCTCTCGCGGTGCCATGGCTTACATTCGTGGCTTGGGCAACCTGACCCCCGGCTCCAGCTCAATCGCGCAATTCGTGGCCCGATGGGGTGGTAGGAGGTCACACTCTTGTTCACCGAAGACCTCCAGGAGGTCGGCATATTCTGGCGGAACCTGCACCTCCGATCCGGCCCTGCAGCCTTCTTCTGTCCTTCCTGGCTGGCTGTCTTTCCCCACGTGTTCGTGGTCAGGGGGTTGGGGCCCAACCCCAAGTCGAAGGTGTCGGCACCCCCCCTCCCACCAGATGGTCGGGCCCCACTTGTCCAGCCATGCGAGACCCAGGATCACCTCCTCGGTCATGGAGGGTACCACAATGAACCGTAACCTCTCCCAGTGCTCCCCCATGCCCAGGCGTATGGGTTTTGTTACATGCGTGATGGGCGATCCCCCCAAGAGGGAGCCATCCACCTGTTGGAAGCGTATAGGGGTTTCCAGTCGCACCACCCCAACACCCACCTTGGCCACCACCTCTTGACTGACAAGACACCGTGTGCTACCCGAGTCGATTAAGGCCCTGAATCCCAGTGCCTCACCCGTGTTGGGGTTCGTCAGTGTTACTGGGATCGTGAAAGGGCAGATCGGTGCACTTACCATTGGGTCTTCCTCCTGTCCATCACCGTTCCCGTAAACCTCTAGGTCCACGTCCGTTGGCCTCTCAGTCTCCGCTTGGTTGTTTTTCCTGGGCGTCATGTCCAAAGCCTGACGAGTGGCTCGGGAGCGCTCCACAAACCGTGGGGAAGTTACACCCCGTTCTGGGGTTGCTCCCGCCACCGCCCGGGGCGCCGGCATTGGACAGTCAGCTACATGGTGCCCCGGCTGGTCACACCGGAAACAGCGGAAAGCGGCCCGGGGCGGTGGTCCTGTGGGTTTCTGCATCGGAGACGCCGGTTTTTGCCCCTCCCGTTGCAGCTTATGCGGAGCCTGTCGGGGGTCTGCTGGAGGTTTTGCACGCCGCTGGCAGCCCTGTAGGCTGACGTCCAGCTCAACCATGACCCGGAACCATTCCTGGAGTCTGGGAGGGATTCCGCGGACGATACAGGCCCTCTGGAGGTGGTCGTCCAGCCCAGCCCGGAAATGATGGATCAACATCCTTTGCCTGCCACCTCCCTGAACTCCCGAACAAACTCCATTGCTGGCTGGCCATTTTG
Organism: Vipera ursinii; assembly: GCF_947247035.1. Lineage (NCBI taxonomy): Eukaryota > Metazoa > Chordata > Lepidosauria > Squamata > Viperidae > Vipera > Vipera ursinii. The sequence continues at coordinate 38,452,187 of NC_139522.1, forward strand.
TCGGAGCCCAACTATCTTGGCTTCAGCCCGCTGTACCCAGGTAACGTCTTCAAAGCGGACTTGCAATGCCTTGAGGAACAACCCAACATCCCCCAGCTCTCTAGCACGGTCGCTGTACAGGTTAGCGACCCACGCCGCAGCCTCCCCCTGCAGCGCTGTTGTGACCGCCATCACCATTGCCCACTGAGAGGCATACACGGGGCCGTACTTATCCAGATGATGGATCACGTGACCAAGGAAGAGGGCCAGGCGGTCGGGGTGGCCATTGAAAGTCATGGGCAACGGTGGCGGGCCCCACGCTGCTGGTGCTTCCCAGAGCCCTGCCGGAGCACCCGATCCTTGCGCTATGGGCCCTGGTTGTGGCCAACCCAGCACTCCTGCCGGTGGCCCCAGGCATAGCGCAGCACCACTGCCCCCTGTAGCACCCGCCCGTACGGGCCCTTGACCTGGTGCGGTTCTGGGGCCCGGCAACGAAGGTGCAGTCCCCTGCGGGGTGCTGGAACCCTGCGGAGCCCGAAAACGGGGGCTAGCCAGGTGGAAACGGGCCTGGCTCTGCTGCACAGGGCCAGCCCTGTCCTGAGACCAACGGCCAGCGTCCGGTTCGGGTTCGATGGGGGTCCATGGCCGAGGCTCCCCGAACCTTTCCCTCAGGACGTCCATAGTATAACTCCCTGGAGCCGTGGAGTAGCTCCACTCCTCCCCTTCTTCGTCGGTAACGCGACGCTCCCTCCATTCCAACAACGGCCCCCTCTGCCTGGGTGGCCGCTCCTGCCCAGTCTCCAGTTGTCCCAGTACAGAACTGAGCCACCATTCCCCAGTCTTTGCTTGAGCAGTCGTCCCCTGGGTCCCAATGCCTTCAGCTGCTGGGTAAGGGTCCCGGACCTTGGGCCGAACTACTGGTGGGGCCTCTGCCAACTCCCCCATGTCCAGAGGCGCTGTAGCCCCAGCCGGCTCCTCTCCCTCCACAGTAAGCACAGCCCCCTGGGTTCCCTTGGCCATGTCAGTTGCCTTGAAGTCCAGAGCAGAACACAGCAACGAGGAAATGCTGTAAGGTACGCTGACTTACTGTCAAAGCCGTCCACGCTGAAAGAACGACGACAATGTGGTACGGGTGACGACGAGGTTTTCTTTACTTCAGAAAAGCCTAGCAGATACAAAGTCAGCATTGGGAGCTAGCCGTCCCAACGCATCTTTTATACATTGGGGGTGATTAGCCCCACCCCTCCCCATGCAAACCAGCATCCGGCTGAGTCTGCTCAAAACCCGCCCCCTTCCCAGCTCTCCGCACGTCACCCCGCCCTTTGTGCCTGAGCTCCCACACAGCCTCCAGGTGAGTGTATGCCCCTAACCCCCCTTTCGTGCTCCCCCACCCCTCCTCCGTGCTCCCCTCCACCATCCAGCGTGTCAGTGTTACAGCCCCCCTAACAGCTCCCTACAACGCCCCGCTGTCTGGACTTCGTTCTGAGCCGCCCGATGCCCCCTCTGAGCCACCCGACGCCCCCGCCGAGGAACAGGCGGCTGGATAATCCCAGGACGAGCTGCGGCTGCCGGTCTGACTGCCTGTGGGTCCCTTCAGCAGCTCCGTCGACGCAGACACGCCAGAAAGCCCCGGAACAGCTGCCCGTCGGTGGCATGGCCGTGGGACTTGTGCAGCTGCCCGTGGTAGCTGGTGGCCGTTTGACTGCTGGATGTGCTGTTCCCGGGTGGCTCCAGCAGGAAGGTTCGGGCGGGCAGTTTGCTCAGTGTTTCCCCTGCTCCCCTCGTGATGTCGAGCCCACGGGGCTTGACAGGCGGCCCCTCCTACCAGGGCACCACCTGGAAGGCAAGAGGAAGATGTTACACAGGTACCAATACGGGCGACGGGTTCCATCCAACCCCCCCAGGTTTGTCTGGGTGTATGCCCCTACCCCCCCTTTCGTGCTCCCCCACCCCTCCTCCGTGCTCCCCTCCACCGTCCAGCATGTCAGTGTTACAGCCCCCCTAACAGCTCCCCACAACGCCCCGCTGTCCAGACTTCGTTCTGAGCTGCCCGACGCCCCCTCTGAGCCTCCCGACGCCCCCGCCGAGGAACAGGCAGCTGGATAATCCCAGGACGAGCTGCGGCTGACGGTCTGGGTCCCATCAGCAGCTCCGTCGACGCAGACACGCCAGAAAGCCCCGGAACAGCTGCCCGTCGGTGGCATGGCCGTGGGACTTGTGCAGCTGCCCATGGGTGGCTCCAGCAGGAAGGTTCGGGCGGGCGGTTTGCGCAGCGTTTCCCCTGCTCCCCTCATGATGTCGAGCCCACGGGGCTTGACACCAAGAGTTTAGTCTACTGATCACTCCAAAATTTGACACATAATAGACCAAGGAATTCAGCTAAGTCTTGAATGGAAAATACTGTTTATTTATTTATTTATTTATTTATTTATTTATTTATTTATTTAAATTTTTATACCGCCCTATTCCCGAAGGACTCAGGGTGGTTTACAGGGCAACATGAAATACAATATAAAAATAGTATAAAATTAAAATAGATTAAATTAGCCCAACAATTAAAACAATATTAAAAGCTAAAACCCCTTCAGTCCAGGCCTGATAAATAAAAAAACCAGGTTTTCAGGTCCCGGCGAAATGAACGCAGATCGGGGGCGGTCCGAAGTTCCACCGGTAAATCATTCCAAAGGGCAGGCACGCCCACAGAGAATGCCCTCCCCCTGGGGATCACCCACCGGCACTCCTTAACCACCGGCACCCTGAGAAGGCCCTCCCTGTGGGAGCGCACAGGACGATGGGAAGTTGATGCCGGCAGCAGGTGTTCTCTTAGATAATCCGGACCCAAGCCATTTAGAGCTTTATAGGTCATTACCAGCACCTTGAATCTCACCCGGAGGGCAACCGGAAGCCAATGCAGCTCACGGAGAAGAGGTGTTACACGGGAGTATCGGGAAACTCCCATAACAACTCGTGCGACTGCATTCTGCACCAGTTGAAGCCTCCGCGTGGTCCTCAAGGGCAGCCCCATGTAGAGAGCGTTGCAATAATCTAGCCGGGAGGTCACGAGCGCATGGGTGACTGTGCGTAGGGCATCTCGGTCCAGATAGGGCCGCAACTGGTGCACCAGACGAAGCTGGGCAAAAGCCCCCCTGGTCACGGCTCCTATATGATCTTCGAAATTGAGCCGTGAATCCAAGAGGACGCCCAAGTTGCGAGCCCTATCGACGGGGGGTAACACCTCACCCTCCATCATTAGTGATGGAACAACCTAGTTAACCCGAGATGCGGGTATGCACAGCCACTCAGTCTTGGCAAGATTGAGACGAAGCCTGTTTCTCCCCATCCAAACCCGGACCGCCTCCAGACAACGGGACATCACGTTGAGTGCATCACTGGGTTGGTTCGGGGTGGAAAGAAAAAGTTGGGTATCATCAGCGTACTGATGATACCCCACCCCGAAACCACGAATGAGCTCACCCAGCGGTTTCATGTAGATGTTGAACAGGAGGGGAGAGAGGACCGACCCCTGAGGGACTCCACAAAGGAGAGATCTCGGGGCGGACCTCTGCCCTCCCGTCAACACCGACTGCGAGCAGCCCAGGAGGTAGGAGGATAACCACCACAAAACAGTGCCTCCCACTCCCAACCCCCTGAGACGCCGCAGTAGGATACCATGGTCGATGGTATCGAAAGCCGCTGAGAGATCTAAAAGGACTAGGACAGAGGAACAACCCCTGTCCCGAGCCCGCCAGAGATCATTCACCAGTGCGACCAATGCCGTCTCCGTGCTGTACCCGGGCCTGAAACCCGATTGGTACGGGTCAAGATTGTTAGGCATATGGTGCTAGCCTACAATGTTGGGTTGAAAATATATTAACCATAATGCTATGTCTTTAAGTTGTTAATTGGCCAATGGGTGTGTAAGTGTTCTCATGGCCATAAGAGGAAGCTAGGAACGTAGCTTCTCTCTCTCTCTGAATTCACTGCTCTCTACTATTACTGTTTTTGCTCTGCTGTTGGTTTACTACTGTTGTAAATATGAACTGTGTATTGACCTCTGGACCGGTAAGAAGACTTTGTAGTTTGGATTACTCCTTGGACTGTTGCTATTGTTTATGACCTGGACTGTTTATTTTTGACTGTGCATTTTTGTTCTTACACCACCTCAAAGTAAAATACTTTTTGCTTTTACAACTCAGTGTACTCTTACTGTGTGACTCTTGCTGTTCTCAGTACCCTTCCTTGTCTGTGCAACTCTTTGGTAGCACAAGGAGACCTCTGCACAACAAATTCCAGGAACAGAGGAAGCTGATGCGCCACCACACTCTCAACAACCTTCGCCAAAAAGCGGAGGTTGGAGACCAGACGGTAGTTATTTAAAACAGTTGGGTCCAAGGCAGGCTTCTTGAGGAGGGGTCTCACCTTGAAGGCGGCAGGGAAGATACCCTCCTTCAAGGAAGCAGATATTACTGCCTGGAACCAGCCTCATGTCTCCTCCCGAGCCGCATAAACCAGCCAGGAGGGGCACGGGTCCAGTAAACAAGTGGTGGAGCTCAGCCTTCTCATGATCCTGTCCACGTCATCGGGGGAAACAGGATTGAACTCAGTCCAGATAACATGCTCAAGACCGCTTGATTCCTCCATGCCTGACTCTGCCCAGTCAGAGTCCAAACTGGTCCGGATCTGAGCGATTTTGTCCACCAGATGATGACTAAACTCCTCAGCCTATCCCTGTAAGGGCTCCTCTCTCACCTCTCGATTAAGGAGAGAGCGAGTCACCATAAACAGGGCGGCTGGGCGATTATCTGCGGACGCGATGAGGGCAGTGAAGTAATTAGACTTCGCCGTCCTCATCGCAGCGAGATAAGACCTTGTAAAGGCTCTTAGTTGCAATCGGTCAGATTCAGACTGGGTGGATCTCCAACCGCTCTCTAGACCCCGTCTCCGACGCTTCATCTCCCAGAGCTCCACAGAAAACCATGGGGCCCAACGGGATCTGTGCCGGGTCTGGGGTCGCAAGGGTACAACAAGGTCGAGCGCCTCGGTGGCCACCCTTTCCCAGGCATCCACCAAGGCATCGACTGGGCTGTGAGTGAGGGAGCTAGGTAAGGATCCAAGCACCATCTGGAACCGTTCTGGGTCCATTAGGCACCTGGGACGGAACCACCTGGTCAGTTCCACAGCCCAGCGGTGGGGGGTGGCACAGCGGAAGACCAGCCGCAGGAGATAATGATCGGACCATGACAGGGGGACAATAGTTGGCAAGCCCCCTCCCAGATCATCCAATCATTGACCAGATAGAAAAATCAGGTCAAGAGTGTGACCCGCCCCATGAGTCGGGCCTTGAATTACTTGGGTCAGGTCCATGGCCGTCATGGAAGCCATGAACTCCTGAGCTAACTCTGACGACTCTCCCAGGGAAGGCAGGTTGAAGTCGCCCAGAACTATAAGTCTGGGAAACTCCACCGTCAACCCTGAGAGGGTGTCGAGCAGCTCAGGCAGGGCCATTGCTACACAGCTGGGTGCCAGGTATGTTAGCAAAAGGCCCAACTGAGCCCGAGGGCCACATCTCATGAAAAGGGACTCACTCCCGCCTATCTGGACAACAGTGGTCTCCCGCGGACATAAGGTCTCCCGTATAACCACCGCCACCCCACCCCACCGCCCCTGCCCTGAGCCTGAGGCTGATGTAGCACACAGAAACCCGGAGGGCACAGTTCAACCAGAGGGACACCGCCCTCTGGGCCCAACCAGGTCTCTGTAATGCATGCCAGATCCGCGTGTTCCTCCTCGATCAATTCCCTGACAAGGGGAGCCTTGTTCACAACGGATCTGGCATTAAAATACACCAGTCTGAGCTCAGGGTCCTGGTCCCCCTCATCCCCGGACAAAAGGGTACTAACCGGAGGGTCGGAACACGCCACCGCTCGAAGACAGCGGGGGCGTGGTCCCAGATATTGATACGGCCCTCCGTGTAACCGCCTGCTGCCATTCCCAATCGTCGTGGGGATTTGGAACCCCACCCCGGTACCAGCAGAACCAAAGGGCCATGCCCCCAACCCTATATCACCGGAAACTATTGTAGGCCCAGACTGATCACCGGTTGATGAAACACACCCCAATTCCCTCCCCTCCCTCCCATTCCCCCTCCTCCCTAACCCTTTAAAACAACCGGCTTAAAATGTACTAGGGGCCTCTTAATGCAATTCCACCAGAGGCCCCTATTTAAGCCCAGCCACCTCTCGGGGTCCCAACAATAGGGCCCGTCCTTAAGGGAAGTAAGGGACATGGCTACAGGTCGTATCCAGGAGGGAGGAGCCCTCCTGAGACTGTATAAAACCATGCTAGAATATTGAATACGAACCATAACATAGTAAAAAACTGCATAGGGCAATAAACCAAATGAACAATTAGATGACTATGATGATGTTATAGAGCCAGGATATATATATACAGGTACTCATCAAGATACAACTGTAATGGAGCCTGTCAGGACCATCATTAGGTGAAGAGTCCCAACAAACAACCCCCCCAATACCTGCTCTCCCCAATAAATCATTAAACAAATGCACGGGTCATTAAGTGGAGCATGGGATGCCTCAGGAGGAGGCCCTCGTAGGCCTACCACAGGCCCAGGCCCCCCTGCCCTAGGTCCTCCCAAGGCATTTCCCACCCACTCTGAGATGCCCTGTGATATGCTTGCCGCTCCTTGGGTTCCCATTGGGTCCTCCCAGGCCTTAGGACTGATTCCCACAACACCAGGCCAAGCACCCTCCACTTAACGTTTGAAGAGCTCTGAGGCTTTACAGAGCACTGGAAAGTATTACTTCTTTTTGTGGCCATTTTGTCCTACCCACAAAATGGCAGTCATGTTTAGGTTGCTGCTGTATAGCCCAGGGACAAACTGCTTTGTTTTCCTGCCTTAACAGGGTCTGCGCAATGCTGCAGAAGCTTTCTGCAGCACTGAGCAGACCTCATTAATTCAGCAAAACAAAGCAGTTTATCTGGCAGCCAGCATTTTGTCCCAGTCCACAAGTTCGGGTCACCTCTGCATAGCCCAGGGACACATGGCCTTCCCTCCTTCCTCAACATGAGGTCTGGAGAGCTTCAAAAGGTAAATGCAATGGGTGATAGGGATGTGGGGAGCATGTCCAAACTCTGCAGGGTCCCAGCTGGGTGGGATGGGGTGAGCAAGGCTGGGGGGGCACTGCAGCAGCCCTGTGGTTGGTCATAAGGGTGAATGACCACAGGGGTGCTGCAGCCATTGTATTTTTGAAACAGGGTCATATGTAATTTTGGAGTGTCAGTTGTGACTTTGAGCGTTAAGTAACCTATCATATCTCAAGGACTACCTGTATTCCATTTCTCTATCAAGCAGGTGAATCTAGAAGAAAGTGTAATAATATTCAAAAAATTAAGAGTGACAACAAGCAGAGAGTCCCCATGACTATAACTAAGACAGAACAAATGAACTGCTGGAAATGTTTTAGGCACTTGGTCAGCTGACTAAAATCCTAGTGAAATAAAAAAAAATCATCTTACTATACGATAACAAAGATTTAAAATGCTTCCTATAAAACTGTGCTTTTTATTTAGTATCCCTATACAGCAGCAGTGTTTCCTTTCCCCAGTTTAGGAATAACGTTTTGCCATAAATCAATATGATACAGAGCAACATTCGTTTTGACTAAGCAAGCAGTGCTCCTGGAACAATGGAACACAGTTTTGAATCGCCGGCAGAGAGGTTTTCTTAGGGTCCTCAAAATTTAAGGCTGTAAAGAATCTACTGTGGAACAAATCTCACTAAACTCAGCAAAATACATTTAGGGTTGTTTTGTATGCATTTTGCAATTGGCTTAAATGGATATGGCTAGTATTCAGTTTTTTTGAAAGGAAAAAAACAGTTGCTTTCCAAAAAAATGAAGCATAGTTCCCTCCAAATATATTACTCACATTGTACTTCTCATTTGCAAATAATATTGAGGCTCTATGAAATTTGCAGAGGGGGTTCTTGGGATCAATGTTAATGGCTTTGTTCAGTGATTCCAAAGCCTTCTCAGATTTCTTCAGGGCATGCTGAACCTGAAAAAAAGGAAGGGCATTTTAACAGAATTGCAAGGGACCTTGGAGGTCTTCTAGTCCAACCCCCTGCTCAAGCAGGAGACCCTATACCATTTCAGACAAGTGACTGTCCAATCTCTTCTTAAAAACCTCCAGTGATGGAGCACCCACAAGTTCTGAAGGCAAGCTGGTTAATTGTTTTGTCAGGAAGTTTCTCCTTAGTTCTAGGTTGCTTCTCTCCTTGATTAGTTTCCATCCATTGCTTCTTGTTCTGGCTTCAGGTGCTTTGGAGAATAGGCTAAACTTCTCCTTTGTGGCAGCCCCTTAGATATTGGAATGCTGCTATCCTGTCACCCCTGGTCCTTCTTTTCATTAAACTACACATACCCAATTCCTGCAATCATTCTTCATATTTTTAGCCTCCAGTTCCTTAATCATCTTGGTTGTTCTTTGCACTCTTTCTTGAATCTCAACATCTTTTTTATATTTTGGCAACCAAAACTGGATGCAGTATTCCAAGTGTGGTCTTACCAAGGCCTTGTAAAGTGGTATTAATACTTCACATGATCTTGATTGTATCCCTCTGTTAATACAGCCTAGGACTGAATTGGCTTTCTTGGCAGCTGCAGCACACTGCTGGCTCATATTTAAGTGATTGTCCACTCGGACTCCGAGATCCCTCTCACAGTTACTACTATTGAGCTACTACTACTACTATTCTATACCTGTGCACTTGGTTTTTCTTGCCTAACTGTAGAACCTTACTTTTCTCACCACTGAATTGTATTTTGTTGGATAGGGCCCAGTGTTCAAGTATGTCAAGATTCTTCTGTATCTTGAGCTTATCTTCTGGAGTGTTGGCTATTCCTGCCAGCTTGGTTTCATCTGCAAATTTGATGAGTTCCCCTTCTATTCCCTCATCTAAATCATTTATGAAGATATAGAAGAGTACTGGGCCTAAAACATAACCTTGGGGTACCCCACTGCTTCCTTCCTTCCATGTAGTTGTACTTCCATTAGGACTACACATTGAGTACATTTTGTTAGCCAGTTACAAATCCATCTGGTGGTGATGCTGTCTATCCCACATTTTTCTATCTTATCAAGGAGTAAGTTGTGGTCTACTTTATCAAATGCCTTACTGAAGTCCAAGTAAATTATGTCCCCAGTATTTCACTGGTCCACTAATTTAATCACATTGTCTACATACTGTATACTATACATATACAAAAACATATATATTTTCAACATAAATATACAAAACTAAGGTGGTCACTGTTCATATTATACCTCAAACCTGAATGAGAAGTGATTTACTTACAACTCCAATGTGGCACAACAAGACAGAACTCTGAGGATTAATATAAAGTGCTTTTTGGAAATGCATTTCTGCAAGGCTGAATTTCTCTTGTTTGTAGTAAATCATCCCCAATCCATACCTAGCAATGAAAAAAAAAACACCCCGCCCCCAACAATGTGTAATATTACTACCAATGGTCAAAGAGGAACCCCCAACCTTTCTGAGCAAATGGATATACTTTGGCATTTGAGAGAGGTTAATGACTTCTTTCACAAAATGGATGCTATGGTGGATATGGCTAATTATAAAACATCAATTTCCTGGACGGTAAATTGATGAGGCAAAAATTTAAATTAAAAAAAAAGAGTGCAATCTGAACTCCATGTGAGATGGTCTCACGAGGTCGATGTTTCGTTAAGGTGCTTCCAAGTAAAAGTCATCACGCAGGGATGCAATCATTCAAAGCTTTATTTAACGATAAAGTAAATAGAAAGAGTTCCATGGCATGGAGACATCCATGCCTGGGTTGAGCTCATGGATAGGCGAGCAAGCAAGCAGAAGAGAGAACAAAGAGATCAGAGAGAGAGCAGCCCCTGAGCAGAGGTTTTTATGGGGGGGTCTCAGCCCCTCCCTTACCATAAAACTCTCGCCAATGGGGCTGCAGGGGCCGGGGACCCCTGACCCACCAGTGGAAGCAAAGAAGCCTCTTTGATCCCATCTGATGACCTTTTTGGGGAACTGCCATGGTGTTCTGTACCAGCCTGCTACCGGCCCTGCAGAAAAGGCAGGGACAACCCCTTTTACAAGAAGGCAAGAGGCTGGAATTACGCCTGCCAAATTTATAGCTACAAAAACAAACAAGACACGAACCAAGAAACAGGAGCTTTAAGAAACAGGAACTATCCAAGCGGTTGCCTTCAGCAAACCAGCCCTCCCCTTATATAGAGTTCAGGGCGTGGCTTCTCTCTGCCTCCTTCCGAGGAGCCCCATTGCCTTCCTCTGTTTACTCCTGATTGACTGCCTCCTGCGTCGGGTGTCCTTGAACAGGGCCAGCTGTGGGTCATCTTCATCCACGCTGTCAGGCTCACACAGCTGGGTCTCCGTGGTGACCAAGTGGGAGGGGCCTGGCTGAGGGCTCTCATCAGCAATATCTTCAACCCCCTCAGCAAGGTCTTCAACACCCCCCTCCTCCTCTGAGTTGTCCGACCCAACTGCCGAACCCACAGGCTGACCCTGAATCACAACACATGGCTGGCACAAAACATCTAACACTCCATACAGGTAGTCTTCAACTTACAACCACAATTGGGATTGGAATTTCAGTTGCTAAGCAATGCGGTTGTTAACGAAGTCATCCTGTGACGGGCCCTGATTTTATGACCATTTTTACTGTAATCATTAAGCGAATCATGTGATTATTAAGCAAATCTGGCTTTCCCAATTGCTGCTGCTTGTTGGAAGCTGGCTGGGAAAGACACAAATCGTGATCACATGACTGCAAGATGTGGCAACTATCGTAAATGTGAACCGGTTGCCAAGTGCCTGAATTGCAATCATGTGACCACAGAGGTGGTCCAATGTTCGTGACTTTCAGGATGGATTGTAAGTCACTTTTCCAAAGCCATCCTAATTTTGAACTATTGTTAAACAAACAATTGTAAGTTGAGGACTACCTGTATGCCAAACCATATATTTGCCACTATAAAGCATAACAAATTACTTGTTTTACAGAAACCAAAGTGGTGATACACAAAAGATATATAAAAACATTACTAATACACACATACAACCAAAACAGCAAGTGAAAGATACAAGTATCACAGAGACATAATTCCTTAACATTTTCTAGCCTTCAGGACATTTTGTTCTCATTTCAATTTCCTTTTTCCTTTTTACAGAATAATACTGTAACAAGCAATATTATAGTTCAGCACACGCAGCACCTAAATTTCCTGGTTTCTTTAATTAGAAAAAATAAAATCGGGAGGGACTGCTTTGCCTTATAATCAGAAAGGGAATTTTTATGTTGACAGCAGCCAGAATCTTATATGCACGAAGATGGAAACACACATTAATCCCACAATGGAAGAGTGGATGGTAAATGTGGAGTTAGCTGAGATGGCGTAACTGACTGTTTTAATTAAAGAAAACAATTAAAGAAAACACCTGCTGCCGGCATCAAACGCCCTTCGCCCAGTGCGCTCCCACAGGGAGGGTCTGCTCAGGGTTCCGCCGGTGAGAGATTGCCGGCGGGTGACACCCAGGGATAGGGCCTTCTCGGTGGGAGCGCCTGCCCTCTGGAACCAGCTGCCGGTGGAGCTGAGGACTGCCCCCGACCTCCGATCATTCCGCCGGGGCCTGAAGACCTGGCTCTTTGAGCTCTCGGGCCCAGACTGAGGAGGAATTTTTAATTTGGGGTTCTTTTTAACTGACTACAGGGTTAATTTAATATTTTTTAATTTGGTTCTTAATTTTTGTATTTTGGATTTTTAATTCCCTGTAAACCGCCCTGAGTCCTCAGGGAATAGGGCGGTATATAAATATAACTAAATAAATAAATGTAAGAGTTCTAAAGAATTTATCTTGTTTTGTTTCTATTTGGAAACTGCCTCTGGACGTTTTGCTCAAAACTGAAAAAAATGAAACTGATTTTAGGTTCTGATGATTTGAATGATTTTGTTGTTATAAAAATGGCTTGAAATGTTGTGAAATGTAAAGTGAAAGGTTGAAGTTGTATTTTTTTGTGTTTTACTGCACCAAAAAAACCCTCTTCTTATTTTTCTAACTTTTGTTTTTTCTCTATTTTTCTGTATTTTTATTTTAGAATGAAATTAATGTATGTGTACAGCATGTGTATATGTATGTGTATGGGTAGATATATACTTTCTTTTGAGAGCAGGCAACAGAATTTCATTGTTAATGTGGGCCAGTGTACTCATAGTAAAAAATGAGGATAAAGGGTATCTCATCCTATCCTATCCTATCCTATCCTATCCTATCCTATCCTATCCTATCCTATCCTATCCTATCCTATCCTATCACCTTATCTCATCTTATCTTATCTTTGTCAACGTCAAGGAGATCATGGCGGACGAAGCCACCGGCGGGGCTGTGAAAGCCATGCGGCCCGCCAGAGGTGCACAGCACAAGGAGGCTGTTCACCACGAGGACGCTGAACATGCCGAAGACACCGACAGCAGCCAAGAAGTGGACAAGCTTCAACGGCATGACGACCAGCAAAGTCGCAACGACAATCAACATGGGACAACTTACAAGGCAGGTCCCTTCCTTTGATGCCTGGGTTGTGGTGGCCGCCACTAATGCATGGACTGCAGGTTCTGGACAGCCACGTGTCAGGCCTGCAGGAACACCGGCCACATTGCTTCAGTCTGCAGAGGTCGCCAGAGGGACCACCAATTGAACCGCCAATCGGACATTCTGATTAGGAAAGGTACCGGGGCCCTGGGACAATTTAGTGTAGGTTTTTGCTCCAGCCGCCGGAGCATTTGCCACACGGGAGCTCGCCGCCCCATTAAGCCAAAATTTCGACTTCAGGTTGAGCTGCAAGGGGCCCCTTGCAAGTTGGAACTGGACACTGGGTCAGCTGTGTCCATCATTTAACTTGATACATTCCGGTTCGTCTGCAACCGCAGCAAGAGGTGGGCCAAGCTTAGGGCATCCAACATTATCCTGACCGATTTTCAAAATGCTAGAGTCGCCGTCAAGGGCGAGGCCACACTGGCTGTCAAATTCAAGGGGTTTTCAGGGCCTCTGGACATTATTGTAGTAGAAGGTCAATGAACGAGTCTGATAGGACTTGATTGGTTTGATGCATTAGGCATCCAGGTCACCGGAATCAACTGGACACAAATCGCGAACTTAATGTCAGTATGCGAGGAGTTCGCAGATGTTTTTGACACAAGCCTTGGAACATACAAGGGTCCTCCGATCGCCTTTAAGCTTGATCCTGCTGTAATGCCTATCAGGATTAAGCCCCGCAGAGTGCCATTTGCTGTTAAGCACTAGATAGATGCTGAGTTGGACAAGCTAGATGAACAGGGGTACTACAGCCCATGGATGGGGGTGAATGGGAAACCCCAATTGTCACAACACTAAAAGCCAATGGAGAGGTCAAGATTTGCGCTGATTACAAGTGCACGATTAATCGTGCACTTAAACAGCACGCGTACCCGGTGCCAGTCGTGAGCCACATCCTGGCATCACTGCAAGGTGGTACAGTGTTCGCAAAGTTAGATTTGGCACAGGCCTATCAACAGCTACCTGTGGACGAAGCCACAGCCGTGGCACAGACTATTGTAACACACAGGGGGGCTTTTAAAATAAAACGCCTCCAATTCAGGGTTAGTGTAGCCCCTGGCATTTTTCAAAGCGTCATGGAGCGTACACTCAAGGACATTCCAGGGGTCTGCCCCTACTTCAACGATGTGCTCATCGCTGGTGAGTCCACTGAGGTGCTTGCAAGGAGGCTCAAAGCCATCCTTCAATGGTTCCACGAAGCAGGCCTTAAACTTAAGAAAAACAAGTGTAGTATAGGGGTTCCCTCAACTGACTTCTTGGGTTTCCGTATCAATGCCGATGGCATCCACCCTGCCGAGTCCAAGCTGAAGGCCATTCAGCTGGCACCTAGCCCCAAGACAAAGGGAGAGCTTCAGGTATTCCTGGGCCTCCTAAATTTTTACCATGCATTCCTTCCTAACAAGGCCGCAGTGGCAGAGCTGTTACACCGGCTCTTGGATAAAAACACCCCATGGAAATGGACAAAGGTCCATGAAAACAGTTTTAAGGCAGTAAAGTCACTACTGTCCTCCAGTTCAGTGCTCACTCACTTTGAAGAGTCATTGCCAGTGTGCCTTGCATGTGACGCATCCCCTTATGGGGTTGGGGCTGTTTTAAGTCATTTGGAGAGTGATGGGACTCAAGTCCCAATTGCTTATTACTCTAGGACATTGTCCTCTGCTGAGCGCAATTATGTGCAAATTGACAAAGAGTCCTTGGCCATTGTAGCCGGGGTGAACAAATTCCATGATTACTTGTATGGTAGGGAATTCACAGTCTTCACAGACCATAAGCCACTATCGGGGTTATTCACTACTGACTGACAGACACCCCACAACTTGTCCCCTAGAATGTTAAGATGGTCCATCTTCTTATCAGCCTACAGCTTCAGGCTGGTTCACAAACCCGGCAAAGACATGGGCCATGCAGATGGCCTCAGCCGGTTGCCTTTGCCACAGATCGAGCCTGATCCAGCTCCAGCAGCTCGCATTTTGTCCATTCAGGATTTGCCTGAATTTCCCCTCCATGCAGGGGATGTGGCTGCAGAAACTGCTGCAGACAAGGTTTTAAGTAGGGTGCTATCCTGGATTCACACAGGGTGGTTGGAAAACAGTCCTGGACCCAAGTTCCAGAACTACTTCACACGTAGACACAAGGGTTGTATTCTATGGGGGAGCAGGGTCATTGTCCCCACTTCATTAAGAGACAGGGTACTTCAATCACTACATGAGGGACATCCGGGCATTGTCCAGATGAAGGCATTGGCACAAAGCTACCTATGGTGGCCAGGGTTAGATAAGGCTATCAAGGCTCAAGTACACGGGTGTTACACGTGTCAACAGTCCAGGCCTGAAATGCCACACACTCCTGTCCACAGAAGGGAGGAAACACACACTCCTTGGTTGAGGATTCACATCAACTTCACTGGGCCCTTTCAGGGACAGCTATTTTTTATACTGGTCGACAGCCACTCTAAATGGCTGGAAGTTATTCCAATCGCAAGTATGACTACTGCTAGGACCATCCAGGTGCTCAGGAAACGTTTTGTAACACACGGGCTGCCGGATGTCGTAGTGTCCGATAACGGGCCCCAGTTCACAGCAGCAGAGTTCCAGGCCTTCTTGAGGACTAACCTCATTAGGCATGCGACATCAGCTCCATTTCACCCTTCAAGTAATGGGCAGGCCAAACGGATGGTGCGCACTACAAAGGAGTCACTGAAGCGCATAGTGACTGGGGATTGGCACCACAGGCTGGCTGATTTTTTGCTTTGCCAGCATACTACACCTTGCACAGCAACAGGCAAGAGCCCAGCAGAGCTTTGCTGCGGAAGGAGTCTCATCACTGAACTGGACAGGCTGCACCCAGACCAGGTAACAGCAGACGCCTCTTGCCTAAAGCCTCTGAGGGGGTTGCAAGTGGGTGATGGGGTGTGGGCCCAGAACTATGGGCATGGGAACTTGTGGGTGCCAGGCAAAATCACTAAAATCTCGGGCCCTCTCTCATACGAAGTGACTCTAGATGGCGGGCGAGTTGTTCACTGCCATATTGATCAGCTGCGGAAGCGGTTCCCAAAACGGCCACAAAGTGAGGACCTCATCACAGGTCCACTCATAGAGCCAAGCAGGACAATTCACATGCTCTGAGGACCCTAGCAGTCAGGGCAACGGGGATGTGGTCGTAGATGGGTAAAGGCCGGGAGTGCAACATGGGTCCCCTGACGGGGAAAGTCAACCTGACCAATACAGCCGCTGTGCTAACTCTGCTCCAACAATGGACTTTGGCTTGGGCCGACCTGGAATAGCCAGCCAGAGGGACTCGAGTCAGCCTGACTCTCATGGACTCAAGAGTCCTGGTCTACCCAGCCTGGTGGGCAAGCTGGTAGACCGGGAGTTGCCTGGGACCCCCAGGTGGGTTCGCAAACCTCCAGCTTATTTACAGGATTTTGTCCTTAAATAATTGTGCTGTAATGTTGTGTGATTACTGTAATTTCTGCCTGCTCAGGAAAGCCTCTGTATTAGTGAATACACGTGAACAATACTGTACTTTTGTATACTGCTATCTTGTACTATTACAAATTCTGTAATTGCTGTATTTTATTTTTTCTACTTTTTTATTATAATGTGTGTACATTCTATGGGGGAGGGGTGTAATGTATTGGGCCTTGTTTTGCTGAGTGCACCACATGGTTTTGAATGCTGGAAGGTTGCTTATGCAAGGAGCTGGCTAACGGCTCCCAGCTCCTCAGACAACCCGTCTCCAGAGCTGCCATTGGCTGCCTCTAGGGCGGCAATAGGTTGCTTTAAACCTATTGGCCGCCACCTAGAGGCCAGGGTATAAATAGCTGCATTTGCAGCCCTGTTTCTCAGTTCAGTTCCTGCAAGCAAATAAAGAATGTTCCTGCCTGAACTCACTCGCCTCGTCTCTTCAGTCAAGCAACGAACCCAGTACACAACACAAATACTAAGATTAGATAAAGAGAACCCAGTTAAACAAATGAGTCAAAGACATTATACTTGTTCATTTTTTTTGAGGAAAATTATTCAAAACTGTATGTGGCAAAAGTACAGGTAGTCCTCAACTTAGGATCACAATTGAGCCCAAAATTTCTGTTGTTAAGTGAAACATTTGTTAAATGAATCTTGCCCCATTTTATGACCTTTCTTACCGTAGTTGATAAGTGAATCACTGCAGTTGTTAAGATAGTAACACAGTTGTTAAGTGAATCTGGCTTCTCAATTGACTTTGCTTATCAGAAGGTTGCAAAAGGTGATCATATGACCCTGGGACTCTGCAACAGTCATAAATATGAATCAGTTGCCAAGCATCTCAAGTTTGATCATGTGACCATGGGGATGCCGCAACAGTCATAAGTGTGAAAAGTGGTCATGAGTCACTTTTTTCAGTGCCATTGTAACTTTGGTCACTAAACTGCTGTAAGTCAAGGACTACCTATATATTATGACTCTGACTGTTGTTTAATGATTTATCCCCTTGCTTGGCCTGTGTAAGCGGATTCTATCACTGTTAACAGCCCTTGCCAGATAGCAGAACTCATGAAAGTACCTTTTATCATCCAGAAGTACCTTTATTTGCATGCAGAGATTACAGCAAAACAAGATGTGGTAGATGATGAATGGACGATACTCCAAGGTCAAAAGACAGTAATGATCCTGCCTGTCCGCATGTTATGGTGGGAGAGTGAAGCACGGAGGAAGGAGCAGGAAGTACGTCCCAGAATGGGAGGGGTGAAAGTACGGAGTTAAGAAGGAGGAGGAAGTACGTCACAAAAAGGGAGGGATTGGCTGACCACATTAGCATAATGTTGTAATTCCCCCAAACAACCACATGGTGGCAGCACGATATGCATTACATAGTTCTGATGTGACAGCACACTATATGTGAACCTCTAGAATTATCAGTTCATTTGAAGGGGAAATTAGAGTCAGGTGTCACCCTCAATGTAATGATAATCAAGTGCGAGTGTAGGAGGTCCTGCCTTATTTGAAGAACAGAATTGTGTGGATTCACTATCAAAGTCTGATCTTCACCACATAGGTATGTGGAAGTGTGTCATGGCTCAAAGAAATGAGATTTCTGAGGACCTCCCAAAAACAGTTGTTGATGCTCACCAAGGTGGAAAAGGTTACAAAACTATTTCCAAAGAGTTTGGACTCCAATAGTCCACTGTCAGGCAGATCATATACAAATGGAGGCAATTCAACACCAATGAAGAGCATACCTAGAGCAAGGTAGGAGGTCTCAGAGAACCTCAGGGTAATGTCTAAGGAACTTAAGTCCTTTCTAGCATAAATGAATGTCAGTGTTTGTGAGACCACCATCAGGAGAACACTGAACAACAATGGTGTGCAGGGCAGGCTTGCAAGAAGAAAGCCACTACAGTACTCTTCAAAAAGAATATTGCTGCCCATCTACAGTTTTCAAAAGACCATGTAGATAAGCTTGAAGGCTACTGGAAGAATGTTCTGTGGATGGATGAGACCAAAGTAATACTCTTTGGCTTGAATGAAAAGTATTAAGCTTGGCAAAAGGCAAACCATGCATTCCAGTATAAGAACTTTATTCTATTTGTGAAACATAGAGGTGACAGTATCATGGTTTAGGCCTGCTTTGTTGCTTCTGGACCAGGGTGACTTGCCATCACTGATGGAACTCAGAATTCTGAATTGTACTAGCAAATTCTACAGGAAAATGTCAGGTTATCTGTCCGTGAACTGAAGCTCAAGTAGGTCTTCCAGAAAGACAATGATCCAAAACACACAAGACGTATGACCAAATAATGGTTAGAGAAGAAAAAAGTTAATGTTTTGCAATGACCAAGTCAAACTACCAACTTTAATCCTATAGAAATGTTTCATGCAAGGATGCTCACCAACATTCTTGAGTTGAAGCTGTTTTTTTTACAGAGGAATAGGCTAAAATTCTTCCAAGTCGATTCCTGGACTGATCAGTTATTGGAAATGTTTAGTTGCAGTTATTGTTGCCCAAGGGAGGCACACCAGTTACTGAAAGCAAAGGTTCACATACTTTTGCCATACACAAATTTGTAGCTTTAGATTATTTGCCTGCAAGCAAGAACTGGTGGGACTGTAAAATAAAAAAGTAATAAAAATGAAGAAGCTAAATTGCTCTGGGACTTTAAAATACAAACAGACAGGCACCTGCCACATAACACCCCAGATTTAACAACTGAAGGAATCAAGATGCCCTATGGAAATAGCATCAAGAGTCTGGATGAAGATGATCACTACAAATACCTGGGCATCCTCCAAGCTGACAACATCAGGCACACCAAAGTCAAGAAAAGGTTAGAAGTGAATATATTAAGAGAGTGAAGAAGATCTTAAAGTCCAAACTCAGTGGAAGAAATACCATCAAGGCAATTAACACCTGGGCAATTTCAGTCATTAGATGCAAAGCTTTAATAGTGGACTGGACCCAAATAGTACTAAAAGTCCTGGATAGGAAGACCAGAAAAATAATGATGATGAATCGTGCCCTTCATCCTCTGAGCGATGTTGACAGTAAATACATACCAAGTAGGAAAATAGATAGGCATGTAATGTTGCAAGTATATCAGATGGTTGAAGAAGAAAAAAGGGCATCTGAAGGACAGTGAAGAAGATGCAATGAAGCTAGTATACCAGGAAGGTTTACTGAATACTGGAGAAACCAAAATGGCCTACAAGGACCAAATGAACAGAAAAGACATGGGAAAGAATTACATGGCCAGTACATGGCCAGTAAATAAAAAAAAATAGCAGGGAAAGCAGATAATAACAAGACCTGTCAATGGTTAAGAGCAGGAAAGTTGAAGAAAGAGACCGAGGGGTTAACTCTGGCTACACAAGACCAAGCCTTAAGAACAAATGCATACAGGCTTCGGGTTTTGACATCGTCGCAAAGCAGATGCAGGAAGACGGGGCTCCATCCTTCACGTTTGATTTCGCCCCACTGGGGGACCCTGGAAAGGGTCGAAGGTCACCCTGTAGAGGCGGAAAAGCAAGGAGGGGACCCTCGTTTATTGTTGGGGTGTATGGGGGGGCAGCCCTCCTGTTTGATCCGAGGAAGCCCTCCAAACCAGTGGGGGAAAGACTGGCTACATGCGTAGCCAGTCAGAAGCTGCTGTCAATGGAAGACAACAAGCACTATCAAGCAATCTTACAGCAACGTGGATGAAACTGGGTGAGACCTAAGCCTCTTTTTATGACTTTAAGACTTCTTCCTGAAAATCTGCCCAAAGCACTCCCCCCCAAAGGAGTGTATATATAAAACTTGGAAATTTGGGGACTAAAAGTGTTTTTAAGACCTTTTTTTTAAAAAAGAAAGACTTGAAAAGTTTACAATATAAATTTTGGATTTAAAAATTGAAAAATGGTGTTGATGACATCTAGTGGTGAATTATGGCACTACAACTTATTATGCCCAAAAGAAACCTGACTCGAAGCCCAGAGCTAGATAAGACTTTGGCTGGCCTTGAAGCTTTTACTTTTGAGAACTGCAGCTGAGAAAAATGAACAGACTTGGAGGCTGCTTATCTGTGTGGCAGAGATGATAATATTCTAAAATTGGCCTGTCTGAACTATGAACACAGATACTGACATTCAGAACTGTATTGTGGAACTATTTTCCTGTAGAAGAAACATACACTATTGCCTGATATGATGGAACACTTTGGATTATAAATCTTGATTGTTAAACAACCTTTAATGGTTCTTTTTTTCCCTGGACAGAAAGGATATTTTTCTCATTGGACAGAAAAATTTGAATTTTACTTATATCTGCTTAGGGGAGGTTTAAGAACGGCTAGTTGGTTGGATAAATTTATAAAGGCTACTTACAAAAAATAAAATGGATGTTCCATACTTAGCTCTAAATAGTAAAAAAACATCCTTAACATCTGTCTCCAGAAGCCTCAGTTTGCCATATTACCAAGAAAATACTGATAAACCACAGAAAGAAATTCTCTCCATGTTGAAATTAATACAAGAAACAATTGATTTAGCTCGTGATGAGATTAAAAATAACACAAAGGAGATAAAAGAACAATTTTCTAATTTAAATCTACAAACTCAGAAAATAACTACAGAGAAGGAACCAGCAACCCAGAAAATAGAAGGAAAACTAGAGAATGCTGATACAAACAATGTGGATCTAAAGGAAGAAACTAACAGCCAGACTCAGATAAATGAAGACTTAGAAGACCCAATGATAATATTGGAAATGGAAAAGACATTTTACAAACCAAGATTTCAGAACATACTGGAGGATAAGGAAGGAGAGCTCATGGAATGGAAGATAAAGCCGTTAACAGAACTGTGGGGAATTGGAGAAGGAGGGAGGCTGTTTAATGAATATCAATGGGCTAGTTCTTCCAAAAATACTTTAACTAAATTGTTTCTCTTGTTTCAAATAATATACACAAAAATAGAGGAAGAATTATTTGATGATCCAAATGCATTGACTTGGAAAGTTAGTTGGCAAAGGAAGAAAGCTAGAGTAAGACTGAAGGAAACAGAAGCTTTGACCTATTAGAGGGTATGTTATATTACCAATTAGATGTTTGAATATGGTTAAGAATAGATTGCTAGAAACAGAAGTATTATTATAACTAGATAGAATTTGTAAACAGAATATCTTATCTTGGTATGAAAAGAGAAATAAGAATATTCTAAGAACTGGTGGTGAAAGGAAAGTCCGATGCTGTAAAGATTTTTTCTCCATAGGAACCTGGAATGTAAGATCCATGAATCAAGGAAAGCTGGACATGGTCAAACAAGAGATGACAAGACTGAACATCGACATCTTAGGTATCAGCGAACTAAAATGGACAGGAATGGGTGAATTTAATTCAGATGACCATCAGGGATACTATTGCGGGCAAGAATCCCTCAAAAGAAATGGAGTAGCCTTCATAGTCAATAAAAGAGTAGGAAAAGCAATACTGGGATACAATCCTCAAAATGACAGAATGATCTCAGTTCGAATCCAAGGCAAACCATTCAATATCACAGTAGTCCAAGTCTATGCCCCAACCACCAGTGCTGAAGAGGATGAAATTGACCGGTTCTATGAAGCTCTACAGCACCTTATAGAACTAACACCAAAAAATGATGTCCTTATCATCATGGGGGATTGGAATGCTAAAGTAGGAAGCCAAAAGATAACCGGAATAACAGGCAAGTTTGGCCTTGGAGTACAAAATGAAGCAGGGCAAAGGCTGATAGAATTTTGTCAAGAGAATACGATGGTCATAGCAAACACTCTTTTCCAACAACCCAAGAGACAGCTCTACACATGGACATCACCAGACGGTCAACACAGAAATCAGATCGACTATGTGCTCTGCAGCCAAAGATGGAGAAGCTCTATACAGTCAGTAAAAACAAGACCAGGAGCTGACTGTGGCTCAGACCATGAGCTTCTCCTTGCAAAGTTTAGGCTTAAACTGAAGAAAGTAGGGAAAAGCACTAGTCCACTCAGGTATGAATTAAATCATATCCCTGTTGAATATACAGTAGAGGTGTCAAATAGATTTAAGGAATTAGATCTGATAGACAGAGTGCCTGAAGAACTATGGACAGAGGTTCGCAACATTGTACAACAGGTAGCAACCAAAACCATCCCAAAGAAAAAGAAATGCAAGAAAGCAAAATGGCTGTCTGAGGAAGCTTTGCAAATAGCTGAGGAAAGGAGGGAAGTGAAAAGCAAGGGAGAAAAAGAAAGATACACCCAATTGAATGCAGAATTCCAGAGAATAGCTAGAAAAGATAAGAATGCCTTCTTAAATGAACAGTGCAAAGAAATAGAAGAAAACAATAGAATAGGGAGGACCAGAGATCTTTTCAAGAAAATTGGAGAGATGAAGGGAACGTTTAATGCAAAAATGGGCATGATAAAGGACCAAAATGGCAGGGACCTAACAGAGGCAGAAGAGATTAAGAAGAGATGGCAAAATTACACAGAAGAACTATACAAGAATGAGCTTAACGTCCCTGATAATCACAATGAGGTGGTCACTGACCTCGAGCCAGACATCCTAGAATGTGAAGTGAAGTGGGCCTTAGAAAAGCTGAGCAACAACAAAGCTAGTGGAGGTGACAGTATTCCAGCTGAGCTATTCAAAATCTTAAAAGACGATGCAGTAAAAGTGCTACACTCAATTTGCCAGCAAATTTGGAAAACTCAACAGTGGCCACAGGATTGGAAAAGATCAGTTTACATTCCAATTCCAGTTCAAACTACCGCACAATTGCACTCATTTCTCATGCTAGTAAAGTTATGCTTAAAATCCGACAAGCTAGAGTCCAGCAGTATGTGGATCAAGAACTACCAGAAGTACAGGCAGGATTTCGAAGAGGCAGAAAAACTAGAGATCAAATTGCCAACATACGCTGGATCATGGAGAAAGCTAGAGAGTTCCAGAAAATCATCTACTTCTGCTTCATTGACTATGCTAAAGCCTTTGATTGTGTGGATCATAACAAACTGTGGCAATTTCTTAAAGAGATGGGCGTACCAGACCATCTTATTTGTCTCTTGAGAAACCTATATGTGGGCCAGGAAGCAACAGTGAGAACTGGACAAGGAACCACTGATTGGTTCAAAATTGGGAAAGGAGTCAGGCAAGGCTGTATACTGTCGCCCTGCCTATTTAACTTATATGCAGAGCACATCATGAGAAAGGCAGGGCTCGATGAATCAAAAGTTGGAATTAAGATTGCCGGAAGAAATATCAACAACCTAAGATATGCAGATGATACCACTCTAATGGCAGAAAGTGAAGAAGAACTAAAGAGCCTCTTGTTGCGGGTGAAGAAGGAGCGTGCAAAACTTGGGTTGAAACTTAACATTAAGAAAACCAAGATCATGGCATCTGGCCCTCTCAATTCCTGACATATAGATGGGGAAGAAATGGAGGTAGTGACAGATTTTATTTTCCTGGGCTCCAAGATCACTACAGATGGGGACTGTAGCCAAGAAATTAAAAGACGTTTGCTCCTGGGGAGGAAAGCCATGGCAAATCTAGACAGCACACTAAAAAGCAGAGACATCACCCTGTCAACAAAAGTGTGTATAGTCAAGGCTATTATTATTATTATTATTATTATTTATTGAACTTATATACTGCCCTTCTCCCATGGGACTCAGGGCGGTTCACAAGGTAATTAAAATAACACTACAAATACAAAAAGTTAATAACAATTAAAATAATTAAATTATCCTTGAGTAAAATATAAAACGCCTATAGCTCCAATTAAAACCCAATTATAATAGGTTAAAATTAAAATTCTCAGTCCTGGACAGAAAGCTCAAAGAGCCAGGTCTTCAGGTCCCGGCGGAACGAACGAAGATCAGGGGCAGTCCTGAGCTCTACGGGTAACTGGTTCCAAAGGGCAGGTGCACCCACAGAGAAGGCCCTCCCCCTGGGTGTTACCGGCCGGCAGTCTTTTGCCGGCGGCACCCTGAGAAGGCTCTCCCTGTGGGAGCGCACAGGACGAAGGGAACTTGATGCTGGCAGCAGGTGTTCCCTCAGATATCCCGGACCCACACCATTTAGGGCTTTATAGGTCATCACCAGCACCTTGAATCTCATGGTCTTCCCAGTTGCAATGTATGGCAGTGAAAGCTGGACCATAAAAAAGGCTGAGTGCCAAAGAATTGAGGCCTTTGAACTATGGTGCTGGAGAACTATGGCTCCTGCGAGTCCCTTGGACTGCAAGGCGATGAAACTGGTCAGTCCTAGAGGAGATCAACCCTAACTGCTCTTTAGAAGGCCAGATCCTGAAGTTGAAACTCAAATACTTTGGCCACCTAATGAGAAGGAAGGACTCACTGGAGAAGAGCCTAATGCTGGGAAAGATTGAGGGCAATAGAAGAAGGGGACGATAGAGTATGAGGTGGCTGGATGGAGTCACTGAAGCAGTAGGCGTGAGCTTAAATGGACTCCAGAAGATGGTAGAGGACAGGAAAGCCTGGAGGAACGTTGTCCATAGGGTCGCGATGGGTCGGACATGACTTCGCAGCTAACAACAACAACAAGAACTTTGAATAAGGGAAGCTTTTGGTTACCCAAAAATAACTTGTTCTGAAATTATAAATGATTGGGATATTTTGAACGTGGATGGGAAATTAAAATTGAAAAAAGCGAAAACAGGATATAGACTGAATAAATGGATATTGAGTGCAAATGCAATTAAGATATGCTTTGTTAGAAAAGATATTCTAAACTGATATTATTGACACTATTAGAAAAATGTAACAAATGTTGATAGGTAATAAGAACAACAATTAGAATTGTATTTGCTTAGTGTGGAAAAATGTCTATTACCAGAAGAAGAGAGGATGTACTGGAGGATGTAATATTGGATTTAGTTTGAAGAAGTGTACATGTACCATGGAATCACTAATGGACTCAGTCATCACATTGTCTATTAGACACTTGATTGTAAAAATAGAAAATTAATAAAATATTTATATATATATAAAAGAACACATTCATACAAAGCCAGAATTGAGAAGACAGCAATAGACAGCAAGTGCTGCCTCTTCAAAGAAGGTGAAGAAACAGTGGACCACCTGGTTAGCTGCTGCAAGAAAATTACACAGACTGACTACAAACAACAGCACAACAAAGTAGCAACAATGGTGCATTGGAAGATCTGCAAGAATTACCCTTTGACTGCAAGCAAGAACTGGTGGGACCATAAAATAGAGAAAGTCATAGAAAATGAAGAAGCTAAAGTGCTCTGGGACTTTAGAATTCAAACAGACAGGCACCTGCCACATAACATCTCAGAGTTAACAATTGTTGATAAGAAAGACAAAAAAGTCTGGATAGTGGACATAGCAGTACCTGGAGACAGCAGTGTAGAAGAGAAAGAACTGGTGCAAATAACAAAATACTGTGGCAAAAGAAAGCAAAGGTAGTACCAATAGTAATAGGTGCCTTGGGTGCGATCCCAAAACAACTGGAGCACCACTTGAACACCATTGGCATTGAGAAATTCACCATTAGTCAATTGCAAAAGGTAGCTTTACTTGGAACAGCTTGCATACATCCTGCAATGATACCTCTAACACCCTCAAACATCAACACCTGCCTATCCCAGTTCCTTGGTAAGGATTCAATAGGTGGATAAAAACACCAAATCCAGTCTGAACATCTGGCTGACTGTGCAACCAACCATAATAATAACCCCTCCAACAGAACAGTATCTTGCCATGGTGGAGTGATGCTAAGGGCTACACTGAACAGGTCCAACCACATCAGACATGTCTTAGCTAAAGAGTTAGACTAAATCTGTTCCAAAAAATCCATTCAATATTGTGAGAATACGCAATTCATGCAGGATTGACTATTGCCTGGATTAACAAGAGTTGCATTGGATGCTATGGCTCCTGTGCATTCATCGTGAAATGTGTTACAGGGATCAGCAACCAGGGCATGGATCTTACACACTATTGGAAGGCAATAAAAAACCAAAGAACTTGGTCAAAGGAAGAAGACTACTCAATTGTGGAATTGTTAGATGTTTTTGTGCCAGCCATGGCAGTTCCCCAAAAGGTCATCAGATGGGAGCAAAGAGGCATCTTTGCTCCCACTGGTGGGTCAGGGGTCTCCGGCCCCTGCAGCCCCATTGGAGAGAGTTAATGGCCCTCCAGCCCCCTCACTCTAATTGGTAAGGGAGGGGCTGGGGACCCCCATAAAAACCTCTGCTCAGGGGCTGCCCCTTCTCTTGTTGCTTTCTTCTTCAAGCTCCCTCTGGGAATTATCCACGAGCTCAATCCAGGCATGGATGCCTCCATGCCAGGGAACTCTTTCCCTTTACTCTATCTTTAAATAAAGCTTCATCTGATTGCATCCCTGCGTGCTGCCTTTTTCTTGGAAGCACCTCAACGAACCATCGGTCTCGTGAGGCCATCTCACAGGAATGTTGTGTAATTTTGTGTGTAATTTTGAAACACAAGTTCTTTACCAATGCTGAATTGGAAGCTATAAAAACAACTCAATATTCAGGTTTATTCAGAACTTTCAATAATGATACCAATTTGCAAATTGAGCAACAAATAGTAGAGATTGTTGATGCTAATGAAGAACAATAAGGAGAAATAACTGTAGTTGCTAAAGAACTGCAAGCACTATTGGTTAATGAAGAACTAGCTGGGAAAAGACTGAATGAAAGAAGTCAAAAGAATATGTTTGCCAAAATTGAATCAAATTAACAAGAAGACATTAGCTAAAATATTGAAGAATATTAATGAAGCTGTCAACATTATTCCAACTGAAACACTGATCCAAAAAACCTAGCTGATGTATGCTGTAGCCTATGTAGCTACTGAAGAATTTGGCTGTCATGGCCCCCTCAGAGGCTGGTTCGGAGGAGGAGGAAGAGTTGGAGCTGGGACTGTCTGACAGGGAAGGCATACCAGGGGCTGAGGATGATGCTGTCCCAGGCCCCTCAGGCATTGGGGGAGGTGGTCGACCAGACAGAGAGCTGCCTGCCTGCACAGACACAGGGGAGGATCGGCTACTAACCAGCAGTGGTGCTGATAGGCAGCCAATCTCCTCTGATGAGGAACAGCTGCCTGCTCCACTGATCCAAGGCCAAGGAGAGTGGATGTAGGCAAGCCCACAGAAGGGCTACAAGGCTACTCGGGAGGAGGTCACCCCACCCCTCCTCACCCCACCCCACCCCACCCTCCTACCTGGAGGGTAGTAACTTAAGGAGAAGCTGTGGGGAGTTAGTCTTTGCCAGGAACAATTGTATGCTTTGGCATACACTCCCCTGGCTTTTACTCTTGCCTCTTGTGCCTTTGCCTTTGCCTGGAAGATTGCTCTGTGCATTTTGTTTTGGAACTTGCCCTTCTCTTGTGGCCTATGTTTGGCCTTTGCTTCACTGTGGTTTTGGAACTGCTTCTTTTCTGGGTCCTGTTTCTTGTCCTGAGGACTGCCCTTGTATTGTGCCTGGACCTTGCCTGGTGGATTGGACTTGGAACCCTGGACCTTGCCCTGTGAATGTGCTCCTACTCTGGGGGCTTTCTTGGTATTATTGGGGCTGTTGTTTGGGAGTCAGGGTGGCTGCCTTCAGGGTAGCATGAGGGTGGAGTCTTACTAGTTGTTGGAGGGCTGTTGGCTGGAATATTTGTTAAGAGAAATAACTCTTTAGAGGCCTGCCTTGCCTTGACCACCTGGGTCATAACATGGGCCATTAAGAAGGGAAAACCTAAATGGAACATTTTCTTGGAACTGAAGATAAAATTCACATGGATTTGAGCAATTTAAAGAATTTGAGGCAAGGAAATTGGAAGAATAAGAAAATCAAACCTAGACTGTGTGTGAAGTACAATACTGTATATCAAAAAAAGTTTTGAAAATTTTCATATCTAAATTCCAAAGCTAAATGGTGGAAATATCAAAGCAATTTATACCTGGGCAGTCCCTGTTATTTGATATACAGCAGGAATAATTGACTGGACCCAGATGAAACTTGATAACCTGGATGTCATGGTTCTGATGGAAAACAAGAAAACTTGTTTTGACAAAGCACCATGCTTTGTGCCCAAAAAGCAATACTGATCAGCTGTATTGCCTAAGAGTCGAAGGGGGGCAGAGGACTCCCACAGGTGAAAGAAACTGTGGAGGAAGAAAAACATGGCTTGAATGACTATATCAAGAAAAGTCAACAACCCTTGTTGACTGAAATCAATCAAGCACAGCTCTTGAACAAAGTTGAAAGCTGACTATTGAAACTATTGAAAACTGATTTGTAAATAGGAAGAACAAACACATGTGTGGTCAATACTTGAAGGATATAGAAGGGAAAGCTGAGCTGGTTAAGAACAGGAGTGTTAAATAACTGAAGGTTTTATTTTAGTGGCTCAAGAACTTTGCCAACTAATTTCATGAAAGCAACAATTCAGCATGTAGCACACAACAGCAAATGTCACTTTTTAGAAAAAGGATGAAACAACTGACCATTTGATCAGTGGCTGCAGTAAAATTTCACAGACTATAAGCAGCATCATAACTAAGTTGCCAAAAATATTCATTGGAATTTTTGGCAGAGGCTTGGATTTAAATGTAGCAAAAACTACTGAGAACATCAAATTGAGAAACTTTTGGAAAATGAGTGGGTTAAGATCTTATGGGACTTTAAAATTCAAACACACAGGCACCTTGTTCACAACATGACTCTGATATAACAGTCACTGAAAAGAAAACAGTCTGGTTCATTGATGTTGCTATACTGGGTGATGCTAGGATTGAGGAAAAGCAATTAAAAAAAATTACAAAATACTGGAACATGCAGATTGAATTTGAATGTTTTTGGAAAAAGAAATCTGTTATACTAATTGTGATTGGAGCCTTTGGAATGATACCTATATAGGACTCCTTGATATTTGGAAATTTAGAACTTATTGGACCTGAGCACCCTAATTTTACCAAACCTCTCCCAACTTTGTTTGAAACTGCATATATCCTTAGGAACTATCTTAATTCTTAGGTCTTTGTTTAGGATTTGAATTATAATTAAGTTTCCAGCTGTCTTAGACTGTGACTCTAACTGTACATTACCCACACATAATAATAGACAAGTATGGCCCTGCACATCTATGAGAACTGGACTGAAATTATACACAAAAAAACTAGAGAGAAAAAGGATTCTAAATAAATCCCTTTTGTACTCCAGAACTAAGTTACTGTATACTAAGGATGGAAATGAGATTTTCAAATACGGTACTTTGACGGATAAATCTATTCCCAGCCTTCACCATTTTTACTAATCAAAAATATTTCTTACCAAGCATTGTAGTGCCTTGGATTCATTCTGACTACATTCCTAAAACAGGATAATGCTCTTTCAAGTTCCTCTGTCAGCACAAATTCATGCCCCAGGAGAGTATAAGCATAAACATGATTTGGATCAACTTGAATAGCTCTCTGGAAGAACTTGATAGCAATATCATGTTCCCTTTGTAAACTGAAGCAATTTCCTGTAGCACACCATGCCTGGAAGAAAGAAAAAGTAGAAGACATACCACAAAACTATGGTCCCCTCTCTACTTTTAGGTAGTATAGTAAGAGGGAGAAGAAAATATAAAAAATGTGGATGTTACTGTTTAAGTGCCCACTCACATAAGAAAAAGCTTTCAGAGTAAAATACAGGTAGTCCTCGACTTATGACCACAATTGAGCCCAAATTTTTTGTTGCTAAGTGAGATATTTGTTAAGTGAGTTTTGCCCCATTATACAACCCTGCTTGCCATAGTTGTTAAGTGGATCACTGCAGTTGTTAAATTAGTAACACAGTTGTTAAATGAATCTGGCTTCCCCATTGACCTGGCTTGTCAGAAGGTCACAAATGGTGATCACCTGACCCCGGGATACTGCAACTGTGATAAATATGAGTCAATTGCCAAGTGTCCAAATTTTGATCACATGACCGTGGGGATGCTGCAATGGTCGTGTGAAAAACAGCCATAAGTCACTTTTTTCAGTGCTGTTGTATTTTTGAACAGACACTAAATGACCTGTTGTAAGTTGAGGACTATCTGTAAAGTAATTTCAACTTCAAATTTGTTCACTTGAAATTGAAGGAAAGAATCAGAGGCTAAACTGTAGTAAAAAAATCCCTGCCTCAAAATAGCTAGAAATGATATCTCTGGTGAATTTTTATCCATATCAGTTAAGTCTTTTGAAAGGACTGAAAGAGCTACATCTTTCTGCAGATGCCACAGTGTGGTTGAGTAGATTTCCATGCCTTCTACTCTATAGTTTTCAATCCTTCTTACTTCAGAGAATATCCTCTCAGCCTATGACAGTAATGAAATTTGAACAACATGATTAGTTTTTGACATAACATGGGTAAATTTAATTATATAGCTTTATATGAAACTTGGTTTTGATGCAAGGGTATAATTTGCTTAATAAACTCAGTGTTTCATTTTAAGGGAAGTGAGATTCATTCAGCCCCCAAATTTTCTTTTTTCCCCTACATTAATGGGGTTTTACAGAATTCTGTGGATTCCATTTGTTACATGAATGCAGAGTAACAATCATTCTTATTCACATATATGTTCACATGGCTAATTAACTCCAGTAGTTACAGCAAATTTTATTCAAAAAATGTGAGACAGTATCCATTTTCCCCCTATTTATACAGAACAACATAGCCAGAAATTGTTTCTGTATTCGGTAACCTGTTGAAAGAGTATCTAAAAGGAATTCATAAGGTACCCTGAAAGCAGAGCATGGCAGGGAATGAAATACTAAGCAACAGCACTTACAAATAGCCTTTTTTTGCAATGTCAGAGGTGATATTTTGGTAAATGCTTTGGGAACTTATGGGTTATTGGAAATGTTGGCCAGTTAGTAACAATTAGACAGCCAGCTGTCCAGTCCTGTTCTGAAGAACATTGACGTTGCATTAGAACTGCAGCATATGTACTGTTAATGATGGGGTCACTACAGGTGAAACTCGAAAAATTAGAATATCATGCAAAAGTTCATTTATTTCAGTAATGCAACTTAAAAGGGGAAACTAATATATGAGATAGACTCATTACATGCAAAGCAAGATAGTTCAAGCCATGATTTGTCATAATTGTGATGATTATGGCGTACAGCTCATGAAAACCCCAAATCCACAATCTCAGAAAATTAGAATATTGTGAAAAGGTGCAATATTCTAGGCTCAAAGTGTCCCACTCTAATCAGCTAATTAAGCCATAATACCTGCAAAGGGTTCCCTGAGCCTTTAAATGGTCTCTCAGTCTGGTTCAGTAGGAATCAAAATCATGGGGAAGACTGCTGACCTGACAGTTGTGCAGAAAACCATCATTGACACCCTCCATAAGGAGGGAAAGCCTCAAAAGGTAATTGCAAAAGAAGTTGGATGTTCCCAAAGTGCTGTATCAAAGCACATTAACAGAAAGTTATGTGGAAGGGAAAAGTGTGGAAGAAAAAGGTGCACAAGCAGCAGGGATGACTGCAGCCTGGAGAGGATTGTCAGGAAAAGGCCATTCAAAAGTGTTGGGGACTTTCACAAGGAGTGGACTGAGGCTGGAGTCAGTGCATCAAGAGCCACCACACACAGACGGATCCTGGACATGGGCTTCAAATGTCGTATTCCTCTTGTCAAGCCGCTCTTGAACAACAAACGTCAGAAGCGTCTTACCTGGGCTAAAGAAAAACATACCTGGTCTGTTGCTCAGTGGTCCAAAGTCCTCTTTTCTGATGAGAGCAACTTTTGCATCTCATTTGGAAACCAAGGACCCAGAGTCTGGAGGAAGAATGGAGAGGCACACACTGCAAGATGCTTGAAGTCCAGTGTGAAGTTTCCACAGTCTGTGTTGATTTGGGGAGCCATGTCATCTGCTGGTGTTGGTCCACTGTGCTTCATTAAGTCCAGGGTCAACACAGCCGTCTACCAGGAGATTTTGGAGCACTTCATGCTTCCTTCCGCAGACGAGCTTTATGGGGATGCTGACTTCATTTTCCAGCAGGACTTGGCACCTGCCCACACTGCCAAAAGCACCAAAACCTGGTTCAATGACCGTGGGATTACTGTGCTTGATTGGCCAGCAAACTTGCCTGACCTGAACCCCATAGAGAATCTACGGGGCATTGCCAAGAGAAAGATGAGAGACATGAGACCGAACAATGCAGAAGAGCTGAAGGCCACTATTGAAGCATCCTGGTCTTCCATAACACCTCAGCAGTGCCACAGGCTGATAGCTTCCATGCCACGCCGCGTTGAGGCAGTAATTGCTGCAAAAGGGACCCAAACCAAGTACAGAGTACATATGCATGCTTATACTTTTCAGAGGTCCGATATTGTTCTATGTACACTCCTTGTTTTATTGAGTGCATGTAATATTCTAATTTTCTGAGATTGTGGATTTGGGGTTTTCATGAGCTGTACGCCATAATCATCACAATTATGACAAATCACGGCTTGAACTATCTTGCTTTGCATGTAATGAGTCTATCTCATATATTAGTTTCCCCTTTTAAGTTGCATTACTGAAATAAATGAACTTTTGTACAATATTCTAATTTTTTGAGTTTCACCTGTATATTCAGAGTTCTTTCAAGCCTAGAACTTCTCATTAGAATTGTTAAAAGGTGACAGAGCAAAGGAAATTTGTAGTAGTTTTTAGTTAATGTTTTGGGGTCAATTTTTGTACAATTCAGTACAGTACAAATACAGAATGTAGCATTCAAAAATAATGATTCCATGACCTATTTACCTGCATATATTCTGCAAGTTCAAAGTAAGCTCTTCCAATATGGCATAGCACCCAGCCTGTGTTGTAGTGATGAGAAGGCAAATGACTCAGTATATGAATGGCTTCTTTACAATTGTAAGAACACAAGGCTAAATATCCTTTCCCCATATCACGAAGAAGGGTCATCAAACCTTCTAAGAAAAAAATATAATAAATGCACAGGAGAACAAGGAGCTCAAGAAATACTTGCCTAAAACTGCCTGTATGCTACTGGTGATAGATGTGGCACATACTCTCAAGAAACCTAGATGAAATTCCAACAGTTTCAGTGAACACAGCACAACTGTTTTCTTCCAGTGAATACGGTGCTGAGTAAGACTAAAGAGATCTGATTCAAATCCAAAATTTGAGATATCACTTCATATTACACACAAATATTTATTTATTTGGATTTATATACCGCCCCTCTCCGAAGGGACTCGGGGTGGTGTACAGGGCAATTAAAACACTATAAATAACACATAATGTATAAAAATTAAAATAGAATTAAATTAAATAGCCCTAAAAATAAACACATTCTAAAATTTAAAATTTTTTAAAATTTAAAAATCTAAAATCCCAGTCCCTCAGTCCAGGCCGGCAAGTTCAAATAGCCAAGTCTTCAGGTCACGGCGAAACGAGCGAAGGTCAGGAGCCATCCGGAGCTCAACTGGAAGCTGATTCCAGAGGTCAGGCGCGCCCACAGAGAATGCTTTCCCCCTGGGGGCCGCCAGTCGACATTCCCTGACCGACGGCACCATGAGGAGGCCCTCTCTGTGGGAGCGCACAGGGCGATGGGAAGTTGACGCCGGCAAAAGGTGCTCCCGTAAATAACCCGGACCCATGCCATTTAGGGCTTTATAGGTCATTCTCTGGATTATACCACATACCTGTAAAAATTTGTGATTATTGCCCACTGTTGTTGAATTCTCATTCAGTAAGACAATCTTAAGATTTTGAACATCATGGCAACTTAATTAGAACAAAAAATTTAGAGGCACTGGCACTATTTTAACTTGATTCCAAGAGGGATTTTCTCTTTCTTTCTTTTGAATTATGCACTACCACTGCCTTTTGTGTTGGCACAAGCTCAATGCTCTGAAGGAATTCTCAGAAACATTCTACACACCTGCTGCTGTTTTCTGTAATGTGAATGCCTGGATTTGTGGTGTTACCGAGGTAATCTTTCCTTCTGAAATGATGGATGAATCAAGTTTGGTGATTTCCAAACTGTCATTTATGTTTGGCTGTGTGATCCCTCCCTTACTGGTTTTACATTTTGTCTTTCGGTTTGCAATTTTTGGTGGAAACTTCATTTTTAACTTTTTACTATTCTCCTGTGAAAGAAGAACAAACATTTAAAAGAATTTTACCTGGCTGCCAAACAACAAAGTATACCATTCAAGGACAGAAATTTGCAAAGCAATCATTCAAGGATAGAAATTTAGAGGAACTCTGTTAAGATTTGGATGGGGAAACAGCAACCCTCAGCCCAATTTCACATGTCCTTTCATTTAATTTCATGTGGTATGGTACTGAAATGTGCAGTATATATAATTGCATTAACTCCACTCACTTTGGCTTTCATCTGATTATTTTTTTCCCAAAGCTTCATGATTTTTTATGAAATTAGAACCACAAAACTGGAGGGAATAAAATGGTCCATTTCCCTACCAGAAAAATGCTTTTTAGTTCACCAATGACCTGCCTCCCCACTACTTACTCCCTGACTGTGATGCGCCTGTATCAGATAGTAGACAAAAACTCATATATAATAGGAATTCAAAGGCTTTAGAAAATCTGTTACATTTTAGAAATGGCTTTGAAGTAATACAGTATGTGATTTTATACAACATATATAATGGAATGGGACACCAGAACACACATTACCCACTTTCTATAGCAGTATTAACTAAGCCTAAAGAACAAAAATGCCCATGATATCTTCCAATCCAGTTTTTAATACTATACTCCTGACACTCAATTCCACTCAAGAAAGCTGAACTAGAGCTGTTCTACTGTACACCAGCAATTATCATTTAGTATGCAGTGGTTACACTGAAGTGAGGGAGGTCGATGGCTCAAAAGCAGAGGGGCATAATGGTACTGGAAAAAGTATCTTCAGAATGTTTGCAACTATAGCTTTGCTACACTTCATTGTGGATTTAATAGTTTTTGACATTATTTTTACTGGTGATTTCAATATGAAAGATGCTTTGAAAGGACTGTAGCTCTTAAATATTGTTAATTAAAATATGTCTAAAATGTGCAAATGTAATTTTTTAGAGCACTTCTCTACATGTGAAGTGAAGCATAATCTATAACACTATCATACAAAATGCTTGTAATGGGGTAAAAATAGTGATTTGTTTTACAGCAAAAACAAGGACTACAGGTAGTCTGCATCTTACAAAAGCTCATTTAGTGGCGGTTCAAAGTTACAACAGCACTGAAAAAGTGACTTATGACAGTTTTTCACACAACCATTGCAGTATCCCCATGGTCACATGATCAAAATTCAGATGATTGGCAACTGACTCATATTTATGACAGTTGCGTCCCAGGGTCATGTGATCACCTTTTGCAACCTTTTGACTTGCAGTCAATGGGGAAGCCAGATTCACTTAACAACCATGTTACTAAACTGCAGTGATTCACTTTACAACTGTGGCAAGAAAGGTAGTAAAATGGGGCAAAATTCACTTAACTACTATCTTAGCAACAGAAATTTTGGGCTCATTTGTGGTCATAAGTTCAGGACTACCTGTATTAATTTTGTGACATAGGTTTTCACAGCCTAAGCATACTTCTCAATCTCAGCAACTTTAAGATGTGTGGATTTCAACTCCCATAATTCCTCAGTCAGGGAAGATTGAGGATTGCTGAGATTGAGAATTACTGGCCTAGAGTATGGGTGTCAAACTGCCGGCCTGTGGGCCAGTTGCATCATACAGATGCCACGCCCACCCCAGCTCCGGCAATGCAAAAAAAAAAAAGTCGGACATGTCACATGATGCAGTGAGTTTGACACCCATGGCATAGAGGAGGGCTTTTCAACCAGTGGTACGCGTTCCACCTGTGGTACATTGGCACCTGGCAGGTGGTATGCGACCATCCTAGATAAGTGGTAGTGGGGGAGGGGAATGAGCTGAACTGGTGGCAGCACCGCACAAGCCTGAGCGAGAGACGGCTGGAGCTGCAGGGCTGTCAGGGCTCAGCGGAAGCACCAGGATCAGCGCCGGGCTCCAACTGATTGGCGCTTCTTCACGGCTCAGCAGAAGCACCAGGATCAGTGCCGCTTTCCAGTTGATTGGCACTTCTTCAAGGCTGTCAGGGCTCAGCAGAAGCACCAGGATCAGCGCCGGGCTCCTGCTGAGCCCCGAAGAAGCGCCAATCAGCTGGAGCCCGGTGCTGATCCTGGTGCTTCCGCTGAGCCCAGAAGAAGCGCTGATAAGCTGAAGCTTGGCACTGATCCTGGCGCGTCTGCTGAGCCTAGAAGAAGCGCCAATCAGCTGGAGCCCGGCGCTGATCCTGGTGCTTCCGCTGAGCCCAGAAGAAGCGCTGATCAGCTGGAGCTCAGCACTGATACTGGCGCGTCTGCTGAGCCCAGAAGAAGCACCGATCAGATGGAGCCCTGCCCCAACTCTGCAGAAGGCAGATCCCAATCATCCCCAGCCTGGGTCTTCTTGCTGCACCGTTGCAGACAAAGGGGGCCTCCGGTGAGGAGGAGGTGGAGGAAGAGGATTTAAGCAAGCTTAGCAACCGGAGTGGGGATCTCTCCTCCCGAAACAAACATGCTTTGTGGGTAACCTCCCAGCACAACAGAAGTGACCAAAACCTGCTGCATCCACCCAGCAGAGCAGGGGGGGAATAAAAACCAAACACACACACACACACAGCCAATCCTCAACAGACATGCTAACAACAACAAAAACCTCAGACAGGAGGAAAACCGCGGCCGGGCAGGCAGGCAGGTGTCTTGCTCAGCAGTGGCTTGGGGAGGGGAAGGGGGCAGCTCCCTGTCAATCAGGTTTGTTTTCCTTTCTTTGCCTTCCCCCCCCCCACCTCCCCTGCTTGTAGCTGCCTCTGAGCCCCTCATTTTTGGGAGTTAGCATTGCCAGCATCTCTTTCTCCTGAGCCCCTCGTGCTGGGTAACCCAAGAGTTTTTTTAAAGTTAGGGAATCTTTGGGGGATAGTCAACTAGCACCCCAACACCCCCCGTGCCCCCACTTCAAGTGCAGACGCTGCACACACACCCCCTCCAAAGCCCCTGCAATCACCTATCAGCTTCTTTGAGTCAACCAGGAGAGAAGGGGATAGAACAGTGCAAAGATTAATGTCAGAGAAACAGGCACAAGTTTCCCATTAAAAGTATAGTATGTGGGTGTACAGATAGTCCTCAACCTACAGCCACAATTGAGCCCAAAATTTATGTTGCTAAGTGAGAAATTTGTTAAATGAGTTTTGTTCCATTTTATGACTATTCTTGCTACATTTGTTAAGTGAATCACTGCAGTTGTTAAATTAGTAACACGGTTGTTAAGTGAATCTGGCTTTCCCCATGGACTTCGCTTGTCAGAAGGTCGCACAAGGGGATCATATGTGACCCTGGGACACTGTGACCATCATAAATATGAATCAGTTGCCAAGCATCTGAATGTAAATCACAAGATCCTGGGGATGCTGCAACAGTCATAAGTATGAAAAATGGGCATAAGTCGCTTTTTTCAGTGCCATTGTAACTTCAAATAGTCACTAAGCAAACTGTTATAAGTCAAGGACTACCTGTACTTTATCACTTTTTTCCTTTTTTTTTGGTCATCAAGTTTTTGACACCTTGCTAGGCGACTGGTGGTACTTGGATATTGTTCTGTACCAGCCTGCTACTGGCCCTGCAGAAAAGGCAGGGACAACCCCTTTACAAATGGCAAGAGGCTGGAACTAAGCCTGCCAAATTTATTAACATAAAACAGAGCAAAACAAGACACGAACCATGAAACAGGAGCTATTCAGGCAGTTGCCTTCAGCAAACCAGCCCTCCCACGCATTCCCCTTTTATACAGTTCAGGGCATGGCTTCTCTCTGCCTCCTTCTGAGGTGCCCCATTGCCTTCCTCTGTTTACTCCTGATTGACTGCCTCCTGCGTCGGGCGTCCTTGAACAGGGCCAGCTGTGGGTCATCTTCATCCACGCTGTCAGGCTCACACAGCTGGGTCTGCGTCGTGACCAGGTGGGAGGGGCCTGGCTGAGGGCTCTCATCAGCAAGCTCTCCAACCCCCTCAGCAAGCTCTTCAACACCCCCTCCTCCTCCTCTGAGTCGTCCGACCCAACTGCCGAACCCACAGGCTGACCCTGAATCACTACACTTATTGCCATATCCTAAAAGTGGTACAATGGGTGAAAAGGTTGAAAAGCCCTGGCCTAGAGCATACTTGAAATAAATTCTGCTGAGAAAAGGTTGACACCATTACTATTATTATTATTATTATTAATTTTATTTGTATACCGCCCTTCTCCCGAATATTATGAAGGTGTTAGTCCCGTTTTAATTACATTTGTAATCCCATTAAATATTTATGCTGCTGCTCATTCAGGGTCTGAATTTCCTGAAAAAGATTAATGGATAAGAGCTCAGTGCATCCAAAAATCTTGGTTGTAGAGCTATCACTCTACCTTGGTTGTAGAGCTATCACTGGAGAACAAACGTGAACTTCTTCGAGGCAGTACAATAGGGGGAGCAGCAATAGTTGGGCTCAATACCTGAGGAGTTGTACTGGAAAGAGAAATCAAACTTCTTAACATAATTTATGGTAAGATAAAATAAGATAATCTTTATTGTCATTTTTTTCTGTGAGCACAATGGCACACATCAAAAATGAAATTTAGTTGCCCGCTCTCAAAGTGAAACACACACATGTCACACACCTAAAACATACTATAAACAACATATGTATAGACCCACACCCCTACATATACATAACAATAAAATATTAAATACTGTTCATCTTGAATATATAATGGAAGGAGGAAGCCTGAGAGTTCACAAGGTTAATGCTGTATGGAATGAAACTATGGCTGAATCTGGATGTTCTGCTACGGATACCATGAAGCCTCCTCCCAGAAGGTAACAAGGAAAACAGGTTGTGAAGAGGATGAGTAGTGTCCCAGATAATCTTACAGACCCTGTTCAAACAACGCTTCTGTGCTATGTCCTGGATGGGAGGGAGGGAACTGCCAATGATCTTTTCGGCCATCCTCACCACTCTCTGCACCGCCTTTCTGTCTGAAGCAGTGATGCTTCCAAACCAGACTGTGATGCTGTATGACAGGATGCTCTCAATCGTCCCCCTATAGAAAGTGGTCAGGACAGGGGAAGGAAGATGAGCTTTTCTCATGCGGTGCAGAAAGTGCAGGCGCTGCTGTGCCCGCTTCACCAGTTTCTCACTGTTGAGCAACCAAGCCAGCCTGCTTGTTAGCTGCACACCCAGGAATTTGATGCTGGTAACAATCTCCACAGGTGAATCATTAATGCACAGAGAAGTGTGGCTGTGCCTGCCTTTTATGAAATCGACAATGATCTCTTTGGTTTTTCCAGTATTTAAAACTAGGCTGTTTTCCTTACACCAGTTCACCAACCCCTCAACTTACTTGCGGTAAGTTTCCACATTGTCATCATGAATAAGGCCCACTACTGTTGTATCATCTGCGAACTTCACAATATGGTTGGTGGCAAACCTAGCACAACAGTCATGGGTCAACAGGGTGAACAGCAGCGGACTTAGGACGCAGCCCTGGGGAGAACCTGTGCTCAAGGAAATGGTATTAGACATATTCATTCCAGCTTGCACGTATTGGGGCCTGTTGGTAAGAAAATCAAGAATCCAATTGCACAAAGGGGTGTTTAAGCCTAAAAGGCCCAGTTTGTCTACTAGAAGTGAGTTGCATGCCCAAGATGGCGGACGTGCTTGGCTGAGCTCCGCGGAGAGCTCCAGCTATTTCGGCATCCTTGGAGTTTTTGGAGTCCGAAGGGTCTGCAGAGGTGTTTTTTCCTCTGTGCTGGGGTCTGGTGAGTCGAAAGATCCAGGAAGAGAGATGGTCGGCACCTTCATTGGTGATGCAGTCCTCCGTTTCGAACTGTGAGCTCCAGCGTTTTTTCAGAGGCCCTCTATGGAGGCGGGAGGCGTCGCGGCTTGGAGGGCTCTGAGCAGCTGATCTTTGGAGCCAATAGAGCCGCAGCCTAGAGTGGCCTCTGGAACGCCGGAAACCCGTGAAATTGGCTTTGCTTTGGAGCGGCGGGCAGAGAGTCGAGTGGGAGTGTTATGGATGTTTGTGGCTGTTTGGTGACTATCTGGAGGCTGTTTCGTGCCCGTTTTTGGCGAGGGGGACCTACGGCTGGGCATTGGACTTCTGGCGCTGTATGCTGTTGGTCGGATGGCACAGGTCAGCTCGCGTCGCCCGTGTTCTGTGGCCATTTGGACTTGAGCTACCTGTTTTAGATCCATCTGTTGTTCAGCCTTCCTCGCTTTCCTTGCTTTTGAGAAGATCCTCTGCAATTTTATGCAAGATGGCGGACGTGCTGGGCTGAGCTCTGTGAGCTCCAGCTGCTAGG
The DNA here is from genome assembly GCF_947247035.1 of Vipera ursinii. Lineage (NCBI taxonomy): Eukaryota > Metazoa > Chordata > Lepidosauria > Squamata > Viperidae > Vipera > Vipera ursinii. The sequence goes on from NC_139522.1 coordinate 38,492,724, forward strand.
TGTCCCTTAGAAGCCCCTCAGGGGTGCCTTTGGGCCCTCTGTGTTGGGGTTTAGGGTGGACAGGCAATGAGGCAGGCAATGAGGTAGGCAGCTAGGCTCTTACCATGCTGGTCGACCCGTCTGCTGGCTTGCTGTCTCTGTCCGTTTGCCTTTTGCTCGTCCCTGCTCGCGTTGGCTGTTCCTGGTGATGTCATCTGTAGCGTCTCCGGGCCGTTCTCAGTCCGTTTGCGGCCGTTTGCAGCTGGCGCCAGTGTTTTCTCGTTGCTCTGGGCTGTCTCGGGCCTCTCTCGGCGGCGGCGTCTTCGAGCCGTTTTTGGCAGCGGAGGAGACGTCCGCAGGTCATCTTGGCGGTGGCGGCGATGTTTTCGGGCCGTTTTTGGGCCGCTTTCGGGCCGCTTTTGGTGGCGGCGTCGTCGTCTTCGGGCCTTGCTCGGGCCGCTTCGGTGGTCGGCGGTGGAGGTTTTCGGGCCTTTGGCCCGTTTCGCTGGCGGCGACGACGTTCCTCTGACCCGTTTTTGGACCGATTGGCGGCAGCGGCGTTGCAGCGGGTGGCGTTCTTTTTGGCAGCAGCAGCGGCAGCGGCTCTCGCAGCAGTTCCTGCAACGGTGAGGTCATCCGCTTCCCGGCTCCTCGTTCCCCCCCTTGAAGACCTGGGGCTCCCGTACTTTGGGAGGCCACGGTCTGGACAGCCCCAACTAGTGGACTGGGGGCCTATGGAGTTGCGGCCGGGAACGACGCCCAGAATGGCAGTGCGGCGAAGGAACTGTGGGGGCAACTGGAGTGGCCAGCCGGTACCAGACAGGAATTTACCATCTTGTGGCCTAGCTAGACTTCTTGCCCCGGATATATATCTGCCTGCTTATAAACTCTCTTGCCTGCCTTCTTCTCCCCATAGGACTCAGATGGGCCTGGGTACAAGCCACGGTGGGAGAGTGGCTTGGACTTACACCTGCAATCCCATAGAGGTGGGAGCTCTATGGGGTATGCCCTACCCAGAGTGCATTTTCTGGACCACCCCCGGGAACAGAGTTGCAACCCGTCGTGAGAGGATGGGGGGTGGCCTGTTTCTGGGGTTCACCCAGCTGAGTGGCAGTGAAGCTGGGTGATGGTCCAGATCCTCACTTACCCTCTGACTTGATAATCCTTATTACATTATTATCTCCTGCAGTTATGCAACTAAATCTTCAGGCTTGGTTCATTCGTCTAGAAACAGCACGCCTCTTCCAATTTCTGGCCTCCTCCAGTGATACTGAAATTTGATCCACTCCTGTATCTTTCTCATCTGTCTGTATTATTCCTTCAGCATCTTGTAGATTCTCTCTGTATCGTTGAGACTCTCTCTCACCTTTTTTCTTTGTAGATTCCAAAAATGGTATGGGGGCTGCTTTTAAAACATTACTGTAGAAATCGCGTGCCTGAATCACCGTAGTAAAACAATGCCTCGTACCTTCATAGGTCACCACCATACCCACTGGTATCTGCCATCTAAACTTGATATCACGTCGTCTCAATTCTTGTGTCAATAAAGCAAATTCCTTCCTTTTTCTTAAAATTCTTGAAGGGATCTCTTTTAAAATCAGAACTTTTTGCTCAGCAATTACAAAATCAATATTGTAGGAGGCCTGGATAACTTCATTTCTAATCATTCTCTTTGTAAAATAAACCACCACATCTCTGGGTAATTTCCTTTGTCTTGCAATCCAAGAATTAACACGAAAAATTTTGTCTATATCTTCCATAATTGCATCTGCTGGTCGCCCCAACACACCTTCCAAAGCCTCAGAAACTATTTTCTTCAAATTTTCCTTAGGATTTTCTTTTAGGCCTCTAATCCTTAAAGCAAACTCCATCTGATAATACTGTGTCGAGATCAAATCATAATCAATTTTCTCTACCACATTTTCAGTTTCTGTCATTTTTGCTTCCAGTCTAATATCATTTTGACTGAGATCTTCCACTCTTTCATCCAAATTCTCAATACATATAGCCATGCCTTGCAATGCAGATAAAATGTCTGCTCTCAGTTCTGTTAATTTCTCTGTAATCTTTTCATCCATAACCTTAGCTAGTTTTTCTGTTAGCTTCTCCTCCAACTTTTTGTCCATTATCTCAGCAAATTGTTGCATTTGCTTTTCCATAGTCTCTTGCAGCACATTCTGCAAATCTTTTACTGTAAGAGCTGATGCAGATACGGATGCAGGGGAAAATAAAGTTTTCAACGAAGACTGCTGCACCAGAGCAGGAACTTTAGAAGATATAGCCACCATTTTCACCCACTATTGTTAGCTACACACTTCCACTTACGAGCTCAGCAAAGTCCATTGAGTTAAAGATCAAAACACCATCTTCACCAAAATCTCCTGCATCGCTCTGCCTGCGTCCTCGTTCTCAAAAGTTCTTCCTTGCTAGCAGGGATGGTTGCGAACGCCCTGTTCTGCTCCAAAAAACCCGGAGCAGAGGCGCCTTGCAGTCCGGAGCATGCCCAGGCTTCAGGGGGGCTCAATCCTTCAGCCGCCAAAACTTTAAGTTCTGGCGGCCCCGGAGAGCTCTACCCCTACCTGGGCGCTCACCCCCTCCTCTTCTCCCGAGGAGGGGGCTTCCAAGCCACGAAGGGCCCGATTATTGGGACCCTGAGAGATGGCTGGGCAGGGGCAGGGGCCTCCAGTATAAATTTAATAAGAGGCCCCTGGTTAAATTTTTAGTAAAAATTTTTGTGGGGTTAGGGAGGGGGGTGGGAGTGGGTTGTGGTTGTTCGGCTAAGGGTGGTGGTCCAGCAACCGTTGCTCAGGCCAGGTCCGGGACTGATCGCATGGGGAGAGAGCGGGGTGTGGTTGCCTCCGGGGCTCGGGAGCGGGTCGTGGGACTACCGATTCCCACTACGTTGGGGAATGGCAGCAGGTGTATGAACAGAGGGCCGCATCAATACCGGGAGGGTCATCTCCGCTACTTACAAGCGGTGAGGCGCTCCGACCCTCTGTTTCTTCCCCGAGGTCCCGGGAGCGAGGATGTGCAGCCTCCTGAGCTCCGGCTGGTGTACCTGAATGCCAGGTCCGTTGTTAATAAGGCTCCCCTTGTCCAGGATCTGGTTGAGGGTGAGCATGCAGACCTGGCTTGCATCACGGAGACTTGGTTTGGCCCAGAGGGTGGTGTTCCTTTGATTGATCTTTGCCCACCAGGTTTCCGGGTGCTACACCGGCCTCGGGCTCATGGTAGGGGCGGGGGAGTGGCGGTAGTTATCAGGGAGACCTTATGTCCGCGGGAGACCACCGTTCCCCAGATAGTCGAGTGTGAGTTTCTCTTTTTGAGATGTGGTCCTGGGGCGCAGTTGGGCTTGCCGCTGGTGTACCTTTCGCCTAGTCGCGCAGCGGCAGCCCTGCCTGAGCTACTCGATGTCCTCTCGGGGTTGGTGATTGAGTTCCCCAAACTTATAGTTTTGGGTGACTTCAATCTACCATCCCTAGGAGGATCATCTCAGTTAGCTCGGGAGTTCATGGCTTCCATGACGGCCATGGACCTGACGCAAGTAATTCTTGGACCGACTCATGAGGGAGGCCACACCCTTGACTTGGTTTTCTTATCTGGATGGTGGTTTGATGATCTTGGTGGGGGCTCTCCAACTGTTATGCCCCTGTCATGGACCGATCATGACCTCCTGCGGCTGGTCTTCCGTTTTGCCACCCCCCGCAGTGGGTGTACGGAGCCAACTAGATGGTACCGCCCCAGACGCTTAATGGATCCTGATAGGTTCCAGGCAGCGCTGGGGTCCCCACCTGCCTCCGCTGCTCACAACTCGGCGGATGCCTTAGTGGAAGCCTGGGAAAGGGCAGCCACGGAGGCACTTGACCGAGTTGTACCCTTGCGGCCCCTGACCCGGTGCAGATCCCAGCGAGCTCCATGGTTCTCCGCGGAGCTCCGGGAGATGAAACGTCGGAGACGGGGCCTAGAGAGCCGTTGGAGGTCCAGCCGATCCGAATCCGACCGGTTGCGACTAAGAACCCATATTAGGTCTTATCTCGCAGCGATGAGGGCGGCGAGGTCTAATTACTTCTCCGCCCTCATCGCGTCCGCAGATAATCGCCCGGCCGCCCTGTTTAGGGTGACCCGCTCCCTCCTTAATCAGGAGGTGAGGGAGGAACCCTTGCAGGGTCGTGCCGAGGAATTTAGTCAACATCTGTTGGATAAAATCGCTCGGATTCGGACCGGTCTGGACTCCAACTGGGCAGAGTCTGACGATCAGGACACGGGCGGTCTTGTCGATGTTATCTTGGAGGAGTTTGATTCTGTGACCCCTGAGGAAGTGGACAGGATTATGGGGAGGTTGAGCTCCACCACATGTTTATTGGACCCGTGCCCTTCCTGGCTGGTTTATGCAGCTCGGGAGGGGACACGAGACTGGTTCCAGGCGGTTATATCTGCTTCCTTGAGTGAGGGTAATTTCCCCGCCGTCTTGAAGGAGGCGGTGGTGAGACCTCTCCTCAAGAAGCCTGCCTTGGACCCAGCTGTGTTAAATAACTTTCATCTGGTCTCCAACCTTCGCTTTCTTGCGAAGGTTGTTGAGAGCGTGTTGGCGCATCAGTTCCCTCTGGTCCTGGATGAAGCGGATTATCTAGACCCATGCCAATCGGGTTTCAGGCTCGGGTACAGCACGGAGACAGCATTGGTCGTGCTGGTGAATGATCTCTGGCGGGCCCGGGACAGGGGATATTCCTCTGTCCTAGTCCTATTAGACCTCTCGGCGGCTTTCGATACCATCGACCATGGTATCCTGCTGCGGCGTCTCAGGGGATTGGGAGTGGGAGGCACAGTTCTTCGGTGGTTCTCCTCCTATCTCCAGGGACGTTCGCAGTCGGTGTTGGCAGGAGGGCAGAGGTCGACCCCAAGGTCTCTCGTTTGTGGAGTTCCTCAGGGGTCGGTCCTCTCGCCTCTCCTGTTCAACATCTACATGAAACCGCTGGGTGATATCATTCGTGGTTTTGGAGTTGGGTACCATCAGTACGCTGATGATACCCAGCTTTTCATTTCGACCCCAAACCACCCCAGTGATGCCCTCGACGTGATGTCCCGTTGCCTGGAGGCGGTTCGGGTCTGGATGGGGAGGAACAGACTTCAGCTCAACCCTGACAAGACTGAGTGGCTGTGCATTCCGGCATCCTGGGATATTCAGAATATTCCACCTCTCTCTATGGGGGGTGAGTTTTTATCCCCCGTAGATAGGGCTCGCAACTTGGGAGTCCTCCTAGATTCGCGGCTCACTCTGGAAGATCATATAGTAGCTGTGACTAGGGGGGCTTTTGCCCAGGTTCGCCTGGTGCGCCAGTTGCGGCCCTATCTAGACCGGGATGCCCTGTGTACGGTTACTCTGGTACAGCTGGTACAGAATGCAGCCGTGAGAGTTGTCTTGGGAGTCTCCCGGTACTCCCATGTTACACCTTTGCTTCGTGAGCTGCATTGGTTACCAGTTGTCTTCCAGGTGAGATTCAAGGTTTTGGTAATGGTTTTTAAGGCCCTACATGGCATGGGTCCGGAGTACCTCGGGGACCACCTGCTGCCGGCGTAAACTTCCCTCCGCCCTGTGCGTTCCCACAGAGAGGGCCTCCTCAGGGTGCCTCTGGTCAGAGAATGTCGGCTGGTGGCCCCCAGGGGGAGGGCCTTCTCTGTGGGCGCTCCGGCTTTATGGAATCAGCTACCGGTCGAGCTCCGGATGGCACCTGACCTTCGCTCCTTCCGACGCGGTCTGAAGACCCATCTATTTGAACAAGCCGGCCTGGCCTGATTGTTCTAAACCAGCCCTCTTCTCGCACCCCTAATCAAAGGAAGAGTCTGGAAAGCGTCCAAGATCAAAAGGCTTCTGCCAAGTTTTAATTACACTGTTACAAAAATACAAGAGCTTGACTTCTCAAAGAAAAAGTTGCTTTCAGCAACTAGCCCCTCCCCAAACACTTCTTTTATAGAGAGCTCAGGGCGTGGTCTCCCTGTGCCTCCTCCCGAGGAGTCCCATAGCCTTCCTTTGTTTGTCCCTGCTCGTCTGCCTCCTGCGTCGGGCGTCCTTGAACAGGGCCAGCTGTGGGTCATCATCCTCCGCACTCTCGGGCTCACACAGCTGAGAAGAGGTTCCCGGCTGAGGACTCTGCAAAGTCTCCAAATCATCATCAGCCGGTTCGTTTCCCTCCTCCCCCACATCTGAGTCCTCCGATACATCGGACCCGGCTGTCGGGCCCACAGGCTGGCCCTGAGTCACAACACTGATGGGGATATGTTGGGGTTTTAATGGAGATTTTTATATTGTTATCGATTGTTTTAGCTGGGCTACTATTTAATTCTTTTTAATTTTTGTATCCTGTATTTTTTATATGTGCCCTGTTCACCGCCCTGAGTCCTTCGGGAGAAGGGCGGTATACAAATATAATAATAAAAAAAAATGGAACTTTTGTTATCTTCAGGTTGTTACGCCTGGTAATCGCTGCTCAAATTCCTCTTTTCCCCCCACGAACCCACTGGACTTAGAAGGTCCTGGAGTTGAGCCGCTGTGAGAGGGTGGCTCAGCTATACCATCAATTATACCAACTTATACCATCTGCTACCTCCCTAGAGGTGGGAGATCTAGGGAGGTATGCCTTATCCGGGTTGGTATCCTGTCCGCTCCCGGATAGGTTTGGGCCCTCTGTGAGAGGGAGGTGCCCGATCTGTTTCAGAAGTTACCTGGAAGGTACCCAGCTCAAGTGGCAGGGAGATGGTGGACTGGACATTATTGACTTTCTTTTTTACATCCTCCTGAGTGACTATGGGACTGCCTGGCTGGACCTACCCGGACAATGGTTTATTAGCCTTATTCAAGCACAGATTTATTTGCGCTCAGGGGTGCCCCCCCTTCCTGGGCGCGACCCGCCTTTATTTCTACCTTTCCTCTTGATGACGGGCCCAATTATTGGGACCCTGAGAGATGGTTGGGCAAGGACAGGAGCCTCTGTCATAAATTTAATAAGAGGCCCCTGGTGCGCTTTTTAGCTAATTTTTTTGTGGAGTTAGGAAGGGGGGAGGGTTCACAGGTTTGGTTGGAAACTGGGTGGGGTTCCACCAACCGTTACTCAGACCAGGCCCGGGATTGATCGTGCTGTGACGAGGCTTGGGTTGGGTGCCTCTGGGGCCCCGGAGCGGGGTGTGGGTTTGCCTATTCCCACGGCGGTAGGGAATGGCAGCAGGTGTGCGAACAGAGGGCCGCATCTATATTTGCCAATGCGTCCCTGCTGTCTCCAAGCAGTGATGCGCTCCGACCCTCTGGTTTCGGCCTGTGGTTCCGTGAGCGAGGATGAGCAGCCACCTGAGCTCAGGCTCGTGTATTTCAATGCCAGGTCCGTAGTTAATAAGGCTCCTCTTATACGTGATTTGATCGAGGAGGAGCATGCGGACCTGGCTTGCATTATGGAGACCTGGTTGGGCCCAGAGGGCGGTGTCCCTGTGGTTAATCTTTGTCCATCGGGTTTCCAGGTGCTGCACCAGCCTCGGGCTCAGGGTAGGGGCGGAGGAGTGGCGGTAGTTGTGAGGGAGACCTTATTTCCGCGGGAGGCCACCGTTGTCCAAATAGTCGGGTGTGAGTCCCTCCTCCTGAGATGTGGCCCTAGAGCTCAGTTGGGCTTGCTGCTGGTGTACATTTCGCCTAGTTGCGCAGCAGCAGCCCTGCCTGAGCTTCTCGACATCCTCTCAGGGTTGGTGATTGAGCTCCCCAAACTTATAGTTTTGGGTGACTTCAATCTACCATCCCTAGGGGGATCATCGGAGTTAGCTCGGGAGTTCATGGCTTCCATGACGGCCATGGACCTGATGCAAGTTATTCAGGGTCCAACTCATGGGGGGGTCACATGCTCGATTTGGTTTTTCTATCTGGACGGTGGTTAGATGATCTTGGTGGGGGTTCTCCAATTGTTACGCCCCTGTCATGGACCGATCATCATCTCCTGCGGTTGGTCTTCCGTTTTGCCACTCCCCATCGTGGGGTTGTTGAACCAACGAGATGGTTCCGCCCTAGGCGCTTAATGGACCCTGAGCGGTTCCAGGCGGCGCTTGGGTCCCCACCTGCCTCCTTTGCTCACAGCTCGGCCGATGCCCTAGTGGAAGCCTGGGAAAAGGGAGCCACGGAGGCACTCGACCGAGTTTTGCCCATTCGGCCCTTGACCCGGTGCAGATCCCAATGGGCTCCATGGTTTTCTATGGAGCTCCGGGAGATGAAGCGTCGGAGACGGGGCCTAGAGAGCTGTTGGAGATCCAGCCGATCTGAATCCAACCGGTTGCAACTAAGGTCTTTTACGAGATCTTATCTCGCGGCGATGAGGACGGCAAGGTCTAACCACTTTGCCATCCTCATCGCGTCCGCAGATAATCGCCCGGCCGCCCTGTTTAGGGTGACCTGCTCCCTCCTTAATCAGGAGGTGAGGGAGGAGCCCTTGCAGGGTCATGCCGAGGAGTTTAGTCAACATCTGTCGGACAAATGCGCTTGGATTCGGACCGGTTTGGACTCCAACTGGGCAGAGTCTGACGATGAGGACGAGGGCAGTCTTGTCGATGTTATCTGGGAGGAGTTCAATCCTGTGACTCCTGAAGATGTGGACAGGATCATGGGGAAACTGAGCTCCACCACGTGTTTATTGGACCTATGCCCCTCCTGGCTGGTTTATGCAGCCTGGGATGGGACACGAGGCTGGCTCCAGGCAGTGATAACTGCTTCCTTGAGTGAAGGAGGCGGTGGTGAGACCCCTCCTCAAGAAGCCTGCTCTGGACCCAGCTGTATTAAATAACTTTCGTCTGGTGTCCAACCTTCGCTTTCTCGCGAAGGTTGTTGAGAGCGTGGTGGCGCATCAGCTCCCTTTGTTCTTGGAGGAAGCTGATTATCTGGACCCGTACCAATCGGGTTTCAGGCCCGGGTACTGCACGGAGATGGCATTGGTCGTGCTGGTGAATGATCTCTGGCGGGCTCGGGACAGGGGTTGTTCCTCTGTCCTAGTCCTGTTAGACCGCTCAGCGGCTTTTGATACCATCGACCATGGTATCTTGCTGCGGCGTCTCAGGGGGTTGGGAGTGGGAGGCACAGTCCTTCAGTGGTTCTCCTCCTACCATCTGGGACATTCACAGTCAGTGTTGGCAGGGCGACAGAGGTCGACCTTGAGGCCTCTCGTTTGTGGAGTTCCTCAGGGATCGGTCCTCTCGCCCCTCCTGTTCAACATCTATATGAAGTCTCTGGTTGAGATCATTCGTGGTTTTGGAGTTGGGTATCATCAGTATGCTGATGATACCCAGCTTTTCATTTCAACCCCAAACCACCCCAGTGATGCCCTCGACGTGATGTCCCGTTGCCTGGAGGAGGTCCGGGTCTGGATGGGGAGGAACAGGCTTCAGCTCAACCCTGACAAGACTGAGTGGCTGTACGTGTCGGCATCTCGGGAAATTCAGATCATTCCATCTCTTACTATGGGGGGTGAGTTATTACCCCCCGTAGATAGGGCTCGCAACTTGGGGGTCCTCCTAGATTCACAGCTCTCCTTAGAAGATCATATAGGAGCTGTGACTAGGGGGGCCTTCGCCCAGGTTCACCTGGTGCGCCAGTTGCGGCCCTATCTGGACCTGGATGCCTTGCGTACAGTCACTCATGCGCTCGTGACCTCTCGTTTGGACTACTGCAATGCTCTCTACATGGGGCTGCCCTTGAGGACCACTCGGAGGCTTCAACTGGTTCAGAATGCAGCCGCGTGAGTGGCGTTGGGGGTCTCCCGATACTCCCATGTTACACCTCTGCTCTTCGAGCTTCATTGGCTTCCAGTTGCCCTCCGGGTGAGATTCAAGGTGCTGGTAATGACCTATAAAGCCCTACATGGCATGGGTCCGGATTACCTACGGCAGCACCTGCTGCTGGCGTCAACTTCCCTCCGTCCAGTGCGCTCCCACAGAGAGGGCCTCCTCAGGGTGCCTCCGATCAGAGAATGTCGATTGGTGGCCCCCAGGGGGAGAGTGTTCTCTGTGGGCACGCCAGACCTGTGGAACCGCTTGCCGGTTGAGCTCCGGACAGCCCCTGACCTTCGCTCCTTCCGACGCGATCTAAAAACCTATTTATTTGAACAAGCCGGCCTGGTCTGATGGGTTTCGGGTTTGGGTTTGGGTTTTAACACAGCTTTTAATTACTGTATTATATCGGGCATAATTATTTAATCTTTTTTAACTTTTCTATTTTCTATTTTGATATTTATTGCCCTGTATACCACCCTGAGTCCTTCGGGAGAAGGGCGGTATAAAATTTTTAATAAATATAATATAAAATAAATATAATATAAATAGATGCTAGGGAATGATTGTGTTAAACACCGAACTGAAGTCTACAAACAACAAACTCACATGAGTATTTCTTTCCTCTAAGTGCTTCAAGCTCAGATGGAGAACGGAAGAGATAGCATCCTCCGTAGAGCGATTTGGTTGGTAGGCAAACTAAAGCAGGTCAAATGCTGGTGGGAGGCTAGATAAAATAAAGTCCTTTATCAGCTTCTCAAAGCATTTCATAATGGTGGATGTCAGTGTAACCGGACGGTAATCATTGAGGCCTATAATTGTGGACTTTTTTGGCACTGGCAAGATGATTGCCGTCTTAAAACACGATGGGACCACTGCCTGCTGCAATGAGAGATTGAAAATATCTGTGAGAACACAAGCCAGCTCATCTGCACAATCTCTAAGGAGACGTCCAAGGATGTTATCTGGGCCTGCTGCTTTCCGAATGTTAACTTTCTTCAGTGTTTTCCAGACAGAGGTGACATCAAAGCTTAGCACTTGCTCGTCAGGATGAGGCACAGCTTTCCTAGCAGGAGTGCTATTTGATGTCTCAAATCTACCAAAAATGCATTCAGTTTGTTTAGGAAGTCTGTGTTGTCCTTGCATCTCGGTGGATTCACCTTGTAATCCATAATGGCCTGGATTCCTTTCCACATTCGCCTGGTATTTGTAGGGTCTTGAAAAAAGTTCTGAACTTTCTGGCAATGGGCTTGCTTTGCATCTTTTATGGAACTTTTCAGATTTGCTCTGGCTGTTCTAAGTGCCAGCATGTCGCCAGATTTAAAAGCCACATTCTGTGCTTTCAGCATCTTGCAGACCTCAAGTCATCCACGGTGTTAGGGTTTCAACTGTTTCTCAACCAGAAACATGACAACAGCAAAAGCAGTCTAGGAAGGAAAACATACATCTGGAAACAGGAAGGAAAATTATACACCAGCCCAGGAAAACATTGCATACCTTGTCTGTGGGCCTGAACTTTGGGTCTGGGCAACAAGGATTGGTGTTACTTCCCAGCTATTACCACTTTGTGAGAAGACCGTCTTTGTTACAGCTTGATTTATTCTGGTTTATTCTATGCAAAAATAAAGGATAATGTTAATTGTGCATTATATTTGTAGCAATTGCCGATTGTGATTTATACTCATGACTTTTATTGGCAGGAATGGGGGACAACCTGCTAAATATATTTATTTTGTTAATTCACTATGTTACCTAGTGAGAAGAAAGTTAAGTATAAAATGGCAAGTATTTTATGGCATAGATAATGCCATAAAATAACCCATTGGTTTTGGCAAACATCACACTGTTAGACATGTTACTTTCTTCTAATAGGCCCCATAAGTTGGCACAGCAGTGACAGAATTGAATTCTGCAGTGCACTCACAAGAACAGGGCAAGCAGGCACCATCCTGCATATTGTCAGTTTCACTAAGAATCCTTAGGGAATAACTGTATGATGGATTACAAACTTCCAAACAAAATAATCTGTTTTCACTTAATCTATTTTATTAGAAAAAGTGTTACAGGTAGTTCTCGACTTACAACAGTTTGTTTAGTGACTGTTCAAAGTTACAACAGACTGAAAAAATGACTTATGGCCATTTTTCACACTTATGACCATTGCAGTATCCCCATGGTCATGTGATTTACATTTGGATGCTTGACAAGTGGTCCATATTTATGACAGTTGAAGTGTCCCAGGGTCACATGATCACCTTCTGACAAGCAAAGTCAATGGGGAAACCAGATTCACTTAACAACCATGTTGCTAACTTAACTACAGCGATTCACTTAACAACTGTGGCAAGAAAGGTTGTAAAATGGGGCAAAATTCACTTAACAAATGTCTTGCTTAGCAACAGAAATGTTGGGCTCAATTGTGGTTGTATGTTGAGGACTACCTGTACTTGCTGACTGTCTTAAACTTATAGAAGCCATCTTTACAGCTGTAAAACCACAGTGATGCTGATTTCAGCTGTTATTAACTTCACCAGTTTATACGTATAAGGTAGAAGGACCCATTTTATGAAGCAGGGACAATGAATAAGGACTAGATGAAAGAGCTTCGGTTTTCACATTGATTCTACCGTGCAGTAAGTGGTTTTCTCTACCAGGTTTTGAATACTTGCTCTGAATTTCATTCCTTTTATGAGCTAGCATTTAAAAAAAGCAGTGTAAAGAGAAAAGTTTGCAAAGGTTCTACCATTTCTAAAGATAAGCATCTTAATGTAATTTAAAAATAAAATTCCAGTTTCTACATCTTGGAAAAATGGTACATTAAAAATATTTGCAGATTATCTATATAAGGTGTCTGCATCTGTTTTCCTCTTTGCTATTATATTTTACTGGGAAAGCAATGGAGGGGAAATACACAGAAACTAAATATTGTGAAGTGGCTTTGACATGTTTTTCTTGCAAGGAACAATTAGCCATAATTTTATATTTCCTTGAGTTTTATCTCATATGCACATTCTTCAGTGCAAGATACCTTCTTGGAAGTGGCTCCTGGTGGTGGCACATCAATTATAGAAGAAGAGTTTGTGCAGTTTTGTAAATAAGATCCATCTCCAGGGCTAGGGGTTTCTAATGGCAACATTCCAAAGCTGAGGAAACATACAAGAGCATTTCAAAATATATATGTTCCTAAAGAAAGAGGAGGCAGGAAAAGAGGGCATTTTTGAAAATAAGGGTAATTTGCAGGCCTAAGGCTAATATTTACACTGTGCAGAAACTTTCTTTAAAAAACAAACAAACTTCAAGTTATATAATGTATGCAAGTTTAAAAATGTAACAGATACTATGTTCAATTATTTATTTATTATTTATTTATAAACATTTATTGGCTGCCCATCTTACCATAGGGTAACTGTGGGCGGCTTACAGTAACATAAAAAGTTAAAATCAAACATTAAAACCAAAAACACGGGGAGGGTGGGGCAGAGTGGGGGGGGAGGTGGGATCTGTTATTACTCAGTCAACCACCTCCATTGTGCTCATCCTCCACTGGAGACCCAAGCCAACTGGCAAAGCCAGGTCTTTAGGCACTTACAAAAAGATAGGAGGGTTGGGGCCAACCTCACATCAAGGGGCAAGATGTTCCAGAGGGCAGGAGCAACAGCAGAGAAAGTCGTCCTCCTGGACCCCGCCATCCAAAATAATCTGTCAACCTCCAGCTGAAAAGCCCAACCAAAGCAAAACACCAGAGCCATTGCGTTCTCTAATGTATACTTGATTGAGCAGATACAAACACACAGGGTCAAAGCTAGCTCTGAGGAAATGGCGGGAAGCAGTTAATTAAAAGAATGGAACTTTCCCTCCCCTCTCTGACAGGTTTGGGTCACATTGTCCAATACATCGTTCAGTAATTATTATGAGAAGAAACTTTAGTTCACCAAAAGCAACTCTTTAACAGCTCTGGCTCTCACACTGATAAGAACACCTGTGGATTCAAAATTCTCCCCTCTCCCTCCCACACTGTTGGCAAGTTAGAAGCATTTAGTGGTCCTAAAGACTGTAGGGTTCATAGCTTGACATAATCAGGCTGACGGGACCCGGAGCATGCCTTCTCTGCCAGCATGAGTGGTATGGGCCAATCCCAATGGGTTGAGATGGTCCCTCAAGTAACCTGGACCCATGCCATGAAGGGCTTTAAAGGTGATCACCAACAACTTGAATTGCACCCGGAAGCAGACTGGTAACCTGTGCAGCTCGCAGAGCAGTGGTGTCACAGGGGCCATTCTTGGGGGGCCCAAAACTACCTGTGCCGCTGCACTCTACACCAGATGTAGCTTCCAAATTCTCTTCAGTGTAGAGCTCATTACAGTAGTCCACTCATGAGATGACTAGGAAAGGCTGCAACTGGCACACAACACGAAATTGTGCAAAGGCTCTCCTAGCCGTGACTGCCACCTGTTTCTTGAACAGGAGTCACAAGTCCAGGAGAACCCCCTATTTGCGGACTTGGTCTTTCTGGGGTAGTGCCACCCCATCCAGAGTCAAAGATGACAAAGTCTTGGAGCCCAGAGTCCCGCAAGCCCAAAACCATTCGGTCTTACCAGGTTATAGTCAACACCTGTTGTCCCCCATCCAGGCCCCCACAGCCTCCAGGCACTGCGAAAGAGCAGCCACAGCATCACTTGGGTCACCAACAGTGGAAATATAGAGTTGGGTGTCATCAGCATACCATATATACCTCAACCGTGGTGATGGATGATCTCACTCAGCGGTTTCATATAGATGTTGAAAAGGAGTGGAGAAAGTACCAAGGCCTGGGGTACACCACAGTATAGCGGCTGAGGGGACTTCTGGTTTTGCGTGGTAGCAACCAGTCGTGGGCTTGCAGATTCTCTGCACCCCCACAGCTAATTTTGCCCTGCCAGGGGACCCTAAATGGGTCTAAGTCACCCCTGAGAGGCTGCAAACAAAGAAGGGTGCCCCAGCAATTCTGGAACAACAGCGGTTGTTCTGTTTGACTTGGGGAAAGCCTTCTAACCTGATAGGAGAAAGGCTGGCCATACTTCATTGACCAGCCCAAGCTACTTGCAACCGAAGTCCAAAAGTACTAACCAGCACAACTGTGAACAGCATGCTTGAAACTGGGTGAGCAAATTAATCTTCTCTTTTCTATTCTATATTTAATTTCCTGGAAAAGATCCCCAAGAAGCAAAATACCTCTGAAAGGGAAGGAGGGGAATTTCCACCCCACCCTTAGAGAATTAATCTTTTTATGGAGGATCAAAATATATGGAAATGAAATAAATATAAAACCTGAAACTTAAAACTTAAATCTGGATAAATCTAAAATTGTTGAATGGTTAAGACACTCATTCTAAAGATACATTGTTCATTTTGGAAATTGAAAAACAAATAGATGCTGACACCTAGTGGTGGATTGAGTGCTACACTCAATTTGCCAACAAATTTGGAAAACTCAACAGTGGCCACAGGATTGGAAAAGATCAGTTTACATTCCAATTCCAAAGAAAGGCAGTGCCAAAGAATGTTCATACTATTGCACCATTGTGTTGTGATTCAGGGTCAGCCTGTGGGTTCAGCAGTTGGGTCGGATGACTCAGAGGAGGAGGAGGAGGGGGGTGTTGAAGAGCTTGATGAGAGTCCTCAGCCAGGCCCCTCTCATCTGGTCACGATGCAGACCCAGCTGTGTGAGCCTGACAGCGTGGATGAAGATGACCCACAGCTGGCCCTGTTCAAGGACGCCCGACGCAGGAGGCAGTCAATCAGGAGTAAACAGAGGAAGGCAATGGGGCTCCTCGGAAGGAGGCAGAGAGAAGCCACGCCCTGAACTGTATTTAAGGGGGAATGCGTGGGAGGGCTGGTTTGCTGAAGGCAACCGCTTGAAAAGCTCCTGTTTCTTGGTTTGTGTCTTGTTCTATTTGTTTTTGTAGCAATAAATTTGGCAGGCGTAATTCCAGCCTCTTGCCTTCTTGTAAAAGGGGTTGTCCCTGCCTTTTCTGCAGGGCCGGTAGCAAGCTGGTACAGAAAACATTGCACTCATTTCACATGCTAGTAAAGTTATGCTTAAAATCCTACAAGCTAGACTCCAGAAGTATGTGGATCGAGAACTACCAGAAGTACAGGCAGGATTTCGAAGAGGCAGAGGAACTAGAGATCAAATTGCCAACATACGCTGGATCATGGAGAAAGCTAGGGAGTTCCAGAAAAACATCTACTTCTGCTTCATTGACTATGCTAAAGCTTTTGATTGTGTGGATCACAACAAACTGTGGCAAGCTCTTAAAGAGATGGGAGTACCAGACCATCTTATTTGTCTCTTGAGAAACCTATATGCGGGCCAAGAAGCAACAGTGAGAACTGGACACGGAACCACTGATTGGTTCAAAATTGGGAAAGGAGTCCGGCAAGGCTGTATACTGTCGCCCTGCCTATTTAACTTATATGCAGAGCACATCATGAGAAAGGCAGGGCTAGATGAATCAAAAGTTGGAATTAAGATTGCTGGGAGAAATATCAACAACCTAAGATATGCAGATGATACCACTCTAATGGCAGAAAGTGAAGAGGAACTAAAGAGCCTCTTGTTGCGGGTGAAGAAGGAGAGTGCCAAAGTTGGCTTGAAACTTAACATTAAGAAAACCAAGATCATGGCATCCGGTCCTCTCAATTCCTGGCAAATAGATGGAGAAGAAATAGAGGTAATGACAGATTTTATTTTCCTGGGCTCCAAGATCACCGCAGATGAGGACTGCAGCCAAGAAATTAAAAGATGCTTGCTCCTGGGGAGGAAAGCAATGGCAAATCTAGACAGCACATTAAAAAGCAGAGACATCACCCTGCCAACAAAAGTGCATATAGTCAAGGCTATGGTCTTCCCAGTTGCAATGTATGGCTGTGAAAGTTGGACCATAAGAAAGGCTGAGCCCCAAAGAATTGAAGCCTTTGAACTATGGTGCTGGAGAAGACTCTTGCGAGTCCCTTGGACTGCAAGGCGATCAAACTGGTCAGTCCTAGAGGAGATCAACCCTGGCTACTCTTTAGAAGGCCAGATCCTGAAGTTGAAACTCAAATACTTTGGCCACCTAATGAGAAGGAAGGACTCACTGGAGAAGAGCCTAATGCTGGGAAAGGTTGAGTTCAATAGAAGAAGGGGACGACAGAGAATGAGGTGGCTGGATGGAGTCACTGAAGCAGTAGGTGTGAGCTTAAATGGACTCCAGAAGATGGTAGAGGACAGGAAGGCCTGGAGGAAAGTTGTCCATGGGGTCGTGATGGGTCGGACACGACTTCACAGCTAACAACAACAACAAAGTGGTGGATGAAGACTATGACAGCTATGACTTTAATATAAGACTTGACAAAACCTGGGAAAAGCTAATCTGTGTTTGTGACCTTCAAAGCTTTAACAACAAAGAACAGCTGTGGAGAAAAAAAAGAATAATCTGGGGTGTAGACAAAGAGAGAATTATAAATTTCAGAAAAAATAATCTTTTTTGAACTATTTGAATTACAAATATCTATTTAATCGGGACTCTAAAGCTATTTGCAGAAAAAAGAAAAGAAGAGAAAAACTCAAATTCTTGGCCATGATGGATCAGAGACATGTAGAAGACTACAAAATAAATCTGAGGACAAGGAAACAGACTGGATAAAATGGACTGTAGAGATGTCAGGAACATCAGAGAGAAAGGAAATGATAAGAGAAGCGGAGAGAAAGAAAAAGATTTTGAACGAACATGGAAAGGCAGAAGCCCCGTACAAAGACACTTCATCTGATTTACTTTTTATATATACAGTAACATTAACGAACATATGGAAAAACGTTTTGACTCAGCAAAATACATTGATTAAGAAAGATACTGGGCAAAGGAAAAAGACCAAAGTGGAAATCAAGAAAATAGATGATGGGACCTACCAGAGAGAATACTTAAAAAAGAAACATTTGTTTGAATATGGTTAAAGAAATAGAAATGATTTGGAATATATATGTCATTCTAAGAGGGATGAATTCCCTAAATAATATGGTTTTTTCCCTTTTTTAATCTATTTCTTGATATGAGTAATATAAAATTTGAAATGGCTTAGATAAAGGAAATGTTTTAGATTTTTAAATGTGATTGAATTTAAGAAAATTATAATAGAAAAAATGTTTTGAATAAGAGTTAAAGAACTAGATGACTAGATGTATTAAATGGAATATTTAAACATTAAATATATTTTTAATTATGATTAAAAAGAATAAGAAATCTTGGAAACAAATACATATTAGCTTAGGAGGGATATATATTTTAAGTAGTATGTTATTTTTTATGTTTCTTTACTCTTGCTCTCCTTTATTTCTTTTTTTACTGTTTTATCTATTCCTTAAGAAATGTAAAAGTGCTGAGATGGTTCATATGGAAAAAATAGGCTTAATTTTTGAAATGTTATTAATTTTTGAGAAAATCTTAACCAGTAAGAATACTTAGAATTTTGTGGGAGAAACAAATTCAAATAAGGACTGTAACAGGATCTATGATAAGGCAACCAGAATGATTGGATAGAAAAGAAATATTATATTGATGTGATTATTATTTTTAGGAATATTGGGAAAAATATATATTTAATTGTTATCTATCAAAACAATAAGAATTGTATTAACTCAAAGTTTGCAAAAGAGGATATTTTGGGGAAAAGAGGAAATCAACTAAAACCATTATGTGGATCATGGATTAGAGAAACAAATTGTTAGTGATCGTTTTATAAATGTAAATCCAGACAACACACTGTTCACCAATTATTAAGTGATTTATGTTTTAAAAAATCAATAAAATATATTATAAAAAAATAGCAGCTGAGGGCTGGACCTCTCACTCCCTATCAATACCGATTGGGATCTGCCACAGAGAAAGGAGCTGAACCAGTGCAGAACTGTGCCACCCAGCCCCAGCCCCTGCAGCCAGCCCAAAAGGACACCATGGTCAATGGTATCGAAAGCTGCTGAGAGGTCAAGGAGAGCAAGGATGGTTGCACTACCCCGCCATCTCACTCTTGCCAGAGATCATCGACAAGCGTGACCAATGCCATCTCTGTCCATAACCAGGCCTGAATCCTGACTGAAAGGGGTCCAGATAATCCATTTCATCCAGTGCCCTCTGCAGCTGCCAGGGCACCACCTTTTCTACAACCTTCCCTAAGAATGGGAGGTTGGAAACTAGACAAAAATTGTCCAGGCAGGTGGGATCCAGTGATGGTTTTTTAAGGAAAGGGCAAACCAGAGCTTGCTTAAAAGCATCAGTCCCCTTCTCTAATGATGTATTAATCCCTGTCTGGACCCACCTGCTAGTCACCATTCTGGAGGCTTTCACCATTCAGGAGGGACAAGGGTCTAACTGACAGGTGCTGGCACTGACAGCATCAAGGGCCCGGTCCAATTCATCAGGGCCAACTGGATCAAATTTGTTAGGCATATGGTGTTAGCCTACAATGTTGGGTTGAAAATATATTAACCATAATGCTATGTCTTTAAGTTGTTATTTGGCCAATGGGTGTGTAAGTGTTCTCATGGCCATAAGAGGAAGCTAGGAACATAGCTTCTCTCTCTCTGAATTCACTGATCTCTACTATTACTGTTTTTGCTCTGCTGTTGGTTTACTACTGTTGTAACCTGAACTGTGTATTGACCTCTGGACCGGTAAGAAGACTTTGTAGTTTGGATTACTTCTTGGACTGTTGCTATTGTTTATGACCTGGACTGTTTATTTTTGCCTGTGCATTTTTGTTCTTACACCACCTCAAAAGTAAAATACTTTTTGTTTTTATAACTCAGTGTATTCTTGTGTGACTTTTACTGCTCTTAGTACCCTTCCTTGTCTGTGCAACTCTTTGGTAGCACAAGGAGACCTCTGCACAACAAATTCCTTAACAAAATTGTTCCCAAATAACAGGGCAAGACCTCTCCTCGGGCATCTCACACGGACTTTCTCCATGCATGGGGTCCAACTGCGAATGAATCCGAGTAACTTTGTCCATCGTGTACTGAACAAACTCATCTGCCTGGGCCTGCAAAAGATCGCCTGAGCCCCCCGACATAGGAGGGAATGTGCAACCTGAAACAGCACCTCTGAGTGGCACTCTGAGGACACAATAAGAGTGGAGAAATACTGCTGTTTCGCCGCTCTTAGTGCCAGAAGGTAGGCTTTAATAACGTCTGTAAGTCATGTCTCCCCTTCATGGATTACTGCCTTGTCGTGGTGAAGGGGCTTGCATAATTCAGTGAAGCTATGAGCTATGCCGTGCAGGGCCATCCAAGACAGACAGGTCATAGCAGAGAGTTCTGACAAAACGTGATCCACTGGAGAAGGAAATGGCAACCCACTCCAGTATCTTTCCCATGAAAACCCCATGGACAGTACCAAAAGTAAAAAAGATATGACGCTGGAAGATGAGCCCCTCAGGTCGGAAGGTGTCCAATATGCTACTGGGGAAGAGCAGAGGGCTAGTACTAGTAGTGCCAGAAAGAATGAAGCGACTGGGCCAAAGCCGAAAGGACGCTCAGCTGTGGATGTATCTGGTGGTGAAAGGAAAATCTGATGCTGTAAAGATTTTTTCTCCATAGGAACCTGGAATGTAAGATCCATGAATCAAGGAAAGCTGGACATGGTGAAACAAGAGATGACAAGACTGAACATCGACATCTTAGGAATCGGCGAACTAAAATGGACAGGAATGGGTGAATTTAATTCAGATGCCCATCAGTTATACTACTGCGGGCAAGAATTCCTCAGAAGAAATGGAGTAGCCTTCACAGTCAATAAAAGAGTAGGAAAAGCAATGCTGGTATTGTTGTTGTTAGCTGCGAAGTCGTGTCTGACCCATCGTGACCTCACCTCTATGAGAAAAAAGTCCCTGCTTTTATGTTTTAATCTCATGATTTTAAAAATATATTTTTTTCTATTGTAAGTTGCCACAAACCTCGCCATGTGGATTGCATACTAATATTATATAATTGGTAAATAAAGGTAGAACATATGTTAAATATACATCAAATGATAATATGCTTCCCTACAAAGTCAATTCTTGCTCAATGACAGACCAAGGAGTTAACTCGGAAAGGCAAGAGGAAAATCTAGAAGAGATCTGTGCAACTTGTAGAAGGGAAAGGCCCACACTGATAAATTAAAAATCTTTGGGGTCTGCAAAGGAATGCTGGTGGGCTAATCAATGATTTGGTGACTAGAGGAGCATCTACAGTGTTGGAGCTCGTGGTCATGGTAAGCCATGGAGGCACTAGGCAACATGACTTTCAGGGCATTGGTGGTGATTTTATTACTTTTTTTTTAAAAAAAAAGTCTGTGCTCTGTCCAAGGGTGCTTGGTAGGCTGCATGTACAGGCCTGGTCTAGAATTTATTTTGGAGCATTCAACTATCTAGAGCAGGCATGTCAAACTCATTTTGTTTGAGGTAACTTCTTATAAAAGAATTGCCATTAACTTGTTTTAATAAAATAATTTAAATCAATTTTTACTTGATTTCAAATTAAATGAATTATATTGGTTGACAATGAGATTTTTTTTTGTACAATTGCCAAATGCAATAAACTGGTTTTAGGTATATGTTACTGGAAGGAAAAAGCAATCCCTGCTGCGTTACTGATCCCAGAGAAGCATTTGCATGTATGCAGGTATCCTTAGGGTGCCATAGTTATGGATGAGAAATATTGGTTGCAAAGTTGGCATTTCTGAATGTAATACAAATATTTTGGACTTATTTTTGTTTCTTTCCATGTTTGATATTTTTAAAAAGGCATATGCTACTGACTACGCTTATGCACATATGTAACATCTTTTGCTAGGATACATGATCACTGCTTGTCCAAAATTTTAATATACAGATAATACCACCAGAAATTATTTTAGCCTTTTTAATAAATGTTGTTACTGATGTTAAGCTCACCAGGGAAAACATCATATATTGTTATGTATATACTAGGTTAATTATTTAAAGACTGAAGTGCAACATAACTAGATTCTAAATAATCTATTTTTCAAAACACACAACAGTCCAAACAGTAAAAGTAAAGTCCAAATTAAGAATATTTCATTCTTAAAAATTGTTTAATTTAAAGTGGTTTAGTTGTATTAGATGGTTATAAATTCAAAATAGTTTTCAAGAGTGTACAAAAGATACTATTCTTTTTCTAGAATCAGCTAAATTAGACATATTACATTGAGAAAAATGTTTCTCATTTCTTTCCTGTTACCTTTGATTTCATTGTTAACATAGGAAATAGATTATTTTGTTATCTAATTTTACCTTCCAAAAGACAGAAGCAGATGAAAAATGTGAGGTTCTTTCCTGTTGGCTTTTTTGAATTAGCTGCTTAGATTCTAAAAGTTTAGTTCCTAAAGAAGTAATCCTGTAAATAATTTTAATGTCCTCCTCTAGTGCAGGGTAGGCAACCTTGGCTCTTTTATGACTCAAGGACTTCAACTCCCAGTATTCCTAATCTAGCATGGCTCAGCCTGGAAACCTCTCCCTTTCCCCTCAGCATGGCTGGCTCAGGATTTCTGGGAGTTGAAGTCCACGAGTCATAAAAAAGAGCCAAGATTGCCTAGACCTGCAATAGGCTTAGGAAAGCCAATAAGGGAGCTGTTTTTTTTTTTTTTCAAAAAAAGGTGCCAGAACGCCGTTCTGAGTGTTCTATGAGAAAAAAAGCCCTGTTCTTATCTCTTCTAGCTATTCTATGGAATTCTGCATTCAATTGGGCATATCTTTCTTTTTCTCCCTTGCCTTTCGCTTCCCTCCTTTCCTCAGCTATTTGCAAAGCTTCCTCAAACAGCCATTTTGCTTTCTTGCATTTCTTTTTCTTTGGGATGATTTTGGTTGCTACCTGTTCTACAATGTTGCAAACCTCTGTCCATAGTTCTTTAGGCACTCTGTCTATCAGATCTAATTCCTTAAAATTTGTCACCTCTACTGTATATTCAACAGGGATATGATTTAATTCATACCTGAGTGGCCTAGTGCTTTTCCCTACTTTCTTCAGTTTAAGCCTAAACTTTGCAATGAGAAGCTCATGGTCTGAGCCACAGTCAGCTCCTGGTCTTGTTTTTACTGACTGTATAGAGCTTCTCCATCTTTGGCTGCAGAGCATATAGTCAATCTGATTTCTGTGTTGACCATCTGGTGATGTCCATGTGTACAGCCGTCTCTTCGGTTATTGGAAAAGAGTGTTTGCTATCACCATTGTATTCTCTTGACAAAATTCAATCAGCCTGTGCCCTGCTTCATTTTGTACTCCAAGGCCAAACTTGCCTGTTATTCCAGTTATCTTTTGGCTTCCTACTTTAGCATTCCAATCCCCCATGATGATAAGGACATCATTTTTTGGTGTTAGTTCTATAAGGTGCTGTAGGGCTTCACAGAACCGGTCAATTTCATCCTCTTCAGCACCGGTGGTTGGGGCATAGACTTGGACTACTGTGATATTGAATGGTTTGCCTTAGATTCGAACTGAGATCATTCTTGCATTTTGAGGATTGTATCCCAGTATTGCTTTTCCTACTCTTTTATTGACTCTGAAGGCTACTCCATTTCTTCTGAGGGATTCTTGCCCACAGTAGTATACCTGATGGTCATCTGAATTAAATTCACCCATTCCTGTCCATTTTAGTTCGCTGATACCTAAGATGTCGATGTTCAGTCTCGTCATCGCTTGTTTGACCACGTCCAGCTTTCCTTGATTCATGGATCTTACATTCCATGTTCCTATGTAGAAAAAATCTTTACAGCATCGGACTTTCCTTTCAGCACCAGACACATCCACAGCTGAGTGTCCTTTCGGCTTTGGCCCAGTCGCTTCATTCTTTCTGGCGCTACTAGTACTAGCCCTCTGCTCTTCCCCAGTAGTATATTGGACGCCTTCCAACCTGAGGGGCTCATCTTCCAGCGTCATATTGTTTTGCCTTTTGGTACTGTCCATAGGGTTTTCATGGGAAAGATACTGGAGTGGGTTGCCATTTACTTCTCCAGTGGATCACGTTTTGTCAGAACTCTCTGCTATGACCTTTCCGTCTTGGGTGGCCCTGCATGGCATAGCTCATAGCTTCATTGAATTACGCAAGCCCCTTCACCACGACAAGGCAGTAATCCATGAAGGGGATTGTTTACCTTAAAGAATCTTTATTCAAGTACCATGGCATCGGTACGTACATGGTCGAAGCCAAAATCTGAATTCTCCTCCCCTTAGCACATAGTATCAAACACAATTCCCTCCTCCAATAAACAGTCATAAATAACATTCTCCAAATAATTTGAAATGCAGGTTTTTCCTCCTGTTCTCCAACCCATTTCTTATCTCTTATTTCAAAAGCGCCTGCTTTCACACACTATTACAATATTTTTATGTCTAACTAACTCCCATCACATTCCTCCTCCTTCCCCAGTATCATCTAATTCTAAAAGTAAAGCATAGGAAAGAAAAAGGCTGCATCTCCATATGTTGTCAAAGCAAGAACATCTGATGTTAGCAGCATTGACATCATGCAGCAACACCTCCAGGATATCCCTGAGTTCCCTCTCGAACCCATCAGTTGCCGAAGGTGGACCATCGGAATGGGTCTAGCCTCCCTGTATATGAGGCAGCGTATGAAAGCCTCACGGACACCTGAGCGTGATCTGACCATGACAAGGGGGATAATCTTACATCCCCCACCAGGTCATGGTGCCATTGCTCCAATAATAAAATCGAGTCTGGCATGTGACCACTCTCCCGAGTCAGGCCAGTTATAATCTGAGATAGGCCCATGGCCGCCATGGTGGCCATGAACTCCTGGGCTGCTTCCAAGGCTGCACCCAGGGATGGCAGATTGAAGTCCCCCAGAACCATAAGTCTGGGGAATTCCACCGCCAGCCCCAAGGCAGCCTCCACCAGCTCAGGCAAGTAGGTTGCTACACAGCAGGGAGGCTGCTATACTATCAACAATCTGATCTGATCCCATGAGCCCAACTTCAGGAACAGGGTCCCACCACCAGAGATTTGAAAGCCCCTGAAAGCCAATAAAGACACTCTGATAACTACTGCCCTGCCTTGGGGTCTTGCCTGGTGCCAAACCTGAAACCTGGCTGCACGCATCTCTGAGAGGGGAAACCCCACTTCTGGGGTGCGTCAGGTCTCAGTAATGCATGCCAGGTTATTAAGCATTGTGGGGGAGGACCACTCACCCCAAACCCTTCATTCAGCTCCCACTCAAGGTGAGAGTATGCAAACACTACTCAAACACAAAGTAGAAACAAGTATCATCACAATGAGGCCAGTGCCCCTTTCCCAGCAGGGGGTATTAAAAACTGAGAATTGGGGAGGACAACGTCAGTGTCGGAAAAGATAGCCCCAGAGGTGGCATGAGCATTGAAGCCAAGCTTTTGACTCTGGGAGATTGTGAAGCAAGGGTTCATCACCTTTACAAATCAGAACTTTAACATCCCCATCTAGTCCCCATAGGGATTTACAGACATTTTCTTGGGGATGCAATTGGGGAACCATGCTATAGGCAAATGTTGGAAGCCCATCTAAGTTCAAAGAAGACAGAGAGTGGTCTTTTCCTTTGGGGTCTTTGCACTTGGGAGTCTCTAGTTATGGCAGCAGTTTGTTGGGCTGCAAGTTAGCAGAAGAGGGACGCAGTGGCTCAGTGGGTTAGGACGCTGATCTTGTTGATCAGAAGGTCGGCAGTTTGGCAGGTTGAATCCCGAGTGCTTCATAGCAGAGTGAGCGCCTGTTACTCGTCCCAGCTTCTGCCAACCTAGCAGTTCAAAAGCATGTAAAAACGCAAGTAGAAAAATAGGGACCACTACGGTGGGAAGGTAACAGCGTTCCGTGCGCCTTTGGAGTCTAGTCATGCTGGACACATGACCACGGAGACGTCCTCGGAAAAGCGCTGGTTCTTCGGTTTTGAAACGGAGATGAGCACCAGCCCCTAGAGTTGGAAATGACTAGCACGCATGTGCGGGGGAACCTTTACCTTTAAGTTAGCAGAAGCTAGATTAACACTAGAGTTTCATCCCCAGTAAACAATGTTTGTTGATTGGAGCTCTTCTTTCTCATGGGTCTTGCAGGAAAAACATCACCAGAATTAACTGGGTTCGAACTGCTATACTCAGGTTTCAAAGTGATAGAGTCCTCTTGGGAAAAGCAATTCAGAAGTTGGATAGCTCTCTGAGCAAAAGACCTGTACAGTGAGAACTGAGAAGGAGCTCAGAAAAGGCTTCAATAAAAATGACTTGGAAAGGAACTAAGAAAAAATTGAGATAGTCTCTGAATAAATCTATATTGAAAGAAAAAGAATTTTTACAACTAGCAACAAAGGAAATGGATTTTTTTAAAAAAACAAAGAAGAAAGAAGAACCATCACTCCAAAATGTATGGGATACGGCTAAAGCATATTTTAGACTGGTGTTGGCCATAACTTACACCTCTAAAAAGAATAAGGAAAAAAAAACAATTACAGTTGAAGCTGAGAGAAGAACTTAAAAAATTGGAATTAGAATTACAAATAGACCCACAAAAGAAAATCCTCAAGAAACAAATGGAGATAATAAAGCATAAATTAAACCTGGCTGAGATGGACATAATAGCACAACAGATTAAACAGTCTAAACAGAACTTTTTTGAAAATGCCAATAAGCCGGGGAGATGGTTAGCATATAGACTGAAGAAAGAAAAAGAAAAAAGAATGATAAATAAGCTACAAGACTCAAAAGAAGAATTACAGTTCCACAATGTTGCAATGAGAAAAATCATTAAAGACTACTATGAGGCACTCTATAAGGCAGAGGAAGTTCCCAAAGAGAAAATACAGTCGTACTTAAAAGAATCAAACTTGCCAAAAATCCCGGAGAATATCAGAAATATACTGCTCAAAAAAATAAAGGGAACACTTAAACAACACAATGTATTGTATTTAATAGTAGGATCTCTTATCTTGTGTTCCCTTTATTTTTTTGAGCAGTATATATTAAATGGGAAAATATCAGTGATGGAGATTACTGAAGCCATAAAAAGACAAAAGAAAGATAAGACTCTTGGGCCAGATGGACTTTCTGCAGAATTTTACGTAGCATTACAAGATGTACTAGGTCCGAGGTTGAAAGAACTGTGCAATGAAATCCTTTTGGAGACTAAAATACCAAAGTCATGGGCTGAAGCTAACATCACTTTGATACCTAAAGAAGATACTGATCTGACACATAAAAAACTATAGACCAATATCATTATTAAATGTGGACTATAAAATTTTTGCTTTGATAATGGCAGAAAGAATTAAGAAATTCTTGACTGAATTCATACACACAGATCAAAATGGCTTTTTACCTAAAAGACAGATAAAAAAAACTTAAGAATGATTTTGGATGTCTTAGAGTACTATGAAAATCATCCAGGGAAACAGATGGCATTAATATTTCTTGATGCACAAAAAGCTTTTGACAACTTAAACTGGCAAGTTATGTTACAGCAGTTGATGGAAATGGACTTTGGGAAAAACTTTATAAATGCAATTCAAGCAATCTACCATAAACAAACAGCTAGAATAATCCTAAACGGAGACTATACAGAAAACTTTGATATAAAAAAAGGTACAAGGCAGGGGTGTCCATTATCCCCACTGCTATTTATATTAACATTGGAAGTATTGACCAGAAATATTAGACAAGACATAATTTTTTTTATTAAAAAGTTTTATAAAAGTTACAATACAAACCCCAATCCCCAAACCACCCCCTCCCCCTCCCCCACTTCCCAGAACTGAATACAGGGTTGCAAAAATAACAATTAAAATCTAAATAACATTAACCAACTATATATGTAACCAAGTTCCTAACGCACTTTAACTCCCCTTTAACATAAACACAAACAAGACAAAAGTAAAAATAATAATAACATAAAAACAAAATAATATCCATATTATTATTATTATTATTATTATTATTATTATTATTATTATTATTATTATTATTATTATTATTATTATTATTAATTGAATTTATATACCGCCCTTCTCCCATGGGACTCAGGGCAGTTCACAAGGTAATTAAAATAACACTACAAATACAAAAAGTTAATAACAATTAAAATAATTAAATTATCCTTGAGTAAAATATAAAACGCCTATAGCTCCAATTAAAACCCAATTATAATAAGTTAAAATTAAAATTCTCAGTCCTGCCCAGAAAGCTCAAAGAGCCAGGTCTTCAGGTCCCGGCAGAACGAACGAAGATCAGGGGCAGTCCTGAGCTCTACAGGTAACTGGTTCCAAAGGGCAGGCGCACCCACAGAGAAGGCCCTCCCCCTGGGTGTTACCCACCGGCAGTCTTTTGCCGGCAGCACCCTGAGAAGGCCCTCCCTGTGGGAGCGCACAGGACGAAGGGAACTTGATGCCGGCAGCAGGTGTTCCCTCAGATATCCAGGACCCACGCCATTTAGGGCTTTATAGGTCATCACCAGCACCTTGAATCTCACCCGGAG
Organism: Vipera ursinii; assembly: GCF_947247035.1. Taxonomy (NCBI): domain Eukaryota; kingdom Metazoa; phylum Chordata; class Lepidosauria; order Squamata; family Viperidae; genus Vipera; species Vipera ursinii. Next base: position 38,521,006 of record NC_139522.1, read on the forward strand.
GGCAACCGGAAGCCAATGCAGCTCGCGGAGCAGAGGTGATACATGGGAGTATCAGGAAGCCCCCATCACAACTCGCGCGGCTGCATTCTGCACCAGCTGAAGCCTCCGAGTGGTCCTCAAGGGCAGCCCCATGTAGAGAGCGTTGCAATAGTCTAACTGGGAGGTCACGAGCGCATGAGTGACTGTGCGGAAGGCATCTCGGTCCAGATAGGGCCGCAACTGGCACACAAGGCGAACCTGGGCAAAGGCCCCCCCTGGTCACGGCTCCTATATGATCTTCAAAACTAAGCCGCGAATCCAGGAGGACACCCAAGTTGCGAGCCCTATTGACGGGGGGGTAACACCTCACCCCCCATCATTAAAGATGGAATAGAATGGTTCACTCGAGATGCCTGTACGCACAGCCACTCAGTCTTGGCAGGATTGAGTCGGAGCCTGTTTCTCCCCATCCAAACCCGAACCGCCTCCAGGCAACGGGACATCACGTCGAGGGCATCACTGAGTTGGTTTGGGGTGGAAAGAAAAAGTTGGGTATCATCGGCGTACTGATGATACCCCACCCCAAAACCACGAATGATCTCACCCAGCGGCTTCATATAGATATTGAAAAGGAGGGGAGAGTGGACCGACCCCTCAGGAACTCCACAAACGAGAGACCTCGGGGCGGACCTCTGCCCTCCCATCAACACTGACTGCGAACGGCCCAGGAGGTAGGAGAACCACCGTAAAACAGTGCCCCCCACTCCCAACCCCCTGAGACGTTGCAGCAGGATACCACGGTCGATGGTATCAAAAGCTGCTGAGAGGTCTAATAGGACTAGGACAGAGGAGCAACCCCTGTCCCGAGCCCGCCAGAGATCATTCACCAGTGCGACCAATGTCATCTCCGTGCTGTACCCGGGCCTGAAACCCGATTGGTACGGGTCAAGATAATCAGTTTCCTCCAGGAACAGAGGAAGCTGGTGCGCCACCACATTCTCAACAATCTTCGCTAAAAAGCGAAGGTTGGAGACCGGACGATAGTTATTCAAAATAGCTGGATCCAGGGCAGGCTTCTTGAGAAGGCGTGTCACCACCGCCTCCTTCAAGGCGGCGGGAAAGACACCCTCACTCAAAGAAGCAGATATCACTGCCTAGAACCAGCCACGTGTCTCCTCCCGAGTTGAATAAACCAGCCAGGAGGGGCACGGGTCCAATAAACAGGTGGTAGAGCTCAGCCTCCCCATAATCCTGTCCACCTCCTCGGGAGTCACAGGATCAAACTCAGTCCAGATAGTACTACTCTCAAGACCGCTCGATTCCTCCCCATCAGACTCTGCCCAGTCAGAGACCAAACCGGTCCGAATCTGAGCGATTTTGTCCACCAGATGCTGGCTAAACTCCTCAGCCCGCCCCTGCAAGGGGTCCTCCCTCACCTCCTGAAAAAGGAGGGAGTGAGTTACCCTAAACAGGGTGGCCGGGCGATTATCTGCAGACGCGATGAGGGCGGCGAAGTAATTAGACTTCACCATCCTCATCGCCGCGACATAAGACCTAGTAAAAGATCTTATTCGCAATCGGTCAGATTCAGACCTGCTGGATCTCCAACAGCTCTCCAGTCTCCGTCTCCGACGCTTCATCTCCCGTAGCTCCACAGAAAACCATGGAGCCCATCGGGATCTGCGCCGGGTCAGGGGTCGCAAGGGTACAAGTGCCTCAGTGGCGGCCCTCTCCCAAGCCTCCACCAAGGCATCGGCCGGGCTGTGAGTGAGGGAGATAGGTATAGACCCAAGCGCCGTCTGGAACTGTTCTGGATCCATTAGGCGCCTGGGGCAGAACCACCTGGTATTAAACAATACTAATAATAAAAATAAAAATAATAATAAAATATAATAAAAATTAATAAAAAATACCATAAAAACAAACTAATATTAATAATATCATTCTATAATTCATTCATAAGCTAGATGAAACTTTTTAGACCCGTATTTGTTCTGAATATAATCTATCCATCTTCTCCAGACCGAAATGTATCTTTCTTGTGAATGATCTTTCAAATAAGCAGAAATCCTAGCCATTTCTGCCAAATTTGACACCTTAAGTGACCAATCTTCTATAGTAGGCAAACTATCTTTCTTCCAATATTGACCTACCAAGAGCCTTGCTGCTGTTATCAAATTCAACATCAAATTTGTTTCTTTGGTATCACAATCTATAACAATACCCAATAAAAACAATTGTGGAGAAAATTTTATCTTTCTCTTAAAAATCTTTTGAATATTCCACCAAATTTTAATCCAAAAAGCTTTAACATTTCTACAAGTCCACCATATATGATAATAGGTAGCATCCAAACTACCACATCTCCAACATTTGGGCTGTAAGTTAGGATACATGCAGGACAATTTTTTGGGATCCAAATGCCATCTATAAAACATTTTATAAAAGTTTTCTCTTAAATTTTGAGCCTGGGTAAATTTCACATTTCTAACCCAAATTACCTCCCATGTATCCAATGAAATTGGTTCTTGAATATTTTGAGCCCACTTTATCATACAATCTTTAACTAATTCTGTTTCAGAATCCAATTCTATTAAAGCATTATATATTCTCTTTATATGCGCTCGGTTTTGATCTTTAATTTGTTTTACCAAATTTTCATCAGTTAATGTAATACCAATTTTCTGATCTATCTTCCCCCTCGTTTGCAATTGAGTATACTGAAACCAAGACTGTATGATATTTTCTTGTTTTAACTCACCTAATGATTTTAATTACCAACCATTCCCTATCCATCTAAGTAACTCCTTATATGAAGTCATATCCAAACTCACACCTACAGATACACCCTCTATCGCATGCCCGGGAATCCCCCAAATTGGTATTTTATAATTTAACTTATAATAATATTTTTTCCATACGCACAATAAGGCGCTTCTTAAAATGTGAGATTTAAATGCCTTATCCACTTTTTTTATCATAAACTAAATATGCATGCCACCCATATAATAAGTCCCATCCCTCAAGGTAAAGTAATCTTTAATTTGTTAAATTAAGCCAGTCACTAACCACTGATAAAACAACCGCATCATAATATAATTTCAAATTAGGCACTTTAAGTCCTCCTCTTTCCCGTACATCTTGTAAAATCTTAAATTTAACTCTCGGTCTTTTCCCTGCCCAAATAAATTTATTAATACCCTTCTGCCACTCATCCAAATTGGCATCCTTTTTCAATATAGGTATCATTTAATTTAATTTAATTTAATAATTTGATTTCTATACCGCCCTTCTCCCGAAGGACTCAGGGCGGTGAACAGGGCAATACACAATAAAAATATTATACAAAAATTAAAAAGTCATTAAACATTATGCCCTTAAAATTAATACATATTACAATTAAAACTATTTATAAAAACCCAACCCCATCCCATCAGACCAGGCCAGCTTGTTCGAAAAAGAAAGTTTTGAGATCGCGCCGGAAGGAGCGAAGGTCGGGGGCCATCCGGAGCTCAACCGGTAAGCTGTTCCAAAGGTCTGGCGCGCCCACAGAGAACGCTCTCCCCCTGGGGGTCACCAATCGGCATTCTTTGATCGGTGGCACCCTGAGGAGGCCCTCTCTGTGGGAGCGCACTGGACGGAGGGAAGTTGACGCCGGCCGCAGGTGTTGCCGTAGGTAATCCGGACCCATGCCATGAAGGGCTTTGTAAGTCATCACTAACACCTTGAACCTCACCCGGAGAGCAACCGGTAGCCAATGCAGCTCGCGGAGCAAAGGTGTAACATGGGAGTATCGGGAAACTCCCAAGACAACTCGCGCGGCTGCATTCTGCACCAGCTGGAGTCTCCGGGTGGACCTCAAGGGCAGCCCCATGTAGAGAGCATTACAGTAGTCTAGACGAGAGGTCACGAGCGCATGAGTGACTGTGCGCAAGGCATCCCGGTCTAGATAGGGCCGCAACTGGCGCACCAGGCGAACCTGGGCAAAGGCCCCCCTAGTCACAGCTCCAATATGCTCTTCCAAAGAGAGCTGTGAATCTAGAAGGACCCCCAAGTTGCGGGCCCTATCTACGGGGGGTAATAGCTCACCCCCCATGGCCAATGATGGAATAATCGGAATTTCCCGGGATGCCGGCACGAACAGCCACTCAGTCTTGTCAGGGTTGAGTCGAAGCCTGTTCCTCCCCATCCAGACCTGGACCGCCTCCAGGCAACGGGACATCACGTCGAGGGCATCGCTGGGGTGGTTTGGGGTAGAAATAAAAAGTTGGGTATCATCAGTATATTGGTGATACCCAACTCCAAAACCACGAATGATCTCACCCAGCGGCTTCATATAGATGTTGAACAGGAGAGGCGAGAGAACCGATCCCTGAGGAACTCCACAAATGAGAGGTCTCAAGGTCGATCTCTGCCCCCCTGCCAACACCGACTGCAAACATCCCAGAAGGTAAGAGGAGAACCACTGGAGAACTGTGCCTCCCACTCCTAACCCTCTGAGACGCCGCAGCAGGATACCATGGTCGACGGTATCAAAAGCCGCTGAGAGGTCTAAAAGGACTAGGACAGAGGAGCAACCTCTGTCCCGAGCCCGCCAGAGATCATTCCCCAGCGCGACCAATGCCGTCTCCGTGCTGTACCCGGGCCTGAAACCCGATTGGTACGGGTCTAGGTAGTCAGCTTCATCCAAGAACAAAGGGAGCTGCTGCGCCACCACGCTCTCAACAACCTTCGCCAAAAAGCGAAGGTTGGAGACTGGACGATAGTTGTTTAAAATTGCTGGGTCCAAGGCAGGCTTCTTGAGGAGGGGTCTCACCACCGCCTCCTTCAAGGCGGAGGGAAAACTACCCTGACTCAAAGAGGCAGTAATCACTGCCTGGAGCCAGCCTTGTGTCCCATCCCGGGCTGCATAAGTCAGCCAGGAGGGGCACGGGTCCAACAAACACGTGGTGGAGCTCAGCTTCCCCATGATCTTGTCCACTTCTTCAGGAGTCACAGGATCGAACTCTTCCCAGATTAAATCGACAAGGCCGCCCGTATCCTCTTCGTCAGACTCTGCCCAGTCGGAGTCCAAACCGGTCCGGATCCGAGCGATTTTGTCCGACAGAAATCGGCTAAATTCCTCGGCTTGACCCTGCAAGGGTTCCTCCCTCACCTCCTGATAAAGAAGAGAGCGAGTTACCCTAAACAGGGCGGCCGGGCGATTACCTGCGGACGCGATGAGGGTGGCAAAGTGGTTAGACCTAGCCACCCTCATCGCTGTGAGATAAGTTCTCGTAAACGACCTTAGTCGTAACCGGTCGGATTCGGATCGGCTGGACCTCCAACAGCTCTCTAGGCCCCGTCTCCGACGCTTCATCTCACGGAGCTCCATGGAGAACCATAGGGCCCGTTGGGATCTGCGTCGGGTCAAGGGCCGCATGGGTACAACTTGGTCGAGTGCCTCTGTGGCTGCCCTTTCCCAGGCTTCCACTAAGGCATCGACCGAGCTGTGAGCAAAGGAGGCAGGTGGGGGCCCAAGTGCCGTTTGGAACTGCTCAGGGTCCATAAGGCGCCTAGGGCGGAACCATCTTGTTGGCTCAGCAACCCTACAACAGGGAGTGGCAAAACAGAAGACCATCCGCAGGAGATGATGATCGGTCCATGACAGGGGTGAATTAATTGGGGAACCCCCCCCAAGATCATCTAACCACCGTCCGGATAGAAAAACCAGATCGAGCGTGTGACCCCCCCCCGTGAGTTGGGCCCAGAATAACCTGCTTCAGGTCCATGGCCGTCATGGAAGCCATGAACTCCCGAGCTAACTCAGATGATCCCCCCAGGGATGGTAGGTTGAAGTCACCCAAAACAATGAGTTTGGGGAACTCAACCACCAACCCTGAGAGGATATCGAGAAGCTCAGGCAGGGCTGCTGCCACGTGTCTGGGTGAAACGTACACCAGCAGCAAGCCCAACTGAGCTCTGGGACCACATCTCAGGAGGAGGGACTCACACCCGGCTATCTGGACTGTGGTGGCCTCCCGCGGACATAGGGTCTCCCTCACAACAACTGCCACTCCACCGCCCCTACCCTGAGCCCTAGGCTGGTGCAGCACCCGGAAACCTGATGGGCTAAGATCAACCAAGGGGACTCCGCCCTCTGGGCCCAACCAGGTCTCCGTGATGCAAGCCAGGTCCGCATGCTCCTCCTCAATCAGATCACGGATGAGAGGTGCTTTATTCATAATGGACCTGGCATTGAAATACACGAGCCTGAGCTCAGGTAGCTGCACATCCTCGCTCCCGGTACCACGTGCTGAAATCAGAGGGTCGGAGCGCATCACCGCTTGAAGACAGCGGGGACGCACCCCCGGGAATTGATGTGGCCCTCTGTTCCTACACCTGCGGCCATTCCCAACCACCGTGGGAATAGATAATCCCACACCCTGCCCCGGGGCCCCGTAGGCCCCCAGCCCAACTCCCACCACGGCGCGATCAATCCCTGACCTGGTCTGAGAAACGGTTGGCGGAACCCCCCTAGTTTCCAACCGAGCCGATAAACCCACCCCCCTCCCTAACCCCTCAAAACATTTAGCTAAAAGCAACAGGTGATTCATGGGGATCAAACGGGGTTTATTAGTGGTAGGCAAATGAAAAATAATGTGAGACATATAGTTGATGTGTTAGAGTTTTTGGAAAGGCACAACCAGATCTCTGCAGCGCTAATCTTTTTAGATGCTGAAAAGGCCTTTGATCAATTGAATTGGCAATTTTTGTTGAAAGTTGTAGACAAAATGGATTTTGGGGAAAAAATTTTACAACCGATTAGGGCATTATATCAAAAACAAACTGCCCGAATCATAGTTAACAATAGCCTGACAGCAGCATGTAATATTGAGAAGGGCACAAGGCAAGGGTGTCCGTTATCGCCCTTGTTATTTGTGTTAACATTAGAGATATTATTGGTTAAGATTCGGAATTCGGAAAAAATTAAGGGGATACAAGTTGGAGATCAGGACTATAGATTGAGAGCATTTGCAGATGATCTGGTTGTTACAGTGACCCAGCCAGAGAACTCTGTTGTGGACCTGATGGAGATAATAACACAATATGGGAAGGTTTCTGGATTTAAAGTAAATACACAGAAAACTAAAATTTTGGCTAGAAATATGACAGTTTCACAGAAGGCTCTCTTAGAAGGATTAACTGGATTTGAGATTGTTAAAAGGGTTAAATATTTGGGGGTGATTTTGTCGCCCTCTAATACAAAGCTATATAAAAATAATTATGAAAAACTATGGGGGAAAATTCAAAAAGAATTGGAGAGTTGGCAAAAATTGCAATTGTCTTTGTTGGGACGGATTGCAGCAGTGAAAATGAATGTCCTGCCCAAATTTTTATTTTTATTTCAAATGATACCGATTCTTAAGAAAGATTCTAACTTGGAGGAATGGCAGCGTGGTATCAATAAATTTGTGTGGGCAGGGAAAAAGCCACGAGTTAAACTTAAGATTATGCAGGATACTCGTGAGAGAGGTGGCCTTAAATTGCCTAATTTTAAACTATATTATGAAGCTGCTGCATTAGTAGGAATAAGCGATTGGATTAATTTGACGCAACCGAAGTTATTAAATCTTGAGGGCCATGATTTGTTGTTTGGCTGGCATGCATATTTGTTGTATGATAAGAAGGTAGATACTGTGTTTAGGATGCATATTTTAAGGCAGGCATTGCTGAGAGTTTGGAAGAAGTATAGACATAAGTTAAGCAGCAAGATACCATTGTGGGCAATTCCAAAACACGCAATAGAAAATATACATGCTGGTTTCAAACATGATGTGACTACGTACAAGGAAATTTTAAGCTTGGAAAGGAATGTTTGGTGTTTGAAATCATATAGCCTCTTGCGAGAAGAGAAGGTTGTTCAAACTTGGTTTCAATATATTCAGTTACGGGCCAGGTGGAAAGAAGACCAGAAAAATGGATTTGCAATGACTGATGAAAATTTGATAAAGCAAATTAGAAATCAGGGACCAGCACATATCAAACGGATATATCTTGCACTGATAGAGATTGATTCAGAAACAGAGCTTGTTAAGGATTGTATGATAAAATGGGCCCAAAACATTCAGGAAGTTATTACAATGGACACGTGGGAAAAGATTTGGGTGAGGAATGTAAAATTTACTCAAGCTCAAAATCTAAGAGAGAACTTTTACAAAATGTTTTATAGATGGCATTTAGATCCTAAAAAGCTTGCAAGTATGTATCCGAATTACCAGCCTAAATGTTGGAGGTGTGGTGATGAAGATGCAACATATTTTCACATATGGTGGACATGTAAGAAGGTTAAGGTTTTTTGGATAAAAGTCTGGTGGAATATGCAGAAGATTTTTAAACGGAGGATAAAGTTTTGTCCACAATTTTTTTTGTTGGGAATAATTGTCGACGCTACAGTTGTGGACTCCAAGTTGATGTTGAACTTAGTTACGGCAGCAAGACTTTTGATAGGTCAATATTGGAAGAAAGAGGAACTGCCGACCATAGAAGAGTGGACTTTAAAGGTTTCCGACCTGGCAGAGATGGCGAAGATTTCGGCCTATTTGAAAGATCATTCGCAAGAACGTTATATTATGGAATGGAGAAAATGGATTGAGTTTATCCAGAACAAGTATAGGGTTAAGAAGTTTTATGTAGCATTCGAATAAGTCTTCTTTCGTTTTTTTCTTCTTTTTCTATTTTAGTTTTTTATATATATTTAATATTGCTAAGGTTTGTTTTATCCTATATAAGCTAGAGAGTGATGGATTTTAGAATTTATAGTTGTTAGTATATGGTTGTTTATGATTGCTTTTATATATATATATACCTTGTATTTAGCTCTGGGAAGTCGGGGGGGAGGGGGGGAGGGGGGGAGGTAGGGGGGGGAGGAGGGAGGGGGGGAGGGGGGGAGGTAGGGGGGAGGTAGGGGGGGGAGGAGGGAGGGGGAAGGGGGGCTTTTTAAAGGAAAACTGTATTTTAAAACTTTTCAATAAAAAAAAAACATTTAGCTAAAAAACACACCAGGGGCCTCTTGTTAAATTTGGAAGAGAGGCTCCTGTCCCTGCCCAGCCATCTCTCGGGGTCCCAATAATTGAGCCTGTCATCAAGAGGTCCGATGGAAAGGCAGGCGGGTCGCACCCAGGAGAGGGGGGCACCCCTGAGCGCCAGTAAGGCTGTGCTGGAGTAAGATAAAACCATTAGTCCGGGGGAGTCCAGTCAGGCAGTCCATCAGTCAAAAGTTGGAAAGCTGAAAAGCTGGTCAAGAGTGTCCAAGGTCAAGAGTGTCCAGTTCATCAGCTCCCTGCCACTGAGCTGGGTACCAATCAGATGACTCCGAAATAGAACAGGCACCTCCCTCTCACGAAGGGCACAGATCTACCATGGGATGGACAAATACCAACTCAGAAAGGCGTACCTCCCTAGATCTCTCACCTCTAGGGAGGCAGCAGATGGTAGTTGGTTGGTACAGATGATAACATATACGAGCCGCCCTCTCACAGAGGCTCGTCCAGGACCTTCTTGCTTCAGTAGGGACCATAGAGAGAGAAAGAGAAGAGCAGCAGTTATCAGGGTTAACTTGAGGGTAACCATAGTTAGGTTGGAGAGCAGAGTTCATCTCAAGGCGGGAAGAGCAAAGTGGGGAGAGCAGGAGACGCCGGACGGCAGATCGATGGACCCCGATGCAGGGGGCTGAAAACCATAGGCTGAAAACCATAGGCAAAAAGCACGTCGCCCAGCCAGCCACACACAGCACCCGAAGTCAGGCAATCCCACGCCAGCCGCAGGCCTCCCCGGTCGAAAACAGGCCAAAATAACTTCAAACAATCCTCCAGAGGCCACGAGCCTGCAAAACGCTCCCCATTCCGCTCGCTATCAATCACTCCACTTTTGTATTGTATTGTATTGTTATTTATATGCCCTGTGAACCGCCCTGAGTCCCTAGGGAGAAGGGCGGTATACAAATTAAATAAAACGTAAAACGTAAACGTTCTATCCCAACGCCGAGTCAGTCTCCATTTCAGCAAACGGGTATATTGGAGGCCACTCTAGACCGCGGCTCTATCAGCCCCGAGGATCCACCATTCAGAGCCCTCCAAGCCGCAGCTCCTCCCAGCTCCACCAGGGCCTCCGAGATGAAGACACCGAAGCTTAGTTGGAAAATGGAGGGCTGCAGCTCCAACAACATGCCGCCTCTTCTCTCTCTCAGATCAATCAACTCTCCGAGCCACGACACAGAAGAAAAACATCTTCGCGGGCTCACAGGAACCCCAGAAGACCGGTAAGGACGCCAAAACTGGAAACATTCCACGGAGCTCAGCCCAGCACCTCCACCATCATGGGCATGCGCAATTTAAATTTGAAACAAAAAAAGAAACTTTGGTAGAACATTCATTTTAACAGCTGCAATTCTCCCCAACAGAGATAATTGTAATTTTTTCCAACTATCTAACTCCTTTTGTACTTTTTGCCATAATATCTCATAGTTGTTCTTATATAATTTCACATTTGAAGCTGAAATATATACTCCCAAATATTCAACCTTTTTCACTATTTCAAAACCCGTTAGTTTTACTAACTTTTCTTTTTCATTCAGTCATATTTTAGATAATATTTTACTCTTATAATTATTTATCTTAAAACCAGAAACTTTCCCATATTGAGTTATAATTTCCATTAAATCTGTAACCGATTGAGTCGGTTGAGATAGTGTAACAACCAAGTCATCCGCAAATGCTCTTAACCTATAATCATTCTGCTTTATTTTCCAATAATAAGAACTTTCTTGCCTTGTAACAGTAGCTCAATAATAACATATCTTCCTTGTATATTAGTCTCAATTAATCTAACTGGTAAGTCTTTTCTTGAGTAGATAACCACTCCACTCTTTTTATCTGGAGCAGATGCAATAAAATGTAATCCCAGTTGGGAATTAATCAAATACCTTTGATCTTTCGCACAAATATGAGTTTCTTGTAAGCAAACAATATCATTTTTATGTTGCTTCAGGTAATGAAATACTTTCTTTCTTTTTTCTGGTGAATTCAGGCCATTAACATTCCAAGTCAGGAACTTTGTCGCCATTCTTTGCGACCTGAAGCCTATAGAACAATGCCTGAAGATCCTCAGTTGGTCTCTTCAGTCTTGCTCCTCCCACTGCCTCAGTAGTAACAGGACCTTGTATTGTAGAACCAGAATCTATCTTCTGTTTCAATTGCTCCTTTTCTTTACGTTTATACGCAGCCCGTGTCATTCTCTGCTCCCTTGGATCATCCTTTAACACCAAAATCTGTTCAGTAGACTCAGCCTGCTGTGCCTCTCCAGCAACCAATGACATTGCACCTTCAGTTTGCTGTTTATCTTCCAACTTTTCTTCTTTTCTCCCAAGTCATGGATGTTAGAGATTAAACTTGATTTGGGTGACAATATTATATAATGGAGTAAAAGCACCTTTAAGGAGTTAAACGGCCTAAGGGTGTGGCTGTAATTATTCCACATAAAAGAGAGTTAGATGTTACACGTAGTTGCTCTTGTATATGTGTTTGATGTTAGTGTTTGGATACCTCTTGTTCTCTTGTTTGCTAACTTGATATTTATTCTCTCAAGAATCAACTGCTTGCTACAGTGTATATTGTTTTTGATATTGGTAAGCAGCTTTTGTATTTTGATACTATGTTTTTATGGACTGACTTTTATGTGCATGATACTGGATTGATACTTGGACTATTTCTTACTGTGTTTCTTTTTGTTGTCTGAGTAAAAATAAGTTATATAACTCGTGTTAGTGCATTACTGTTTGCCTAAAAGTCCCAGTACAACTTCCACTGTGTATTAATAATACTCTGTTAAACAAACCATTTTTTCAACAACATATTCTAACAACCCCGAAACCACGAATGATCTCACCCAGCGGCTTCATATAGATGTTTTTTTTTATTGAAAAGTTTTACAATACCTTTTTTAACAAAGCAAAACCCCTCCCAACCCCCTCCCCCCTCCCCAACCCTCCCCAACACCTCCCTCTCTTCCCCCTCCCCCCTCCCCAACTTCCCAGAGCTCAAAACAGGGTATAAAAATACAAACAATCATAGTCTACCTTATGCAAAAAACAATAAACTGTTAAATCTATCGCACTTTAACTCTTATAAACTAACTACAAGCAATATAAATATCACATCAATACTTATTCAAATGCTAGGTGAAACTTTTTAGTCCCATATTTATTCTGAATATAATCAATCCATCTTCTCCACTCCACAATATATCTCTGTTGCGACTGGTCTTTCAAATACGCTGAAATCTTTGCCATTTCCGCCAGGTTGGAAACTTTTAAAGTCCATTCTTCTATATAGTTGGCAGTTCTTCCTTCTTCCAATATTGCCCTACTAAAAGTCTCGCTGCCGTAATTAAATTCAAGATCAACTTAGTGTCCACAACAGTAGTATCCGTAATAATGCCCAGTAAAAACAGTTGCGGACAAAACATTATCCTTTTCTTAAATATCTTTTGCATATTCCAAGAAATTTTAATCCAAAAAGCTTTAACCTTTTTACAGGTCCACCATACATGAAAATACGTTGCATCTTCACCACCACACCTCCAACATTTGGGCTGGCAGTTCGGATACATACTTGCTAATTTTTTAGGATCTAAATGCCACCTATAAAAAATTTTATAAAAGTTCTCTCTTAAGTTTTGAGCTTGCGTAAATTTTACATTTCTCTTTTCCCAGGTATCCATTGTAATGACTTCTTGAAAATTCTGAACCCACTTTATCATACAGTCTTTAACAAGTTCTGTCTCTGAATCAATTTCTATCAATGCAAGATATATCCTTTTAATATGTGCTTGACCTTGATCTCTAATTTGCTTTACCAGATTTTCATCAGTCATTGAAAAACCAATTTTCTGGTCTTCTTTCCACCTGGCCTGTAATTGCCCATACTGAAACCAAGTTTATACAATCTTTTCTTCTTTTAAAATATTATACGGCTTTAAATGCCATACATTCCTTTCCAAACTTAAAATTTCCTTATATGTAGTCACATCATGTTTAAACCCAACACTTATATTTTCTATTGCGTGTTTCGGTATTGCCCATATAGGTATCTTATAATTTAACTTATGTCTATACTTTTTCCAAACTCGCAACAGAGCATGTCTTAAAATATGTACCTTGAACACATTATCCACCTTCTTTTCATACAATAAATATGCATGCCAACCAAATAACAAATCATGGCCTTCAAGATTTAATAATCTCACTTGTGTTAAATTAATCCAATCACTTATCACTGACAAAGCAGCAGCTTCATAGTATAGTTTAAGATTAGGCATTTTAAGACCACCTCTCTCACGCGTATCCTGTATAATCTTAAATTTAACTCGTGGCCTTTTCCCTGCCCAGACAAATTTATTAATACCCTTTTGCCATTCCTCCAAATTTGAATCCTTTTTAAGAATAGGTATCATTTGAAATAAAAATAAAAATTTTGGCAAAACATTCATTTTCACTGCTGCAATTCTTCCCAATAAAGATAATTGTAGTTTTTCCAGCTATCCAATTCTTTTTGAACTTTTCCCCATAACTTTTCATAATTGTTTTTATATAACTTTACATTTGAGGGTGACAAATATATCCCCAAATATTTAACCCTTTTAACAATTTCAAATCCTGTTAAACTCTTCTAAAACAGCCTTTTGTGATACTGTCATATTCTTAGACAACATTTTAGTTTTTTGTATGTTAACCTTGAATCCAGAAACTTTCCCATATTGCATTATTATCTCCATCAGTTCTACAAGTGAATCTTCAGGCTGAGTTACCGTAACAACCAGATCGTCTGCAAACGCCCTCAGTCTGTAATCCTGATCTCTTGTTTGAATTCCCCTAATTTTTTCCGAATCCCGTATTTTAATCAATAATATCTCCAATGTTAAAACAAATAATAAAGGTGTCAACGGGCACCCCTGCCTTGTACCCTTTTCAATGTTACATACTTCCGTCAAACTATTATTAACTATTATGCGGGCTGTTTGCTTTTGATATAATGCCCTAATTGGTTGTAAAAATTTATCCCCAAAGTTAATTTTATCTAATACTTTTAACAAAAATTGCCAATCCAATTGATCAAAGGCTTTTTCAGCATCCAAAAAGATCAACGCTGCAGGGATCTGATTGTTTCTTTCCAAAAATTCCAACAAATCAACTACATGCCTCACATTATTCTTCATTTGTCTACCACTTATAAACCCAGTTTGGTCACCATGAATTACTTGTTGCAATACCCTCATTAATCTGTTAGCTAAAACCTTAGCAAATATCTTGTAGTCCGTATTCAAAAGTGATATTGGCCTATAATTTTTTGCTTGGGTGACATCCTGGTCTTCCTTCAGAATCAAAGAAATAAAAGCAGTTTTCCAAGACGGGGGCACCCCTCCTCCCATTTGAATTGTCTGAAACAATTCCCTTAATGGCTTTACCATCTCTAATTGTAAATTTTTGTAATACACAGCAGTCAATCCATCCGTACCTGGCGCCTTACCCACTTTCAATTGTTTAATTGCTAAAAAAAATTCTTCCTCAGTTATCAATTGATTCATCTCTTCCTTTTGTTCTTGTGTAAGAACAGGAATATTAGCATTCATCAAATATTCATCAATATCTGCCTCACTAATCTTATCTCTAGCATATAACTTAGAATAAAAATCAACAAAAGTCTTCTTAATAAGACTCTGCTGATACACTACCTTACTCTTATGTTCTATTCTATCTATATTAGAAGCCCTTTGCTTCTTCCTTAACAAATAAGCTAACCATCTACCTGGTTTATTGGCATTGCAAAAAGTATTATGTCTAGCATACCGTAAGTTAGTTGCCACTTGATCAGCCATCAACTTGTCGAACTGTCCCCTTAGTAAATTAATTACCTCTTTAATCTTCACATCCGATGGATTCAAAATTAAAACCTTTTCTTTTTCCCTAATTTCATTCTCCAATTCCTTCCTCCTGAATTCCAGATTGCGTCTATATTTGTTATTCAAATATATTAATACACCTCTCATATAAGCTTTACTAGCATCCCAGACCATTTCAATAGAAGTGCCTTTATGCATATTAATTTTAAAAAAATCCTTCATCTGTTTTTTACATTCTTCCACGTTTTCCTGATTTCTAAACAAATTCTCATTTAGACGCCAGGAACGCCTATCTCTATTATCTTTTTCTATCTCTAACCAGACTGGACTATGATCAGACATAGTTCTTGGACAAATCTTAATCTTCTTAATCCTAGAAAAGAAATCATTAGTAATTAGTATAAAGTCAATCCTAGAAAAAGATTGATGTCTATCAGAAAAAAAAGTCCTTCTCTTGCAAATTTCTTTCTCTCCAAATATCTCGCAATTCCAAATCGTCCTTCATTTCAAAAAAAGATTTAGGCAGTTTAGCATGACTTGGAATACTTTAAAAAAAAACCTTCTTGTCCATTTGTACATCCAAAACACCGTTCCAGTCCCCCATAAAAATAAAAGATTTATAATCCCACTGAGTAATCTTGCTGTGTAATGAACTATAAAAGTCTGCTTGTTGTTGATTAGGAGCATATAATCCAACCAAAAGTGTTTTCTTGCCTTCTATTAACAGTTCAATTATAACATATCTTCCTTGTTTATCTGCTTCAATTAACTCCACTGTCAAGGTATTCTTAACATAAACAACCACTCCATTTTTCTTATCCGTTGCGGAGGCAATAAATTGTGTACCCAGTCTTGAATTTAATAAGTACTTTTGATCCGTAACTCTAATATGTGTTTCTTGTAAACAGATAACATCATTCTTAAATTGTTTTAAATATTGAAAAACTTTCTTTCTCTTCTGTGGTGAATTTAAGCCATTAACATTCCAGGTTAGAAACTTTGTCGCCATCCTTCGCGACCCGAAGCTTTTGGAGCGCTTCTTCCAAAATCACCTGCACTCTCTTAGGTTGCGCTCCTCCCACAGCTTCACTATAAGTAAGTTTTGGAGGTGCCATCATGACTTTCTGCTGTTCTTGTTCTTGCTCTCGTCTCATTCGTCTCGAAGCAGCACGCGTCATCCTCTGGTCTCTGGCCTCCTCCGATGATACTGAAGTTTGATCCACTCCTGTAGCTTTAACATCTATCTGCGTTGTTCCTTCAGCACCTTGTAAATTCTCATTGCGTAATTGAGGCTCTCCCTCACCATTCTTCTTTGTAGATTCCAAAAGTGGTATGGGGACTGCTTTTAAAACATTACTATAAAAATCACGTGCCTGCAACACTGTAGTAAGACGATGTCTCATGCCTTCATGCATCACCACCATACCCACTGGTATCTCCCATCAGAACTTAATATCACGTCGTCTTAATTCTTGTGCCAAAAAGGCAAATTCCTTCCTTCTCCTTAGGATTCTTGGAGGGATCTCTTTTAAAATCAAAACTTCTTGCTCAGCAATTGCAAATTTAGTATTGTAAAAGGCTTGAATAACCTCATTTCTAATTCCTCTCTTTGTAAAATAAACCACCACATCTCTGGGTAATTTCCTTTGTCTTGCAATCCACGAATTAACACGGAAAATTTTGTCTATATCTTCCATAATTGCATCTGCTGGTCGCCCCAACACACCTTCCAAAGCCTCAGAAACTATTTTCTTCAAATTTTCTTTAGAATCCTCTTTTAAGCCTCTAATTCTCACAGCAAACTCCATCTCATGGTACTGTACCAAGGTCAAGTCACCATCAATTTTATCCACCACATTTTCAGTCTCTGTCATTTTTGCATCTAATCTGATATTATTTTTGAAGGGGAAAGAAATTCAGATGTAGGGACAGGAATTCAGACGAAGGAAAAAGAATTCAGACCTGAGTCCATAGAGAGCTTTGAACCAGCCAGGCAGCCTCATCTCCAGAAAAAGAACTCCCCCGAGCACTGCCCGCTGAACTTTTATTCACCTCCAATCTTACAAAAAACTACATCAGTCTCACACAAAATAGTATACACAGAAATAATTGGATACTCAGGTGCCTATGAGATCACACAAAAACAAGGTAGCATAAGATGTATGTGAAGTCTTTATCATAGCGTTTCCCAAACCTCCCACATGCCAGGCCCCCCTCCCAGCCAGGAGAGTGTGCTCTGCACTGAAGCTGCCGAGAGGCCCAACTAGGAAAGAACGGAAAGGCTGAAAGGTGAAAAACAAAATTCTTGGGAGACCAAATTCTGGCCGTTCCCACATGTCCCCTTTTTTTGTGTAATGACAGAAGCAGAATGCTTGAGATAAGCTTGCATAACGTGTAAATCTTTGGCATTGAAGGTAGAGGTGTGAGATCGTTTAACAAAAAGCGAACGGCACAATGCCAGCAAAGAGGGAATACATTGAATACAGCAACACAAACTAATCAATATAACTATAGTTAAAATACCATAAACAAATAAATGTTTAAGCGAAGCTAAATCTGGTAGCCATAGAAAAAGCATTTTCCTAAGTCTATAAGTTGAAGAGCCCCAAAAATACATAGTATATAGATGGTGGATATATTAAAATTGGTAAAAAGAGTATAATTTTGAATAATAGTAGCTGGAGCACAGACAGGAACAATGCAAAAGCTAATAACTTCGTGAGCAGAAGCAGACATTTTTAAGCAAAAATTTCTCTGACCAGAAATGTTGGCCAGTTGTAGCCACAAATTGAATTGTCCTCTATTTGCTAAAACTTCATGAATTCCTACAGATGAAAAAATTAAACAAAAAACCAAAAAAAACCAGCAACAGTCCAAGTGCTGAATTGGTGTTAAGTTGAGCGATAAATGGATAAATGCCGACAGGAATAGTTGTAAGGTCACAAAGGGCATCTGCGCTGAGTGTTTATAATATTCTCCATGTTACTGGTGGCTGAGTTCCTGCTGGCCATGAAGGTCTTTTACGCCTTCGTGGTGTTTCACCCACCGGGTTCGGGTTGAATGTCAGGGCTGGATTGAACTCTGGGAGCGGACTGCTTAGCCTCTGGTGCCAGCTCATGTTTGGCTCGGAATGGCTTCACACACCTGGCAGGCACCCACACCGGTCCTGTAGGAGTAAGAATAGATGTAAAACCCCTTCCCCAAGTAATCAATTCAGCTGGTCCCTTCCAGGTTGGCTCGGGCAGCTCCTTATATAGCACTCGTGGTCGTTCCA
This sequence comes from Vipera ursinii, assembly GCF_947247035.1. NCBI lineage: Eukaryota > Metazoa > Chordata > Lepidosauria > Squamata > Viperidae > Vipera > Vipera ursinii. The sequence continues at coordinate 38,539,196 of NC_139522.1, forward strand.
GGGAAAGCTCCTTCCTAAAATGTCTCTCTGCAGGAGTATAAGCTTGATTAGTGATAGTTAAATGATTCAAAGTAAATAGCAATACTGGAATCAAGGATTTAAGATCTGAGGGAGTAATTCCCCTTTCTTTTGAATGTTTAAACAACAAAGCTTTAAATGTACCATGTGCACGTTCCACTATAGCTTGGCCTGAGCTATTGTATGGAATGCCATGTCGGAGAGAAATATCCCAAGTGCTGCAAAATTGAAAAAAAAACATTAGAAGTATACGCAGGAACGTTGTCAGTCTTTAAAACAAGTGGTCGTCCCATGACAGCCATGGCAGCGAGAAGGTGCTGAATAACATGAGAGGTAGTTTCGCTGCGAAGGGGGGTAACCCACACATCTGTTCCTCTTGGATTAATAGCATCAAAGGGAAAAGAGAGGGGGGAGGAAGAGCAAGGAGGACAGGCTGAGATAATATCACCAGCCTGAGAAAGTGGAATATTAAAGGTAGCACGAAGAGATTTAGCATTCTGGTGAAAATAGGAATGGCTAGTCAAAGGGTAAGCCTCCTTAAGAAAATGGAAAACCACATCGGCTCTATGGTTGCCATCAGGAATAGTATCACACAGGAAAGTTTGAAAAGTAAGGAATAGAGAAAGCAAATTACGATCCAAAAGTGGAGACAGGTAAGCAAAGGCAATATGATTAAAAAGATTGTCCACAATAAGATTAAAAGGAATCAAATCATGTAATTTAAAGGCTAAAATCACTGCAGAAAGTTCAGCACGCTGGGCTGAGGTTTGAGAAGCTGTGAACTTAGCTTGCCATTTTCCATTAATTTGCCAAACAACCACCTCACGGGTATGAGATCCATCTGTAAATAAAGTAATAGCATTAGGAAGAAAGGTAGAAACCTGTGCAGATTGAAAAACAAAAGGTAATTCCTGTAAGAAAATCAAACGTTGGTCCTTGGGGGGGGTTAAACAATACAGCTCTCACATAATCTACAAAAGCAATCGCATAAGCAGTAGACATTTGCAGAAAGAAATCATGCTGATCCTTGGTGCAAGGCAAATGAAAGACTAAAGGATGAAAGCCAGAATATAACACCTCAATGGGAAATACATTTTTAGCTGGAGTGTGTGTCAAATACAACCATTCTACAATGCAGATAGATTTAAGCATTTCAGGAAAAAATAAGATAGCAGTTGGCTGTAACAATCCTAAAAGAGAAGCTCTGTTAACCATAACTTTGCGAAAGGCAGAATTGATTTGATGAAGGCAATGTTGCATCGCCGTGGAGACTGGAATCTGCGCATCAGGGGTTAAACGACCTTGCAAGGCAATAAAAAGTGGACGCAACAAAGCAGTAGTTAACCCTAAAAATGGTCTAGCCCAATTCAGATCTCCTAAAAACTTTTGCAATTGTACCAGAGTAAAATGAGATGGAATGCACAGAGTTGAAACAAAAGGAGAAAAAGATTGAAGCATCCGATCACCTAAATATAGAAAGGGAGGTTTTATTTGAACCTTCTCAGGGGCAATGACAAGTCCCGATTTAGTCAAGATTTCCTGTAAGGTTAGGAAACAGTTAACAGGTAAAGGCTTTCTAGCAAGCAAGAAATCATCCATAAAATGGTAAGCAAAGCATTTTTTGTCTTTGGCTGGCTGAACTACAGCTACAAGAGCTGTGGCCAAAAGTTCTGTCTTATGAGATTCAGTTTCAATGTTCTGACACAAATTAATCATTGGAGCAATGGTAGTCTCAGGTTTAGAATCAATTGCTTTCAGGGTAGTTTTGCAGTTCTGATTAGTATTTTCAAATGCCAATTGTTTCATCAGAACGTCAGCAGCAGCTTCATTTTGAGCCTTTTCAGGGAGAAGCTCTCGGGTGGAACTGCTTTGCAACCCATTGTCTGTAACACTTCCTTTCAGCTCTTTGTGAACTGCAGATGAGACAGACTCATGGACTTGCTGATTTTGAGCGTTTTGGACCACAGGGCAGACAGCCATTAATGGCAATGCCTCCTGGACGTCCTCTGAATTTTCAGAGACCAATGCAGACTGCACCATTTGCTGAATAGCAGTCTGTGTTTGAGGCTGTTGAAAGACCAAATTTTGCTGACTCTCAGAGCTCCCCTGCCGTGAAGAATTATGATAAGACAGTGGTGGCTGAGGGTCTGGGGGATACAGGATTGGTGCCTCAGGAATTATTAATTTTGGAGGGTACAAGATTGGTGCCTCAGGAGTTATTAATTTTGGAGGGTACAAGAGAGGATTGGACCACTCAGTAATAGCTTTATAGCAGAGTTGCCAAGTGTGTAGTACTGATACTGGAGTGGTTGCAGCCTGATGCAAATCTTTCCCAATTTCTTGCCAATCATAGGGATTAAGAGATCCATCTGCAGGATACCAAGGGCATAATTTACCAATAATCTTAACCAGCTCTTCTACATCCTCTTTATAAACTTTAACTGTTTGCTTAGTCCTTGTCAACAAATTGCAAAGGTCAGATACCTGTTTTTCCTGTCCTGTTGAAAGAGAAGTCCCCATATTTACCCCGTTGACTCCTTAAACGGAATGAATTGTTGAACTGACTTCGTTGACTCCTTAAACGGAATGAATAAGTTGGTCTTACCTCGTTGACCCCTTAAAACGGGATGAATTAGTTGAACGTGTTCGTTTAGCTCCTGCCGAGCGGAGGTAAGCCAGAAGTTACAGTTTGCCTCACAGCCGCACATGTATCACACCCCTCACAGGCATAACGTCGGGCACAGGCATCACGTCGGGGTCACCAAATGAAGGGGAAAGAAATTCAGATGTAGGGACAGGAATTCAGACGAAGGAAAAAGAATTCAGACCTGAGTCCATAGAGAGCTTTGAACCAGCCAGGCAGCCTCATCTCCAGAAAAAGAACTCCCCCGAGCACTGCCCGCTGAACTTTTATTCACCTCCAATCTTACAAAAAACTACATCAGTCTCACACAAAATAGTATACACAGAAATAATTGGATACTCAGGTGCCTATGAGATCACACAAAAACAAGGTAGCATAAGATGTATGTGAAGTCTTTATCATAGCGTTTCCCAAACCTCCCACATGCCAGGCCCCCCTCCCAGCCAGGAGAGTGTGCTCTGCACTGAAGCTGCCGAGAGGCCCAACTAGGAAAGAACGGAAAGGCTGAAAGGTGAAAAACAAAATTCTTGGGAGACCAAATTCTGGCCGTTCCCACAATTTTGGCTGAGATCTTCCACTCTCTCGTCCAAGCGCTTTATGCATATAGCCATGCCTTAAAATGCAAGTAAGATGTCTGCCCTCATTTCTGTTAACTTCTCATCCATAAGCTCTGTAAGCTTCTCATCCATAAGCTCAACTAATTGTTGCGATTGCTTTTTCATAGCCTCTTGCAACACATCCTGCAAGTCTTTAACTGTAAAAGTTGGTACAGGTGCAGAGGGAGGGGGCATTAAAGCTTGTAGCGAAGATTGCTGCACCGGAGAAGCCCCCGCGCTTCTAGGAACATTAGAAGATTTGGCAGCCATTTTCACCCACTATTGCCTGCTACGCACTTTCACTTTCAAACTCCACAAAGTCCATTGAGTTAAAGATCATAAATTCACTTTCACCTGAATCTCCTGTATCGCTCTGCCTGCATCCAGGTTCTCTAAGGTTCTCTCTTGCTGGCAGGGATGGTTGCTGACGCCCTGCTCTGCTCCAAAAAGCCCGGAGCAGAGGCGCCCCGCAGTCCGGAGCAAACTCAGGCTTCGGGGGGGGCTCAATCCTTCAGCCACCAGAATTTTAGCTCTGGCGGCCCCGGAGAGCTCTACCCCTACCTGAGCGCTCACCCCCTCCTCTTCTCCCGAGTAGCGGGCTTCCAAGCCGTCAAAACAGCTGATCGGCGCTGTTTTCGGCGGCTCTACGGAGCCGGCGGGGCTCACAGCCAGAATGGCTGCCTGCAGCGATGCCTTACCACCCAGACGTCCAGCATTTCCCATATAGATGTTGAACAGGAGGGGAGAGAGGACCGACCCCTGAGGAACTCCACAAACGAGAGGTCTCGGGGTGGACCTCTGCCCTCCCGTCAACACCAACTGCGAACGGCCCAGGAGGTAGGAGGAGAACCACCGTAAAACAGTGCCCCCCACTCCCAACCCCCTGAGACGTCGCACCAGGATACCATGGTCGATGGTATCAAAAGCCGCTGAGAGATCTAAAAGGACTAGGACAGAGGAACAACCCCTCTCCCGAGCCCGCCAGAGATCATTCATCAGCGCGACCAATGCCGTCTCCGTGCTGTACCTGGGCCTGAAACCCGATTGGTACGGGTCCAGATAATCAGTTTCCTCCAGGAACAGAGGAAGCTGATGCGCTACCACACTCTCAACAACCTTCGCCAAAAAGCGGAGGTTGGAGACCAGACGATAGTTATTCAAAATGGCTGGGTCCAGGGCAGGCTTCTTGAGAAGGGGTCTCACCACTGCCTCCTTCAAGGCAGCAGGAAAGACACCCTCACTCAAAGAGGCAGATATCACTGCCTGGAACCAGCCTCGTGTCTCCTCCCGACCTGAATAAACCAGCCAGGAGGGGCACGGGTCCAATAAACAGGTGGTAGAGCTCAGCCTCCCCATGATCCTGTCCACCTCCTCGGGAGTCACAGGATCAAACTCAGTCCAGATAATACTACTCTCAAGACTGCTCGATTCCTCCCCGTCAGACTCTGCCCAGTAAGAGTCCAAACCGGTCCGAATCTGAGCAATTTTGTCCGCCAGATGCTGGCTGAACTCCTCGGCTCGCCCCTGTAAGGGCTCCTCCCTCACCTCCTGAAAAAGGAGGGAACGAGTTACCTTAAACAGGGCGGCCGGGCGATTATCTGCAGACGCGATGAGGGCCGCGAAGTGATTAGACTTTGGCATCCTCATCGCAGCAAGATAAGACCTAATAAAAGATCTTAGTCGCAATCGGTCAGATTCAGATCGGCTGGATCTCCAACAGCTCTCCAGACTCTGTCTCCGACGCTTCATCTTTCGTAGCTCCACAGAAAACCATGGAGCCCAACGAGATCTGCGCCGGGTCAGGGGTCGCAAGGGTACAACACGGTCAAGTGCCTCAGTGGCGGCCCTCTCCCAAGCCTCCACCAAGGCATCGGCCGGGCTGTGAGTGAGGGAGATAGGTATAGACCCAAGTGTCGTCTGGAACCATTCTGGATCCATCAGGCACCTGGGGCGGAACCACCTGGTCGGCTCCGCAGCCCAGCAGCGAGGGGTAGCATATTGGAAGACCAGCCGTAGGAGGTGATGATCGGACCATGACAGGGGGACAATATTTGGCAAGCCCCCTCCCAGATCATCAAACCACTGCCCAGATAGGAAAACCAGGTCAAGAGTGTGACCCCCTCCATGGGTCGGACCCTGAATTATCTGGGTGAGGTCCATGGCCGTCATGGAGGCCATGAACTCCCGAGCTAACTCTGATGACCCGCCCAGGGATGGAAGGTTGAAATCACCCAGAACCATAAGTCTGGGGAATTCAACCACCAGCCCTGAAAGGGTGTCGAGAAGCCCGGGCAGGGCCGTTGCAACACAGCTGGGTGCCAGGTATGTCAGCAACAAGCCCAACTGAACCCCAGAGCCACACCTCAGGAGGAGCGACTCACTCCCACCAATCTGTACCACAGTGGTCTCCCGCAGATATAAGGTCTCCTGTATAACCACCGCCACACCCCCGCCCCTACCCTGAGCCCGCGGCCGGTGTAGCACACAGAAACCTGGAGGGCAAAGATCAATCAGAGGGACACCTCCCTCTGGGCCCAACCAGGTTTCTGTAATGCATGCCAGATCCGCGCGTTCCTCCTCGATCAAATCTCGGACGAGGGGAGCTTTGTTCACCAAGGATCTGGCATTGAAATACACCAGTGTACACTCAGGGACCCGATCTCCCTCACCCCCGGATAAACGGGTATCAACCGGAGGGTCAGAGCACGCTACCGCTTGGACACAGCGGGGGCGTGATCCCAGATGTTGGTATGGCCCTCCGTGCAGCCGCCTGCTACCATTCCCAATCGTCGTGGGGATAGGAAACCCCACCCCATAGCCGGAAGAACCAGAGGTCCCCAACCCCAAGCCCGTCTCGCCAGGAACCGTCTCCGGCCTGGACTGACAGCCAGTTGATAAAATACCCTTATCCCTCCCACCTCTATCATTCGCCCCCCTCCCTAACCCCCTAAAACAACCGGCTTAAAAACATAGTAGGGGCTTTTTAATCAGATTCAGCCAATAGCCCCTATCTATTCCCAACCACCTCTCAGGGTCCCAACAATTGGGCCCGTCCTCAAGGGAGATGGAACACAAGGCGATAGGTTGCGCCCAGGAGGCAGGAACTCTCCTGAGGACATATAAATCCACAGTAGAATAATGTAAGCGAACCATATGCCAAAGATGTTCGCATTGGGTCGTTTACAGCAGCTAGATGAGCAAGGCAGAAGATGTTGAAAAAGATTATTGATGTTAACAAATCAGGATGGCAAAACAAATCCATTAAGCCAAGCCAAGCCAAGCTGGCTCGACTCTCACCCGAGCCAGTTACAGATATAAGAGCCATAACAGTTCTCTTACAACAATGGCACTTAAGTCTGGGCTAAACTTGGTCACAGCTTAACCGGGATAAATCCACCTCAACTGATCTCTCACATCAGGGGGTGGATTAATGGTTAATTGTCCTGCCCTCTCACCGCAGTCAGATCCCGGGTCTGTCAAGTCCGTCCTTGGCCATCAATGTTCTTACAATTGCAGCTGACTCTCCGTAGACCAGAGAGATGGGGGCTTCTCAGCACAGATATTAATCTCAAGGAGAAAGAAGTCACTGCGCCATAAAAATGGTGCCAATCAGCTGTTCCGAGGCGGCGAAGTTGGTTGCTAGCCGCCATATCTCCACACTGTCCTGCAACTCCAAGGGGGGGAGGCCTCCACGGTGCAAAAACAGCAACACAGATGATGAAGACCTCACAAAGCCCAACCATCTCAATCGGAGGAGGGAGGGAGAGAAAAATCTCCTCGCTGCGGCGTACACCAACTGAAGCGCCGCCAGCTGAGACGCGCAACGAAGCAGCAGGCAAATCCACAGCCGCTACTCGGAAAGCTCCCACCAGCGCCGATCAGCTGCTTCCAAGGTGGCAAATTTGATTTCCAGCCGCCATATTGCCACACCGACCTAGAACTCCGAGAGAAGGGGGAGAGGTCTCTACAGTGCAAAAAACAGCACCCCGCAGATGATCCAAGACCTCAAAACCCACCTTCTCGGTCTGGGGAGGGAGGAAGAAAAAAATCTCCCTGCTGCAGCACCCGCCAGCTGAAACGCTGTCAGCTGAGGCGCGCGGCGCGCGGCACGCAGCGAACAGTAAACAATCCTCAGCCGCCGCTCACAGAACTCCCACGACCACGGCCAGCTCGGGGAGGCAAGGAGAACCTTCGCACTGCAAAACGGTGCCCGGCAACCACACTCCCGTCCAGGAAAGCCCCATGCCAGGCTTCGTCAGCTGCTCAGCTGCTCGGCTGCTTAAACAGACCCATCGTGGAGCTCACAAACTCAGCTCCCGACTGACGCCGCCATCTTTAACAGAGATGTTTCTGAAAAATATTGATTAACTTTTGGAATGAACCATTATTGAGATAATTTGAAAAGGGTTTTAAAAACATGGACCAAACCAAAATGTCATTGTACTGATCATACTCTGTTACTCTGATATGAACAATGTTTATATTTTAGACATGATAATTATTATATAATCAAATAGGGGAAATGTGGGTTACCCAAAAATTAAGTTTTCAAGATACTACAGGCTAGTCTGGAACACTGTATTGCAATTATGTAAAATTTAAAAACAGGACATGGATATGTATAAGTGAAAATATATTGAAAATTGTTCTAATTGATTGTGTCATAATTAAAGTAAAGGTACAGGTTCCCCCGCACATGCATGCTAGTCGTTTCCAACTCTAGGGGCCGGTGCTCATCTCTGTTTCAAAGCCAAAGAGCCAGCGCTTGTCCGAGGACGTCTCCGTGGTCATGTGGCCGGCATCACTAGACGCCAAAGGCGCACGGAACGCTGTTACCTTCCCACCGTAGTGGTCCCTATTTTTCTACTTGCATTTTTATGTGCTTTCAAACTGCTAGGTTGGCAGAAGCTGGGACGAGTAACAGGTGCTCACTCTGTTATGCGGCACTCGGGATTCGACCCGCCAAACTGCCGTCCTTCTGATCGACAAGCTCAGCGTCCTAACCCACTGAGCCACCATGTCCCTTGTGTCATAATTAGAAATGTATTAATTTGATTATGTTATTGTAATTAAGGGAACTGGAGAGGGAACTCTTGTTGATGTAACCTGAGCTGATTACAAAAGATTTTGTTATTTGTTATTGTTAACCTTTTATTACCCAACCACCACATTGCTTCATAAATATTTAGATGTAAAATTAGAAAATCAATAAAACTTGTTTTTTTTAAAAAAGGAAAATTTGTCTGGGAGGATTAATGGAGCAAGGCCTTGGGCAAAGAAATTAAGCTTTAACCAGATATTTAAACAAGCTATACAGATTCTTGCTTTGACTTTTATCAATCCTGTCTCCAGGCGCAGAATTGCATTTGAGACACAACGCAGCATCTGGAGAATTGCTCTAATAAATTTGGATTGATCTCTTTCCAGTGGTGTGAAACACGAAGGTGATGGTCCAAGCAAGGTTCCGTAGAGAAGCTGTGCCAGTGACTTGGCCAGAAAGAACTTAATTGTGTCTGGAACATAGTGTCCTTCCTTTGTGCAGAAAAAATTGAGGATGGCGTTCGTTGATCTTTGGCCAGAGGCAGCCACATATTCTCCATGTGCTTTTCTTGAGCCAGTGGCATGGATGACCACCCCTAGGTACTTAAAGGTGGTTACCTGCTGTATATTATGACCAGTAATATACCACGAGTAGAGTTTTGGCCTTTTTGCAAAAGCCATAACCTTTGTTTTCTCGTAATTTATGTCCAGTTTATTATATTTGAAATACTGGACAAGGGTTCAAAGGCTCTTTTAAGGCCTACTGGTGTCCTGAGAGGATCACAGGATCATCTGCACAGAGCAGCAGGGAGATGCTTCCATCACCTATTTTTGGGGGGTTGTAATTTGGTTTATTTAACCATTTTACCATGTCATTTACATGAAAGATGAAAAGCAAGGAGGGCAAAATGCACCCGTTTAACCCCCTTTTGAGTTTCAACTGACCTCGAGAGGGACCCTTGCATATTGCACCTCACCTTGAGGGATGTTTTAGTATGTAAGGCACGTAAGAGATGGAGAAGCCTGTGATCAATTTAAGCAGCTTCCAGCTTCTCTCATAGCTTAGCCCCGTGGTGGCGAACCTATGGCACATGTGCCACAGGTGGCATGCAGAGCCCTCTCTGTGGGCACGCACGCTGACCCCCCAGTCCTAGGCCTCCACCACTGTGTGCAAAAAAAAGTTTCAATCAATCAATTTCAACTTCTCGTGGTAAAAAAAGATCTCGCAAAGTTGGAATTGCTTGACTGAACTTTATTTTCAGTCCCACACAGCGGCGAAGCAAGTGACACGTCGGAGTGGGAAAAAAGGTAACGTGGGGGGTGGGGGGAGCAGCGGGAACAGGGCACTCCATGCAAGGGGTGGGGCGGGGCCTGTTGCTTCCCTCCCCCTGCCAGACACCTGCCGAAGCTGCGCAGGGTAAGGTTGCTGCCCCCGCCCAGATGCCCTTGCCTCCCCCAAGCGTTTTTTTACTAACCTGCTTTCAGCTACATTCCGTTTCTCCATTCGCTTCTCAGCCACGTGTGTCATGGTTCCGATGAATGAGACAAATCAAACAAATTGCAGGCATATTATTTATCTAAAAAGTCTTAGTAATGAAACGAAACATCGGCACTCATGGAGGGATGCCAGAATCTGAAATCTCCTCCCCCCAAACCCATCATAACACACACACAATCCCCGCCCGTATCTACACATCATAAATCACATTATCCAATTAGTTTTACATATGAGGTTTCACTTCCCATTCTGTACGCGGGCTTTTGCAATCTTATCCCAACTTCCGGGTGATTCCTCCCTCCCAAATGAAGCAATGGAGCCTTGGTGGAGCAGTGAGCTAATGCCTCCTTAAGTAACACCAGCTGCCTGCAATTAGTGCAGGTTCGAGTCCCACCAGGCTCAAGGTTGACTCAGCCTTCCATCCTTCTGAGGTAGGTAAAATGAGGACCCAGATTGTTAGGGGCAATAAGCTGACTTTGTAAAAATGCCACTTGGGGGAGGCCGAAAGCCCTAATAAGCAGGCATATACATAGAATGAAGGCTATTGCTAAGCACATTGATTTGTGCTTCTTAGATTGTAAGCCACCCTGAGTCTTCGGAGAAGGGCGGGATATAAATGGGATTTAAAAAAAATTAAAATAACAGGCTGTCTCTTATATTGTCAGTGCAGAAACATGTCAATGTTTGCAGCATTGACATCATGTTTGTGGGACAAAAAATAAAAAATTTCCATGAGACTAACTTCTTGTGAGATCTCGCGAGAAGTTAGAAAGTCTCATGGAACTTTTTTTTAGTTTTTACTGATAGTCCCACAAACACATGGCGAAGGCTGAGAAGCAAATGGAGAAACGGAATGCAGCTGAAAGCAGGTTAGTAAAAAAAATGCTTGTGGGAGGCAAGGGCATCTGGGCGAGGGCAGGGGCGGGAACCTTACCATGCATGGTGGTGGGAAGGTTAATGGCGAGGGCGGGGGGGGGGCCGAAAGAGCTGCATAAATCAGGCAGAGGGGAGGCCAGGCAGATTGCGGGTGCCGGCAGTGGCGGTGCTGTGGAGACTGATCATCGGCCTCTGTGACATGACTGCTGCCCGCAATCTGCCCAGCCACATGAGGGGCGCTGCAGGTGAGGCCAGGCAGATTGCAGGTGCCGGAAGCACGGAGGAGCGGGAGAACTGCACGAGGCAGAGGTGCTGCCCAGTGCTGGAGGGAAGACTGGGCAGATTGCGGGCTGTCCTTCTCGGTTGTGTGATCGCCCGCCGCTGCTGGTGCCTGCAATCTGCCCAGCCTGCCCTCCGGCCCCGGGCAGCGCCTCTGCCGCGTGTGGCTGTCCCGCTTGTCCATGTGATCGATCTCCCCAGGCAGAAGTCGTGCAATGTCCTCACCATTTCTTCCCCCGTGGACATCGAGAGCACCCACGTCACCTACTGCTCATCCCGGGACACCTGCCGCCGTTCCGTGCTCTCCAGCCTGTCACCAGCCAGCCGGGCACACCAAGCTTAGGCCTCGGCAGATGGAGGCCAGAGGGGAGCAGGAGCCGCAGCTGTCCATCTCCTCCACCTGAGGACGCGTGTGGGGAAAGGCGCCGCCCGGCTTGGTAAGCCGCGGTCTGCCCACAGAAGGAGCAGAAGGATGGAGGAGGAAGGCTGGCTGGGGACAGGCACAGGGCTGCATATGGGGGGAATCTGACCAGCCCCAGCCTGTGGGGGGGAGAGGCCGAGGGAGCCCGAAGGGAGGCATCCTGGCACACCCGGCTGGCCGGCGACAGGCTGGAGAGCACAGGATGGTGGCAGCTGCCCCGGGATGAGTAGTAGGTAGGGTGGGTGCTCCCGGTGTCCAGGGGGGAAGAAGCCGTGAGGAGGCTCCACACCCAGTCCAACCCAGTCCCGGCATGGGATGAAAAGCGAGGCAGCAGCCCTATGTTCGTCCCTGTGTGTGAGTGCACCCCTGCCCTGCCAGGCAAGCGGAGCCGCAGCATCTTTGGCAGAAGAGCGCAGGTGGGCGGCAGAAGGCACGAGAAGCCCCGATCCCAGTACAGCCCCTCCCCACTCTCCTCACCCCCTCGGAAGAGCTGCGGGGCTTAAGAGCCTCCACCCATGCCCCTCTACCCACTGAGCAAGATGCCCTCCTGCTCACTGCCCCACCCATCAGAGCATCATCAAGCTGGCCACACCCACCCTGGCCACGCCCCTGTTGGCAATTTCCACCGTAGCTACACCCACCCAGAGGGCCACGCTCACCCACACCCGGTGATACATAAGTGCATTTTGGGTTGCAGTTTGGGCACTCAGTCTCAAAAAGGTTTGCCACCACTGTCATAGATCCTGTTACAATCCTTATTTTAATTTGTTTCTCCCACAAAATTCTAGATATTCTTACTAAGATTTTCTCAAAAATTAATTACATTTAAGAATTTAACTCTATTTTTCCATATGAACCATCTTTTACATTTCTTAAGAAATAGATAAAACAGTAGGAAAAAAGAAAGAAAAGCAAGAGTAAAGAAGCATAAAAATAACATACTACTTAAAATATATATCCCTCCTAAGCTAATACGTATTTATTTCCTAAATTGCTTATTCTTTTTAACCTTAATTAAAATATGTTTAGTCTTTAAACATTCCATTTAATACCTCTAGTCATCTAGTCCTTTAACTCTTATTCAAAACATTTTTTATCCATTATAATTTTCTTAAATTCAATCACATTTAAATATTTAAAACATTTCCTTTATCTAAGTCATTTCAACTTTTTTATATTACTCATATCAAGAAAGAGAACAAAAAAGGGAAAAAAGCATATTATATTATATTTAGAGAATTCATCCCTCTTAGAATAAGAGATGTCATGGTTCCAACTAACGAAACACTTCAAAGAACTTTCAGGCATTGTTTATCCTAAAGAGTCTTTAATCGTGAAAACAAAGTGCATGGTGGATGCCAAGATCTGAATTCCCCTCCCTTCAGCACCTAATATCTGGCACAATTCCCTCCTCCAGTTAGCAGTCATAAATCACGTTCTCCAATCAGTTTGAAGGGTAAAGCTTCCCTTCCATTCTGTAACGCGCCATTTCTTATCTTATTAAAAACAACCGGGGGAAACATTCTTCCTCCTCCCCCCCAGCATCATCTAATTCTAAGAGCAAAGCTATTTATTTATTTATTTATTTATTTATTTATTTATTTATTTAATTTTATTTTTATACCGCCCTTCTCCCGAAGGACTCAGGGCGGTGTACAGGGCAATACAATAAAATACAATATATAAAAATTAAAAGATATTAAATACAATAGCCCAATTTAATAAATTACAAAACGTTAAAAAAAAACCCAAACCCATCAGACCAGGCCGGCTTGTTCAAATAAATATGTTTTTAGGTCACGTCGGAAGGAGCGAAGGTCGGGAGCCGTCCGGAGCTCCACCGGTAAACGGTTCCACAGGTCTGGCACGCCCACAGAGAATGCCCTCCCCCTGGGGGCCGCCAGTCGACACTCTTTCACCGACGGCACCCTAAGGAGGCCCTCTCTGTGGGAGCGCACTGGACGAAGGGAAGTTGATGCCGGCAGCAGATGTTCCCGTAAGTAACCCGGACCCATGCCATTTAGGGCTTTATAGGTCATAACCAGCACCTTGAATCTTACCCGGAGGGCAACTGGAAGCCAATGCAGCCATAATGGGAAAAGGCTGCTATTGTCAAAGCAAAAACATCCAATGTTTGCAGCGTTGACAAGATATATATTCCAAAATGGCTTCCAATTTGTCACGCAGCCACTATGGACAGCTGGCAGACTTGCTCTCTCTCCCCCGTCCAGTTTCGCATCGCTGGGGGGGGGGGCAAAAGTCACCCCGAAGAGGCGACCAGCAAGGAGGAGTGCTTGCTGGATAGCGGGAGAGCCGCAACTCTCCCGTTAGACTGGTGATCCCTCCAAACCGGCGGATGAAAGGACCGGCCATTATGGCTCATCCCTAGGCTGTGAACAGCCGAAGTCACATTTTCCACCAGGCAACTCTTAAAGCAGCGCGGAAGAGACTGGGTGAGATCTACCTCTTTTACACCCTAATTACTTTCTGTACCTCCTTAAGCTGCTAAGCATTTTCCTCCCTGCGGTGAGGGAAGGGGGACTTTTGCCCTCCCTCCAGAAAGAACAGCAACTAAATACCCAGTGGGTGGTTAAACGTTGAAAAAGTAACTGAATCTCAATTGGAACTTTATTTCTCAAAGCATGTGGATTGAAAGATTTTTTATTTCCTATTTTTCATTGTCTACTTCTGTTGGAAATCTGGATTCTTTCTTATGAAAAAAAAGAAAAACTGAAAAGATTAAGACAACTTTGGGACTCAAAGGGAAACTTTAAAAGGGGCCTGGCTGACTGCCCAGGGAAATAGATAAGATACACAACCTTGAGAACTTTGAAACAACAGCTGTGAAAGGTTCTGTGTTCCCTACCTAGAAAAAAAACCTCTCTCTTTTGGATTTTCTAAGTGTAAAGCCTTTAGCTTAAAATATCAATATGGAAGAAGACCAGGAACAAAATTTATTTATGGATGAAGATCAACAAACTCTCACTATGTTGAAAACACTAATCCAAATTCTTACCACAACCAATGAAATACTAACAGGCTATGTGAAGGAACAAGAAGACAGCCCAGATATGAAAGCCCAAACTTTGACCACAACTAAAGAATCAGCTATACAAAATACAATAGAAAAAATGAAACATTCAAGTACGATGACAGAAGAATCTACTATTAAACAAATATTGATATTTGAAAATCCAGAAAAGACATTGACAACTTGGAAAAAGGAAAAGGTTTCTTATACAACTCAGAAGGAACTAGAGGATCTAGAAAAAGAACAGTTGGATGAGAAGACAATTCAGAACAACTACGTTGATATGGAAGAATAAAGAGACGACCCACTAGATTCTAGGCAGGTATATTATCTCCCTGGAGCAAAAATCAAACATGTAACTGAGAACCTTACTAAAATAATCAACCCCATGGATTACTACTCCTTTCTTCTACATATGGGGACCAATGACACAACAATGAATCTGACAACAATAACAAGAGATTACGAACAGCTAGGGAAGAAAGTTAAAGAATTAGGAGCACAAGTGGTGTTTTCATCTATACTTCTAACAAAAGGCCAACATCCAATGAGGGAGCAAAGCATTTTAGAAAATTCAGGTTTCTCACTCACTCTTTAAACTGACTAAGCTCCCCCACCCTGGGACGGAGAGCGACAGTGGGATGGACAATGATCCCCTGTTAAGTTGCCCCATAATACCTGTAACAATACCAATTGAATTAGTTGTGCCTTCCTCGGGGTGCAAGGAGAGCCTGACTGCATTATTGGACACAGGCTGCACCAGGTGCCTGGTCAGCCCTGGCTTAGTGGAGAAACTGGGGATGTGGCTCAGGGAACTAAAAGTTCCTGTGGCATTCTGCCAGCTAGATAGCTTGGTAGCAGGGTGGGTCCCTGCAACGTTTGTTATAGAACCCATAGAGATGAAGATGGGGCCCCATGAAGAAACCATCAGTTTTATTGTGGCACCAGGCATTGACAAACCCATAGTGCTGGGCTTAGCACGGCTAGTAAAATGGAACCCTTCCGTAAATTGGAGGAAACAAATGTTACAAATCAGGCAGAGACCAGTCGAGAGGGAATTGAAAGAGAAGCTGAACTTGCAGTTGCATATGCCACCCATGAAGAAAGTGAAAGGGGAAAGTGCTGCAGCAGAGCGTGAACAAGCAAAGGGGGATCCTCAAATCCCCAAAGAGTTTTGAGACTTACAAGAAGTTTTCAGTGAAAGAGATTTGGACATACTTCCCCCTCATTGTCCCACAGATTGCTCCATAGAGATAGTACTGGGGCCAAATTGCCTAAGCCAAAACTGTACTCTATGATCCCAAGAGAACTAGATAAGCTCTGATCCTTTATAGACAAGAACCTAGTACAGAGTTTCATTCAACCAGCAAAGTCACACATGGCAGGACCTGTACTGTTTTGGGAGAAGAAAGATGGGTCCCTCCGTCTATGCATAGATTACCGCAGGCTCAATGCCATTTGTGTTGAAAACATATACCCCTCCCACTGATGAAAGACATGCTTGCCTACATAGCCAAGGGGAAGATTTTCACCAAGTTAGACCTAAGAGAAGCATATTATTGGGTGCGCATTAAGAAAGGGGAAAAGTGGAAAACAGCCTTCAATTGCCCACTAGGATGCTTCCAATTCTGAGTGCTGCCTTTTGGACTACAAGGAGCACCAGCAGTCTTCATGCAATTAATTAACAAGCTCCTGCATGAACACTTATATAACGGGGTCCTAGTTTATCTAGACAATATTTTAATCTACACTGAAACCATGGAAGATAGATGAGTGCTGAAAAAACTGTACCACCTAGCTGTACGCAAAACTCTCTAAGTGTGGGTTTCACAAGAACAAAACTGACTACTTGGGCTACCACATTTCCCATGAGGGGGTTGAAATTGACCCTGAGAAGGTACGAGCAGTAGTATAGTGGGGGGCTCTGAGTACCTGGAAACAGCTCCAAAGCTTCCTGAAGTTTGCCAATTTCTATCAACAATTCCTCCCATTGTTCACCCAAATAGCATTACCTATCACTAACCTAATGACTAAGGGAGAGGGGAAACCCAAGCTGAGCCAACCCCTCAAATGGACGATGGAATGCCAAATGGTGGTAAAAAAGCTCAAGCATCTGTTCACATCCAAAAATATGCTGAAGCACCCAGACCCAAACGCTGATGCTAGCGATATAATAATCATAATCATAATCATAATAGTAAAGTTGGAAGGGACCTGGAGGTCATCTAGTCCAACCGCCTGCTCAGGCAGGAAACCCTATACCATTTCGGACAAATGGCTGTCCAGTCTCTTCTTAAAAACTTCCAGTGTTGGAGCATTCACAGCTTCTGGCGGCAGGTTGTTCCACTGATTAATTGTTCTAACTGTCAGGAAGTTTCTCCTTAGTTCTAGGTTGCTTCTCTCTTTGATTAGTTTCCATCCATTGCTTCTTGTCCTACCTCCCTGGGGAAAAAACCTTTCTAGCTGATGCCCTCTCCTGGCTACCTCAATACAATAGCTCCAAGACTGAAGTCATTAGCCCAATCATCCCCTCCAGCCAACTGGCCACTCCTGCTATCACCAGAGACCATAAAAAATCCACTCCACAAATAGCTGACGACCTACTTGTGACGTTGAAGGAGGCCTTGAATAAAGATGAACGGTTTAAAAATTATCAAGCAGATTGCACCATGCAGGATGGTCTCCATTGGATAGGAACTAAACTGTATGTTCCCAAGAGTCAATGTACTCTGATCCTACAAAGAAGCCATGAGTCAAAAACAGCCAGGCACTTTGGCTTTGTAAAGCAGTTCACATCTCAGTTCTGGCAGGAGTTCCTAAAACTGCTGGGAACCACCCAGGGACTTAGCTCCTCACATCATCCTCAAATGAATGGAGGCTGTGAACATGTGAATGGCATCCTGGAACAATACCTTCATTGTTATGTTAATTACCAAAAAGACAATTGGGCTGAGCTCCTCCCCTTTGTGGAGGTAGCTTACAACACTTCAGTGCATAATAGTACTGGTTTTACACCATTCTGAGTTGCCACCAGCCAAGACTTTGTGTCCAAGCTGGAGCTACCCCATATCACCCCCCAAAAACACGTTCCTAACTGACTGGATCGATGCAATGTGGAGCACCTGGCTGGTGGTGTGCAAAGCGCAAGAGGAAGCATGAGAAACCTACAAAAAGACCGCTGATAAAAAGTGAACCAAACTAAAAGACATTGGCGATGAAGTCTATGTCATGGTTCCAATTAATGAGACGGATCAAAGAACATTCCAGCATTGTTTATTCTAAAAAGTCTATAATAGTGAGAACAAAGCATCAGCACTCATGGATGGATGCCAGAATCTGAATTCTCCTCCCCTGAACACATCGTATCATACACAATTCCCTCTCTTAATTACACGTCATAAATCACATTCTCCAATTAGTTTAACATGTAAAGTTTCACTTCCTTTCTGTAACGCACCATTCGTTATCTTATTAAAACAACCGGGTTAACCTCCTCCTCCTCCCCAGCTTCATTGATTCAAAGCAAAACAGTTTAAAGGAAAAAGCTGCCTCTTATATTGTCAGAGCAAAAACATCCAATGTTTGCAGCGTTGACATCTGCCCCCCCTCAAAAAAAGGATAGATCCTGTAATGTAAACAAAAGCATATGTCAGGGATTATCTCTTGGTTTGTTGGGGTTTTTTTCATGAAACTTTTTAATGAGTCGGTCAGCCTTCACATTGGTAGATTTCACCCAAGTATCTTCAGACAGCGAGTACCCCTTCCATTGTACTACAAGTCCTCTCAAAAAAATGGCGATCAGATGGTTTTGCCAATATCAATCAATATACATGATATTACAAGGAGATTGGTTCGATGACCCAAAAACAAGGACATGGAAGATGATTTGGCAAAGGAAAAAAGCTAGAATAAGACTCAAGAAGAATGGAGTTTTTGGTCATTAAAATTTAGCAGTATAAATATTAATAGCTAATTTGAATATTGATTTGTGCATAAAGGTCATGTAAAGGTGAATAATGTAGACAAGCTAAAAACCTATTGTTGAAAGTAATAAATAGGTCTATATGGAATGTTAAAAACGAAAATTATCAGTTTAAGCAAGAGATAGCAGATACAAAGAGGAAGAGAGGAAATATTAAATATTGAAATAAAAAGAAATTTTGATCACTACTAAAAAAACAACTGAAAATTAGCAAAAAAGAAGGATATCATATTGTATCCTTAATTGGTTGACATAGAGGGTGGGAAGTTAAGTAAATGGGATGTGTATTTTGAATATTAGATTTTGTGAGGAATGGTGATAGATGAATTGGGAGTATACTAAAAATCTTGGGAATGATAAATATCAAATGTTAAATCTAAATGTTAGTGGAAATTAAAACTGAAAAATCTATTAGGTCATTGATTGTCTAAAACACTGTATGTTAAAACAATTAGAATATGTGTAAACTAAAAACTATGGATATATGTAAGAAAGTTATTTTCTATGTGATTGATAGAATAAAACCTGTCTTTAAATCTACAAATAGACAGTATATATGAAGGGAAAAAGAGAGGAAATGTTTATGGTAGCAATTTGAAATCTGTACTAATGATATCTGCATGTAATTGAATTACTACTACCCAGCCACCATGCTGCTTTTCAAATATGTGAATGTAATATTAGAAAAATCAATAAAATTTGTAAAAAAAGATATATATTCCAAAACTTTTCTATTTCTTTAACCATATTCAAACAAATGTTTCTTTTTTAAGTATTCTCTCTGGTAAGTCCCAGCATCTATTTTCTTAGTTTCCACTTTAGTCTTTTTCTTTTGCCCAGTGTCTTTCTTAATCAATGTATTTTGCTGAATCAAAAAGTTTTTCTGTATGTTCGTAAATGTTGCTGTAGATATAAAATTTATTTTATTTATTTATTTTATTGGTTTTATATACCGCCCTTTCCCGAAGGACTCAGGGCGGTTTACAGGGTAATTAAAACATTGATACAAAAATTAAAAAGAATTAAAAAGAATTAAATTTAATGCCTAAAAAAATATAAAACCCCAATTAAAAACTCTCAGCCTGGGCCGGAGAGCTCGAAGAGCCAGGTCTTCAGGTCCCGGCGAAATGAACGAAGGTCGGGGGCAGTCCTGAGCTCTGTGGGCAGCTGGTTCCAGAGGGCAGGTGCACCCACCGAGAAGGCCCTCCCCCTGGGTGTTACCTGCCGGCAATCTTTAACCGGCAGCACCCTGAGAAGGCCCTCCCTGTGGGAGCGCACTGGACGAAGGGAACTTGATGCCGGCAGCAGGTGTTCCCTCAGATATCCCGGACCCAAGCAATTAAGGGCTTTATAGGTCATCACCAGCACCTTGAATCTCACCCGGAGGGCAACCGGAAGCCAATGCAGCTCACGGAGTAGAGGTGTTACATGGGAGTATCGGGATGCCCCCATCACAACTCGCGTGGCCGCATTCTGCACCAGCTGAAGCCTCTGAGTGGTCCTCAAGGGCAGCCCCATGTAGAGAGCGTTGCAGTAGTCTAAACAGGAGGTCACGAGTGCATGAGTGACTGTGCGTAGAGCATCTCGGTCCAGGTAGGGTCACAACTGGCGCACCAGGCGAACCTGGGCAAAAGCCCCCCTGGTCACGGCTCCTATATGATCTTCAAAATTGAGTCGTGAATCCAGGAGGACGCCCAAGTTGCGAGCCCTATCAACGGGGGTAACACCTCACCCCCCATCGTTAAAAATGGAATAGTCTGGTTAACCCGAGATGCCGGTATGCACAGCCACTCAGGCTTGGCAGGATTGAGACGAAGCCTGTTTCTCCCCATCCAGACCTGGACCGCCTCCAGGCAACGGGACATCACGGTGAGGGCATCACTGGGTTGGTTCGGGGTGGAGAAAAAAAAAGTTGGGTATCATCAGCATACTGATGATACCCCACCCCGAAACCCCGAATGATCTCACCCAGCGGCTTCATATAGATGTTGAACAGGAGGGGAGAGAGAACCGACCCCTGAGGGACTCCACAAACGAGAGGCCTCAGGGCGGATCTCTGCCCTCCCGTCAACACTGACTGCGAGCGGCCCAGGAGATAGGAGGAGAACCACCGTAAAACGGTGCCTCCCACTCCCAGCCCCCTGAGACGTCGCAGTAGGATACCATGGTCGATGGTATCAAAAGCCGCTGAGAGATCTAATAGGACTAGGACAGAGGAACAACCCCTGTCCCGAGCCCGCCAGAGATCATTCACCAGCGCGACCAATGCCGTCTCCGTGCTGTGCCCGGGCCTGAAACCCGATTGGTACGGGTCCAGATAATCAGTTTCCTCCAGGAACAGAGGAAGCTGATGCGCCACCACGCTCTCAACAACCTTCGCAAGAAAGCGAAGGTTGGAGACCGGTCGATAGTTGTTTAAAACAGCTGGGTCCAAGGCAGGCTTCTTGAGGAGGAGTCTCACCACCGCCTCCTTCAAGGCGGCAGTAAAACTACCCTCACTCAAAGAAGCAGTTATTACTGCCTGGAACCAGCCTCGTGTCTCCTCCCGGGCCGCATAAACAAGCCAGGCGGGGCACGGGTCCAACAAACAGGTGGTGGAGCTCAGCTTCCTCATCATCCTGTCCACATCATCAGGGGAAACAGGATCGAACTCAGTCCAGATAGCATGCAGAAGACCATCCGATTCCTCCACGTCAGACTCTGCCCAGTCGGAGTCCAAATCGGCCCGGATTTGAGCGATTTTGTCCATCAGATGATGACTAAATTCCTCGGCCCGCCCCTGCAAGGGCTCCTCTCTCACCTCCTGATTAAGGAGGGAGCGAGTCACCCTAAACAGGGCGGCCGGGCGATTATCTGCGGACGCGATGAGGGCAGCGAAGTAATTAGCCCTCGCCGTCCTCATCGCAGCAAGATAAGACCTTATAAAGCAGGGGTGTCAAACTCAATTTCATTGAGGGCCGCATCAGCATTGCAGTTGCCCTCAAGGGGCCGGGTGGGTATGACCAGGGTGTGCGTGGCCTACTGGGTGGGCGTGGCTAGAGTGCATATGGCCTAGTGGGTGGGCATGACCAGCTCTACATCGTTCGCATCAAGGGTGCCTATGGGGGCCTGGACAGGAGTGGGACAGATCTGAGGGTCTCTGGCAGAAGGAGGGTCTCTGGGCCAGGGCCAAGGCAGTGGGGGCCGTTTCCTCACTGTTTCCAGGATGGCTTCGTGGGCCGCATGAAACCACTTTGCGGGCCGGATTCGGCCCCCGGGCCTTGTGTTTGACATGTCTGTTATAAAGGTTCTTAACTGCAATGAGTCAGATTCAGAACGGCTGGACCTCCAACCGCTCTCTAGACCCCGTCTCTGACGCTTCATCTCCCAGAGCTCCACAGAAAACCATGGAGCCCAACGGGATCTGCGCCAGGTCAGAGGTCGCAAGGGTACAACACAGTTGAGTGCCTCAGTGGCCGCCTTTTCCCAGGCATCAACCAAGGCATCAACTGGGCTGTGAGTGAGGGTGATGGGTACAGACCCAAGCGCCATCTGGTCGGTTCCGCAGCCCAGCAGCAGGGGGTGGCATAACGGAAGACCAGCCGTAGGAGATGATGGTCGGACCATGACAGGCGAACAACGACCGGTGAACCCCCTCCCAAATCATCCAACCACTGTCCAGACAGGAACACCAGGTCGAGAGTGTGACCCCCCCACATGAGTCGGGCCTT
The DNA here is from genome assembly GCF_947247035.1 of Vipera ursinii. Classification (NCBI taxonomy): domain Eukaryota; kingdom Metazoa; phylum Chordata; class Lepidosauria; order Squamata; family Viperidae; genus Vipera; species Vipera ursinii. The sequence goes on from NC_139522.1 coordinate 38,561,291, forward strand.
GAATTACCTGGGTCAGGTCCATGGCCGTCATGGAAGCCATGAACTCAGGTGAAGTGTCTTTGTACGGGACTTCTCCCTTTCCATGTTTGTTGAAAATCTTTTTCTTTCTCTCCGCTTCTCTTATCATTTCCCTTCTCTGCAATGTTCCTGACATCTCTACAGTCCATTTTATCCAATCTGTTTTCTTGTCCTCAGACTTATTTTGTAATCTTGAGGTATAAATTGTTTTTTTGAATTCTTGTGAATTTTTTTCCACTAGGATTAAATCATGTTTCCTTGTTTTGTTAAGTTCCATCTTTAAGTCTCTATTCTCAATTCTATAACCATTTATCTGTTTTATCTGCTCCTTCTCTGTTGTTGTTTTCTGGGAATTTTTTGTTGTAGAGTTAAATTGGAATTACATTGATTTATATTTTGAAAGTTGTTTTGGATTTCTTTGTGGTTTAAAGTCATTGTTGTTTGAATTAGTTGCAGTATACTATATATCTCCTCCCATGACGTATTTATGTTTTCTTGATATGTTCTTTCTACATGTCTCTGATCCATGATGGCCAAGAATTTGAGTTTTCCTCTTCCTTTCTTTTCTCTGTAAATAGCTTTAGAGTCCCAATTAGATAGATATTTGTAATCCAAAAAGGTCAAAAAAGATTTTTTTTCTGAAATTTATCATTCTCTCTTTGTCTACAGCCCAGATTCCATTTTTCGTCACAGCTGTTCTTTGTTGTTAAAGCTTTGAAGGTCACAGACACAGCTTAGCTTTTCCCAGATTTTGCCAAGTCTTATATTAAAGTCATAGCTGTTATAGTCTTCATCTGCCACTAGGTGTCAGCAACTATTTGTTTTTCAATTTCCAAAATGAACATTTATCTTTGAAATGAGAGTCTTAACCATTGAAACAATTTTAGATTTATCCAGATTTAAGTTTTAAGTTTCAGGTTTTATATTTATTTCACTTCCATATATTTTGATCCTCCATAACAAGATTAATTCACCACTTCCATTAGTATAAGGGTGGGGCGGAAATCCCCCTCCTTCCCTTTTGGAGGTATTTTGCTTCTTGGGGATCTTTTCCAGGAAATTAAATGTAAAATAGAAAAGAGAAGATCAAATTCCTCACCCAGTTTCAAGCACGCTGTTCACAGTTGTGCTGGTTAGTGCTTTTGGACTTCAGTTGCAAGTAGCTTGGGCTGGTCCAGGGGTCGGCAACCTGATTCGGTGAAAGAGCCACTTGGAACCAGTTCCCTCACACACAAAAAAATTGGGAGCCACAAAATGCACGCGCGCATGCACGCATGCATGTGCACAACAGGCCTTCATTAAAGAGTGGAGCCTACCTAAGGTGAGACATGCACCGGCCCTGCCCCCATCCAGCTCTGGTATGGATGGCTCTGCTGTGCTGGCTTCTCCTCCCCTCGGAAAAGACTGCTTCAAGGGAGCGGAGCAGGAAGCCAATGCTGTGGCAAATCTTCCGAGGCTGCTGCTCAGGCTTGCCTATCTCAGTCTGCTGCGGGATTGGGGTGGTTTTGTGGGATTTTTGCATGCAGTTTACTTGGCAGGGGAGGAGGAGGCGGAAGTGCAGAGCAGCCAGTCAGAGCCCAGATTGTTTGCTTATTGAGAGAGAGAGAGAGAGAGAAAGAAGGAGGGAGGGAAGGAAGGAAGACAAGAAAGGAAGAAGGAAGGAAGAATATGGGAAGGAAGGAAGGAAAAAATAAAGAGAAAGAAAGAAAACAGTTGCCGCTTGACTCGCTGCGACCGGGCGTGTTGCATGGCTGGCAGCTTTGCGCGGGAAGGCAAGGGGGGCTTCTCCCTCTGGGGATGGAGGGAGAATGATGCATTCTTGCGGGTCTCCTCGTGAGGAAGGAAACCCCAGGTATGGGGCAAGCCAGGGAAAGTGTGTGTTTGTGTGTGTGTAATCCCTGGCTGCAATTCCCGTACAACATTTCCTGCTTGCAAAAGGGCGATCACTTCTGCCTCTCTTGCAAACACTGGGATTGGGCAAGGAAGGAAAACACCCTGCCTTCTCCTTTTTTTCTGCAAGGGGGGGAGGAAGAAGGAGGAGGCGGAAAAGCAGCGGGCAAGATTGCAGCCCAGCCCATAGAAGGGGAAGGAAGAGCCGGTTGGAGAATGCATCTTTCTCCCTCCACCCCCAGAGGCGGAACAAAGCAGAGAGGCGAAGAACGTAGAGGGTGCTTGGAACTTCTGATGCCACTGAAGAAAGAAAAAGAAAGAAAACAGGAAGGAAAGGAAGGAAAATATAAGCAGCATCCATGCAAAAAAAACACATTCGCACTTATGTGAGCAGACACATGCCCCCACAAGCAGCTCCCATCCCTCAGCCTCCCCTAAGCCAAAAATCTCGCCCTGCCTTAACTGCAGGTGAAACCTGCTGAAAGCCCAACCACCTCGTGAAGAAGCGCTGCCTGCTCGCCTTTCCAGGGCACTCCAGTCCAGCTTTTTCCCTCCCTTTTAGCAACACCTCAGCACCTCTGCCTCGCGTGCGCATTTCTTCAGCCTCTGCTTGCCTGGCAAGAGGAGGAAATCTGCTCAGCCTCCACTCCGGCCCCGAGCAGCACCTCTGCCTCACACACGCATTTGTTCAGGCTCCACTTGCCTGGCAAGCGGAGGAAATCTGCTCGGCCTCCCCTCCGGCCCCGAGCAGCACCTCTGCCTCGTGCGCACGTTTGTTCAGGCTCCGCGTCCCCCCCACACCCCATCTGACTGACCCACACACCTTTTTTCCAGCAGTCCTCCATCTCTTCTTCTGCTGCCACCACGTGCAGTCCGAAGAAGTTTGTGGGCAGTCCCACAAACCAAAGAAGTTCAGTCAATCAATTTGCAAGATTTTTTTTCATGAGAAACCTGAATTGATTGGTTGAACTTTTTTTTTTTTCAAACTGCACATGGTGGAGGGCTGGGAGCCGCAGGAGACGGCTGAAAGAGCCGCATGTGGCTCCGGAGCCGCGGGTTGCCGACTCGTGGGCTGGTCAATGCAATACGGCCAGCCTTTCTCCTGTTGGGTTAGAAGGCTTTCCCCAAGTTGAACAGCTGCTGCCATTCCAGAATCGCTGGAGCAAACTTCTTTCTTCGTTGCCTTTCTGGGACGACTTAGACCCATTTAGTGTCCCCTGGCAGGGCGAAATTAGCCGTGGGGGTGCAGAGAATCTGCAAGCCCATGACTGGTTGTTACTGCGCAAAACCAGAAGTCCCTTTCATACTCTTTATCCACGAGAATAAGGGAGTGGGTTCAGGGGGATTAACACAAAAACACAGCCCCACACTTTGGCCATTAGCCTATTACTCAGTCCCGCTGGACCCGGTATCCTGTGGGACCATCCCTTGTTTTGTTCTTTAGGCATTAAGCGAGACAAAATGTTGAAACAGCAAACAAGTTTATTAACTCAGAACAGAAGCAAGCCCTAATGGCTGCTGCACAGCTATTTATACGGTTAGCCTCTAGGCGGTGACCAATAAGTTTAAAGTAACAGTTTTCCACCCAAAATGCAGTTTGCCTGTCCTGATCAGCGGATACAGTCTGTGAGTCCTGAAGAGACTCTTCTATGGCCATCCCCCCATCTCCTTGAGCAAGAGTTATTTCAGAGGGTGCAAACTGCTCTGTTGGACTGCTGTCATGTGGGCCCTGTGTTCGGCCCTCTTGGGAGTCCTGAGCCAGCGACTGATCTGCTAGCCACCGACGTGGCTGGTCAATGTGCTGGCGAATGACTCGCCCATCTTCCAAGACCACCTTGTAGGAGAGTGGTCCTGACACCTTAACAACCCTTGCTGCCACCCACAAGGCCCCTTGCCTGTAATTCCGGGTCCAAACCCGGTCACCCACTTGTAAATTTCTTGGTGCCTTTGGCTGTGCAGTGTCTGAGGCAACTCTGTCGAGGTGTAGCCTGTCCAGTTTAGTGATCAAGTGTTGGCCCCATCGTAGCTCAGCTGGGCTCCTGCCTGTGGCGGTGCACTGGCAGAGTAGAAAATCAACCAGTCTGTGGTGCCAATCCCGTGACAATCCATTTCAGGGATTCCTTGGTTGTGCGGACCATGTGTTCCGCTTGAGCGTTCGACAATGGGTGAAAGGGAGCCGACGTGGCGTGCCTTATGAGATTTGCCCTGAGGAAGGCCTGGAATTCTGAAGCGGTGAACTGAGCCCCATTGTCTGAGACTAAGACGTCTGGAAGCCCGTGTGTTGCAAATATTCTGCACAGTTCCTGGATGGTCCTGGCAGTAGTCATAGTGGGAATTAGTACAACCTCTAACCATTTAGAGTGGCTGTCGACCACTATTAAAAACAGCTGTCCCTGAAAGGGACCAGCAAAGTTTATATGGATCCTTTACCACGGTGTGTGAGTGTCCTCCCATCGGTGGACAGGGGCCTGCAGCATCTCCGGTCTGGATTGTTGGCACATGTAACAACCATGTACTTGGGCCTCGATAGCTTTATCTAGCCCTGGCCACCAAAGGTAGCTCCTTGCCAGTGCCTTCATCCGGACTATTCCTGCATGGCCTTCATGCAGAGACTCAAGAACCCTGGACCTTAAAGAGCTGGGGACTATGACTCTACTACTCCAAAGAATGCACCCTTTATGAGCTGAAAGCTCATCTTTCCTCATGAAAAAACTCTGAAATTCTGACCCTGGACATTTGTCCAACCATCCTGTGTGTACCCAATTTAACACACGGCTAAGCATTTTGTCAGCTGCTGTCTCAGCAGCTACGTCTCCAGCATGGAGAAGAGACTCTGGCAAATCCTGTATGGCTAGGATGTGTGCTGCTGGAGCCGGATCTGGCTCCACGAGTGGCAGGGGCAATCTGCTAAGGCTGTCTGTATGGCCCATTTCTTTGCCCAGTTTGTGAATCAGCCTGTAGCTGAAGGCTGAAAGGAATATAGACCACCTCAGCATTTGAGGAGACAGAATCTGAGGTGTCTGCCTGTTTGTAGTGAACAACCCTAGAAGTGGCTTGTGGTCCGTAAAGACCGTGAAATGGTGGTCATACAAATAGTCATGGAACTTTTTAACCCCAGCCACAATGGCCAAGGCCTCCTTGTCAAACTGTGTGTAATTGCGCTCTGCAGATGACAGGGTCCTCGAATAATAGGTGATGGGAGACTGTTTTCCATCAGCCGACAAATGGCTCAACACAGCACCAAACCCATATGGGGATGCATCACACGCAATGCAGACTGGCAGCTTTTCGTTAAAATGAGTGAGCACCAAGTTCGAGGACAGCAGTGATTTGACCGCCTGGAAATTTCTTTCATGGACATTGGTCCACTGCCACTGAGCCTTTTTGTCTAAGAACTGGTGTAACAGCTCTGCCACTGCGGCCTTATGTGGGAGGAATGCATGATAAAAATTAAGAAGGCCCAAGAAAGCTTGAAGCTCACCTTTGGACCTAGGGCTTGGGGCCTGCTGAATTGCTTTCAGCTTTGAATCCGCTGGATGAATGCCATTGGCATCGATGCGGAACCCAAGGAACTCGGTTGACTCTACCCCAATCTTGCACTTTTTCTTTTTTTAATTTAAGTGCTGCTGTGCAGAACCGCTGAAGGACGGCTCTAAGCCTTTCAGCCAGAACCTGTATAGATTCCCCAGCAATGAGTACATCATTGAAGTAGGGGCAGACCCCTGGAATGCCCTTGAGCATGGAAAATCCCTGAGGCTACACTCACCCCAAACTCTAGGCGCTTGACCTTGAAGGCCCCCCGATGGGTGACAATGGTTTGGGAGGCTGCCGTGGCCTCGTCCACTGGCAGCTGTTGGTAGGCCTGCACCAAATCTAATTTGGCGAACATGCCACCTTGCAATGAGGCCAAAATACGGCTGACAACTGGCACTGGGTACATGTGCTGTTGAAGTGCCCGGTTAATGGTGCACTTATAGTCAGCACATATGCGTACTTCTCCATTGGCCTTAAGTGGCATTACTATGGGGGTCTCCCACATCCCACTGTCTACGGGCTGCAATACCCCCTGACTGACCAGCTTGTCCAGTTCTGCATCGATTTTGGGTTTTAAAGCGAAAGGCACTCGATGAGGCTTGACCCGTATTGGCGTTACCAGGGGATCAAGCTTGAAGGCTATCGGAGGGCCCTTGTACTCCCCTAGGCTTAAAGTGAAAACATCCACGAACTCTTGGCAAACTGAAGACAAGTCTGCCACCTGTGTTTGGTGAATGCCAGTTACTTCGATGCCCAATGCATCAAACCAATGATGCATTGAGCAAACCTATGAGGCTCGTGCATTGGCCTTCCACCACTACAACATCTAGTGGGGCTGCAAACCCCTTGAATTTCACCAGAAGTGTGGCTTCGCCCTTGACCACCACTCAGGAGTTTTGGACATCTGTGAGTAGAAGGTTAGATGGCCAAAGTTTGACCCATCTGTTGCTGCGGTTGCATATGTGCCAGAAGGTTCCTATGGAGATGATGGACATGGCTGAGCCTGTGTCCAGTTCCATTTTTCATGGAACTCCCTGAAGCTTGACCTGAAGTCAAAGCTTCTGTTTAAGTGGGCGGTGGGCACCAGTGTGGAACACGCTCCTCCAGCTGGAGCAGAAGGCTACTTGGTGTTGCCCCAGGGCCCCAGTACCTCTCCTGACTGAGTCTTCCTGTGGATGGTCCCTCTGACGACCTCAGCAGACAGAGGCTATGTGCCCTGTTTTGCTACATGCCCAGCACATTGCTGTTTTGAATTGGCATTCCGCACATTGATGGAGGCCTCCGCAGCCCATGCATCTAAGGAATGGAACTGCCTTCTCAGCGGGCCGTGGTCCCTTCTTCTGGTGCTTCTGTAGCTTGTTGACCTCGTAGTCTGAGTCGGTGTCTTCCATCCGTTCGGCGTCGTGGATAGCTTCAGTGCTTGAAGTACTTTTCGAGGGCCGCAGCACTTTAACGGCTCCTCCGGTGGCTTCGTCCACCATGACCTCCTTCAAGGCCTCTTGTACCGAGAGAGTCTCCTTGGCGAATAGTTTTTGTTGGAGGTCTCAGTTCCGGAGTCCACAGACTAAATGGTCTCTTAGTCTCTCCTCCAAATCTGTAAAATTCCAGAGTCAGGATGGTTGACGAATAGTGGTGCTGAATTCTGTGGCCGTATTGCCAGGCTGTTGCTCCCACTGCTCAAAAGCGTGCCTCCACGCTATGATGGATAATTTGGGCTCAAAGTGGTCTCGAAGCTTTTTCTTCAAGTCCGCGTAGGTGACAGACTTGAGCGGCGTCGGTGCGACCAGGTTCTCGGCAATATCAAAGGTGGCTGGGCCACACACAGAGAGGAGGGTCACGGCCTTCAGCCCGTCTTCACCAACCTGGTTGGAGCGGAGGTAGTTCTCGATGTGGGAAATGTAGGACACCCATCTCTCTGGGTGTGTGACGTCGAACTCTTCAAGTTTCCCCACTTTCGCCATGGTGAGTTGCTTGCGTTTCTTGTTGCTCACGTTGCCTTGTGCTGCTGGCTTCTGCGTAGGCCCTAGGATGGATACTTAGGGCGTGGTGGTCTCCAGCGCGTTTTGCTGGCAGACCGAGGGGAGGAGGGGGAACGCAGTCGCTGCCAGGCTTTGTGCTGGCCTCACCCCCTAGTGACTTCAGACTCTTGTGATGAAGCAACACATCCCACCCTCGTCGCCACTGTTATATTTTCAGTTCTTTAGGCATTAAGCAAGATGAAGTGTTGAAACAGCAAACAAGTTTATTAACTCAGAAAAGAAGCAGCCCTAATGTCTGCTGCGCAGCTATTTATACGGTTAGCCTCTAGGCGGCGACCAATAGGTTTAAAGTAACAGTTTCCCGCTCAGAACCTAATTATCAGCCTGGAGACAGCAAGTCTGGCTGTCAGTAACAGCAACCATTACATAACAAAGAAATTTAGGTCAGACATTAAGCAAGTGATCAGACATTTAAGCAAGTGATTTAAAACAATTACGGCCAATACATTACATTTTAATTTCCGTGGTGCCATTTCCCTTGTCCTGTGCATTCTCCTGGTGGGAAAAACGAGCCCCGGACTTCTAAGAATGGTTAATAATTTGTAACTCCCATTAGGAACTTCCAATAATCTCTTTTGATTCTGAAGGGATTTTATTATGCTTAAGGTTGATGTTAGTAATATTGATATTAGTAGTGATACTTTGTAATCATTTTTGTTTATGTGCAAGCAGTTTTGTAGGTTCTTTATATTGGGAAAATAGTTATAGAAAAGCAAATGTTTCATGCTTTAGGTACAGGAGATTGCTTACATGAAAAGAGCATGGTAAGGGGAGGGGGAAAAAGGAGCTGCGGTGGAGCCTGGGTTGCTGTGTATGAGTCATCATGTAGGTATTATTTTTCTGTACCTTTTGGTTCCTAGTACCAAGACCAGATCTCTTTGTTCTGAAGGGGTATAAAAGGTGGAAGACATCTTTCCTGGTTGTTGCCTTCCTCTCTCTACCAGCCACGAAGAGAGATGTGGCCACCCAACTCTATTTTGATCAAAATAAAAGTTGTTTGCTAGCTGAAACCTCGGCTCAGGAGTTTCTTTTGGCTCTTTTAAATTCCTGAGTAATGCTGGGGCAATTGTGAGGCTAAGTGTAAAACCTTACATCCTGGCACCCAAACGTGGGGGCAACCTTCAAAGGCTCCCCCTGCCACAAATCTGGAGATCCCTTTTAGGATCCAAAAGAAGCTTTCATTTCTCAACGGGAGAAAACCAACAGCAACTGAAGCGTGAGTCTTAGAGCGCTCCTCGGCATTTGACCTCGAAGACTCCTATGCTTCATCTTTCCCGGTGGATCCATGTCTGAGGAACCTGAACGCCTGAATTCAACGAGGTTTCATGCTTCTCTACTGACGGGAGAAATTGCAACAGGCACCTTGGTGAGTAAAAGAGATTTAAAAAAAGCTTAGGAAATCCTGGAATAAGGCAGGAGGTTGATCGCTCCGACTTTGTCCTCTAGGGATAAGCATAAAAATAAATGAATACATGAGTAAGAAAAGAGGAAGCCGAGAAACTGCCTTCTAATACAGGATAGAGAGTGATTTAAGGAAAGTAATTGAATTGGCATGTAATTTTTTGCAGAGGTTTTGGTAATTTTGAAATAAGATAGGGGGCTGATCTCCTCGACTAATCCTCTAGAGAAAAATTAATTACTAAATTACAAATTAACTAAGTGAAAAGGGAGGAAGCCGAGAAACTATCTTGAAAAGAAAAAAAATATGGGGAATCGTCAGAGTAATTTAAAGAAATAAATCAAAATGTACTCCTCTGCAATTTTGTTTTGAACAATTCAAGGTTTTGAAACTAAGTGGCTAAGTTGAACCCTGTCAGACAATGTCGGGTGGTGCTTTTGTTATTGTTGTTGCTGTATAGCAGTAAAAAATCATCTTCAAGAAGGCAACTTTGAAAAACTTTGTAAACCTCCAGTTGGCTAGTTTATCTGATAACAGCTAAAGCCACTGAAGAAAAGGAAAGAAGATACAAGGAAATGAAAGCAAGTTTTTTTCTCTCTTTCTTTTTCTTGTAATCTGGCTCTTTGGACTATTCAATTCCCTTTTGTCAGAGGTGAGGACATCTCCCCCTTCACACCTGCAAAAGACCCCAGGTTCAATATTCCTTTTAGTCTTTCCCTACTGTCTTTTGAAGTTGGTGGGATGAATTGGAAGTAACCATAAATGTTCCCCTCCTTTTAATTAAAAGGGGAGGCCTGTTTTGGCCTCAAACTCCAAATTGATTTGTTTTGTTTTGTTTTATATATGTTTGGACGTTTGGAACATTAAGCTTGGACTTGGAATGGTGGGAAAAATGGGAGATGGTTAAAGGGCCCTATAAAACCATGTTTGGTTGGAATCACCTCCTGATTTTTCTCGCTTCTTGCAGGACAAGCCATGTGTCTAAATGAATGTTGTTTTACTAATATTTGTGTATATATGTCTGTCTGTGTTGTTCTGTGTTATTCCAAGACTTGGAAGAGGGTCAAAACCCCCTCTGATAACACCAAACAAAAAGGGCTTATTTAAAAATGTATGGTTTGCCTGGAGAAAGTATGAAATGAAAATTTTGTATGTGAAATTGTTTATGCCAGCAGTTGGAATGGACGTGAATGAGTTAATTTGCTGATGTGTAAATGTGTGTGTGTTATCCCTCAAAACCCACCCACCCCCACCCCCGTCCCAGGCTGTGGAAGGAACAGTAAATTGCTGATTTTATTGTTGTAAACAGGGCTTTTTTTCTCATAGAATGCTCAGAACGGAGTTCCGGCACCTTTTTTGGATGGAACCTTGTAGGTTAGGCAAGGCAGGTTGTATGACATGTGTGAGTTCCGGCACCTTTTTCTTTTACAAAAAAAGCACTGGTTGTAAAAGAAAAAGAAAACCGATAGCAAGTGTTTGCATGTGAAGAGTTTTATGGGGGATCTGTGAGTGAATTTATGGAAAATGCATGTGAAGGAGAGCAAGCTATTTTTTTAGTGGTGAGATTTTTGTAAAATTCCTTTTACCTTTCCCCCCCCCCTCCGGTCTATTTCTCCCCCCCCCACTGTGTTCCTTTAAGAGTGTGAGAGAGAGACAGAAGAAGGGGGGCTGGTCGTTTTAACTGGTTTTTTTTCTCTGCTTAGAACTGTGGTCTGAGGAAGGGGGCTGGATGTGAAATTTAATACCCACTCTTGCAGTTTCAGCTTGCAATTTTTTTCTGGAAAGAGGAGACAATACTTGTTGGACAATTTTTTTTGAAATCTTTGAGTTTTAAAAGAAATCACTCTGCATTGTTTTGCTTAGATTTGTGAGTTTTAATCTACTTAATGGAAGTTTGTTTCCATCTGATTGGAATCTGATTAAATTGGAATTTGACTAACTTTATATTAAAAGCAATACTAGAATTTGATATAAAACTGTTTCAGTGGTTCAGAATGTCTCATTGGGCTTGCATACCTTTTTGTGGAGTTGCAGGACACATTGATGAAAGGTGATCTCTGGGAGAATTAAGGGAAGTGTGGTTTGATCCTTGTTTGGAACAAGGAAGGAGTTGAGAAGATTTTTAGGATTGTGAATGGCTATGCTGTTTTGATTAAAGATTTGTATGCAAAACTGTTAGAAAAGGAGCCTAATGTTAACAAGCTCTAACAGAGTTTGGTGAGCACTCCTTTGATGGCTCTTCACTAGGTAATTTGTTTGTAAATATAGGCAAAGGAATGGCTTGGAGGAGGTTTTGATCCAGAAGTGGGGGGAAAGAGGCAGCCAGTAGCATATTTGTCTAAAATTGACATTTGGGGAAGTCTTGGTGATTAGCATTTCTTATTAAGTGTGGGTAATTTTAATCAGAAAGCTGAAAGGAGGTAACCACTTGTTCATAGCAAAGAAGTTGGGAAAGAGAAAAAGAAAAAGAGGGACATAATGAAGGTGCGATAGTAGATGGGGAGGAGAAAATGTGAGTGGAAGCTGGGAGAATTTTTCTTCCTTGGTCAGCAGTAACCTGTGCATTTTATGTCTTACAGCAAGCTCTGAGGTTGTTAATACCGGAGAAGCAGAATATGTACACTGACTCCAAGTATGCTTATGGAGTCTTGAATACTTTTGGAGAAGAGAAATGTAGAGGATTCATTAATAGTAAAGTGACACAGTTGGCTCATGTAAAGTTAATAGTGGAAGTAGAAAAGACAGAAGTTAGACCAGAGTGGCAGAAGAGAAGGGAAGGAATGGATAATAGAAGGAAGAAACAGGAAAGTTGTTTTCAAGTTGGTTTGCACAGACTTGTGAATTGCATGCATTAAAATTGTTGGCAGCAGGAAGACTGCCACTAACGGATCAGCCCAAACGTGTGCATTGTATGTCTTAACACAAGCCTTAGAATGTTGAAGGAACAAGAATGTACTATAGAAATATGGAGAGAGAAACATGGGAAGTAGAAGAATGTGAGAGGTGGATGTTGCATGATGGGAGATGGATGTTGAAAAGTCAGACGGAAAGGAAAGAAAGAAAAAAGCAATAGCTAGAACACAGAAGCAGCCACTATAAGGGGGTCACAAGGGATAAATGCTGATGGTACTAAGCAATGAACACTCAACACCCCATAGGATGTGTAATAAATGAAAGACTGGTTTGCTTTATCGGAAACTTCTGGGATTTTTGCCATGAAGAATGTGAATTTCAAATTGTGTTGGAAAAGTGGAAATATCTGTATGATAGTTGTCATTCCATTCTTGGTTCACAGTTTCTCTCATTTCCTACAATAGAAACTGTGATGCAACTATTAAAAAAATGGTTGTATTTATATTTTAGTTAAACAAATCTGTGATAAATAAGTAAATAAAAAGCTTTGCAAAATTTGGCGGTGAGGCCATTTCAATATAGGACTCAATTGGAAAGCTGTCTTTGTCCCTTTCAAATGAAGTATGGGAGACTTTTGTTACATGAAGGTTCAAGAATGTCAATGAGGAAGAGTATAAAGTTACTCAATATTTAATCTGGCACAGGTTTTGTCTTCTATCTCAGTACAGGCCCAGGCTGCCCTACCACCTGTCTCTGCCCATTGTTGTTCCTGGAGAGTGGGTTCAGGTGAAAAGAACTGTCACCTAGAAATACCGCAGAAGAGATTAAGAAGAGGTGGCAAAATTACACAGAAGAACTATACAAGAATGAGCTTAACGTTCCTGATAATCACAGTGAGGTGGTCACTGACCTCGAGCTAGACATCCTAGAATGTGAAGTGAAGTGGGCCTTAGAAAAGCTGAGCAACAACAAAGCTAGTGGAGGTGACAGTATTCCAGCTGAGCTATTCAAAATCTTAAAAGACGATGCAGTAAAAGTGCTACACTCAATTTGCCGGCAAATTTGGAAAACTCAACAGTGGCCACAGGATTGGAAAAGATCAGTTTACATTCCAATTCCAAAGAAAGGCAGTGCCAAAGAATGTTCAAACTATCGCACCATTGCACTCATTTCTCATGCTAGTAAAGTTATGCTTAAAATCCGACAAGCTAGACTTCAGCAGTATGTGGATTGAGAACTACCAGAAGTACAAGTAGGATTTCGAAGAGGCAGAGGAACTAGAGATCAAATTGCTAACATACGCTGGATCATGGAGAAAGCTAGGGAGTTCCAGAAAAACATCTACTTCTGCTTCATTGACTACGCTAAAGCCTTCGATTGTGTGGATCACAACAAACTGTGGCAAGTTCTTAAAGAGATGGGTGTACCAGACCATCTTATTTGTCTCTTGAGAAACCTATATGCAGGTCAAGAAGAAACAGTGAGAACTGGACACGGAACCACTGATTGGTTCAAAATTGGGAAAGGAGTCCGGCAAGGCTGTATACTGTCACCCTGCCAATTTAACGTATATGCAGAGCACATCATGAGAAAGGCAGGGCTAGATGAATCAAAAGTTGGAATTAAGATTGCCGGAAGAAATATCAACAACTTAAGATATGCAGATGATACCACTCTAATGGCAGAAAGTGAAGAGGAACTAAAGAGCCTCTTGTTGCGAGTGAAGAAGGAGAGTGCAAAAGTTGGGTTGAAACTTAACATTAAGAAAACCAAGATCATGGCATCTGGCCCTCTCAATTCCTGGCAAATAGATGGGGAAGAAATGGAGATAGTGACAGATTTTATTTTCCTGGGCTCCAAGATCACTGCAGATGGGGACTGTAGCCAAGAAATTAAAAGACGCTTGCTCCTCGGGAGGAAAGCCATGGCAAAACAAGACAGCACACTAAAAAGCAGAGACATCACCCTGTCAACAAAAGTGCGTATAGTCAAGGCTATGGTCTTCCCAGTTGCAATGTATGGCAGTGAAAGCTGGACCATAAGAAAGGCTGAGCGCCAAAGAATTGAGGCCTTTGAACTATGGTGCTGGAGAAGACTCCTGAGAGTCCCTTGGACTGCAAGGTAATCAAACCGGTCAGTCCTAGAGGAGATCAACCCTGACTGCTCTTTAGAAGGCCAGATCCTGAAGCTAAAACTCAAATACTTTGGCCACGTAATGAGAAGAAAGGACTCACTGGAGAAGAGCCTAATGCTGGGAAAGATTGAGGGCAATAGAAGAAGGGGACAACAGAGAATGAGGTGGCTGGATGGAGTCACTGAAGCAGTAGTCGTGAGCTTAAATGGACTCCAGAAGATGGTAGAGGACAAGAAGGCCTGGAGGAACGTTGTCCATAGGGTCACGATGGGTCGGACACGACTTCGCAGCTAACAACAACAAACAGGAGACTTATGGACAAGTGCCAGATTTTTTTTGATGCATGTAAAGCTATTGACTATAATTAAGCTAAATGGACTAAGTGTGGAGACAGGCCTATGTTGTGATTCAGGGTCAGCCTGTGGCTTCGGCAGTTGGGTCGGACGACTCAGAGGAGGAGGAGGGGGGTGTTGAAGAGCTTGCTGAGGGGATTGGACAGCTTGATGAGAGCCCCCAGCAAGGCCCCCTCTCATCTGGTCACGATGCAGACCCAGCTGTGTGAGCCTGACAGCGTGGATGAAGATGACCCACAGCTGGCCCTGTTCAAGGACGCCCGACGCAGGAGGCAGTCAGTCAGGAGTAAACAGAGGAAGGCAATGGGGCACCTCGGAAGGAGGCACAGAGAGGCCACGCCCTGAACTGTATTTAAGGGGAATGTGTGGGAGGGCTGGTTTGCTGAAGGCAACCGCTTGGATTGTTCCTGCTTCTTAGCTCGTGTTTTATGGTTGGTGTCTTGTCTTGCTCTGTTTTATGTGAATAAATTTGGCAGGCGTAATTCCAGCCTCTTGCCATTTGTAAAGGGGTTGTCCCTGCCTTTTCTGCGGGGCCGGTAGCAGGCTGGTACAGAACAGTTTGCCCTCAGCCCCCCACCCCTTACTAATATTATGGAGCAGCTACGTGCTGAGAATGCCCAGCTCACCCAGCAACTCACTTTGCTGGCAGCTCAGGTGGCTCAACTGCAAGCTCAGGTTCATGCTGCACCCCCACCATCACCCCCACCCAGGAGAAAATGCCAAGTTGCAATGCCGGATAAATTTACTGGCAATCCAGAACTGTTTCCTGCTTTCCTGGGACAATGCCAGCTCTTTATCAGCATGAGAGCAGCTGATTTCCCCACTGACCGGGATAAGGTGGGGTTTGTGTTAAGCCTTCTTTCGGGTGATGCAGCTCGTTGGGGAACGCCTCTGCTGGCTCAACCTAGCCCATTGTTGGACAACTTTGTGGGGTTTTGTGATCATATGCGTCTCATGTATGAGGACCCTATTAAGACGCAGACTGCTACTGAAAGCTCTGAGGCAGGGTCAACGCCCCCTACAGGGCTATATCAGCAATTTTCGGCTGCTTAGCCAGGATTCCACCTGGAATGAGGCTGCGCTTGTGGATGCCTTCCAGGATGGATTGTCGGAGGAGATGTTGGATGAGCTGGCCCGTGTGGATATTCCCTCAGACCTGAATGGGCTGATCCATCTCTGCCTGCGGATCGATGCTCGGTTGCAGCAGCGAAGGAGTCGCCGTGCCATCCCACAGACCCCTGCAGCCCCTGTTGTGCGTGAGCCCCCAGTTCAAAGGGAGGAGCCAATGGAGCTGGGTGCCGCCAGGTCTTGTCTATCGGTGACTGAAATGAACAGACAACGATCGGGGGGGTTGTGTTTTTACTGTGGGGACCCTGGGCATTTGGCTGCTTTTTGCCCAAAGAAGCGACAGTGGGCATCAGTGACCGAGTCTGCCCCGAGAAAGTCCCCTACTTTTCTGTCGGGAAACGCCCCGAGCCCGATCTAGACGGTGTGGTAGATCGGGCGTCCCACAACAACACTGAGCGACGTCTTTCCGATGCTGCCCGTGGACCTCCACGGCATCTGATTTTGGAGGCACGTCTGATCCTTCCTGGCAAGCCAGAGGGGATTCCAGTCCATGTCTTAATTGACTCTGGGGCCACCACAAATTTTATGGACTCAGCATTTGTGGCCAAATGGGCTGTTCCCCAGTGCCCGGTGGATCCGCCCATGTTAGTGGAGACTATTGATGGTCGAGTGCTCCTGTCTGGGCCAATTACGGCCGCCACGCAACCATTATGTATGGCCATCAGTTCCCATGTGGAGGCCATCCAGTTCTATATCACCTCAGATCTGCACTTCCCTGTGGTCTTGGGACTGGCGTGGCTCCGGGCGCATGACCCACAGATCTATTGGTCACAGAACTTGGTCACCTTCCCAAGCTTGCAGTGCGTGGACCACTCCCGCCATATCTGTGCCGGCCAGGTGGAGGGTTCCCCAGGGGTTTCCTTGCCTCCCGAACTGTCCGACTTTGCTGATGTGTTCAGCGAGACAGAGGCGGATCAATTACCCCCGCACAGGCCCTATGACTGCCCCATTGATTTAGTCCCTGATGCGCCTGTCAAGTCCTCGTCTTCGCCGGGAAAAACAAGCACACAGGAAAAACCACGACGAAGTACGGATGACTGCGAGAGTACCTTTAATAGCAGGATCTCCAAGCAATAACAAAGTCAGCGTTGAGAGCCACACGCCCCCAACGCACCTTTTATTCCATACCCGTAACTAGGTAGTAGCCCCACCCCTAGGCCCCACCCCTCCCCCGTGCAGACCAGCATCCGCCTGGCCTGCGTAAATACTCCACCCCCCTACTCCTTCAACCCACGCCCAGCTCCCTTCACCGGCACCGTGCTTCCCAGCGTGAAGGTAAGTACAAGCCCACCCCCCTCCTAACATCCTGAGCGTGCTCCCCGTCACCACTGCATCTCCCCGCGCCACACCCATGACCCCCTGGCAGCCCCCAAGGTCCGGGCACAGCTGTTCAGCACCCCGCGTCGCCGCCGGCGTGCCCGCAGTAACAGCCACCGGGTCCATAAGACCATCGCCCATAGCCACAACCGCCAGGCCGTCATCAGCTCCAGAAAGTGTTGTGCGGCTTCCGCGGGCGTCCGTAGCTGTTCTGGGCCATCGCTCAGCTGACCGAGCAGCGCGACCGTCAGCGGGCATCCCTGGCCGCCTCTCAGCTGCTTGAATGATACGGGCCCCGGTAACAGTTTCCGCCCGCTTGTCAGCTGACTGTGCTGGCACGGACCGCCTCCTGGCTGGCTGCCCCGGCGTAGCCTCCCTGCAGCCGCTCACGACCGCCCTCAGCCGCCGCTCAGCTCGCAGCACGGGCGTGGGTCCAGCGCTCGCCCGCCGGACAGCTGGAGGGTGTGGGCGCGGCTGGGCTCTCGGCATTGCGTGGCCGCTCGCCCGCCGGTCAGCTGGGGTCTGCGGGACGCCCGGAGTCTTTGACGGCCGCCGAGCAGCTGATCGAAGAGATACGGGCCCAGCGTGGGCGGCCGGGGTCTCCATCGGCCGCTGATCAGCTGTCGGGCGCGGCTGCGGCTGTTGCTGAGGGCTGCGGGCTGCAGCTGAATCCCTCTCCCGGTAAGTATGTCGAGCCCGAAGAGCTCGACAGTCGGCCCCTCCTATCAAGGCTCCTCCTGGAAGGCAAGACATAGAAGTCATACAAGCAGTAAGAAGAGCAGCAGTTTCCCCCCGACCCCCTCCCGAGGGTTTACCAGGGTGCTTTTGGTGGAACGCCTTAACCAATCTAGGGGCCTGAACGTTTGATTCCGCCACCCAGGATGCCTCAGTAATCGGGTACCCTTTCCAAAGCACCAGGTATTGCAGTCGCCCTCTCCGCATCCTGGAGTCTAGAACCTCTTGTACCTCATATTGTCCATCACCCACGGGCCCCGGCCCTACTGGCTCCCCCCGGACAGGAACGGGGGCTGGTTTTAGCAAGCTGCCGTGGAACACGGGATGCACTTTGCCCAGGAATTTAGGCAGCCGAAGGCGCACTGTGACCGGGTTGATGATGTGGGTGACCTGGAAGGGGCCTATATACTTAGGGCCCAGCTTCTTGCTAGGTATTTGTAACCTCAAGTATTTTGTAGATAAGTACACCCAGTCCCCAACCCCTGGGGTGTAGAACGGTTGGCGCTTCTTGTCTGCTTGGGCCTTTACGATACTGGCTTGCTTGTTCAGGGCCTCCTTGGTCGCTGCCCATGCCTTTCTGATTTGTAGCATCCACTCCTGGGGTTGACAAGGGGAAGCCGATCCCTGGTCGCACTCGGGAATAGGAGGGAAGTCGTAGCCAGACACCACTGTGTACGGTGGGAGACCAGTGCTACTGTGCACCGCGTTGTTGTGGGCGATTTCTGCAAACGCCAGTAGGTCAGCCCAATCTGCCTGCTGGTACGAGACATAACTGCGTAGGTATTGCTCCACTGCCGCGTTGGCCCGTTCAGCAGCACCGTTCGTGCAGGGATGGTACCCCGAACCTAACCCCTGGGATGACCCGATGAACTGGAGGAATTCACGCCAAAACCTGGCGGTAAACTGCACTCCTCGGTCCGAGATAATGCGTCTAGGCGCCCCGTGTAAGTGGTACACGTGGGTAATGAATAGCCAGGCCAGACGCCGGGCCGAGGGCAAGCCCCTCAATGGGACAAAATGGGCCTGTTTAGAAAACAGGTCAACCACGGTCCAGATAACAGTGTACCCCCGGCTCTCTGGTAGGTCCACGATGAAATCCATCCCGATGCCCTGCCATGGCCGGTTAGGGTCCGCCACTGTCTGTAAAAGCCCCGCTGGCTTCCCGGGCTGGGGTTTGGCCATAGCACACGTGCGGCAACGCTGAACATAATCTTTGATCTGCCGCCTCATCCTGGGCCACCAGAACTGACGTCTAGCTAGGTGCAGGGTTTTCAGGAACGCGAGGTGCCCAGCCTGCTTGGCATCATGACACCTATAAAGCACAGTATCTCGCAGGGTTTGCGGCACATACATCTTACTCCCATACCAGGCCAGGTCATCCCGTTGGGTTAGGAGCCGCGGGTGCTGCTGTAGCCAGCCATCTCCTACCAGAGCTTTTTTGAGCCGCTGTACAAGGTCATCCACACCCTTGTTCTGTACAGCCCGCACCATCCCTGGGCCGAGAGGAGGGATAAGAGCTTGCACCACCTCCTCCCGCTGGTTGTCATACTGCGGAAGCTGCGAGAGGGCGTCCGCCAGGAAATTCTTCCCCCCTGGAACGTATTTCAGGGTAAACCTGAACCACCTGAAATACAGGGCCCACCGCACATGCTTAGGGGCCAACTTACGTGGGGTTTGTAGGGCTTCTAAGTTCCTGTGGTCCGTCCATACTTCGAAGGGCTTTTCTGCCCCCTCTAGGAGATGCCGCCACGTCTCCAATGCCCACCGAACGGCGTAGGCCTCCTTTTCCCAGATAGCCCAGGCGCGTTCGGTGGTCGATAGCTTTTTGGACGCATAAGCACAAGGTTGCAATGCGCCTTTACTGTTGTGTTGCAATAGAACAGCTCCAACTGCCACGTCGCTAGCATCTGCTTGCACAACGTATGGCGCTGCTGGGTCGGGATGCAAAAGTATGGGCTCTTGGGTGAACAAACCTTTCAAGGTCTCGAAGGCCCGTTGGCATTCTATGGTCCACGTTACACGCAACCCTGGCCGTGGTTTCACCGCTAACTTCTTGGTTTTTAGCAAGTCTGTTAATGGAAGAGCTACTGCAGCAAAAGATGGTATGAATTGGCGGTAAAAATTGGCAAACCCCAGGAAGCTCTGTAGCTGTCATCTGGTCCCCGGAGCTTGCCACTGCAATATAGCCTCCACTTTCTTTGGATCCATTGCAATCCCGGCCGCCGAGACCCGATAGCCCAAGTAGTCCAGTCGAGATGCGTGAAATTCACATTTTGATAATTTCACATACAACCGTGCCTCTAGGAGTTTCCACAGAACTTGGCGTACAAGGGCAACGTGCTGGTCCATTGTCTCCGTATATATAAGGATGTCGTCAAGATACACGAGCACCCCCCTATATAAATGTTCATGCAAAACTTGATTTATTAGTTGCATGAACACTGCGGGGGCCCCCTGGAGTCCGAATGGCATTACACGGAATTGGTAGCTGCCCAATGGGCAGTTAAACGCCGTTTTCCACTCGTCTCCTCTCTTGATACGCACCCGATAATAGGCTTCGCGTAAGTCCAAGCGGGTAAACACCCTCCCCTTAGCCAGGTGGGACAACATGTCTTTCATCAAGGGCAGTGGATACAAATGTTCAACACACACTGCGTTGACACCCCGGTAGTCCACACAAAGACGCAGCCCCCCGTCTTTCTTCTCCCTAAAAAGAACTGGTGCTGCCATCCGCGAACGAGCTGGTTGTATGAACCCCCGTGCAAGATTCTTGTCGATGTAACTCCGGAGTTCTGTCATCTCCCGCGGGGTCATGGCATACATCCGGGGCTTAGGAAGTTTGACCCCCGGCTCCAGCTCAATTGCGCAGTCCGTCGGTCGATGGGGAGGCAGGAGATCGCATTCTTGCTCACTGAAAACCTCGAGGTATTCGGTGTACTCTGGTGGCACGTGTACCTCTGCCCCGGCCCTGCAACTCTCCTCCGGCTTCCCTGGCAGGCCAGACGTGCCTGGCCGCTCATGATCAGGGGGCTGTGGCCCAATCCCTAAGCGCAGGTGTCGACAACCCCCCTCCCACCAAATGGTCGGGCCCCACCTGTCCAGCCACGTTAGCCCCAGAATCACCTCCTCCGTCATGGAGAGCACCACGATGAACCGCAACCGTTCCCAGTGCTCCCCCATATCCAGCCGCACGAGCTTTGTGACATGGGTGATAGGCACCCCCCCCAGAAGAGACCCATCCACCTGCTGGAAACGTATTGGATTCCTCAGCCGTACCACCCCAACACCCAGTTTGGCCACCACCTTCCGGCTAATGAGACACCTCGTGCTACCCGAATCAATTAAAGCCTTAAACTCCATCACCTCCCCCGTGGCGGGGTTTGTTAACGTAACCGGGACTGAAAATGGGCTAACCGGAGCACTTACCATGGGGTCCTCCTCTGGCCTATCACCATGCTCGTAAAACTCCACGTTCACATCGCCGGCACTGTCCCCCTCCGTCTGGCCGCTTCCCCCTGGTGTTGACTCCACAGCCTGCCGAGAAGCCCGGGAACGCTCTGCAAAGCGCCCGGGGGTTGTACTCCTTGCTGGGGTTGCCGCTGCAACCACCCGGGATGCGGGTATAGGGCAGGCGGCCACGCGGTGCCCTGGCTGATCGCATCTGAAGCAACGCAGAACGGACCATGGTGGCTGGACGGCAGGACCTAGCGACGATGGTGGCGGCTTCTGCACCTGGCCCTGCGGCCTCTGCGGGACCTGACGGGAGTCCCCTATGGCCCGCACACGGCGTTGACAAACCCGTAAGGCCACATCCAGCTCGACCGTGACCCGCAGCCACTCTTGGAGCCTAGGAGGGATCCCACGGACGATACAAGCCCGTAGGAGATAATCGTCCAGTCCGTCCCGGAAATGGTGAACCAACATCCTCTCCGGCCAGGAACTGAGCCTGCCGGCCACTTCACAAAAGTCCTGCACATAGGCTGTAGCTGGACGGCCATTCTGTCGCAGGCCAACGATCTCAGCCTTCGCTCGGTGCGTGCGCGTCACATCCTCGAATCGTGTACGCAGAGCTTCGAGGGGAAGGCCTACGTCCCCCAGCTCACGGGCACGATCACCGTAAAGGTTCGCCACCCAAGCCGCTGCCTCCCCTTGCAATGCCGTAGTGACAGCCATCACCATCCCCCACTGGGATGTATACAAAGGACCGTACTGGTCCAGATGGTGGATGGCTTGTCCGAGGAACAGGGCCAAACGATCAGGGTTGCCGTCAAAGGTTACAGGCAGCGGTGGTGGGCCCCAAACCGCAGGCCCTCTCCAAGGACCCGCCGGGCCTCCCAGCCTCTGTGCAACCCCTGGTTGTTGCCACCCCAGCACCCCTGCTGGTACAGCACCCCCTGGCCTTGTTCCACCAGGTCCTGCGGGGCCCAAGTCGGGAGCAGCCGCCGGTCCCGGCGGTGGAAGGCCTGGGACCTGTGGGGTACCAGGGGCCTGCGGGGCCCGAAAGCGGGGACTCGCCAAACGGAACCGGGTTTGGCTCCTGCGCTCCGGGTCGGTCCTGGTTTGTGTCCATCTACCGGTCTCCAGGTCGGTATCAGTAGGGGTCCACGGCCGAGGTTCTCCAAAATGGTCCCTCAGGACGTCCATAGTGTAACTGCCAGGAGCCGTGGTGTAGCTCCACTCCTCTCCGCCCTCATCGGTGGCACGACGCTCTCTCCACTCCCAGAGGGACCCCTTCCCTCTAGATGGTTGATTTTGGCCAGCCACTGGCTGACTCAAGACAGGGCTGAGCCACCATTCCCCAGGCTTCTCCTGGACAGCCGGTTCCGAAGCCTCAGCTCCCTTTGGTGCTGGTCCAAGGTCCCGGACCTTAGGCCGAACCACTGGTGGGGCCTCTGCCAATTCCCCCACCTCAAGGGGCACAGCAACCCCAGCTGGTTCCTCCCCTCCTGCCACGGGCACACCGCTCTGGGTCCCCTCAGCCATGGTGGCAAGCGAAAACCAGAGCCCAACGAAAGGAGCGCTGTGCTGATTGAACGCTGACTTACTGTCAAGTCCTCGTCTTCGCCGGGAAAAACAAGCACACAGGAAAAACCACAACGAAGTACGGATGACTGCGAGAGTACCTTTAATAGCAGGATCTCCAAGCAATAACAAAGTCAGCGTTGAGAGCCACACGCCCCCAACGCACCTTTTATTCCATACCCGTAACTAGGTAGCAGCCCCACCCCTAGGCCCCACCCCTCCCCCGTGCAGACCAGCATCCGCCTGGCCTGCGTAAATACTCCACCCCCCTACTCCTTCAACCCACGCCGAGCTCCCTCCACCGGCACCGTGCTTCCCAGCATGAAGGTAAGTACAAGCCCACCCCCCTCCTAACATCCTGAGCGTGCTCCCCGCCACCACTGCATCTCCCCGCGCCACACCCATGACCCCCTGGCAGCCCCCAAGGTCCGGGCGCAGCTGTTCAGCACCCCACGTCGCCGCCGGCGTGCCCGCAGTAACAGCCACCGGGTCCATAAGACCATCGCCCATAGCCACAACCGCCAGGCCGTCATCAGCTCCAGAAAGTGTTGTGCGGCTTCCGCGGGCGTCCGTAGCTGTTCTGGGCCGTCACTCAGCTGACCGAGCAGCGCGACCGTCAGCGGGCATCCCTGGCCGCCTCTCAGCTGCTTGAACGATACGGGCCCCGGTAACAGTTTCCGCCCGCCTGTTAGCTGACTGTGCCGGCGCGGACCGCCTCCCGGCTGGCTGCCCCAGCGTAGCCACCCTGCAGCCGCTCACGACCGCCCTCAGCCGCCGCTCAGCTCGCAGCACGGCCGCGGGTCCAGCGCTCGCCCGCCGGACAGCTGGAGGGCGTGGGCGCGGCTGGGCTCTCGGCGTCGCGCGGCCGCTCGCCCGCCGGACAGCTGGTGAGTGTGGGCGCGGCTGGGCTCTCGGCGTTGCGTGGCCGCTCGCCCGCCGGTCAGCTGGGGTCTGCGGGACGCCCGGAGTCTTTGACGGCCGCCGAGCAGCTGATCGAAGAGATACAGGCCCAGCGTGGGCGGCCGGGGTCTCCATCGGCCGCTGATCAGCTGTCGGGCACGGCTGCGGCTGTTGCTGAGGGCTGCGGGCTGCGGCTGAATCCCTCTCCCGGTAAGTATGTCGAGCCCAAAGAGCTCGACAGCGCCTCTCCCAGTGGGGCGTTTGTACTCCATGTCGGACCCCGAGTTGGCTGCATTGCGGGACTTTCTGGAGAAGAATTTGGCTCGCGGTTTCATCCGGCCCTCGTCCTCGCCAGTGTCTGCACCCGTGATCTTCATCAAAAAGAAGTTGGGCGAATTGCGGCTTTGCTGCGATTATAGGAAACTCAACGCCATCACGGTGCGCAATCGTTACCCGCTGCCCCCTCATTCCCGAACTCTTGGACCGACTACGGGAAACTAAGATTTTCACGAAACTGGACCTGCGTGGAGCTTACAACCTCGTCAGGTTTCGGCCGGGTGATGAGTGGAAGACGGCATTTGGTACTCGCTATGGACATTTTGAGTACACGGTGATGCCGTTTGGCCTGACCAACGCCCCCGCTGTGTTTCAGCATTTCATGAATGACATTTTCCGGGATCTGTTGGATCAGTTTGTCGTGATCTACTTGGATGACATCCTGATCTACTCCCCGTCGCGTGAGGTGCACCATCAGCATCTCCATCAGGTCCTGCAGCGACTCCGAGAACATCGGCTGTTTGCCAAGTTGGAGAAGTGCCAGTTCTACCGAGTGACCATCGATTTCCTGGGTCACCGCATTTCTCCTGAGGGCATCGCCATGGAGCTGAGTAAGGTTGAGTCTTTGCAGAGTTGGCAACCCCCGCGTCGCGTGAAGGATGTTCAGTGACTTCTTGGGTTCGCCAACTATTACCGAACTTTCATCCCTGGGTTTGCTGCCTTGACAGCCCCCCTCACCCGGCTCCTGCAGAAGAAGACTCGGTTCCAGTGGAACGCTCCAGAACAACAGGCGTTCCAGACTTTGAAGGAAGCCTTCATGAAGGAGCCCATCTTGAAGCATCCTGACCCGCAACGGCCGTTTGTTGTGGAGGCGGACGTCTCCGACATTGCCATTGGGGCGGTGTTACTCCAGGCAACGACGCCCAGCGGTACCCTCTTCCCTTGCGCGTACCATTCACGAAAACTGAACCCTTCGGAGCGCAATTATACAATTTGGGAGAAGGAGCTGCTGGCCATCAAAGCGGCGTTCGAGGCCTGGAGGCATCATCTGGAGGGAGCGCGGCATCAAATCGAGGTCCGGACGGACCATAAGAATTTGGAAAGCCTGCAGACCGCTCGGAATTTGAACCAACGCCAGATCCGGTGGTCTCTTTTCTTTGCGAGGTTTGACTTCCGGGTTCGGTACATACCTAGCGGGCACAATCAAAGAGCGGATGCTCTGTCCAGGAAGCCCGAATATTCCCGAGTGGAAGACAAGCTTCTGCCCAGGACAGTGATCCCCGTCGAGTCTTTTGCTGCGGTGCGGGAGCTGGTTGATATACGGGCTCGGATCCGGGAGGCACAGCAGCAGGAGGTGTGGGTGGCTCAGCGGAAGGAGGAGGTGGGGCCAGATTCTCCTTGGACGGTCACGGATGGACTCTTTTTTTTAATTAAAATTTTTAGAATACATTTTAGCTTTAACAAACAACAAAAACAAAACAAAAAAAGGAAAAAAAAGAAACCCCCCCCAGCCCCCTTCCCTCCCACCCTCCCCAACCCTCCCCAACCCCACCCTCCCTTTCCCCTCCCCCCCACTTCCCAGAGCAGAATACAGGGTATAAAAATACAAACAATCATAATCTAGCTTACGCAAACAATCCTGAACTATATAGACTATCGAACTTTAACTCATATAAACTCCAAACATATATATATATATCATATCAATAATTATTCTAAAACAATATAATACTTTTCAATCTACTCAATAAAAACAATCACAAATAAAACAATTTATATCAATTGTCTAACGCTGTTCTTCTTCCCAACTAAGCTTTAAATTCATATTATCCTGATATATTATACAAATTAAAATACCATAGATTACTTCCAAACTTAAAAAAATTTTTTATATAATCACATCATTCTTATATTCTTATATTCTATTACCTACTCCAATATTGCCCATAAAAGTATTACAAATTAATTTCAATCACACATAAAACAATTTATATCAGTTTTATAAAACTATTCTTCTATCCAACTAAACTTTAACATACTAAAACCAAGTTAATACAACCTTTCCTTCTCCTAATATATTATACAACTTAAAATACCATACACTACCTTCCAGGCTTAAAACTTTCCATCCAAATAACAAAGCATAACCTACAGAATATCAATAAACACTACTACAAATCTTCCCAATTAAATTTTCATAATCATCTTAAAATTAAAGCAACACAAAATATTATATAATTATTTTATAAGGGTGAAAAATGAATCCCCACGTACTTAATCCTTCTAGCATCCTTATTACATTATTATCTCTTGCAAGTATGCAACTAAATCCTCAGGTTTGCTTCATTCTTCCAGAAGCAGCACACCTCTTCCAATTTCTGGCCTTCTCCCGTGGTGATGAAATTTGACCCACTCCTGTAACTTTCACATCTGTCTGCGTTAACCCTTCAACATCTTGTGGATTCTCTCTGGAACGTTGAGGCTCTCTGTCACCTTTTTTCTTTGTAGACTCCAAAGACGATATGGGGACTGCTTTTAAAACATTACTGTAAAAGTCACGTGCCTGAACCACCGTGGTAAGACAATGCCTCGTACCTTCATAAGTCACCACCATACCCTCTGGTATTTGCCATCTAAACTTAATATCACGTCGTCTCAATTCTTGTGTCAAAAAAGCAAATTCCTTCCTTTTTCTTTAAATTCTTGCAGGAATCTCTTTTGAAATCAAAACTTTTTGCTCATCCATTACAAAATCAATATTATAGGAGGCCTGGATAACTTCATTTCTAATCTTTCTCTTTGTAAAATAAACCACCACATCTCTGGGTAATTTCCTTTGTCTTGCAATCCACGAATTAACATGGAAGATTTTATCTATATCTTCCATTATTTCATCTGCTGGTCGCTCCAACACCCCTTCCAAAACCTCAGAAACCATTTTCGTCAAATTTTCCTTAGGATTTTCTTTTAGGCCTCTGATTCTCAAAGCAAGCTCCATCTCAAAATACTGTGTCGAAATCAAATCATAATCCATTTTTGCTATCATATTTTCAGTTTCTGTCATTTTGGCTTCCATTCTAGTATCATTTTGAACAAGATCTTCCACTTTTCCATCCGAAATCTCAATGCTTTTAGCCATATTTAACGTTGCAGATATGATGTCTGCTCTCATTTCTGCTAATTTCTCTGTAAACTTCTCCTCCAACTTTTTCTCCATTATCTCAACAAATTGTTGCATTTGCTTTTCCATAGTTTCTTGGAGCAAACTCTGCAAATCTTTTACTGTAAAAGCTGATACAGATTCAGATGCAGAGGACAATAAAGTTTTCGCCGAAGACTGCTGCCTCAGGGCAGGAACTTTAGAAGATATAGTAGCCATTTTCACCCTCTATTGTTAACTACTCACTTTCACATGCAGATTCAGCAAAGTCCATTGAGTTAAAGATCAAAACATCATCTTCACCATCATCCTCAGCCAGTGTCACGATAACCCGGCGGCGGGGCATTTTGGCCTGTTCAAGACCCTGAACCTGGTCTCCCGTACCTTCTGGTGGCCCCGAGTCCGACATGACGTCCAGTCCTATGTTACCTCCTGCATCCCATGCAGGCAGGCCAAGTCAGCGACAGGGGCCCCGCCTGGATTACTGCAGCCTTTGCCAACAACCAAAAGACCCTGGGGGGCTGTGTCCATGAACTTTCTGACGGATTTACCCCCATCCTCTGGTTTTACGACAGTGTATGTGGTGGTGGACATGCTGACCAAGATGGCGCACTTCATCCCCTGTCGCGGCTTACCGTCAGCCCGCGCCACTAGTCGTATGTTCATTCAGCAGGTGTTTCGGCTGCACGGCCTCCCTGATAGAGTCGTCTCTGATAGGGGGGCCCAGTTTACAGCCTGCTTCTGGCAGGAGTTGATACATGCGTTGGATATCAAGATTTGCCTCTCGTCCGCGCATCATCCTCAAACTGACGGGGGAACCGAGAAGGTCATCGGTATCCTGGAACAATATCTGCGCTGCTACGTCAATCTGCAGCAAAACAATTGGGTGGACTATCTGGCCATAGCTGAGTTTGCATTTAACAATTCGCAGCACACCTCCACACAGATGACACCGTTCTTGGCCAATGTGGGATATCACCCCCGGTTTTTCCCCCTTTCTCCCGTGGACTCACCGGAGCCGGCAGCGAACGACTTCATGGCAGAGTTACAGGCAATCCATCGATTGGTGCGACGTCAGTTAGAGAAGGCCAAGGCCGATTACAAAAGGTTTGCTGATTGTTCAAGACGGGATACACCTCCACTATCGGTGGGAGATCGGGTCTGGTTGTCCACCAGGAATCTACCGTCAACACGGCCGGTGAGAAAGTTAGATCACCGATATTTAGGACCATTCCCAGTCGAGGCTGTCATCAATCCGGTTGCCTATCGCTTAACTCTGCCACGTTCCCTGCGCGTGCACCCAGTCTTTCATCGGTCTCTGTTGGTCCCCGAGCAACCGGCCTGTCCACTCCGCCAAGCGGAACCTCCCCCATCAGGACCTCGTGATGGAGGCAACACCCCCGAGTACGAGGTCGCCAGCTTCAGGGATTCCCGTTGGCTGAAAGGTCGTTTCCAGTACCTGATTGAATGGAAAGGTTACGGACCAGAGGACTTCACCTGGGAAGACGCGACCGCCGTTCATGCCTCTGCGTTGGTGACCACTTTCCATGAACAATTTCCATCTCGACTGCATCCGGATCGGCAGACCCGGGGGAAGGGCCCTTCAGTGCGGGATAGTGTTGTGATTCAGGGTCAGCCTGTGGGTTCGGCAGTTGGGTCGGACGACTCAGAGGAGGAGGAGGGGGGTGTTGAAGAGCTTGCTGAGGGGATTGGACAGCTTGATGAGAGCCCCCAGCAAGGCCCCTCTCATCTGGTCACGATGCAGACCCAGCTGTGTGAGCCTGACAGCGTGGATGAAGATGACCCACAGCTGGCCCTGTTCAAGGACGCCCGACGCAGGAGGCAGTCAGTCAGGAGTAAACAGAGGAAGGCAATGGGGCACCTCGGAAGGAGGCACAGAGAGGCCACGCCCTGAACTGTATTTAAGGGGAATGTGTGGGAGGGCTGGTTTGCTGAAGGCAACCGCTTGGATTGTTCCTGCTTCTTAGCTCGTGTTTTATGGTTGGTGTCTTGTCTTGCTCTGTTTTATGTGAATAAATTTGGCAGGCGTAATTCCAGCCTCTTGCCATTTGTAAAGGGGTTGTCCCTGCCTTTTCTGCGGGGCCGGTAGCAGTCTGGTACAGAACAGCCTACTCATTAAATGCCAAATATGTTTGCACATCCTACCCAACCTAGCATAATCAGAGGATTCCTGCAACCCGGTGTGCTTCAAGATAACCAGACCAATGGATTTCTCAGCATGATTTGAACTTGCTGTCAATTGAACCAGATACAAATATGGGCCCAAGTTGATCTTCATGAACTGGAAACCACAATTGAGATTCCCTCAGTATCAAAGACATTTTCTTTATTGATCTGGCCCAAAAGAATTCTTTCATTTTTAAATGTGAAGCTTGAGAGAAGATCACTTCTTATTTTCATTTGATTTGGAAAGACAAGGACTGTCCTACCAAGTGGGTCCTCTATTTCATCATTGTGGCCCTACACTGAATTATTAGACCCTAGTCCGACATTACACATAAGGAATATGTCAAAGAAGTCACTGACAGAATGCGAAAGTTGGCTTATGTCCCTGTCCAGACATGGACAGGAGCACTGGATGTTGGAGGATGGTTTTTGGGAATGTTTGATAACTGGAAAAGAATATTGTTCATTGTGGTTTTGCCCTTAGGAGTTTTGTTGTGTTTATCATGCCTTATTCCATTTATTTAGAGAATTGTTAGACCCACTCTATCCGGACCAACTTTTGCTGCCACTCCTATCTATAATGATGAACCAGCTAAAGCAATGATTTTAAAACCTTTACCTTCTCACTATATTCCCCTCTTCAAGAGTCCCTAAACCTATTCGGCTTTTATATTAAAAAGGGAGGAATGAAGGGATTTTATTATGCTTAAGATTGATGTTAGTAATATTTTTTTTATTGAAAAGTTTTACAAAAACAAAGTTTTACAATCACCAAATCCCCCCCACCCCAAAACCACCCACTTCCCCCCCCCCACTTCCCAGAGCTAAATACAGGATTATAGTTATAATAATCATATTCTAAATAAGAATTATGCAAATATACAATTAACCAAATTCATAATGTGCTTTAACTCCCCTTTAACATAACTACAATCAAAGTACCAATAACAATATCCCACTAAAATCTACTCATAAGCTAAATGGAACTTTTTAGTCCCATATTTGTTCTAAATATAATCTATCCATCTCCTCCAAACTGAAATATATCTTTCCTGTGAATGATCTTTCAAATACACAAAAAATAAACATCTCTGCAAGATTCGAAACTTTAGACACCCATTCTTCTATAATAAACAAACTATCCTTCTTATATTCAACATCAAATTAGTTTCTTTAACATCACAATCTACAATAATAACCCATTATCCAGTGAATTCAAAATAAGACTAGCATCCCAAACCTTTTCTATCAAGGTACCTATGCATATTTATAACAAAATATTCTTTCATATATTTTATGTAAGAACAAGTCTGTCTCTCATATTCCTTTCCCGCCATAATTCCAGATCTTCCTTCAAATCAAAAAAAGCTTTAGGCAATTTTGAATTAAAAAAGTTTTTAGAGGATCCCTTCTTGTCTTCAAACGGCACCAAAACTCCATTCCAGTCCCCCATCATAATAACAAATTTATAATCCAGTTCGATTAGTCTCTGATGTAAAAATTTAAAGAATTTTTACTATTGTTGACTTGGAGCATATAATCCAATAGAAAGAACTTAATACAATATGTATCTCTTGTAAACAAACAACGTCATTTTTATGTTGTTTCGGACTTTCTTTCTTTTCTGTGGTGAAATTTAACATTCCATGTCAGGAACTTCACCATCTCTGATGACCATGAGCCTTTGGAACATGGCCTAAAGATCAGCTATTGCTCTCTTCGGACGTACTCCCCCCACAAACTCTGAAACAGCCGCATCTTGCGTAACTGGGCCAGTTATAGGCTTTTGTTTTTGCTCTTTTTCCATACGCTTATATGCAGCTCTTGTCATCCTCTGTTCTTTTGGGTCTTTCTTTAATGCCAAACTCTGCTCCGTAGACTCCGCCTGCCGCATCTCCTCAAGAGGCAATGACATTGCCCCTTCACTCAATTGTTTATCTTCTTGTCTTACTTCTGTTCTTTTGATTCGAGGAGACGGTGGTAAGCCTGCTTTCAGGACCTTAGTATAAAAATCTTTTGCTTTTAAAATTGTATCCAATCTGTATCTGGTCCCTGCATAATTTACCACAATTCCAATAGGACCACTCGGAAGCTTCAGCTGGTGCAGAATGTGGCCGCGCGAGTTGTGATGGGGGTTTCCCGATACTCCCATGTAACACCTCTACTCCGCGAGCTGCATTGGCTCCCGGTTGCCCTCCGGGTGAGATTCAAGGTGCTGGTGATGACCTATAAAGCCCTAAATGGCTTGGGTCCGGGATATCTGAGGGAACACCTGCTGCCGGCATCAAGTTCCCTTCGTCCAGTGCGCTCCCACAGGGAGGGTCTTCTCAGGGTGCCACCGGTAAGAGATTGCCGGCGGACGACACCCAGGGATAGGGCCTTCTCAGTGGGGGCGCCTGCCCTTTGGAACCAGCTGCCAGTGGAGCTGAGGACTGCCCCCGACCTCCGTTCATTCCGCCGGGACCTGAAGACCTGGCTCTTCGAGCTCTCTGGCCCAGGCTGAGAATTATTCTTAATTTTAACTGGGGTTTTATTTATGCAGGGACAAATATAATTTTTTTAAATTTGTTTTTAACTTTTGTATCTTGGTTTTTTAATCACCCTGTCAACCGCCCTGAGTCCTTCGGGAAAGGGCGGTACATAAATGTAATAAAATAAATAAATAAATAAATAAATTTCCCATCTGAACTGGATTTGTCACTTCTTAAGCTCATCAGACAGAAAGGCAAAATCTTTCCGTTTTCTAAGAATTTTTGGAGGTATCTCCTTTAAAATCATAATATCTTGGCCTGCAATTTGAAATTTTTCCCGATAAAAAGCCTGGATAATAGAATAGACTTCCGGTAGCGCTGCCGCGCCGAATGGCAGCGTTCCGAAGCTGCCCAATCCTGGGAAGCGTCAAAGCGCCCAGAGGCAGCGAAAATCAGCTGTCCTGCGGCGCTGGAGCTTCTCCCTCCGGAGAAGAGGGAGAGGCGAGCCTGCCTGGGTAGAGGTAGAGCTCCCCTGTGATTCTCCCAAGTAGTTTGGGAGATAACAGGGTGAGCCCCCTCGGAGCCCAGGCTTTCTCCGCTCTCAGGACGTTTTCGCTCCAAAAGGAGCGGAACCAGACACGACAACTGCACCTGCTGCTTAGATGGGACTGTGAGTATTTTGTTCTTTGAGAAGCAGGCAGAGCAAAGCAGGAAGATCTGAATTTTTAAGTTGGATTATAACTTTAACTCAGCTTCATTATCTTCTTCAAGTTTCAAGTTTGAAATGGAGTAAAAATGGCGCTGGAATGTTTCTTTCCTGTGCGAAGTGAAAACTGTTATATTTTGCTATAATGCAAGAGATACAATTTGCAACTGACTTTACCCAGTATCGGATTTTGATTATTTGAAAGCCTGTTATCGAAGGTTAAGAACTTCGCGAGAATTTTTATTTTTTCTTCCCTTTTTCTTCTTTTTTTCCTTTTTCTTTTTTCCCCCTGAACTTTGAAAGAGGAAATTGAAACCTAAGAGATGGCTGTGAGACATGGGGGAGGGCCTCCAATCTCTAAACCTACAGTACAACCATCCTCCCCCCCCACCTTCTGCATTTACACTGACAGATATTCAGCGAGTTGTGATGCAGTTAACACAAGTTTTGCAGCAGGAAATAAAGGAAACAAGGGAAGAATTTGTTAACCAAAACAACCAGATGAGGGAAGATATAGTGCTCGCACTTCAGGGTCTGGCTGTACATATAGAACGCCTGGATGATCGTGTGGACTCAGCTATGGAGTATGTGGAGAATTTGGAAAATAAAATCATTGATGCTGAACAGAAGATTGACAGAGCAGAGGCCAAGATTGACAGAACAGAAGACGAGCTTACTATATTAGAATATAAGAATATGGAGTTTGCTTTGCGTATCAGAGGCCTCAAAGAGAATCCTAAAGAAGACTTGGAATGGGAAGTGGCACGAGCAGCGGCTCCTGTTTTGAAATGTGAACCTGAAGAATTACTTAAGGAAATGGATAAGATATTTAGGGTTAACTCCTGGATTGCTAGACAAAAAAATTTACCTAGAGATGTAGTGTTTTAGTTTTCTAGATTAACCGGATGTTAGTAATATTGATATTAGTAGTGATACTTTGTAATCATCTTTATGTGCAAGCAGTTTTGTAGGTGGTTTATATTGGGAAATTAGTTATATAAAAGCAAATATTTCATGCTTTAGGTACAGGGGATTGCTTACATGAAAAGAGCATGGTAAGGGGAGGGGGGAAAAGGAGCTGTGGTGGAGCCTGGGTTGCTGTGTATGAGTCATGTAGGAATTATTTTTCTGTACCTTTTGGTTCCTAGTACCAAGACCAGATCTCTTTGTTCTGAAGGGGTATAAAAGGTGGAAGACATCTTTCCTGGTTGTTGCCTTCATCTCTCTACCAGCCACGAAGAGAGATGTGGCCATCCAACTCTTTTTTGATCAAAATAAAAGTTGTTTGCTAGCTGAAACCTCGGCTCAGGAGTTTCTTTTGGCTCTTTTAAATTCCTGAGTAATTTATTTATTTATTTATTATTTAAACTTGTATACCGCCCTATTTCCATAGGACTCAGGGCAGTTTACAGGGAAAAATTAAAAATACATAACATACAAAGTTAAAATTGATTAAAACTAAGATTAAATTAAGTCCCTGAATTTAAACTAAAACCCCATTAATAAATAATTAAAACCCCTCAGTCTGGGCCAGACAGCTGAAAAAACCAGGTTTTCAAGTCCCTGCGAAATGAGCGAAGGTCGGGGGCAGTCATAAGCTCTGTGGGAAGATGGTTCCAAAGGGCTGGTGCACCCACAGAGAACGCCCTTCCCCAGGGAATAACCCGCTGGCATTCCTTGACCGGCGGTACCCTAAGAAGGCCCTTCCTGTGGGAGCGCACAGGACAATTGGAAGTTGATGCCAGCAGCAGGTGTTCCCATAGATAATCCGGACCCAAGCCATTTAGAGATTTATAGGTCATTACCAGCACCTTGAATCTCACCCGGAGGGCAACCGGAAGCCAATGCAGCTCACGGAGAAGAGGTGTTACACGGGAGTATCGGGAGACTCCCATAACAACTCGCGCAGCTGCATTCTGCACTAGTTGAAGCCTCCGAGTGGTCCTCAAGGGCAGCCCCATGTAGAGAGCGTTGCAGTAGTCTAGCCGGGAGGTCACGAGCACATGGGTGACTGTGCGTAGGGCATCTCGGGCCGCAACTGGGGCAATTGTGAGGCTAAGTGTAAAACCTTAGTGTTAAGGAATTCGTTGTGCAGAGGTCTCCTTGTGCTACCAAAGAGTTGCACAGACAAGGAATGGTACTGAGAGCAGTAAAAGTCACACACAGGAGTACACTGAGTTCTAAAAACAAAAAGTATTTACTTTTGAGGTGGTGTAAGAACAAAAATGCACAGTCAAAAATAAGCAGTCCAGGTCATAAACAATAGGAACAGTCCAAGCTACAAAGTCTTCTTACCGGTCCAGAGGTCAATACACAGTTCAGGTTACAACAGTAGTAAACCAACAGCAGAGCAAAAACAGTAACAGTAGAGAGCAGTGAATTCAGAGAGAGAGAGAAGCTACGTTCCTAGCTTCCTCTTATGGCCATGAGAACACTTACACACCCATTGGCCAATTAACAACTTAAAGACATAGCATTATGGTTAATATATTTTCAACCCAACATTGTAGGCTAACACCATATGCCTAACACTTACAATTCTTTCATCTGTTTTATTGTGTTTGGTTCCTTTCCTTCTCTCCAAAAAATAAGGCTAATAGAGTCTGGAAAAAAATTCTGCCCGCATAGAATATGCCCTATTAGTGGGAAGGGGTTGCAATAGGTGTTGTGGCATATAGTTTTAAAGTAATATCATCAGCATAATTTTGTTCTTGAAAACATCTTTTAGAATGTCTTATCAACCCAACGGACACGGTGGCTCTGTTGCAGAATCAAGAGACTCAGACCCCGGAATCAAAAGAAGTTTGGTATATTTTGCACAAAAGGTTCAGAACAAAAAGCAATGTCAATGTCTGAACGCATTTTCAGGGAAAAGCAAGTGCATATATAGTCTTCAAAAGTAGCAAAACACGGAAATGTAACTAATAATAATAATAAGAAGAAGAAGAATAAGAATAATAAGAATAAGAATAATAATAAGAATAATTTAATTTAATTTTAATTTTATTAAATTTATATACCGTCCTTTCCCGAAGGACTCAGGGCGGTTTACAGGGTATTTAAAATCAAACAGTACAAAAGTTAAAAGTTAAAAAACAATTTAAAAAGATTAAATTATCCCTTAAAATAAAAACCCCAGTTAAAAATTCTCAGCCTGGGCCGGAGAGCTCAAAGAGCCAGGTCTTCAGGTCCCAGCGGAATGAACGAAGGTCAGGGGCGGTCCTAAGCTCCACGGGCAGCTGGTTCCAGAGGGCAGGCGCACCAACAGAGAAGGCCCTCCCCCTGGGTGTTATGCGCAGGCAATCTTTTACCGGCGGCACCCTGAGAAGACCCTCCCTGTGTGAGCGCACTGGACGAAGGGAACTTGATGCTGGCAGGAGGTGTTCCCTCAAATATCCCGGACCCAAGCCATTTAGGGCTTTATAGGTCATCACCAGCACCTTGAATCTCACCCGAAGGGCAACCGGAAGCCAATGCAACTCGCGGAGTAGAGGTGTTACATGGGAGTATCGGGAGGCCCCCATCACAACTCGCGCGGCCGCATTCTGCACCAGCTGAAGCCTCCGGGTGGTCCTCAAGGGCAGCCCCATGTAGAGAGCGTTGCAGTAGTCTAAACGGGAGGTCACGAGCGCATGAGTGACTGTGCGTAGGGCATCTCGGTCCAGGTACGGTCGCAACTGGCGCACCAGGCAAACCTGGGCAAAAGCCCCCCTGGTCACGGCACCTATATGGTCTTCAAAATTGAGCCGTGAATCCAGGAGGATGCCCAAGTTGCGAGCCCTATCAATGGGGGGGTATCACCTCACCCCCCATCGTTAAAGGTGGAATGGACTGGTTAGTCCGAGATGCCGATATGCACAGCCACTCAGTCTTGGCAGGATTGAGACGAAGCCTGTTTCTCCCCATCCAGACCTGGACCGCCTCCAGGCAACGGGACATCACGGCGAGGGCATCACTGGGTTGGTTCGGGGTGGAAAGAAAAAGTTGGGAATCATCAGCGTACTGATGATACCCCACCCCGAAACCACGCATGACCTCACCCAGTGGCTTCATATAGATGTTGAACAGGAGGGGAGAGAGAACCGACCCCTGAGGAACTCCACAAACGAGAGGCCTCGGGGCGGATCTCTGCCCTCCTGTCAACACTGACTGCGAACGACCCAGGAGATAGGAGGAGAACCACCGTAAAACGGTGCCTCCCACTCCCAGCCCCCTGAGGCGTCGCAGTAAGATACCATGGTCGATGGTATCGAAAGCCGCTGAGAGATCTAATAGGACAGAGGAGCAACCCCTGTCCCGAGCCCGCCAGAGATCATTCACCAGCGCGACCAATGCCGTCTCCGTGCTGTGCCCGGGCCTGAAACCTGATTGGTACGGGTCCAGATAATCAGTTTCCTCCAGGAACAGAGGAAGCTGATGTGCCACCATGCTCTTGACAACCTTCGCCAAAAAGCGAAGGTTGGAGATTGGACGATAGTTATTTAAAACAGCCGGGTCCAGGACAGGCTTTTTGAGGAGGGGTCTCACCACCGCCTCCTTCAAGGCGGCGGGGAAGACACCCTCCTTCAAAGAAGCAGTTATTACTGCCTGGAACCAGCCTCGTGTCCCCTCCCGGGCCGCATAAACCAGCCAGGAGGGGCACAGATCCAACAAACTAGTGGTGGAGCTCAGCCTCCCCATGATCCTGTCCACATCATCAGGGGAAACAGGATCGAACTCAGTCCAGATAACATGCTCAAGACTGTCCGATTCCTCCACGTCAGACTCTGCCCAGTCAGAGTCCAAACCGGCCTGGATCTGAGCGATTTTGTCCGTCAGATGATGACTAAACTCCTCGGCCCGTCCCTGCAAGGGATCCTCCCTCACCTCCTGCTTAAGAAGGGAGCGAGTCACCCTAAACAGGGCGGCCGGGCGATTATCTGCGGACGCGATGAGGGCAGTGAAGTAATTAGCCCTCGCCGTCCTCATCGCAGCAAGATAAGACCTTATAAAGGTTCTTAACTGCAATCGGTCAGATTCAGAATGGCTGCACCTCGAAGAAGAAGAAGAAGGAGGAGGAGGAGGAGGAGGAGGAAGAGGAGAAGGGACCTTGGAGGTCATCTAGTCCAACCCCCTGCTCAGGCAGGAAACCTTATACCATTTCAGGCAAATGGCTGTCCAGTCTCTTCTTAAAAACCTCCAGTTTTGGAGCATTCACCACCTCTGGAGGCAGGTTGTTCCACTGGTTAATTGTTCTAACTGTCAGGAAGTTTCTCCTTAGTTCTAGGTTGCTTCTCTCCTTGACTAGTTTCCATCCGTTGCTTCTTGTCCTGCTTTCCAGTCCTCTGGTAGTTCCCCAGTGCTCCAGGATCTTTGAAAAATATAGTTCAGTGGTTCTGAGATCACGTCTGCCAGTTCCTTGAGAACCTTGGGGTGTAATCCGTCTGGTCCTGGTGATTTGAACTCGTCTAGGCTGGACAGGTGCTCACTTAACATTTTTTTGCCTATCTTAACTTGCGTTTCTATTCTGTTTTTTATGGCACTGGTTTTGGTAGGTTGGACTGTTTTTTCCCTTTGTGTAAAGACAGATGCAAAAAACGAGTTAAGTAGTTCTGCTTTCTCCCTATTGCTTGTCACCTTCTTGCCACTTTTCCCCACTAATGGACCAATCATTTCCTTAATTTTTTTCTTGTTTTTTATATGTTGAAAGAAACATTTTTTGTTATTTTTGACTTTGGTCGCAAGCCTTAGTTCATTTTGAGCCTTAGCTTTCCTCACTTCATCTTTGCAGGCACGGGCTATTTGCTGATATTCTGACTTAGTTATGTGCCCCTCTTTCCAATTCTTATACTTGTCCTTTTTATCTTTCAATTTATCAGAGAGTTCTTTATGCAGCCATGCTGGTTTCTTTTGAGAGCTGTTATTTTTCTTCTTTGTTGGTATTGTACTAGACTGGGCCTTTATTATCTCACTTTTCAAAATTTCCCAAGCTTCTTGAGTTGTTTTCCCCTTTAGGATTCTCATCCATGGAATTCTTCCCATGGTCTCTCTAAGTTTATTGAAATTAGCTCTTTTAAAGTCCAAGACTCTAGTTTGGCTGTGTTCTATTGCTTGTGCCTCCAGAATGTTGAATTCCAATATTGCATGATCACTTCCCCCCAAGGTTCCTGTGGCTTCGACACCTTCTATCATTTCATCTCTGTTTGTGAGAATTAAATCCAATATGGCTAATCCCCTAGTTCCCTTCTCTACTTTTTGGGAGAGAAAGTTGTCTGCTAGGTTTGACAGGAATCTGTTTGATCTTCCACTTGGTGCAGAGTTTGTCTCCCAGTTGATATCAGGGTAATTAAAGTCCCCCATTACTATTGTGATGTGCTTCTTACATACCTTAGTTAGCTGACTAGCAAAAAGTTCATCTATTTCCTCTGCTTGGTTGGGCGGTCTATAGTATACACCTATGGCAATGTCATTTCCCCCCCTTTTATATTGACCCAAATGCATTCAAGTTTACAGTTTTCGTCATTGTTGTGCTTTATTTCTGTAGAGATAAAGTTATTTTTTATATATAGAGCAACTCCACCTCCTCTCTTGTTTAGTCTGTTTCTTTTAAATAGTTTAAATCCCTCTAGCTGTGTGTTCCATTTGTAGGTTTCCTCCCACCATGTTTCCGTAATGGCAACAATATCATACCTGCCCTCATTTACCTGAATTTCTAGTTCACCCTGCTTACTGTTCATACTCTGTGCATTAGTGTAGACATTTGAGTCCTTTATGACTGACCCTGTGTTTACTTGCTGCATAACTTGTGTGGTGCCTGGCTTCCCCTATTTTCTTAGATTGCCGGGGACAGTGATGATCTGTATCAATTAACTCACTATCCCCAAAAAAGCTGTGATTTTATTGCTAAGTAAGTCAGTCCCTTTCTTGGATGGATGCAGACCATCTCTTTTATACATTTTTTCATTGGACCAGCTACAAACATCGTGACTAATATAACCAAAGCCTTCTCCTTTACACCACTCCTTTAGCCACATATTAAATTCTGCTATACGCTGGCCTTTTCCAATTTGCTCCTTATACACTGGTAAAACCTCTGAAAAAGTAAGCCTACAGCCTATTCTGCTAAGTTCCTGCCCCAAGCTCTGGAAGTCAACTTACGAGCTCTGATTGGTTACTTGAATTACAGTCCCCCAACTCCCCCTTGTTGCTATTCTGAATTTAGCTAAATATCTTGCAACCTTGTTGTTAGCAAAAGTCACAGGTGTCTTGCTAAATATCCAAGTTTCCGGCACAATTTGTGGTTTAGCTACAAGCGAGACATATGTGGTAAGCTGTAACTGAACTCTGTGCTGGCCTACGAGGGGTGACCTACAGCTGAACTTGTGGTTTGACATTTCTCCATTTCCTTGTTCCTCTTCTAACTAATACACACATTTTTCTTCATGCCTCACTTTTATGTCCTACCTCACTTTTATGACATGCAGCATTTTGATGTATTCTTTGTATCTTTCTTTATGGCCTGCCTCAGTTCAGTGGGTTAGGACGCTGAGCTTGTTGATCAGATGGTCGGACGTTTGGCGGGTCGAATCCTGAGTGCTGCGTAACAGAGTGAGCGCCTGTTACTCGTCCCAGCTTCTGCCAACCTAGCAGTTTGAAAGCACATAAAAATGCAAGTAGAAAAATAGGGACCACTATGGTGGGAAGGTAACAGCGGTCCATGCACCTTTGGTGTCTAGTCATGCCAGCCAAATGACCACGGAGACATCCTCGGACAAGCGCTGGCTCTTTGGCTTTGAAACAGAGATGAGCACCGGCCCCTACAGTTGAAAATGACTAGCATGCATGTGCCAGGGAACCTTTACCTATCAACCCTTGGGATATTTTAATACTGTTTTCATGGCTCTTAATTACACAGATTTTCCGGAGTATTCAGTTGCTTGCTATTCCCACTCCACTGATTGATCATTGTCCATTTAGCTGTCGGGCCATTCATTTCCCCGTCTGTGCCCAAGTGCACGTGCCTTTTTAACTTGCTTTCCTAACTGGGTCGCGCGCAAGCCAGGTTTTTTAGCTGCAAAGCTGTAGTTTCGTCCGCAGTGCGCACGGGAAACTGGCGGTGGTGCTAGCGCTTCCCTTTTTGTGTTTCGCTCGCAACTCCCCCTCCTTTTTTGCTTTCCCTTCCCCCTGCCTTGCCTACCTAGTGCATTCTCCGATTAAAGGGAGAAGGAGGGCAGAGGACCTCAGCCGCCATTTTCCCCCCCCGAACATAATCTTAGCAGCAGAAAAACAGCATTAGCGCCACCTCCGCAACTGCCTTCTGTCGTACGCGGGTGGAAGGTCTGGGACGAAAACAAAAAGGGGGACGAAAGCAGAGAGGAGGAAACGTCGCAGAGACTGCTGCACATTGGGTCCCACTTTGAAGAAGAGCGAGGAGACCCCTCCTTCGCAGGAGAGGAGGCGGCACCGCAACAGCCGCCGCCGGGGGTGAAAGCCAGGAGCCCCCCCCCATCGCTGCCGCCGCCTCTCTCCTTCCTCTTGGGTGCGTGGGTTGGGGGCGGTTGCAAAAGAGAAGGCAACCTTCTCACCTCATCCCCGGAATCTCTTCCTTCCGCAGCCCTTTTCCTGCCCGCCCGCCCTCCTTACCCGCAGAAGACCAGGGAGCAGGCGGGCAGGGAAAGGGGGAACTACAGAGAGAAGAGCAACGGCGAGAAGACGACGGTGGTGGCAGGAGCGAAGGAAGACCAATTCTCTCGCGCTCACCTTGTTTGCAAACTGCACCTTTTTAAAAAAATTGCTATATATTTGCGTTTTGCTTCAGGCCGGATCCGCCCGGACTCTGCTCTCAGCTCCGTCACGTGGTAGGTGTCGCCGCCTGCTTTGGCCTGCTTTACTCGATTGCTTGCTTGGCTTTCCCATTGCCCTTGCTCGGCCCTTCTGTCGCTGTCTTTGTTAGCGCTACTGGCTACGTGCACTCCAGAGAAGCCCGCGTCGGCCAGAAACAACTTCTTTGACCTCTTCCCCCCCGCCCCAAACTTCGATTTGTGATTTGGTTCCCTTTTAATTTCTGGTTCTGAGGTGTGCATTTATATATTTTTTTTACAGAGAGACGTTTCCTTTTTTAAAAATCCGTAATCATGAAACTACCCTGTCCGGTTTTTTTATTTTCCACTCGAAGTGCAAGTCACCGCCGGGTTCTTAATTCTGCATAATACTAATTTGTTCCTTTGCCTGCCTACTTTCCCGTTACCTGTTTGCAACACTGAAGCGTTTTTACCGTCCTGCAACCTACAATGCCATCTCTCCCTTACATCATTTACCTTTGGAAAGCTATAAAGTTGTGCATCTTGGAGTAATCGTGCTTTTATAGGGTTACAAAAGAGCTTTTTAGTTCCCTTTAACAGTTAAGTGTGGAGCGGGGAAGGAAGGCAATAAGCACTGCAGCCGGTCGTCTGTGCTTCGGGGTAGGGAAGAGAGGGAACTGGAGAGGATTGACTTGAATGTTTCGGAATAGAGGCGACCTCTGTCCATTTTACAATAGCATATGTAAAACATTTCCCTTAAGTCAACGCGACGCTGTAACATCTTCTGTAACGGCCCTGTCTCTCGGTTGTTGGCGTTGTTGAAGTGGCATTTAAAAATCAGACGTGTACGTGCGCACTTGTGCGAAGTTATTGTGGTTCCATTGCAAACGGGGAGGGGAAGAAGAAAAGCGGGTTTCTTATGGCGACACTAAGTTGAAGGCTTCCCAACTGGAATGTGTTTATTTTTTTGTATTAGTCGCTTGCTCTGTTTGCCTCCTTTCATAAACATGCAGTCTTCCAGTTTACTTCTCGCTAACATCCGAACTCCGCGGTTCCCAAAGTTCCATCATATCCGTCCAAATCTAACCCGTTTCCATTCTCAAACATTGTGTGTGCGTCAGCGCGCCTGTATTGGAGATTTTGTCACGTGGCTGGTTGGCAATTATGTTTGTGGGCGCCTTGTGGAGACTGCATGTTGTCTCATAGCTATAATAGGTAGTCCTTGACTTACGACCACAATTGAACCCAAATTTTCTGTTGTTAAACAAGACAGTTAAGTGAGTTTTGCACCATGTTACGACTTTTCTTGCCACAGTTAGGTGAATCACTGCAGTTGTCCCAAAGGTGCTTTTTCAAGAGGCAACTGGACTTTCAAGTTTTTCTTTGAAGACGTTTGGCTTCTCATCCATGAAGCTTCTTCAACTCTGACTGGATGGTGGGGAATGGAAGAATTTACAGGTGAAACTCGAAAAATTAGAATATTGTGCAAAAGTTCATTTATTTCAGTAATGCAACTTAAAAGGGGAAACTAATATATGAGATAGACTCATTACATGCAAAGCAAGATAGTTCAAGCCGTGATTTGTCATAATTGTGATGATTATGGCGTACAGCTCATGAAAACCCCAAATCCACAATCTCAAAAAATTAGAATATTGTGAAAAGGTGCAATATTCTAGGCTCAAAAGTGTCCCACTC
The DNA here is from genome assembly GCF_947247035.1 of Vipera ursinii. Taxonomy (NCBI): domain Eukaryota; kingdom Metazoa; phylum Chordata; class Lepidosauria; order Squamata; family Viperidae; genus Vipera; species Vipera ursinii. The sequence continues at coordinate 38,603,891 of NC_139522.1, forward strand.
TAATCAGCTAATTAAGCCATAACACCTGCAAAGGGTTCCTGAGCCTTTAAATGGTCTCTCAGTCTGGTTCAGTAGGAATCACAATCATGGGGTAGACTGCTGACCTGACAGTTGTGCAGAAAACCATCATTGACACCCTCCATAAGGAGGGAAAGCCTCAAAAGGTAATTGCAAAAGAAGTTGGATGTTCCCAAAGTGCTGTATCAAAGCACATTAATAGAAAGTTATGTGGAAGGGAAAAGTGTGGAAGAAAAAGGTGCACAAGCAGTAGGGATGACCGCAGCATCAAGAGCCACCACACAGAGACAGATCCTGGACATGGGCTTCAAATGTCGTATTCCTCTTGTCAAGCCGCTCCTGAACAAGAAACAACGTCAGAAGCGTCTTACCTGGGCTAAAGAAAAACAGACCTGGTCTGTTGCTCAGTGGTCCAAAGTCCTCTTTTCTGATGAGAGCAACTTTTGCATCTCATTTGGAAACCAAGGACCCAGAGCCTGGAGGAAGAACAGAGAGGCACACACTGCAAGATGCTTGAAGTCCAGTGTAAAGTTTCCACAGTCTGTGTTGATTTGGGGAGCCATGTCATCTGCTGGTGTTGGTTCACTGTGCTTCATTAAGTCCAGGGTCAACGCAGCCGTCTACCAGGAGATTTTGGAGCACTTCATGCTTCCTTCCGCAGACGAGCTTTATGGGGATGCTGACTTCATTTTCCAGCAGGACCTGGCACCTGCCCACACTGCCAAAAGCACCAAAACCTGGTTCAATGACCGTGGGATTACTGTGCTTGATTGGCCAGCAAACTCGCCTGACCTGGACCCCATAGAGAATCTACGGGGCATTGCCAAGAGAAAGATGAGAGACATGAGACCGAACAATGCAGAAGAGCTGAAGGCCGCTATTGAAGCATCCTGGTCTTCCATAACACCTCAGCAGTGCCACAGGCTGATAGCTTCCATGCCACGCCGCATTGAGGCAGTAATTGCTGCAAAAGGGGCCCAAACCAAGTATGCATGCTTATACATATGCATGCTTATACTTTTCAGAGGTCCGATATTGTTCTGTGTACACTCCTTGTTTTATTGATTGCATGTAATATTCTAATTTTCTGAGATTGTGGATTTGGGGTTTTCATGAGCTGTACGCCATAATCATCACAATTATGACAAATCATGGCTTGAACTATCTTGCTTTGCATGTAATGAGTCTATCTCATATATTAGTTTCCCCTTTTAAGTTGCATTACTGAAATAAATGAACTTTTGCACGATATTCTAATTTTTTGAGTTTCACCTGTATATTCCTTGCAGACAGCTGGTTATTTGCATTTTTTTACTGAGAATGTCCATAGATAATCACTGGAGTTGTTAAGTTAGTAACACAGTTGTTAAGTGAATCTCGCTTCCCCATTGACTTTGCTTTTCAGGAGATTGCAAAAGGTGGATCACATGACCCCAGGACACTGCAACCATCATAAATATATCCCAGTGCCAAGTGTCTGAATTTTGATGACGTGACCATGGGCATGCTGCAACGGTCATAAGTCACTTGTTTCAGTACCATTGTAAGTTTGGTCACTAATGAATGTTAAGTTGAGGACTACCTGTATCTTGTATTGGACATAGAATTTTGATCATGTGACCATGAGGATCCAGCAACTGTTGTAAGTGAAAAATGGTCATAGGTCATTTTCAGTGCCGTTGTAACTTTGAATAGTTGTAAGTCGAGGACTCCCTGTAACACAGTTGGAAGGGACCTTGGAGGTCTTCTAGTATTTAACCCCCCTGCTCAAGCAGGAGACCCCATACCATTATGGACAAGTGACTGTCCAATCTCTTAAAAACCTTCAGTGATGGAGTACTGTATAGCTCAGGGGTCGGCAACCTGAAACAGCAAAAGAGCCACTCGGAACCGATTCCGTCATACACACAAAAAACTGGGAGCCACAAAATGTGCACCAGCCCTGCCCCCGTCCACCTCTGGTATGGACGGCTATGCCATCCTGACTTTTCCTCCCTCAGAAAAGACTGCTCTCCCCCCACCCTGCGCTCTCTCTGGGACTTTTTTCTTTCTCCCTTTTGTGAAGGTTCCAAAGAAGCGGAGGAGGAGGCCGAGAGGGAGAAGAATCTTCTGAGGCTTTGCGAAAGAGGGAGGTGGTGGTGGGATTAAAATAAAACAGGCGGGGGGGAGGTTGAGGAAACCCAGCAGAAGCCTACATCAGAGGACAAGCAAGTAAGGCAAGATCAGGGAGAGGAAGAAAGCTTTCAGGGCTTGCCCAGCAGGCAGCTGCTCCCCGCTCTGAGGAAATCGCTATGGCAGGAGTGGAAAGAAGCGGGGGAGCGCCTTTCTCCCCAGTCTACCAAGCAAATAAAAGTTGAATGCAGCAGCTGGCAGCCAGGGACCGCGAGGAGCAGCCAGGATTGGAGGAGCAGAAGTCAACAGTGCCAAAGAGGAGGAAGGAAAGGAAAAGTGGGGGTCTTTAAATAGTCATGCCCACTTTCCCCCCTTTTTATCCTATTTTTTGCAACAACCGGTTGCAGATATCCACATGTGTATGCTTGTCAGGTTTGAAAGCCTCCGTTTAAGTCTGTGCGTGTGCACAGACATAGGCTGACTCCTCGTCTCCTGCCCTTGCTGCCTCTCTTGTCTCTCTCTGCCACTTAAAGCCATCCTGCACTTAAAGCCAGACAGCCTCCTTCTTTTCCCTTTTCTCTCTCTCTCTCACTCTCTCTCTCTCTCTGTGTGAGAGAGAAAAAAATTGACCAAGTCCATTGGTTTACCAGCGAGCCACCGCCACCTCTTCGTCTCCTGCCCTTGCTGCCTCTCCTGTGGAGACGCATTTGCCTCTCTCTGCCTCTCTCTGCCACTTAAAGCCATCCTGCACTTAAAGCCAGACACCCTCCTCATTTCCCTTTTCTCTCTCTGTGTGTGTTTGTGTGTGTGTGTGTGTGTGTGTGTGTGTGAGAGAGAGAGACCAAGTCCGTTGATTTTCCAGCGAGCTACCGCTGCCTCATCTCCTGCTCTTGCTGCCTCTCCTGTGGAGACATGTTTGCGTCTCTCTGTGTCTCTCTCTGCCACTCAAAGCCATCCTGCAGCAGTTTCAATCGGCCCTAATTGCCAAGCGTCCCCATGGAAGTCAATGGAGGTCCGCGGCACCTCCAAGTGACAGTCTGTTGGTTTTACCGGGGAGCCACTGCCTCCTACAGCTCCTCACCACCTTCTTTCACTCTGAACCACAGCCCGCGAGGATTCATCCCTTGCCCTGTTGGTGCTGCGAGCCGCGGGGAGGCCTCGCCCTGGCGGCGTCACTGGCCCGCCTCCGCTGGCTCCTCTGTGCTCATCGGGCCACCCGGCTTCCTGGCAGCACATTCTGCAGGGGAGGGCTGCTAGGGAGGTGGCGGTCCGGCATTGTTTCCCCCCTCTGTGTGTGTGTGTGTGTGAGAGAGAGAGAGAGAGACCTACGGGAACAGCTGGTAGAGGTGCTGGCAGTCCGGCATTGTTTCTTCCCCTCATGTGTGTGTGTTTGTGTGTGTGTGTGTGTGTCAGACCCGCGGGAACGTCTGGAAGAGGCAGCCATCAGTTCGGCATTGTTTCCCCCTTTCATACGTTTGTATGTGTGTCTGACCCGTGGGAATGGCTGGAAGAGGCAGCCGGCAGTCCGGCATTGTTTCCCCCCTTGTGCGTGTGTGTGTTTGTGTCAGACCTGCGGGAACGGCTGGAAGAGGCAGCCGGCAGTTCGGCATTGTTTTCTCCCACTCGTACGTTTGTATGTGTGTCAGACCCGCAGGAAGGGCTGGAAGAGGCAGCCGGCAGTCCAGCGTTATTTCTTCCCCTCATGTGTGTGTGTGTGTGTGTCAGACCCGCGGGAACGTCTGGAAGAGGCAGCCAGCAGTTCGGCATTGTTTCCCCCCCTCATACGTTTGTATGTGTGTCTGACCCGTGGGAATGGCTGGAAGAGGCAGCCGGCAGTCTGGCGTTTGTGCTTCTCTATGTGTCGAGCCTCGCCTCCCTACCAGCCATTCCCTGCGGGTCTGACACACAAACATACGAGGGGGGGGAAACAACGCTTGACCGCCACCTCCCTAGCAGACCTCCCCTGCGGGATATGTTGCCAGGAAGCCGGGCGGCCTGATGAGCAGACCGTGCGGACTGCGGCCCATCAGCTGAGGCCGGGCCAGCTCCGGGATGCCGCCAGAGTCAACGAGCGGCTCAGCGCAGTTCTGACATTGTCGGCACAGCTGGAGCACAGAGGAGCCAGCGGAGGTGGGCCAGCGACACCGCCTGGGCGAGGCGACACTGCCTGGGCGAGGCGTCTCCGCAGCTCGCAGCACCAACAGGGCGAGGGATGAACCGGCGTAGCTGCTGTGGGGAGAGGAATCCTCGCAGGCCGCGGTTCAGAGTGAAAGAAGGTGCTGCGGAGCTGCAGGAGGTGGTGGCTCGCCCGTAAAACCAACAGACTGTCACTTGGAGGTGCCGCGGCTGGCCTTTTGAGGCACTGCGGACCTCCATTGATTTCCATGGGGATGCTTGGCAATTGGGGCCGATTGAAACTGCTGCAGGATGGCTTTGAGCGGCAGAGAGAGACACAGAGAGACGCAAATGTGTCTCCACAGGAGAGGCAGCAAGGGCAGGAGATGAGGCAGCGGTAGCTCACTGGAAAATCAACGGACTTGGTCTCTCTCACACACACGCACACACACACAGAGAGAGAGAAAGAGAAAAGGGAAAGAAGGAGGGGGTCTGGCAGCGTCCAAGACTCCATATGCTGCTCAGAAACTCCACCACCACCACCACCCCCGCATGCCCCATCTGACCGACCCACTCACCTTTCCAGCAGTCCTCCCATCTCTTCCTCCACTGCCGCCACGTGCAGTCTGAAGAAGAGGTTTGTGGGCAGTCCCACAAACTAAAGAACTTCAACCAATCAATTCAAACTTCACAAGTTTTTTTTTCCATGAGAAGTTTGAATTGATTGGTTGAACTTTTTTAGTCCCACTTTTTTTTTCTGGACTGCACGCGGCGGCGGTGGAGGACTGGGAGCCGCATGCGGCTCCAGAGCTGCGGGTTGCCGACCCGTGGTATAGCTCTTACAATCAGTGAATTTGCTTCTGTTTTTCCCTCCCTTCTCATGATTCTAAAGTAACTTCTAAGTTATAGGTGTTATTTACCATGTTGCAAACAAACAAACTTTAAATAGTTTTGGGGAAACCTGACCTACATTGTATAACACTTGTTTTGCTTAATCTTTATTGTGTGACATTTCTTTTTTTATTGTATTAAGACCTGAAATTACTGGTTTGGGGCATAGAGAATTACTGGTTTGGGGCATAGACTTGGATCAGTGTAATCAGTAGTATAGAAGACACACACACACACTGATGCAGCAAAATTTTCAATCTGAAGTAAAAACTGAGCTTTCAATTTGTTAATTTGCTTTAAGAAAAACTGTCACCAATACTAAATTATTGGTGGTAAATACAGACAGCACAAAATGCTTAACTAGGGGAAATTCACTAGAGTATATGAGACAGCTATGAGTCTAAAATATAAAACTCAAAAAAAAATCCAAAAAAAGAAAAAAAACCATTCGAAACATTAAAAACATTAAAAACCATTGCAGCCAGGCCTCCCAGGAATCAACACCTGCCTCGCCCAGCCGGCTCACTTCTTATGCGGCTGCTTGCGGCTGCTTGCTGCTGCTTGCGTGCAGCGCCCCCGGCCTGCATTTTGCTGTCAGAGGCCTTCAGGAAATGTGTCTGCACCTGAGAATGGAGCTCCGGATTGATACGTGCGGCAATCCCTGGCCTGCATTTCACCATCAGAGGCCTTCTGGAAGACCTGTGCAGTTGAGAATGGAGCTACGGATTGAATCTGTAACTCGGTTCTCGTCTGCAGAGGCCTTTCCGGAAGGTCTCTGATGGCGAAATGCAGGCTGTGTTTGTATGTGTGCTGTGCACGTCAATTCGGAGCTCCATTCTCAGCTGCAGAGGTATTTCCTGAAGGCCTCTGATGGCGAAATGGAGGCCGGGAGCAACTCACACATGATTGCCCTAGTTTTTTCTTGTGACACCCAGTGTATCAGTTATTTTACATGGGGTAGACCACAGGTCTGCAACCCGCAGGTCCGGAGCCGCATGCGGCTCTTTCCGCCATCTCTTGCAGCTCCCAGTCCTCTGCCATGTGCAGTCCAAAAAAAAAAGTGGGACTAAAAAAGTTCAATCAATTCAAATATGCAGGGTAGGTGCATATCTCACCTTGGCTCCACTCTTCAGTCAAACCCTGTTCTGCGCATGCGCGCATTTATGCACATGCGCACACATTTTTTGTGGCTCCGAGTTTTTCCTTTTGTGAGGGAACCGGTTCCGAGTGGCTCTTTCACTGTTTCAGGTTGCTGACCCCTGGGCTAGACTGATACAGCTGCCTTAACAATGCTATTGAGTGGATACTTCTGAAACAAGTTAAATTAGGAAGATAATTACAATTGGTTAGTTAAGCATTTAAGCATTATTCCATTCCTGAACAAATTGCCTTAACAATTCTTATATGAGGCTGATTATCTGCATTGTTGTTTTACGTTTAATTTGGTAAAGAAAATATCTTGGTAGTATTAATGCTTGGTGTGTGCATTTGTGTTCAGACATAAAATGTTAAAAAGAAAAACATTTCTTGGTAGCCCTGCTGGGCAGAATGATATCTGAAGTGAGTTCTGGGTGATTCTCAGGATTTCTTGGTTTTCAGAACTATCAACTTTTGGTTTGTTTCTGAATGAAGAATTGGGAGTGCTTCACTAGCACTGAGTGGTCATTTTCCAAAAGTTATTTTCCTTTTTTCTTTTGCATATATACAGCATGGTCCCTTTGCCATTTTTTTAAAAAATCTGTCTGAAAATCCTGAATTGGGTCATATAGATCACGGCTTTTCAGTCTTTTCACCCATTGCACCACTTTTAGGATATGGCAACATTCGTGTACCACCAGTCGCCTAGCAAGGTGTCAAACACTTGATGACCAAAAAAAAGGGAAAAAAGTGATGAAGTTCAGGTAGTCCTCGAGTTACAACAGTTTGCTTAGTGACTGAAGTTACAATGGCACTGAAAAAAGTGCCTGCCAAGCCGAGCAAGACACCTGCCTGCCTGCCCGCCCGGTGGCACTCTTCCTCCTGTCCGAGGTTTTCATTGTTGTGAGCATTTCTGTTGAGGATTGGCAGCAGGGGTGGGGTGGGTGTTTGGTTTTTATTCCCCCTGTCTGCTGGGTGGTTGGAACAGGTTTTGGTCACTTCACATGACCCTGGGACACTCTGACCATCATAAATATGAATCAGTTGCCAAGCATCTGAATGTAAATCACAAGACCATGGAGATGCTGCAACATTCCAGCTGATCAGTGTTTCTTCTGGGCTCACAGAAGCACCAGGATCAGCACCAAGCTGTAGCTGGAGCCTGGTGCTGATCCTGGTGCTTCCGCTGAGCCCTGACAGCCCTGCAGCTCCAACCATTTCTCGCTCAGGGTTTTGCGGTGCTGCCACCGGTTCAGCTCATTCCCCTCCCCCGCTACCACTTTTCTAGGATGGTCGCGTACCACCTGCCAGGTGCCAATGTACCACAGGTGGTCCCTGTACCACTGGTTGAAAAGCCGATATAGATTTTTTGGTTGGTTTTTACCAATATGCTAATAAAGCTCCCCCTTTTTGGCTGGATTCAAGTGAGCCTTTGTCAGTGTAAAAGGACTCAATAATGGTGAGATTCAAAAAACTGAAGGATGGTGTGGAGATGACAAGTGAGGATCGAGCCTTCCGCTCAAGTTATATTCCACTCTGAAACATTAGATGTACAATTTGCAGTGCTCATAAGCCACATTTGTTACTGGGTACCTAAATAACCTCTGGCATAGAGTGTCTTTAAAGGTAAGGCTGGTGCACTTATTGCATTATTTTATCTTGGCATCATTCTTTCACCATCAGTATGGAAGAATAGCTACAAATATTTAAGAATAGGTTAGCAATTAAACTCAGAGTTCTTGGTTAAAAATAATGAGAAATTAAATAAATGACAACCCACTCTAGTATCTGCCATGAAAACCCTATGGACAGTACCAAAAGGCAAAACGATATGATGCTGGAAGATGAGCCCCTCAGGTCGGAAGGTGTCCAATATGCTACTGGGGAAGAGCAGAGGGCTAGTACTAGTAGCGCCAGAAAGAATGAAGCAACTGGGCCAATGCTGAAAGGACGCTCAGCTGTGGATGTGTCTGGTGGTGAAAGGAAAGTCCGATGCTGTAAAGATTTTTCTCCATAGGAATCTGGAATGTAAGATCCATGAATCAAGGAAAGCTGGACGTGGTCAAACAAGAGATGACAAGACTGAACATCGACATCTTAGGTATCAGCGAACTAAAATGGACAGGAATGGGTGAATTTAATTCAGATGACCATCAGGTATACTATTGCGGGCAAGAATCCCTCAGAAGAAATGGAGTAGCCTTCATAGTCAATAAAAGAGTAGAAAAAGCAATACTGGGATACAATCCTCAAAATGACAAGAGTGTTCTCACTTCGAATCCAAGGCAAACCATTCAATATCACAGTAGTCCACAAGTCTATGCCCCAACCACCAGTGCTGAAGAGGATGAAATTGACCAGTTCTATGAAGCCCTACAGCACCTTATAGAACTAACACCAAAAAATGATGTCCTTATCATCATGGGGGATTGGAATGCTAAAGTAGGAAGCCAAAAGATAACCGGAATAACAGGCAAGTTTGGCCTTGGAGTACAAAATGAAGCAGGGCACAGGCTGATAGAATTTTGTCAAGAGAATACGATGGTCATAGGAAACACTCTTTTCCAACAACCCAAGAAACGGCTCTACACATGGACATCACCAGACGGTCAACACAGAAATCAAATTGATTATATGCTCTGCAGCCAAAGATGGAGAAGCTCAATACCAGGGGTGTCAAACACAATTTCATTGAGGGCCGCATCAGCATTGTGGTTGCCCTCAAGGGGCCGGGTGTGTATGGCCAGGGTGGGCGTGGCCTACTGGGTGGGCGTGGCTAGAGTGCATATGGCCTACTGGGTGGGCGTGGCCAGTTCACATCAAGGGTACCTATGGGGGCCTGGGCAGGAGTGGGACAGATCAGAGGGTCTCTGGCAGAAGGAGGGTCTCTGGGCCAGGACCAAGGCAGTGGGGGCTGTTCCGTCACTGTTTCCAGGATGGCTTCGCGGGCCACATGAAACCACTTTGCGGGCTGGATCCGGCCCCCAGGCCTTGTGTTTGACATGTCTGCTCTATACAGTCAGTAAAAACAAGACCAGGAAGTGACTGTGACTCAGACCATGAGCTTCTCATTGCAAAGTTTAGGCTTAAACTGAAGAAAGTAGGGAAAAGCACTAGGCCACTCAGGTATGAATTAAATGATATCCCTGTTGAATATACAGTAGAGGTGACAAATAGATTTAAGGAATTAGATCTGATAGAGTGCCTGAAGAACTATGGACGGAGGTTTGCAACATTGTACAACAGGTAGCAACTAAAACCATCCCAAAGAAAAAGAAATGCAAGAAAGCAAAATGGCTGTCTGAGGAAGCTTTGCAAATAGCTGAGGAAAGGAGGAAAGCGAAAGGCAAGGAAGAAAAAGAAAGATATGCCCAATTGAATGCAAAATTGCAGAGAATAGCTAGAAGAGATAAGAATGTTTTCTTAAATGAACAGTGCAAAGAAATAGAAGAAAACAATAGAATAGGGAGAACCAGAGATCTTTTCAAGAAAATTGGAGAGATGAAGGGAATGTTTCATGCAAAAATGGGCATGATAAAGGACCAAAATGGCAGGGACCTAACAGAGGCAGAAGAGATTAAGAACAGGTGGCAAAATTACACAGAAAAACTATACGAGAATGACCTTAACGTCCCTGGTATGAGGTGGTCACTGACCTCGAGCCAGACATCCTAGAATGTGAAGTGAAGTGGGCCTTAGAAAAGCTGAGCAACAACAAAGCTAGTGGAGGTGACAGTATTCCAGCTGAGCTATTCAAAATCTTAAAAGACAATGCAGTAAAAGTGCTACACTCAATTTGCCAGCAAATTTGGAAAACTCAACAGTGGCCACAGGATTGGAAAAGATCAGTTTACATTCCAATTCCAAAGAAAAGCAGTGCCAAAGAATGTTCAAACTATCGCACCATTGCACTCATTTCTCATGCTAGTAAAGTTATGCTTAAAATCCTACAAGCTAGACTTCAGCAGTATGTGGATCGAGAACTACCAGAAGTACAGGCAGGATTTTGAAGAGGCAGAGGAACTAGAGATCAAATTGCCAACATACGCTGGATCATGGAGAAAGCTAGGGAGTTCCAGAAAAACATCTATTTCTGCTTCATTGACTATGCTAAAGCCTTCGATTGTGTGGATGACAACAAAATGTGGCAAGTTCTTAAAGAGATGGGAGTACCAGACCATCTTATTTGTCTCTTGAGAAACCTATATGCGGGTCAAGAAGCAACAGTGAGAACTGGACACGGAACCACTGATTGGTTCAAAATTGGGAAAGGAGTCCGGCAAGGCTGTATACTGTCACCCTGCCTATTTAACTTATATGCAGAGCACATCATGAGAAAGGCAGGGTTAGAGGAATCAAAAGTTGGAATTAAGATTGCTGGAAGAAATATCAACAACCTAAGATATGCAGATGATACCACTCTAATGGCAGAAAGTGAAGAAGAACTAAAGAGCCTCTTGTTGCGGGTGAAGAAGGAGAGTGCAAAACTTGGGTTGAAACTTAACATTAAGAAAACCAAGATCATGGCATCCGGCCCTCTCAATTCCTGGCAAATAGATGGGGAAGAAATGGAGGTAGTGGACAAATTTTATTTTCCTGGGCTCCAAGATCACCGCAGATGGGGACTGTAGCCAAGAAATTAAAAGACGTTTGCTCCTCGGGAGGAAAGCCATGACAAATCTAGACAGCACACTAAAAAGCAGAGACTTCACCCTGTCAACAAAAGTGCGTATAGTCAAGGCTATGGTCTTCCCAGTTGCAATGTATGGCAGTGAAAGCTGGACCATAAAAAAGGCTGAGCGCCAAAGAATTGAGGCCTTTGAACTATGGTGCTGGAGAAGACTCCTGAGAGTCCCTTGGACTGCAAGGCGATCAAACCGGTCAGTCCTAGAGGAGATCAACCCTGACTGCTCTTTAGAAGGCCAGATCCTGAAGCTAAAACTCAAATACTTTGGCCACCTAATGAGAAGGAAGGACTCACTGGAGAAGAGCCTAATGCTGGGAAAGATTGAGGGCAATAGAAGAAGGGGACGACAGAGAATGAGGTGGCTGGATGGAGTCACTGAAGCAGTAGGCGTGAGCTTAAATGGACTCCAGAAGATGGTAGAGGACAGGAAGGCCTGGAGGAACGTTGTCCATGGGGTCGCGATGAGTCGGACACGACTTTGCAGCTGTGTGAAAGAGTAAAGAATAAAAAGAATTTGGACTATGGAAACTGGACATGATTAAAAATAATTTGTTACCTTCATCTATTTTTAACAACTAAATGCAGTAAGTAGAAGTTTATACTCTTAACAGTGCTTCTCCAACCTCTGTATCCTCTATAACGTGTTGGCTACACTTTCCATAATCTCCAGCCAGCGGGTGATTGGTTGTGGGATGATGGCAATTGACAATAAAAGTACCTCAGCTAATCAAAGAAAATATTCTACATTGCATGTATTTTGCTTTTGTGTTCCAAACAAATAGGAGAGCCCAACATTCCTTGGAATTGTGTCTTCTTATGTAAAAATGTGTAGGTATAGTGTCTGTGTGTGTGACTTCAAGTCAGTTTTTGGCTTGAAAGTGGCAGGGGACCAGGTATTTGATGGACTGCCTCTGTCAAGGTATAAATCACCTTAGTAGAGGGCGAAGGACCGTGCTTCAGAGGATGCATGATGTGCATGAAGGAAGGTAATAAAAAAATGACGCATAATCTTACTAAATACCTTTTAATTACAAAAATATAAAAACTAAATATATATTATAAAGAAAGCTAGCTGACTACATCCTAACGTAACAGACAGTAACAGCAAAGTGAAAGACAATAAAGAAATAACTGTGAGAACTTTTTCTAGACATGCGCACTAAACAGACTGAAACCATAACATAACTAGTCATATGGGATTCACTATGGTTACCAGATAAGTTATCACAACAGGTGCAGAGAGCAGGGGAAATGTACAGTTAGAAATGAACTTTTCTGACGAACAAAAAAAAACGTGCAGTGACAGACTCTTCCCGATTTCATCTGCCTGTCCTATCAGAGCCAACAGAGATTGTTACAGATTCCATCACCAAGGGAGCTACATTTGGCAGGCCCTAGGCAATGGTCATTTTCTGTTGTGGTGCTCCCGCTGTGGATTGGTATAGTGTACTGTATGACTTAAAAACAAACTACTTCATTCAGAATATGCTTGTGAAGGGATGTTTGTCTAATAATGTGCCGACAACATGGACAAATGTTGAGATCTTCAAACATTTCATCAAGGAATTTGTCAAAAAAGAGAGGCTGAAATGATGTTGAAGTAATCTCATTGATTGATCTTTCCTGTGTGGGAAGAAGTGATTATGTGAGAACTAAAGAAATGGTGCATTGTATTTGGTAAAGATATAAGGGGATGAAACTGAACATTGCATTCTATGGTTGTTCTGAAAAATAGAAATTTTCTAGGAAAGTGAATACCGTGTTTCCCCCAAAATAAGACCCAACCATAAAAATTTTTTGGCCTACTGAGCTTCATGAGCAAGACCTTTAGGCAATGCTATCCTTTCCAGAAAATTAAACCACATACATGAACACAATAAGAAACATGTAATTTGAGTATATATTCCACGTTTTTATGGGCATGACTATCCAGGCTCATAATTGTCTACCTGAGAGAACAGAATAAATGCCAATTATTCATCCCAAACCAATAAGATTAGTGCTAAAATTACGTATAAGAACAAAAGCTGTTTTGCTCATCTTGCTCATCACTTTCACTTATTTTGCGCAATAAGTGAAAGTGGGGGAAGATGGCGGCTAAAACTTCTAAAGCTCTTCGGAATGTGGGGTCTTCCCTGGTGCAACAGACCTCATTGCAAGGTTTGCTTCCTCCTGCACCTCCTCCGGCATTGACGCTTAAGGATTTACAAGATGCTCTTGGAAAGCATTCACAATTGATGTCTGACATGATGGATGAAAAGTTGAAAAAGCTGGAGGAGAAAATGGAGGAGAAAATGGAGAAATTGGAGAAGAAGATGGAAGAGAAGTTTAGAGCAATGAGGGTGGACATGTTGTCTATGATTGAATCTGTAGCTGAATGTGTGCAACAGCTGGATGTAAAAGTGGAGGATCTCAGTCAAAAGAACTCTATATTAGAAGCAAAGGTATTAGAAAATGAAAATATAAGGGATAAAATGGATGGAGAATTGAGCCTTGTTCAGTATCATCAGATGCAGTATGCTATTAGAATCAGGGGTTTAAAGGAGAATTGTAAAGAAGATTTAAAGCAGCTGATTTCTGAGGCTCTGGAAGGGGTACTGGGCCAGCCAGCATCTGAAATTGAGGGAAATATGGACAAAATTTTTCGTGTAAATTCATGGATTGCAAGACAGAGGAAGTTACCCAGAGATGTGGTGGTCTATTTTACAAAGAGAGTAATTAGAGATGAAGTCATTCAAGCTGCTTATGATACTAAATTGGTAGTGGCTGAGCAAGAAGTCTTGGTTTTAAAAGAGATTCCTCCGAAGATCCTAAGGAGAAGGAAAGATTTTGCATTTCTAGTACAGGAACTTAAGAAATGTTATATTAAGTTTAGATGGGAGATTCCAGTTGGACTGGTGGTGACGTACGAAGGTAAAAGACATCGTCTGGTTACTGTGGCTCAGGCACGTGATTTTTATAGCAATGTGTTAAAAGCAACCCCCCTATCATTTTTGGAAGCTGTAAAGGGATACGGCGAGGGAAAGCTTCAAGATGTTGCAGATAGACAGACAGAGGACAATGGTGTTGGAGGGGATCAAGTTACAGTCTCATCGGTTGTTGCAGGAGGCCAGAGGATGACGCGTGCCGCCCTAAGAAAAGCGAGACGAGAGCAAGAGCAAGACCAGCAGAAAGTTATGGAATCTCCAAAGCGTATTTACAGTGAAGCTGTGGGAGGGGCGCGGTCTAAAGAAGTTTTGGGGGTCATGACAGACGTGCTCCAAAAGCTTTGGAGCGTCAAGATTGGTGATTAAATTTTTAAATTAGAATGTCAATGGATTAAATTTATCATAGAGGAGAAAGAAAGTTTTTTTTTAATATTTAACACAATTTAAGATTGATGTTATTTGCTTGCTAGAAAAGTATATTAGGGTTATGGACTAAAAGTATGTGTTGAATACTGCGAGACATTTGGCGTGATACATGCAAGAACTATTTTTGATCATAGTTTAGTTTGGTTGGAGATTATTAAGGTTAACAGAGATAGGCGCTTTTGGCGCGTAACTGAGAATTTGTTTAGAAATTAGAGAAAGGTGGGAGAATGCAAATAGTAGGTGAAAGTTTTTTTTTCTTTTTTTTTGAAATTAATATGAATAAGGACTGGGATTAAGAAAATCTATTCTGAGTAAAGCTCTTTTTCTGTTTTCCTCTTTTTCTTTTTTACTTTATTTGTAATATTAATATTGTTTGTATTCATTTTATATGAGCTAGAGGGAGATAGAATTAATAGTTTATTGTTGATAACATAGGGGTGCTTACGTTTGTTTTTCGATTTTATACCCTGTATTTAGCTCTGGGAAGTGGGGGGGGAGGAGGGAATGGGGGAGAGGGATAGGGAGGGCTAGATAGGGGTGGGGGAGGGGGGGATTAAAGTCAAAATGTATTGTAAAACTTTTTAAATAAAAAAAAATAAAAAAAATAGAAATTTTCTAGGAAAGTGAATACCGTGTTTCCCCAAAAATAAGACCCAACCATAAAATAAGCCCTAGCCTGATTTTTTAAGTGTGCTCCTAATATAAGCCCTACCCCAAAAATAAGCCTGACGGGATGGGCGTGGCCACCACAGGAGGTGGCAAGCGTGCGGGGGCCAACAGTGTCCGGCTGCAGCCCGTGCAGCACAGATAAGTCTGAGTGCTGCGACCACTACGCCGACCCTCAAAGCAGAGGCAAGCGATCTTCCTGCTAGGAGAAGTTAGGCAAAAGTGACTAAAAATGCACCAGCAAGCTTGCTCATTCACAGTAAGCCAAAATTCTTTGAAATTTTGGCCTACTGAGCTTCATGAGCAAGACCTTTAGGCAATGCTATCCTTTCCAGAAAATAAAACCACATACATGAACACAATAAGAAACATGTAATTTGAGTATATATTCCACGTTTTTATGGGCATGACTATCCAGGCTCATAATTGTCTACCTGAGAGAACAGAATAAATGCCAATTATTCATCCCAAACCAATAAGATTAGTGCTAAAATTACGTATAAGAACAAAAGCTGTTTTGCTCATCTTGAATATGGTTGAGCTGGTTGGCTGTATTGTATGATCCTAAGGAGTTACATTTCACTCTCTTGATCATGGCTATAGTTGGATTGGGCCTACTGTTTCTACATGGACTCAGAGAAAATGAAAGAAAAAATGCTATTTTACTTTGTCTCTAGTAAAAAGGAGCAGCAAGTGTAATGCCCTTCTATAAATCTGTGGTACAACTATTGTTAGAACAATATACAGGCCTGTCTCCCATTTAAACAATAGAACTGGAAAAGATTTTTAGATGGCAGGAGAAGGGAATTAAGGGTTTGAACTTTCCAGCAAGAAAAGGTTTACATTGGCATGGCACAAGGAGGAGGCTTAGGGATTTTTTATGTAAACTTTTTAACGGGTTAGGGAGGGGGGAGGGATGTAAGTTCCAGCAGAAAGTTGGGGGGACTTTGCTGGATCTTTCCCAATCCAGGTTGGTAAATGGTCGCCGCGGTGGGGGGGAGGGTCTTGGGGCCTGAGGGTGGGGACATTGATCCCCACGGTGATTGGGAATGGCGGCAGACGGATGAACAGAGGGCCATATTGAAACTTGGAATCGCGCCCCCGCTATCTTCAAGCGGTGGCGCGCTCCGACCCTCTGGCCTCATCCTGCTTTTCCGGGGGTGGGGGAGGACAGGTACCTGAGCTCAGGCTGGTTTATTTGTATGCCAGGTCTGTGGTGAATAAGGCTCCCCCCATTCGGGATTTGATTGAGGAGGAAGGCGCAGACCTGGCATGCATTACTGAAACCTGGTTGGGCCCAGAGGGAGGGGTCCCTTTGATTGAGTTATGCCCACCAGGTTTCCGTGTGCTTCACCAGCCTCGGGCTCAGGGTAGGGGCAGGGGGGTGGCAGTTATTAAAGAGGCCCTTTGTCCGCGGGAGACCACTGCCCCTCAGATTGGCGGATGTGAGTCCCTTCTCCTGAGGTGGGGTCCTGGGGGTCAGTTGGGTCTGTTGCTCACGTACCTTTCTCTCAACTGCGTGGCAACAGCCCTGCCCGGGCTACTCGACGCTCTCTCAGGGTTGGCGGTTGAGTTTCCCAGGCTTATGGTTCTGGGAGATTTTAATCTGCCTTCCCTGGGTGGTGCGTCGGGGGTGGCCCGAGAGTTCATGGCTTCCATGATAGCCATGGACCTGACCCAGATTATTCAGGGTCCGACTCACGAGGGGGGAAACACGCCCGACCTTATTTTTATCTCTGGGCAGTGGCTTAATGGTCTGGGTGGGGTTACTCCAACATCTCAACCCCTTTCATGGACAGACCATTATCTCCTACGGCTGGGCCTCCGTCATACCACTCCCCGCTGCTGGGACGCGGAACTGACCAGGTGGTTTCGCCTCAGGCACCTGATGGACCCAGATAGGTTCCAGACGGCGCTTGGACTGATTCCTTCCTCCCTTTCCCACAGCCCGGTCGAGACCTTAGTTGATGCCTGGCAACGGGCGGCTTCCGAGGCTCTCGATCGTGTTGTGCCTTTGCGGCCTCTGACCTGGCGCAGATCCCGGCTCGCTCCTTGGTTCTCCGTGGACCTGCGGGAGATGAAGTGCCGGAGAAGGGGCCTAGAGAGCATTTGGAGGTCCAGTCGGTCTGAGTCTGACCGAACACAGTTAAGATCCTTTTCTAGATCTTATCTTGTGGCAATGGAGGTGGCGAAGCGTGCTTACTTCGCCACCCTCATTGCATCTGCAGATAACCGCCCGGCCGCCCTGTTTAGGGTGACCCGTTCCCTTTTAAATCAGGGGATGGGAGAGGACCCCTTGCAGGGATGGGCCGAGGAGTTTAGTGAGTATCTGGTGGATAAAATTGCTCAGATTCGGGCTGGCTTGGACTCCGACTGGGCAGTGTCTGACGAAGGGGAAACGATGGGTTTGGCTGATAATATTTGGGAAGAGTTTGATCCTGTGACTCCGGATGAAGTGGACAGGATCATGGGGAAATTAAGTGCCGCGACGTGTTTGTTGGACCCGTGTCCCTCCTGGCTGGTTTATGCAGCCCGGGAGGTTACACGAGGCTGGCTCCTGGCAGTTATAAATGCTTCCTTGAGTGAGGGGTGCTTCCCTGCCGCCTTGAAGGAGTTGGTGGTGAGGCCCTTCCTCAAGAAACCTGCCTTGGATCCAGCTATTCTAAACAACTTTCGTCCTGTCTCCAACCGGCATCAACTTCCCTTTGCCCTGTGCGTTCCCACAGAGAGGGCCTCCTCAGGGTGCCACCGATCAGAGAATGTCGATTGGTGGCCCCCAGGGGGAGATCCTTCTCTGTGGGCGCCCCGGAGCTATGGAATCAGTTACCGGTCGAGCTCCGGATGGCGCCCGATCTTCGCTCCTTTCACCGCGATCTAAAAACATTCTTATTCGAACAAGCCGGCCTGGCCTGATAGGGGATTGGTGGGGTTTTTTATTGTTGTTTTTATTGGGGTTTTAATATTGTATTGACTGTTTTTAGTGGGCACATATTTAATCCTTTTTTAATTTTTGTAACCTTGTAGTTTTATTCTTGCCCTGTTCACCGCCCTGAGTCCTTCGGGAGAAGGGCGGTATATAAATATTATTAAATAAACAAATAAATAAACCTTCGCTTTCTTGCGAAGGTTGTTGAGAGCGTGGTGGCACGGCAGCTCCCTTTGGTCCTGGAGGAAACTGAGTATCTGGATCCATACCAATCGGGTTTCAGGCCCGGGTACAGCATGGAGACAGCATTGGTCGCACTGGTGGATGATCTCTGGGGGGCTTGAGACAGGGGTTATTCCTCTGTCCTGGTCCTTTTAGATCTCTCAGCGGCTTTTGATACCATCGACCATGGTATCTTGCTGCGACGTCTGGCGGGGTTGGGAGTGGGAGGCACCGTTTTACGGTGGTTCTCCTCCTACCTCTCGGGCCGTTCGCAGACGGTGTTGACAGGAGGGCAGAGGTCAGCCCCTAGGCCCCTTAGTTGTGGGGTGCCTCAGGGGTCGGTACTCTCGCCTCTCCTGTTCAACATCTATATGAAGCCGCTGGGTGAGATCATTCGTGGTTTCGGGGTGAGGTATCATCAATATGCCGATGATACCCAGCTCTTTATCTCCACCCCGAACCAAGCCAGTGATGCCCTCGATGTGATGTCCCATTGCCTGGAAGCGGTACGGATTTGGATGGGGAAGAACAGGCTCCAGCTCAACCCGGCCAAGACTGAGTGGCTTTACGTACCGGCATCTCGTCTTGTCCAAGAGGTTCCATCTTTGGTTATGGGTGGAGAGGTGTTACCTCCCGTTGATAGGGCGCGCAATTTAGGCGTCCTCCTGGATTCACGACTCAGTTTTGAAGATCATATTGGAGTCGTGGCCAGGAGGGCATTCGCCCAGGTTCGCCTGGTGCGCCAGTTGCGCCCCTATCTGGACCGAGATGCCCTACGTACGGTCACTCATGCACTCGTTACCTCTCGGATAGATTACTGCAATGCTTTCTACATGGGGCTGACCTTGAAGACCACCCGGAGGCTCCAGCTGGTGTAGAATGCGGCCGCGCGGGTAGTGATGGGAGCATCCCGATACTCCCATATTACACCCCTCCTGCGTGAGCTGCATTGGCTACCGGTTGTCTTTCGCGCGAGATTTAAGGTTCTGGTACTTACCTTTAAAGCCCTACATGGCTTAGGCCCGGGATATCTGCAGGACTGTCTGCTGCCGGGGATGACTTCCCATCGCCCAGTGCGCTCACACAGAGAGGGCCTCTTCAGGGTGCCGTCGGCCAGACAATGTCAGCTGGAGACCCCCAGGGGGAGGGCCTTCTCTGTGGGAGCGCCAGCCCTTTGGAATCAACTCCCCCTTGAGCTTCGGATGGCCCCGGACCTCCGGTCCTTTCGCCGCGACCTCAAGACGTTCCTTTTCCATCAGGCTGACCTGGATTGATGATGGGTTTTTAAAAGTTTTAATTTTTAACTGTGTAATTAATATTTGGGGCTGTTATTTAATTTTTTTCTTAACTTTTGTACTGTTGGTTTTTTATTGTTGTTAGCCGCCCTGAGTCCTCTGGGAGATAGGGCGGCATATGAGTCCCATAATAAATAAATAAATAAATAAATTTTGCTGGCTGATTAATTAGCAAGGGCAATTAAAGAGAATGGTAGAGCATAGGTAGGCAATTGGATGCTCTGCACATTATTTGGTCAGTTTTCTCAGAATCTTGCCACTGCCCATAATGGCTAGGGCTAATGAAAGTTGTTTAACACATTGGGAGGGCACTATTTTGCCATTGCCTGTCATAAAACTGACATTCAGACCAATATGTTTGCAGTCATCTCTGGCAATATGCATCTTTCTTAGCCTTCTCAGAAAAAATAATAATAATAATAATAATAATAATAATAATAATAATAATAATAATAATAATAATAATAATAATAATAATAGATGAGAGCTATGCCAGAGGTTCAACCATACTGGACAGGTCTCATCAGAGGAGTCAGTCAAAGAATGTCTCTCCCATAAAAAAATATGAAGAGACGTAAATTTCAGAATGCTATACTGGCTAGGATGTCGCCCGGGTTAACAAGGTCTGTGCTAGATGTTGGGAGTTCCTGGATATCTGGTGAAAAATGGGACAGGACTCAGGACTGTTGGCTGAGCAACCAGGGCCAGCAGCTGCAGAACTACTGGAAGAAAAGGTGATTACCCATCGCAAATACACAGTGATTGAAAACAAAGAAATAATGATCTGTTATTATAGATCAAGTCCAACAAGAAGAGGATATCTGAAACAAATGCACCAGTTCTGGAAAGAACAACATTCAGAATAAGAAATAACAGAACAGAGACTAGCAGATCAACACCGATTTATAATACGAAATAAAGTATTCACAGAAACAGAATTGGATGAACTGCAAAGGTTTACCCAGGGCAAAGAAATCAAAGCCTTGCCAGAAGTAATTCAGAATGTAGAGGCAAGCCAGGGGGAGTTGGCAGTGAAGGAATCCAGCAGAGATATACAACTGTTCTCATTTGGAAACCAGGCACCTCTTCCTCAGGAAGAACAAAGCCCTCTAAAGAAATAAAAGAAATGAAAGAAAGAATAACTGAGCATCTAGAACAGCACAAAAACAACAGAATAAGGCTGCCTGCATTGAAGCTTGTTGCAAAGAAACAGCTAGCACAAGCATTAAAAGATGCAAATACTGCAATATCAAGTATAAGCACCAATTCACTGCAAGAAACAAACCAACTAATGTACAGCACAGCTGCAGTTATAACTGAATACCTGGGATGCAAAATCAACAAAGAAGAAAAACAAACAGTGCACCACAAAAATGGAAGGTTAGACTAGAAAATAAGATCAGCAAGTTAAGATCACATGCAAGCAAGCTAGAACAGATGAAAGAAAAGAAGCTGAAGAACAAGAAGACCAAAGAATACCTAATCAAGAAATACCACTTGGAAAAAAGGAAAATCAAGGAATCACTGGAAATAACAAAGCAGCAAATAACAGCTATAGCCAGGAAAATCAGTAGATACGAAACTCAAATTGCGAATTATAGGCAGAACCTCCAATTTCAATCCAATCAGAAACGTTTCTACCAATCCATCAATGGAGAAACTGCACTGTGCAGTTCAGGAAGCAGATATGGGATAACCCAAAGAAACACAACAAGGATGCGGCTTGGTTAAAAGAGGTGGATGCAAATAAAACAGAAACTGAAATGAAAGAACTAGTAATAACAACAAAAATGGTAGAAAAAAGAGCAAGGAAGATCAAGAATTGGTCAGCACCACCTGAAGATGAACTGCATGGGTTTTGGTTGAAACATCTAACTGTTATATACCCACTCATTGCCAAGCAGTTCAACAATATACTACAAGGAGGAGAAATTGAAAAGTGGCTAACAACTGGGAAAACCTACCTAATAATGAAAAATCCAGCAAAAGGGGCAACACCAGGCAACTACAGGCCAATTACCTGCTTACCAACATCTTTCAAATTGCTAACTAGTGTGGTAGCTGATGCAGTAGAACAGCATCTAGTTGAAAACAATCTCTTTCCACCAGAGCAGAAAGGAAACCGCCCCAATAGCAGAGGAACAAAAGATCAACTCCTAATAGACAAAATGATCTTGGAAAACTGCAAGAAAAGGAAGTCCAACCTGAATGTGGCATGGATTGACTACAAAAAGGCATTTGACTCTCTGCCACATGACTGGATAATCAAGTGCCTAGAAATAACAGGAGTCAGTAGAAACATCTGTCTTTACACCAAGGGAAAAAACAGTCCAACCTACCAAAACCAGTGCCACAAAAAACAGAAACACAAGTTAAGATAGGCAAGAAAATGGTAAGTGAGCACCTGTTCAGCGTAGACAAGTTCAAATCACCAGGACCAGATGGATTACACCCCAAAGTTCTCAAGGAACTGGCAGACGTGATCTCAGAACCACTGAACTATATTTTTCAAAGATCCTGGAGCACTGGGGAACTACCAGAGGACTGGAAGGGAGCTGATGTAGTTCCCATCTTCAAAAAAGGAAAAAAATGGATCCAGGAAACTACAGACCTATCAGCCTAACCTCAATACCTGGGAAGATTCTGGAAAAGATAATCAACAAATCAGCGAACACCTTGATGCAAACAAAAGTCATCACTAAAAGTCAACATGGGTTTGTCAAAAACAGATCATGCCAGACAAATCTCATTGCATTCTTTGAGCAAGTGACAAAATTAGTGGACCAGAGGAATGCTGTAGACTTGGACTTCAGTAAGGCATTTGATAAAGTATATCACAACCTACTACTTGATAAGATAGAAAAATGTGGGTTAGATAGCATCACCACCAGATGGATTCATAGCTGGCTGACAGGCCATACTCAGCGTGTGGTCCTGAATGGAACTGCATCTACATGGAAGGAAGTGTGTAGTGGGGTGCCCCAGGGCTCTGCTCTGGGCGCAGTGCTCTTCAACATCAACGATTTGGAAGAAGGGATAGATGGGGAAACTCAACAAATTTGCAGACGACACGAAGCTGGCAGGAATAGCCAATACTCCAGAAGATAGGCTTAAAATACAGGAGGATCTAGACAGACTCGAATACTGGGTGCTATCTAACAAAATGAAATTCAATGGTGAAAAAAGTAAGGTTCTACACTTAGGCAGAAAAAACCAAATGCACAGGTATAGTATAGGTGGTACCTTGCTCAATAGTAGTAACTGTGAGAGGGATCTTGGAGTCCTAGTAGACAATCACTTCAATATGAGCCAGCAGTGTGCTGCAGCTGCCAAAAAAGCCAACACAGTGCTAGGCTGCATTAACAGCGGGATAGAATCAAGATCACATGAAGTATTAATACCACTTTACAATGCCTTGGTAAGGCCACACCTGGAATATTGCATCCAGTTTTGGTCAACACGATGTAAAATAGATGTTGAGACTCTAGAAAGGGTATAGAGAAGGGCAACAAAGATGATTGGGGGACTGGAGGCTAAAACATAGGGAACGGTTGCTGGAATTGGGTATGTGTAGTTTAATGAAGAGAAGGGTGAGGGGTGACATGATAGCAGTGTTCCAATATCTCAGGGGCTGCCACAAAGAAGAGGGAGTCAAGCTATTCTCCAAAGCACCTGAAAGCAGGAGAAGAAGCAACGGATGGAAACTAGTCAAGGAGAGAAGCAACCTAGAACTAAGGAGAAACTTCCTGACAGTTAGAACAATTAACCAGTGGAACAACCTGCCTCCAGAAGTGGTGAATGCTCTAACACTGGAAGTTTTTAAGAGGAGACTGGACAGCCATTTCCCTGAAATGGTATAGGGTTTCCTGCCTGAGCAGGGGGTTGGACTAGATGACCTCCAAGGTCCCGTCCAACTACTACTACTTCTTCTTCTTCTTCTTCTTCTTCTTCTTCTTCTTCTTCTTCTTCTTCTTCTTCTTCTTCTTCTTCTTCTTCTTCTTCTTCTTATTATTATTATTATTATTATTATTATTATTAAACCTCCAAGGTCCCTTCCAACTTTTATTATTATTATTGATCATCGCACAGTCAGCCAGATGTTCAGACTGGATTTGGCATTTTTGTCTACCTATCGAGTCCTTACCAAGGACCTGGGATAGGCAGATGTGGATGTTTGATGGTATTACAGATATCGTCGCAGGATGGAAGCAGTTCCTAGTAAGGCCGCCTTTTGCAATTGACTAATGGCGAATTTGTTAATGCCAATGGTGTTCAAGTGGTGCTCCAGTTGTTTTGGGATGACTTTGGAGGCAGGTTGTTCCACTGGTTAATTGTTGTAACTGTGAGGAAGTTTCTCCTTAGTTCTAGGTTGCTTCTCTCCTTGACTAGTTTCCATCCGTTGCTTCTTGTCCTGCTTTCAGGTGCTTTGGAGAATAGCTTGACTCCCTCTTCTTTGTGGCAGCCCCTGAGATATTGGAACACTGCTATCATGTCACCCCTCACCCTTCTCTTAGTTAAACTACACGTACCCAATTCCAGCAACCGTTCCCTATATGTTTTAGCCTCCAGTTCCCCAATCATCTTTCATCTAGTCCAACCCCCTGCTCATGCAGGAAACCTTATACCTGTGGTGGGGAACCTATGGCACGTGTACCACAGGTGGCATGCAGCGCGCTCTCTGTGGGCATGCACGCCGTCGCCCCAGTCCAAGGTCTTAAGTCCCGTCCATGAGCAACCTGCATCAAAATCTCCCCAGGCAAGTGGCTTTTTAAGCTGGGTTTTATAAACCCTTTTTGCTTTAGGCCTCTGCCAATGTGTGGAAAAAAAAGTTCAACGAATCAATTTCAACTTCTCATGGGGAAAAAAAAGATCTCACAAAGTTGGAATTGATTGATTGAACTTTATTTTTAGTCCCACACAGCGGCGGAGGAAGTGACGCATCAGAGCTGGAAATAAGGTGCTGCGTGGGGGTGGGGGGAGCAGCGGGAGCAGAGTGTTTCATGCGAGGGGTGAGGCGGGGTCTGTGAATGGAAGGAAACCCCAGATGCGGAGCAATCCAGGGAAAGTGTGTGTGTGTGTGTGTGTGTGTTTGTGTGTGTGTGAAATCCCCGGCTGCAATTCCTGTGCAAGATTTCCTGCTTGCAAAAGGGTGATCACTTCTGCCTCTCTTGCAAAGACAGCATCCGGGATGGGGAAACCCCCTGCCCCACCACCTGTCTTCTCCTTTTTTTCTGGAAGGTAGGGAGGAGGAAGGAGGAGGTGCAGAAGCAGCGGGCGAGATTGCAGCCCAGCCCAGAGAAGGGGAAGGAAGAGCTGGTTGGAGAATGCGTCTTTCTCCCCCCACCCCGGAAGGGAGAAGCCCCCCTTGCCTGCCCGCCACTCTGGTAGCGCCGCGCAAAGCTGCCAGCCATGCGACACGCCCAGCTGCTTGTTGCTTGGTATGTGAAGCCCCAGGACCAGTGGGCTACCCAGGCAGCACCTCTGCCTCGCACAGCTCTCCCATTCGCATGTGCGATGGTCCTCCAACCCTGCTGGCGCCCGCAAACTGCCTGCCCCCCCGTCCGGCCCTGGGCAGCACCTCTGCCTTGCGCAGCTCTCCCGTTTGCGCGTGCGATCATCCTCCAACCCTGCCGGCGCCCGCAAACTGCCCGGCCTTCCCTCCGGCCTCGGGCAGCACCTCTGCCTCGGGCAGCTGTCCCGTTTGCGGGTGCGATCGTCCTCCAACCCTGCCGGCGCCTGCAGACTACCTGGCCTCCCCTCCGCCTGCTTTACGCAGCTCATCCTGGGTCCCCCGTGCCCATTAATCCACCACCATGCAGGGTAAGGTTGCTGCCCCCACCTTTGCCCAGATGCCCTCATCACCCCCAAGCATTTTTTTACTAACCTGCTTTCAGCTGCATTCCATTTCTCCGCTTCTCTGCCTTTGCCACGTGTTTGTGGGACTATTGGTAAAAAAGAAAAAAAGTTCCATGAGACTTTCTAATCTCGCGAGAAGTTAAAAGTCTCGTGGAACTTTTTTTCTTTTTTACCAATAGTCCCACAAACACGTGGCAAAGGTAGAGAAGCGGAGAAATGGAATGCAGCTGAAAGGTTAGTAAAAAAACGTTTTTTACTTTTGTTTTTACTTTTTTTTACAGTGCTGTTCAACCCGTCCTACGCGTACCACCAGCCAGGTGCTCGCGTACCACTGGTTGAAAAGCCCTGCCCTAGATCTCCCCCAACTCTCCCCGGCCCCCACAGGCATCCCTCCCCACAAGCAACATTGAGGTGGCCACGCCCATCCCGGCCATGCCCACCCAGTCTGCCATGCCCACTGGGCCACGCCCACCCGACACCTGACGATAAGTGGGGTTTGGGTTGCAGTTTGGGCACTTGGTCTCTAAAAGGTTTGCCATCACTGACCTATACCATCTCAGACAGGTGATTCACTTGTGGAAAATACCTTTCTGAACTGGTTTTGTATTCAGTTTGGCTTCCTGACATCCTTGGTAAGAGTACTGCTGGGGTTTTCATCTTGCCTGCTTCAGTGGACTGCCTGTGAAACATAGAGTATATGATACATATTAGCTTTTCTGGGCACTTCCAGCATAAACTTTATTGTCAATTCTGGGACTTGAAGATATGATTGGGCAATGCTGAGCTGAAAAGCATTTAATAAATATATTTGTTAGAATTGATATTCTACCAATAATTGGGGAATAGCTGAAGGTGATATACGCCAGAGTTCCCCAACCTTTTTGGCTTTGCGGACTGGTGGGGTGGAGAAGGGATGGTTCCGTGCAGTGGCGGGCAGGCACACGTGCAGCTCCCATTTGTGTGAGAGGTGGGGATGCATGTTTGCCGCTCATGTAAGTGGGGATGCATGAGCACTCTCCCACCACTTCTGTGACTTGGTTCCAAAAGGCTCAAGGCCTGGTAGTGGGCCACAGCCCAGGGGTTGGGGAGCCCTGATATACATAACGCTCCCACCAGTTTTTCCTCACAGTAACCACCCTGTGATTAAAATAGGGCTTAGAGATAGTGATCTCTCCCAAGTCATCAGGCAAGTTTTCATGCCTGAGCTTAGGCTTGAACCCTGGTTCTCTGTCCCTTGTCCAACATCTTAACCATTATACCACAGTGGCTCTCATGTTCAGCTTTGCTTTTTATTCAGAACCTGTTTTTCCTATTGTAGATTCTTCAGTCATTTGGCCATCCACAGATTTCCCTTAGTCGTTCAGATTTGTTAACAAGTAAGTGAAAGGCCATTTGAAGGGCACCATCCATGTTGGAGAAAACATTCTTATTGTACTTATCCAATATTTGGTTGCTTATTCCTTGATTAGTGATTTCACCTTTGTTCCTGCTTCATATCCCTTAGTTACTTTACTTCACCATTTTTGGCATTTCAGAAGATGCTTGCATTTCTGTTCATGCTGGGCTTTATGCCTTTCCATTGGATATTATACTAACTAATTTGGATAAGAAATCTGTCACTGTCCATTGTCTCTGATGAATAGGTGTATACAGGCTCTCTGTATTTGTCAAAAATGTACATAACTTGTTTCTGTTTTGACAATTCTTCACTTCTAAATTTTATCTGCTTGGGTTTTTTAGGGTACCGTTTGGCGAGGTAGAAAAACACAGCAGAGCTGGCCTCTGCAACAGGAAAGGCTGGATTTTCCAACTCTCTGTGCTGAATGGCTACTATGGCGCCCACTCTCACTGATGCAGCAACTGAAGCTCACCACATCCCTTTCAAACTGGCTACCCTATCCTGCTCCCTGTCTCCTGGTAGTGTGGACAAAAACGCCAATGCCAACAACATCCTTGTTGCTGCTAATGGCACCAAAAGGAAAGCTGAGGATTCCAGTCTAGATTTCCGAAATAATTCTACAAAAAAAGAGCTGGGAAAGCTGCAGCCCTTGGTAGCATCTTATCTCTGTTCAGATGTAACATCTCCTCCAAAGGAGTCCTTGAAACTGCAAGGAGTCTTCAACAAGCAGACAGTCCTTAAATCTCATTCTCTGTTGACTCATCCTTTCTTAAAAACTAGTGACCTTTTGGGAAAGTCCCCAGTGTTGGAGATTTCCTTGGAAAACCTAAAAACCATGAGTATGAGTAATCAGACACCTTTGCCACAAACACCTGTCAATGGCTTGGCTAAAAAAATAGCTAAGACTAACAGCTCTGACCATGAAAGCTCTGTTTCGCTTAATGGTGGGAAGAGCACACCATCTTCTTTGACCCTCCAGGATGTTGATTCAAATAGAGCTGGGGGTTCTGATTTGGAGGACCTGAAGACTGGTTTAAGCAGTTGCACTCTACCACATAAAAGCCCAGATGCAGAGCATGCTGCCCCATTTACCAAAAATGGCATGGCAAATAAACATGAACACATTTCCTCAGAGCAGCAGTGTGGACTTGAAGAGGGTGGGGAGAACAGCTTGCTTTTGTTATCTGGAATGCCTGTTAGTTCTGAGCTTGGAAGCAGTAAGCCAGAAGTACAGATGATCTCTCTGCCAAACAGTTCCTTTAGCACTCTAGATTCAGATATGAGGACAAAGTTGCTATTGCGGAGGCAGGTAGACATTGAGAATCGTGCTCACAGGCTGCAAAAGCGGCTGCAGGTGGTACAGGCCAAGCAGGTAGAGCGGCACATTCAGCAACAGCTTGGTGGATTTTTAGAGAAAACACTAAGCAAGTTGCCTGCTTTGGACTCCTTGAAACACCGGAGTCAGCTAATGCTGACCCGCAAGGCAGAAGCAGCTCTGAGAAAAGCTGGAAATAAGAGAAATACCTCGGAAGGACTGAGCAACTTCCTAAAAAGTGACTCTATCTCAGAAGAATTAGAGAGGTTTACTGCCAGTGGGATGGCTAACCTGCGATGTTGTGAGGAAGCGTTTGATTCTGATGTCACAGACAGCAGCTCCGGTGGAGAGTCTGATATTGAAGAAGAGGAACTGACCAAAGCAGACATTGAACAGCACCATGTACCTTTGTGAGTATCATCAAGTGTTAGTTTCTTTACAGTTTTTAATAATCTGCTTTTCAAAAAGTTTTGTGTTACATCACTGTTGTTTTAAAGTACAGTTAAAGAGCAAGCAAACTGCAGTAACAAATTCATTTTAGAAATGGAAAGTCTATTTCTGTCTTAAGTTAGGTGTAATTTACCTAAAATAGGTTTCCTGCAATAGAAAGGTTATTTATTGGTGATAGATAGTAACTTACATAAATTATGGTTGGTTGAAGAGAATAACCTGCTTTTAACTATTATTGTGGCTGAGAATGGCCAAGCATCCTCATTGCTTTTTAACTAAAATAATCCAGCCCATAGTTTTATTTTATGAAGGGACCATGAGTAATAGCTAAGAATTTACCTACAAATAAATTTATTTGGGACAAGGCAGAAGCTGTTGCACTGAAGTTGTTCACACTTCTTTTACCCATCCATAGTTTGTCCCAAGAGGACCCTGTTGACACATGTCCTTTATCCATGGTCTGTGTGTTTATTAAACCATACAGTACATTCTATTTTTTCAAAATATCTGATTTGCCAACCACTGGAATCACATAACATCCTAAATCAAATCATAATTACATTATAGCTTTGAGAAGTAGATGTATTCGGGGATTGAATTCAGCAATCAATTTATTTACAAGGGCAATTCGGAAATAAACCTCTGTTTGGTTATCAATGATAGACACTCGCAGATACAGAACTTTTATTATACACATTAGAAAACTACAACATTACATTACCTTTTGACATAATCGCCATTCAAATTGAGGCACTTGTCATAACGTCTTACAAGATTTGAAATTCCTTAGTAGTAGTTGCTCGGCGCCAAATCTGGGCTGTGTGTGTGGTGGGGGGTGATCAAAAACATCCCAACAGAACTGCTTCAAAAGTTCTTGGGTGTGTCTAGCAGTGTGTGGGTGAGCATTATCGGGAACCAACACCACACCAGAAGTCAGCATGCCCCAACACTTATTATGGATGGCTCGTCTTGATGGTCGAACCACACTCCATGAACTTCACTAGCAATACTCCTTTAGCATCTTCACATTTGGCGGGATTTTCTTTGGCACCACTTCCAGGGTGGTGTTGGTTCACGATGATGCTCGCCCGCACACCGCTAGACGTACCCAAGAACTTTTGAAGCAGTTCCGTTGGGCTGGTTTTGATCAAACAACACCCCCACTAGCCCAGATTGATAACCAAACGGAGGTTTATTTCTGAATTGCACTCGTATTTCACTGAATAGTCTGAAATATAAGAGAACTTGACCATGGCCTGATTGCATATTAGTTACCTTACTTCCACAAACTAACAAATTCAGTGGGGCTGCAACTGACAGAATTTTAGGGTATACTATTTGGGAACTTCATGTAATTCCAATCATATCTTGAGAGGACAAAGTTGAAGAAGGGTGATCATTCTAAAGCTTTAATGAGTATAAAAACTGTGAGAACCCAGAATACAATCTACTGATTGGAAATTAGGTGCACTTCAGGCAATAAAGATGAAACATTAATATTGTAAGTGTGGAATTGCTCCTTTTGGGGTTACAGTAGCAGTAGCATTTTAAACATGAATTTATAGATACAACAAAGCCTAATCTAGCAAGTACTGTTTTGTGACAGTTGACCAAGTGCTTAATTTTATTTAGTTGAAATGAGCAGAAGCTATCAGTGAAAATAGAGACCAGTCTTTATGTTGCTTTGAAACAAGCCTACTGGCCACTATTACAATGAGGGATCCTTGGTGCTCTCTGAGCTTGGTTGTTTTCTTCCAGATGTTTCATTACCCAAACTAGGTAGCATCATCAGTGCTACTAAGGAGTGTGTTTTGCTCTCAGTTTATATTCTAGTGGCTTGCTGGTGGCCAAAATAACAATAACAGTTGGAAGGGACCTTAAAGGTCTTCTAGTCCAACCCCCTGCTTGAGCAGGAGAACCCTATACCATTCCAGACAAGTGGCTGTCCAGTCTCTTCTTAAAAGCCTCCAGTGATGGAGCACCCACAACTTCTGAAGGCAACACGTTCCACTGGTTAATTGTTCTCACTGTTAGGAAATTTCTCCTTAGTTCTAGGTTGCTTCTCTCCTTGATTAGTTTCCATCCATTATTTCTTGTCTTGCCTTCTGGTTGTTTTGAAAAATAAGTTGACCCCCTCTTCTTTGTGGC
This sequence comes from Vipera ursinii, assembly GCF_947247035.1. Lineage (NCBI taxonomy): Eukaryota > Metazoa > Chordata > Lepidosauria > Squamata > Viperidae > Vipera > Vipera ursinii. Next base: position 38,634,481 of record NC_139522.1, read on the forward strand.
AGCCCCTCAAATATTGGAACACTGCTATCATGTGACCCCAGGCCTTTTCACTAGACTAGACATACCCTATTCTTGTAACGGTTCTTCATATGTTTTAGCCTCCTGGCACCTAATCATTCTTCTTGCTCTTTTCTGCACTCATTCCAGAAACTCAACATCTTTTTTATAATATGGTGACCAAAACTGGATGCAGTATTCCTAGTGTGGTCTTACTAAGGCTTTATGAAGCAGTACTAATACTTCATGTGATCTTGATTCTATCCCTCTATTAATTCAACCTAGGATTGCATGGAGTACTGCCTTGTCGTGGCAAAGGGGTTTGCGTAATTCAATGAAGCTATGAGCTATGCCGTGCAGGGGCACCCAAGACGGACAGGTCATAGCAGAGAGTTCTGACAAAACGTGATCCACTGGAGAAAGAAATGGCTGTTGTGACTCAGGGCCAGCCTGTGGGTCCGACAGCCGGCTCCGATGTATCGGATGACTCAGATGAGGGGGAGGGAAACGAACCGGCTGATGATGGTTTGGAGGCTTTGCAGAGCCCTCAGCCGGGGACCTCTTCTCAGCTGCGTGAGCCCGAGAGTGCGGAGGAAGATGACCCACAGCTGGCCCTGTTCAAGGACGCCCGACGCAGGAGGCAGTCGAGCAGGAACAAACAAAGAAAGGCTGTGGGACTCCTCGGGAGGAGGCACAGGGAGACCACGCCCTGAGCTCTCTATAAAAGGAGTGTTTGGGGAGGGGCTGGTTGCTGAAAGCAACTTTTCCGCTTGAGAAGACAAGCTCTTGTGTTTTTGTTAACTGCGTAATTAAATCTTGGCAGATGCCTTTTAGCCTTGGACGCTCTCCAGTCTCTTCTTTCTGAATAGGGGTTTGCCTTACTACAAGGCCAGAAGAGGGCTGGTTCAGAACAATGGCAACCCACTCCATTATCATTGCCATGAAAACCCTATGGACAGTACCAAAAGGCAAAACGATATGATGCTGGAAGATGAGCCCCTCAGGTCGGAAGGCGTCCAATATGCTACTGGGGAAGAGCAGAGGGCTAGTACTAGTAGTGCCAGAAAGAATGAAGCGACTGGGCCAAAGCCGAAAGGACTCTCAGCTGTGGATGTATCTGGTGGTGAAAGGAAAGTCCAATGCTGTAAAGATTTTTTCTCCATAGGAACCTGGAATGTAAGATCCATGAATCAAGGCAAGTTAGACGTGGTCAAACAAGAGATGACAAGACTGAACATCGACATTTTAGGAATCAGCGAACTAAAATGGACAGGAATGGGTGAATTTAATTCAGATGACTATCAGGTATACTTGTTCTGTACCAGCCTGCTACCGGCCTTGCAGAAAAGGCAACCCCTTTATAAACGGCAAGAGGCTGGAATCCGTCTGCCAAATTTATTACAAAAACAAACAAGACACGTACCAAGATACAGGAGCTTTGAAACACTATCTGAGCAGTTGCTTTCAGCAAACCAGCCCTCCCCAAACATTCCCTTTATAAAGAGTTCAGGGCGTGGCCTCTCTTTGCCTCCTTCCGAGAAGCCCCACAGCCTTCCTCTGTTTGCTCCTACTTGACTGCCTCCTGCGTCGGGCGTCCTTGAACAGGGCCAGCTGTGGGTCATCTTCATCCACACTGTCAGGCTCACACAGCTGGGTCTCCATGGTGACAAAGTGGGAGGGGCCTGCCTGAGGGCTATCATCAGCAAGATCTTCAACACCCCCCTCCTCCTCTGAGTCGTCGTCCGACCCAACTGCCGAACCCACAGGCTGACCCTGAATCACAACAATACTACTGCGGGCAAGAATCCCTCAGAAGAAATGGAGTAGCCTTCATACTCAATAAAAGAGTAGGAAAAGCAATACTGGGATACAATCCGCAAAATGACAGAATGATCTCAGTTCGAATCCAATGCAAACCAATATCACAGTAGTCCAAGTCTATGCCCCAACTACTGGTGTTGAAGAGGATGAAATTGACCGGTTCTATGAAGCCGTACAGCACCTTATAGAACTAACACCAAAAAATGATGTCCTTATCATCATGGCGGATTGGAATGCTAAACTAGGAAGCCAAAAGATAACCGGAATAACAGGCAGGTTTGGCCTTGGAGTACAAAATGAAGCAGGGCACAGGCTGATAAAATTTTGTCAAGAGAATATGATGGTCATAGCAAACACACAACCCAAGAGACGGCTCTACACATGGACATCACCAGACGGTCAACACAGAAATCAGATCGACTATGTGCTTTGCAGCCAAAGATGGAGAACCTCTATACAGTCAGTAAAAACAAGACCAGGAGCTGACTGTGGCTCAGACCATGAGCTTCTTGTTGCAAAGTTTAGGCTTAAACTGAAGAAAGTAGGGAAAAGCACTAGTCCACTCAGGTATGAATTAAATCATATCCCTGTTGAATATACAGTAGAGGTGTCAAATAGATTTAAGGAATTAGATCTGATAGACAGAGTGCCTGAAGAACTATGGACAGAGGTTCGCAACATTGTACAACAGGTAGCAACCAAAACCATCCCAAAGAAAAAGAAATGCAAGAAAGCAAAATGGCTGTCTGAGGAAGCTTTGCAAATAGCTGAGGAAAGGAGGGAAGTGAAAGGCAAGGGAGAAAAAGAAAGATACACCCAATTGAATGCAGAATTCCAGAGAATAGCTAGAAAAGATAAGAATGCCTTCTTAAATGAACAGTGCAAAGAAATAGAAGAAAACAATAGAATAGGGAGGACCAGAGATCTTTTCAAGAAAATTGGAGAGATGATGGGAACGTTTAATGTAAAAATGGGCATGATAAAGGACCAAAATGGCAGGGACCTAACAGAGGCAGAAGAGATTAAGAAGAGGTAGCAAAATTATACAGAAGAACTATACAAGAACGAGCTTAACGTCCCTGATAACCACGATGAGGTGGTCACTGACCTCGAGCCAGATATCCTAGAATGTGAAGTCAAGTGGGCCTTACAAAAGCAGAGCAAGAACAAAGCTAGTGGAGGTGACAGTATTCCAGCTGAGGTATTCAAAATCTTAAAAGACAATGCAGTAAAAGTGCTACACTCAATTTGCCAGCAAATTTGGAAAACTCAACAGTGGCCACAGGATTGGAAAAGATCAGTTTACATTCCAATTCCAAAGAAAGGCAGTGCCAAAGAATGTTCATACTATCGCACCATTGCACTCATTTCTCATGCTAGTAAAGTTATGCTTAAAATCCTACAAGCTAGACTTCAGCAGTATGTGGATCGAGAACTACCAGAAGTACAGGCAGGATTTCGAAGAGGCAGAGGAACTAGAGATCAAATTGCCAACATACGCTGGATCATGGAGAAAGCTAGGGAGTTCCAGAAAAACATCTAGTTCTGCTTCATTGACTATGGTAAAGCCTTTGATTGTGTGGATCACAACAAAATGTGGCAAGTTCTTAAGGAGATGGGAGTACCAGACCATCTTATTTGTCTCTTGAGAAACCTATATGCGGGTCAAGAAGCAACAGTGAGAACTGGACACGGAACCACTGATTGGTTCAAAATTGGGAAAGGAGTCCGGCAAGGCTGTATACTGTTGCCCTGCCTATTTAACTTATATGCAGAGCACATCATGAGAAAGGCAGGGCTAGATGAATCAAAAGTTGGAATTAAGATTGCTGGGAGAAATATCAACAACCTAAGATATGCAGATGATACCACTCTAATGGCAGAAAGTGAAGAAGAAATAAAGAGCTTCTTGTTGCGGGTGAAGAAGGAGAGTGCAAAACTTGGGTTGAAACTTAACATTAAGAAAACCAAGATCATGGCATCCGGCCCTCTCAATTCCTGGCAAATAGATGGGGAAGAAATGGAGGTAGTGGACAGATTTTATTTTCCTGGGCTCCAAGATCACCGCAGATGGGAACTGTAGTCAAGAAATTAAAAGACGCTTGCTCCTCGGGAGGAAAGCCATGGCAAATCTAGACAGCACACTAAAAAGCAGAGACATCACCCTGTCAGGGCTATGGTCTTCCCAGTTGCAATGTATGGCTGTGAAAGTTGGACCATAACAAAGGCTCAGAGCCAAAGAATTGAGGCCTTTGAACTATGGTGCTGGAGAAGACTCCTGCGAGTCCCTTGGACTGCAAGGCGATCAAACCGGTCAGTCCTAGAGGAGATCAACCCTAATTGCTCTTTAGAAGGCCAGATCCTGAAGTTGAAACTCAAATACTTTGGCCACCTAATGAGAAGGAAGGACTCACTGGAGAAGAGCCTAATGCTGGGAAAGGTTGAGGTGAATAGAAGAAGGGGACGACAGAGAATGAGGTGGCTGGATGGAGTCACTGAAGCAGTAGGTGTGAGCTTAAATGGACTCCAGAAGATGGTAGAGGACAGGAAGGCCTGGAGGAACATTCTCCATGGGGTCGCAATGGGTCGGACACGACTTCGCAGCTAACAACAAAAGTGTTGCATTGGGTTTTTTGGCTTCTGCCACACACTGCTGGCTCATATTTAAGTGATTGTCCCCTAGGAGTCCAAGGTCCCTCTCATAGTTACTGCTATCTCACCTAATTTGTAGCTGTACATTTAGTTTTTCTTGTCTAAGTGAAAACCTTACAGTTTTCTACATTGAATTTCATTTTCTTAGATAGGGCTCAGTGTTGAAATCTGTCGAGATTCATCTGGATCTTGAGCCTATCTTCTGGAGTGTTGACTATTACTGCCAGCTTAGTGTCATCTGCAAATTTGAAGAATTCCCATTCTAGTCGCTCATCTAAATCGTTTATGAAGATGTTGAAGAGTACTGGGCCTAAAATGGAACCTTGGGGCACCCCACTGCTTAATTCCCTCCACGTAGATGTAGTTCAATTAAGGACTACACATTGAGTGAGGTTTGTCAGCCAGTTACAAATCCATCTTGTGGAGATGCTTTGTATCTGACATTTTTCTAGCTTACCATGAAGTAGGTTGTTTACTTTGTCAAATGCCTTACTGAAATCCAAGTATACTATGTCCATAGCATTTTATTGGTCCACTAATTTAGTCACTTTGTCAAAGAATGAAATAAGATTGGTTTGGCATGATCGGTTTTTGAGAACCCCATGTTGGGTTCTGATTATAACTTTGCTCGTTTCTAGGTGTTCACAGATCTGTTGCTTGATTATCTTTTCCAGGATTTTTCCAGGTACTGATGTCAGGCTGATTGGTCTGTAGTTTCCTGGGTCTGTTTTTCCCCCCTTTTTTGAAGATGGTGGTTCCCCGGTGCTCCAGGATCTTTGGAAGAGATGGTTCAGTGGTTCAGTGGTTCAGTGGTTCCGAGATCACATCTGCCAGCTACTTCAGAACTCTGGGTTGTAATCCATCTGGTCCTGGTGATTTGAAGTTGTCTAGAGTGGACAGGTGTTCTCTTACCATTTTCTTGCTTATTGTAATTTTTATTTCTAGTCTGTCTTTTACAGTTATGGTTTTGGTGGGTTGGGCTATAGTTTCTTTTTGCGTGAAGACTGATGCAAATAATGAATTAAGCAGCTTTGCTTTCTCTCTACTGCCCGCTACTTCCTTGCCATCTTTTCTCCCATTAATGGACCAATTGTTTCCTTGACATTTTTCTTGTTTTTTATATATTGACCAAAACTTTTTTTAACATTTGTTGCAAGTTTTAGTTCATTCTGAGCCTTATCTTTCCTGACTTCATCTTTGCAGATTCAGGCTGTATGCTGGTATTCTGCCTTAGCTATGTGTCCCTCTTTCCATTTTTTATACTTATACTTTTTGTCTTTCAGTTTATCAGAGAGTTCTTTATGTAACCATGCTGGTTTCTTCTTGGATTTCTTGTTTTTCTTTATCAGTGGTATTGAGTTGGACTGAGCTTTTATAATCATATTTTTCAGAGTTTCCCAAGCTTCTTGAGTTGTTTTTCCCCTTTAAGATTTTCATCCATGGAATACTTTCCATCTCTAAATTTGTTAAAATCAGCTATTTTAAAGTCTAAGACACTGGTTGGATTATGTTCTATTGCTTGTGTTTACATTATATTGAATTCCAATATGACATGGTCACTCTCCCCCAAAGTTCTGGCAATGTCAACCCCCCCCCCCGATCATTTCTTCTCTGTTAGTAAGAATTAGGTCCACTGTAGCTGTCCCTCTAGCTCCCTCCTCTACCTTTTGGATGACAAAGTTGTCAGCTAGGTTGGTCTCTGTTCAATCTCCCACTTGATGCAGAGTTTGTCTCCCAGTTGATGTCAGGGTAGTTAAAGTCCCCCATTACTACTGTGGTGTGTTTTCTACATGTATTTTTTAACTGGTGAGCAAAACATTAATTTATTTCTTCTGCTTGGTTTGGTGGCCTGTAGTATACACCAATGGCAATGTCATTCTTTTTTCCTTTTATATTGATTTATATGTATTCTAGGAGACTTTAATCCTTGGTTTTATGCATTTCTGTAGAGTTGTAGTGATCTTACAATATAATGCAATTCCACCTCCTCTTTTGTTAGGTCTGTTTCTTTCGAACAGTTGTTTGATTGGTTGTCTTGGGGTTTATGCTAGGTCCTAAAGATCCTAAGGATTGGTCACCCTCCCCCCTCAATTTTAGTTTAAAGCCCTTCTGATAAGTTGAGCCAGATGGGAGACAGGTAGCAAGGGCTGTAAGGTCTCCTCTAAAAAGTATTTTAAACCCTGTATTTTTAACTTATATTTTGACTTTTACAAACACATATGTTGGAGAGGACAGTCTAATAATATTAGAAGCTAGAATTTTTTAAGAATGGAGAAAAGGGAAAAGAGACATTGTGTTCACTCTGCAGCACACAATTCATCCAAGCCACTGAAGCAGCAGAAAATGGATGATAATACAGCAAACAGTCTGCTCCAGTAAGTAACTCAGCAACGGATTCCTTATCATGTCTCCCCTCCTCAGATCTCAGTACTCTCTGCTTATGCAGGACAGTGATGCAAGAAACTTAAAAAGGGAGAATGTAACAGATATCATTTTCAGACAATGTCTGTTTACAGCTGAAACTGTAATCGCAATCTTCGAACTTTTATCAACAGTTATAAATAAGGTTGACTCCTTGAAAGAGTCTTTTGCAAAGTTTAGTAAGAGTCATCAAAACAATCCAGAAGGACTTGGGAAGACATCTGTCTTCCCTATTGATAGACATAGAGTAGCTAATTTAGAAACTAGAGCTGGCCTCACTCCCCCTTCCAAAAACATAAGGAGGGGAAAGAATACTTGTAAAAAAATAATAATCAGAAAAGAGCCAAGAGGCCACAAATGTAACTTCTGTTTACAGACCAAGCAGATTACCTTGCAGATTTATGACAGCAGAATGAATAAAGGGCGCTCGTGTGATAGAAAAGCTGTTATGTCTCTTGTCAGCTGCTCCACTGTGAACACACCCTGATAGATTTAATGCATGCAGAATGCCAGCAAGAAGGTAATGTACCCAAATTTTGTTAACATTCAAGCAGTCTACAATTCCTTCTCCAGCATGACCGATGGAGAATCCACAACAGAATGAATTAATCCTTGTCTTCCTGCCCTGAGACCAAGTCAATCAAACTTTTGCCCCGCCTCTTCCCCTGGGCTAGGATCCCAGTCTTGACTTGGTCTTCGCCCGTATGAGACGGGTAAAGCTTGGCTCAGTATTTAGGCAGATCAGTTCGTATTGTTTTCCTGTTTTCTTTTATTCCATCTATTGTGGTTCTCCGGTGGCTGTGCTCAATAGCGTAGCGTCAGGTTGCCCGGCTAAGGGGGTTTTGAATCGTAGGCAGCCTGCTTTGCAGGTGTGGGCTAAGTGCCACGTGATAGTTCATTCATTCCCCTTTCTCGCTTCCTTTTCTCTTCTGACTGTGATATTGAGGCGAAGGGTTAGTGTTCTGTTCCCCCTCCCTCAAGGTACAAACAAACAGACAAGCAGGTACAACACAAAAGGGTTACGTCTTTATACCACAATTTAATTGCTGTCCGATAAGGTCTTGGCAGCGAGCTACCCACAGTCAGCCAAAAATAGGCTAGTTATCTCAAACGTTCGCTGACATGAGATAACTGCCAACAAGAAATTCCAAGAAAGTCCAGACAAACAAACCGAAAAGCAGAGATGAAGAAGCATAGGCACGAAATCCAGACCAGGGTTTTCACAGGTAGAGAAATCCGACAGACGTGACCAGAAGCTGTGGTGAATTAAATTGTTCGTCACAAAGTTCTGAGAGCAGCCACACCCCCTTTTGTACCTTATGGGGTGTGGCTCACTGACTCAGCTACTCCCTGGCCCTCCTACGCAACCTACGTTGCTGCAAACGCTTGGCCCTGCATCTTTCTCAAGGGTCTAGCCATGAGTCATCTTCACTAGACTGTATTTGCTGCACCTGCTCGAGCTCCCTCCCAGCCTGGCTACTCCCAGGCTGCTCCTCTCGGCCTACAGGTGGAGATGGAGGCCTTGCCAGAGAGGAGGGCCCCGGCGAGGGAGGCCTTGCCAGTTCCTCCCCATCATCCTCAGAGTCCTCTTCCTCGGTTAGGACAGGCATGGGGGTCGGGGCCACAACAGTTAGGCTGAGTGTGAGAGCCTGTTGTTTGGCAGGCTTTCAAGCGATTTCAGTTATTATTTTCCTTTTTCTGGGCGCCAGCTGGAGCAGCTTTTTCGATTCTGCAGGCGGCGGTCACCATTTTGGGCTCTGCATGTTTGGGCTGCATGGAGGGCAGTGTTTGCTTTAGTAACAGGTTTTCCTTGTTTTGCTTGCCGAACCTAAGATTATTAGACACTAGTGGAAGGCAGCAATGGCTGCAACTCGGACCAGGCTTTTAGATCTGCGAAGCAACCAACAATCGAACCTAACTTTGATGCAACAGTGCAGGCTCATTGCCCTGCACTTGGAGCCAATATGGCATAGGAACCTGATTCAATTTCAAAGTATTCTGTTACTATCTGATTAGTCGAATCACAGGAAGTAACATACTGCTCATGCCTGGATGTACCAACAAATCAGCCTTGCTGTCACTAAGTGAATCACGTGTGTGTTGCCTGTTACCATTGTGTGTCTTGCCATCTCTATCTGAACTACAAGTGCATTGGCTGTTACCATTGATTTGGTCTGTCCGTCACTAAGTGAAACACATCACTAAGTGAAACACATGTGTTGGCTATTACCATTGAGTTGGTTTGCTGTCTCTAAGTGACCTACACGTGCACTGGCTGTTACCATTGACTTGGTCTGACCGTCACTAAGTGAAACACGTGTTGGATGTTACCATTGAGTTGGTCTTGCCACCTCTAAGTGACCTACATGTGCACTGGCTGTTACCATTGACTTGGTCTGACCGTCACTAAGTGAAACACGTCACTAAGTGAAACACATGTGTTGACTGTTACCATTGAATTGGTCTTGCCACCTCTAATTGACCTACACGTGCACTGGCTGTTACCATTGACCTGGTCTGACCGTCACTAAGTGGAACACATCACTATGTGAAACATGTGAATTGGCTGTCACCATTGAGTTGGTCTTACCATCACTTAGTGAGCTATTTGGCCTGCTGCCATCAGGAGCATTGTATGTGTGAGGGCAGTACCATTAGTTTGGTTCTGCAGCCACGATTGACCCTTGAGTAGGCGGCTTATTACCTTGAGGGGCTCTGCCTCCTTTTAGTACTCTGCTCCTTAATATTGAGATTACTCTCAGTACAGCACTGAGTGTATATCTGTTTTTGAGATCCCTCTCAGCATACCACTGAGATATCTCTGATTACAATGGCAGACAACTTGGCATCTCAAACTTCTCCAGTTGCTCCCAGCACTTCCAAGAAAAGGAAGTCTAAATTCTCCACTCAGGAGGCGACTGGCAAACTAAAGGCCAATGCTATTTCTGCCAAGAAATCTTCTAAGGCGGATGAGAGGGAGGCCAGCAGGAGGCACCAGGCCTTAGAGAAACAATTCTCCAGGGCACAAAAGCGACATGGTGCTGAGGCATCTGGACTGACATCTCCTGTTCCCATGGAGACTTTAGTCTTTGGTCCACAGCTTGCTCCTTCTACTTCAGCTGTCCCAGGGTCTCTGTCCCCAGAAGGAGAGTCAGTGTTATTATCTCCATTTACCAGGACAGCACAGGTGGAAATGGTTCCTTGTAGCGAGACACCTGTCTTCCAGATCCCCCTGTCAACATCGAAGTTCATATACCTCAGACCTGAGGAGACATGCACGCCCACAGCGTCTGGGCCTTGGTCCTCAGAACCTCATGTCTTGTTGTCGCAAGAGCAATTGCAGGTCCTGATCCAGGGCATAGCTTCTTCAATTCACCATGGAACCAGACCCGAGTCGGTAATGTCAGGGACTCCTTCTTTCCCTCCCAGGCAGAAGTGGCTGAATCCCAGGAGTCGATCTCCCCTTCTAGATCTTCCAGGAGCAGACTCTCGCTTACAGGAGATTATGATCAGATGGAACAGGGGTTGTCGGAGGATGAGGACATGTCTCCTGATCCTCCTCCCTTCATAGGACTCTTTAATCCATCTCACTTTAAATCAATGCTCCACAAAGCCAGTAGTGTCACAGAAATTGGCTCTAGTTCCCAGGAAGGGCCCTCCACCAGCCAGGACACCAGTTCATTTTTTTTTCACAACCCACCTTTACTCAACAGCACATTCCCTGTCCTCCCCTATTCCTGGACACAATACAGGCTCAATGGGGGACACCAGGCACCTTTCCCCCACTGGGGGGAACAGATAAGAGGTTTTTTTAATGTGGATCCCGCACTTTCAGCAGTGTTAGATGTTCCTGCTGTGGATGAACCATTAACGCCATTGTTCTCTTCCTCTGCGGTGTCAGGAGATATGGCTGAGGCTCTGAAGGCGGCATGGGCCATAAGAGCAGCTACTTCCGCCTCCTTTTTTGCCAGATCCTCCATTCTCTGGCTCCATCAACTACAGGCCAGAATCCCACCGGAGGAGGTACGCTTGCACCAGGATTTGAGCAAGTTAGTGGCTGCCTCAGAATACACGGTAGACGCGTCACTACATGCTGCCAGATTTTTGTCTCGATCCATGGCATCCAATGTCACCGGTCGCAGACTCTTGTGGCTTAAGCATTGGCGGGTTGATGTCTGGTCCAAGTGGTGCTTAGCGGCTGCCCCGTACCACAGTGGACAGCTATTTGAGGAGGCGCTGACTCCTTATCTGATGGAATGCAGGGAGAAACGCAAGGTATTATCCCACCTTTTCAAAAGAGCAGATAGGAGGACTACCACCTACAACCGTGGGCATTCCTTTCGATCAGAGTTCAGATCTGTGTTTGGCCAGTCCTTCTGTTCTTTTCCTCACAGGCCAGACTGTCAATTTGACAGGTCCGGAAATAGGGACAGGCCTAGACAGCAATTTCAGACCAGGTGGCCCTTTCATGGCGCAACAGGCCCTCCCAGCGGTACAAGTGACTACAGGGAGGGCTCTCCCATAGGGGGTAGGTTGGCCCTCTTCTCACACATATGGGACACCACCACCACGGACCTCTGGGTCCTCAACACCATCAGATTCGGCCTGTCTCTGGAATTCATATCTACGCCCCCGAGACATTTTGTCTCTTGTCCAAAAATCCAGTAAAAAACGGCCTCATGGGGGAGGCCATCCGACATCTTCTGGACATCCGGGCCATAAAGCCAGTACCAGTGGGGCCAAAGGGACAGGGGTTCTATTCCATTCTGTTCGTAGTTCCCAAGACCTCGGGAGGATGGAGAGCAATCCTTGATTTAAAGGGGTTAAACACACACTTGACATGGAGGAGGTTCAAAATGCAGACACTACAATCCATATTGGCCGGCATCAGAAAGGGAGACCTCCTGACATCCATCGATCTCACGGAGGCATATTTACACATTCCCATCCTCCCTGGCCGAAAATTTCTCCAGTTCTGCTACGCAGGCTGTCATTTTCAGTACAGGGCCCTACCCTTTGGTCTATCATCGGCTCCCAGGGTGTTCACAAAGGTCCTAGCAGTGATAGCCGCACATTTGCAATCTGTTCCGGTTCGTATCCAATGTTATCTGGACAACATCCTCATTCAATCCTCCTTGGTTCAGTCGGCTCATGCTGACCTGGATTTTGTTCTCAATACCCTTCAAGACCACGTTTTTTTCTGTCAATTTCAAGAAGAGCCAGACAGTTCCCTCCACCCGCCTCCTTCACTTGGCGGTAATAAATACAAGGAAATGCGAGGTTTTCCTCGCTCGGGAACGTCAGGGCAGTAACCAGTCCCTGATTCTCCAGGTCCAAAGGGAGCATGTAGTCGCCCTGGCATTGCTTTCTCAACTGTTGGGCAAGATGATTTCCTGCATAGCAGTTGTCCTTTGGGCCAGACTACAGGTGAAACTCGAAAAATTAGAATATTGTGCAAAAGTTCATTTATTTCTTCAGGCAAAAACTAGTGGAAGCCTGGGAAAGGGCAATAATTGCTCTCTTAAGGTCATGCTGTGGCATGACCTTAAGAGAGCAATTCACACCAGACATCCCAAGAATATTGCTACACTGAAACAGTTTTGTGAAGAGGAGTGGTCCAAAATTACTCCAGATCGTTGTGCAGGTCTGATCTGCAACTACAGGAAACATTTGGTTGAGGTTATTGCTGCCAAAGGAGGGTCAACCAGTTATTAAGTCCAAAGGTTCACATACTTTTCCCACCCTGCACTGTGAATGTTTCCATCTTATGTTCAATTAAAACATGACAACAGCTAATGTTTGTGTAGTATTATTTTAAGCAGACTGTGTTTTTCTATTGTTGTGACTTACATGATGTTTAGAGCGCATTTTATGGCTAATTCATGCAAAACTCCACGTAATTCCAAAGGGTTCACATACTTTTTCTTGCAACTGTACCTCTGTTCCTAAACGCTAAAGCTGTTGCACATAAAAAACGGAGCAGCTCTGATCAACTATCACAGCCACCATTTTGACAGTTTTGCTGTACTGTTGTCTGTGGACGTCCCCACTAAATGCAAGCATGGGATAAACTGAGCCTGTTTTGTTCTCAATCTTTTAAGTGGCAACAAACTACTGGCAAAAGTGGCATTTGATTACAAGGCAAGGAGGCATTGAGAAATGTTTCCCCTTTTGCATTTGAGCATCCAAGAAGGGACAGGAAAGGAGAAAGGGAAAGAGGAAAGACAAAGAAAAAGAAGGAAAGAGGGGAAGAGAGCAAGGAAGGAAAAAGAAATAAAGAGGGGAGGAAAGAAAAAGGAAAGAAGAGGGAAGGAAATAGAAGAAGGAAGGAAGGTAGGAGATTATAATGAGTGGGAGGGAGGGTCTGAGGGAAGTCCTGCCTTAGCACTTGGCCATGACCAGCCCTGCTGCCCTTTTGCCATCCCCTTGTCCCCTCCTGACTCTACTGGTGGTCTCCCATTCTATCACTGAGGATGCTTTGGTTACAAAGCTGGGTCTCCTTGTGTGGAGAGGAAGTGGGCCTCCCTCTGACCCACACATTTTGCCCTCCCACACACACCATTAGCAACCTGGCCAAGGAGAGCAAGCCAAGCAGCAGCAGCCTCAAGGAGAAGGTAAGCACAGCCAGGGGGGGCCTTGGGGAAGGCTGGGCTGAGCTGGGTGCTTGCCTTCCACTGCCCAGGGCTCTGAGCAGCCTGCACCACCTGGGGTCCTCCACGTGGCCTGAGAGCAAAGGAACTGCCATCGAAGAAATTAAAACCAGTGCTTTTTTTCCTTTTTATTTTTTTTACAGTTTGTAACATTGTATTAGATTATGGAATAAAATACAAAAATAGAAAAGCAAATAGTAGGACACAGTGGGGAGGAAAAAGGGGTAAAAGTGAGGGGGAGAAGGGGAAAAGAAAAGGCATTGACTTCCAACTTCCTCTGTTGCAGTAGAATGAAGCATTAACATCGAACCTCAACTTTTTACTTTTCCATAATAGTATACACTAGCCATTTCTATAACAACAAATCAATCTAATCAGTATAACCCCGCCCCCTTTTTTCAGTCATCAAGTTTTTGACACCTTGCTAAGTACACTGGTGGTAGTCGAATATTGTCATGTCCTAAAAGTGGTACAATCTGTGAAAAGGTTGAAAAGCTCTGGCATATTGGACGCCTTCCAACCTGAGGGGCTCATCTTCCAGCGTCGTATCTTTTTGCCTTGGGTTGCCATTTCCTTCTCCAGTGGATCACATTTTGTTAGAACTCTCTGCTATGACCTGTCCGTCTTGGGTGGCCCTGCACGGCATAGCTCATAGCTTCATTGAATTACGCAAGCCCCTTCGCCATGACAAGGCAGTAATCCATGAAGGGGCTATTTGTATAACACTATATAAATATGAAGAGGATGTGTATAATTTTGTATGTATTAATAGTAGTAAGAATTGTATTTGTTTAATGTTAGTATGGTAGTATGGCTCCCTCAGGTCTAATTTCGTGAAGATCTTCCCTTTTGCTAAATGTCCTAGCACAGGGATTTTCAACCAGTGGTACGGGTACCACCTGTGGTACATTAACACCTGGCAGGTGGTACGTGACCATCCTAGAAAAATGGTAGTGGGGGAGGGGAATGAGCTGAACCGGTAGTAGCACCGTACAAGCCTGAGCGAGAGACGGCTGGAGCTGCAGGGCTGTCAGGGCTCAGCGGAAGCACCAGGATCAGCGCCAGTCTCCAGCTGGAGCTCGCCGCTGATCCTGGCACTTCTGCTGAGCCCAGAAGTGCCGATCAGGTGGAATGTTGCAGTATTCCAGGGTCTTGTGATTTACATTCAGATGCTTGGCAACTGTTTCATATTTATGATGGCCACAATGCCCCAGGGTCATGTGAAGTGACCAAAACCTGCTGCAACCACCCAGCAGATGGGGGGAATAAAAACCAAACACCCACCCCACCCCACCCCCGCTGCCAATCCTCAACAGAAATGCTCACAACAATGAAAACCTCGGACAGGAGGAAGAGCGCCGCCGGGTGGGCAGGCAGGTGTCTTGCTCGGCTATGGCTTGGGGGGCACTTTTTTCAGAGCCATTGTAACTTCGAACAGTCACTAAGCGAACTGTTTTAAGTTGAGGACTACCTGTACTTCATCACTTTTTTCCTTTTTTTTTTGGTCATCAAGTTTTTGACACTTTGCTTGGCGAGTGGTGGTACTCGGATGTTGCCATATCCTAAAAGTGGTACAATGGGTGAAAAAGTTGAAAAGCCCTGTCCTAGCATGTCGTTCATGAGACGGAGGGGGTACATGTTCTCCACGCACACACCGTTGATCCCACGGAAATCTTCTCATAATCTCAGAAAACTACCTTTCTTTTCTTTAAATAGTACTGATGCCGATAGTCAGGATTTTGCTGCTTGGATAAACCCTCTTCTCAAATTCTTATCAATGTACTCCCTCAGCTCCTTCATCTCCAGAGTCATGGAGTACATTTTTGGCTTAGGAAGTTTCACATCACACTCTTTCTTGCTGAATGCCTCCATGAGGTCTCGGTACTCCCTCCTCCTCCCTCTCCTCCGACACTCCCTTGCTGTACTCAGGGGTTCTCCTCACAGCCCCTCCCTTCTCTCTCTGCTTTCTGCCCTTGTTCGGAGGGCTGGGGGCCTTCTTCCTCATAATCATACATTCAGAGGCTTTATCCCAATAGATCCGGGGTTCCCACTTGGCTAACCAAGCCAGGCCCAGGATCACGTCCTCTGACATCTTTGGGGCAACCATGAAGTGAATAGTCTCTTGGTGGGTCCCCAATTCTAGCTGCACCAGCTCCATCAAATGGGAAGCGGCCTTGCCTCCTATCAGTGTGCCATCAACCTGTTCCTCACATGTAATCCTAGCCTCTGCACTGCGGCTTGACTAATTAGGCAACGGGAGCAGCCTGAGTCTATGAGGGCCTTTACCATCCCCCTCGCCAGATGCCTTGATATCTACCCTAACTTCAGGGTAGTTAACAGGTCCACTCACCATTGGGTCATCCTCTCCTTCGCTCTTGCTGTCATAAAGGATCATTGGCAGCCCCTCTTGGTGGAAGTTACATCCCCTTTGCTCTCTGGGTGTGAGACCTCAACAACCTGGGTTACTGCCCGCAAATTCTCCTTCCCCTTCATTGTCTTCAAGGGAGTTGGTGCTGTGGGAGCCATCCAAGACATTGGTGCCTGGCACATTGCAGCCCTGTGTCCTTCCTGGCCACAGCGAAAGCACATGATAGGGGCGCGATCGGATGGCCCTGCAGGAACTGGGGATGCTGCCACTGGTTGCTTCCTCCCTAAAGCGTGCTTTTTTTGGCTTTTCTTTGGTCGCAGTCTCAAGCCCTTGTAATAATAATAATAATAATAATAATAATAATAATAATAATAATAATAATAATAATAATAATAATAATTTTATTTGTATACCGCCCTTCTCCCGAAGGACTCAGGGCGGTGAACAGGGCAATACATGTTAAAAGCAAGAATACAAAAATTAAAAGAGATTAAACAAGATGCCCAAAAACTATAACAATAAGTTAAAATACATAAAAAGCAATAAAACCCAAACCCATCACCCATCAGGCCAGGCCGGCTTGTTCAAACAGGTAGGTCTTTAGATCGCGCCGGAAGGAGCGAAGGTCGGGTGCCATCCGGAGCTCAACCGGAAGATGGTTCCATAAATCCGGCACGCCCACAGAGAACGCCCTCCCCCTGGGGGCCACCAGTCGACATTCTTTGACCGGTGGCACCCTGAGGAGGCCCCCTCTGTGGGAGCGCACTGGGCGGAGGGAAGTTGATGCCGGCCGCAGGTGTTGCCGTAGGTATTCCGGACCCATGCCATGAAGGGCTTTGTAGGTCATTACCAGCACCTTGAATCTCACACGGAAGACAACTGGGAGCCAATGCAGCTCATGGAGCAAGGGTGTAACATGGGAGTATCGGGAAACTCCCAACACAACTCTCGCGGCTGCATTCTGTACCAGTTGGAGCCTCCGAGTGGTCCTCAAGGGCAGCCCCATGTAGAGAGCGTTGCAGTAGTCCAAACGAGAGGTCACGAGCGCATGAGTGACCATGCGCAAGGCCTCCCAGTCTAGATAGGGCCGCAACTGGCGCACCAGGCGAACCTGGGCGAAGGCCCCCCTAGTCACATTTGCTATATGGTCTTCTAAAGAAAGCTGTGAATCTAGGAGGACTCCCAAGTTGCGAGCCCTATCTACGGGGGGTAATAACTCACCCCCCATAGAAAGAGATAGAATATTCTGAATATCCCGAGATGCTGGTACGCACAGCCACTCAGTCTTGTCAGGGTTGAGTCGAAGCCAGTTCCTCCCCATCCAGACCCGAACCGCCTCCAGGCAACGGGACATCACGTCGAGGGCATCACTGGGGTGGTTTGGGGTCGAAATGAAAAGCTGGGTATCATCAGCATACTGATGATACCCAACTCCAAAACCACGAATGATCTCACCCAGCGGCTTCATATAGATGTTGAACAGGAGAGGCGAGAGGACCGACCCCTGAGGAACTCCACAAACGAGAGGCCTCGAGGTCGACCTCTGTCCCCCTGCCAACACCGACTGCAAACGTCCCAGGAGATAGGAGGAGAACCACTGAAGAACTGTGCCTCCCACTCCCAATCCCCTGAGACGCCGCAGCAGGATACCATGGTCGATGGTATCGAAAGCCGCTGAGAGGTCTAATAGGACTAGGACAGAGGAATATCCCCAGTTACACCACCAGGTCTAACTGCATTGTGGTTTTTAGCTGGTACCAATCACTAAGCCGGTTTGGGATCCCTCAGGCCAGACACATGTGAAATAGGTTGCGGCTCAGCCCCTATCAGAAGTCAAGAGCTGGTCTGGCCAGTGCCTCAGCCTCTCCGCAACCCCCCTGAAGTCTCTAATGTACTCGGCCATGGGTCTACTTCCCTGTCTGACATTTCGGGCCTCCATCTCCGCTCGTTGGGTCTGCACAGGGTCATCAAATCCGGCTCTGAGGCCACAGAGAAACGTGTCTGGATCTGCGAGCTCGGGGGCGCTTTCATCATGGAGAATTGTCACCCATTCCACCACCAGCCATTCGAGGGTGGCCACTATGACATCCACCTGGGCCTCATTGTCAGGGTAATCTTCTCCATGTCAGTCGAGTTGGGTCCAGACCAGATTAAGGAAGAACGCCAGCTTCTCAAGGTTCTGGTCAAATGTTGCCCTCAGCAGTGGGGACAGAGGTGGCCTTGATGCTGGCCAGGGCCCTGGCATCCAGGCCCTGCCTTATGGGTACATCCATGGGTGAACTCCATACCTAGGGGTTGGTGGTGGTCGCCAATCTGCCCCCCCCCAGGCTGAGAAGCAGGCGTCGGTGGTAGATTGCAAGCTCTCTGTCCTGGAATGGGGAGGTAGTTCAGGCTGTGGGTTAACTGCTTCTCCAGCCATCGCTGCTGCTGTTCCTGTTGAGCGCCAGGGTGAAGGTGCTGGTGCTTGAGCTAGGAGCAGAGCTGAGCCCCTTCGTGGTTAGGATCCAGCCATAGGACTGGCTCTCCTCCATGGACCTCCAGGCTGCTAAACTTCTGCCTCAGTTGCTCTACCGATTGGCTGTCGCACCTTGGCAAGTAGCATTTCCTGCATGCTGTCCACTCCGAGGCTCCTCGTTCCCACCACTACAGCTCTCTGCTCCATTTGGGGCAAGGGCAGTCCAACGGGAATTCGGCTTCAGCGGCTTTACATATCTTCTCTCGCTACTTCTCCAACTTGGGTTGGTTGAACGCCACTGCTCCACCAGTCCACTCCAGGGTTGGCTCATTGTGTTCAACACGCTCCTTGGGTCCTTGGGTTACAAAGCTGCTTTCGGCCCCAGCTGGAGTCCCACTGGTTGATCCCGACCCGGCTCCAGCCGGCTTCTTCGTTTCAGGCATCTTCTCTTTAGTCTTCACCACCCCTCTGGAGTCTACCAGAAGGGCATCGGGGCTTAGGACCTCTCAATGGAATTGGAATTGTTTCTCAGAGCTAGCTTAGTGTCAAGTTCCAGCTGAGAAGCCCAACAAAGCAAAACACCAGAGACATTGCATTCTCTAATGTAAACTTTATTAGGCATTAGCAAACCAGTAAGATAGAAAGAAAGCTAGCTCTGAGAAAATGGCGGGAAGCAGATAATTAAAAGAGTGAAACTTTCCCTCCCCTCTCTGACATTTCAGGTCACATTGTCCAATATATCTTCCAGTAATTGTTATGAGAAGAAACTTCAGTTCGCCAAAACAACTCTTCAACTGCTTCAGCTCTCACGTTGATAAGGAACACTTGTGGACAGTAGGTTTTGTAGCTTGACACCCCCATCTTTTAACTGTAATCTTACTTTTGATTGTAATTATATTTTTATTGTTTTTAGAAATACTTATGTTTTACCGATTTATATCTCTTAATGTTGTAAGCCGCCCAGAGTTGCCCCAAGGCAAAATGAGTGGCGAACAAATTTAATGAAATAATTAACCAGGTATTGTGCACCCAACAGCATTCTTAGTCTAGTAGTAGTGGACACATCTTTCCTCAGCCTGTTATTCTCTGGGTATACACCAATAGCGTCCATCATTTCTAACTAGTGCATGGTCTTCTAGTCCTCACACAGGTGTGGTAGGCACGTGTTTCAGAGATGATCAGGTTAGTGGATTTAGAGGTGCTAATTCCAGATAAAGTGAGATTTTAAAAATTGTACAGCTATTAGAAAGCATTCAAACCTGTTGACCCAAAGTAAAAAAAAAGTGGATCCAAATAAAACAAATCTTGTGTGTGTGTGTGTGTGTGTGTGTGTGTGTGTGTGAGAGAGAGAGAGAGAGAGAGAGAGAGAGAGAGAGAGAGAGAGAGAGAGAGAGAGAGAGAGAGAGAGAGAGAGAGAGAGAGAGAGAGAGAGAGAGAGAGAGAGCGCACTTTCTTAACAGGGCTTTCCTTTCACTAGCAAAGCTGTTTCAATTTGTATAGGCTGTGAGGAATAGCACTGTTTAGTTTTGATTCCTAAAATGTCCAAACACCACAGGAATACATTGGAGCCAGAACTGTGATCTTAAGAAGCTGACCTAGAAATTGATTTCTTGTATTGTGCTGTTCTCCCACTGGCTGATTTTCATTTGAAGATTTGGAGAAGCGGGGAATATACATATATACGCATTCTTCTCCAGCATCTTCTTAAGACAGTAGTCTTAGAAGCTGTCACTGCTGCTTTTTCTGTTATATAGATGTTGCAACACACCCACATCCTGAAATTTAAAACTTCAGAGGCCCTGACAGCAACTATGTATCATGTGGGCAGTTTTTTTTCTAATATGTCCACCACTGTCTTTTTAATTTTTTCCCATTATCCTGAAGTTACAGGAGAAATTCTGTTTTCATAGAAAACATTTTAAAGCAGGGGTCCCCAACCCCCAGTCCGTGGACCAATACCGGGCCACAGCATGCCAGCAACTGGTCCGCACAAACAAGCAAAGCCCCATCCACGAGATGCAGGCAGCACACAAAACCATACCCTGTCAGGTCCATGGAAAAACCTCTTTCCACGGAACCAGTCCCTGGTGCCCAAAAGGTTGGGGGTCCTCTGTTTTTAAAGTATCTAGGCAAAAATGGTAGTGTCCTTTATTTATGTACATGCAACTAACTTATTGTGGTGAAAAACTGATCTTATCTATTTTGTACACATCTACATATGTATCCTCCTTCAGTAGAAGAAATTACCATTCAGACCCTTGCTTAATGGACATTACCAAAGCAACCAGAAATCTTGCATCCATCTATACCAGTTAGACTGACTGACAGGAGTTTTACAATTTGTTAAATAAGTATTTGGAGTGTGATTACTAAGAAGTAGTAACCAGGAAGTTTTAATTAGATAACTGAGTTGTGAGGGTAGGTGTAGTTAGCTACATTCTAAACCTATTTTCTATTTGAGAGTTTTAATATATACAAAACCATTTATTAGCTTCTCCAGAAAAGAGGACTGTTAGTGTTTTGTTGTATAAGTAAGGTATGTACTGTTGTACAAAATACAGTTTAATATATACAGGTAATTCCTGAGTTACGAGCATTCACTTAACGTTCATTCGAAGTTACACGACCAGCGCCCTCTAGTGTTTATGAGCAAATCCCACAATTACGAATATTGCAGCACCACAGCAGTCGTTCGCCCTTACGAACGACGGCAGAGGCTCTGCAACATTCACCCTATTCTCCCCCCCCACTCCCCACAACTGCTTCCCCCTCCCTTCCTGCCATGCCAGACTCACTTTCCTTGCCGCGGTTTCTTTCCCTTTGAAGGAGAGGAGAGTCAGTCAGCTTGGAAAAGCTTTTTGCGCCGACAATGGAAGCTCCTGGGTGCCCTAGTATTGCTCGAGTTCAAACACAAATTCTCTGCAAAAGAGATCATGCCCCCCCAGAAGCTTCCATTCGGGGGGGGAAGTGTTTGCTTTGTTTGCATGCCTATGGGGCAAAGTGTGGAATTGGAGTCGGCCGGGCACAGGAACCAATGCCGTCCATGACCCGGGTGCACTGCTCACTTGCATGCGCCGGCCTTGGTTTAAGGGTAGGAACGAAGCCTTCAACTGAGTGGGGAGGCATCGCAGGGTGAGTCCCCTTGCACCTGCATCCAAGCTGATGGCAGCAGCGGCAACAGCCACCTGAGTGGCCACGATCTCCCCTCCCTAGCCAGCCACCCACGCTGCCCAACCTACTCCTTGCCTCACTGTCCGGTGGCACAAATCCTGAACGCTCTTCTCCTTGTCCTCCTCCCCACTCAAGCGGCGGCTGCAGCTTCAGTTTCAAATCAAGGTGAGCACACGCGAGTGAGCAGCACACCTGGGCCACAGATGGCATTGGTTCCTGCACCCGGCCAACTACAATTCCACTCTTTGCCCCATAGGCATGCTTATGAAGCAAACACTCCCCACCCCAGAATGGAAGCTTCTGGGGGCCATGATCTCTTTTGCAGAGAATTTGTGTTTGAATGCGCGCAATATTACGGCGTCCAGGAGCTTCCATTGTCGGCACAAAAAGGATTTCCAAGCCAACTGACTCTCCTCTCCCTCAAAGGGAAAGAAACTGCAGCAGAGAGGAGACAGATTTTGCAAGGTGAGTCCAGCGTGGCAGGAAGGGAGGGGGAAGCATGAGGTATCTTCGTGGGTCGGGGAGGCCTTGGGGGCCTGTTCCATCACTAGGCCCTCCATGGCCTTCCCCACCCTGAGATACCTTATGGTGGAATGTGCAGGCTCCATTACACTCCTAACTCGAGGACTACCTGTATACAGTATATGGATGCATGATTGCTTGGGTGTATAATATGGATCCCCTTCATGGATTACTGCCTTGTCGTGGCGAAGGGGCTTGCGTAATTCAATGAAGCTATGAGCTATGCTGTGCAGGGCCACCCAAGACGGAAAGGTCATAGCAGAGAGTTCTGACAAAACGTGATCCACTGGAGAAGGAAATGGCAAACCACTCCAGTATCTTTGCCATGAAAACCCTATAGACAGTACCAAAACGCAAAACGATATGACGCTGGAAGATGAGCCCCTCAGGTCGGAAGGCATCCAATATGCTACTGGGGAAGAGCAGAGGGCTAGTACTAGTAGCGCCAGAAAGAATGAAACGACTGGGCCAAAGCCGAAAGGACGCTCCTGCTGTGGATATGTCTGGTGGTGAAAGGAAAGTGCAATGCTGTAAAGATTCTTTCTCCATAGGAACCTGGAATGTAAGATCCATGAATCAAGGAAAGCTGGACGTGGTCAAACAAGAGATGACAAGACTAAACATCGACATTTTAGGAATCAGCGAACTAAAATGGACAGGAATGGGTGAATTTAATTCAGATGACCATCAGGTATACTACTGCGGGCAAGAATCCCTCAGAAGAAATGGAGTAGCCTTCATAGTCAATAAAAAGTAGGAAAAGCAATACTGGGATACAACCCTCAAAATGACAGAATGATCTCAGTTCGAATCCAAGGCAAACCATTCAATATCACAGTAGTCCAAGTCTATGCCCCAACCACCAGTGCTGAAGAGGATGAAATTGACCGGTTCTATGAAGCCGTACAGCACCTTATAGAACTAACACCCAAAAATGATGTCCTTATCATCATGGGAGATTGGAATGCTAAAGTAGGAAGCCAAAAGATAACTGGAATAACAGGCAAGTTTGGCCTTGGAGTACAAAATGAAGCAGGGCACAGGCTGATAGAATTTTGTCAAGAGAATACGATGGTCATAGCAAACACTCTTTTCCAACAACCCAAGAGACGGCTTTACACATGGACATCACCAGATGGTCTACACAGAAATCAGATTGACTCTATGCTCTGCAGCCAAAGACTGCAGACTGGTAAAAACAAGACCAGGAGCTGACTGTGGCTCAGACCATGAGCTTCTTGTTGCAAAGTTTAGGCTTAAATTAAAGAAAGTAGGGAAAAGCGCTAGGCCAGTCAGGTATGAATTAAATCATATCCCTGTTCAATATACAGTAGAGGTGACAAATAGATTTAAGGAATTAGATCTGATAGACAGAGTGCCTGAAGAACTATGGACAGAGGTTCGCAACATTGTACAACAGGTAGCAACCAAAATCATCCCAAAGAAAAAGAAATGCAAGAAAGCAAAATGGCTGTCTGAGGAAGCTTTGCAAATAGCTGAGGAAAGGAGGGAAGCGAAAGGCAAGGGAGAAAAAGAAAGATATGCCCAATTAAATGCAGAATTCCAAAGAATAGCTAGAAGACATAAGAATGCCTTCTTAAATGAACAATGCAAAGAAATAGAAGAAAACAATAGAATAGGGAGGACCAGAGATCTTTTCAAGAAAATTGGAGAGATGGCAGGGACCTAACAGAGGCAGAAGAGATTAAGAAGAGGTGGCAAAATTACACAGAAGAACTATACAAGAATGAGCTTAATGTCCCTGATAATCACAAAGAGTTGGTCACTGACCTCGAGCCAGACATCCTAGAATGTGAAGTGAAGTGGACCTTAGAAAAGCTGAGCAACAACAAAGCTAGTGGAGGTGACAGTATTCCAGCTGAGCTATTCAAAATCTTAAAAGACGATGCAGTAAAAGTGCTACACTCAATTTGCCAGCAAATTTGGAAAACCCAACAGTGGCCACAGGATTGGAAAAGATCAGTTTACATTCCAATTCCAAAGAAAGGCAGTGCCAAAGAATGTTCAAACTATCGCACCATTGCACTCATTTCTCATGCTAGTAAAGTTATGCTTAAAATCCTACAAGCTCGACTCCAGCAGTATGTGGATCAAGAATTACCAGAAGTACAGGCAGGATTTTGAAGAGGCAGAGGAACTAGAGATCAAATTGCTAACATACGCTGGATCATGGAGAAAGCTAGAGAGTTCCAGAAAAACATCTACTTCTGCTTCATTGACTATGCTAAAGCCTTTGATTGTGTGGATCATAACAAACTGTGGCAAGTCCTTAAAGAGATGGGCATACCAGACCATCTTATTTGTCTCTTGAGAAACCTATATGCGGGTCAAGAAGCAACAGTGAGAACTGGACACGGAACCACTGATTGGTTCAAAATTGGGAAAGGAGTCCGGCAAGGCTGTATACTGTCGCCTTGCCTTTTTAACCTATATGCAGAGCACATCATGAGAAAGGCAGGGCTAGATGAATCAAAAGTTGGAATTAAGATTGCCGGAAGAAACATCAACAACCTAAGATATGCAGATGATACCACTCTAATGGCAGAAAGTGAAGAGGAACTAAAGAGCCTCTTGTTGCGAGTGAAGAAGGAGAGTGCAAAACTTGGGTTGAAACTAAACATTAAGAAAACCAAGATCATGGCATCTGGCCCTCTCAATTCCTGGCAAATAGATGGGGAAGAAATGGAGGTAGTGACAGATTTTATTTTCCTGGGCTCCAAGATCACTGCAGATGGGGACTGTAGCCAAGAAATTAAAAGACGCTTGCTCCTGGGGAGGAAAGCCATGGCAAATCTAGACAGCACACTAAAAAGCAGAGACATCACCCTGTCAGGGCTATGGTCTTCCCAGTTGCAATGTATGGCTGTGAAAGTTGGACCATAACAAAGGCTCAGAGCCAAAGAATTGAGGCCTTTGAACTATGGTGCTGGAGAAGACTCCTGCGAGTCCCTTGGACTGCAAGGCGATCAAACCGGTCAGTCCTAGAGGAGATCAACCCTAATTGCTCTTTAGAAGGCCAGATCCTGAAGTTGAAACTCAAATACTTTGGCCACCTAATGAGAAGGAAGGACTCACTGGAGAAGAGCCTATTGCTGGGAAAGATTGAGGTGAATAGAAGAAGGGGACGACAGAGAATGAGGTGGCTGGATGGAGTCACTGAAGCAGTAGGCATGAGCTTAAATGGACTCCAGAAGATGGTAGAGGACAGGAAGGCCTGGAGGAACATTGTCTATAGCGTCGCGATGGGTCGTACACGACTTCGCAACTAACAACAACAACAAATAATATGGATCCATTTTTAAAAAGTGACAGCTAACATTTATCATTTTAATGAATAAAACTGCTAAGTTTCATGTGCTGACTCTATGCTGGTATGCTCTCTCTCTCTCTCTCTCTCTCTCTCTCTCTCTCTCTCTGTGTGTGTGTGTGTGTGTTTGTGTGTGTGTGTAAAATAGATAAATTTTCCCCCTATGTTTTTTCTTGGCAGTTATGCAACAGTGCAGAGTGAAGCAGAGTATTCCATAACATAACATAAATACTATATTGAGTTGATATTTTTTCTTGCTACACATAGTAATTAAGTAGAATTTGAACCTCTATTTCTACACTTCCAGTTTAATTCAAAGCATGCTTATTTTGAAGTAAGCTTTCTTTGAGGTTAGAGAGATGGCCTTCATTATTTCACTGATTCTTTTTCCTTAAAAGTTGATTGCCACAGCAGTTCAACAAGAAATGCTAAACTACTAGGACCACTTCTTCCAATCTGTTATGTTCCGGATGCATGGAAGCAACAACTCCAAAAATGCCTTTGCAGAATGGCTTACTAGGAACTGTGATTCTGGAGTCTTATCAGGTTGGAGAAGACTGATAAAAGTAGACTCCAGATTTATGGACAAGCGCCCAGAATTTTCAGCAGTAGTCACACTAGTTGGGAACTGGAAGTAGCAGTTAACGCACCATGGTCTGGGAATTTTCCATCTTTACACCTGGATGGGATTGCAGTTCCTCATTCTGGAATGGTACACAACTTGGATGTTGTCTTGGACTCATGGCTCCTACTTGAAGAGCAGGTGGCAGCTTTGGTCCACATAGGACCAAACAATCACTCATGCCCCTGTCACCTCATGGTTCAACTACCTCAATGCCCTCTATGAGGCTCCCCTTGAAGGACACCCAGAAGCTTTAAATGGTCTAGAATGCAGTGGCACAAGCAATGATGGGCTTACCTTGGCATGCTAATGTGATACCTCTGCCATGACATAGGACCCACTTATTTGAAGGACCATCTATCTCGCGTGTTTACTGCTTGGTCAATATGATCCAAAAGAGTGAGCATGCTCCAGATGTCATCCAATATCATCTTTCTGAGTCCAGAAACGTGCCTTCTCTGTAGTGGCACTGCCTTTTAAATGGAGTTCCTTGGAGATCCAGATAACTTCCACCTTTGAAGGCATTCTAGAATGCCTTGAAGATATCAGTTTCCAGGCCTTGGATGGAAGATGCCCCACCCCCAATTTGAGATATTTGTCTGCATTGATGTGTTGTCTGGAATGCCATTTTGTATCTGTCTTTGAATTATTTTCTGGATTATTTTATTGTATTTCAGTTTACCAGTTTTTCTTCTTCATTTTCATAAATGCAAGCCAGTTGCCAGGTACCTGAAGTGTGTGTGTGTGTGTGTATGTGTGTGTGTTGTAACTTTGAGGATGGGTCATACAGTAAGTAACTTTTCTTTTAGTCTGTTGTAACTTCAAATGGTCATTAAGTGACTGATTGTTAAGAAAGGACTACCTGTAAAGGTTTAGGTTAGTACCTGTGAAGTCAGGGATTTGGTGCTTGGCTTGCTTAGTGTATATAAATGCAGATGTCAATGCTGCTAACATCAGATGTTCTTGCTTGACAACATAGGGAGATGTAGCCTTTTTCTTTAACCTGTATATTACTTTTAGAGTTAGAATTATTGGATGCTTGGGGGGGAGTAGGGAGAATGTATCTCAAGACTGTATTAAGAGAAAAGAATTGGCGGATTGAAAAAGGGAGGGAAAGTTTGCATTTTAAACTAATTGGGGAATGTGATTTATGACGTTTAATTAAGGGAGGGAATTGTGCTTTGATACGATGTGTTTAGGGGAGGAGAATTCAGTTCTTGGCTTCAACCGTGTATCTGCCGAAGCTATGCTACTCTATTAAAAAGATTCTTTAAGGTAAACAATGCCTTGAAGTTCTTTGAAGTACTGCATTTTTTGGAACCATGACATTAAGCCAAGATCTAAAACTTTTCAAACTATTTAGGGGTCTTGAACCCCAGCCACTCTCTCTAGACTTGAGGGAAGCTAACAAAGATTAAAGAGGAGATTTCATCATGGGAAAAGAAAAACTGCTTGAAGCCAGCAACCCGGCAGCAGCTGCTACCCTGGGGGGGAAGCAAGTTAGTAAGCCAGGGGAGAAAGAGCTTTTGTAGGTCTCCCAGTTAGGAGAGCTGATCTGGCCATCAGAGTGAGCCCAGCCCAGTGGAGACTCCAGACGCCTCGAGACTGCCTTGCCCCCCTCAAAGGCTTCAAAAGCAGACCAGATTGTCTGCCACTGAAGGTTTGGGTGAGTCACTGGAAAGATTTGAAAAGCTAGAGATGAGAAGCAGAAATCAACTCCTGCTGAGAGGAGCCTACAGCCCCTCCATTGCAGATCAGACAGCCTTCCAGACCCTGTCTTCCCCTGCTAGGGCCTCCAGCCCTACAGAGAGAAAGAACCCCAGTCTGAGGCCCCTGCAGCAATGGGGAGTTTGGCAGCCCCCGTAGGGGGACGGTCAGCAGCCTCTGAGCTTGCCACAGCTAATAGAGGCCTTGCAACAGCTTGGGGTGGTACAGAAGCCAGGAGATCAGCAGCTGGTAGGAGGACGACCACAGCAAGGAGATTGGTCACCGCCCCCGAATGTACAGCAACTGCTGAGGGGCCCGCAAATGAGGGAGATCCAGCAGCAACCCCCACCCAGACAGCAACCTTTGGAAGACTTATGGCAACTTGAGAGGCCAGTACTGCCGGTATTGCAACCACAGCGGGGTGTGTGTGGTGGTCAGAGCCCCTGAATGTGTAACCCCTGGGAATACGGCAGCAGCCAGGGTGGGGCCAGCAGCAACTGGGGGTGCAACAGTCACAGGGGGGAGATTAGCAGCCAGTGATTGCTCCACCTTTCAGAGCAACCTTTGATGGGGACCCAGAGAAGTTGATTTTTTTTATCAACCAACTGCGCTCTCATTTGAACCGCTGTGCCTACCTCTACCCGGATCCAGCCGCTATGGTCGACATGATTGCGTCCAGTCTAGAGGGAGAGGCATATGAATGGCTGAATAATTTATACAATGAGCAAGCCCCTGAATTGGAGGACCCCCACCTCTTCCCCCTAGGACTGAGAGAAAGATTTGAGGACCCATCCATTGCCCTCAAAGCAGAAGAACAAATCCATAAGATAAAACAAGCCAGCAGGCCTGCTCTGGAGTACATACGAGAGTTTCGCAAGATAGCTGGTCGCATAGAGAGGTGGCCTGAGCAGTCCCTAGTCCATCACTTTGAAGAGGGGTTAGACGATCACCTCTCAGGCCCGCATCTATCAAGCAGTACCTGATCAGCTACAAGCATGGTACCAGTCTCACCCTCTATAAGAAGCCTCCCCCACCGGAAGCCGAGCCGAAGCCAGAGCAACCCAAATGGCAAGCCCCCCCCGAAAACCTCCAACTGCTGCAACTGCTGGAAGACCCAGGCCACCTGTAGGCCCGCCAATCAAGTGCTTCCGATGTGGACAGCAGGGACATAGAGCAGCGAACTGCCCAGTCCCCTACTGCCAACAGCAGAGCAGACCGGGACCAGCAGCGAGAAAGAAACCTGCACAGCAACTGATGAGAGGGAAATCCATCTGGATTACACAGGAACCTGTTGCCCAAGTCACAACCACCATACAGGAGGATAAAGGGACTCAGACTGGATCGGCCCCGTGCTACCCTCTTTCGACAGCGATGACGAAGGAGAGAACGACCCGATGGTGAGCCGACATGTCCCACCTTTCTCACTACCTGCCAAGATCATAATCCCTAAGTTGGGTACACAGGTAGATTTAAAAGTGCTAGTTGATTCTGGATGCTCCTGATGTGTCATTAGCTTGCCATTTGCCATGAAATTGGGCATACGAGCAAAACTGCTCTCCAAACCTGTGAGGTTTGAATAAACCGATGGCTCCCTGATGGGAGGGACTTTAGTCACGCAATTAACTGAGCCCCTACCCCTAGAAATAGGAGAGCACTGGGAGCTTATTCACTTCCTGGTGGCTCCAAAAATGACTGAGGCTGTGATCCTAGGACTAGCCTGGTAGGACAAATGGAAGCTATTTAACTGGTGGGAGAAAGGAATGAGAACTGTGAGACTACCTATAGGGCCCAAGCCCCCCATTGATTCAACAGATGTTACAGGAAATTTTAGCCCACCCAATGAACGAGCGCACATGGCTGCCTCACGGCCACCAGGCGAGCTGCTCATCCCCTAGCGGAGACATTCAGTGAGAAAGAATGCGATACCTTGCCTCCTCACCAGCCCAATGATTGTTCCATTAAACTGTTGCCGGGGGCCAAACTTCCACGACCAAGAATGTACGCTATGTCCCCCCTTGAAATGGAGGAGATGCAGTGATACGTGGATATAAACCTAGCAAGGGGATTCATTGAATGGGCCAAGTCTGCTGTGGGATCCCGTGTTGTTTAAAGAAAAGAAAGAAGGGTCTCTTCATTTATGCATTGGTTATAAAGGTCTGAACGCAGTGAGTGTGGAAAATAAATACCCCCTCCCCCTCCTGAAGGACTTACTGACCCACCTGGAAAAGGGGAGTGTCTTTTCTAAATTAGGCCTGAGAGAAGCATATTACCGGGTAAGAATAAAGCAGGGAGATGAGTGGAAAACTGCCTTCAACTGCCCCTTGGGAAGCTACCACCAGTTCAAAGTCATGCCGTTTGGGCTGTAGGGGCCCCCAGCCGTATTTATGCAGTTGATTAATGAGGTCCTACATGATCATTTATACAAAGGGGTTCTGGTGTATCTTGATGACATCCTGATATACAGTATGAATATGACTGACCATATAAAGCTGGTGAGAGAAGTGTTAAATTATTGAATGCCAAGCTTTATGTCAAATTGTCAAAATGTGAATTTCACCAAACCCGATTAGATTATCTTGGCTATAAAATTTCCAATGAGGGCATTGAAATGGACCCAACCAAATTGAAAGCTATAAGTGAATGGCAACCCCCAAAGACTCACAAACAGCTCCAGAGCTTCCTAGCTTTTATTTATTATTTATTATTTATTTTAATTCCATTTATATCCCGCCCTTCTCCGAAGACTCAGGGCGGCTTACAAGCTTAGCAGTAGCCTTCATTCTATGTATATGCCTGCTTATTAGGGCTTTCACACACACCCCCAAGCGGCATTATTACAAAGTCAGCTTAATTGCCCCCAACAATCTGGGTCCTCATTTTACCTACCTTGGAAGGATGGAAGGCTGAGTCAACCTTGAGCCTGGTGGGATGCGAACCTGCACTAATTGCAGGCAGCTGGTGTTACTTAAGGAGGCATTAGCCCACTGCTCCACCAAGGCTCTATTTTGCCAACTTCTACTGTCAATTCATCCCCTCCTTTGCCGAGATTGCCCTACCCCTTGCAGAACTACTCAAAACAGGCAAAGGACGAGGGAAACCATGACTGGGCCAACCACTAGCATGGACTATGAGCTGCCAAAAAGCTTTTGAGAATTTAAAAAGACTATTTGCTGCTGAACCGGTTCTAAAGCACCCCTGCCCAGGGGAGCCCTTCGTAATTCAAGCTGATGCTGGCGACGTAGCAGTCGGAACTATATTACTGGGGAAAAAAAAGTGGGGTCTTGCAACCCTGTGCCTACACCTCTAAGAAATTTACTGAAAGTGATTGGAGATGGACAGTCTGGGAGAAGGAGGCCTTCGCAATTAGGTGGGGACTATTAAACTGGCAACACTATCTAGAAGGGAGCAAGGTGCCTTTTGAAGTATGGACAGATCACAAAAATCTAGAGGCACTGAAAACTCCCTGCAAATTGTCCTCAAAGCAAGTGTGGTGGGCACAGTACTTTAACCATTTCAACATTTCAACTTCACTCTAAAGTTCATACCGGAAGGAGAAAACTTCCTTGCTGATGCACTATCGAGATTGCCCCAGTACAAAAGCGAATATGAAGAGGTTAACGAGGCAATTATCTCCAGTCCACAAACTGCTGCTCAACTCAGGACTTGCAGGACCCCTAATCCTGATGATCCTGGGCCGGGGTAAAGAAAATAAAATGAGCTCCTCATTGATCAATGGTTCAAAGACAATCAAACCTCCCTAACATGCAGGGATGGTTTGGCTTACAAGGGGGGGAAACTGTACTTGCCTGAAGCCCTCTGTCTTAAGGCTCTAAAACACAGCCATGATGTAAAACAGGCTTGACACTTTGGATATTTAAAAACTCTACAGCTCATCCGCCGGCAATTTTGGTGGCCGGGGCTAAAACGGGATGTGGAAAACTATGTCAGGAGTTGTGTTGTATATGCCACCATGAAATGAATTCCAGGGAAAACCCCTGGGTTACTGCAGCCGGTGGCTGACCCTTCTCAACCATGGGAAGAAATAGCTATGGACTTTATAGTAGCCCTACCTGAGAGTAGAGGAAATACTGTCATCTGGACTGTGATAGACCTGTTTTTGAAACAGGCTCATTTCATCAACTGCAAAGGACTTCCAACGGCCCAACGACTGACTAAATTGTTCCTGAAACATATCGACCGGCTGCATGGCGCCCCTAAGCGAACAATTCCAAACAGGGAGGTGCAGTTTACAGCGAAGTTTTGGAGTTTTCTTAAATTAATTGGATCATCTCAAGGCTTATCGTCTGCTTTTCATCCGGCTACCAATGGGGCCACAGAATCTGCTAACGAATTGGTGGAGCAATATCTCAGATGCTATGTTTCCTACCAACAGACAAACTGGACTGACTTCCTCCCTTTCGCCAAGGTGGCCTACAATAATTCTGTTCACAGCAGCACTGGCTACACGCCTTTCAGAGTAGGCACAGGAAAAGAGTTCAGCCCAATGCCTGAATACCCTCAGGTCCCCTCCACTTCCCAGACACTTGATCAATGGGTGAGAGGGTAGGAAGAAGTTTGGAGAAACCCAGAAGCTGCTTTAAAAAGGACTTCTGAGCCTTATAAAAAGCAAGCAGATAAAAAGAGAGCCCCTCAAAAAACATTCAAACTTAGGGAAAAAGTTTATCTGTTGACCAAATATTTATGCCTTAAATTACCCAGTAAGAAATTAGGACCAAAATTCTTGGGGCCTTTCCCCATCGTAAGGATCATCAACTCAGTCACAGTAGAATTGAAATTCCCTAGGTTTTTAGGCAGAATTCACGCTGTCTTTCACTGCAGCTTGTTGAAACCTTTTTGAGAATCCACTTTAAGACCTCCCCCTAAGAAGGCACCCAGGCCCCTCATAGTGGCGGGGAAAACCCACTATGAAGTAAAGTGTATTCTTGATTGTAGAATTTTAAAAGGGAAATTGCAGTACCTAGTACAATGGAAGGGATACTCGCTATCAGAAGCCACTTGGGTGAAATCTAGCAGTGTGAAAGCCTACAGACTCATCAAAAAGTGTTATAAGGAACAACCTAACACAGGGCTTTTCAACCTGTGGTACGCGTACCACCTGTGGTACATTGGCACCTGGCAGGTGGTACGTGACCATCCTAGAGAAGTGGTAGTGGGGGAGGGGAATGAGGTGAACCGGCAGCAGCACTGCACAAGCCTGAGCGAGAAACAGCTGGAGCTGCAGGGCTGTCAGGGTAAAGCAGAAGCACCAGGATCAGCACCGGGCTCCAGCTGATCGGCGCTTCTTCGGTGCTCAGGGGAAGCACCAGGACCAGCGCTGGGCTCCAGCTGATTGGCGCTTCTTTGGGGCTCAGAGGAAGCACCAGGATCAGTGCCGCTTTCCAGGTGATTGGCGCTTCTTTGGGGCTGTCAGGGCTCAGCAGAAGCGCCAGGATCAGTGCCACTTTCCAGTTGATTGGTGCTTCTTTGGGGCTTTCCAGGGTCCCCCAGACGTGAAAGATGGAGCCCATCTTCCTGCGTCTGCAGCGCCGTGATGCCCTTCCATGGGTTCTTCTATGCTTGCTTTCTCCCTCCTGCACTGTCTTCAAAGTCTTGAGTTCTCCTGGGAACTTGGCAAAGGTGGAAGGGAAGCAGTATCAAAGGAATCCACCTCCCCCTCGTATGAAGGAGTTAGCGAGTTCCCTCTCCTTCCCAGGAATTGAAGGCCAGATGTGGAAGACCTATCATAGGCAAATGTCCTGCCTCCCCCCAGAGAAATGCAGAGGGACTGGTTAACCTCTTCCTCAACAGGTTCCTCGGGTGAAATCCCCTGCCAGGAAGCATGGTCAGCCATGCCTAGTCAGGAAAGCGCTGGTGAAACTGATGAACTAAATCAGTGGCATGAACATACCATGAATTTTCCCAGGAGCGATTCACAACAGGGTAGCCTTTCCAATGAATAAAATACTGACTGTTTTTGCCTCTTTTCCTAGAGTCTAGAATCTCTTCCACCACGTATTCTGGTGCTCACTCCACTATAACTGGTGGTGGAGTAGTGGAGGGGGGCGTTGCAAGAGAGCACATCTGGCATTAGGTTTTTGGAGCCTAGCACATATTTAATATAAAAATCAAAATGTGAGAAGAATTGGTTCCATCTGATTTGTCTGGGCGAAAGGGCTTGGTTTGTTGCAGTGTGTGTATATTCTTGTTGTCAGCTATGCTACTCTATTAAAATATTCTTTAAGGTAAAAATGCCTTGAAGTTCTTTGAAGTATTCCATTTTTTGGAACCATGACAGCATATTTATATTTATAAATGCAATTATAGATACTTATAAAGATAAACCAGTTTGGTCGACTCTAGTGGCTAAGGCTGAGACTGAGTTCTAGTACTGCCTTAGCCATGAAAGCCAGTTGAGTGACTTTGGGCCAGTAACTGTCTCACCCCAACTCACCTCACAGGGTGGTTGTGGAGAAAATCAGAGGAGAAAGTTGTGTTGGATATGTTTGCTGGCTTATTTGTAAAAAAAATCAGGAAGTATACAAACAATACAACTATTACGCTACTTTTCAAGTTGCTCTAAAAATCCCAAAACTTCAAAATATAAATTAAGGGGTTATCAGAGATATATTGTGACTTAGATAAACTTTTTTTTTAAAAAAGTAATCATGTGGGAAGCGAAAAGATAACTGGAATAACAGGCAAGTTTGGCCTTGGAGTACAAAATGAAGCAGGGCACAGGCTGATAGTATTTTGTCAAGAGAATATGATGGTCATAGCAAACACTCTTTTCCGTCAAACGAAGAGACGGCTCTACACATGGACATCACCAGACGGCCAACACAGATATCAGATTGATTATGTGCTCTGCAGCAAAAGATGGAGAACCTCTATACAGTCAGTAAAAACAAGACCAGGAGCTGACTGTGGCTCAGACCATGAGCTTCTCGGTGCAAAATTTAGGCTCAAATTGAAGAAAGGAGGGAAAAGCACTAGGCCACTCAGATATGAACTAAATCATATCCCTGATGAATATACAGTAGAGGTGACAAATAGATTTAAGGAATTAGATCTGATAGACAGAGTGCCTG
Source organism: Vipera ursinii (assembly GCF_947247035.1). NCBI lineage: Eukaryota > Metazoa > Chordata > Lepidosauria > Squamata > Viperidae > Vipera > Vipera ursinii. The sequence continues at coordinate 38,669,283 of NC_139522.1, forward strand.
AAGAATTATGGATGGAGGTTCGCTTCATTGTATAAGAGGTAGCAACTAAAACCATCCCAAAGAAAAAGAAATGCAAGAAAGCAAAATGGCTGTCTGAGGAAGCTTTGCAAATAGCTGAGGAAAGAAGGGAAGCGAAAAGCAAGGGAGAAAGAGAAAGATACACCCAATTGAATGCAGAATTCCAGAGAATAGCTAGAAGAGATAAGAATGCCTTCTTAAATGAACAGTGCAAAGAAATAGAAGAATAGAATAGGGAGGACCAGAGATCTCTTCAAGAAAATTGGAGATACAGTATAAAGGGAACATTTCATGCAAAGATGGGCAAGATAAAGGACCAAAATGGCAGGGACCTAACAGAGGCAGAAAAGATTAAGAACAGGTGGCAAAACTACACAGAAGAACTATACAAGAATGAGCTTAACGTCCCAGATAACCATGATTGGGTGGTCACCGACCTCGAGCCAGACATCCTAGATCCGTGGTGGCGAACCTATGGCACGGGTGCCACAGGTGGCACGCAGAGCCCTCTCTGCGGGCACGCACGCTGTCGCCCCAGTCCTAGGCCTTCAGGTGGGTTTTATAAAACCTTTTCGCTTTAGGCCTCCGCCGCCATGTACAAAAAAAGGTTCAATCAATCAATCAATTTCAACTTCTCGCAGGAAAAACAGTTCTTGCAAAGTTGGAATTGATTGATTGAACTTTTTACTGCCACCCAGTCTGCCGTTACCACTGCAGCCACACCCACCCGGCACCCGATGATACATAAGTGGGTTTTGGGTTGAGGTTTGGGCACTCGGTCTCTAAAAGGTTCACCATCACTGTCCTAGATGAATGTGAAGTGAAATGGGCCTTAGGAGATCTGAGCAAAAAGTAAGCTAGTGGAGGTGACAGTATTCCAGCTGAGCTATTCAAAATCTTAAAAGACAATGCAGTAAAAGTGCTACACTCAATTTGCCAGCAAATTTGGAAAATTCAACAGTGGCCACAGGACTGGAAAACGTCAGTTTACATTCCAATTCCAAAGAAAGGCAATGCCAAAGAATGTTCAAAGTATCGCACCATTGCACTCATTTCACATGCTAGTAAAGTTATGCTTAAAATCGTACAAGCTAGACTCCAGCAGTATGTGGATCGAGAACTACCAGAAGTACAGGCAGTATTTCGAAGAGGCAAAGGAACTAGAGATCAAATTGCTAACATACGCTGGATCATGAAGAAAGCTAGGGAGTTCCAGAAAAACATCTACTACTGCTTCATTGACTATGCTAAAGCCTTTGATTTTGTGGATCACAACAAACTGTGGCAAGTCCTTAAAGAGATGGGAATACCAGACCATCTTATTTGTCTCCTATGCGGGTCAAGAAGCAACAGTGAGAACTGGACACGGAACCACTGATTGGTTCAAAATTGGGAAAGGAGTCCGGCAAGGCTGTATACTGTCACCATGCCTATTTAACTTATATGCAGAGCGCATCATGAGAAAGGTGGGGCTAGATGAATCAAAAGTTGGAATTAAGATTGCTGGGAGAAATATCAACGACCTAAGATATGCAGATGATACCACTCTAATGGCAGAAAGTGAAGAGGAACTAAAGAGCCTCTTGTTGTGGGTGAAGAAGGAGAGTGCAAAAGTGGGCTTGAAACTCAACATTAAGAAAACCAAGATCATGGCATCCAGCCCTCAATTCCTGGCAAATAGATGGGGAAGAAATGGAGGTAGTGACAGATTTTATTTTCCTGGGCTCCAAGATCACCACAGATGGGGACTGCAGCAAAGAAATTAACAGACTCTTGCTCCTGGCGAGGAAAGCTATGGCAAATCTAGACAGCACACTAAAAAGCAGAGACATCACCCTGCCAACAAAAGTGCGTATAGTCAAGGCTATGGTCTTCCCAGTTGCAATGTATGGCTGTGAAAGTTGGACCATAAAAAAGACTGAGCGCCAAAGAATTGAGGCCTTTGAACTATGGTGCTGGAGAAGACTCCTGCGAGTCTCTTGGACTGCAAGGCGATCAAACCGGTCAGTCCTAGAGGTGATAAACCCTGACTGCTCTTTAGAAGGCCAGATCCTGAAGTTGAAACTCAAACACTTTGGCCACCTAATGAGAAGAAACGACTCACTGGAGAAGAGCCTAATGCTGGGAAAGATTGAGGGCAATAGAAGAAGGGGACAACAGAGAATGAGGTGGCTGGATGGAGTCACTGAAGCAGTAGGTGTGAGGTTAAATGGACTCCAGAAGATGGTAAAGGACAGGAAGGCCTGGAGGAATGTTGTCCATGGTGTCACGATGGGTTGGACACGACTTCGCAACTAACAACAACAACATCAACAACAACAACATGCTGTTCTTATATGCTTCCTTTAAATAATATGTAATATTACAGAAATCAGTTACTATATGTCCCCAACCCCCCAAGCATTTCCTTGCAGAGGAGTTTTGGGTTCAGTCTCTATATGAAATATGATGAAGTAGTACATGTGAGAAACAGACTCACCAGTCAGAGTCATGAAGTGAGGCAGCAAACAGTTTATTATAAAATACAGTCTTGCAAGAGCAAGTGGCTATCGAAATAGGCATACCCAAAAAATAGATTTCTGCAGTATTTATTCCCTTCACCCGAAGCACATGTCCCTCCCTTCCAGCCCCCTTTGACAAAGACTACAAGGTCACAATCTTCTTGGAACGCCTATTCCCCTCTTCATGAACTTCCCCAAATTTTATCTGACTCCCCACCTTTTGCCCAGTTCCCCTCTTTTTCTAGACTACCTTCTCCCCTTTTTAAGTTGTTTTCTTAACCTACAGTTCCTGTTTCCTTACAATATTAGTAGCATAAGCATAATAAATTGAGGCAAGTGGTTAATTTCTCTACTATGTGCCAGACTGTGGTTAAAACTGTCAGCTAATCTTCTTGTACAAGATGACTTGCTTATCAGAATCGCAGACTTTTTCCTGTTTTCCAGATTTTAATGCTATTGAACTTCTAGACATACATTTCTCAAAACGATACATGCTTTTTGCAAAACCAACACTATCTCCATCAGTTTCTTACAGTACGTTATTCATTTTCATTTTATTTTATATTCTGATAAGTTTAATAAACTTGTTTCACAACAAAAAGTTATTTGATTAGTAGAATTTATGTTTCCACTTCAAAAATGCAGAATGGGTAAAGTTTAATGATGTAATACATGTTTAGAGAAATAATATTTACATGTGTAAAACAATAACACCATAAACTTAGCACACTAGGAAGAGAGGGATATGATTCTATATGTTGGTTTTCTACAAGAAGGTTTTTGTTTTTAAAAATGGGGAAAGGCTCCAAAATTGGATTTCTCATTTGAAATCTGTCCTTTCTACAGAGAGCCAGTTTGGTGTAGTGGTTAAGGCACCAGACCTAGAAACCTGGAGACTGAGTTCTAGTCCTGCCTTAAGCACAAAGCCAGCTGGGTAACTGGGCCAGTCACTCTGTCTCAGCCCCTAGGCAGAAAGCAGTGGCAAACCACATCTGAAAATCTTGCCAACTGCAGGGATTCATCAGTAGTCAGGAGTCAACACTGATTTGAAACACACACACACACACACACACACACCAGGAGTCAACACTGACTTGAAACACACACACACATCAGGAGTCAACACTGACTTGAAACATGCACACACAACAAGCTGCAGAATTCTTTAGCATTCACTTTCCAGTACCAGGCTTTAGAAAACAACACTGCAAAAAATTGTTCAGATGCTGTGGGGAAATCCAACTGGGACTCAGTATCATGAATGGTTAAGTAAGAAATACTCTTGCTGCTCTGGTATGGAAGAATTGATTTATGAGATGTAAAGCAACAGCAGAATTAAATTTTAAAATCCTGTTAACGGACTATTGTTGTATTTAACTCATAGAAAGTCTACTATGGCTTCTTCTTTTTTTAATTAAAAAGTTTTACAAATACATTATAAACATAAGACCCACCCCTCCCCCCCACCCAATTTCCTCTCCCTCCCCCTCCCCCTCCCCGACTTCCCAGAGCGTAATACAGGGTATTAACCCTAACAATCTTAAACTATAATATGCTAACTAACTATAATAACACTTTAAATCCTATCGAACTTTAACTTTCCTTAAAAATAACTAAATAATAATAAATCTTATAAATCTACTACTTATTCAAATCCTAAATGAAATTTTTGGTCCCATATTTATTCTGAATAAAATCACTCCATCTTCTCCATTCCAAGATATATCTTTGTTGCGAATGGTCTTTCAAATATGCTGAAATTTTTGCCATTTCTGCCAGGTTCGAAACTTTTAAAGTCCATTCTTCTATAGTAGGCAAATCCTCCTTCTTCCAATATTGTGCTACCAAAAGTCTTGCTGCCGTTATTAAATACAACATCAATTTAGTTTCTATAGCAGTACAGTCTATAGTAATACCCAGCAAAAATAATTGTGGAGAAAACTTTTATCTTTTTCTTAAATATCTTCTGCATATTCCACCAAATTTTAATCCAAAAAGCTTTAACTTTTTTACAAGTCCACCATATATGATAATACGTTGCGTCATCACAACCACACCTCCAGCATTTAGGCTGATAATTTGGATACATAGATGCCAATTTTTTAGGATCTAAATGCCATCTATAAAACATCTTATAAAAATTCTCTCTTAAATTTTGTGCCTGTGTAAATTTTACATTTCTGACCCAGATTGTTTCCCAAGTATCCATCACTATAGGTTCTTGGATATTCTGGGCCCATTTTATCATACAATCTTTAACAAATTCCGTTTCTGAATCTATTTCTATCAATGCATTATATATCCTTCTTATATGTGCAGGACTTTGATCTCTAATTTGTTTAACCAAATTTTCATCTACTATGGAAATACCAATTTTCTGATCCTGTTTCCATCTAGCTTGTAACTGCCCATACTGGAACCAAGTTTGTACTATCTTTTCTTCTTTTAAAATATTAAATGGCTTTAATTGCCATACATTTCTTTCCAATCTAAGAATTTCTTTATATGCAATCACATCATGCTTAAATCCCACATTTATATTTCCTATCGCATGTTTAGGTATTGCCCAAATTGGAATTTTAAAATTCAACTTATAACAATATTTTTTCCAAACTCGCAACAGGGCATATCTTAATATATGTGTCTTAAAAACATTATCCACTTTTTTGTCATACAATAAATAAGCATGCCAACCATATAACAAATCATATCCTTCAATATTCAATAATCTCCCTTGTGTTAAGTTAAACCAATTACTAATTGATGATAATGCTGCAGCCTCGCAGTATAATTTAAAATTGGGCATTTTAAGACCACCTCTTTCACGTACATCTTGCATTATCTTAAGTTTAACTTAAGATGTTAAGATAATAAGCCAAAGTTGTTTGGCTTTGGGGGGCGGCCAATCAACCATAGTTCAGGCCAGACTTGGGTCTGACCGCGCGGGGGGAGAACGAGGGGTCGTTGTCTCCGGGGCTCATGAGCGGGTCGTGGGATTACCAATTCCCACGACGGGGAATGGCAGCAGGCGGATAGACAGGGGGCCATATCGTTACCGGGAGCGCCGTCTCCGCTATTTGCAAGCGGTGGGGCGCTCCGACCCTCTGCTTCTTTCCCGAGGTTCCGGGAGCGAGGATGTGCAGCCTCCTGAGCTCCGGCTGGTGTACCTGAATGCCAGGTCCGTGGTCAACAAAGCTCCCCTTATTAGGGATTTAGTTGAGGGTGAGCATGCGGACCTGGCTTGCATCACGGAGACTTGGTTGGGGCCAGAGGGTGGGGTCCCTTTGGTTGATCTTTGCCCACCAGGCTTCCGGGTGCTACACCAGCCTCGAGCTCAGGGTAGGGGTGGGGGAGTGGCGGTGATCGTTAGGGAGACCTTATGTCCGCGGGAGACCACCGTTCCTCAGATAGTCGGGTGTGAGTCTCTCTTTATGAGATTTGGCTCTGGGGCGCAGTTGGGCTTGCTGCTCGTGTACATTTCGCCTAGTCGCGTAGCGGCAGCCCTGCCCGAGCTGCTCGATGTCCTCTCAGGGTTGGTGGTTGAGTTCCCCAAACTTATAGTTTTGGGAGACGTCAACCTACCATCCCTGGGAGGTTCATCTGAGCTTGCTCGGGAGTTCATGGCTTCCATGACGGCCATGGACCTGACGCAGGTAATTTCTGAGCCAACTCATGAGGGAGGCCACACCCTTGACCTGATTTTCTTATCTGGACGGTGGTTGGATGATCTTGGTGGGGGCTTTCCACTTACTATGCCCCTGTCATGGACCGATCATCACCTCCTGCGGCTGGTCTTCGATTTTGCCACCCCTCGCCGTGGAGGTACGGAGCCAACTAGATGGTACCGCCCCAGACGCCTAATGGATCCTGAGAGATTCCAAGCGGCGCTGGGGTCTCCACCTGCCTCCATTGCTCACAGCTCGGCGGATGCCTTAGTGGAAGCCTGGGAAAGGGCAGCCACTGAGGCACTCGACCGGGTTGTACCCTTGCGGCCCCTGACCCGGCGCAGATCCCAGCGAGCTCCATGGTTCTCCGCGGAGCTCCGGGAGATGAAGCGGCGGAAACGGGGCCTAGAGAGCTGCTGGAGGTCCAGCCGATCTGAACCCGACCGATTGCGGTTAAGAACCTATATTAGGTCTTATCTCGCTGCGATGAGGGAGGCGAGGTGTAATTACTTCTCTACCCTCATCGCGTCCGCAGACAATCGCCCGGCCGCCTTGTTTAGGGTGACTCGCTCCCTTCTTAATCAGGAGGTGAGGGAGGATCCCTTGCAGGGTCGTGCCGAGGAGTTGGTCAACATCTGTTGGATAAAATCGCTCGGATTCGGACCGGTTTGGACTCCAGCTGGGCAGAGTCTGACGATCAGGACACGGGCGGTCTTGTCAATGTTATCTGGGAGGAGTTCGATTCTGTGACCCCTGATGAAGTGGACAGGATTATGGGGAAGCTGAGTTCCACCACATGCTTATTGGACCCGTGCCCTTCTTGGCTGGTTTACGCAGCTAGGGAGAGGACACGAGGCTGGCTCCAGGCGGTTATATCTGCTTCTTTGAGTGAGGGTTATTTCCCCACCGTCTTGAAGGAGGCGGTGGTGAGACCTCTCCTCAAGAAGCCTGCCTTGGACCCAGCTGTATTGAACAACTTCCGTCCAGTCTCCAACCTTCGCTTTCTTGCGAAGGTTGTTGAGAGTGTGGTGGCGCATCAGCTCCCTCTGGTCCTGGATGAAGCGGATTATCTGGACCCTTACCAATCGGGTTTCAGGCCCGGGCACAGCACGGAGACGGCATTGGTCGCTCTGGTGAATGATCTCTGGAGGGCTCGGGATAGGGGGTATTCCTCTGTCCTAGTCCTATTAGACCTCTCGGCGGCTTTTGATACCATCGACCATGGTATCCTGCTGCAGCGTCTCAGGGGATTGGGAGTGGGAGGCACGGTTTTTCAGTGGTTCTCCTCCTATCTCCTGGGACGCTCGCAGTCGGTGTTGGCAGGGGGGCAGAGGTCGACCCCTAGGACTCTCGCTTGTGGAGTTCCTCAGGGGTCGGTCCTCTCGCCTCTCCTGTTCAACATCTATATGAAGCCGCTGGGTGAGATCATTCGTGGTTTTGGAGTTGGGTATCATCAATATGCTGATGATACCCAACTTTTTATTTCGACCCCAAACCACCCCAGTGATGCCCTCGCTGTGATGTCCCGTTGCCTGGAGGCGGTTCGGGTCTGGATGGGGAGGAACAGACTTCAACTCAACCCTGACAAGACTGAGTGGCTGTACATTCCGGCTTCCCGAGACACCTGGGATGTTCCACCTCTTTCTATGGGGGGTGAGCTTTTACCCCCTGTGGATAGGGCTCGCAACTTGGGAGTCCTCCTAGATTCACGACTCACTTTGGAGGATCACATAGTGGCCGTGACTAGGGGGGCTTTTGCCCAGGTTCGCCTGGTGCGCCAGTTGCGGCCCTATCTGGATCGGGAGGCCTTGTGTACGGTCACTCATGCGCTCGTGACCTCTCGCCTAGACTACTGTAACGCTCTCTACATGGGACTTCCCTTGAAGACTACTCGGAGGCTCCAACTGGTACAGAATGCGGCCGCGAGAGTTGTCTTGGGAGTTTCCCGGTACTCCCATGTTACACCTTTGCTCCGTGAGCTGCATTGGTTGCCAGTTGTCTTCCGGGTAAGGTTCAAGGTTTTGGTTATGATCTTTAAGTCCCTACATGGCATGGGTCCGCGATACCTCGAGGACCACCTGCTGCCGGCGTCGACTCCCCTCCGCCCTGTGCGCGCCCACAGAGAGGGCCTCCTCAGGGTGCCTCCTGTCAAGGAATGTCGACTGGTGGCCCCCAGGGGGAGGGCCTTCTCTGTGGGTGCTCCGGCGTTATGGAATCAACTGCCGGTCGAGCTCCGGATGGCATCAGACCTCCGATCCTTCCGTCGCGGGTTGAAGACCCATTTATTTGAACTAGCGGGTCTGGCCTGATGGGGGTACTTGGGTTTTTTATTGGTTTGTTTTAGTATTCTGGTTTTAACTTGGGCATTAATTTAATTATTTTTTAATGTTTGTATTGGTGTTTATATTTATGCCCTGTGAACCGCCCTGAGTCCCTTTGGGAGAAGGGCGGTATAAAAATCTCAATAAATTAAATTAAATTAAATTAAATTAACTCTCGGTCTCTTCCCTGCCCAAATAAATTTATTAATACCTCTCTGCCATTCCTCCAAATTTGAGTCTTTTTAAAGTATAGGTATCATTTGAAACAAGAAGAAGAATTTAGGTAAAACATTCATTTTCACAGCTGCAATTCTTCCCAATAAGGACAATTGTAATTTTTCCCAACTATCTAATTCTTTTTGTATTTTTAACCATAACAATTCATAATTATTTTTATATAATTTCGCATTTGAAGCTGAAAGATATACCCCCAAGTATTTGATCTTCTTAACTATTTCAAATCCCGTTAGTTTTCCTAAAACTTCCTTTTGTTCCTTGGTCATATTTTTAACCAATATTTTAGTTTTTTGCCTATTTACCTTAAATCCAGAAACTTGTCCATATTGTAAAATTATTTCCATTAAATCTGTAACCGATTGAGTTGGTTGACTTAATGTAATTACCAAGTCATCCGCAAACGCTTTCAATCTATAATCTTGATCTTTAATTTTAATTCCCTTTATTTTCTCTGAATCACGTATCTTGATCAACAATATCTCCAATGTTAAAACAAACAATAATGGCGACAGTGGACAACCCTGTCTTGTACCTTTTTCAATTTTACAAGCTTCTGTTAAACTACCATTAATTATTATTTGAGCTGTTTGTTTTTGATATATTGCCCTAATAGGTTGTAAAAACTTATCACCAAACTCCATCTTCTCCAAAACTTTGAATAAAAATTGCCAATTCAATTGATCAAAGGCCTTTTCGGCATCCAAAAAGATCAGCGCTGCGGGGACTTGATTATTTCTTTCCAAAAATTCTAATAAATTTACAATATGTCTCACATTATTTTTCATTTGTCTTGTTGTTGTTGTTAGCTGCGAAGTCGTGTCCGACCCATCGCGACCCTATGGACAATGTTCCTCCAGGCCTTCCTGTCCTCTACCATCTTCTGGAGTCCATTTAAGCTCACGCCTACAGCTTCAGTGACTCCATCCAGCCACCTCATTCTCTGTCGTCCCCTTCTTCTATTGCCCTCGATCTTTCCCAGCATTAGGCTACTTCATTTGTCTACTACTTATAAATCCTGTTTGATCACTATGAATCATTTGCTGCATAACCTTCATTAATCTATTTGCTAAAATCTTTGCAAATATTTTATAATCATTATTTAAAGGCGATATAGGCCTATAATTTTTAAGTTGAACAAGATCTTGATCTTCCTTCGAAATCAAAGTTATAAATGCTGTTTTCCACGATGGAGGCACTTCTCCTCCAAGTTGAATTTTTCTAAATAATTATTTTAAAGGCTCCACCATTTCTGATTGTAAATTTTTATAATAAATAGCTGATAAACCATCTGTACCGGGTGCCTTACCCACTTTTAATTGTTTAATTGCTAAAATAATTTCTTCAGCAGTTATCAATTGATTCATCCCTTCCCGTTGCTCTTGTGTAAGTATTGGGATATTCACATCCTGTAAGTAACTATCCATATCTAAACCTTGCTTTATATCCCTAGCATATAATTTAGAATAAAATTCAACAAAAGCTTTTTAAATAAGATTTTGCTGAAACACCTCTTTACCCTTATATTCTATCTTATCAATATTACGTGATCTTTGTTTTTTCCTTAATAAATAAGCTAACCACCTACCCGGCTTATTAGCATTATTAAAAGTATTATGTTTGGCATATCATAAATTAGTTGCCACCTGATCTGCCATTAACATATCAAACTGTCCTCTTAGCAAGTTAATTACTTCTTTCAACCTTTTATCATATGGGTTCAAAATAAGAGCTTTCTCTTTCAACTTTATTTCCTCCTCTATTTCTTTAAGCTTATATTACAATCTATATGTTTATTATTCAAATGTATTAGCACTCCTCTCATATAAGCTTTACTTGCATCCCAAACCATTTCAATGGGAGTACCCTTATGCATATTCATAATAAAAAACTCGCATATGCTTTTTACATTCTACCACATTTTCTTCATATCTAAACAAATTTTCATTTAATCTCCATGATCTTCTTTCCCCCATGCCCTTATCCAATTCCATCCAAACTGGACTATGATCTGATAAAGTTCTTGGGCATATCTTAATCTTCTTAATCCTAGAAAAAAAATCTTTAGTAGTTAATATAAAATCAATCCTAGAAAAAGATTGATGTCTATCAGAAAAAAAAAGTAAAATCCTTTTCTTCCAAATTTCGTTCTCTCCAGACATCTTGCAATTCCAAGTCATCTTTCAAATAAAAAAAAGATTTGGGCAATCTAGCATGGCTTGGAGTATTTTTAAAAGAACCTTTTTATCTTTCTGAGTATCCAACACTCCATTCCAATCTCCCATTAAAATACTCGATTTATAATCCCATTGAATTATTTTATTATGTAACAGTTTGTAAAATTCTCCTTGCTGTTGATTAGGTGCATATACTCCAATTAAAAGTATTTTCTTCCCTTCTATTAATAGTTCAATTATAATATATCTTCCTTGTTTATCTGCTTCAATTAAATTAGCTGTTAAGTCTTTCTTTACATAGATAACTACTCCATTTTTCTTCTCTGGAGCAGATGCAATAAATTGTATACCCAGTCTAAAGTTTATCAAATATTTTTGATCAGATGCACGAATATGCATTTCTTGCAAACTTATAACATCATTTTTAAATTGTTTCAAATACTGAAATACTTTCTTTCTCTTTTGTGGTGAATTTAATCCATTAACATTCCAGGTTAGAAACTTTGTCGCCATCTTTTGCGACTTGAAGCTTTCGGAGCGTTTCTTGCAGATCCATAAGCATCTGCCTCTTTGGCCTAGCTCCTCCCACTGCTTCACTAGAAGTAGATTCCTGACTTGTAGTTATAGAAGACTGTTTCTGTTGTTGTCGTTGTTCCTTACATCTAGATGCAGCCCGTGTCACTCTTTGAATCTTAGATTCTTCTAATAAAACCTGAGGTTGCAGTTTCTGTGATTTGCTGTACTTCTTGTACCTGTCACTCTCCTTCTTCTTTTCCTCCTTTAACTTCTTCTTTCCCTCCTTTAACTTCTGAAGATGGCGGTGAACCTGCTTTCAATACATTAGAATAAAAATCACGTGCCTTTAGGACTGTATTAAGATGATATCTTACTCCAGCATAATTCACCACAATCCCCATTGGTATCTCCCATCTGAACTGAAGCTGTTGTTTTTTTAATTCATCTGCCAGAAAAACAAAATCTTTCCTTTTTCTCAAAATTCTTGGGGGAATCTCTTTCAGAATCAAAACCTCTTGATTAGCCACTTTAAATCTATTATTGTAAAAAGCTTGAATGATCTCATTTCTGATCTTTCTCTTTGTAAAATACACAACCACATCTCTTGGCAGTTTCCTTTGCCTAGCAATCAAAGAATTAACACGTAATACTTTATTTCCACAAAAAAATCTTCCGGTTGAATTCCCAAAATAGGTGCCAGAGCATCCACCAACATCTCCTCCAGATTTTCCTGTGGATTCTCTTTTAAACCTCTTATCCTCAGGGCAAACTCCATGTCTCTATATTGTGTCATCACCACTTCATCATCAATTTTTTCCATTTTATTCTCAACTTCACACATTTTAGCCTCCAGCATCAGATTATTTTGTTTCACTTCTTCCACACGTTCATCCAGACTCTCAATACAACCTGAGAGCACCTGAAATGCCATCAAAATATCCTCCCGTATTTCCTTATTTTTTTTATTGAAAAGTTTTAAAATACAATTTTCCTTTAAAAATCCCCCCTTCCCCCTCCCTCCCCCCCCACCTCCCCACCTCCCCCCCTCCCCCCCGACTTCCCAGAGCTAAATACAAGGTATATATATAAAAAGCAATCATAAACAATCATATACTAACAACTATAAACTCTAAAATCCATCACTCTCTAGCTTATATAGGATAAAACAAGCCTTAGTAATATTGAATATGTATAAAAAGAAACTAAAATAAGAAAAGAAAAAAAAACGAAAGAAGACTTATTCAAATGCTAGATAAAACTTCTTAACCCTATACTTGTTCTGGATAAACTCAATCCATTTTCTCCATTCCATAATATAGCGTTCTTGCGAATGATCTTTCAAATAGGCCGAAATCTTCGCCATCTCTGCCAGGTCGGAAACCTTTAAAGTCCACTCTTCTATAGTCGGCAGTTCCTCTTTCTTCCAATATTGGCCTATCAAAAGTCTTGCCGCCGTAATTAAGTTCAACATCAATTTGGTGTCCACAACTGTAGCGTCTGCAATTATTCCCAACAAAAAAAGTTGCGGACAAAACTTTATCCTCTGTTTAAAAATCTTCTGCATATTCCACCAAACTTTTATCCAAAAAGCCTTAACCTTCTTACATGTCCACCATATGTGAAAATATGTTGCATCTTCATCACCGCACCTCCAACATTTAGGCTGATAATTCGGATACATACTTGCAAGCTTTTTAGGATCTAAATGCCATCTATAAAACATTTTATAAAAGTTCTCTCTTAGATTTTGAGCTTGAGTAAATTTTACGTTCCTCACCCAAATCTTTTCCCACGTGTCCATTGTGATAACTTCCTGGATGTTTTGGGCCCATTTTATCATACAATCCTTAACAAGCTCTGTTTCTGAGTCAATCTCTATCAATGCAAGATATATCCGTTTGATATGTGCTGGTCCCTGATTTCTAATTTGCTTTATCAAATTTTCATCAGTCATTGTAAATCCATTTTTCTGGTCTTCTTTCCACCTGGCCCGTAACTGAATATATTGAAACCAATTTTGAACAACCTTCTCTTCTCGCAAGAGGCTATATGATTTCAAACACCAAACATTTCTTTCCAAGCTGAGGATCTCCTTGTACGTAGTCACATCATGTTTGAAGCCAGCATGTATATTTTCTATTGCGTGTTTTGGAATTGCCCACAATGGTATCTTGCAACTTAACTTATGTCTATACTTCTTCCAAACTCTCAGCAATGCCTGTCTTAAAATATGCACCCTAAACATGTTGTCTTATTTTTTTCTTCAATATGTTCTGCCACCTGCTCACATATTTTTCCAGACTGAAGTTTTAAAGCATCTTTTACAGAATCTTGTAAGTCTTTTAAAGTCAGTGCAGGTGCAACAGCTGCGGCAGGTAACATCAAAGATTGAATTCCAGATTGCTGAACAGGCGATGCCCCCGGACTTTTAGAAACGGGAATTCTAGGCTGTTTGGAAGCTATTTTAACACCTAATTAACTTTCGTTGCACACTTTCACTTTTCCGCCCCACTTGCTATTGTAGTTCAACTGTTAAATATCCCAGTCTTATAATCACTTTTAAATAGCTCCAAAGTTTAACAAAATCTTAAAGTTCTGAGAATCCACTTTGCATATTTCTCCTCAATATCCAAACAATCACTTTCACTTTGAGGGGAAAAAAACACCAACCAGACGCTTTCAATTCTTGTTACAAAGAATCACTCAGGCGCCATCTTCCCCTTCTTTTTTAAAACGATCGTAGAAACAGGAAAAAAGTTGAAGTTCCAGAGTTAAAGTCTTATACTTGCTGTTTATATTGCTCCCACATCCGCTCCGCCTGCATCAATTACTCAAGATGACAAACAAATCCAGCAGGATTCAGCGTCTTGTTCTGCTTAAAAGCAGAAAAGTCCTCCGATCCGGAGCATTTTCCGGGCTTCGGGGGAGCTCTCACCCTTCAAGCCCCAGAATAAACATTCTGGGGCTGTAGGGGAGCTCTACCCCTACCCAGAATCTCCCATTTCCCTCTTCGCCCGAGGAGAAGGGTTTTTAGGTTTAGGTTTTAGGTTTTATTTAATTTGTATACCGCCCTTCTCCCTAGGGAACAGCTGATCGTCGGCTGCTCTGCGGCTTTAACGAAATCGGAAGGCTGGCGGTCGATTCCGACCGTCCACGCCGCTGAAGCGCCACCCGGAAGTCCTCTACTATGGCTTCTTATCTATCACAAATCACAACTGTTATTTCTGCTCCATCCAGGATCAAATATCTTCATTTGCTTCTTAATAATAAAGCTTTTCCTTAAAATTTTGATCAGGGAGTTTCCCAACAATTGCATCTCATTCCCCAAAGTCATAAAACTCTGCTGCCAGTGTCTCTGCAGGTTATGTTGTTCTAAAAGTTTCTCTGTAAACAAACACATAACATCTCTTGTCAATTGTTGTCTGGTCAAATATAATAAGTCCATTCTCCAAAGTCTTCCCCCCCAAATCCAGTCAAAGTTGTTTTACAAACGGATATAATACCATGTTTCTCTGAAAATAAGACCTGGTCTTTTTTTTTTCCTCCAAAAGAGGCACCAGGTCTTATTTTCGGAGGGGGGGGGGTCTTTTCCACAGTCTCACCTCATGGTGGTGGCACCAACAGCCCCAGCCAGCCAGCCCACTTCTTCTGTGGCTGAAGGAAATGCCTCTGCAGCTGAGAATGGAGCTCCGTCCTGCATTTTGCCATCAGAGGCCTTCCGGAAAGGCTTCTGATGGAGAAATACAGGCTGGGGGTGTGCCACAGAATTGGACCAGCAAAGTGAGGCAGGTGTCGAGAGATGGGACACCTGGCTGCAATGGTAAGCAGGTGCGGGACACGTGGCGCAGCTCCACCCCGCCACCCCAGCTCTAGCTTGATTTTTAGGCATGCACCTCACCCCAAAACTAGGCCTTATTTTTGGGGTAGGGCTTATAGTAGGCCTTCCCCAAAAAACCCATGCTAGGTCTTATTTTCAGGGTAGGTCTTATTTTCGTGGAAACACAGTAGCAATAGCACTTAGACTTATATACCGCTTCACAGTGCTTTACAGCCCTCTCTAAGCAGTTTACAGCCAGGTGGATAATAATCTATGATTTTTTAAAAAATAAAATAAAAAAAATCAGATTTTTTAAATTAAAGTTGATTTTTTTTAATCAAATTTATTTTAATAAAATGCTTTTGGAGTAAAACTCTATCTAAACATAATTTTCTATTTAAGATAGATTAATAATTTATTCAGCATGAAATGGAGCTTAGTTATGTAGCATGAGGCTGTATATTCTGCAATATTTACATTTTTGGTAAACTCAATGAATCCAAGCTCTGCAAGCTGAGATAACATGCACTGCATTGATGCATTTACACAATTTCACAGTAACCATGAGATAAATCATAAAACAAAGTTCAGGAATATTCCCTTATCCCATTGTTTTGCAAATCTATGTACACTACAAACTGAAGAGAAATGCATCTGTACCAGGCTCTTAAGTGAGGAGGAAGGGTAAGCAGTAAAAATGAAAGTGAAACCTTCTAAGCAGCTTATAAACCTTGTGATCTTTCTGCACATAGCTTGAAGTGCTTTATTCTTCCCTTGAGGAGCAAAATGGTAGCAGGCTGTAAAAGTTTGGGAATATTTTAATGAAATTCCTCTACCTACGGGTAAAGCAGGTATGTGTGCAAAATGCAAGCAATGTAACCAAGAGATGCAAGGCCTGGTGGTCCAAATGAAACAACATGAGAACTGCTGTGAAGAAAGGACCATGTTTGAAGAGGCAGGACCTTCAGGTTGGTAAACTGTTTTTATTTCACCATATTTTTAGATTGCTATGAGGTATTGTTATGCTAAAGCAATAACATATACAGTATCTGCTATTGTTACTGCATGGCACTGCATTTTTATACAGTTGCCAAAAGAAATAATGAGCTGAAATATGCAAATATTCCTTTTTAGGCTGTACTGTGTGTGAATACAATGAGAAATTCACAATAAGCATACATGGTTTAAATAATAAAATAACAGCATTGACTTTTTTGTTTAGGTGAAACCACCATCAACATAAAAGATTCTGGAAACTATCCATTTTCTAAATCACTAGCCTCTTGTTCTATAGTTTCAGAGTTATCTCTCCAGGATAGTGCATCAGTCACATCATGTACACATATCCCCAATATATCACCTAAAAGAAAGACCATCTGGAACTACCACCATAGATAAGTTTGTGATAAAAACCCAGCAGATTAGAAAAAGAGTTAATTGATGAAAAAATTGCTCAGTTTGTTTATGCAACAAACTCTTCTTTCCATCTGCTTGAAAACCCACACTTTGTTAATATGATTCAGTCACTGAGACCAGGATACAGTGCACCAGTAGATTACATGTTGCAGGGAAACTGTTGGATAAAGTATATGATGAAGAAATTATGCAATGTGCACAAGTCTAGAAGGTAAAATTGTTAACCTAAGTCTTGATGGGTGGAGTAATGTCCACAATGATCCTACAGAAGAAAGGAATGTATTCCTTGCAGGAACAATACTTCAGGAAATGCACACACAGCAGCATACTTTGAAGAAGTAGCAGCAAAAGTTATAACGTGAAAAAAAATTCAAATGTCAAGTAAGCAGTTTGGTCACAGACAATGCTGCAAATACTGCTAAGCTTGTAAGCTTGTAAGCCGCCCTGAGTCTTCGGAGAAGGGCGGGATATAAATGAAATTTTAAAAAAATGTATCCAAAATGAGAAGAAATTTAGAACAACATGAAGAAACTACCAAGTTAATAACATATGGTTGTAGTGCTCATTTGATTCACCTCCTAGCCAAAGATTTCTGTGTCCCAGAAATAAAAGAATTGCTAAATACTTCCGTAACAATCATTTTGCAGCATCAGCTCTGAAAATAATGGGTGGAACCAAGCTAACGCTCCCACAAGATGTTAGATGGAACTCTGTAGTGGACTGTTTTGAACAATATATAAAAAACTGGCCTATTCTGATGACTGGAACAAAATCGAGAAAAAATAGATGGCACTATCACAGCCAAAATCCTCAACATTGGGCTTAAGAGAAATGTTGAACATATGCTGAGCATACTGAAACCCGTTTCTGAAGCTTTAAACAAATTCCAGAAAAATAGTTGTTTTATTGCTGATGCTGTTGAAATTTGGAAGGAACTGAGTGAGCATTTAAAAACAGAACTACAGACTGACAAACAGAAATTACAAGATTTAAAAAAGCAAATGGGACAAGCACTGTCTCCAGCTCATTTTCTCGGAAACATTGTCAATATCCAGTACCAGGATCAAACCTTAAGTGCTGAAGAAGAGGAGTTAGCCATGACATGGGTATTCAGCAATCATCCATCTCTAGTGCCAACTATAATGAACTTCATAACTAAGGGGGATCCATTCAAGAAATGTATGTTTGCTGATGAGGTTTTAAAGGAAGTTTCACCAGTGAACTGGTGGAAGTCACTTAAGCACTTCGATTCAGAAAGTGTTGAAGTAATGATTTCACTTTTAACCTCAGTGGCCTCTTCTGCTGGCATTGAAAGAATATTGTCTTCCTTTGGACTTGTTCACTCTAAATTGAGAAATCATGTGGGGCCTGATAAAGCAGGAAAGCTTGTTTTTCTTTTCCAGATCATGAACAAATGAGAACAAAGATGAAAATGAGTGAGCTGCAGAAGACCATGTTTAAAGTTTTTTTTTTAATGTGGACCCAGCTGATATATTCAGTTTAAGTTCTTTTGTTTGTTTTTCAAAGATATTTTGTTTATGGACTTTGGTTACTAAACATTGATGTTTAAGCAAATACAAGAATATGTAATATAATGTTGTTTTAATTAAATAAAAGAATTTGAGTAGTTCTCAAACTATGTGTGATTAACCTATTAACCTAAAATCGGTTCTGATATCACTGTTTGCTAACCTGACAGCTTATTATTCTAAATAGGAAACCTTCTTTTTGTTTGCAAATAAAAATTCTTAAAGATTCTAAGTACCAGCAAGAATGAGTCCTTACATTTAAAGAGCACCTGTCATTTCAGATCCATCATGGCAGCGCCTGTTAGTGAGCATCCACTCATCTGCTGCCCACCACGTCCCTCACCTTGTTGTGTCACTGCCGCATCACCAGCTGTCCCATTAAAGTGAGTCAACAGAGCGTCAGAGGAGGAGCTGCTGTGGGACAGAGAAGACAGTTGCTCTTTAAAAATTATGATTTAAATCGAGTTGAATTCAATCAAGCCTTTTTACTAGTTTTTAAATCACGATTTAAATTGTGATTTAAATCAACTTGATTTAAATCAAATACAGAGTCAGCATATTGCCCCCAACAATCTGGGTCCTCATTTTATCATCCTTGGAAGGCTGAATCAACTGTTGAATTGCTGGCAGTTGGCAGTCAGCAGAATTAGCCTGCAATACTGCATTCTAACCACTGCACCACCATGGCTCTTAAGATAAAACCATTCCCCAATCTCCATTAATCATCTTAGGAAAATACAATTTAACAGTCATTGATTCTGTCATTTCCAGTTCTGTAAAGTCCATATCCCTTTCAGCCTTCTCAAAGACAACTACCATTTACAAACCAAGCTCCTGTTGTAAGTCTGTGTCTGGGTATCTCCTTTAGGTTGATTTAAAACCATTGTTACTTTATCAAACTTTTAACCAAAGTTTTCAATTTGAAGCCTTTCCCCCCAAAGGCTTCCCAAAGGGCTTTACCTTTAAGTTGTTGCATTGTTTACTCTCCTATAGCTTAAGAACCAAAAATAAACAGTTCTTCAAGGACAGGGGAGTTAAATGTAATTTAACAGGATAGCTGCTGAGAACCTTAAAGTGGTATTTCTCACAAAAATAGGTAAAGAAAAAAGGGTAACATTTCAATTAAAAAATAAGACCAGGGCTGTTTGAGAGTGATAAAATGCAAAGTGTCTGTAGTGAAAATCCAGTATAAATGTCAAATCACTTTCACTACCCAGAAAATTGCTGTGACTTCCATACGGAGAAAGTGAACGTTATTCAAAGCAGCAAAGTGAAACAAAGAACAGAAAAAAAAATCACGTTACGAACTGGCAAGGGGTTAACCAGTCCATTAAATTTTAATAATAAAAAGGAAACAAAGTAGAAAAGAAACTTTTAAAAGTGCTGTTGAAACCAAGGCATGCTTAAAAATACAGCTGATAGGAAAAGATGGAGACCTGACTTTCTGTCTGCTCCTACTGGGAACTGCAATCTTCAAGATTTCTCTTCCCAAGAGGGCCCACGGTCATCCGAAAGTCATGTTGGCTCATTCCTAGGTGCTCCCATTGAAATCCTGGGTGCCCCCCCTCCCCCCACTGAAGAGCCAGCTTTGGAGGCAAAATTTGGCAGGAGAAAGAGATTGCCCTGCTGCTTAGCACGTCATCTTGGGGAAGGGTCTTTAATGTTGAGTTTCAAGCCAACTTTTGCACTCTCCTTCTTCACCCTCATCAAGAGGCTTTTCACTTCCTTGTCGCTTTCCGCCACTAGAGTGGTATCGTCTGCATATCTGAGGTTATTGATATTTCTCCCAGCAATTTTAATTCTGTCTTGTGATTCATCCAGCCCAGCATTTCACATGATGTGCTCTGCATATAAGTTAAATAAACAGGGTGACAATATACAGCCTTCTTGTACTCCTTTCCCTATTTTGAACCAATGAGTTGTTCCACTGTCCCGTTCTAACTGTTGCTTCTTGACTGGCATACAGGTTTCTCAGGAGATGGGTAAGGTGGTCTGGTACTCCCCTCTTTAAGAAATTGCAACAGTTTGTTGTGATCTACACAATCAAAGGCTTTAGCATAGTCAATGAAGAAGAAGTAGGTTTTTGGGGGGTCTGGAAGGGAGGGACATGTGCTTCGCGTGAAGGGAATAAATACTGCAGAAATCTATTTTTTGGGTGTGCCTACTTCGATAGCCACTTGCTCTTGCAAGACCGTATTTTATAATAAACTTTTTGCTGCCTCACTTCATGACTCTGACTGGTGAGTCTGTTTCTCACATGTACTACTTCATCATATTTCATATAGAGACTGAACCTAAAACTCCTCTGCAAGGAAATGCTCGGGGGGTTGGGGACATATAGTAACTGATTTCTGTAATATTACATATTATTTAAAGGAAGCATATAAGAACAGCATGTTGTTGTTGTTGATGTTGTTGTTGTTAGTTGCGAAGTCGTGTCCAACCCATCGTGACACCATGGACAACATTCCTCCAGGCCTTCCTGTCCTTTACTATCTTCTGGAGTCCATTTAACCTCACACCTACTGCTTCAGTGACTCCATCCAGCCACCTCATTCTCTGTTGTCCCCTTCTATTGCCCTCAATCTTTCCCAGCATTAGGCTCTTCTCCAGTGAGTCGTTTCTTCTCATTAGGTGGCCAAAGTGTTTGAGTTTCAACTTCAGGATCTGGCCTTCTAAAGAGCAGTCAGGGTTGATCTCTTCTAGGACTGACCGGTTTGATTGCCTTGCAGTCCAAGGGACTCGCAGGAGTCTTCTCCAGCACCATAGTTCAAAGGCCTCAATTCTTTGGCGCTAAGCCTTTTTTATGGTCCAACTTTCACAGCCATACATTGCAACTGGGAAGACCATAGCCTTGACTATACGCACTTTTGTTGGCAGGGTGATGTCTCTGCTTTTTAGTGTGCTGTCTAGATTTGCCATAGCTTTCCTCGCCAGGAGCAAGAGTCTTTTAATTTCTTTGCTGCAGTCCCCATCTGTGGTGATCTTGGAGCCCAGGAAAATAAAATCTGTCACTACCTCCATTTCTTCCCTAACTATTTGCCAGGAATTGAGAGGGCCGGATGCCATGATCTTGGTTTTCTTAATGTTGAGTTTCAAGCCCACTTTTGCACTCTCCTTCACCCACAACAAGAGGCTCTTTAGTTCCTCTTCACTTTCTGCCACCAGAGTGGTATCGTCTGCATATCTGAGGTTATTGATATTTCTCCCAGCAATTTTAATTCTGGCTTGTGATTCATCCAGCCCAGCATTTCACATGATGTACTCTGCATATAAGTTAAATAAACAGGGCGACAATATACAGCCTTCTTGTACTCCTTTCCCTATTTTGAACCAATGAGTTGTTCCACTGTCCCGTTCTAACTGTTGCTTCTTGACCGGCATACAGGTTTCTCAGGAGATGGGTAAGGTGGTCTGGTACTCCCCTCTTTAAGAAATTGCAACAGTTTGTTGTGATCTACACAATCAAAGGCTTTAGCATAGTCAATGAAGCAGAAGTAGGGTTTTTTTGGGGGGGACTCCCTTGCTTTTGCCATAATCCAGCGAATGTTGCATTTTGATCTCTAGTTCCTCTACCTCTCCAAATTGCAGCTTTTACAGTGAGGGAAAAAATTACTTAATCCCCTGCTGATTTTGTACATTTGCCCACTGACAAGGAAATGATTAGTTTACAATTTTAATGGTAAATTCATTTTAACAGTGAGAGACAGAATAACAAAAACCAGAAAAAAACATTTCAAAAAAGTTATAAATTGATTTGCATTTTAATGAGTGAATTAAGTATTTGATCCCCTATCAATCAGCAAGATTTCTGGCTCCCAGGTGTCTTTTATACAGGTAACGAGCTGAGATTAGGAGCTGTCACTTAAAGGGAGTGCACCTAATCTCAGCCTGTTACCTGTATAAAAGACACCTGTCCACAGAAGCAATCAATCAGATTCTAAACTCTCCACCATGGCCAAGACCAAAGAGCTGTCCAAGGATGTCAGGGACAAGATTGTAGACCTACACAAGGCTGGAATGGGCTACAAGACTATTGCCAGGCAGCTTGGTGAGAAGGTGACAACAGTTGGTGCTATTATTCGCAAAAGGAAGAAACACAAAATAACTTTCAATCTTCCTCGGTCTGGGGCTCCATGCAAGATCTCACCTCGTGGAGTTTCAATGATCATGAGAACGGTGAGGAATCAGCCCAAAACTACACGGGAGGATCTTGTCAATGATCTCAAGGCAGCTGGGACCATAGTCACCAAGAAAACAATTGGTAACACACTATGCTGCAAAGGACTGAAATCCTGCAATGCCCGCAAGGTCCCCCTGCTCAAGGAAGCATGTGTACAGGCCCGTCTGAAGTTTTCCAATAAACATCTGAATGATTCAGAGGAGAACTGACTGGGTGAAAGTTTTGTGGTCAGATGAGACCAAAATCGAGCTCTTTGGCATCAACTCAACTTGCCGTGTTTGGAGAAGGAGGAATGCTGCCTATGACCCCAAGAACACCATCCCCACCATCAAACATGCAGGTGGACACATTATGCTTTGGGGTGTTTTTCTGCTAAGGGGACAGGACAACTTCACTGTGTTTGGAACGTGGCTCAAGATCCAAAACAAAACAAACTCACTTGGAATTGCAGCAACAAAGTTTTATTTCAAAAGAAGCATTTGCAAAGGCTTGGTGGACTGAAACACACACAGGAGTTCAGCCACACCTTATAGAGCTGTTTGACACATTTTTATATCCTATCCCCGACGCAGATTCCCCCTCCCCTATCGCACTCAATGCCCCTTCCCTAATCATCCGATAAACTTTCCAGACTGCCTAAAACCACTGTCCTTCCCATGTTACAGGAAGCCCCTTTGTCCATATCCTATCTTTCACCATCTAATTTTCTGTTACCACAGTCCATCTCCTATAGTTGTTTCGATATTTCCTCTTAAAATTTGTAACTTCTGCTTTTCACATTTGTACTTGTCAATACTTAGATAAAATATTATTTCTGATCTTCAGTTGGCTTCTGCTTCAACCTTTAGACTCATTAGAAATTTCTGAATAATACTTTTATTCCTTTCAATCCACCCTTTCTTTTCTTTATCCTTTCAGAAATTTATAAACAAACAAACAAACAAAAAAATCCACTTTGCATATATGAGCTACGTTATATGCTTATATGTTGGCATAATGATCCCAGTTATAAAAAGTTCTGGGATGTTGTTCTTCCTCCTTGTTATCCCTCAAACACATTTCCTCATTTTTATGTGGTGTAGGGGGGTTTCTCCTAAATACATTCTTTTAGTAATGGCAGTTTCTATTAATCTCTGTACCAGTCCTCTTATGTTTGATTAACCTGTATACACCTTAAATCTATCCATTCTATATTCCGTGGAATTTGAATATCACTATCTCCCAATATAACTGAATTTAAGTTAAGTTGTGTTTCTGCTGCCTAAATTTCAATTTCTCCTATAATTGGGTATGTGGGCTAAAGAGTCTGTTGATGTCAGACCTTTACATGTTTTTAACCAATCCTCCACTATTACTATGTCACCAGTTTCTTCACAGGGACAGACTGTCCACAATCACAACAGTGATAAGAAGGGGAATATGGGTTTTTTAATTGGTTTTATTATTTTACTATTGCTGTATTTTAATTGGGCATGGTTTAATTTTCTTTTAATTTTTGTATACCTATTTATATATGCCCTGTGAACCGCCCTGAGTCCCTTGGGAGAAGGGCGGTATAGAAATCCAATAAATGAAATGAAATGAAGAACATTCAGTGACACCATTGCAATCACAGAACCAACACATTATGTAGAAGTTTGTAGAATGCGGAGGTCCACAGCTTCTTCTGGAGTCCTTGGATGGATTAACATAGGCCACCACTTAGATTGAAAAAGCCAGAAAGCTGCTACTCTTGCAATGAGAAAAATCACAAACAAACCCAGGCTATTATTTCTTCACCCCACAATGACCACTTCAGGTTTCAGTAATTTTTATTCACAGGGGGTCTTCTCCAGGAATTATTTTCCACTCTTTTGGCTCCACCCTTTCTTTTCTTTCGAACTGCTGTTTCAGTTGTTAGGAGGACTTGGTAGGGACCACCCCAGGCTGCAGTAAGTTTTTCTTCACACCAGCTTTTTATCAGGACCCAATCATCAATCTGAAACTTGTGGACAGCAAACTCCAATGGAGGTGTCTGGGCTAACAATCCTTGCTTGCTAAGAAAAGACAAAGCAGAAAACAGCCCCAGTATCTAATTCTTTATAAATGTAAAGTTCCGTGCTTCACATAGAGACGGACACAGAGCTGGGGTGAAGATGAGTTTATTCTGAACAGAACGAACTGGGGAAACAGGGAAGCCTGGCGTCTATTTGTACCTGCCCAGGTGGATGGCATCCAATCAGTTCAAACCTGGGCTTCCTGCCAGTGCAGGTGACAATGGGTGTAGATCCTGGCTTCCCACCAGGCTGACCATGCCTGGGGCTGTCAACAGCTTAAGTCATTAAGCTTATCCTGAGTAAGCAGTCATCGCCCGGAGCTGTCCAGCCCCTCTGCTGATCTGCACCATCAGCCTCCTGCTGTGCTGTCCTTTGTGTATGCTGGGAGGCATACACTGCACCCCTTCCCCCATAGTGAGGATGATCCTCTGTCGTTCCTTCTTAACTATATACAGCTTATTTACAATTTTTACATTTAACCCTCCAGATTCCTCCTCCCCCCAGGCTTAAGAGCGAACATAATCACTGAGGTAGGTGGGGGCTCTGTGTGTCCTGTTTGATCTTCTCAGGCTTGGCTCTGTAGTGGTTTCGGTTCTGCTTCCTGTTCCTTGGTCTGGTTGTGTTGGTCTGATTTGTGTGTGTGCATGTGTTTCTGTGTTGGCTCTTTGTGACCTGCTGCCCTCAGGCTCTTGCCTACTTTCCTTGTCAGCTCCCTGCCAGGCAGATGGATGCCCCAAAACCCTTCCTGCTGTTCTTCTGGGTGACTGTGACTGTGGCTGTGTGTGTGTTTGTGTTTGCTCTGCCTCCTCCCTTGCTGTTTCCATTGATTCTCCACCCGTCCTCTCAGGGGCTCTCTTCCTTAGTTGATCTAAGTGTCTCCTCCACAGGAGTCCCCCCTCCACCCTTACTCTGTAGGAGAGGGGGCCTGTCCGTTCCACCACTTCACCTGGCACCCATGGATGGCCTGTGCTGTAATTTCTGGCCCAGATCTGTTCCCCTATGTTGAAATTGGTTTTGAGGGTTGGGGGTTCTGTGTCTGCTGATACCCTGTCTGGGTGGAGTCTGTCTAACGTAGTTATGAGGCGTCTGCCCCACCTGAGCTCCGCTGGGCTCTTTCCTGTGGCTGTGCAGGGTGTTGTGTGTTGATAGAGGAGGAATGTGGCCAGTCTCTGTTTCCAGTCCCCTTGTACTATTCGTTTGAGTGCATCCTTGGTAGTCCGCACGAACCTCTGCCAACCCGTTACTGGCAGGGTGAAAGGGCGCTGAAGTGGCATGCCTAATCCCCAAGGTCCTCAGGAACACTTGGAAATCCGAGGAGGTAAATTGCGCTCCGTTATCAGATACTACTACATCTGGTAGCCCATGTGTGGCAAACACTCCCCTTAGTGCCTGTATTGTGCCCGCTGATGTCATGTTGGACACAGGTACCACCTCTAACCACTTGGAGTGACTATCCACGATGACTAAGAAGGTGTGTCCCTGAAATGGCCCTGCATAATCTATATGGACCCTGGACCAGGGGGTGTGAGTTTGTTCCCACTTGTGGACTGGAGCGTGTGCCTGCTCTGGGCAAGACCTTTGGCATGTGTAACATCCTGCTACCAACCCCTCTATCTCTTTATCCAACTCAGGCCACCACAGGTAACTCCTGGCCAGAGCCTTCATCCTTACCACTCCCGGGTGACCCTCGTGAAGGGACTGAAGGTCTTTCTCCCTAAGTTTTGTGGGGATGATGACCCTGCTCCCCCACAGCAGGCAGCCTTTATGGGTTGAGAGCTCGTGCCGCCGCGTAAAAAATACTGTGAACTCAGGTCCCGGTGACTTGTCCTGCCACCCGCTGCTAACCCAGGACTGAATTCTGCTAAGAATCTTATCCCTGGGAGTTTCGGCTGCTATGTCGCTAGCGTCTAATGGGCACTCAGCCAGCTCCTGTATTGCTAATATCTGATTCGCAGGAGCGGGATCCGGTCCAGCCTCCCTTAGGGGAAGTCTGCTGAGTCCGTCGGCGTGTCCCATTTCCTTTCCTGGTCTATGGATTAGCTTACAGGAGTATGCTGAAAGAAAAATGGACCAACAGAGCATCCTTGGTGAAAGGATCTGTGGCGTTTGCTTCTCCGTGGTGAATAATCCCAGCAGGGGCTTGTGATCCGTGTAAATGAACTCCCTCCCGTACAGGTAGTCGTGGAACTTTTTTACCCCCGCGACCACTGCCAGCGCCTCCGCCGCTGACAGGGTCCGGGAATAGTATGCTATGGGAGCCTGCGAGCCGTCCTCCCTTAAGTGGCTGAGGACTGCCCCTATCCCATAAGGGGATGCATCGCACACTAGGCAGATGGGCTGGTCCTCCCTGAAGTGAGTGACCGTTGCGTCCCCGGCTAGCATGTTCTTAAGGGTCCTGAACGCGCTTGTGCATGTGGCAGTCAAGTCCCAGGGTGTTTGTTTGTCCAGGAGCCTGTGCAAGGGCTCCGCGATGGTCGCCTTGTGCGGCAGGAATGTATGATAAAAATTTAAGAGACCAAGGAACGCTTGCAGCTCCGCTTTGTTTTTGGGAATTGGGGCTTCCTTGATAGCCCTCACCTTGGAGGCTGACAGGTGGATGCCCTGCGCGTCTATCCTGAATCCCAGGAACTCCGTCTCCGTAATCCCAATTTTACACTTGTCCCTTTTCAGTCTTCGACCCACATCCCTAAAACGACCGAGTACCGCTCGTAGCCGTGATGCCAGGACGTCCTCCGAGCTGGCCGCTATGAGGACGTCGTCGAAATACGGGCAAACCCCGGGGATCCCCTTTAGCGTTTTTTCCATGACTTCCTGGAAAATCCCCGGAGCTACGCTCACCCCGAACTGCAGTCAGTTTACCCGGAACGCCCCTTTGTGGGTGATGATGGTCTGAGCCCTTGCTGCCTCGGGGTCTACCGGCAGCTGCTGATAAGCCTGGGGAAGATCTAATTTTGCGAATACCGCCCCGCCTTGCAGGGATGCCAGGATGCTGCTTACGGCGGGAACCGGGTACGAATGTGCACTTAACGCCCGGTTGATTGTCCCTTTATAATCTGTGCAGATTCTAATGTCCCCATTTGCCTTTAACGGGGTAACTATGGGGGTCTCCCAATCCGCCCCATCTACCGGCGTCAGCACCCCCTGTTCCACTAACTTATCCAGTTCTTGCTCAATTTTGTGCTTGAGCGCAAAGGGGACTCTCCTTGCCTTCATCCTGACCGGCGGAATTAGGGGGTTTAATTTAAAAGAAATCGGGGTCCCGGTGTACCTCCCCAACCGTTCGTCGAATACATCTGCGAACTCCTTGCAGATGCCCTCCAGAGAGGGGTGACTCTGCGTTTGGTGGATCCCGGTGATCCCAATGCCCAACGCCCTGAACCACCCTAGCCCCACGAGGCTGGTCTGTTGCCCTTCAACAACCAACACGCTCAACTTCCCCTTAAACCCTTTGTAGTGGACCGTCAACGACGCCTCCCCCCTGACTTTAATCGGAGAGTTCTGGAAGTCTGCGAGGGTCAGTTTGGATGGCCTCAGGGGAACCCGCTGGCCGCTCCGCTTGCAGATCTCGCTGAAAGTCCGCGCGGAGATAATGGACACGGCTGACCCAGAGTCAAGTTCCATTACGCAGGGAACCCCTTGAATTTTGACCCTCAGTTTGATTTTTGGGATAAGGGGTGGGTGTTCCCCGGTTTCGCAAACGGCCGACCGTCCCGCCATGTGGCTAACCGTAAGCCTTGGCGACCTCTCCCCTGTACCTGTGGCCAGCTGGAAATCCGCCTCCACCTCGTGCAGACTGTCCCTTGGCCGGCTCCGACAGACCACTGCGATGTGGCCGGTCTTCCCGCTCGCTCTGCACTTCGCCGATTTGAGGCGGCAGGTAGACCGGGGATGCTGTCCTCTGCAGCTGGCGCAACGGGTAGATCGGTTGGAGGTTCCAGACTTACAGCCGATGCACGGGGTAGATCGGTGTTGACCAAACGAGCCGGGCTGGGTAGACCTGGGGCCGCTGCCGCACTGCTGGGTAGACCAGGAGCGATGAGCGCTGTCGCCGGAGGGCTGGGTAGACCAGGAGCCGCTCGTCCCGCATCCGCACTCCTGATACCGCTGCTCGGCTGTCGCTGGGCGTTGCTCCCTTACGCGGTCCCGGGAGTAGGTGGTCGAACGCTGTTGGCGGTGGATGGCGTCTACCTCGAAGTCTCCCCCTTCTGTGTCGTCGTGACCGGACAGCTGATGGATGGCCCCGTTCTCCCTTGCGTCGGACTCCTCCGCTACGTCCCAGGCTAAGAACTCCTCCTGGACGTCCCGAAGGGTCAGCTTCTGCTTGGCAGACATCTTCTGCCGCAGCTTCCAGTCCCTTAGCCCGCAGACGATCCGATCCCGCAGACGGACTTCGAGGTTGTCGAAGTTGCAGAGTCTCGCTGCTTGTCGCAGGGCAGCCATGTACTGCTTCGCGGTCTCGCCTGGATGTTGGTCCCGTTTCTTGAAACGGTACCGCCAAGCTATCTCTGATGTTTCGGGCTTAAAGTGTTCCGTTAGCTTGGATATCAGCTCGCTGTACCCGACGGCGTGAATGTCGTCGGGCGCGCACAGACTGACCGCCAGCTGGTACGTCTCCATGCCACAGCTGCAGAGTAGTGCTGCCGCTCTCTGTCGGTCGTCCTTGACCCCATTCGCCCGTAGGTAGCACTCGAGCTGACCTACGAACGCCTCCCACTCCTCAGGGCGGTTGCTGTTGAAGATGGGGTATTGTCCCAGTTGTGCCATTACCTCGGTCGGGGTCGTCCTGCGTCGGGTCCTGAGCTGCCGATGGGGTTTCGTCCGTGGCTAGCGTTTTCCGGAGCAGGATCCCACCTTCGTCGCCAGTGTAAAGTTGCGTGCTTCACATAGAGACGGACACAGAGCGGGGAGAAGATGAGTTTATTCTGAACAGAACGAACTGGGGAAACAGGGAAGCCTGGCGTCTATTTGTACCTGCCCAGGTGGATGGCATCCAATCAGTTCAAACCTGGGCTTCCTGCCAGTGCAGGTGACAATGGGTGTAGATCCTGGCTTCCCACCAGGCTGACCATGCCTGGGGCTGTCAACAGCTTAAGTCATTAGGCTTATCCTGAGTGAGCAGTCATCGCCCGGAGCTGTCCAGCCCCTCTGCCTATCTGCACCATCAGCCTCCTGCTGTGCTGTCCTTTGTGTATGCTGGGAGGCATACACTGCAATAAACATGTCATTAGTTTCATATTGTGGAATTTCCCATTTGAGGTAATTTAAAATCAACTTGAATGCATTGAAATAGCATCACCACTAGATATTATAGAACATTTTATGTATTTATTTACATATCATACTTATCATATAACCAACCATATATTAACCATAGAAAAGTATCAACCATCCCTCCTTCAGTGGCTGCTTCTGTGTCCAAGTTATTGCTTTATTCAATAATGCTAACCATCAAGACTTCCCCAAATGTCAATTTTAGACAAAAATGCCACTGGCTGCCTCTTTTCCTCCACTTCTGGCTAAAACCTCCTTCCTCTAGCCATTCCTTTGTATTTACAAACAAATTGCTTAGTAAAGAGCCAACAAAGGAATGCTCACCAAACTCTGCTTGAGTTTGTTTGCACACAAATCTTTACTTAAAACAGCATAGCTCATTTATAATCCCTCTTCTAACTAAGATGGCGGACGTGTCGGGCGGAGCTCCGTAAGCTCCAGCTGTTGGGCGTCCCTTAGGAGCCCCTCAGGGGTCGTTTTGGGCCCTCTGGGTAGGGGATTTGGATTGCTAAATCCATGAAGTTACGAGGCAAATAATGAGGTAGTTTACTGTTTGCTTGTTCTACCTGTGAGCTGCCTCTTTCCATCTGCTCTTTCCATCTGCTCTCGTCTTCCGCGGTGTTCGCTGGGCTCGGCTTTTTCGGCCTGCCGGCTCCTGCTGTCCCAGCGTCTCCGGGCCTCCTTGGGGAAGCTGCGGTCGGCGGTGAAGGTGTTTCCCATTGTTTTGGGCCGCCATGGGCCGTTGGATCAACGTTGCTATTTTGAGCAATTTTCGGCCGTTCTCGGCAGCGTTCTCGGCGTCCTTGGAGCTCCAGCTGATCGGCGCTTCCGGGAGAGGAGAGGAGAGCTTGTATGAGACGCCTGCGGACTATTCTGGCGGCGGCAGCAGCGGCGGCGACGGCGGCAGCGGCGGCGACATTTTGTATCACTCTACCTGCCTTGGGCCGTCTTTGATTGCTGCCTCTTGGCCCGCTCTTGTTAGACCGTTTGTTCGCTCGATCGCTTGCCCGACCGTCCGCCCGCTCCCGCCTGAGCCTTTTCGGCCCGTTTTCCATCGGCGGCGGGAATGGCTGGATCGTTTTTTGTTCCGGCGGCGTCCTGGTGGCGGCAGCAATGGCGGCGGCGTCTGCAGCGGCGCTCCGGTGGTGGTAGCGGCCTTGGTGGCTCAGCAGCGATGTTGCACTCGACTTGTCTTCTCCCCCGTCTGCTTTGCTTGTTCCAGATGGCCTGGTACCCTCACTGTTGCTGGTGGCCCTGGAGGTTCTTGGGTTAGCCGGTTAGCTCTGGTGAATCCCAATGGAGCCCAGCGGTCCCTTCAAAGACCTATGCTCTCCGTGGCACCTGTTGTGATTCTGGTCGGTGCCAACGGATTTTTGGACCTAAGGGAGTTAGAC
Organism: Vipera ursinii; assembly: GCF_947247035.1. Taxonomy (NCBI): domain Eukaryota; kingdom Metazoa; phylum Chordata; class Lepidosauria; order Squamata; family Viperidae; genus Vipera; species Vipera ursinii. The sequence continues at coordinate 38,700,361 of NC_139522.1, forward strand.
TCAGTAGACCACAATCTGGAAGGCCCCAATGATTGCAGAACTGAGGGCCCATGGAGTTGTGGCCATGAACAATCTCCTGGAACAGCAGAGCAACGGAGGACTCGGCTGTTTAGCAGTGCAGACTTTGATGGCGTACTACGATGGATTATTATACCACCATACTTTTGCCTTCGGACTGTTGCTTATTGTCACTTACATATCCCCTAAGGATTCAGAGTTCCCTGGGTAATAGCCACCGTGAGAGGGTGGCTTGAACTTACATCTGCTGCCCCTAGAGGTGAGAGTTGTTGAGAGTGTGGTGGCACATCAGCTCCCTCTGGTCCTGGATGAAGCGGATTATCTAGACCCGTACCAATCGGGTTTCAGGCCCGGGTACAGCACGGAGACGGCATTGGTCGCGCTGGTGAATGATCTCTGGAGGGCCCGGGACAGGGGGCATTCCTCTGTTCTGGTCCTATTAGACCTCTCAGCGGCTTTCGATACCATCGACCATGCTATCTTGCTGCGGCGTCTTGGGGGATTGGGAGTGGGAGGCACGGTTTTACAGTGGTTCTCCTCCTATCTCCAGGGATGCTCGCAGTCGGTGTTGGCAGGAGGGCAGAGGTCGACCGCGAGGTCTCTCATTTGTGGAGTTCCTCAGGGGTCGGTCCTCTCGCCTCTCCTGTTCAACATCTATATGAAACCGCTGGGTGAGATCATTCGTGGTTTTGGAGTTTGCTGATGATACCCAGCTTTTCTTTTCGACCCCAAACCACCCCAGTGATGCCCTCACCGTGATGTCCCGTTGCCTGGAGGCGGTTCGGGTCTGGATGGGGAGGAACAGACTTCAACTCAACCCCGACAAGACCGAGTGGCTTTGCATACCTTCATCCCGGGTTTATTCGGACATTCCATCTCTTTCTATGGGGGGCGAATTATTACCCCCCGTAGATAGGGCTCGCAACTTGGGAGTCCTCCTAGATTCACGGCTCACCCTGGAAGACCACATAGGAGCTGTGACTAGGGGGGCTTTTGCCCAGGTTCGCCTGGTGCGCCAGTTGCGGCCCTATCTAAGCCGGGATGATCTATGCACAGTCACTCACGCGCTCGTGACCTCTCGACTAGACTACTGCAACGCTCTCTACATGGGGCTGCCCTTGAGGACCACCCAGAAGCTCCAACTGGCACAGAATGCAGCCGCGAGAGTTGTGTTGGGAGTTTCCCGATACTCCCATGTCACACCTCTGCTCCGTGAGCTGCATTGGTTGCCAATTGTCTTCCGGGTGAGATTCAAGGTACTAGTCATGGTGTTTAAAGCCCTACATGGCAGGGGTCCGGAGTACCTCAGGGAACACCTGCTGCCGGCGTCAACTTCCCTCCGCCCTGTGCGTTCCCACAGAGAGGGCCTCCTCAGGGTGCCACCGGTCAGAGAATGTAGATTGGTGGCCCCCAGGGGGAGGTCTTTCTCTGTGGGTGCCCCGGAACTATGGAACCAGTTACCGGTTGAGCTCCGGACGGCGCCCGATCTTCGCTCCTTTCGCCGCGATCTGAAAACATACCTGTTCGAACAAGCCAGCCTGGCCTGAGGGGGGATTGGTGGGGTTTTTACTATCATTTTATTGGGGTTTTATTAATGTATTTATTGTTTTTTTTATGGGCATGTATTTAATTACTTTTTAATTTTTGTAGCTTTGTGTTTTATTCTTGCCCTGTACACCGCCCTGAGTCCTTCGGGAGAAGGGCGGTATAGAAATATTAATAAATTAAATTAAATTAAATTAAAATTTTTCTCAACTCCTTTGTTTTAAACAAGGGTTGAATTACAATTCCTTCAGTTCTCTTAGGTATTATTTTCTATCAGTGTGTCCTGCACACAGACATAAAAACATTAAAAAATAAAATAAAACAACAACAAAAAGCAACTCCACAAAAATAAATAAATAAACAAGCTTAATAAGATATTCTGAGTTACTGAAATAGTTTTGTATCAACTCTAGTAACAACTCTTTGCTTTTAATATAAATTTAGTCAAATTCCAATTTAATCAGATTCCATTCAGATGGAAACAAATTTTCATTAAGTAGGTTAAAACATTAAATTTCACATCCACCCCAGCTTCCTCAAACCAGAATTCTAAACAGAAAAAAAATAGTTAAAAAGATCAGACCCCCCCCTTTTCCTTTCTGTCTCTCTCACTCTTAAAAGCAACAGAACCAGCAAGGGGGCGAGGAGACAGAAAAAGAATTACACAAAAATCTCACCACTAACAAAAGAGTTTTCTCTTCTTCACATGCATTTCCATGAATTTTCTCACACACCTTCCATGAGACTTCTCATGCAAACGCTTATATTGCTTTTTCATTTCACTTTTACAGCAACAATAAACAAACAAAAAATTCTGCAGTTTACTGTTTCTTTTACAGTCTGTGGTGGGGGAGAAACACTCTCTCTCTCACACACACAGACAGAGGATCAGCATATCCACACATTCACTTCCATTCAAACTGCTTGCATAAAAAATTTCACATACAGATATTTTATTTCATACTTCCTTCTGACAAATCAATAACTATTATTATAATTACAAGGAGCTGTTCACAAGCCAATGAGCTCCTTTTTTAAAATAAAATATCTGTTTGTAAATAAGGCCTTTTTATTATTATTATTATTATTAGACACAACACAGACAGAAACACATACACTACCTCCACACTTCTCTAAAAAAATGGACTATATATTGCCTGGGATCCAACAGGCATATAAATTTCATTTATTATCCTATATGTTTAGTACTTGACACAGCCAATTTTAAAAACTTCCATATTTTGAGCAAAATGCACTAGTGCTTTTAATAGGATTTCTTGGCCACTTAAAATAACAATATTGAGTCATGGTACCTTTACTCTTATCCCAGGTGTATTTTCCAGATGACTCCATCCCATCCTGCTAACATTTAAAACAGCAATACTTTATCATAATATTTTTACTTTTACCTCAAGTATATAGTTTATTCTGCCAACCTTGCTCTCAATTAAAACTACCTAACTATGGCCACTGAGTTCCCTCATCTATTCGTTTTTGTCCCCAAATAAAATAACAGTATTGAATCATCAGGTCTTTATCTAAATCTTTTACCATTCTACTATAAGCAGGATGATTCCATCCAACCAGGATCTTTCCCAGGGGACTGTGAGAAGGGATGAAAACATTCTCTCCCTTTCCCTTTCCCTCATCTTTAGTTCCTTTTCCCTGATCTTGTGATTCCCCTCTGATCCTTTTGTGGCCTTTTGGAAGGTCTCTTACCCATCAGTGGTTACCATCTGGTTCTCTTATCCTTACCAACCTAGTGAGGTCACCTCACTTCCTCCTTTTCACTCAGGAGTCCGGTCTCACTTTGCCTTGCCAGCCCTTATGGCTCTCGGGGCGTCTCAGTCACCCTCTCACAGGTCTCAGATTCACACCAGCCTACCCACTCAGCCACCCAGGTAACTAAAAATGCCCTGATTTTCTTACCTGGGTCTGTGCACAGTTTCCCGGCAGTTGGTACTTGACCCACCTCCTTGTCTTGCCAGTCCTTCAGACCCTCGGGACATTCACACCTAGTGTATGTATGTCTTGCCAGTCTTCCAGGACCCTTGGGGCATCCCCCCAAAAAATTTGACCTGACTTCCTTTTTTCCTGGAATCCACTATTTAGCGTCCAGTTCTTCACAGGTAATGGGCCGGGGGTGATCACCTTTCAGGAAACTGTTAAAATAGACATGGCGCTTCTCCCCTTAGGGGTGGCCACTCCCGGTGATCCAGGGACCATTTAGATATCCCAGGACGAGCCTCCAATTTTTTTGGAACGTGGCTCAAAATCCAAAACAAAACAAACTCACTTGGAATTCTGGCAACAAAGTTTTATTTCAAAAGAAGCGTTTGCAAAGGCTTGGTGGACTGAAACACACACAGGAGTTCAGCCATACCTTATAGAGCTGTTTAACACATTTTTATATCCTATCCCCGACGCAGATTCCCCCTCCCCTATCGCACTCAATACTTATATAAAATATTATTTCTGATCTTCATTTGGCTTCTGCTTCAAACTTTAGACTCATTAGAAATTTCTGAATAATACTTTTATTCCTTTCAACTGCATCAAAGGGACAATGGACGGGGCCATGTATTGTCAAATCTTGGGTGAGAACCTCCTTCCTTCAGCCAGGGCATTGAAAATGGGTCCTGGATGGGTATTTCAGCATGACAATGACCCAAAACACACAGCCAAGGCAACAAAGGAGTGGCTCAAGAGGAAGCACATTAAGGTCCTGGAGTGGCCTAGCCAGTCTCCAGACCTTAATCCCATAGAAAATCTGTGGAGGGAGATGAAGGTTCGAGCTGCCAAACGTCAGCCTGGAAACCTTAATGACTTGGAGAGGATCTGCAAAGAGGAGTGGGACAAAATCCCTCCTGAGATGTGTGCAAACCTGGTGGCCAACTACAAGAAATGTTTGACCTCTGTGATTGCCAACAAGGGTTTTGCCAACAAGTACTAAGTCATGTTTTGCGAAGGGGTCAAATACTTATTTCACTCATTAAAATGCAAATCAATTTATAACTTTTTTGAAATGCATTTTTCTGGATGTTTTTGTTGTTATTCTGTCTCACACTGTTAAAATAAACCTACCTTTAAAATTATAGACTGATCTTTTCCTTGTCAGTGGGCAAACGTACAAAATCAACAGGGGATCAATTAAATTTGCCCATTCCTGTCCACTTTAGTTCACTGATTCTCAAGATATCAGTGTTCAGTCTTGCCATCTCATGTTTGACCACACCAGCTTACCTTGATTCATAGATCTTACATTCCAGGTTCCTATGCAGTATTGCTCTTTTTACAGCACTGGACTTTCCTTTCACCACCAGACACATCCACAGCTGAGCATTCTTTTGGCTTTGGCCAAGCTACTTCACTCTGGAGCTACTTGTAATTGCCCTCTACTCTTCCCCAGTAGCATATTGGACGCCTTCCGACCTGAGGGGCTCATCTTCCAGCGTCATATCGTTTTGCCTTTTGGTACTGTCCATAGGGTTTTCATGGCAAAGTTACTGGAGTGGGTTGCCATTTCCTTCTCCAGTGGATCACGTTTTGTCAGACCTCCCCACTATGACCTGTCTGTCTTAGGTGGCCCTGCACAGCTTAGCTTGTGGCTTCTTTGAGCTGTGCAAGCCCCTTTGCAATGACAAGGCAGTAATCCATGAAGGGGAAATAAAAAACCTAGTCCTACGTTGAATGGAGTTGAGGAGGCATACTGTGAATACTTCTTTGTCTCTGTTGGTAATGCTACTTCTTGTAATATTGGAAAATATTAACAAGAAGGTCCCCCATCATTTTTATCAGCTACTTTCAGTGTGATTTCTTTAAAAATATTTACACAAAAGACCAAGGACATTTTAGAACAATATTAGCATAGTATCTAAGACTTGCATAGTAAAAAATATCCCTCTTTGATATTATGAGGCTCTTATGACTCTCCAGGATGATTCCCCAGATATCTCTAGATGTCAGCTCTGGGGAGGATGAACCAGTTCCTGGCATGTCAGAAGCTGAGTTAATTGATGGCTCCAAACAGTCTGGAAGGGATTTGGCTGAGGCGCCAGCTGAAGAAAGCATGCAGTTGCAGATGGTCAGTGAAGAGGAGGAGGAACTGGCTTCTGCACCTGATCCAAGAACACATAGGGCAGAGAAAAGGCAGGAGCAGAGAAGGTCAACCAGACTACTTGAGAGGAGAAAGCCTCGCCCTTCCTGATGGGCTGCACAGGAAGCTGGCTATTTAGCACAGCAGACAGGGAGGCATTGCTGGGAACGTGTTTGTTTTATAACTGTGTGTTTTCTGGTCATGGTTCCTGCCTCACTTTGGATTGACACCATGTTTGAAATTGAATCGTGCCTTGGAAACTCTGGATTTTTCTTGCCTCATGAACTCTCTTACGTGTGGATTTAAGTTTGGCTGGTAGATTTATTTTGTTTGAGAAACTTTCAAGAGCTTTGTGGACTCTTTGGCCATTGCTCTGTGGACTAATATTGGTCTGCTTGTGGCTGGACTTAATTGGGACAATTCTGGGTTTTGGTGAAGGGAATTGCTGGGGAATATTACTAAACTCGAAAGGGACGTGGTGGCTCAGTGGGTTAGGATGCTGAGCTTGTCGATCAGAAGGTCGGCAGTTTGGCGGGTCGAATCCCGAGTGCCGCGTAACAGAGTGAGCGCCTGTTACTCGTCCCAGCTTCTGCCAACCTAGCAGTTCGAAAGCACGTAAAAATGCAAGTAGAAAAATAGGGACCACTACGGTGGGAAGGTAACAGCGTTCCGTGCGCCTTTGGCGTCTAGTCATGCCGGCCACATGACCACGGAGACGTCCTCGGACAAACGCTGGCTCTTCGGCTATAAAACGGAGATGAGCACCGGCCCCTAGAGTCGGAAACGACTAGCACGCATGTGCGGGGGAACCTTTACCTTTACCTTACCTTTATTAATAAACTCACTAAACCACATTTATGTGTGTGAGAGAGAGTGAGTGAGTGAGTGAGTGAGTGGGGCAGCACAGAGGCTTTATTTCCATTCCATTTTGAAGGAGAGACAGGATTGATAGCAGACAAGGACAACATGACAACATTTCTATTGGGAATGTTATCAAAATAGCTACAGGTAGTCCTTAACTTACAACAGTTCATTTAGTGGCCATTCAAAGTTACAACAGCACTGAAACAAGTGACTTGTGACCGGTTTTCACGCTTAACAACTGTTACAGCATTCCCATGGTCACATGATCAAAATTCAGACACTTGGCAACTGACGCATATTTATGACTGTTGCAGTGTCCTGGGGTCATGAGACCTTTTGACAAGCAGTCAGTGGGGAAGTCAGATTTACTTAACAACCGTGTTACTAACTTAACAACTGCAGTGGTTCACTTAACAACTGTGCCAAGAAAAGTTGTAAAATGGGGCAAAATTCACTTAACAAATGTCTCAGCAACAGAAATTTTGGGTTCAGTTGTGGCTGTAAGTCAAGGACTACCTGTATAGAATTAATTTATTTAAGAACATTTATAGGAAATAGGGAAGTCTCCTAAAATAGTTAAAAGTATATAAATGAAATCAATTACTTGCAAAGTTTAGAGATCTGTGGAAAGATTAGGCAAATGTGTCAGGAGTGCTTTAGTCAGATATACAGTAATCAAGCAGAAATCTAGATGCTCTTCTCTATTGGATTCTTTGCAAAATTTTTTATTCCAACTTTGTAGAATAAAGTTTTTATTATATCCCCTTTTTATGCTACTAAAAATGGTAAAGTAGTCAGGACAGGTGTGTAAGGTTTTACACTTAGCCTCACAATTGCCCCAGCGTTACTCAGGAAATTAAAAAAGCCAAAGAAATTCCTGAGCCGAGGTTTCAGCAAGCAAACAAATTTTATTTTGATCAAAATAGAGTTGGATGGCCACATCTCTGATCGTGGCTGGTAGAGAGGTGAAGGCAACAACCAGGAAAGATGTCTTCCACCTTTTATACCTTTCCAGAACAAAGAGATCTGGTCTTGGTGCTAGGAACCAAAAGGTACAGAAAAATAATTCCTAGATGATGACTCATATACAACAACCCAGGTTCCACCATAACTCCTTTTCCCCCTCCCCTTACCATGCTCTTTTCATATAAGCAATCACCTGTACCTAAAGCATGAAATTATGTGTATATATATATATATATATGTGTGTGTGTGTGTGTGTGTGTGTGTTATATATATATATATATATATATATATATATATATATATATATATATATATATATATATATATATATGTATATGTGTGTATATATATATGTATATGTGTGTGTAGCCACCAGCCTGAGGATGACGGATGGGATTCCGTCGAAACGTTGCTCCTACACCTTCAATTCTACGCGGGAAAAAACCCGAATGACCAAAGATCCATATATATATATATATATATATATATATATATATATATATATATATATATATATATATATATATATATATAAAATGATGATTACAAAGTATCAGTACTAATATCAATATTAATAACATCAACCTTAAACATAATAAAATCCCTTCGGGTGGTTCTGGAATTGGGGCAGCATGTGTTCAGTCATCTAAACAGAATACTCATTTCTCCCTTTACAGGAGAGAAAGGTCAGAGTGGCAGTGGGCAGCAGACAGAGCTGCTATTGTCAGTCACTGGAACTGGCTTCAAGCTCATGTCTCAGATTTAGAGTACCGAATCCGGCAGCAAACAGATATATACAAGCAAATTCGAGCCAACAAGGTAAGAAAGCAAAAGTTACTTCTTTTGGAACTTTACCCATTATTACAGTACTGCAAATACTTTCATGTAACTGTTGTATTGCATATATGGGGGGGGGCAGAATTTTATGGCTTCATCTGTCTTAGCATTTTTGTTACCAGGTGTAACTACATAAATGTCGCTAGAAGTACATTTTAGCAGAAGTTGCAGAGCAACTCGGTGGGTTTATTTTTATTAGGACCACCAGTTTGCCAGGCTTCAAATTCTCCAGAATTATTTGGCACACAAAGGGAGAGAAGTAAAATCAGCAGGTCAGATCAGCACCAACCTTGCTGGCATTTAGTAAAGCTTCTTAGGCCTGACTATTTTGGAAAGCCTTTGGGGACTGATAGAATGGTGAATTCCCACCTTTCAGTAGGTGATTTGTTCTTACAGAAAGTGTTGTTCTTAGTATGATGGTGAATGCAAACGTTATTACTATTTTTACTGTTTTATAATGTTCAATTGATTTAATTTTTTGTTAACATAGTGGAACATATACCTTTTAGTGTCATCTGTGATTGAAGTGACATATAAATCTTAGAAAATACTGTAATAAATATCGCCCAATTAGGCCAAATATTATTTTTTTACTACCAGGAAAAATGTAATTTGAGAGGTTTGTTCATTTCAAATACTAGATATGGATTTGGTTTCAGTTTACATTTTGCCAGGTAGGTACACCAGTCCTGAACCACTGGCCTTGCTAGTATAATAATCATTGTGCCTTTCTTTATTTCTGCTCTCTGCCTTTCCAGGAGCTTAAGTATTTTGCTCAAGGCAAGAGAGAAGGAAATCTGAGTTATAGCTGGCATAAGTATATATGTAGAAACGCAGAGGTCAGACATAGCTTCTTTGTATTATGTGCTAGGTAAAATTTGACACACACAGTATCTACAAATGTCTAATTCATTCAGTCACATTGTCTCTCTATTTCATTTCCTGCTTGATGAAGAGCTCTGCAGAAGTCTCAAGGTAGCACATACTCTGTGGTAAATTTATTGTTTAAAAAAATGTACTATGCATTTGTTGATATTGGATTTTTCCCCTTTCATGGATCATGATAGATTTCGTTTGTATGTATGGTATTTATACAATTGATTTCCCTCTTTTATTTTAAATACATGATTTGGTGGTTGTCACTGAGATAGGATTGTTCACGTTATCTAAAGTATTTTTATACAGTGCATCCCCAAACCATCCTTCTGCCAATTGACATGGCTTGAAAAACTTCCACATCAAAATCTAGGCTTCCGGTTCGCGTGTGCGGCACTTCCCGACTTGCAGGGACAGTCTGTCTCCTGCTATCCGTTTCTTTCTTCTTTGGAGGACCCTGAAAAGGGTCAAAAATCACCCTGGAAGGGCAATTACCGAGAGGAGGGCTTCCCTGCGATCGCGGAAGGGTGGCAGCCCTCTGCTGGAATCCGGGATCATCTCCTTTCGCCCAAAGAAGAAGAGACTGGCCATAAAGATGGCCGATCACTAAGCCGCTCCCTGCCGAAAGCCAAAAGTACTACCTAGCACTAAGAAGCAATCTGGAGGACCTGGGTGAGCTTTTTACCTTTCCTATTCCCTTAATCATCTTCCTGTGGGACTTTCCTGAGAATCTCCTTCCCCATTTTTTGAGAAAACAGCAAATATCTACTTTGGGAACAAATCTTAAAGCCTCAAAGTCACAAAAGAAATCCAATTAATGCAGCAAAGAATTTAAGCAATTTCAGCTGTATTTACTAAAAAGCTTCTATTTGTTGCTGGGGACTCACTATCCTATTCTCTCTTTAAACTGTGAATTAAAGAAAAAATTTGGACTAATCCTACAAAAGTTCTATATTAATTTGGAAAAAGAAAAAAAACCCTCTTACATTGCATGTTATATGTTATTGATGACATCTTGTGGTGAAACCTGGTACAGCAAGTAAATTTCCTTTTTCTGTTGTGAGAGCTGACTGAACAATAGAGCTGTTCTTGAAGATAAGTGTGGGAACACCTGGCACTGAATACAACTCTTCAGGAGGTGGAAAATCTTTGACTATTATTAAAACAGCCTCCATGGAAGATTTAACTGTAAACAACAACGAAATGGATGAATACATCCCGCCACTTGATTATAAACTAAGACTGGATACGATCTTGGCAATGACAGAGCAAATTAAAGCCAAGCTGCAAGAAAAATCTGGCAATTTAAAGCCACCAAATCAAACTCTGACTGTAAATGAGGAAAAGATAACCCAAAACCAAATAGAAGAAGTGGAAACTAACACTAAAATAGGAGATTTCAAAGAACAACAAAAGCAACCTACAGAAAACCTTAAAGTCCAAACTTTAATAGCAACTACAAAACTTACAAGCCAAAAAGTAACAGCACCTGAAGAAAGCAACACCAAGAGTGAAGACACTAAAGGCCTTCAAATACACTATATTGAGAATTCAATTAATCAAATGTCAAACATAACACCAGCTACTACTTTCTACCTAACCCAGACAGAATTGGAAGAACAAAAAGATTTGACTGATTTAATGACAATTATATTATAAAGGTAAAGGTAAAGGTTCCCCCGCACATGCGTGCTAGTCGTTTCCAACTCTAGGGGCCGGTGCTCATCTCCGTTTCAAAGCCGAAGAGCCAGCGCTTGTCCGAGGACGTCTCCGTGGTCATGTGGGCAGCATGACTAGACGCCAAAGGTGCACGGAACGCTGTTACCTTCCCACCGTAGTCGTCCCTATTTTTCTACTTGCATTTTTATGTGCTTTCGAACTGCTAGGTTGGCAGAAGCTGGAACGAGTAACAGGTGCTCACTCTGCTAACTCAGGATTTGACCCGCCAAACTGCCGACCTTCTGATCGACAAGCTCAGCGTCCTAACCCACTGAGCCACCGCGTCCCTTATATTATATCAACCACCAAAAATCGAAATACCAAAGCAAAAATACAATGGTTACAAAGGGGACATTTTCCTTGCAAAACTGACATTTGGATACGCTCCCTGGATTCAAATAAGGGGTCTAGGAAGAAAGGAAGATACATTTGAGAATTTAAAGATACCAAGAGCGAAGTATGATTGGCACAAAAGGAAGGCAAGAGTTATATTTAAAAGACTGGACTTGATTATTTTTTGGGATTCCTAAAGATAGACTATAAAAATATCTTTTTATGGATTAAGGGGAATCTAAAAAATATCACTGATTTTACATTTAATTTTTAGATTTGTAAAGGAAATATACAGTAACTCCGATCTATATTATAGAATTTGGAATGACATATCAAAAGATGGTATTTTAATAAGTGATGTATGGTTAAGATGCCTTATAGAATATTCAGTGGCTATTTTTGAACTATAGTATAGAATCTAGAATTTTATATATAAAAGATAGCATTTTAATAATTGTTGAATGGCTAAGGCAAAAACATATTTCTAATAACTGATGATTTGCTAAGATGAGAATTAGGCTTTAATGGTAAAACATAAAAATGTTTTGTAATCAACAATATAAGTTTTGTAGACAAAGGAATTATTCTTTATTGAAATAGGGAATTGTGGGTTACCCAAAATTAAGCTTTTTTCTATATACTATAGGCTATTCTAGAATATCCTATTGCAATTAGATAAAATTTAAAAACAGGATATTGATATGTATTAGTGAAAATATATTTTGAATTTTGTTGATTGACTAGGTTATAACTAGAAATACACTAACTTGCTTATTTTGACTATGTAATCACTAAGGGAATTAGAGAGGGCATCTCTGTTGATGTAACCTGACCTATTTACAAATGGCTATTTCTTACTTTAATTACCCAACCTCCATATTGTTTCACAAATACATGAACATGTAAATATTAAAAATCAATAAAACTTGTTTAAAAAAAGGTATGATCAAAATCTTAGAATTGGGAAGTAAAATTAAGTAATAACCAATGTACACACATATCTATTTCCTTCCTGTCTTGCCCTACAAATGTTTAATAATTTGAAAATGTGAATCAGAAAGGAATGAAACAGAAATTGGAGAGTTGATTAAGATGTATCTGTTACATTTATATAGTGGAGTACAGAGCTGTAATTTCTTTTTCTCAGAGATCCTTGCATGGTTTTGTATGAATAGTTTATTCATTTCCCATCCATTGCTTTTTTTAGTCATATGCAAATGTATGCTTGTAGGTGTGACTTTGCACCAAAAGTCTGTACAAGGATCCAGTGCTTGCTCCCATATATCTCTGGATTTAGGGGAGACTAAGAGTAGATAATGGTTTAGTAGCCAGAATCTAATACACAGATATTCAAATGTTATCAGTTAATAATATATTTTTCTTTAAAAACAAATTTAGGGTTCCTGCTTGGAAAATTTTATTCTTGGAGAATGAAATAACTCATATCCCATGATATGCTCTTCATTAAAGATGTTCTTTATATTTGAAATGTCTTTTCCTTGTTTTCTTTCTGCAAACAGATAACTTCAGTATATTTGTTGGACACTCACTTGGGTACAACCCTTTTACTTTAGCTTCCTATCATAATCTAATACTGGGTATACTTCATAAAATTAAAAAGAAATGTATGAGAGAGAAAGTTAGGAAATCTGTTGCTTCTGTTTTCTTAAAATAGGATAATGTAATGACAGATGCATTTGAATGGCACTATAGAATATTAGAAAATTATCAATGGTTTTCCCAGAAACCAGTGTTTATACAGTAGGTAGTCCTCAAATTACGACAACTGGGAGCAGAATTTCTGTTGCTAAGCAAGGCAGTTAAGTGAGTTGCGTCCAATTTTACAGCTCTTTTTGCCATGTTTTTTAACTGAATCACTGCAGTTATTAAGTGAATCATATGGTTGTTAAGTGAGTCTGGCTTCCCCCATTGGCTAAAAAGGCCACAAAAGGTGATTGCATGACCCCAAGGACGCTGCAACCATCAATGCATGCTGGTTGCCAAGCACCCAAATTTTGATCACATGTCCATGGGGATGCTGCAATAGTGATTAATGCAAGGACTGGTTGTAAGTCACTTTTTCAGTGCCCTTGTAACTTTGAACGGTCACAAAAAAGATGGTTGTAAGTGCTTCTGGTTTCCAGCAAAAAAAAAGGCCCACTGTGAACAATGGGTTCATTTAACAACCATGGCATTTGCTTAACAGCTGCTACAAAAAGTCATAAAATTGGGTCCAATGGTGACCTGTTTTATGACCATCAAGACTTAAGACTGTAATTGCGGGACTCAATTATAGTTGAAACTTGAAGACTACCTGTACTGCATTTGGAGATAAAAAATGAAAATGTTGGAATCTTTTCACAAGACCTATGGAAGTGTAAATACTCATTGCTTAACTTTGTTTTAAACTCATTAATACCCTTCAAGATATGTAAATTTTTTTGACATAGCACACAATTTGAGGCAAAGAGAATCTCCAGGGACTTGGCAAGTATAAAGATTTCATCTGGGTCAGCAATGTTTTGCAGGCCTGCCAACCTAGCAGTTCGAAAGCACGTAAAAATGCAAGTAGAAAAATAGGGACCACTACGGTGGGAAGGTAACAGCATTCCGTGCGCCTTTGGCGTCTAGTCATGCCGGCCACATGACCACGGAGACGTCCTCGGACAAGCGCTGGCTCTTCGGCTTTGAAACAGAGATGAGCACCGGCCCCTAGAGTCGGAAACGACTAGCACGCATGTGCAGGGGAACCTTTACCTTTTTAGTATAATGTATACAGCTGCATTTGGCACTATAAAAATGCCCCCATCCCTCCAGAAAAGCATAACAGTAGACTAAGTAACTATGAGTGAAGGCAAGAAAATTAAGTGTCTATGGCTGCCCATTGCTGTCACTCAGCCACTGAGAGAGTGCTTCATGTTTACTGTGGGCCAGTGGGGTTTTGAGGCAGGCAAGTCCAACACAAGTGTGTGTTAGCCAATGGGTAGACAGGTTTTATAGGTGATTTCAAGAAGGTCAGATTACACATTAGCAAATGTTGCCTGTTACACATTAAACCTGAAAACATGAAACTGGAACAAGCACTTTTAAAAACTAGACTTTTAAAATATATTGCCTAAATCTCATAATTTAGGACAAGCATTTTTTTATTCCCCAAAGCTGTAATCAGTTTGGCTCAGCTGTATGGTTAAGAAATAATGAATTATAGCTGGACAATGATATTTTTAAGTCTCAATGAGGAAATGACAGTAAATCACAACACTTTCCTCAGAGTTTCCTTAAGTTTGACAGACTTTCCCATTTGTTGCCCTCCAACTATAATGAACTTGCTACAGGTCCTCTGATTAGTCCAAATTCTCTACTCAATCAGAATAGAGCTGAAAGGGACCTTGGAGGTCTTCTAGTCCAACCCCTTGCTCAAGCAGGAGACCCTATACCATTTCAGATAGGTGGTTGTCCAGTCTCTTCTTAAAAACCTCCAGTGATGAAGCACCTACAACTTCTGAAGGCAAGTTGTTCCCCTGGTTCAGGGGTAGGCAACCTTGGCTCTTTTATGACTCATGGACTTCAACTCCCAGAATTCTGGGAGATGAGGTCCATGAGTCATAAAAGAGCCAAGTTTGCCTACCCCTGCCCTGGTTAATGGTCCTTACTGTTAGGAAATTTCTCTTTAGTTCTAGGTTGCTTCTCTCCTTGATTAGTTCCCAACCATTGTTTCTTGTCTTGTCTTCTGGTGCTTTGGAAAATAAGTCGACTCCCTCTTCTTTGTGGCAGCTGCTCAAATACTGGAATACTTTTATCATGTTACCCCTAGTCCTTCTTTTCTCTAGAGTCTAGACTGTCCATACCCAATTCCTGCAACTGTTCTTCATATGTTTTTTGTCTCCAGGGCTTTAATCGTCTTAGTTGCTCTTCTTTGTACTTTTTCCAAAGTCTCAACATCTTTTTTGTAATGTGGTGACCAAAACTGGATGCAGTGTTCCATGTGTGGTCTTACTAAGGATTTATAAAGTGGTACTAATACTTAACGTGTTTTTGATTCTATGCCTCTGTTTATGCAACCAAGGATTGTATTAGATTTTTTGGCTGCCGCTGCACACTGCTGGCTCATGTTTAAGTGATTGTCCACTAGGACTCCAAGGTCCCTCTCACAGTTACTGTTTTAAGCCAGGTTTCACGTAATCTGTACTTGTAACTTTGGTTATTCCTGCCTAAGTGTAAAACCTTGCTTTTCACCACATTAAATTTCATGTTGTTGGATAGGACCCATTGTTCAAATCTGTGAAGATCTTTTTGAATCCTGAGCCTGTCTTCTAGGGAGTTGGCTATTCCTGCCAGTTAGTGTCATCTGCAAATTTGATGAGTTCCCCTCCTATTCCCTCATCTAAGTCATTTATGAAGATATTGAATATCAGAAATGACCAGGAAAGATAGATTCCCCTATCCATGTCCCTATGCAGGCAATCCATCAAAGACGTTTCTGTCCTAGGCACAGGTTTTGAATCCTGTCTGAAATGGATGTGGATAATTCATTCCATCTATAATTGTAGTTCCACCACACTATTGGGAACAAAAAAAGGAAGGTTGGCAGTAGCTGTCAAGATTTGCTGGATCCAAAGAGGGCCTCTTCAAGAATGGGTGCACCATTGCCTTCTTTGAGGTTGCAGTCATAACACCCACTTACCCACAATCATCAAGATCCAATTTCTTACACACACTTTTCTTGAAGGAGCCAGGTGAGCTCATCCCTAGATCACCTACTCAGTTTCTTGGTAGGCCAAGCTGAAATGAATTCCAGGTAATTTCTGACTCCTTCCATGCTGGTAAATTTTGAAATCCAAGTACTATCTATGGCTGTGAAAGCTGGACCATAAGCTGGACCATAAGAAAGGCTGAGCGCCAAAGAATTGAGGCCTTTGAACTATGGTGCTGGAGAAGACTCCTGCGAGTCCCTTGGACTGCAAGGCGATCAAACCGGTCAGTCCTAGAGGAGATCAACCCTAACTGCTCTTTAGAAGGTCAGATCCTGAAGTTGAAAGTCAAATACTTTGGCCACCTAATGAGAAGGAAGGACTCACTGGAGAAGAGCCTAATGCTGGGAAAGATTGAGGGCAATAGAAGAAGGGGACGACAGAGAATGAGGTGGATGGATGGAGTCACTGAAGCAGTAGGCGTGAGCCTAAATGGACTCCAGAAGATGGTAGAGGACAGGAAGGCCTGGAGGAATGTTGTCCATGGGGTCGCGATGGGTTGGACATGACTTCGCAGCTAACAACAACAACAAGTACTATCTGAATTAACTGATTAATTATCTATTACTTAGGAAACTCTCTCCAGAAAGTAAATTACTAGTATACAATGAGTATATGGCCCAGTTAATGTATTTAATTGCAGCATAAATGCTATAGAAAAATAATACAGAGTACACAGTTCCAAAATATGCTTGTATTAATTACTAGGCTGCTGGACCTAGTCTGTTCTCTTTCCCAATATACCTCACATCATTCATGGAAATATCTCTCTTGATGAATTTTGTTTTTCTGGGTATCACACCTGGTGGCAGATGTGATATGCTGTACCTCTGTGTAAAAAAAAGACATGGTTATTCAACTCTAAGTCTTACAGGTAGTCTTCAAGTTATGACCACAACTGGGACCAGAATTTCAGTCATAATTCATTGCAATTGTAAGTCAAAGCAACACCAGACTATTTTACGACCGTTTTTATAATGGTCATAAAGTGAGTCACCATAGTCATTAAGTAAATCATGTCCAATTCTATAATGCAGTTTTTCAAACAACTTTGATATAAATAGTAATTGGAGCAGGCATTTCACATTTAGGTAGCACAGAATTGTAAATGAGTTTCACCATGTATTATTTTTGTTATAACCTATGCAACCAACCTGTAAAGCTGGTTAGGTTCGTAATCCCCACAATTTGAACCCTGTGGGTGGAGGGTAGGGAATTATTAGCTTGAGTTAAAGTTCCTTGCTTAAGGCTACCTGGATGGTTAATTTATTGCAGTTTTATCCCCTCCTCCTTTCTTCCCCCTCCTCTTGTAACTTCACAGCAGCACATTTAGGAAGTTACAATGACCCTGAAAAAATGTCTATGGAGATTCTCAGTCATCCCGGTCATAGTTGTCCCAAAGATGCTTTTTCACGAGGCAACTGGACTTGAAAAACAAGACTTGAAAAACAAGAAAGTCCAGTTGCCTCGTGAAAAAGCATCTTTGGGACACTGAAAAAGTGACTTATGACTGGTTTTCACACTTATGACTGTTGCAGAATCCCCATGGTCATGTGATCAAAATTTAGGTACTTGGTAACTGGCATGTATTTATCACATTTGCACTTTCCTGTGGTCATGTGATCACTTTGTAACCTTCCCAGCTGGCTTCCGAGAAGCAAAGTCAATGGAGGAAGCCAGATTCTCTTAAAAGCCACATGATTCACTGACCAACTGCAATGATTTGCTTAACAACTGTGGCAAAAAAGGTCATAAAATGAGGCACAACTCACTTAACATCTGCCTTGCTTACCAACAGAAATGTTTGGGTCAATTGTGGTTATACGTCAAAGACTACCTGTAGTGTGCTTCCTGATTTATAGCTGATTTTCAGAGTCCCTTTAATGTACCAGGGGAAGAAAGCTCAACAACTACAGGTTTTCTTCTATACCTCTTGCACTGAAGTGCAAGAAATACAGCCTGGGGGTCACGTAGGGTCTGCCACCATCCTTTTTGTGCTACCAGAATCCCTCCAGAGTGAGCCAAACAACAGGATCTATTTTTATTTTTATTTTGCATGTTAGAAGTCAAGCAGTTTAAGTAGCAAAGAGGCATTTTAAGCTTTGCAAATCTTAAGGTACCCATTTCACGCTTTTAAACCCTTCAACAAGGAGTGCTGTGGCTCACGTGCTTAGGACGCTGGGTTGGAGGTTAGCAAGCCTGTGTTCGAGACCTGAGTGCTGTTGCGTGGTGGGGTGAGCTCCCGTCACTCCACTGCAGCTCGATGGGGACAAGAAAGGAGCCCCCACAGGCATCATCAGGCAACGGTGATGTCAACGGCTAATCCTTTCAACCCGGAAGCACCTTAAACGTTGCCTCCAACACAAACGGGACAGGGGAGACCCTTCAGCCCTCTTTCCAAGTGGGTCCTCACCAAGCCACACAAAACCTTGTGCAGCCAGACTCACAAAGTTGCACATCCCCATCTCAAATTATCAGATCCTAAAATTTTACAGATGCCAATTTTTAAAGCAGAAGCACAAGTGATTCTAACTTTCTCAGGCTTGATGGCATTGTGCTTGAATATTGTGTATTAATTGCTAAGGCCTTATACAAAAACTTAAGATGGAAGTTCCTTTTACAAGATTATACTCTGATACTTCAGATAGTTCTGGTGCTGAACCTATTTGCTTGGTTCCTATTAGGCAATGATCAGGTCTCTTTAGTAGCCCAAAGTCTAATTTCATGTCACTTATAATTTGCATGTCCAACTACATGGCTGTACCCAGTCAAACATGGCTGATCTCAAGAGGCTATACAAAGCTGATCCTAGATAATACATGGAGAGGAGACCCCAGGAAACACCAGAGCTGTAGGGTAGACTAGGAAGTAAAAAATATTCATTCCAGTGGCAACCATTTCTGTATCATTTCCAAGATGACCTCATGGATGTGTTCATGAAATCACCATTGAGCTTTATTCAAAAAACTTTACCTTTTATAGTTTGCTTAAATAAAGAGTGGCAAAGAGAAGAATGACAAGAAAAACCATGTTATGGTATTCAAATAAATTTGCTTGCTATCTACGGGATGGGGATATTTAAGGTTCGAGTCTCTCTTCAAACTTGGTTAAAATTAAGAAAGCATTTTCAACTATTTCCAGTTAGAAGATAGAGTGACCATAAGAAAAGGAAAAAATACATTTTTTTTGAATTCTAAGAAACTGCATAAAACTATGCTATATAAAATAGTAGCAGTGGTAAACTTCAGGACTGTTGCTACAACACTCTTTTCAAATTATCCAAATAGAAAGTATCTCTGTTTACCTCAAGAGAAGAACAAATAAAACAAGAATGGAAAAAACCAACCTGAATCATATGGACAGCATTCACTGATCTGTCCTGTTTGTGTTACAGGCTCTTCATCATCAGGTAGGTACAGCTTGTCAATGGCCTCTTTGATCTGGTTGTTGGCACCTTTGGGATCCAAGTCCATTGCCCAGGAAAAGTTCATCAGTGCAAGATGGGTCTGCCCCAACTTTTTATAAACCTAACCAAAAAAACCCCCAAAGGTGTACTCATATGAACTTGGTATGAATTTTTATTTCATATCTT
Organism: Vipera ursinii; assembly: GCF_947247035.1. Taxonomy (NCBI): domain Eukaryota; kingdom Metazoa; phylum Chordata; class Lepidosauria; order Squamata; family Viperidae; genus Vipera; species Vipera ursinii. Next base: position 38,719,958 of record NC_139522.1, read on the forward strand.
TTATATCTACTAGTGCTATTTGTAGGCAGTTTGTCGTCTGTAGAGGTCATGGCTACCAGGACATCTGTCATACCCCTAAATGGCACTCATTCCCCTCGAAGTTTATAAACAATAAAAATATTTTAAAAATCAAACATGTCAAAAATGGAAAGAGTTTGTTATATCTAATAAGAAATAATGGTATTAGACACTGGTACCCAGTAGCAGAAAAGATTGTGTCAACCGTCCCACCCAGTCATCTAGCAAAGAAAGACTCCTGGCCATTTGTTTTGCCATTTGTAAATGGTTACAGAAGTAACGTAAGCTGAATCTGTCCCGTGCAAACAACAAAAAGGAAAGTTCCCTCTTCCCCCCCCCCCATGCCAGCCATCCCCTGGTTATCTGCAAATGTCCAATCAGGTGATCTTATATTGTTCAGGAAACAGGTGCTTGGTTCCCAGCTCTGCATATTGTTACTTGGCCAGCTAGAGCTTCTTACACACCTCAGCTGGGCTTCCATCTCCCCCCCCTTTCCTTCCATTCCTTTCCCTCTCCCCCCTCCCCCCTGTCCATGCTAATGTCAGGCTGTCAGCTTATGAAGCTTGGATAGGTGAGATGCAGCCATGACAGATTGCAAATTTCTCTTCAATTCTGGATGAGGTACTCCCCACCAACCCACTAAAATAAGAAACGGCACATAATATATGAGATTGCCTTTAAATATTATTCATAAAGGTAAAGGTTTCCCCTGTCCAGTCGTGAACTCATATTTAATTCAAAAATAGAGCTGCTGCATTGCTAAGTGGGGCTGAAGAGGGAAAATACCTCACTGGTTCTGTCAGACCTTCAAGGTAGACCAGACTTGAACACCAAGTCATAAATATTAAAACTACTTTTATTATAGGGTTAGAGTAACAGAATCTTGCAAGTCTGAATATGCATGTCCCATTCCTGTCTGTACCCTAAAGAGAACGAGGGAGGGTCCAATCTGACATGCTTTCTTAAATTCCATTCCTGCTTTGGGCTGAGATTTCTCTTATCTGACCACTGCCTTAGCTGCGACTCTTTCTCCTCTTCCTCAAGGTTATTCTCATAGCCCACTACAGGTCCCTTGAACGACATCACCATGTTCTAGTCTGTTTATGGGATCAATTTAAAATGCCAATGCTTATTTTTAAAAGTCCTTCCAGCTTGAGAGAATCAGGCTGTCTCAGGAATTGTCTATTACCATATGTAGTCCCAACCCAAAAAACAATGGCGTCAATTTTCCAAACAAACCTCACCTCCCAGCCTTTCCTTTTGTAAAGCAATTGCAAAGCAAGTCTCCACAACCAGTCTCCTTGGCTGCATAGCTGTCAGACCATTCCCAGACTTTCTCCACAATTGTACATGGGGCAAGAAGTTGCCTTCAAAGGTAGGAGGAGACCTGGTTGCTCACCACAGTGGACAGTACTGCTGAAACACAGCACAGTTCACTTGGCGAGCATTGCGTAACATTATCATCAATATCAACCTTTTATCTTTTTACAGCAACAATTCAGAAAATAATTCTCAAAACTGTTTTTACCTTTCCTATCAAAAAGTTAACAAGAGACTCTTTGGGAACAATCTGCTTCAGTTCTTCAGGTTCTTGCAAAGCATACTGAAAGGGAAAAAACTGAGTAGCTTTTTTAAGGGACTGCAGCAATATAACTTAAATATATACATCAAAGAAAAGTGGTCTATTCAATACAATAAAGTCAGTTTTAATTTATGTCTGATTTTTTTATTGTTTGACAAATATATTTGTTGTGGTATACAGGTAACCTTGCTTACTGACTGCCTTGTTTAGTGATGTTACAATGGTATTAAAAAAAAGCTTTGAGACCAGTCCTTACATTTATGATCGTTACAGTGTCTGCAGTCACACAGTTTCTATTTGGGTGCTTCACTTTGCACATTTACAACTGTTGCCACATTCCACAGTCACATGATCACCATTTGTGTGCTTGTCAACTGGCTTGTGACAAGCAAAATGAATAGGGAATGCAGAATTAAAATCATAAGTCTCACCTAAAAGTTGTAGGAAGTGGACAACATTGCACTCATGCACTGAAAGATGTCTTTCAAAAGTTTGTATGTATGTATGTGACTTATATGGCTACCTATCTTATATAACACTGGGCAACTTGCAACAAAATAAAACACATAAAAACAAAATCAAAATCATTTTACATAATTGATACAACATTCCTATCCCAAATACACCTGTGCTGGGCTCAACTGCCATCCTGGTGCAATACTTGAGGGAAGAACAAGGACTTAAAGACCCTCTGGAAGGCTAGTAGGGCAAGGGCCTTCTGGATATCAGTTGGTAGGCTGTTCCATAGCGCAGGTATCACTACAAAGAAAGCCTGCCTTCTAGGTCTTGCCGTATTAACAGAGAGGTCCTAGAGGACATCCTCCCATTATCAACTGGTGGGGTAGGCAGATAGCCTCAAGAGAGGCAGTCCTGTAAATAACCTGGCCCTGTGGCATGTAGGGCTTTAAAGATGATAAACAGCACCTTGAATTACACCCAGAAGGAAAGGGGGATCCAGTACGACTCACACAGTAACAGTGTAACATGGGCAAACTGTGGGGCACCTAGAATTGCACCCGTTGCAGTGTTCTGGTTCAGTTGAAGTTTCTGAGTAGTCTTCAAGGGCAGCCCCATATCTAGTACATTGCATTAGTCCAATCAGGAAGAGACTAAGGCCTGAATGTCCATGAGCAGGGCCTCCTAGACCAAGAATGGGCACAACTGGCATACAAAATCTGTGCAAAAGCTGACCTTAACCACAATTGGAACCTGCTGTTCAAACAGGAGCTCCAAGAAAGGGCCCCAAAATTGTGCACCAACTCTGCTTGGTAGAATGCTACCCCATTGAAAATTTAAGATGGCAGCTCTCAAAAATCTAGGTCACCCTAAAATTCAAACCTTCCCCACCTTGCTAGGGTTGAGTCACAGCTGGTTCGTCATTCATAGTCATAGCCTCTAGGCCAGACATGTCTAACTCGAGACATCATTTGACATTGCGTGATGTATTGGGACACTTTTGCCATTGCCGGCAATGGGGTGGGTATGGCTTCCACATGACACATCCAGCCTGCGGGTCGGAAGTTTGACACCCCTGCTCTAGGCACTGGGTAAACACTATCAGTTGTCCAGCCTGGGGCAGAGATGTACAATTGAATATCGTGAGCTTATTGCATGATGATCTTACCTGGTAGCTACATGCAGATGTTAGTTACGGGGTGAGAGGACTAATCCTTGAGGCATCCCACATAAGAGGCACCAAGGCTAGACCAGGAACTTGCCGTAGTGTGAAAGGAGAGCCACTGCAAAACAGTGTCCAGAAGGATGCCATGGTCAATGGAACTGAAAGCCACCAAGAGATCCAAGAGGGACTGGAGAGACATTCTACCCCTATCCCAAACCCTCCAAATTTCTTCTACAAGCATGACTGATGCCACTTCGCTGCTAGAACTTGGCCTGAACCCCTACTGAAAATGTTCCAGTTAATCTACTTCTTCCTGTGCTCTTTGCAACTGAGTGCCTACCATCTTCTCAACAAAGGTTGGAGACTGGATGAAAGTTCTCCAACATGGTTGCACCCAAGGATGAACTCTTGAAAAGCAGAACCACCCCCTCCTACAAAGAGCCATTAACCACCACCTGGACCTAACCATACACCACATCCTGAGAGGCCTTGACCAGCCAGGAGCAATATTTGTCCAGACCACAAATGGCAGAGCTTAACAGCAGCAAGGTTCATGTCCATTTTCTTAGGACCAGCTAGTTGAAAGTTTTCCCAGATGGCCAAACAAGACATGTCTTGGTCACTTCCACAGGATCTGCCCAGCAAGACTTCCAGCTCAGAGTGACTTTATATGGCAGATGCCTAGAATAGTTCTCACTGGCCATGCAAGGGCTCCTCTGGCCCCTTCTTAAAAGGAGGGACCTGGTCATCTGAAACAGCTGCTAGCTGGCTATCTGCAGATACAATAAAAACAGATAAATAAGCTTGCTTCATCACTTATTTCCGCAAAGTAAGTCTTAATAAAGGGTGTTGCCTATGCTTGGTGGAATTTGCTCTTTTTCTCGAGCAATGCTCTAGGTGTCTCTTTCATCACTTCATCTCCTAGAGCTCTTTGGTAAACTAGGGGGCACAGAGAATCCACACAGGTACAATCTCATCCAAGGTTCTTGTATGCTTGTTCCAGGCCATAGTTAAGGCCTCAGTCAAACCATGCACCAGAGCTTTGGATATACAGTGCATTCAAAAAGTATTCAGACCTCCTTCGCTTTTGTCAATTTTATGCTGCAGCCTGATTCTACAGCTGTTGAAATTCATTTTTTTCTCATTAATCTACACTCGGTACCCCATAATGACAAAGTGAAAAAATAATTTTAGAGATGTCTGAATTTATTAAAAAGAAAAAACTGAAATATCACTTTGGCATAAGTATTGAGACCCTTCACTCAGTACTTTGTTGAAGCACCTTTGGCAGCAATTACAGCCTTGAGTCTTCGGGGTATGACACGACAAGCTTTGCACACCTGGATTAGGGGATTTTCTGCCATTCTTCCTTGCAAATCCTCTCAAGCTCAGTCAGGTTGGATTGAGACTGTCGGTGGACAGCCATTTTCCGGTCCCTCCAGAGATGTTCACTACGGTTCAAATCAGGGCTCTGGCTGGGCCACTCTAGGACATTCACATAGTTGTCCCTAAGCCACTCCTGTGTTGTCTTGGCTGTGTGCTTAGGATTGGTGTCATTTTGGAAAGTGAACCTTCGGTCCAGTCTGAGGTCCTGAGTGCTGTGGAACAGGTTTACATTGAGGATATCCCTGTACTTTGCTCCATTCAGCTTTCCCTAAACCCTGACCAGTCTCCCAGTCCCTGCTGCTGAAAACCACCCCCACAGCATGATGCTGCCACCACCACGCTTCACTGTTGGGATGATATTGGGCAGGTGATGAGAGGTGCCTGGTTTCCTCCAGACATAACATTTAAAATTGAGGCCAAACACTTCAATCTTGGTTTCATCAAACTAGAGAATCTTGTTCCTCACAGTCTGAGAGTCCTTCAAGTGCTTTTTTGCTAACTCCAAGTGGGCTTTCATGTGTTTTGCATTGAGTAGAGTCTTCCGTCTATAGCCACTTTGCCATAAAGCCTGGATCAGTGGAGAGCTGCAGTGATGGTTGTCCTTCTGGAACTCTGTCCCATCTCCAAACAGGATCTCTGGAGCTCAGAGTGACCATCGGGTTCTTGTTCACCTCTCTTACTGAGGCCCGTCTCCCCCAATTGCTCAGTTTCACCAGATGACCAGCTCTTGGAAGAGTCCTGGTTATCCCAAACATCTTCCATTTGAGAATTATGGAGGCCACTCTGCTCTTAGGAACCTTCAGTGCAGCAGAAATTTTATTGTAGCCTTCCCCAGAACTGTGCCTTACAATAATCCTGTTTCTGAGCTCTTCAGGCAGTTCCTTTGACCTCATGGCTTTTGCTCTGCTACAGTATGCATTGTCAGCTGTGAGGCCTTCTATAGAGAGGTGTGTGGCTTTCCAAATCATGTCCATGTCACTGCGTTTTTCTGTTTTCTCAGTAAAGCAAGTTAAAGTTTTGTACTTTGCAAGCTATCTTGTTATCTTATCATTGTAACCATGGTGAGTGTCTCATGTTCAGCCAGTTTTCTACTGTGTGCGCATGTCCAAAACAAAAAAGTTACTTTCTCTTTCCTCTTCTTTGTGCTCTCTGGGAAGATAGACATGTAGGCAGGAGTCTTTTCTGTGTTTTTATAAGTTTCTTTGTAATTAAAAAGGTTAACAGTAGAAGACATGCTTCGGGTTTTCTTTGTTTATCATGCTTCAAAAATGAACCACGATCCATCCCCTTTGATAGAGTTTTTTACTCTTCTGACATGGTAGCAGAGAATGGTTTGTTTATTTTTGATGCTGATAACTTAGTTCAGCTGATTTATGCTGTCCTCAATTTACTGAAAATGCCGATGCCAAAGGAAGACAGAGAGGAGTCTGACGAAGAACAGATTTTACTTGCTTCTGCCATGTGTCTTAGAAGAAGATTTAAGGTCAGTTACACTGTCTTCTATTTTTACAAGCTTTAATGCAGCCGTCTCAGAAAGTTTTCACACTCACGGAGCTCATGCTGAATATGGGCAGGATGTAATGTTTTATTCTCCTTGTACCTCTGAGAAAAGTTTTTTTGAACAAATTGAGGTTTTTGAGCAAAGGCTACAAGAGGCTAAAGCATATGCCTCAATGATTAAACAGCACGAGAGGGACTCTACTGTTATGCAAAGCCCAGAGTCGGACATATTGCTTTCTTCTTCCAAGCCTTCTAAGCCACACCCACCAGTGGGTGTTATGTTAGAAGAAGGGGAACAGAAAATTCGAATGGCACGCAAGGCTACAGTGCTGCCTGAATCTAATGTTATAGCACCATCTGCTGGTGAATTTGTTTTACAAGATAGAAATGACTTATTATATGGAATGCAAGAGCAAATTAAGAGAATGCAAAATGCGTTTTCACAGATGTCTATTCATCAATCATTGCTCCAAGTTGATGATGCTAGAATTCCTGTTAATTCTGCTACTAGCCTGGTTTCTATCCCAGACAGAGCAAAGCAACAGTCAGCCCAAGTGCAGCTACCACTGGGTTCTCAAATACAAAGACCAGTGCTAACTGCAGGCCAACTTAATGTAGCAGCTCAAGTGCCAGCGCCTCCTGCTGGCCAGAGTGGAATTGCGGCTCAAGTGCAGCCACAGCCAGCACCAGTACCAGCGGCAGTCCCAATGCATCTGCCCCAATTCTTGGCACAGGCACCACCGGTGCCTCCTGCAGGTCACGTCCGGATGGCACAACCTGCACAGCCAGTACCTCAAATGCATGTTCCTCAACAGGCATCTCCTATTGTACCACTGGCTGGTGATTCAAAATTGAAGCGGTCAGGACAAAATTACAGGGCATGGGTCAGTGAAGTTGGAATTTGCTATGCAGAGAAGGTACTCATCACATGGTATTTAATCCTCCTAACCAGCCATGGACTCCTGATATATGGGACTTGAATAATAAAGCATGCACAACATTATTGATGTCAATGGACACTGAATTGCAGCTTACATTTTCACAAGATGCAACTGCTCAACAAATTTGGACTCAATTAGAAGCATGTTATCGGCCTACGTCAATTGAGTCTACATGTTTGCTTTTGTCCCAGTTCCATGGCTCTAAATTAAAACCTGGTGAACATATTGGAGAACACTTAAATAAAATGAAAGGAATAAGAAGAGAACTGGGTGAAAATGGCTATCCTATTGATGACTTTCAAATGATCAGCATTATTATTAACTCATTGAACTATGACTGGAAAGATGCTATTACCAAGATTAATCAAGTGCCCATTGCTCAACGCACAGTGGATCATGTATGCAGAATTTTAACAGAAGAAGAGGCACTTATGCAAGCCGCGCCACATTTGAGAGGACCACCTGCATCAAGAGCTCCAGTGAGGCGTCCCTTCCGTGAAAGAGCCTACGTTCCAAGGATGCCAAGTTGTTACATCTGCAATCGTGTGGGACATGCCACCCGGGATTGTCCCCAACGATTTCCAGCACCTGCCACGTACCAGCCCAGAGGAACAGATTCCAGAGGAGGCAGAGGTAGAAGCGGATGACAAGGTCGTGGTCCTAGGGGTGATTTGCAAGCTCCACTTGCCACATTGGCTTTAACCGACGATCCACAACCTCAACCAGAGTATAACAGACGACTTCTTTGGACTTTGGACAGTGGAGCAGCTTTACATGTTAACTATAGAAAAGAGCTTTATACAGAGATGCACGAGCCTGAACCTGAACTTCATGAACTTTACTCTTTTTCAAATCAACCTGTTCAGGTCAAGGGAAAAGGAACTGTTTATATTGAAGAGCTCGATGTGTACATTTCTGATGTTTATTATGTACCATCAGCTAATAGTAATTTGCTTAGTCAGAGTCACTTGTCTAGGGTATCAAAATTCCAGGTTCATCATCTTAAAAAGGCAAGTTATGTAGTTAAAGATGGAGATATTGTTGCTGAAACCATGTTGATTGGTGGTGTTTATTACTTAAAGCCAAAGTCTAAGAAGCAAGAGCAGGCAAGTATACAAGCTACAAAAAGGGAGAGTACAGGCCCAGGGAGAGATGTCCCAGAGAGAGATCCTGTTGCTATGTCAAAGGCTCCGAAAGCTAACAGGAAGACAAATAAGACACAGGTTGCTCACGGCAAGCCTGAGGTTCCTAATAAATAAGCTAATGTTGAGAATTCACTAACAGGTAAACCTTTGCATTACAGGTGTATTCATAAGTGGCATAGAACATTGGGTCATGCCAGTTTCTGTGTTCTGAAGAAGATGCCAGAGTTCGCTAGAGGTTTGGATCTAAAGGGGTGTAAGGTGTTCTTGGATTGTGCTGTCTGCAAAAAATCTAAATCCAAAGCAGCAGCAATTCCAAAGCGCACTACACGCCTGTCAACACGCATTTTTGATTTGGTACACACTGACATAGTGGGTCCTTTTGCACCAACAATTGGTGGTAAAAGATATTTCTTGACAATTGTTGATAATTACTCTAGATATGGATATGTATTTCCTATGAGAGAAAAATCTGAGACCTTTCAGATCTTTAAAGACTTTGCCAATCTTGTCTATACCCAATACGAAGTTAGCATCGCCAGAATTCAGAGTGATCGCGGTGCTGAATTCATGTCTCAGTGGTTTCAGGGCTGGATGCGTAAGAATGGCATACTACACCAGACCTCAGCTCCTTACACTCTGGCTGAGAATGGAGTGGCAGAACGTAGAAACGGGGTTCTGCAAACAATGATGCGTTGCCTACTTGAAGATGCTAACCTCAGTCTCCCATACTGGGGTGAGGCTATTAAATATGCTAATCATATCATCAACCATACTTGGAGTAGTGTAATAAATCAGACCCCTTATTTCATGTTATATGGACACAAGCCTGATCTCACGCATCTCCATATTTTTGATTTATACGCTATGGTGAATATTCCTTTAGCGCAAAGAAGGAAAGGGGGTCCTGCAGCAAAAAGAATGAGATTTATGGCCATTGATGATAATTCAAAATGGAGCAAATATATTGACTCTCATCATGTAATAGTGATTTCACAATCCACTACTTTTGAGGAAGATGCTGACTGGTCCAGGATTCATTTTAACGATCCTGGAGTTTATTTTCCAAGAGATGCTGCTGCTAATACCATGCAGCCTGATGATCAAGATTCACAGGCGAATGTTCCTTCCACGAGTTCTTCTCAACCTATTGTTCGGTCTTCGCGGGTTGTTGATGCTGCCGCTGGCGACAATGATGAAGACGAGGACAAAACGGAAGAAGAATGGACGGTTGTTCCGAGACGTTCCAAGAGGACCACAAAGGGAATCCCTCCAAAACGGTATTCGTGGCAAGTAACGAAAGCACCTTTACCTTTGATTTGTAATGTTACACTTCCTCCTGAGAAGTTCACACAAATCAAACATCTTACTGAATCAGAGCAAGATAAATGGCTTAAGGCAATGCAGGCTGAAATGGACAGTCTAAAGAAACTTCAAGTGTTTACACCTGCAAGCCCTCCAGCAAACAAGAAAGTTATTGGCACTCGATGGGTCTACAGAATTAAAAAGAAGCCAAATGGTGAGTCGTTGTATAAGGCCAGACTTGTAGCCCAGGGTTTCTCTCAACATTATCCTGAGGACTATACAAATACGTATTCACCCACAGTGCAGACTGAGAGTGTGAAAATCGCCTTAGCCACTGCAACTATCCTTGGTTTAGAGGTTTTCCAGTTTGATGTTGAAACGGCTTATCTACACGCTGATCTAGATGAAGAAATCTATGTGAAAGGTCCTCCAGGTTTCCAACAACAGGAAGGGGATACTTGGTTTCTACACAAAGGTCTTTATGGTCTGAAACAGTCTGGTTTAATGTGGTACTTATGTCTTTCTGACAAACTAAATTCAATGGGCTTTATTAAGTCCGAAACAGATGAATGCGTGTTTACTAAAAGATCTGATAATAGGTATGAGATAGTTCTTGTTTATGTTGATGATATTGTTTATATTGGTCCAAATAAGCAGATGAGTGAGTTTTTTGCTAAAGCTTTACAAAAGTTTTTCACATTGAAGTCTTTAGGATATATTAACACTTATTTGGGTGTTCAAGTTGTCAAAACTCAGAAGGGGTTCAGTCTCACACAAGAAGATAAGATTGAACAACTATTGCATCACTGCAACATGGAGGATGCTAAACCAGTGAGTATACCCATGCAAACCGATTTTCACAACTTGGCACATGAACCAAGTCCTGAGTTCGAGGATCAAACACTTTATCGCTCAGTCATTGGGTCACTGCTGTATATTAGTAGTTGGACTAGACCCGACATTGCACTTAGTGTTAATCTTCTATCACGACACGTAGGCAAGGCAAAACAGTTTCATTGGACATGTGTTAAAAAATTATTGAGATACTTAAAGCACACTAAAAACATGAAGTTATTATTAGAACCGACACATACTGACTATGCAGAGTTATGTTGTTATGCAGATTCTGATTGGGCGAGCGATAAGAAATCACGTAAAAGTACTTTAGGTTATATGATGTTCTTAAATGGATGTCCTGTTTACTGGCATGTGCGTAAACAGAATTTTGTTTCTTGTTCGTCTACTGAAGCTGAATATGCTTGTGTTTCAGATGCATGTAATTCTCTAACGTGGTTTGATGCTTTAGTCACAGATATCTGGACACAGCCGATTCGACCGATCACTGTGATGGAAGACAACGAATCTGTGGTTTATATATCTGAGAATAATTTTACAGGTTCTAGGTCTAGACACATTGACATCCGTTATCAAAATATAAGACAAGTAGTTAAACAAGGTTTTGTAAAATTACAGTATGTGCCTACACATTATCAGATTGCTGATATGCTGAACAAGCCACTTCCTGCAGCCCAGCACGAGTATCTGGGTAAGAAAATGTGTCTTATCTGAGTTTTGCTTTACTGACAAAAGAAGGGGATGTCACTGCATTTTTCTGTTTTCTCAGTGAAGCAAGTTAAAGTTTAGTACTTTGCAAGCTGTCTTGTTATCTTATCATTGTAACCATGGTGAGTGTCTCATGTTCAGCCAGTTTTCTACTGTGTGCGCATGTCCAAAACAAAAAAGTTACTTTCTCTTTCCTCTTCTTTGTGCTCTCTGGGAAGATAGACATGTAGGCAGGAGTCTTTTCTGTGTTTTTATAAGTTTCTTTGTAATTAAAAAGGTTAACAGTAGAAGATATGCTTCGGGTTTTCTTTGTTTATCATGCTTCAAAAATGAACCACGATCCATCCCCTCTGATAGAGTTTTTTACTCTTCTGACGGTCCAATCAATTTAATTTACCACAGGTGGACTCTAATGAAGGTGTAGAAACATGTCAGCAGTGATCAAGAGAAATGGGAGGCATCAGAGGTCAATTTCAAGTTTTTTTTTTAAATCCCATTTATATCCCGCCCTTCTCCGAAGACTCAGGGCGGCTTACAATTTAAGCACAAACCAATGTGCTTAGCAATAGCCTTCATTCTATGTATATGCCTGCTTATTAGGGCTTTCACACACACCCCAAGCGGCATTATTACAAAGTCAGCTTATTGCCCCCAACAATCTGGGTCCTCATTTTACCTACCTCAGAAGGATGGAAGGCTGAGTTAACCTTGAGCCTGGTGGGATGCGAACCTGCACTAATTGCAGGCAGCTGGTGTTACTTAAGGAGGCATTAGCCCACGGCTCCACTAAGGCTCCACCAAGGCTCTGTTGCTGCAAAGGGTCTGAATACTTATGCCAATGTGATATTTTTTTTCTTTTTAATAAATTTACAGACAGTTCTAAAATTCTGTTTTCACTTTGTCATTATGGGGTACCGAGTGTAGATCAATGAGGGAAAAAATGAATTTCAACAATTGTAGAATCAGGCTGCAGCATAACAAAATTGACAAAAGTGAAGGGGGGTCTGAATACTTTTCTGAATACACTGTAAACCTAAACTCCCTCTGAAACTCCACTGGGTCAATCGGTCACTTGGGTCAGGCTGATCAAATAGGCTCTTCTCTGCAACAGAAGGCAGCTACAGAGTACTGCAGGGCCAAGAGGGAGTGAACTGTCAATAGCAAGAGACTGATAGTAACATCCCCCAATCATGTTGCCACAGTCTCAAGACAAAAACCAGATCCAAAGTGTGACCTTTTATTAATAGTTTTTAGTTTATTAATATTTCTTTGTTGTGTCGAAGCTGAATGAGGTCCATAGTTGCCATGGTGGACAAAATCCCCAAGCAACCTCAGACTGTGGGCCAAGAGAAAGGAGGTTGAAATACTCCACGACCATCAGCCTAGGTCTATTTCACTGCCAACTCAGCAACAGACTCAACCCAGTGAAGGATGCCGCTAGACCACAGGGAGGCAAGCAACCCTAACTGATGTTTGTGGTCCAGTTTCACAAACAGGTTCTTACATCTGGCTATGTCTGGTGCAGTGTCCCTAAAGGCCCCAAGAGTTGCGGGATGGCGACAGCCACACCTTCACCCATACCCTGATCTATGATGCCACTAAAGCCCAGCAATTGAAACTGGCTCTCCAAAGATTTTCCACAGCAAGGGGAATGATCCCAGCTGAAACTGCAGCAAATTTGGCCACCAATTACCATATCATCTGTCCACCCAGCCGATCTCATATTGAGCTCTGATTTCCACTGGCCACCACCATAGCTAGTTCCCCTGTTAACCCAGGCTCCACCGCAACTGACTCCAGAAGCAGAACATTTCATCCAGGACCCTACTAAACTACTGTTCCATGAACCATCATGAGCCACCAAGCCCAAGTATAATTATAGAATCCTATACCTACCTCAGCTAGATTAGAGAGATAGGAAGTTTCATAATTCCTGACTATTGGTCAAGTTTTGAGGGATGTATTATAGTCCAAATAATGTGGACAGTGCCAAACTGTTTGTTCCTATCCTGTTGGCTTGCTACAGATGTTAAATAGCTCAGTGGCCAACATAAACCACATTTGCAAACCATAATGTGGGTTTCCACTGTGAGATGTACTTGTAAATCTTCTAGTTTCTGATGTTGTTGCATGGTTTAGATAAGGCAAACAGACTTGTACTCCTCTACAACTAATTACAGCTCCCCACTACCACAGCCCATGTGATTGATCCAGGAGTTACTTGCCCTGATTTAAAGAGATCCAGGTGCTGCATTCCCTGGTACAAGTTGACATTCAGGGTAAACCAGAGGTTTTTGTGCTGGAAACCAAGTTCAGCAAACAAAACCTATTGCCTCATAATAGAACATAGAATAATAGAGTTAGAAGGGACCTTGGAGGTCTTCTAGTCCAACCTCCTGCTCAAGCAGGACACCCTATACCGTTTCAGACAAATGGTTGTCCAGTCTCTTTTTGAAAGCCTCCAGTGATGGAGCAGTCACAACCTCTGAAAGCAAGCTGTTCCATTGGTTGATTGCTCTCACCTTGAGGAATTTTCAGTTCTAGATTGTTTCTTTCCTTGGTTAGTTTTCACCCATTGTTTCTTGTCTTGCCTTTTGGTGCTTTGGAAAATAGTTTGACCCCCCCCTCTATTGGAACACTGCTATCATGTCACCCCTGGTCCTTCTTTTCATTAGACTAGACATACCCAATTTCTGTAATCATTTGTTGTATGTTTTAGCCACCAGCCCCCTAATCATTCTTGTTGCTCTTCTCTGCAGTCTTTCCAGAGTCTCAACATCTTTTTTGTATTGTGGTAATCAGAACTGGATGCAGTATTCCAAGTGTGGTCTTACTAAGGCTTTGTACTAGAACTTCAAGTGAGCTTAATTATTGTTGTTAGCTGCGACCACCCAGCAGACGGGGTGGGGTGGTGGTGGTATAAAAACCAAACAGCCCATTCCCCTGCTAATTCTCAACAGAAATGCTCACAAGAAAACCTTGGACAGGGGAAAGAGTGCAGGCAGGTGAGCATCTTTCTCGGCTGGTGGCTTGGGGGGGGGAAGGGGGCAGCTTCACACACACACCCCAAATGCTGCCCTCTCACGAAATCAGGATGAAAACTTCGAAAAATGACCAGGAGAAAAGGTTAAAACAGAAGAGTGTCTCTTCTGAACAAGAAAAAAAAAGTTCACATCCATATCCTGCTCTTGTGGGTGGACTGGGGGATTTTTATTTTTTGCCTTGTTTTGCTCTTTTAAAAAGATGCCCCCCAACACCAGAAGCCATGCACCATCACCATTCACCTGCTGCGTCTCCTACATCCCTTCTTTCCCTTCCTTTGAAACAACACACACACACACACACACACACACACACACACAAATCCTCCCATTCCTACCTTCTGAATTACAATGAAAGAAAGCCAAGTTTTTTTCTTTTGTGGTCTTTACATATTTAAATTGCTAGAAGGTAGTGGGGAAGCAAGTCATCATGAGACACTCTTCTGTTTTAACCTTTTTCCCTTGTTGTTTTTTGGAGTTTTCATCCTGCTTTCGTGAGAGGGCAGCATTTGGGGGGCGGGGAGTTGAAGCTGCCCCTTTCCCCTCCCCCAAGCCACAGCTGAGCAAGACGCCTGCCTGCCCGGCCATGCTCTTCCTCCTGTCTGAGGTTTTCGTTGTTGTTAGCATTTCTTTTGAGGATTGGCTGTGTGTGTGTGTGTTTGGTTTTTATTCCCCTCCCCATCTGCTGGGTGGATACATCAGGTTTTAGTCACTTCTGTTGTGCTGGGAGGTACCCACGAAGCACGGGGGAATCCCCACTCCAGTTGTTAAGCTTGCTTAAATCCTCTTCCTCCACCTCCTCCTCACTGGAGGCCCCCTTTGTCTGCAACGGTGCAACAAAAAGAACCATGCTGGGCTGGGGATGATGGGGATCTGCCCTCTGCAGAGTAGGGACAGGACTCCAGCTGAGGGATGCTTCTTCTGGGCTCAGCAGATGCGCCAGGATCAGCAGCGAACTTTCTTGAATATTGATGGGAAATTAAAGTTTGGGGGGAAAGCAATAATAGGACATTGCTTATATAAGTATATTAAGTGCAAATGTAATTAACATATGTATAGGTTAAAAAGTATTGATAAATGTAACAAGGATGTTTTTACTTAGTTGAAAATAAGAATTCTGTTTGCCCAATATGAGATAACAGATATTATTGGAAAGAGAGAGGGAGTATTTGATGTTCTAATATTAGACTTAAACTAAAAATTTATGTATATTACTGAACTATTGGTTAACCCAGACAACACATATAATGGTTTTGACTTATTAGAGGGGATACTGTATTATTAAGTAGATGGTTTAACATGGTGGAAAATAGGTAACTTTTAAAAAACGGAGCAATACTATAATCAAATAGATAAGATGTGTAGCTAGAATATTAGATTTTGCTATGAAAAGGGGAAAAGGGAGAAGTTGAGATAAGGGAAACTTTGGTCACCTAAAAATAAAATACTTGGAAATCATAAATAATAATGTTAATTTGAATATTGATGGGAAATTAAAGCATGAAAAAAGCAATAACAGGACATTGATTGTATACAAGGATTAAGTGCAAACGCAATGAAGATGTGAATAAGCTAAAAATTATTGATAACTGTAACAAAGATGTTTTTATTTAGTTGATAATAATAAGAAAAATGGAAAAAGAGAGGAAATATTTGATGTTGTAACATGAGATTTATACTAAGGACTTATGTATGCTATTGAACTATTGATCAACCCAATCATCACGGTGCTTTTTAAATATTCAATTGTAAAATGAGAAAATTAATAAAATATATATAAAAAAGAACCCATGGAAGAGGAAGGGGCCCAAGGTGGAGGGGTGGGTGATGTAGGAGATCATCAGGCTGAGCCTGAGGAAGGGGTCAAACACATCACACTTCACGCCCGCAAGAGATCTAATTCAAGCCCACCTTGATTTCCATGTATTCTTATCTACTGCCAATTTGCTTTGCCCATTAGTACTTCAGATTTTTGTAGAGAGCTTAAGTTTGCAATAAACCTTTATATTTATTTGAAGTTCCTGGATTTCCTGATTTCCCCAGTGCTTGACAGTCCTCTGTAACTTGAAGGCTTTTGGAGCAGGGGAAGGAAGAATAAACTGTTCTGAATCAGCCTGCTACCGGCCTTGCAATAAGGCAAACCCCTGTTCAAACAGTAGAGACTGGAGAGCGTCTGAGGCTGAAAAGCGTCTGCCAAGATTTATTACTCAAACAACAGAACAAGAAACAAAAACACTGGAACTTGAATCCTCAAACGGAAGGGTTGCTTTCAGCAGCCAGCCCTTCCCCAAACACTCCTTTTATTTAGAGATCAGGGCGTGGCCTCCCTGTGCCTCCTCCCGAGGAGTCCCACAGCCTTTCTCTGTTTGGTCCTGCTCGACTGCCTCCTGCGTCGGGCGTCCTTGAACAGGGCCAGCTGTGGGTCATCATCCTCCGCACTATCGGGCTCACGCAGCTGAGAAGAGGGCCCCGGCTGGGGGCTCTGCGAAGCCTCCAAGCCATCATCAGCCGGTTCGTCTTCCACACCCTCCTCCTCCCCCTCATCTGAGTCATCCGAGACATCTGAGCCGGCTGCCGGACCCACAGGCTGGCCCTGAGTCACAACACTATCCCGCACCGCAGGGCCCTTCCCCCGGGGCTGCCGATCCGGATGCGGTCGGGATGGGAATTGTTCGTGAAAAGCAGTCACCAACGCAGGGGCATGAACGGCAGTCGCGTCTTCCCATGTGAAGTCCTCCGGCCCGTACCCTTTCCACTCGATCAGGTACTGGAAGCGACCTTTCAACCAACAGGAATCCCTGATGCTGGCGACCTCGTACTCGGGGGTGCTGCCTCCATCACGAGGTCCTGATGGGGGAGGTTCCGCTTGACGAAGTGGACAAGCCGGTTGTTCGGGGACCAACAAGGACCGATGGAAGACGGGGTGCACGCGCAGGGAACGTGGCAGAGTTAAACGATAGGAGACCGGATTGATGACAGCCTCGACTGGGAACGGTCCAAGGTAACGGTGGTCCAGCTTCCTCGCCGGCCGTGTGGATGGTAGGTTCCTGGTGGACAGCCAGACCCGATCCCCCACCGATAGTGGAGGCGTATCCCTTCTCGACCGATCGGCGAACCTCTTGTAGTCGGCCTTGGCCTTCTACAGCTGCCGTCGCACCAACCGATGGATCGCCTGTAACTCCGCCATGAAGTCGTTCGCTGCCGGCTCCGGTGAGTCCACGGGAGAAAGGGGGAAAAACCGGGGGTGATAACCCACATTGGCCAAGAACGGTGTCATCTGCGTGGAGGTGTGCTGCGAGTTGTTAAAAGCAAACTCGGCTATGGCCAAATAGTCCAACCAATTGTCCTGCTGCAGGTTGACGTAGCAGCGCAGATACTGCTCTAAGATACCGATGACCTTCTCGGTACCCCCGTCAGTTTGAGGATGATGCGCGGACGAGAGGCAAACCTTAATGTCCAACGCACGCATCAACTCCTGCCAGAAGCGGGCTGTAAACTGGGCCCCCCTATCGGAGACGACTCTATCGGGGAGGCCGTGCAGCCGAAACACCTGTTGGACGAACATGCGACCAGTGGCGCGAGCTGACGGTAAGCCGCGACAGGGGATGAAGTGCGCCATCTTGGTCAGCATGTCCACCACCACAAACACTGTCGTGAAGCCGGAGGATGGGGGTAGATCCGTCAGAAAGTCCATGGACACAGCCCCCCAGGGTCTCTTGGGTGTTGGCAAAGGCTGCAGTAAACCAGGCGGGGCCCCTGTCGC
Source organism: Vipera ursinii (assembly GCF_947247035.1). Taxonomy (NCBI): domain Eukaryota; kingdom Metazoa; phylum Chordata; class Lepidosauria; order Squamata; family Viperidae; genus Vipera; species Vipera ursinii. The sequence goes on from NC_139522.1 coordinate 38,737,820, forward strand.
TGACTTGGCCTGCCTGCATGGGATGCAGGAGGTGACATAAGACTGGACGTCGTGTCGGACTCGGGGCCACCAGAAGGTACGGGAGACCAGGTTCAGAGTCTTGAACAGGCCAAAATGCCCCGCAGCCGGGTTATCATGACACTGGCTGAGGACGAGTCCCCTGAGTGGCCCTCCCGGAACATAGAGCCGGTCACGATAATACAAAAGTCCATCCGTGACCGACCAAGGCGAATCTGGCCCCACCTCTTCCTTCCGCTGAGCCACCCACGCCTCCTGCTGCTGCGCCTCCCGGATCCGAGCCCGTATATCCACCGGCTCCCGCACCGCAGCAAAAGACTCGACGGGAATCACTGTCCTGGGCAGAAGCTTGTCTTCCACTCGGGTGTATTCGGGCTTCCTGGACAGAGCATCCGCTCTCTGGTTGTGCCCGCTTGGTATGTACCGCACCCGGAAGTCAAACCTCGCAAAGAAAAGGGACCACCGGATCTGGCGTTGGTTCAAATTCCGAGCGGTCTGCAGGCTTTCCAGATTCTTGTGGTCCGTCCGGACCTCGATTTGATGCCGCGCCCCCTCCAGATGATGCCTCCAAGCCTCGAACGCCGCCTTGATGGCCAGCAGCTCCTTCTCCCAGATGGTATAGTTGCGCTCCGAGGGGTTCAATTTCCGAGAGTGATACGCGCAAGGGAAAAGGGTACCGCTGGGCGTCATTGCCTGGAGTAACACGGCCCCAATGGCAATGTCGGAGGCGTCCGCCTCCACGACAAATGGCCGTTGCGGGTCAGGATGCTTCAAGATGGGCTCCTTCATGAAGGCGTCCTTCAAAGCCTGGAACGCCTGTTGTTCGGGGGCGTTCCACTGGAACCGAGTCTTCTTCTGCAGGAGCCGGGTGAGGGGGGCTGTCAAGGCAGCAAAGCCAGGGATGAATGTTCGATAGTAGTTGGCAAATCCAAGAAGTCGCTGAACATCCTTCACGCGACGCGGGGGTTGCCAACTCTGCAACGACTCAACTTTACTCGGCTCCATGGCGATGCCCTCAGGAGAAATGCGGTGACCCAGGAAATCGATGGTCACCTGGTAGAACTGGCACTTCTCCAACTTGGCAAACAGCCGATGTTCCCGGAGGCGCTGCAGGACCTGACGGAGATGCTGATGATGCGCTTCACGCGACGGGGAGTAAATCAGGATGTCGTCCAGATAAATCACGACAAACTGGTCCAACAGATCCCGAAATATGTCGTTCATAAAATGCTGAAACACAGCGGGGGCGTTGGTCAGGCCAAACGGCATCACCGTGTACTCGAAATGTCCATAGCGAGTACCAAACGCCGTCTTCCACTCATCACCCGGCCGAACCCTGACGAGGTTGTAAGCTCCACGCAGGTCCAGTTTCGTGAAGATCTTAGCCTCCCGGAGTCGGTCCAAGAGCTCGGGGATGAGGGGCAGCGGGTAACGGTTACGCACCGTGATGGCGTTGAGTTTCCGGTAGTCACAGCAAAGCCGTAACTCGCCCGACTTCATTTGATGAAGAGCACGGGCGCAGACACTGGCGAGGACGAGGGCCGGATGAAACCACGAGCCAAATTCTTTGTCAGGAAATCCCGCAATGCAGCCAACTCGGGCTCCGACATGGAGTACAAACGCCCCACTGGGAGAGGCGCATCAGGGACTAGATCAATGGAGCAGTCATAGGGCCTGTGCGGGGGTAATTGATCCGCCTCTGACTCGCTGAACACATCAGCAAAGTCGGACAGTTCGGGAGGCAAGGAAACCCCTGGGGAACCCTCCACCTGGCCGGCACAGATATGGCGGGTGTGGTCCACGCACTGCAAACTTGGGAAGGTGACCAAGTTCTGAGACCAATAGATCTGTGGATCATGCGCCCGGAGCCACGCCAGTCCCAAGACCACGGGGAAGTGCAGACCCGAAGTGATGTAGAACTGGATGGCCTCCACATGGGAACTGATGGCCATACACACTGGTTGCGTGGCGGCCGTAATAGGCCCGGACAGGAGCACTCGACCATCGATAGTCTCCACTAGCATGGGCGGATCCACCGGACACTGGGGAACAGCCCATTTGGCCACAAAGGCCGAGTCCATAAAGTTTGTGGTAGCCCCAGAGTCAATTAAGGCATGGACTGGACCCTCTGGCTTGCCAGGAAGGATCAGACGTGCCTCCAAAATCAAATGCCGTGGAGGTTCACAGGCACCGTCGGAACGGCGTCGCTCTGTGTGGTCGTTGTGGGTCGCCCGATCTATCACACCGTCTAGATCGGGCTCGGGCCGTTTCCCGACAGCAAAGTAGGGGACTTTCTCGGGGCAGGCTTGGTCACTGATGCCCGCTGACGCTTCTTCGGGCAAGAAGCAGCCAAATGTCCAGGGTCCCCACAGTAAAAACACAACCCCCCCGATCGTCGTCTGTCCATTTCCGTCACCGATAGACGGGACCTGGCGGCACCCAGCTCCATTGGCTCCTCCCTCTGGACTGGGGGCTCACGCACAACAGGGGCGGCAGGGGTCTGTGGGGTGGCACGGCGACTCTTTCGCTGCTGCAGCCGGGCATCAATCCGCAGACAAAGATGGATCAGCCCATTCAGGTCTGAGGGAATGTCCACGCGGGCCAGCTCATCCAACATCTCCTCCGACAATCCATCCTGGAAGGCATCCACGAGCGCAGCCTCATTCCAGGCGGAATCCTGGCTAAGCAGCCGGAAATCGCTGATATAGGCCTGTAGGGGGCGCTGACCCTGCCTCAGAGCTTTCAGGCGTCAGGTGGCAGTCTGCGCCTTAATTGGGTCCTCGTACATGAGGCGCATATGGTCACAAAACCCCCCAAAGTTATCCAACAAAGGGCTAGGTTGTTCCAGCAGAGGCGTGCCCCAACGAGCTGCATCCCCCGACAGAAGGCTCAACACGAATCCCACCTTATCTCGGTCAGTGGGGAAATCAGCTGCTCTCACGCTGATAAAAAGCTGGCATTGTCCCAGGAAGGCAGGAAACAGTTCTGGATTGCCAGCAAATTTATCCGGCATTGCTATCTGACATTTCCTCCTGGGTGGGGGTGCAGCATGTACCTGAGCTTGCAGTTGAGCCACCTGAGCTGCCAGCAAGGTGAGTTGCTGGGTGAGCTGAGCATTCTCGGCACGTAGCTGCTCCATCGTAGTAATAAGGGGTGGGAGGCTGAAAGCAAACTGTTCTGAACCAGCCTGCTACCGGCCTTGCAATAAGGCAAACCCCTGTTCAAACAGTAGAGACTGGAGAGCGTCTGAGGCTGAAAAGCGTCTGCCAAGATTTATTACTCAAACAACAGAACAAGAAACAAAAACACTGGAACTTGAATCCTCAAACGGAAGGGTTGCTTTCAGCAACCAGCCCTTCCCCAAACACTCCTTTTATTTAGAGATCAGGGCGTGGCCTCCCTGTGCCTCCTCCCGAGGAGTCCCACAGCCTTTCTCTGTTTGGTCCTGCTCGACTGCCTCCTGCGTCGGGCGTCCTTGAACAGGGCCAGCTGTGGATCATCATCCTCCGCACTATCGGGCTCACGCAGCTGAGAAGAGGGCCCCGGCTGGGGGCTCTGCGAAGCCTCCAAGCCATCATCAGCCGGTTCGTCTTCCACACCCTCCTCCTCCCCCTCATCTGAGTCATCCGAGACATCTGAGCCGGCTGCCGGACCCACAGGCTGGCCCTGAGTCACAACATAAACAGACAAAAAACATTTTAAAGCCATTGTCCATTTTTTTTGTATTCTGTGATAACAGGAGTATTTGATCTTGATACAAAAGTTGTCTAAAGACCTGCAGTCTATCAAATACAGTTTACCATAGCTATCATGTATACAGTATATAATCTTCTTTAATTTGAAGCTACTTTAGATTTACAAAAGAGAAACTCCCATGTAACATGTAGCTTGATTGTTCTCTGTTAGAATGCTGAGTAGTGTTATAACAGGGGTGTCAAACTCGCAACGTCACGTGACGTTTCATGATGTATTGCGACTTTTTTGCCATTGCCTGGGGTGGGTGCGGTTTTGCTATGATGCATCTGGCCCGTGGGCCGGCAGTTTGACACCCCTGTTTTATAAGATCAATCTTTGAGAAATGTAAAAATGTCTCATATTCAGGTTTTGTAGTATTAGTATTTAGTGTACATAATCTTAACATTTGTTGTTACAGCACATTGTTTCTTTCTCTGTGTACATACACATGCACACATACTGTACACTGTAAGCGATTAATGGGGCCCACAAACTTGATATAAGTAAAGATTTGGTACAGGTAGTCCTTGAGATACAACTGTAATGCAGCCTGTCCATTATGGACGCATGTTGTGATGGCTGTTAAGCAAAATGGCCTTGCTTAATGACACCACCCCCTGCTGTCCCTGATGTAGCTGTTAAATGAACACAGGGGTCATCAAATAGAGTACAGGGTGCCTCAGGTGGGGGAGGCCCTGGGAAAGTCACCTGTCCCAGGTCTTACAAGGCTATCCCCACCCCCTGTGGCAGCCCATGTTCCGCTTCTCGGGGTCCCTGCAGTCAGTCCTTCAGCTTCCTTCCCACCCCAGCGATCAAGGGGAAATCAGGCCAGATGAAGCTTGCAAGCCTCCAGCTTCCTTCCCACCCAATGACTTGCAGGACTCAGCCTGCTCCAAGGCCCAACAACACACAACTTACTTCTCTGTTTTTTGCAGCTTCTGAAAGAGGTACTCAGCCAGTATCAGCTTTCTTACAGACCTAGCCTCCTGGCAAACAAAAAAGAAAAGTTTTTGCTCTAACACTTTCAATATGAGTATTTTATTTTTCCTTTTCCAGTCCTCCATATTATAACTATACATTCTAGCTGCATGTGATTAATGCTAGAATGGGTCTCTTAATGACTTTTTCAGAGAAAGAATTTTAAATCATGCAGCACAGTGAAGATAAACTTGCTAACTAGTAGAAAAAAACTAACAAAGAATCTTGCAGGAGAAAAGGGAGGATAGGTATAAAGAAACAAAATACAATGAATGAAATGTAATGGTAAATTTTATTCTTGGTATAGTCTGAAGGAGAATTTGGCCTGGCAAAATGAAACCATCTTTTTCCTTTTCCCATTTAGGGACTGGTATTACTTGGTGAGATGCCTCCTTCTGACCATGTATTAGGTGATTCAACCCATAGTCTTAGTGTCGACTTCAAGCTAGAGCCTGGAATTGACAGACTGGTATGTATTAAGAGTGGAGAGAACATTCCTTTGAGTACTATTTCTTTCATTACCCCTCTCCTTCCCTGCTGACATTATATTTCTGCATTTTGTTTTACTGATTACCTTGTTTCTAGACTAGACTTCTATATATGTATTTCATAGTTGTATGGGGGAAAAAGACTGTCCTGTTGTTGTTTTTTCTTTCTTTTTTTGGTAAGAGTTTTATTGATTTTTTACAATAACAACCTTAGTGTCTGGTGCACAGCATGTTGTCTTGGTTCATGAATTTTTTTTAAAAAATACAATCAATAATAGTTAATTAACAGTCAATATGTCAACACTGCAAACATTGGATGTTTTTGCTTTGACAATATAACAGGCAGCCTTTTCCTTTAAATTGTTTTGCTCTTAGAATTAGATGAAGCTGGGGGGATGAGAATGCTACCCCGGTTGGACTGCAAATTGGAGGAGGGAACTGTGCCAGATATTAGGTGCTGAAGGGAGGGGAATTCAGATTTTGGCATCTCAACATGCCGTGCTGACGCTTTGTTCTCATTAGCAGGGCTTTTTTTCTCATAGAATGCTCAGAACGGCGTTCTGGCACTTTTTTGCACACACACACACAAAAAGCTTTTGCACAAGCTGTGCTACTCCCTCTATTGGCTTTTGAAAGCCTATTGGCTTTTGAAAGCCAATAGGAAATGCTGCTGAGCCCGCCAAAAGACCCGGCTAGCAAACATTGCACTGGCAAGTTGTCTGCAGCGAAGGAGAGTTGGCAGGAACTTTGCACCCCTCCCTGCTGCCCAACTACACCATCTCAAGTAGGTAAGTGAGGACAAGGAGTGGGAGGTGGGTTCTGTGGAGTCCATGTGCTCACCCGTGTCAGCCAGGCTGGTGGCCTACCCGGTGCTGGACCTGCACCACCGTCGCCTCACCCTGTGCGTCTAAGTGGCCACCCTGGAGTGCCTGGCCCTCAACGCAATGCACACTTCCACTGTGTTCTGTTCCCTCACCTTTGTAGAAACATGTGGCTGCTGATTCCTGAGTGCTGGGGGGGGGGGGAAAGAGGAATCCCTAACCTCGCATGGCTAAATGTCAATTTCGACCTTCGCATCCAGCCCGCAGCAATGTCAAATCGCTGCGCTGTCAGAGCGTGGCCCTGCCCTGAATTCCAGCGAGGAGGCTGTTGCTATAGCAACCCTGAGCACGCTGGTTCTTTCCTGGAATCATTTGCCTTTTCTGCGCCCTCTCCCGTGAGGGGCCTCGATTTGGAAAGGCAGCCCCGCTCTCGCATCAGGAGAAGCAAGAAATAGATGCCTCCGCTTTCCCTTCGAAGCCAGGCGTACCACTCGAAGCAGAAAAGGAGAAGAGAGAGAAATATTTGAATACCTTTTTCTTAATTGGCTTATACTCTTTGGTTGTGCTGTGCCCTGTTTGCAACTCTACTACTTACTGAGAAAAAGTTGGTGAAATCGCTTCCCGGGGGCACAAAAGGAGGAAAGATTGCTGAGAAGTGCTCTTACCTGTATACTGGCATTGGGAAGATTCTGGATTTCCCTCTCAGCCTTCCTATCCTAGGAAGATCCAGCAGAGATTGACCAAAAAGTTCATCTCGGGTCTGAATTCCTATGCAGTGAAAAGGAGAGGGCTTGCAACTTCTGGTTGTAATTATCCACGTTTCTGCACACTGAGATAATCGGCCACTTATACAAATACAGAGCCTATCATGCTTATGGATTACTGATTCACATTTCCCATGGATTGTCTTCTGTCCATGGGAGGGAAGCTTGGTAGATTCCAAATTTCATAATTTTAGTTATTCCGTTGGCAGAGTATATATGAGAACAAGCTACAAAGGTTTTTAAAAACATATTTCTCATTTATATCTTTGAATCATAAATATTAAATCTTTGTTCTTTTCAATGAGCCATACTAATGCTTTAGAAATATAATTTCCAGTTTTAGCTACAGTAAGCAAGCAAATTACACTAAAGCTAAATTTAACGTTACTTGTTAAAGATATTTACTATATTTCAGAATTAGTATTCTTTCAGTCACAATCTTATTCCTATTCAATTTAGCTGATTTTAAAATGTGATGTAAAATCATAAGCACATAAAAAGAAAACAGAAGAAACAGCTGCAAATTAACTCAACAGTTCTATGCTTAGCAACATTTCCATTTAATCAAAGTCCTTGCTCTTTCCAAATCTATTTCAGTGTTTACTTTCTATATATACACAAAGAATGGGAAATGAGTTTCTGGGCTGGTTCAAATTTTTTACACATTCCAAAAATTATGTCACGAGTGATGTATTTATAGGTATATAATTGACAGTACAATTGGCAGTGCAGACATGCCAAATGCTTCTAAATTGAGAACCAAAATACATATATACACAATTTTTTCTCCCCTAAATTTTCAGGTAATGTATCTGTTCCATATAAATATAAAAGCATGATAGGCTCTGTATTTGTATAAGTGGCCGATTATTTCAGTGTGCAGAAACGTGGATAACTACAACCAGAAGTTACAAGCCCTCTCCTTTTCACTGCATGGGAGTTCAGACCCAAGATGAACTTTTTGGTCAATCTCTGCTGGATCTTCCTAGGATAGGAAGGCTGAGAGGGAAATCCAGAATCTTCCCAATGCCAGTATACAGGTAAGTGCACTTCTCAGCAATCTTTCCTCCTTTTGTGCCCCTGGGAAGCGATTTCACCAACTTTCTCTCAGTAAGTAGCAGAGTTGCAAACAGGGCACAGCGCAACCAAAGAGTATAAGCCAATTAAGAAATAAATAAATATATAAATAAAATTATATAAATAAAAGATTAACAAGATGAGAGTTCCGGCACCTTTTTTTTTTTTTAGAAAAAAAGCACTGCTCATTAGTATAGACTTTTTTAATAAGAGTTTTTATTGAATTTTATAAGGTTAGGAAGGGAATATAACCAGGGTAAGGATCAGGATTTGGGATGGGGTTAGGATCGGGATTGGGGTAGGAACGGGGTTGGGAACAACATTGGTGTTGCCACCCAATAACATTTTCAAGCTTTAGCAAACAGACTATATTCTGGGTACATATGTTCAATTAACGCTAATTAATATAACAGTAAATAGCTATAATATATATGCTAAACAATAATCATAAATGGTATCAATTAGTCAATACATATCATTCTCCTTACTAATATAAAATAACATCTCACATTCATTTCTTGATAGTTTGTTTTCCTAACCATTGGTAAAATTTATCCCATGTTTTAAAATAAATTGAATCCACTTTCTCTTTAATCTCTAAGGTTAATCTGTCCATTTCTGCACACTCTAAAATTTTGTTGATTAAAACCTCCTTAGTTGGTAGGTTTTCATTTTTCCAGTATTGGGCAAATGCTATTGTCGCTGCTGAGATTGGCTTAGCCAATCTCAATGTATACATGGTTGTACTTTGACAATAAAGGTTCATTCATTCATGCAATATTAGATACTCATTCTCCTTCTCATACTTAGCTCCTAATATTCCTAACAGAAACAGTTCTGGTTTAAATTCAACCTGTATTTTAGTCATCTTTTCCAACCATGTATGTATTTTAAGCCAGAACTTTTTCACTTTAGGGCATACCCACCAGATAGGGTAGTAGGTACCTGGCCTTTGTTTACATTTCCAGCAATTATTCGAAGTATTTTTAATTATAGACTTTTTTGAATAAACAATGCCTGAAGGTTCTTTGAAGTGTTTCATTAGTCGGAACCATGACACAATAATAATTAATTTTTATATTTCCATAGTTAGTATATCAATTGATAATATACTGTATTTCCTTGATCCTCTCTTCTCCCAATAGTATTCTCCTTCAGCATTAAACATATATAATTTTTGATATTTGATATTTTCCATATATAAATGATTAAATAAAAACATTTTCTTCTATATTTATACCAACAATAATAGCATCCATATATAGCATTTTTTCTTATCAACTTATGTTATTTTTGTAAAAGTCATCTTATTGATTCACCATATATCTTATTTTCATAAATGTTTAAGCTCAATTTCTCCATAATATTCAAACAATTCTTATCAATCAAAATTTTCTCGGTAATTAACATCTAAATATCCAAATTTTCCACTTAAATATATCATCCCAGTATTTTCATATTTCATATACAGGTGAAACTCGAAAAATTAGAATATCGTGCAAAAGTTCATTTATTTGAGTACTGCAACTTAAAAGGGGAAACTAATATATGAGATAGACTCATTACATGCAAAGCAAGATAGTTCAAGCCGTGATTTGTCATAATTGTGATGATTATGGCGTACAGCTCATGAAAACCTCAAATCCACAATCTCAGAAAATTAGAATATTACATGCAATCAATAAAACAAGGAGTGTACATAGAACAATATCAGACCTCTGAAAAGTATAAGCATGTATATGTACTCAGTACTTGGTTTGGGCCCCTTTTGCAGCAATTACTGCCTCAATGCGGCCTGGCATGGAAGCTATCAGCCTGTGGCACTGCTGAGGTGTTATGGAAGATCAGGATGCTTCAATAGCGGCCTTCAGCTCTTCTGCATTGTTCGGTCTCATGTCTCTCATCTTTCTCTTGGCAAGGCCCCATAGATTCTCTATGGGGTTCAGGTCAGGCGAGTTTGCTGGCCAATCAAGCACAGTAATCCCACGGTCATTGAACCAGGTTTTGGTGCTTTTGGCAGTGTGGGCAGGTGCCAAGTCCTGCTGGAAAATGAAGTCAGTATCCCCATAAAGCTCATCTGCGGAAGGAAGCATGAAGTGCTCCAAAATCTCCTGGTAGACGACTGCATTGACCCTGGACTTAATGAAGCACAGTGGACCAACACCAGGAGATGACATGGCTCCCCAAATCAACACAGACTGTGGAAACTTCACACTGGAATTCAAACATCTTGCAGTGTGTGCCTTTCCATTCTTCCTCCAGACTCTGGGTCCTTGGTTTCCAAATGAGATGCAAAAGTTGCTCTCATCAGAAAAGAGGACTTTGGACCTGAGCAACAGACCAGGTCTGTTTTTCTTTAGCCCAGGTAAGACGCTTCTGACGTTGTTTGTTGTTCAGGAGCAGCTTGACAAGAGAAATACGACATTTGAAGCCCATGTCCAGGATCCATCTGTGTGTGGTGGTTCTTGATGCACTGACTCCAGCCTCAGTCCACTCCTTGTGAAAGTCCCCATCACTTTTGAATGGCCTTTTCCTGACAATCCTCTCCAGGCTGCGGTCATCTCTGCTGCTTGTGCACCTTTTTCTTCCACACTTTTCCCTTCCACATAACTTTCTATTAATGTGCTTTGATACAGCACTTGGGGAACATCCAACTTCTTTTGCAATTACCTTTTGAGGCTTTCCCTCCTTATGGATGGTGTCAATGATGGTTTTCTGCACAACTGTCAGGTCAGCAGTCTTCCCCATGATTGTGATTCCTACTATACCAGACTGAGAGACCATTTAAAGGCTCAGGAACCCTTTGCAGGTGTTATGGTTTAATTAGCTGATTAGAGTGGGACACTTTGAGCCTAGAATATTGCACCTTTTCACAATATTCTAATTTTCTGAGATTGTGGATTTGGGGTTTTCATGAGCTGTAAGCCATAATCATCACAATTATGACAAATCACGGCTTGAACTATCTTGCTTTGCATGTAATGAGTCTATCTCATATATTAGTTTCCCCTTTTAAGTTGCAGTACTCAAATAAATGAACTTTTGCACGATATTCTAATTTTTCGAGTTTCACCTGTATTATAGAAATACTATACTACTTATCTATCATAACATCTACCTATAACATATTTTCTAATCAATTTATATTTCACTTCTATTTGTAAAAATTGATTGAATCACTATATATCCTTATTAAGTCTAATTTCCCCTCAATATTTCAATCATTCCTTAAATCTAAATCTTTTAAAACTCAGTTTGTATTTAAAGTTCAAACTTTTCCTTCACTTTCATCATCCCAATATTTTTACATTTTGTATCTTATCAAAAATACTATATTACTTATATCTCTTATCCCACTTATTCTAAAGCCCCTTTATAGCCAAAGTTATTTGTTTATTTAGCCATATTCAAACAAGTGTTTGCTCGTATAATATTCCATCTGATAGGGCGAATCAAGTCTCTTAAGCCCATCTCTAATCTTCTTCCTTTGCCAAATTGTTTTCCAAATTAATATTTTTGACTTGTCAAACAGTTCTTGTATTTTTGTAGTTGTTGTTAGGTTGTAGAGGATACATAATATGTAAGGTGTATACTTTTTGTCTCCCAAACAGTGATTCTCTTAGCAGTGTACATTTTGTTAAATCTTCTTTCTTCTTAGGTTTATAAGGTATCTTTCCCATATTTATTGTTGTATCCAAATCTTGTGAGTTTTTTTCTTGTTTGTATTAAATTATAATTCCCTTCATTTGTGACTTGCCAATTAAGTCATTTTTTTTCTAGTTCACATTCTGTTATCTGACTTGTTTGTTCATTCTTTACCATCATTCTTTGAATGTTTTTTGATTGTAAATTTAAGTTAGAAGTATATACCTTTATGTTATCAAAGTTATGTTTAATCTTGTGGTTTAGAGCTATTGTGATTTGTATCTGTCGTAGCATTGCATAAATTTCTTCTTGGAAACTATTTGTTTTGTCTTGAAATGTTGCTTCTAGAGATCTTTGATTTTTGTGGCTGAATCCTTTAAGAGTAGATATTAAGGGGGAGGCGGAGCCAGCTGTCAAACGGAATGGCTGTGTTGAGACACCGCTCCGAATGAGCGTGCCGATCTCACAGCTTTTTCTCTGTTCCCGGTGGGTTTTTTAAAAAGCCCCAGATCTCTCGGAGGGAGATTAGAACCAGAGGTGCCCAGCTGAGCAGCTCAGGATGGTGGTTCGAGCTGCAGAAAGCAGGAAAGCCTAGGAGAGAGCCGGGTGAAGGAGACGGCCCATTATGGCGGCCGTGAAGAAATGACAGCTGTCAAAAATAGCGGTGAGCCAGCAGGACAGCGATTCATCTAACCTGGCAGAAGAAACACTCAGCGAACTCTTGTAAGTGTTCCGGATGGTGAAATCTTTCTGGAGAATTTCACAGAAGAGAAGAGAAGAGGAGAGGCCCCAGAGCGAAAGGGGAATTCATCTCCCCTGTCAGATAACGGCGAGAAGAAGATGGGGGAAAAAGAGATCTGACCTTAAAGCAACAGACTCACAGGCTGTAAGGACTGGAGATCAAGGGTGGTTTCTCTTTCTGGCTCTTGCAGTAAAGCCAAGAAGGAGTTTAACAAAAAACAAAATAAACTTGAAGAGTGACAGTGCGGACTGAGCTAAGAGAGCAGACATCTTGAAGAAAAACTAATGATCAATTAGCATCAAAGGAGGGAAGAGTGATACTCATAACTTAAGAAGTGAACTATTTGTTTCAAAAAGTTTCTAAAACAAAAGGGATAAATGGTAATTGTTTTGAGAATTTAGACCAATAAGAATTAATTGAATATAACCTATGGTATGATTGATTTGGAGGAGACTAATTAGGAACAAAAAGTTGAATGTTTAAGGAGGGAGAGAAAATCTACTTCTCTCCTTGTTGTATATAATAATATTCATAACTGAACTGACTGTGAAATCTGGTTTTCATTGTTAAAGAATTGAATAATATTGGTTATATTATTGTTACATGTTTTTATATAGAAAAGTTAGGACTGTTTGGAATATAGATATTTGAAATTGATTAATAATGATTATTATGTTTTAGTGTAATAGGTGTAATAGGTTGGATATTGTGTTAGCAACAAAATCTAGCATTGTTAAGATATAAGGCACTAGTGATTATAACCTTGGAAGAATGATAAATTCCCCAGGTGTGGTGGAGGGAAAGACAAAGATTGTGTACAAGTGGGAGGATTGGCTGACGTCATTTAGAAAGATGACAAGCATCCCAAATCTCATGAGAGTTGGGACTGGAAGAAGGCAGATGACCCAAGCCTCATCAGCAGAATTAAGCCCAGCAGGGCAAATATCTATAGAGGAGATGATGCCGCGGGAGAGAGCAAGCTCACTTAAAGACATACAAGCAATATTACAATCCATGCAAGAGGTTATGTTGAGAAATCATGAGGATTTAAAAAGAGAAATAGGTGAAATAAGGAATGATACTGGAGAACTCAAAGAGAGGATGGGAGCAATGGACGGAAAATTTGAATGTTTTCAACAGCAAATATTGAAAAATGAACAGAAATTATTAGAAATGGAGGACAGAATGAATAAGGAGGAAAGAAGAGTAGATGAAATGAATGAAAAACTTTTGCAAGCAAATAAAGAGTTAGAAAAAACCATTATACTGCTTGAAACTGAGAAAGCAGACCACTATTTACGTTTCCAAAATGTGAAGGAAGAGAAGGGGGAGGACCTCCCAGAAATGATGACGGACTTGCTAGCAAGGGCCCTAGGGACAGGGAAAGATGAGATGGCAAATGAGATTGATGAAATATATAGAATTCACACAAATTACACGAGAAGAAATAACTTACCCAAGGAGGTACATATCAGATTTGTGAAGAAGTCAATTAGGGATGAGATTTTGCACAGAACAAGGGACGACCCAATAGAATATAGAGGTAAACAACTAATTGTCCTCAAACAAGTCCCTAGGAGGGTAAGAGATCTGAGAAGGCCCTACCAACATATTACATCAAAATTAATAAGACAAAATATTAATTTTAGGTGGCTGATGCCGGAAGGGATTGTGGTGACCTGGCAAAAAAAGAGATATAGGTTAGATTTGATTGATAAAGCAGAAGAGTTTTTCCAGCAGCATCTAGGGAATGAAGATGAACTAGAAGAAAGAGAGTTAAGAGAAGGGAACAATGCAGAGAGATATAATATAAAGACACGGGAATCACAAGACAAAGAACAGGAAACAGAGAGAAGAGAAAAAATGAGAATGCACCATGACAACAATGATGAGTGTAGACACAAAGAAGTTAAGGAAGATAGACCGACAAGGGCAACAAGATCAAAACAGAGGCAGTAATATAGAAATATTAACAGTATTATCATTAAATGTGAATGGACTAAACTCCCCAGCTAAGAGAAATATAATTTTGAATAAGCTCAGTAAGAAAAATTTAGATATAACAATTCTACAAGAAACACATATAAAGACTCAAGATCAGGATCTATTACACTACCCTAAGTTAGGAATTAAATTTGTATCGCTTTCACAACAGAAGAAAGAAGGAATTGTGATATACGTTAAAGAATGAATCCCAGCAAGACAAATTTATCGAGATGAGGAAGGTAGCATATTGATAATTGAAATTTCCTTGAACAGAAAAAAGGTCGCCCTGGTAGGAATTTATGCCCCCAATGAAAAACAAAGACAATTTTATAAGAAATTGCATAAGGTTATTGCTGATATGGATTATGAGAACACTTGTATAATTGGCGATTTTAATGCAATTATAGACAGAGAATTAGATTATAAGAGTGAGGAAGTTAGGAAACGAAGCAGGAGAATATTACCCGGTACTTTTTAAAAAATGGTGGAGGAATTAAATATTCAAGATAGTTGGAGGGAGAGAAATTTGAATAAAAAGCAATTTACATACTATTCAGGGCAGCATCAATCGTGGTCTATTGAAAAGTTTTAAAATACATTTTATCTTTAACAATCCCCCCCTCCCCCTCCCCTACCTATCCCTCCCTACCCCTCCCCCCCTTTCCCCCCTCCCCCCCCCCGACTTCCCAGAGCTAAGTACAGGGTATAAAAACAAAGAACAATCATAAGCATCCATATGCTACCAACAATAAATTCTTAAATCTATTACTCTCTAGCTCATATAAGATAACTACAAGCAATACTAATATTTCATATAGAAAAAAAAAGAAAATAGAAAGGAAGACTTATTCAAATGCTAAATGAAACTTTTTAGTCCCATATTTATTCTGGATATATTCAATCCATTTTTTCCACTCCATAATATAACGTTCTTGCGAATGATCTTTCAAATAAGCCGAAATCTTTGCCATTTCTGCCAGGTCAGAAACCTTTAAAGTCCATTCTTCTATAGTCGGCAGTTCCTCCTTCTTCCAATATTGACCTATTAAAAGTCTTGCTGCTGTAATTAAATTCAACATCAACTTGATGTCCACAACAGTAGCATCTGCAATTATGCCCAACAAAAAGAATTGCGGACAAAACTTTATCCTTTGCTTGAAGATCTTCTGCATATTCCACCAAATTTTTATCCAAAAAGCCTTGACCTTTTTACAGGTCCACCATATATGAAAATATGTTGCATCTTCGCCACCACACCTCAATCGTGGTCTAGAATTGATATGGTCTGGACAACGAAAACTAAATTCAGATATTGATATAATAATAGATATTAATACTTGGGCAGATCATAATCCCATTGTAATTAAATGGAAAGAACAGAAGACAACAACAAGGAGGTGGACTGTTAAAAAGGCAATCCTAAACTAAACAGAATTTAAACATAAGATGGAGGAACAAATGTGGACATTCTTCCAGATAAATAAGAAAGAGGAGACTAGCACTCAAAATTTATGGGATACGGCCAAAGCAGTTATGAGAGGAACTGCAATTGCGTATATGGCCAATGAATATAAAAAGAAAAGGCAATATCGAAAAAGTTTAGAGGATGAACATAAAAAATTAGAATTAGAACTACATAAAAACCCCACAATGTAGAGATTTAAAACAACAGTTGGATTTAAATAAGCATAAATTGAATATTATAGAAAAGGGAGAATTGGCACAAAAAATAAAAAGCATTAGACAAAATTTTTTTGAGCAGGCAAATAAACCTGGGAGATGGCTGGCCTATAGATTTAAAAAACAAAAAAATAATGTCAAAGCCGTCCGTGCTTGGAAGAAGAAAAACGGCGACAACGTGGAACGGTTGATGGCGAGGAACTCTTTACTCCAGAAATTTCCAGGCAGTTACAAAGTCAGCGTTGGGAGCTAGTCACCCCAACGCGGCTTTTAAACATTGAAGGTTATTGGCCCCACCCTCCCTGGGCAGAGCAGCATCTGGCTGGGCCTGCTTAAAGCTACCCCCCTCCCATCTCCTCGTACAGCGTCCCGCCCCCTGCCTCCGAGCTCCCACACGGCTTGCAGGTAAGTGTACGCCCTAAGTTTTCCTGTTGTGCCCCCTTGAGCCCCTATTGTGCTCCCCTTCACCATCCAGCGCCTTAGTGCAGCAACCTCCCACAATGCCCTGCCAGCCGGGCTTGGTTCTGGCCCGCTTGGCGCCGGCGCCGAAAAACAGGCAGCTGCGAAGTCCCAGGACAAGTTACGGCTGTCTTGTTGATTGCCTGAGGGTCCTCTCGGCAGCTCCGTCGGCGTCGAAGCGTCACAAGGCCCCAGAGCAGCTGTCCTTCGGGGACACGGCCGTGGGCTCTGTGTAACTGCCCATGGTGGCTGACAGCCGTTCCGCTGCTGTCCAGGCCGCTACTGGGTGGCTTTCGCCATGAGGCTTGGGCGGTGTTCTGTACCAGCCTGCTACCGGCCCTGCAGAGAAGTGTTGTGATTCAGGGTCAGCCTGTGGGTTTGGCAGTTGGGTCGGATGACTCAGAGGAGGAGGAGGGGGGTGTTGAAGAACTTGCTGATGATGGCTTTGAGGCTCCGCAGAGCCCCCAGCCAGGCCCCTCCCACCTGGTGGAGACCCAACTGTGTGAGCCTGACAGCGTGGATGAAGATGACCCACAGCTGGCCCTGTTCAAGGACGCCCGACGCAGGAGGCAGTCAAGTAGGAGTAAACAGAGGAAGGCAATGGGGCTCCTCGGAAGGAGGCACAGAGAAGCCACGCCCTGAACTCTATATAAGGGGAATGTGTGGGAGGGCTGGTTTGCTGAAGGCAACCGCTTGGATTGTTCCTGCTTCTTAGCTCGTGTTTTATGGTTGGTGTCTTGTCTTGCTCTTGTTTTATGTGAATAAATTTGGCAGGCTTTATTCCAGCCTCTTGCCGTTTGTAAAGGGGTCGTACCTGCTTTTGCTGCAGGGCCGGTAGCAGGCTGGTACAGAACAGTTTGCCTTCAGCCTCCCACCCCTTACTAATATTATGGAGCAGCTACGTGCTGAGAATGCGCAGCTCACCCAGTAACTCACTTTGCTGGCAGCTCAGGTTCATGCTGCACCCCTAACATCACCCCCACCCAGGAGAAAATGCCAAGTTGCAATGCCGGATAAATTTACAGGCACTCCAGAACTGTTTCCTGCTTCCGCTGAGCCACCCACACCTCCTGCTGCTGTGCCTCCCGGATCCGAGCCCGTATATCAACCGGCTCCCGCACTGCAGCAAAAGACTCGACGGGGATCACTGTCCTGGGCAGAAGCTTGTCTTCCACTCGGGAATATTCGGGCTTCCTGGACAGAGCATCCGCTCTTTGATTGTGCCCGCTAGGTGTGTACCGAACCCGGAAGTCAAACCTCGCAAAGAAAAGAGACCACCGGATCTAGCGTTGGTTCAAATTCCGAGCTGTCTGCAGGCTTTCCAAATTCTTATGGTCCGTCCGGACCTCGATTTGATGCCGTGCTCCCTCCAGATGATGCCTCCAGGCCTCGAATGCCGCTTTGATGGCCAGCAGCTCCTTCTCCCAGATTGTATAATTGCGCTCTGAAGGGTTCAGTTTTCACGAATGGTATGCGCAAGGGAAGAGGGTACCGCTGGGCGTCGTTGCCTGGAGTAACACCGCCCCAATGGCAATGTCGGAGGCGTCCGCCTCCACAACAAACGGCCGTTGCGGGTCAGGATGCTTCAAGATGGGCTCCTTCATGAAGGCTTCCTTCAAAGTCTGGAAAGCCTGTTGTTCTGGAGCGTTCCACTGGAACCGAGTCTTCTTCTGCAGGAGCCGGGTGAGGGGGGCTGTCAAGGCAGCAAACCCAGGGATGAAAGTTCGGTAATAGTTGGCAAATCCAAGAAGTCGCTAAACATCCTTTACGCGACGCAGGGGTTGCCAACTCTGCAAAGACTCAACCTTACTCGGCTCCATGGCGATGCCCTCAGGAGAAATGCGGTGACCCAGGAAATCGATGGTCACCCGGTAGAACTGGCACTTCTCCAACTTGGCAAACAGCCGATGTTCTCGGAGTCGCTGCAGGACCTGATGGAGATGCTGATGGTGCACCTCACGTGACGGGGAGTAGATCAGGATGTCATCCAAGTAGATCACGACAAACTGATCCAACAAATCCCGGAAAATGTCATTCATGAAATGCTGAAACACAGCGGGGGCATTGGTCAGGCCAAACGGCATCACCGTGTACTCAAAATGTCCATAGCGAGTACCAAACGCCGTCTTCCACTCATCACCCGGCCGAACCCTGACGAGGTTGTAAGCTCCACGCAGGTCCAATTTCGTGAAGATCTTAGCCTCCCGGAGTCGGTCCAAGAGTTCGGGGATGAGGGGCAGCGGGTAACGATTGCGCACCGTGATGGCGTTGAGTTTCCTATAATCGCAGCAAAGCCGCAATTCGCCCGACTTCGTTTTGACGAAGAGCACGGGTGCAGACACTGGTGAGGACGAGGGCCGGATGAAACCGCGAGCCAAATTCTTCTCCAGAAAGTCCCGCAATGCAGCCAACTCGGGGTCCGACATGGAGTACAAACGCCCCACTGGGAGAGGCGCATCAGGGACTAAATCAATGGGGCAGTCATAGAGCCTGTGCGGGGGTAATTGATCCGCCTCAGTCTCGCTGAACACATCAGCAAAGTCGAACAGTTCGGGAGGCAAGGAAACCCCTGGGGAACCCTCCACCTGGCCGGCACAGATATGGCGGGAGTGGTCCACGCACTGCAAGCTTGGGAAGGTGACCAAGTTCTGTGACCAATAGATCTGTGGGTCATGCGCCCGGAGCCACGCCAGTCCCAAGACCACAGGGAAATGCAGATTTGAGGTGATATAGAACTGCATGGCCTCCACATGGGAACTGATGGCCATACATAATGGTTGCGTGGCGGCCGTAATTGGCCCAGACAGGAGCACTCGACCATCGATAGTCTCCACTAACATGGGCGGATCCACCGGGCACTGGGGAACAGCCCATTTGGCCACAAATGCTGAGTCCATAAAATTTGTGGTGGCCCCAGAGTCAATTAAGGCATGGACTGGAATCCCCTCTGGCTTTCCAGAAAGGATCACACGTGCCTCCAATATCAGATGCCGTGGAGGTCCACAGGCAGCATCGGAAAGACGTCGCTCAGTGTTGTTGTGGGACGCCCGATCTATCACACCGTCTAGATCGGGCTCGGGGCGTTTCCCGACAGAAAAGTAGGGGACTTTCTCGGGGCAGGCTCGGTCACTGATGCCCGCTGTCGCTTCTTTGGGCAAAAAGCAGCCAAATGCCCAGGGTCCCCACAGTAAAAACACAACCTCCCCCGATCGTTGTCTGTTCATTTCAGTCACCGAGAGACGAGACCTGGCGGCACCCAGCTCCATTGGCTCCTCTCTTTGAACTGGGGGCTCACGCACAACAGGGGCTGCAGGGGTCTGTGGGGTGGCACGGCGACTCCTTCGCTGCTGCAACCGAACATCGATCCGCAGGCAGAGATGGATCAGCCCATTCAGGTCTGAGGGAATATCCACACGGGCCAGCTCATCCAACATCTCCGACAATCCATCCTGGAAGGCATCCACAAGCGCAGCCTCATTCCAGGCGGAATCCTGGCTAAGCAGCCGAAAATCACTGATATAGCCCTGTAGGGGGCGTTGACCCTGCCTCAGAGCTTTCAGGCGTCGAGTAGCAGTCTGCGTCTTAATAGGGTCCTCATACATCAGACGCATATGATCACAAAACCCCACAAAGTTGTCCAACAATGGGCTAGGTTGAGCCAGCTGAGGCGTGCCCCAACGAGCTGCATCACCCGAAAGAAGGCTTAACACAAACCCCACCTTATCCCGGTCAGTGGGGAAATCAGCTGCTCTCACGCTGATAAAGAGCTGGCATTGTCCCAGGAAAGCAGGAAACAGTTCTGGAGTGCCTGTAAATTTATCCGGCATTGCAACTTGGCATTTTCTCCTGGGTGGGGGTGATGGTGGGGGTGCAGCATGAACCTGAGCTTGCAGTTGAGCCACCTGAGCTGCCAGCAAAGTGAGTTGCTGGGTGAGCTGGGCATTCTCAGCACGTAGCTGCTCCATAATATTAGTAAGGGGTGGGAGGCTGAAGGCAAACTGTTCTGTACCAGCCTGCTACCGGCCCTGCAGAAAAGGCAGGGACAACCCCTTTACAATCGGCAAGAGGCTGGAATTACGCCTGCCAAATTTATTCACATAAAACAGAGCAAGACAAGACACCAACCATAAAACACGAGCTAAGAAGCAGGAACAATCCAAGCGGTTGCCTTCAGCAAACCAGCCCTCCCACACATTCCCCTTAAATACAGTTCAGGGCGTGGCCTCTCTGCCTCCTTCCGAGGTGCCCCATTGCCTTCCTCTGTTTACTCCTGACTGACTGCCTCCTGCGTCGGGCGTCCTTGAACAGGGCCAGCTGTGGGTCATCTTCATCCACGCTGTCAGGCTCACACAGCTGGGTCTGCATCGTGACCAGATGAGAGGGGCCTTGCTGGGGGCTCTCATCAAGCTGTCCAATCCCCTCAGCAAGCTCTTAAACACCCCCCTCCTCCTCTTCTGAGTCGTCTGACCCATCTGCCAAACCCACAGGCTGACCCTGAATCACAACAAGCGGGCCGTGTGATGTCGAGCCCACGGGGCTTGACAGGCGGCCCCTCCTACCAGGGTTCCACCTGGAAGGCAAGAGGAAGATGTTACATTGGTACCAGTATGAGCGACGGGTTCCACCCGACCCCCCCGGGTTTATCTGGGTGCCTACGGTGGAATGCCCTGATTAGCCGTGGTGCTTGGACGTCCCGCTTCGCCACCCATCACGCCTCGGTTGCCGGATACCCCTTCCACAAAAGCAGGTACTGTACCCTTCCCCTCCGCACCCTGGAGTCCAAAACGTCCTGTACTTCGTAGTGCCCGTTACGAACAGGACCAGGGGCCCCTTTCCCCAACCCCACGGGAATGGACACTGGTTTCAATAGGCTCCCGTGAAATACAGGGTGTACCCAGCCAAGGAATTTGGGTAACCTGAGCCAGACTGTTACTGGGTTGATAACATGGGTGACCTGGAACAGTCCTATGAACTTGGGGTCCAGTTTCTTGCTTGGTATCCGCAGACATAAATATTTGGTGGAAAGATACACCCAGTCTCCGACCCCTGGGGTGTGAAAGGGTTGCTGCTTTTTGTCTGCTTGTTCCTTCTAAATGCCAGCCGTTTTCTTTAGCGCCTCTCTGGTCGCTTTCCACACCTCCTCCAGTTGCGACATCCACTCCCTGGGTTGGCAGGGGGAAGCCGTCCCTTGGCCACACTCCGGGATGGGGGAGAAATCATAGCCCGACACCACCGTGAACGGTGGGTAGCTGGTGCTGCTGTGTACTGCGTTATTGTGGGTGACCTCCGTGAACGCCAGCAGGTCCGCCCAGTCCGTTTGTTGATAAGAGACATAACTGTGCAGATACCGCTCCACTGCAGCATTGGCCCGCTCAGCTGCTCTGTTTGTGCAAGGGTGATACCCAGAACTCAACCCCTGGGTTGACCCAATGAATTGGAGGAACTCCCGCCAAAACCTAGCCGTAAATTGCACCCCCCGGTCCGAGATGATATGCCTGGGCACGCCATGTAGGCGATAAACGAGTGTTATAAACAACCATGCCAGCCGCCGAGCTGTTGGTAACCCTTTGCATGGGATAAAGTGGGCCTGTTTGGAAAACAGGTCTATCACAGTCCATATCACGGTATACCCTCGGCTCTCTGGTAGGTCCACAATAAAGTCCATGGCTATATCCTGCCATGGCCGACAGCGGTCTGCCACTGTTTGTAAGAGTCCCGCCGGTTTACCGGGCCGAGGTTTAGCCGTAGCACACGTATGACAGTGCCGCACATACTCGTCGATGTGTCGCCTCATGCCCGGCCACCAGAACTGTCGTCAGGCGAGGTGCAGAGTCTTGACAAACCCAAAGTGGCCGGCCTGTTTGGCATCGTGGCACCTGTACAAGACATCCGCTCGAAGGGTTTGCGGCACGTACATCCTGTCCCTGTACCAGGCCAGACCCTCCCGAAGAGTCAGAAGGTGCGGATGCTGTTGCAACCAGGCATCCTCCTTGAGAGCGCCCCTCAAGCATTGCAACAGGTCATCGGCGGCCTTGGATCTCACGGCATGTATCACGTCCGAACCACAGGGGGGAATGATGGCCTGCACCACCTCCTCCTGCCGGCTGTCGTATTGTGGGAGGCGTGAGAGCGCATCCGCTAGGAAATTCCTCTCCCCTGGGACATATTTCAGGGTGAACTTGAACCGCCTGAAATACAAGGCCCACCGGACATGCTTTGGGGCCAGCTTCCTGGGTGACTGCAAGGCCTCCAGGTTTTTGTGGTCCGTCCATACCTCAAAGGGCTTCTCCGCCCCCTCCAGGTGATGACGCCACGTTTCCAATGCCCACCGAACGGCGAAGGCCTCTTTTTCCCAGATGGCCCAGGCCCGTTCGGTGGCCGACAGTTTCCTAGATGCGTAGGCACAAGGCTGTAGCACCCCTTCGCTATTTCGCTGTAAGAGAACGGCTCCTACCGCCACGTCGCTGGCGTCTGCTTGAACGACAAAGGGTGCTGTAGGATCAGGGTGTAAAAGAATGGGTTCCTTGGTAAACAGCTCCTTCAGCATCTCAAATGCCCGTTGGCAGTCAGTGGTACATGCCACCTGTAATCCTGGACGCGGCTTCACCGTCAGCTGCTTGGTTTGCAACAAATCCGTTAAGGGCAGTGCGACCGTGGTGAATGATGGTATGAACTGCCGGTAGAAGTTAGCAAACCCCAGGAAGCTCTGCAGCTGCCGTCGAGTCCCTGGGGCTTGCCACTGCTGTATCGCCTCCACCTTCTTCAGGTCCATCGCGATTCCGGCCGCAGAGATCTGGTAGCCCAGATAATCCAAACGGGAAGTATGGAACTCACACTTCGTAAGTTTTACGTAGAGCCGTGCTTCTAGGAGTTTCTGTAACACCTGTTGCACGAGAGCAACGTGCTGGTCCATGGTTGCCGTGTAAATCAGTATATCATCGAGATACACGAGGACCCCCCCTGTAAAGGTGCTCATGCAGAACCTGATTTATCAGCTGCATGAACATCGCGGGAGCCCCCTGGAGCCCAAACGGCATCACACGAAACTGAAAACTGCCGAGCGGGCAATTGAATGCTGTTTTCCATTCATCGCCTTTCTTTATACGCACCCGGTAGTAAGCCTCGCGTAGATCCAAACGGGTGAACACCCTCCCCTTGGCCAGGTGGGACATGTCCTTCATCAAAGGTAGTGGGTACAGGTGCTCGACGCATACTGCGTTGACCCCATGGTAATCCACGCACAGCCGTAGTCCACCGTCCTTCTGCTCCCTGAAGAGAACGGGTGCTGCCATCCGTGAGCGAGCACGCTGGATAAACCCCCGTGCCAGATTCTTGTCTATGTAACGCCGGAGCTCCAGCATCTCTCGCGGTGCCATAGCATACATTCGTTGCTTAAGCAGCCTGATCCCCGGCTCCAGCTCGATCGCACAATCCGTGTCCCGATGGGGTGGCAGGAGATCACACTCTTGTTCGCTGAAAACCTCCAGGAAATCGGCATATTCTGGTGGAACCCGCACCTCTGATCCAGCCCTGCAACCTTCTTTTGCCCTTCCCGGCGATTTGTCCGCTCCCACGTGTTCGTGGTCTGGTGGTTGGGGTCCGACCCCAAGTCGAAGGTGTCGGCACCCCCCTCCCACCAGATAGTCGGGCCCCACCTATCCAGCCACGCAAGACCCAGGATCACCTCCTCAGTCATGAAGGGCAGCACGATGAACCACAACCTCTCCCAGTGCTCCCCCATGTCCAGGCGTATGGGTTTTGTTACATGCGTGATGGGTGCTCCCCCCAAGAGGGACCCATCCACCTGCTGGAAGCATACCGGAGTGTCCAGCCGCACCACCCCAACACCTAGCTTGGCCACCACCTCTCGACTGACAAGACACCGCGTGCTACCCTAGTCAATCAAGGCCCTGAACCCCAGTGTCTCACCCGTACCGGGGTTCGTTAGTGTTACCGGGACCGTGAACGAGCTGATTGGTGCGCTTACCATGGGGTCTTCCTCCGGCCCGTCGCCGCTCCCGTAAACCTCTAAGTCCACTTCCGTTTGCTTCTCGGTCTCCGCTTGGTTGTTCCTCCTGGGCGTCGTGTCTGAAGCCTGACGTGAGGCCCAAGAGCACTCCACGAAACGCCCGGGGGTTGCGCCCCGTGCTGGGGTTGCTGCCGCCACCACTCGGGGCGCCGGTACGGAACAGTCGGCTACACGGTGCCCCAGTTGATCACACCGGAAACAGCAAGGAGTGGGTCGGGGTGGTGGTACTGAAGACTTCGGCATTGGTGACACCGGTTTTTGCCCCTCCCCTTGCGGCCTCTGCGGGACTTGTCGGGGGTCCGCTGAGGGCCTTGCGCGCCGCTGGTAGCCCTGTAAACCGATGTCCAGCTCAACCGCAACCTGAAGCCATTCCTGGAGTCTGGGAGGTATTCTGCGGACGATACAGGCCCACTGGAGGTGTTCGTCCAGCCCGGCCCGGAAGTGGTGGATCAGCATCCGCTCCAGCCACGATCTGAGTCTGCCTGCCACCTCCCTGAATTCCCAGACGAATTCCGTTGCTGGACGGCTATTTTGTCGAAGCCCGACTATCTCGGCCTCATGGGTAACATCCTCGAAGCGGACCCGTAATGCCTCGAGGAATAACCCGACGTCCCCCAGCTCTCTGATGCGGTCGCCTTACAGGTTAGCGACCCATGCCGCGGCCTCCTTTTGCAGTGCTGTTGTGACCACCATCACCATCGCCCACTGGGAGGCATACACGGGGCCGTACTTGTCCAGGTGATGGATCACGTGGCTAAGGAAGAGGGCTAAGCAGTCGGGATGGCCATCGAAAGTCATGGGCAATGGTGGTGGGCCCCACACTGCTGGTACCCCCTAGAGCCCCGCTGGAGCACCCGGACCTTGCGCTACAGGCCCTGTGTGCTGCCACCCCAGCACTTCTGCCGGTGGTCCTGGGCGTAGCACAGCGCCACTGCCCCCCGTAACACCCGCCCCCACAGGCCCCAGACCCGAAGCAGCCGCTGGGGCCGGTGGTGAAGGGGCAACCCCCTGCGGGGTGCCAGGGCCCTGCGGGGCCCGAAAACGGGGACTGGCCAGACGGAAGCGAGTCTGGCTCTGCCGCTCAGGGCCAGGCCTGTCCTGACACCAACGGCCAGTCTCCAGTTCGGGATCGATGGGGGTCCACGGCCGAGGCTCCCCAAACTGGTCCCTCAGGACATCCATAGTATAGCTCCCAGGAGCCGTGGAGTAGCTCCATTCCTCCCCTCCTTCGTTGGTAACGCGGTGCTCTCTCCACTCCAACAACGATCCCTTCTGCCTAGGTGGCCGTTCCTGGCCAGCCTCTGTCTGTCCCAGTACCGGACTGAGCCACCATTCCCCGGTTTTCGCCTAAGCAGCTGTCCACTGGGTCCCAGCGCCTTCACCCACTGGGTACGAGTCCCGGACCTTGGGCCAGACCACGGGTGGAGCCTCTGCTAACTCCCCCACATCCAGAGGCATTGGAGCCCCAGCCGGCTCCTCTCTCTCCGCTGCAGGCACAGCCCTTTGAGTTCCCTCGGGCATGTCAGTCACTTCACAGTCCCGAGCAGAACACAGCAACGAGGGAACGCTGTAGGCAACGCTGACTTACTGTCAAAGCCGTCCATGCTTGGAACAAGAAAAACGACGACAATGTGGAACGGTTGACGGCGAGGAACTCTTTACTCCAGAAATTTCCAGGCAGTTACAAAGTCAGCGTTGGGAGCTAGTCGCCCCAATGCGCCTTTTAAAAATTGAAGGTTATTGGCCCCACCCTCCCTGGGCAGAGCAGCATCTGGCTGGGCCTGCTTAAAGCTCGCCCCCCTCCCATCTCCTCGTACAGCGTCCCGCCCCCTGCCTCCGAGCTCCCACACGACTTGCAGGTAAGTGTACGCCCTAAGTTTCCCTGTTGTGCCCCCTTGAGCCCCTATTGTGCTCCCCTTCACCATCCAGCGCCTTAGTGCAGCAACCTCCCACAATGCCCTGCCAGCCGGGCTTGGTTCTGGCCTGCTTGGCGCCGGCGCCGAAAAACAGGCAGCTGCGAAGTCCCAGGACAAGTTACGGCTGTCTTGTTGATTGCCTGAGGGTCCTCTCGGCAGCTCCGTCGGCGTCGAAGCGTCACAAGGCTCCAGAGCAGCTGTCCTTCGGGGACACGGCCGTGGGCTCTGTGTGACTGCCCATGGTGGCTGACAGCCGTTCTGCTGCTGTCCGGGCCGCTTCTGGGTGGCTTTCGCCATGAGGCTTGGGCGGGCTGTGTGCACGGCGTTCCCCCAGGTCCCCTCGTGATAATAGATGGATTAGTAAATTACGTAATCAAGCAGGGGAGATAGTACATCAAAATGATGGGAAAAAATGGGTGATGTATGAATTCTATAAAAATCTTTATAAAGAGGAGGAAATGATCACTGAGGAAAGAATATCACAATATCTTATGAAAGCTGACCTACCGAAGGTTTCAGAAGAATTTTAAAAGATATTAAATAAAGATATAACAGTTCAGGAAATTATGGAAGCTATTAAAAAACAAAAAAGTAATAAAACACCTGGCCCTGATGGACTACTGTCCAAAATATATAAAAACCTCTAAGAACTTTTGGTCCCAACACTATTGGATTTATTTAATGAGGTACTAAACACAGCAGAAATTCCAAACTCATGGAAAGAAGCAATCATCTCACTAATGCCTAAAGAAAACTCTGATTTGACCTGTATCAAAAATTATAGACCCATTTCTTTACTGAACACGGATTACAAGATTTTCACAACTATAATGGCAGAAAGATTAAAAAAATATTTAGCGGAATTTATTCATACTGACCAAAACGGCTTCTTGCCTAAAAGACAAATTAGACATAACGTCAGGATCATACTAGACATCTTAGAATACTATGAAGTTCATAGCGAAAAACAAGTGGCATTAATTTTTGTCGATGCTCAGAAATCCTTTGATAATGTCAAATGGAATTTTATGTTGACTCAACTCAAACAGATGGAATTCAGAGAAAAATTTATAAATATGTTTAAAGCAATCTATTCCAAGCAAGAGGCAAAAGTAATCATAAACGGAGAATTAACAAATAGCATTCAAATACAAAAAGGTATGAGACAAGGCTGTCCACTATCTCCATTATTATTCATTCATTCTTTAGAAGTACTCACAAGAATAATCCGAAAAGATAAGATGCTTAAAGGATTAGAAATCAGAAAAGAGACATTTAAACTACAGGCTTATGCGGATGATTTAGTTTTCATCTTGGAAGACCCTTTAGAATCTGGAACAAGATTAGTACAGGTGCTCGAAAATTATGGAGATGTTACTGGATTAAAAATTAACAAAGAAAAAACTAAAATGCTCGTTAAAAATATGTCCAACTTACAAGAGACTGAGTTAGTAGAAAAAATTGACATCCAGACGTCTAAAACAGTAAAGTATTTGGGGATCCAACTATCAACAAGATGTACTACACTTAAAAGAGAAAATTATGATAAGTTAATGGACCAAATTATAGTAGACCTAGATAGATGGAAAAACTTGCAGCTCTCTTTTATGGGAAGAATAGTGACAATCAAGATGAATATACTGCCCAAATTACTCTTTTTATTCCAATGTGTACCAATTAAATTAGGTAAGGATTTTGTTGAAAATTTAAATAGAGTTACATCTAAATTTATCTGGCAAGGTAAAAAAACAAGAATCAAGTTACAATTATTACAGGATGCAAAGGAAAGAGGAGGGCTCGGCCTCCCAGATTGGGAAAAATATTGTCAAGCAGCAATAGCGGTATGGATAAAGGATTGAATACATTTAAGGAATTGAAGACTACTAGCCTTAGAAGGTCATGACATGCAAATTGGGTGGCTTGCTATAATGTGGGGTGGAAAATATAGGGCTCATCAGTATTTTCAGGATCTTCATATTAGACAGGCACTATTAGATGTGTGGATAAAAATTAAAAAAAAATTATATAGAAATTCCCAATTGGCTATCTACAGGTGAAACTCGAAAAAATAGAATATTGTGCAAAAGTTCATTTATTTCAGTAATGCAACTTAAAAGGGGAAACTAATATATGAGCTAGACTCATTACATGCAAAGCAAGATAGTTCAAGCCGTGATTTGTCATAATTGTGATGATTATGGCGTACAGCTCATGAAAACCCCAAATCCACAATCTCAGAAAATTAGAATATTACATACAATCAATAAAACAAGGAGTGTACATAGAACAATATCGGACCTCTGAAAAGTATAAGCATGCATATGTACTCAGTACTTGGTTTGGGCCCCTTTTGCAGCAATTACTGCCTCAATGCGGCGTGGCATGGAAGCTATCAGCCTGTGGCACTGCTGAGGTGTTATGGAAGACCAGGATGCTTCAATAACGGCCTTCAGCTCTTCTGCATTGTTCGGTCTCATGTCTCTCATCTTTCTCTTGGCAATGACCCATAGATTCTCTATGAGGTTCAGGTCAGGCGAGTTTGCTGGCCAATCAAGCACAGTAATCCCACAGTCATTGAACCAGGTTTTGGTGCTTTTGGCAGTGTGGTCAGGTGCCAAGTCCTGCTGGAAAATGAAGTCAGCATCCCCATAAAGCTCGTCTGCGGAAGGAAGCATGAAGTGCTCCAAAATCTCCTGGTAGACGGCTGCGTTGACCCTGGACTTAATGAAGCACAGTGGACCAACACCAGCAGATGACATGGTTCCCCAAATCAACACAGACTGTGGAAACTTCACACTGGACTTCAAGCATCTTGCAGTGTGTGCCTCTCCATTCTTCCTCCAGACTCTGGGTCCATCGTTTCCAAATGAGATGCAAAAGTTGCTCTCATCAGAAAATAGGACTTTGGACCACTGAGCAACAAACCAGGTCTGTTTTTCTTTAGCCCAGGTAAGACGCTTCTGACGTTTGTTGTTCAGGAGCGGCTTGACAAGAGGAATACGACATTTGAAGCCCATGTCCAGGATCCGTCTGTGTGTGGTGGCTCTTGATGCACTGACTCCAGCCTCAGTCCACTCCTTGTGAAAGTCCCCAACACTTTTGAATGGCCTTTTCCTGACAATCCTCTCCAGGCTGCAGTCATCCCTGCTGCTTGTGCACCTTTTTCTTCCACATTTTCCTCTTCCACATAACTTTCTATTAATGTGCTTTGATACAGCACTTTGGGAACATGCAACTTCTTTTGCAATTACGTTTTGAGGCTTTCCCTCCTTATGGAGGGTGTCAATGATGGTTTTCTGCACAACTGTCAGGTCAGCAGTCTTCCCCATGATTGTGATTCCTACTGAACCAGACTGAGAGACCTTTTAAAGGCTCAGCAACCCTTTGCAGGTGTTATGGCTTAGTTAGCTGATTAGAGTGGGACACTGAGCCTAGAATATTGCACCTTTTCACAATATTCTAATTTTCTGAGATTGTGGATTTGAAGTTTTCATGAGCTGTACGCCATAATCATCACAATTATGACAAATCACGGCTTGAACTATCTTGCTTTGCATGAACTATCTTGCTTTGCATGGGAGTGGGAGGCACTGTCTTGCAGTGGTTCTCCTCCTATCTCCTGGGCCGCTCGCAATCGGTGTTGACAGGAGGGCAGAAGTCTGCCCCGAGGCCTCTCGTTTGTGGAGTTCCTCAGGGGTCGGTTCTCTCTCCCCTCCTGTTCAACATCTATATGAAGCCACTGGGCGAGATCATTCGTGGTTTCGGGGTGGGGTATCATCAGTACGCTGATGATACCCAACTTTTTTTCTCCACCCTGAACCAACCCAGTGATGCCCTCACCGTGATGTCCCGTTGCCTGGAGGCGGTCCAGGTCTGGATGGGAAGAAACAGGCTTCGTCTCAATTTTGCCAAGAGTGAGTGGCTGTGCATACCGGCATCTCGGACTAACCAGTCTATTCCATCTTTAATGATGGGGGTGAGGTGTTGCCCCCCGTCGATAGGGCTCGCAACATGGGTGTCCTCCTGGATTCGCGGCTCAGTTTTGAAGACCATATAGGAGCCGTGACCAGGGGGGCCTTTGCCCAGGTTCGCGTGGTGTGCCAGTTGCGGCCCTACCTGGACCAAGATGCCCTGCGCACAGTCACTCATGCACTTGTGACCTCCCGATTGGACTACTGCAACACTCTCTACATGGGGCTGTCCTTGAAGACCACCCGGAGGCTTCAGCTGGCGCAGAATGCAGCCGCGCAGGTTGTGATGGGGGTTTCCCGATACTCCCACGTAACACCTCTGCTTCGCGAGCTGCATTGGTTTCCGGTTGCCCTCCGGGTGACATTCAAGGTGCTGGTGATGACCCATAAAGCCCTAAATGGCTTGGGTCTGGGATATCTGAGGGAGCACCTGCTGCCGGCATCAAGCTCCCTTTGTCCTGTGCGCTCCCACAGGGAGGGTCTTCTCAGGGTACCGCCAGTAAAAGATTGCCGGCGGACAATACCCAGGGGGAGGGCCTTCTCTGTGGGTGCGCCTGCCCTTTGGAACCAGCTGCCTGTAGAGCTTAGGACTGACCCTGACCTCCGCTCATTCCGCCGGGACCTGAAGACCTGGCTCTTTGAGCTTTCTGGCCTGGACTGAGAGTATTAATTGGGGTTTTAATTGGATCTTAATTTGGATTTTTATATTCAAGGTTAATGTAATCATTTTAATTGTTTTTAATTTTTGTAATTGTTGTACTGTTTTCTTTTAAAAAACCTTGTGAACCGCCCTGAGTCCCACAGGAGAAGGGCGGTATATAAGTTTAATAAATAAATAAATAAATTAGTTTCCCCTTTTAAGTTGCATTACTGAAAAAAATGAACTTTTGCACCATATTCTAATTTTTCGAGTTTCACCTGTATATTAGAGATTTTTATGCA
Organism: Vipera ursinii; assembly: GCF_947247035.1. Classification (NCBI taxonomy): domain Eukaryota; kingdom Metazoa; phylum Chordata; class Lepidosauria; order Squamata; family Viperidae; genus Vipera; species Vipera ursinii. The sequence goes on from NC_139522.1 coordinate 38,769,071, forward strand.
CCCCAAATTTATAAATCTAGGACAGGGGTCGGCAACCTGAAACAACAAAAGAGCCACTCGGAACCGGTTCCGTCACACACACAAAAAACTGGGAGCCACAAAATGTGCACTAGCCCTCCCCCCTTCCACCTCTGGTATGGACGGCTATGACTTTTCCTCCCTCAGAAAAGACTGCTCTCCCCCCACCCTGCGCTCTCTCTCTGGGACTTTCTTCTTTCCGCCTTTTGTGAAGGTTCCAAAGAAGCAGAGGAGGAGGCCGACGGGGAGAAGAATCTTCTGAGGCTTTGCGAAAGAGGGAGGCGGTGGTGGGATTAAAATAAAACGGGCGGGGGGAGGTTGAGGAAACCCAGCAGAAGCCTACATCAGAGGACGAGCAAGTAAGGCAAGATCAGGGAGAGGAAGAAAGCTTTCCAGGCTTACTCAGCAGGCAGCTGCTCCCCGCTCTGATGAAATCGCTATGGCAGGAGTGGAAAGAAGTGGGGGAGTGCCTCTCTCCCCAGTCTACCAAGCAAATAAAAGTTGAATGCAGTGGCTGGCAACCAGGGACCGCGAGGAGCAGCCAGGATTGGAGGAGCAGAAGTCAACAGTGCCAAAGAGGAGGAAGGAAAGGAAAAGTGGGGATCTTTAAATAGTCATGCCCACTTTCCCCCCTTTTTATCCTATTTTTTGCAACGACCGGTTGCAGATATCCACATGTGTATGCTTGTCAGGTTTGAAAGCCTCCGTTTAAGTCTCTGTTTGTGCACAGACATAGGCTGACTCCTCGTCTCCTGCCCTTGCTGCTTCTCTTGTCTCTCTCTGCCACTTAAAGCCATCCTGCACTTAAAGACAGACACCCTCCTTCTTTTCCCTTTTTTTTCTCTCTCTCTCTCTGTGTGAGAGAAAAAAATTGACCAAGTCCATTGGTTTACCAGCGAGCCACCGCCACCTCTCCGTCTCCTGCCCTTGCTGCCTCTCCTGTGGAGACGCGTTTGCCTCTCTCTGCCTCTCTCTGCCACTTAAAGCCATCCTGCACTTAAAGCCAGACACCCTCCTCATTTCCCCTTTCCCCCCCTCTGTGTGTGTGTATGTGTGTGTGTAAGAGAGAGAGAGAGAGAGAGACCAAGTCTGTTGATTTTCCAGCAAACTACCGCTGCCTCATCTCCTGCCCTTGCTGCCTCTCCTGTGGAGACGCGTTTGTGTCTGTGTCTTTCTGTGCGACTCAAAGCCATCCTGCAGCAGTTTCAATCGGCCCTAATTGCCAAGCGTCCCCATGGAAGTCAATGGAGGTCCATGGCGCCTCGAAAGGCCAGCCTGTTGTGACTCAGGGCCAGCCTGTGGGTCCGACAGCCGGGTCCGATGTATCGGAGGACTCAGATGTGGGGGAGGAGGGAAACGAACCGGCTGATGATGATTTGGAGACTTTGCAGAGTCCTCAGCCGGGAACCTCTGCTCAGCTGTGTGAGCCCGAGAGTGCGGAGGATGATGACCCACAGCTGGCCCTGTTCAAGGACGCCCGACGCAGGAGGCAGTCGAGCAGGGACAAACAAAGAAAGGCTATGGGACTCCTCGGGAGGAGGCACAGGGAGACCACGCCCTGAGCTCTCTATAAAAGGAGTGTTTGGGGAGGGGCTGGTTGCTGAAAGCAACTCTTTTGCTTGAGAAGATAAGCTCTTGTGTGTTTACTATTAAATCTTGGCAGAAGCCTTTTAGCCTTGGACGCTTTCCAGTCTCTTCTTTTGATTAGGGGTGCGAGAAGAGGGCTGGTTCAGAACAGTTTGCTTTCAGCCACCCACCCCTTAATACTACGATGGAGCAGCTTCTTGCCGAGAATGCCCAGCTCAACCAGCAACTCACCTTGCTGGCCACTCAGGTGGCACAACTGCAGGCTCAGGTACATGCTGCCCCCCCACCCAGGAGGAAATGTCAGATAGCTATGCCGGATAAATTTGCTGGTAAACCAGAACTGTTTCCTGCCTTCCTGGGACAATGCCAGCTTTATATCAGCGTGAGAGCAGCTGATTTCCCCACTGACCGAGATAAGGTGGGATTCGTGTTGAGCCTTCTGTCGGGAGATGCAGCTCGTTGGGGCACGCCTCTGTTGGCACAGCCTAGCCCTTTGTTGGATAACTTTGGGGGGTTTTGTGACCATATGCGCCTCATGTACGAGGACCCGATTAAGGCGCAGACTGCCACCCGACGCCTGAAAGCTTTGAGGCAGGGTCAGCGCCCTCTACAGGCCTATATCAGCGATTTCCGGCTGCTTAGCCAGGATTCCGCCTGGAATGAGGCTGCGCTCGTGGATGCCTTTCAGGATGGCTTGTCAGAGGAGATGTTGGATGAGCTGGCCCGCGTGGACATTCCCTCAGACCTGAATGGGCTGATCCATCTTTGTCTGCGGATCGATGCCCGGCTGCAGCAGCGAAAGAGTCGCCGTGCCACCCCACAGACCCCTGCCGCCCCTGTTGTGCGTGAGCCCCCAGTCCAGAGGGAGGAGCCAATGGAGCTGGGTGCCGCCAGGTCCCGTCTATCGGTGACGGAAATGGACAGACGACGATCGGAGGGGTTGTGTTTTTACTGTGGGGACCCTGGACATTTGGCTGCTTCTTGCCCGAAGAAGCGTCAGCGGGTGTCAGTGACCAAGCCTGCCCCGAGAAAGTCCCCTGCTTTGCTATCGGGAAACGGCCCGAGCCCGATCTAGACGGTGTGAAAGATCGGGCGACCCACAACGATCACGCCGAGCGACGCCGTTCCGACGGTGCCTGTGAACCTCCACGGCATTTGATTTTGGAGGCACGACTGATCCTCCCTGGCAAGCCAGAGGGGATTCCGGTCCATGCCTTAATTGACTCTGGGGCTACCACTAACTTTATGGATTCGGCCTTTGTGGCCAAATGGGCTGTTCCCCAGTGTCCAGTGGATCCGCCCATGCTTGTGGAGACCATCGATGGTCGAGTGCTCCTGTCCGGGCCTATCACGGCCGCCACGCAACCCGTGTGTATGGCCATCAGTACCCATGTGGAGGCCATTCAGTTCTACGTCACTTCGGATCTGCACTTCCCCGTGGTCTTGGGACTGGCGTGGCTCCGGGCGCATGATCCACAGATCTATTGGTCTCAGAACTTGGTCACCTTCCCAAGTTTGCAGTGCGTGGACCACACCCGCCATATCTGTGCCGGCCAGGTGGAGGGTTCCCCAGGGGTTTCCTTGCCTCCCGAACTGTCCGACTTTGCTGACGTGTTCAGCGAGTCAGAGGCGGACCAATTACCCCCGCACAGGCCCTACGACTGCTCCATTGACCTAGTCCCTGATGCGCCTCTCCCAGTGGGGCGTTTGTACTCCATGTCGGAGCCCGAGTTGGCTGCATTGCGGGACTTCCTGACAAAGAACTTGGCTCGTGGTTTCATCCGGCCCTCGTCCTCGCCAGTGTCTGCGCCCGTGCTCTTCGTCAAAAAGAAGTCGGGCGAGTTACGGCTTTGCTGTGACTACCGGAAACTCAACGCTATCACGGTGCGTAACCGCTACCCGCTGCCCCTCATCCCCGAGCTCTTGGACCGACTCCGGGAGGCTAAGATCTTCACGAAACTGGACCTGCGTGGAGCTTACAACCTCGTCAGGGTTCGGCCGGGTGATGAGTGGAAGACGGCGTTTGGTACTCGCTATGGACATTTCGAGTACACGGTGATGCCGTTTGGCCTGACCAACGCCCCCGCTGTGTTTCAGCATTTTATGAATGACATCTTTCGGGATCTGTTGGACCAGTTTGTTGTGATTTACCTGGACGACATCCTGATTTACTCCCCGTCGCGTGAAGCGCATCATCAGCATCTCCGTCAGGTCCTGCAGCGCCTCCGGAAACATCGGCTGTTTGCCAAGTTGGAGAAGTGCCAGTTCTACCAGGTGACCATTGATTTCTTGGGTCACCGCATTTCTCCTGAGGGCATCGCCATGGAACCGAGTAAAGTTGAGTCGTTGCAGAGTTGGCAACCCCCGCGTCGCGTGAAGGATATTCAGCGACTTCTTGGATTTGCCAACTACTATCGGACATTCATCCCTGGCTTTGCTGCCTTGACAGCCCCCCTCACCCGGCTCCTGCAGAAGAAGACTCGGTTCCAGTGGAACGCCCCCGAACAACAGGCGTTCCAAGCTTTGAAGGACGCCTTCATGAAGGAGCCCATCTTGAAGCATCCTGACCCGCAACGGCCGTTTGTCGTGGAGGCGGACGCCTCCGACATTGCCATTGGGGCCGTGTTACTCCAGGCAGCGACGCCCAACGGTACCCTTTTCCCTTGCGCGTATCACTCACGGAAATTGAATCCCTCGGAGCGCAACTATACCATCTGGGAGAAGGAGCTGCTGGCCATCAAGGCGGCGTTCGAGGCCTGGAGGCATCATCTGGAGGGGGCGCGGCATCAAATCGAGGTCTGGACGGACCACAAGAATCTGGAAAGCCTGCAGACCGCTCGGAATTTGAACCAACGCCAGATCCGGTGGTCCCTCTTCTTTGCGAGGTTTGACTTCCGGGTGCGGTACATACCAAGCGGGCACAACCAGAGAGCGGATGCTCTGTCCAGGAAGCCCGAGTACACCCGAGTGGAAGACAAGCTTCCGCCCAGGACCGTGATCCCCGTCGAGTCTTTTGCTGCGGTGCGGGAGCCGGTGGATATACGGGCTCGGATCCGGGAGGCGCAGCAGCAGGAGGCGTGGGTGGCTCAGCGGAAGGAAGAGGTGGGGCCAGATTCGCCTTGGTCGGTCACGGATGGACTCCTGTATTATCGTGACCGGCTCTATGTTCCAGGAGGGCCACTCAGGGGACTCGTCCTCAGCCAATGTCATGATAACCCGGCTGCGGGGCATTTTGGCCTGTTCAAGACTCTGAACCTGGTCTCCCGTACATTCTGGTGGCCCCGAGTCCGACACGATGTCCAGTCTTATGTCACCTCCTGCGTCCCATGCAGGCAGGCCAAGTCAGCGACAGGGGCCCCGCCTGGTTTACTGCAGCCTTTGCCAACGCCCAAGAGACCCTGGGGGGCTGTGTCCATGGACTTTCTGACGGATCTACCCCCATCCTCCGGCTTCACGACAGTGTTTGTGGTGGTGGACATGTTGACCAAGATGGCGCACTTCATCCCCTGTCGCGGCTTACCGTCAGCTCGCGCCACTAGTCGCATGTTCATCCAACAGGTGTTCCGGCTGCACGGCCTTCCCGATAGAGTCGTCTCCGATAGGGGGGCCCAGTTTACAGCCCGCTTCTGGCAGGAGCTGATGCGGGCGTTGGACATTAAGGTTTGCCTCTCGTCCGCGCATCATCCTCAGACCGACGGGGGTACCGAGAAGGTCATCGGCATCTTAGAGCAGTATCTGCGCTGCTATGTTAACCTGCAGCAGGACAATTGGGTGGACTATTTGGCCATAGCCGAGTTTGCCTTTAACAACTCGCAGCACACCTCCACGCAGATGACACCGTTCTTGGCCAATGTGGGTTATCACCCTCGGTTTTTCCCCCTTTCTCCCGTGGACTCACCGGAGCCGGCAGCGAACGAATTCATGGCGGAGTTACAGGCGATCCATCGGTTGGTGCGACGGCAGCTGGAGAAGGCCAAGGCCGACTACAAGAGGTTCGCCGATCGGTCGAGAAGGGATACGCCTCCATTATCGGTGGGGGATCGGGTCTGGCTGTCCACCAGGAACCTACCATCCACTCGGCCGGCGAGGAAGCTGGACCACCGTTACCTTGGACCGTTCCCAGTCGAGGCCGTCATCAACCCGGTCGCCTATCGTTTAACTCTGCCACGTTCCCTGCGCGTGCACCCCGTCTTCCATCGGTCCTTGTTGGTCCCCGAACAACCGGCTTGTCCACTTCGCCAAGCGGAACCTCCCCCATCAGGACCTCGTGATGGCGACAGCACCCCCGAGTACGAGGTCGCCAGCATCAGGGATTCCCGCTGGCTGAAAGGTCGCTTCCAGTACCTGATCGAGTGGAAAGGGTACGGGCCGGAGGACTTCACATGGGAAGACGCGACCGCCGTTCATGCCCCTGCGTTGGTGACTGCTTTTCACGAACAGTTCCCATCCCGACCGCATCCGGATCGGCAGACCCGGGGGAAGGGCCCTGCGGTGCGGGATAGTGTTGTGACTCAGGGCCAGCCTGTGGGTCCGACAGCCGGGTCCGATGTATCGGAGGACTCAGATGTGGGGGAGGAGGGAAACGAACCGGCTGATGATGATTTGGAGACTTTGCAGAGTCCTCAGCCGGGAACCTCTGCTCAGCTGTGTGAGCCCGAGAGTGCGGAGGATGATGACCCACAGCTGGCCCTGTTCAAGGACGCCCGACGCAGGAGGCAGTCGAGCAGGGACAAACAAAGAAAGGCTATGGGACTCCTCGGGAGGAGGCACAGGGAGACCACGCCCTGAGCTCTCTATAAAAGGAGTGTTTGGGGAGGGGCTGGTTGCTGAAAGCAACTCTTTTGCTTGAGAAGATAAGCTCTTGTGTGTTTACTATTAAATCTTGGCAGAAGCCTTTTAGCCTTGGACGCTTTCCAGTCTCTTCTTTTGATTAGGGGTGCGAGAAGAGGGCTGGTTCAGAACACAGCCACGGCACCTCCAAGTAACAGTCCTGCAGCTCCTCACCACCTTCTTTCACTCTGAACTACAGCCCGCGAGGATTCATCCCTCGGCTTGTTGGTGCTGCGAGCCGCGGGGAGGCCTCGCCCCGGTGGCGTCGCTGGCCCGCCTCTGCTGGCTCCTCTGTGCTCATCGGGCCACCCGGCTTCCTGGCAGCACATCCTGCAGGGGAGGTCTGCTAGGGAGGCGGCGGTCCGGCACTGTTTCCCCCCTCGTGTGTGTGTGTGTGAGAGAGAGAGAGAGAGACCTACGGGAACGGCTGGTAGAGGTGCCAGCAGTCCGGCATTGTTTCCCCCCCTCGTACATTTGTATATGTGACAGACCCGCGGGAACGTCTGGAAGAGGCAGCTGGCAGTCCGGCGTTGTTTCTCCCCTTGTGTGTGTGTGTGTTTGTGTCAGACCCGCGGGAACGTCTGGAAGAGGCAGCCAGCAGTTCGGCATTGTTTCCCCCCCTCGTACGTTTGTATGTGTGTCTGACCCACGGGAATGGCTGGAAGAGGCAGCTGGCAGTCCGGCGTTGTTTCTCCCCCGCGTGCATGTGTGTGTGTGTCAGACCCGCAGGAACGGCTGGAATAGGCAGCCGGCAGTTCGGCATTGTTTCCCCCCCCCCCGTACGTTTGTATGTGTGTCAGACCCGCGGGAATGGCTGGAAGAGGCAGCCGGCAGTTCGGCATTATTTCCCCCTGCCTCGTACGTTTGTATGTGTGTGAGACCCGCAGGAAGGGCTGGAAGAGGCAGCCGGCAGTTCGGCATTGTTTTCCCCCCTCGTACGTTTGTATGTGTGTTAGACCCGCAGGAAGGGCTGGAAGAGGCAGCCGGCAGTCCGGCGTTTGTGCTTCTCTGTGTGTCGAGCCCCGTGGGCCTGACACACAGGAGGGGGGGAACGCCGGAACGCCGCCTCCCTACCAGCCATTCCCTGCGGGTCTGACATATATACAAACATACGAGGGGGGGAAACAACGCCGGACTGCTGGCTGCCTCTTCCAGCCTTTCCCGTGGGTCTGACACAAACACACGCATGAGGGGGGAAACGACGTCTCCACAGGAGAGGCAGCAAGGGCAGGAGATGAGGCAGCGGTAGCTCGCTGGAAAATCAACGGACTTGGTCTCTCTCTCTCTCTCTCTCTCTGTCTGTCACACACACACACACACACACACACACAAACAGAGAGAGAGAGAGAAAGAGAAAGAGAAAAGGGAAAGAAGGAGGAGGTCTGGCAGCGTCCAAGTCTCCATATGCTGCTCAGAAACACCACCACCACCACCCCCGCACGCCCCATCTGACCGACCCACTCACCTTTTCAGCAGTCCTCTCATCTCTTCCTCCGCTGCCGCCACGTGCAGTTTGAAGAAGAGGTTTGTTGGCAGACCCACAAACTAAAGAACTTCAACCAATCAATTCAAACTTCACAAGTTTTTTTTTCCATGAGAAGTTTGCATTGATTGGCTGAACTTTTTTAGTCCCACTTTTTTTTCTGGACTGCACATGGTGGCGGCAGCGGAGGACTGGGAGCCACAGGAGACGGCTGAAAGAGCTGCATGTGGCTCCGGAGCTGCGGGTTGTTGACCCGTGATCTAGGAAGTGTAATTACATATAAAGATCTCTTAGATGAAAATGGAGACCTGAAAACAAGAAAAGGGTTATCAGAAGATGGTGTAGAGTTGGAATGGTGGGCATACTTACAAATACAGTCACGATACAGAAAAGATAAAAAAGAACCAGGGATAAAATTAGAGCATACACAATTAGATAAAATTCTTCTAGGAATAGAAGAGCGATTGATAAAAAAGATATACCAATATTTATTAGAACAGGATTTATTAGAAGAACAGGTAAAAGAAACAATTTTAACCTGGAGTAAAAATTTTGGTTATAATATTGACTTAGATAATTGGCAACTACTATGGGATAGAAATATGAGGTTAACGCTAGCCACCTCCTATAAAGAGAATTTGTACAAGATGTTTTATAGATGGCATCTTCCCCCTACAAGGTTAGCAAAAATAGATAAAAAAATCTCACCAATATGCTGGAAATGCAGAAGGCTTCCAGGGACTTATTATCATATGTGGTGGGAATGTTCAGAAGCGAAATTTTTTTGGAAGTGGATTAAAAATTGGTTGGAAGAAATATTACGACAAAAAATTGATTTAAAACTAGAAATCTTTTTATTAGGGATTATTAACGATAATCTCAGTAAAGCATCTCTCTACTTATTAGTACATATCTTAACCGCAGCAAGACTGGCATATGCCCAAAAATGGAAAAGAAAGGAAACACCCACTGAAGAAGAAATAATAGATAAAATTTTATCCTGCACTGAAATGGACAGGTTAACCCTAGAGATCAAAAATAAGAACGAAATGGAGTATTATGAAATTTGGCCAAATTTGTACAATTGGTTAGAGTCAGGGCTTTTTTTCTCATAGAACGTTCAGAACGGAGTTCCGGCACCTTTTTTGGTTGGAACCTTGTAGGGTAGGCAAGGCAGGTTGTATGACATGTGTGAGTTCCGGCACCTTTTTCTTTTACAAAAAAAGCACTGGTTAGAGTTAAGGAGGATCGCTGAGATGAACATTGTTTGATTGCTTGATAATGTAAGCATTTTTATTAGCATCTATATAATGGACATTCCCCTTCATGGATTACTGCCTTGTCGTGGCGAAGGGGCTTGCGTAATTCAATGAAGCTATGAGCTATGCCGTGCAGGGCCACCCAAGACAGAAGGGTCATAGCAGAGAGTTCTGACAAAACGTGATCCGCTGGAGAAGGAAATGGCAACCTACTCCAGTATCTTTGCCATGAAAACCCTATGGACAGTACCAAAAGGCAAAACGATATGACGCTGGAAGACGAGCCCCTCAGGTCGGAAGGTGTCCAATATGCTACTGGGGAAGAGCAGAGGGCTAGTACTAGTAGCGCCAGAAAGAATGAAGCGACTGGGCCAATGCTGAAAGGACGCTCAGCTGTGGATGTGTCTGGTGGTGAAAGGAAAGTCCGATGCTGTAAAGATTTTTTCTCCATAGGAACCTGGAATGTAAGATCCATGAATCAAGGAAAGCTGGACGTGGTTAAACAAGAGATGACAAGACTGAACTTCAACATCTTAGGTATCAGCGAACTAAAATGGACAGGAATGGGTGAATTTAATTCAGATGACCATCAGGTATACTACTGCAGGCAAGAATCCCTCAGAAGAAATGGAGTAGCCTTCATAGTCAATAAAAGAGTAGGAAAAGCAATACTGGGATACAATGTTCAAAATGACAGAATGATCTCAGTTCGAATCCAAGGCAAACCATTCAATATCACAGTAGTCCAAGTCTATGCCCCAACCAACAGTACTGAAGAGGATAAAATTGACCGGTTCTATGAAGCCCTACAACACTTTATAGAACTAACACCAAAAATGATGTCCTTATCATCATGGGGGATTGGAATGCTAAAGTAGGAAGCCAAAAGATAACCGGAATAACAGGCAAGTTTGGCCTTGGAGTACAAAATGAAGCAGGGCACAGGCTGATAGAATTTTGTCAAGAGAATACGATGGTCATAGCAAACACTCTTTTCCAACAACCCAAGAGACGGCTCTACACATGGACATCACCAGACGGTCAACAGAGAAATCAGATTGACTATATGCTCTGCAGCCAAAGATGGAGAAGCTCTATACAGTCAGTAAAAACAAGACCAAGAGCTGACTGTGGCTCAGACCATGAGCTTCTCATTGCAAAGTTTAGGCTTAAGCTGAAGAAAGTAGGGAAAAGCACCAAGCCACTCAGGTATGAATTAAATCATATCCGTTTTGAATATACAGTAGAGGTGACAAATAGATTTAAGGAATTAGATCTGATAGACAGAGTGCCTGAAGAACTATGGACAGAGGTTTGCAACATTGTACAACAGGTAGCAACCAAAACCATCCCAAAGAAAAAGAAATGCAAGAAAGCAAAATGGCTGTCTGAGGAAGCTTTGCAAATAGCTGAGGAAAGGAGGGAAGTGAAAGGGAAGGGAGAAAAAGAAAGATACGCCCAATTGAATCCAGAATTCCAGAGAATAGCTAGAAGAGATAAGAATGCCTTCTTAAATGAACAGTGCAAAGAAATAGAAGAAAACAATAGAATAAGGAGGACCAGAGATCTTTTCAAGAAAATTGGAGAGGTGAACGGAACATTTCATGCAAAAATGGGCATGATAAAGGACCAAAATGGCAGGGACCTAACAGAGGTAGAAGAGATTAAGAAGAGGTGGCAAAAGTACACAGAAGAACTATACAAGAATTGTTAGGCATATGGTGATAGCCTATGTAGTTGAGTTGGAAATATATAAACCATGATGTTGTAACTTTAAGGTGCTAATTGGCCAATGGTTGTGTAACTCAGTGTCTCTTGTGGTTACTGTGTGACTCTTACTGCTCTCAGTAACCTTCATTGTCTGTGCAACTTCTTGTCAGCTCAAGGAGACCTCTGCACAATTACTGACATTTGGTTATGGGCTCAGGTCCGTACTGAGAGTTAGTATACACAGTAGTAGAGCTGAGTTTGTGCTACCTATCCAAATGGAAACAATGGCACAGGAACAGTTGTCAGGCATCTCCTGGATAACCCAATTAGATGGTACCAACTATGTTACATGGTCGACAAAGTGTTGCTTGCTGCTGCGCAAGGAAGGACTATGGGCTGTAGTTGATGACCCTCCAGATGTGACTGCTTGGGATCTAGAAGATGAGGACGATGCACAGAAGACAGCCAAGTTTAACTGTGACAATGAAAAGGCTCTATGCATAATTGGACTTACACTGAATGATCAGCAGCTTGTCCATATTCGTGGTGAGGTGTCTGCTGCTAGGTGTTGGGCCACTTTGCGACATATCTACGTTCGTGATAGTGTGGGCGCACACATACACCTCACATGTAAACTGTTTAGGGCTCGTCTTCAAAAGAATGGGGATATGTTAGCCCATTTGAACTTCATGAAGACAACTCTGCAACAGCTACACGAGAAGGAACTGATTTTTTCAGGGCTGCATCATGTTTATATCATCCTGTCCTCCTTAGACGACAGTTATGATGCATACGTATCTTCTTGGAGGTCCTGTCCAAAGATGAGATGACATTGCCAGGGATAACCGGAAGATTGCTGGAAGAGTCCAGAAGAAGGCGTGACAGAGACCAGCTGAGAGAGACACAACCACAAGAGGAGCAGCAATCTACTACTGCTTATACCGTCAAGAAATGTTATTTTTGTGGGGCTAAAGGGCATATAGCTAGGTTCTGTAGGAAGGGTAGTAAACAGAATGCAGATAGCAGTAGGAAGACAAAGAAGGACATTGGTTTGGCTGTTTCTGGTGATCCAACAACCATAAACAATGAACTGTGGGTGGTTGATAGTGAGGCTTCTCAATGTATCACCAAAGTCAAAAAGGGTTTTGTCCATATGAAACGCAGCAATCAACATGTTTCACTGGCCAATGGTTGGAGGATGAAGGCCTCTGGTGAAGGTAATGCATACTGCCCGTATATAAATGAACATTTACCAATGTTGTATGGGCCGAAACTACGATTTAACCTTTTATCTGTAAAGGCATTGGTTAAGGCTGGGTTTGTGGTAACGTTCAAGGGGGAGAAATGTATTATAGAGAGAAATGGAACCTGTGTTACTGCCAACCAAAAAAATGGTTTATTTGTTCTCACTAGTAACCCGGTTAGTATGGCTAATGCTAACTCTATATGTGAGAACAAGAAGCCGCATGATGAGTGCATACATTTGCTTCATCGGCGGTTAGGGCATGTGAACTTTACCGCACTACATAGGACTGTTGAATTAGTGCAAGGAGTAAGACTGAAGCCATGTAAGAGGTACCTGAATTGCAATGCATGTAATCAGGAAAAGAGCAAAGCAACCCCTGCAAACAGGGTAAACGGTTTCAAGACCACTGTCCCTTTGGAAGTTGTATTTGCAGATCTAATTGGCCCCATGAAGCCTAGTTTAGGGGGATGATGCTATATTCTAAGCATCCTAGATCATTACTCTCGTTATGGGTTTTGTTACCTACTTAAATCAAAGGCTGACACATTCCAACATTTTTCTAATTGGCTTAAATTTGCAGAGAGAAAAACAAAGCAAAAAGATCAGTGTATAATAACTGATAATGCCACTGAATTCACAAACAAGCGTTTTGTTGATATGCTACAATCAGATTTTATTTTCCTGGGCTCCAAGATCACTGCAGATGGGGACTGTAGCCAAGAAAATAAAAAACGCTTGCTCCTGGGGAGGAAAGCCATGGCAAATCTAGACAGCACACTAAAAAGCAGAGACATCACCCTGTCAACAAAAGTGCATATAGTCAAGGCCACAGGTCTGCAACCCACGGCTCCGGAGCCGCATGTGGCTCTTTCAGCCGTCTCCTGCGGCTCCCAGTCCTCTGCCATGTGCAGTCCAAAAAAAAAAGTGGGACTAAAAAAGTTCAACCAATCAATTCAAATATGCAGGGTAGGTGCATATCTCGCCTTGGCTCCACTCTTCAGTCAAACCCTGTTCTGTGCATGCGCGCATGTATGCACATGCGCACACATTTTTTGCGGCTCCCAGCTTTTCCTTTTGTGAGGGAACCGGTTCCAAGTGGCTCTTTCACTGTTTCAGGTTGCTGACCCCTGGTCAAGGCTATGGTCTTCCCAGTTGCTATGTATGGCAGTGAAAGTTGGACCATAAGAAAGGCTGAGCGCCAAAGAATTGAAGCCTTTGAACTATGGTGCTGGAGAAGACTCCTGTGAGTCTCTTGGACTGCAAGGCGATCAAACCGGTCAGTCCTGGAGACGATCAACCCTGACTGCTCTTTAGAAGGCCAGATCCTGAAGTTGAAACTCAAATACTTTGGCCACCTAATGAGAAGGAAGGACGCACTGGAGAACAGCCTAATGCTGGGAAAGATTGAGGGCAATAGAAGAAGGGGACGACAGAGAATGAGGTGGCTGGATGGAGTCACTGAAGCAGTAGGTGTGAGGTTAAATGTTCTCCAGAAGATGGTAGAGGACAGGAAGGCCTGGAGGAACGTTGTCCATAGGGTCGCGATGGGTTGGACACGACTTCGCAGCTAACAACAACAATGGACATAACTGAAAGATACGTAAATATAATGCTGAGGACTGATTGACAGTTTACTAAAAAAAACGACAGATCTTATATGTACAGTTTTTTATACTCTGTCCTGTTATAGATTGTATTTTAGGTTTTTGTTATTTCTTTCTGTAACATAAGATAATACTAATAGTAGTGTTGTAGCTAGGGAAGTTGAATCATGTCCACTTTTGTTTTTAAATGTATATTTAATAAAATTTTCATAAAAATATAGATATTAAGTGTGGTTTTCTATCATTTTTTGATGAATATGTCTTATCCATGTCATCTCCCCCTTTCGAGTAATCCATCATAAGTGCCATAGTCTCTGTAATTAGCCTTGTCAAGCTGGCCAGAACTCAAAATCCAAGCAGTCCAATTTTGTATAGTTCTTGTCTTTATATATAATGTTTATAATCCACTGTAATTTTCAATTGTCAAGGTTTCAGTAAAATCAATGTTTTATAGCAGTTCTTTCTTTCAGGAGTCAATTGTCAACCAGTCAGAATTGCAATTCAATATATTTAGCCAGCTTAAATCCTTCCTGTAACTTGTCCTCTCAAAGATTAGTCATAGATTAAAGTTTTTAAAGAGTTCATAAATTTAGACCACAATCAAAGTGTTTCTTTTCCTTCAAACACTTTCCAATCTTATAGCTGGCCCAGTATACAATCTCTTCTTTGTTCCCTAGGAACTATCTTCTTAAAGGTTATTAGAGTTCATGGGAACAGATTTTTTTTTGTTTCTGGGTGTTGTCTTTAATGTGCTATATTCTAATTGTCCACTGGATGCCAGCAAATATTTGTTTTCCAGCTCTTTCAGACAAGAAGTTCTTATTATTTTTCTTTTTTATATATAATTTCATCAAAATCCTTTAGAATATAATCTTAGCAGTTTGTTTTAGTTTCTAAGTTTGATGAGATTGTAGTATTTTAAATTTAATTTCAATATATTTCTTTCCTCCTTAAAGGTTAATTCGCCGCTTCCGTCTATGGGGGAATGGTAATGTAGTCCCCTCCCCTCACTTTCGTAGGTTTTTTGCTTTGGGGATCTTTCCCAGGGACTTAGTTGCAAAATAAGGGAGAGAAGATCAAATACTCTCACCAATTCCAAGCACGCTGTTGTTCTGGTTAGTGCTTTTGGACTTTGGCTGCAGGTAGCTTGGGCTAGACGCTGGCATGCAGCTAGCCTTTCTCCTGTTGGGTTCGGAGGGCTTACCCCGATCAAATGAAGCAATTGCCATCGCTTTGTGATCAACGGGGCACCCCTCCTTCATGGTCACCTCTTCGGGGTGACTTTGGACCCATCTAGGGTCCCCCTGGCAGGACGAAACTAGCTGTGGGAAGTGGAGGTCTGCTCTCGCGTGGCCATGCGCTACAGGCGCAAAAACAGAAGTCCTGTTGCTGTTTTTTCTTTTGACCTAATATTTGGAGAATTCCCAGTTTAATACATTAGGGCAGGGGTGTCAAACTTGCAAAGTCACGTGACGTGTCTAGACGTATCACGACTTTTTTTCCATTGCTGGCATTTGACACCCCTGCATTAGGGAATAGCATTCTGCCCTGCAGATGCTCCCAGAATCACCTTATTACCTAAATTGGCATCCACAGACATTTTTCCAGGATGGCATATTACTGCAGGCAACAGATTGATACTTTATTAGAAGTTGGAATGCAGTTTCAAAATTCCTGAGCACTAGAATAAAATATTTAATTTTAATTTTTAATTTTTAAAAAAATTCTGCCAAAATTTAATACTGGCTTTCAACTTTTAATTTTTTTTTAAAAATCAAGACATAGTAAAACAAATATCAGCAATGCAGCTGATTAAGAAAAACAGACAAAATTAATTTAAAAAGTGGTTGAATAAGGAAAACACCAGACCTAGGGTTGACAGCAACTGTAGTAAATGATTGTGAGAGGGATGAGATTCAGTTGTTCACCTGTTTTTCTGGAGGAACACAGGTGAATGCACTCCAAATTGGGTATTACCCAATCCCAGATTGGTTCTGATTCAAGGGGCATCAGATGCTTTTGATCAGTCTATGGGCTGAAATATCAACATTCTTCGGTTCTGGCAGCCAGGGTTTACTCATAGATGACTAGGTAATGGAGAGTTTTCTATCCATAACTTGGCATATTTTAGGAATGCTTAGCAGTTATTCACAGTTTTTAAAGGAATGGTTATATTTGCTTGGCATATAAAAGATCTCTCAAGTTCAGTCATGGTTATTTTGGTAACAGACATTTACTTGAAACCATGAACAGTAAATAAATATTAACATACTGAGTAAAATAAACAAGTAAGTGTCAGATAAAGGTAATCAGCAATTGTCCATTGGCCTGATTCTGTAAAGCTTCACAATTGCTTACCCAAAGAGACTGTTTCAGGTGGCATCTAATTTAGGCAGGTTTCACCATTGCAATCATGTTAAATTGTGTGTGTGAACAACTGTCATAGAAGCAGAAAGCTGCTTGACTAGTTGAGTTGTCCATTTGATCAGAACCATACAGTGACAGGCAGTATCTTCCTAGACTTTTGGATAAGAGTTTTCTTAGTTTTACCTGGGTATGTAACTTGAATGTGTACAAAAAAACTCTTCTAAGACCTTTTGCTTAGAGCAGAGTGGGCAACTCAGTCAAACATTGCTAATTTTTCATGCTTCTGATCATAAATTATTGCATGTTAATTGCCATTTGAATTATAAATACTACAGATGCAGAATACACACAGGGGAGGCTGTAAACTTGTATTTGGTAATAGAGCCAGATGAAATCTATTATTTCATGAATCATACAGTGATGCCCTTGGGTCTATGTTTGAAATATCTTGAGACATCAGCTGTGATATTCCAGGGTATAAAGGCTTGCCAATTGCCTGCTCTGCTTGTCTGCAGTTTAAGAAAACTGTGCAGTGGGCAGGATTGCTTTGCTTAAAATTATGTCTCCAACCCATCCCTTTTACCTTTGGCTCCATAATTTGATTCACTGCTGGCAATATTGCCATAAAAGATAAAGCTCTCTCAAGGAATTCAAAATTTTGTTGTTGCACCTTGCATTTGCAAAGCATCTAAATAGTATTGGTCCGGTATAACATACTGTGCATGAAATAACAGCAGGTCCACTTCATAGGGGACTAAGTTGCTAGATTGCATGTGGTTTTTCTGCTCCTCAGAAAACATTTTTAAGTTTTTTTTCTCATCTTAAGATGTCCTGGATTTCTTTTTGTAAAAGCTTTCAAAACATATACCCAGCTGACATGCATTTTTGTCTTTTCTATTCATATTCATGTGTTTTCTCTTTGTCCATAAATGTACAATATTGGTCTATCAGGTTCTTACATTTTTCTTCTTATGTTAAAGCAGACTGTAATTGGTAAAAGCTTGTGATAACATGCATTCATCTTTAAAGTCTCATTCAATTCTATGTTATGTGCAAAAACTAATATGACTGCTCTTTTCTTTGGTCCATTTAAACTCTCCCTTTTAAAAATGCTCTTTGGGGGAAAGGCTAAAATCCTCCCTTAAAACCCTGGCCTTCATTCAGTATATTCATTTTCAGTTTACAAATGACCTTGTCACAGACTTGTAATAGTAACATAGTGTTAAAGGTAAAGCTATAACACTGAATCAGAAATGTGTAAATCTTTGCTTTATTTCAGATAGCCTTTCTAATATGATTGAGAAAGGTCCAATAATAATGTCAAACATTCTTTACAGGTATAAGGGCTAGAAACTTGGTTTTAGAAAAAGTTAATTATGAAACACTAAACATTTGGGCAAGGGTCTTCAAACGTGGCCCTTTTATGGCTTGTGGACTTCAACTCCCAGAATTCATCAGCCAGCATGCTTGGCTGAGGAATTCTGGGAGTTGAAGGCTACAAGTCATAAAAGGGCCAAGTTTGAAGGCCCCTGCTTTGGGGTGTAAATTTAAACATAGAACATGTAAAAAAGATGTTGAAACTCTAGAAAGTGCAGAGAAGAGCAACAAAGATGATTAGGGGATGGAGGATAAACCATATAAAGAACGGTTGCTGGAATTTGGTATGTCTAATTTAATGAAGAAAAGGACTAGGGGTGACATGATAGCAGTCTTCCAATATCTAAGACAGACATGTCAAACTTGCGACATCATGTGACGTCGCGCAACGTATCGGGACGGTTTTGCCATTGCCAGCAAAGGGGTGGGCGTGGCTTCCACATGACACGTCTGGCCCATGGGCCAGCAGTTTGACACCCCTGATCTAAGAGGTTGCCATAAAGAAGAGGGAGTCAATCTATTCTCCAAAGCACCCGAAGGCAGCAATGGATGGAAACTAATCAAGGAGAGGAGGAGCCTAGAACTAAGACATTTCCTGACAGTTAGAACAATTAATCAGTGGAACAACTTGCCTCCAGATGTTGTGAATGCTCCAACACTGGAAGTTTTTGAAATTGGACAACCATTTGTCTGAAATGGTATAGGGTTTCCTGCCTAAGCAGTGGGTTGGACTAGAAGACCTACAAGGTCCTTTCTAACTTATTCTGAATATAGAGTCTCAGAATCAAGTTTAGTTGGCTAGTTTGGAAATGTACAAGGTATGTTTGTTGTCAATGCTGCTAATATCGGATGTTCTTGCTTGACAACATAGGGAGATGTAGCCTTCCTTTAACTCGTATAATACTTTTAGAGCTAGAATTAGTGGGCGCTGGGGGGAGTAGGGAAAATGTATCTCAAGACTGTAATAAGAGAAGATAAGAATTTGGCGGGTTGTTAAACAGGAGGGAAAGTTTGCATTTTAAACTAATTGGAGAATGTGATTTATGATGTTTAATTAAGGGAGGGAATTGTGTTTGATACAATGTGTTCAGGGGAGGAGAATTCAGATTTTGGCTTCTAATATGTACGTGCCAAAGCTATGTAATTATAATAAAAGATTCTTTAAGGTAAACAATGCCTTGAAGTTCTTTGAAGTACTGCATTTGTTAGAACCATGACATTTGTGTTGCTTGGGTATTGCTGTGTGCATTTGTATATTTGAAGGTTTTCTAGAGGAAGGGGTCTCCACTAATGGAAACTGCCTTCCATATGAAAATGATGGATAATCAAACTTTAAAAAGAAACTGCCCTGCTCATCATTAAAGTAGTTCCAGGTTTGGAAAACTGTTTTAAATTCTGTGAAGATGCAGAAAATGCTGTTTCTTTGTTTCTGACTTAATGGATCTTTGAAATCATCTACATGTTCCAGCCTGTTGTACTATTTGTTGTTGAGTAGCAGTATAATAGTTATCACACAGTTCATATTCTCAAATACTCTGATTCACAAATACCGCGGGTGATTGTTAGAGTATGCCATGTTAAAGAAAAGCCATTTACCATAGATTTGTATAATTTTAACAAGGATTTTTTTTCTCCACCCCCACCCCCCACTCCACCATTTCTTGTACAGGGCACTTACATCTCCCAGCCATCAGATAAACATTGTATATCCATTAGTAATACCCAAGAGAGTCTACTTGCTAAAACCTATAGAGTGCCAAGACCATTCAACGGAGTCATTAACACGTAAGGTTCTTGCTAAATCTCTCCTTAAGAAAATATAACTTTAAGGTACTTCTGAAAGGCCACTCTTAAAGGTACATTGGAGATAGAAAGTCTACACACCCATGTTAAAATGGCAGGGTTTTGAGATGTTAAAAAAATTGGACCAAGATAAATCACTTCAGACTTCTTTGCACCTTTAATATAATATACCAGCTGCACAATTCAATTAAAAACAAACTGAAATCTTTTAAGGGGCAAAATATCAATAAAAATGTACAATAACATTACATAAGTGTGTACACCCTTAAATACTTTGTTGAAGCACCTTTTGATTTTATGACAGCATTCAGTCTTCTGGGGTAGGAGCCTATCAGCATGGCACATCTTGCCTTGGGAATCTTTGCCCACTCTTCCTTGCAAAAGTGGTCCAAATCTGTCAGATTACAAGGGCATCTCCTGTGCACAGCCCTCTTCGGGTCACCACATGGATTTTCAGTTGGATTTAGGTCTGGACTCTGGCTGGGCCATTCCAAAACTTTGATCTTCTTCTGGTGAAGCCATTCTTCTGTTGATTGGGAGGAATGCTTTGGACTGTTGTGTTGAAGGGTGAAATTCCTCTTCATCTGCAGCATTTTAGCAGAGGCCTGAAGGTTTTGTGCCCAAATTGACTGATATTTGGTACTGTTCCTAGTTCTCTCCACCTTGACTAAAGCCCCAGCTCCAGCTGACAAAAAGCAGCCCCAAAGCATAATGCTGCTGCCACCACCATGCTTCAGTGTGAGTATGGTGTACGTTTGGTGGTGCACAGTGTTGTTTTTGCACCAAACAAATTTTTTGGAATTATGGCCAAAAAGTCAGCCTTGGTCTCATCAGACCATAACACATTTTCCCACATACTTTTGTCAGACTTAATGTAGGCTTTTGCAAAATTCTTCTTTTCTAAAAGTCTTATAAATAAACTGGAGAAGTGTGAAAAGTTCTGAGTGGAAGTGAGTCAAAGGGTCTTCCTCAACCTGATGTTCTCTAAATGTATTAGGATATAACTCCCAGCATGGATGAGGAACTTGGCTCTGGAAGCTAGATACCAGCTAATCTGGAGAATGCATTGGATTGACAAAGACCTAAAGTAAAAAGGTGATGGAAAGTTGACAGTATAAATCTAGTGGAAATTTGGAGCAGGCATTATGTACAGAAAAATATGATAGGCTAATGGTGAAAAAGTGTGGAAGAGAAAAATGTAAGCCTGAGAGACATGAGTAAGGACAAAGCTGACATTTCCAAATAATGAAAAACTAGAGAGCTGCTGACAGGTAATGTTTACCACAATCTATCCTAACCTGGTATCAAACAAGAATTTTGGGGGCACTTACCTTAGTTTTGCATATTTTACTATATGCATGGATTTATTGGTTTGCCTGGACAAATGGGCTGCTGTTTTTAGGTAATGAAAATTTGGCTCCCATTAGTGTTAGAGAAGTAGAAATGTCTAATGTGCTGTATTTCCATTCTTGGACAGTCTACAGACAAGCTTGACAGAACATAGTCAGGGAGATGGCTCAGATGCTGAGGAGCTGTTGCAGAAAAAGCAGAGATTAAATGTGGTGTCTTCAGCTCTCAATGGAACCTGTGTGGCAGCCCGCACGCGCCCTGTCGTCAGCTGCAAGAAACGGCGGCTTGTTCAACCCAACAGTCTGGTTCCAGTATCCAAAAAGGTCTGTAAATTGATAAGTTAAGGCAGTAGAAAAATGGGGTGGGGGGATATTGCAGCTGAGTTATATGACATAGCTAAGTAACAAATTGTTGGTCTTACATATTGATTTTTAGTCCCATATCATTATAAATTCTGCTTAGAGTCCCTCTGATACTCAAATAAAGTGGATTTATCAGTCCTTATGTCAGTGGAAGTTTTTTAGGCTGTCCCTGTTAAACAAATTTGGCATTGAGTAGGAAAAACTGGGAGAGAGCTACATTTGAAATCTTGATCATTTGACTGTAGAAATGGGCAGAGGAAAGTGGTTTCACTTCTTCCACTATGCATAATGTTTTGGGAGGTAAGAGTCACAATTTTAAACACTCTTTTAAGTTTAATTGCTGGATCAGTGGACCAGAGGCATTCTTAAAAGAAGAAAACAACATGTCTGTTGTAGAATACTGTAACTTAGGAAGGGATGTTGTACAGGTGCACTTAACAGAAAATATATCAAATCATTTTTAAGTACCTGACTTTTCTATTTTTAAAAGAAATGATGGTTTCTATTAGGTAGCCATGTTGGTGCTTTTGAATGTGGGCACTTATAAATTACAAAATGTTTAAATGGCTACAATTCTCAGCATGCTGAATTCAGAATCAGTTCCAAGTTTTGTGTTTGTGTCAGTTGCAGGGTACAATTATCATTAGTATCTGTTTTTTAAAAAATAGTTTTTGTTCTTTGCTCTCTCTCTCCCCCCCCATTTAAAAGTAGCCAATCTACAGTCAGTATTTAAGGAAGTATGCATTTTCAGCCAGACTGATCTGTTTCATTGGAACAGTCTGGCAGGCTAACAGCTTAGGGCAGTGATGGTGAACCTTTTAGAGACCAAGTGCCCAAACTGCAACCAACGGCATGGCTCCAGTGGTCATGGCAGACTGGGTGGGTGTGGCCAGGGTGGGCGTGGTCACGTCAATGTTGCTCATGGGGAGGGACACCTGTGGGGGTCGGGCAGGGTTGGGGGAGATCCAGGGGGTCTCTGACGGGTGGGACGGTGGGCAGGAGGCTCGTCCTGCGGGGTGAGGCGAGACCAGGCAGAGGGCATGGCAGGGGTGCCATTGCCTCAGGGCAAGGCAAGGCAAGGCAGGGACCAAGGCGGCTGCTGCCTGACACCATCAGCCCCTGCACACAGCGAGCGCATGGGAGCCAACTGTGTCCGTCAGCAGCCACAGCCTGCCAGCCCCTTGACCGACGCACTCTGAGGCTCCGCAGCCGCCTGCGAATACCGGGCCAGCCCTCCAGCAGCAGGTGGTGTAGGGGAGGGGGGGATCCAGTATACCGGTTCCTTACCTCCGGCCAGCTTGTTCTGTGGCCTTATGGCAGTGGCATTGGGCGCCATGCAGCAAATGGCCGGTTTTGGCGCAACGTGGCTGTTTGCTGCCTCGCATGTCGCACCCTATGCCGCTGCCATGAGGCCGCGGAACAAACCGGGCAGAGGTAAGGAACCGGTATACTTACAGCTTACAGAGCCACCAAAGCAGCTGGTGGATCGCTGGAGGCTCAGGGAGAGAGGTTGCTGAAGTGGCCTCAGAACAAGTGGGGCAGGTAAGGAAAGAAATCCTCGCTCCCCCCAGAAATTGCCTTTCTTTCCTTACCTGACTCCCAGCCCCTTTGCCGTTTCTCCTTCATGATCCGCCACCGCCGCTTGCAAGGACAAAGGAAGGATTTTTTCAGGGGAAAAAAGGTCAATCAATCAATCCCAATTTTTCGTGAAAGATCGCGCAGTTGGAATTGATTGATTGACCTTTTTTCCCCACAAAAAACTTAGTTTCCTTGCACACTTCAGCACCTTCCCTCCCCGAGCATCCGGCGCACCACCTGCTGCTTTGGTCAGCTTGCCAGCCCCCACCTCAACGCCTTGCCCACCACCGCCTAGCACAGCTGCCTTGGGGCTGCAGGGGCTGGCCTGGCATGGGAAGGGCATGTGCTCCACCCTCCCACCACCATGCAGGGTAAGGCTGCCACCCCCACCCAGATGCCCTCGCCTCTCCCAAGCGTTTTTTTTTACTAACCTGCCTTTCAGCTGCATTCCTTTTCTCCGTTCGCTTCTCAGCCTTCACCGCATGTTTGTGGGACTATAGCAAAAAAAAAAAAGTTCCATCAGACTTTCTAACTTCTTGAGATCTTGTGAGAAGTTAGAAAGTCTGAGGAAACTTTTTTTTTAACTGATAGTCCCACAAACACGTGGCAAAGGCTGAGAAGCAAACGGAGAAATGGAATGCAGCTGAAAGGCACGTTAGTAAAAAAAACGCTTGGGGGAGGCGGGGGAGGGCCCGGCAACCTTACCCTGCGCAGCTTCGGCAGGTGTCTGGCAGGGGGAGGGACGCAACTGGTCTACCACCATGCTAGCGCTGCCGCGTTGCTTCTCTAGCCCATGCACAGTCCCCGCCCCACCCCTCCCATGGAGTGCCCTGCTCCCGCTGCTCCCCCCACCCCTACGCGGCACCTTCTTTCCAGGTCTGACGCGTCACTTCCTCCAACGCTGTGTGGGACTAAAAATAAAGTTCAATCAATCAATTCCAACTTTGCGAGATCTTTTTTTCCCCCTCGAGAAGTTGAAATTGATTGATTGAACTTTTTTTTTTTGCACACATTGGCGGAGGCCTAAAGCGAAAAGGTTTTATAAAACCCAGCTTAAAAAGCCACTTGCCCAGGGAGATTTTGATGCAGGTTGCTCATTGACGGGACTTAAGGCCTTGGACTGGGGCAACGGTGCACGTGCCCACCACGGGCTTAGGGCAAATGTTGTATTGGCAATCAACAAATTTAAGTTTGTATGTATAAATAGAAGACACAGTTCACAGAGTGTATAACCAAAGTAACCAGATTTTTAGATAAACATTCTAAATATGTCAGTATTGAAGATCACATGTTGCAGTGCTCTCTCTCTGAATCAGAAAAAAGTGAAGACACTTTTTTCCAAGAAGATAAACATTTAAATATCTTAATATGGGATTATTGTATCATCATGGATATTGGAGAGGGTTTGTTTTCTTGTTTCTTTGTTTTAACTGGAACATTAGTAGAGTGAAGGACCAATGATGCATAATCATGTTTCATTGGATACTTTGGGACTTGTAAATAGCAAATATTCTGTTGTTGGATGTAAATGGTAGTTTCTTAGTCCTGGATGAAATCTGCAGTGAGGGAGGCAACTGCAAAAGCTAAAGTACAAGTAGTTTGCCCAAACATCAGAGAAAACTCAACCCTGTAGCTCAACCCTTCTTTACATCTGTAGTTGTCATTCTTAGGCAGATTTACAGAGTCAGTCTCTTACCCACCCTGTTCCCTTTCCACTCCCATCAGTTCATCTTGGTGGCTCTTTAAATGCTTTGTTATAGTTTCACCATGTCCAGTAACCCCAGTCATATACTTCATCTCCATCACATTGATTCAACAATCAAGTCAACTTCAAATTTCCCTGGATCACTCCCAATCCTTTCATGGCTGCCCAGTGTCACTCTGAGGTTTCCTTCCTTTCCCTTTATGTTTTGGACAGTCAAGAGCACCTCAAAGCAAACCATTGGTCTCTGGCCATCCTAATATCCCATGTTGTGAAACCTGGAGTAACTCTGCAGAATGAAAATGGCAGGTGATTGGCGACTAGGTCCTCAGATTGAAAAAAAAGTGAAAATTGATGCCTTCTTCTAGATTAATGGATTTTAGTCCTTCTCATTTTTTCATCTTATGTCTAGGTTCATCGTAACAACATGGGGCAGTGTGGCTGTGATGTGAACCCTTTGTGTGCTTTCTGTGCTCCTCGAAGCTCATTGCCTCCAGAAATCCAGTATGAAGCCCCTTTGATGGAGCATCTCTCACAGTTGGATTTCTGCATCCACCCTGAACTTTCATTCCCAGATGGTAAGAAAGACCCCATTGGCAGATGTAAGTAATAAAAAAAGCTGAACAAAAGTCAGCTCCTCATTCCAGGCTAGCTAGGAAGCCATATGTAGGCAACAGTAAGAGCTCTACTTTTTTTTATTTATTTAAAAAGTTTTACAATACATTTTGACTTTAATCCCCCCTCCCCCACCCCTATCCCTCTCCCCCACTCCCTCCTCCCCCCCCCGACTTCCCAGAGCTAAATACAGGGCATAAAATCAAAAAACAAACATAAACACCCCTATATTATCAACAATAAACTATAAATTCTATCTCTCTCTAGCTCATATAAAATGAGTACAAACAATATTAATATTACAAATAAAGTAGAAAAGAAAAAGAGGAAAACAGAAAAAGATCTTTACTCAAAATAAATTTTCTTAATCCCAGTCCTTATTCATATTAATTTCAAAAAAAAAGGGAAAAGAAAAAAAAACTTTCACCTGCTATTTGCATTCTCCCATCTTTCTCTAATTTCCAAACAAATTCTCAGTTACGCACCAAAAGCGCTTATCTCTGTTAATCTTAATAATCTCCAACCAAACTAAACTATAATCTAAAATAGTTCTTGCATGTATCACGCCAAATGTCTCACAGTTCCAAATCATCCTTAAGTTCAAATAAAAGTTCAAATAAAAAGAGTATATATATAAAAAAAATTAGGCAATCTCTAAGACAACTTGTTATTAATTAGCTTACATACCCACTCTTAGTTCAACACATACTTTAAGTCCATAACCCTAATATACTTTTCTAGCAAGCAAATAACATCAATCTTAAATTGTATAAAATATTAAAAAAAGAAAAAAAAACTTTCTTTCTCCTCTATAATAATTTTACTCCATTGACATTCTAATCTAAAAATCAGCAATCTTAACGCCCCAAAACTTTTGGAGCACCTCTGTCATGACCCCCAAAACTTCTTTAGACCGCTCTCCTCCTACATCTTCATTGTAAGCACACTTTGAAGATTCCATAACTTTCCGCTGGTCTTGCTCTTGCTCTCGTCTCGCTCTTCTTAGGGCGGCACGCGTCATCTTCTGGCCTCCTGCAGCAACCGATGAGACTGTAGCTTGATCCCCTCCAACACCATTGTCCTCTGTCTGTCTATCTGCAACATCTTGAAACTTTCCCACACCGTATCCTTTTGCAGCTTCCAAAAATGATAGGGGGGTTGCTTTTAACACATTACTATAAAAATCACGTGCCTGAGCCACAGTAACCAAACGATGTCTTTTACCTTCGTGCGTTGTCACCAACCCAACTGGAATCTCCCATCTGAACTTAAAATCACGTTTCTTAAGTTCCTGTACTAGAAATGCGAAATCTTTCCTTCTCCTTAGGATCTTCGGAGGAATCTCTTTTAAAACCAAAACTTCTTGCTCAGCCACTACCAAATTAGTATCATAAGCAGCTTGAATGACTTCATCTCTAATTACTCTCTTTGTAAAATAGACCACCACATCTCTGGGTAACTTCCTCTGTCTTGCAATCCATGAATTTACACGAAAAACTTTGTCCATATTTCCCTCAATTTCAGATGCTGACTGGCCCAGTACCCCTTCCAGAGCCTCAGAAATCAGCTGCTTTAAATCTTCTTTACAATTCTCCTTTAAACCCCTGATTCTAATAGCATACTGCATCTGATGATACTGAACAAGGCTCAATTCTCCGTCCATTTTATCCCTTATATTTTCATTTTCTAATACCTTTGCTTCTAATATAGAGTTCTTTTGACTGAGATCCTCCACTTTTATATCCAGCTGTAGCACACATTCAGCTACGGATTCAACCTTAGACAAGATGTCCACCCTCATTGCTCTAAACTTCTCTTCCATCTTCTTCTCCAATTTCTCCATTTTCTCCTCCATTTTCTCCTCCAATTTCTCCTCCAGCTTTTTCAACTTTTCATCCATCATATCAGACATCAGTTGTGCGTGCTTTCCAAGAGCGTCTTGTAAATCCTTAAGCGTCAATACCGGGAGAGATGCAGGAGGAAGCAAAGCTTGCAGTGAGGTCTCTTGCACCAGGGAAGACCCCGCATTCCGAAGAGCTTTAGAAGTTTTAGCCGCCATCTTCCCCCACTTTCACTTATTACGCACTTTCACTTTAAAGCTATAAAATCCATTGAGCTAGAGAGTAAAAATAAAGAGTCCACTTCACCTTGACCTCCTGTACCGCTCTGCCTGCATCTTGATAATCAAAAGTATTTCCTTTTGGCAGGGGTGGTTGCTAACGCCTGGCTCTGCTCCAAGAATCCCAGAGCAGAGGCGCTGCGCAGCTCGGAGCAACCCAGGCTTCGGGGGGGCTCATCCTTCAGCCGCCCAAGCTCTCAGCTCAGGCGGCCCCGGAGAGCTCAACCCCTACCTGGGGCCTCACCCCCTCCTCTTCTCCCGAGGAGGGGGCTTCAAATCCATCTAAACAGCTGATTGGCGCTGTTTACGATGGAAAAACACAGCTGCGGAGCGGGCAGCCCGAAAACGGCTGTCTTTCGACGTCGCGTCGCCACCGGAAGTCAGTAAA
Organism: Vipera ursinii; assembly: GCF_947247035.1. NCBI lineage: Eukaryota > Metazoa > Chordata > Lepidosauria > Squamata > Viperidae > Vipera > Vipera ursinii. The sequence continues at coordinate 38,796,469 of NC_139522.1, forward strand.
AGCTCTACTTTTATACTGGCCTGCATAGGATGCTGGCCTGAGGATGATCCTTTGGAAGGATTTTTTTTTTGCTTGGACCATAGAGAGAGGCAGGCAGCCACAGGGGTTGTAGAGGTTGATCAATTTTGGATAAGAGAGGATCTGGAAAGGCATTTAATTTGGCTCTTCTAGGACACTGAGTTGCTTTGGCACCAATGTCAGGGGTCCCTGACCTAGTTAGCCAATGACTGCATGACATGTGCTGCTAGAGACCTAGTAGATAGAATTTAAACAATTGGGTATCTCTTCCCTCCATCTTTCCCCTGTCCTCAGTCTGCTTCTCTCTTCCATATGTGAGATTGTTAATTAATGTTCTGGACTCGTCTTGATGGTTTGATATGTGACTGGAAATTTCCACATGATGTAATAACATCATAACAACCTTGGTGAAAAGGATGTTAATCAGGACTTTAAAAACAGTTAAGATAGCGCCATCTGGGGCTCTTGAGAGAAAGCTGCTGCTCTGAAGCATTTGGTCCTGGGAAAAGGCTGTCTCTTGGCAGGTCATGATGCTGTTTTGGCACAGTCAGATGTTGACTAGCGCTACAACAGAGAGGAAAAGTAAACTGAATAATCAATTGGATGGGCTGATCAGAGAGAAAAATTGCTTGTGTTTGTTCAACAGTGCACTTCTCTCTTCCGTATTCATGCACACAGGTAGCATTTTACTGCTACAGTGCAACCTTCTTAGGTTATCTGCATTTTCATGATTTTCATCATTTGTACTTTATTAACATGTGGCTAGAGTAAAGGCAGGAGACTTGACTGACAGATTAATTTGAATTTTTCTGCTGGGTGTGTTTGAATTTTCAGCTCATCCTTAGCCTGTTATCCAGACTACTTTTTATTAATATCTGAATTCACACACTCTCATCAACTGCTCTCTCAGTATCCAACTGCCTTTCCTACCTTAAGCCCTGCCCTTAGTGTTATTAACAGTGCTTGTGTATTGCCCATTTTTTGAATATTCTGGGCAGGTAACTTATTTTCCAAACAAAGTGGGTTCAACTACTGTGCTATGACTGTCCTTGGCTTTGAAGTACTATGCTGGGAGCTGTGCTCCAAATGTGGTAGGCAGTGGCAGTGTAAAAACTAAATTGGATTTTCTTTCATTTGCATTAAGCATTAAACATGATTACTGTCTAGGCATATACTATGGATTTTTTTTCTTCACATTAAAAACTGTTTGCTTAATATTTTGAAACTCTCCAGAGATTGCACAGAAAGCTTTGGGTTAATGGGTTATGTGTGAATAGGATGTGGCCTTGTATCCTTCAGTTGTGTATATGCGCTAAAGAAAGGTACACATATTGCTTTTAACCAGGTGTGTGTGGGTATGTTTGTGTATACCTCATACAGTACATTTTCATGCTTTCGTTTATGTATTGAAGGGTGCCTACACACTTACCACATATTGTCTAGTATCTTGCCTTCCAGGTTGCCTACACCCCCCAGCCCCATTTCTCCTGGTCATGTGTGATGTTCGTGATTTTTTCTCTCTCTTCACAGTTCCTCCATTTCACGCACATACAGAAAACTACCAAACAAAACAGTGAACTGCCAATGACAAAGTAATTGGAAGTATGTTCTAGTTGCTACTGGATAGTCTAGGGCTGCGTGTGTTCATTGGGTGAAAATAAAGCAGTTGTTTTGGATAGATAATGACTCAAAGTTGTATTTGAGAACTGATCAAATTGACTTTTCATTTATGTGGAAAAACTTCCTTTAACTCAGTGTTTCTATAGAGACACCAATTCACCTTCAAAATTTTACTGTAGGACAAACATGCTGTCATTCATATTATTTAGTAATATCCTAGTTATAATTTAAGGAGCACTTGATAGTGACATTATTTTAAGAATTTTTTTTGGGATTTTATCAAGATATTTTAATTCACTCAAGTAAAATACATCCTAGGTCTTTTGAATTTTCTCCAGGGGAAGCTGTTTGTATTTCAGTTGTAGGGTGGCAGCAGCTGCTCTTGCTGTTGTTGGGACTTTACACACAAAACTCTTGTGTACTCACTGGAGGTGAAGCATGCTCAAAGAGAGGGACTATTTTTCCTTTCTCTATTTCCTTTCTACCCTTTCAATCCCTATGACCTTAAAGCAGATCGCAAATAAAAAGAACAAAAAATATACTAATAATGTAAGATCAAAATATTATAAAATGTATAACAGCATCATAATCAATGCAATAATCATCTGATGGCTTTTCTTTTGGTCCCAGACCAAAAAAAAAAAGCCACCTAGCTGTTTTGTTGCTGAAGGCTGTGTTAGCTCAGAATTCCAGTTGAGTCAAAAAATCTGGAGAGTACAGGGTTAGGATAGCTGCAGTTCAGCCAATATTGGTGTTTTCATTACTGGGAGAAAGTGGAGGACTCCATAAATAAGGCTTATTTTTTGCTTCTGAATGGGTATATTTTTGGTCCATGGTAGGTATAAATCTTCAAATTTATGGTTAGATAGATTTGATGAGGAATGTTCATTCAGAATATGCCATCGTTATTCTGAACGATGTCTGATAATTGCCTCCTTTGGGTTTTTTTTTTGTTCGTGTATGTGTGTGTTCATTTTTCTGCAGATGTACCAGTGAGCTTACACCTTCAGAGCATGTTGAAATCCCAGTTGCAGAACAAGCCCTGTGAGAAAATTAAACCTCCCAAAAAGCTCACGTTGAAGCATCAACCCACTGTGCCTCCCAGCAGTCTCTCTGACTCATCATGCAAACACCGTCACAAGCTGGTTAATACCTTTTTAGCAGCTTCCAGTAAGTGCCTTCATTGATTTTAATCTTGAATTGGCAGAATTGGCAGAAATTACAATGTCCTGCAGAGACATTAAAGTGAACCAGGATTTCATTTTGAAATGTGATTAATGCCAATGCCCAGCCTGAAGAAGGAAATAATAAATAAATAATAAAAGACCGCTTCTGAGAATACACTGAGTACTTGGCCCTCCCATAATAACAGTACACAGACTCTGAATTTAGGCAGGGCTTCCAGGGTTATAGACAGCCTGGAGACCCAGCACCACTTTCTGCCTTTGGAGGTATAATTTCTGGCAGTATGTCCTGTTTTAGTAGTAAAAGAGGGAAGATTAACAAGTCTGTTCCTTTTTGTTTTGTGTTGTTTATTGAAGAAATGTGGCTTTCTGGGGGAGGGAGGGGATTAAGCAAAGGAAAGGTTTCGGGAAGCTCATCCTGAATCTTCTGCCTTTTATACAGAAGCAGAAGAGCTTTGCAGCCTCCCAATGGCCAACTTACTGGTGCAGAAAGCCCTGAAAGTAGCCACCATTTCCACAAAGAATTGTTGGGCCCCTGAAAATGGCAGCTGCTTCCAGGAGGCATGGGAAGCAGGTCCAAGCATTGCAGGGTCCTGTTGGGGCAGAATAAAGGGGGAAGAGAGAGGCAGGGGTTGTTCTGACACAGGTCAAGTAGGCAGATGCAGGCACCAATAAAGTATTTCATTGCACTGCTAAACCACAACAGACAGCTCTCCAGGGGTGTTGGCAAAACCCCACTCCACCACCACCCCGTCTCTGTGTAAATCAGCCCAAGTCAGGTGTTCCTTGTGAAGAGGGTTGGGGCAGCCTCCTCGCGAGCAGCCTCGCAGACCTTCTCTGAGCTTCCTTCTGCTCCACTTTCTGTGCCGTGCAGGGGAGGCAGCTGTTCCTCGTCAGAGTGGATCTGTTGTCTCTCATCACCACTGCCTGTCTGCAGCCAATCCTCCCCTGCATTTGTGAAGGCAGGCAGCTCCCTGTCCAGTCGACCACCTCCCCCAATGCCGGAGGGGCCTGAGACAGCATCGTCCTCAGACCCTGGACTCTCTAGACCATGGGTAGGCAACCTGGGCTCTTTTATGACTCATGGACTTCAACTCCCAGAATTCCTGAGTCAGCATAGCTGACTCAGGAATTCTGGAAGTTGAAGTCCATGAGTCATGAAAGAGCCGATGTTGCCTACCCCTGCTCTAGAGAGTCCAGGGGAGATGTACCATCCCCATTGGTTGGTCCAAATTCCAACTCCTCCTCTGAACCGGGATCTGACAGGGCCATGACAGGGGTGCTGCAACATCCCTGTGGTTGGTCATAAGAGTGAATGACCGCAGTGGCACTTCAGCTGTCATAACTTTGAAATAGGGTTGCATATAGTTTTGGGGTGTTAGTCATAACTTTGAATTGTCATTACATGGCCTGTTGTTTCTGAAGGACTACCTGCAATGCAGCCCCACAAGATCTTAAACTTTTAACATTATGTGATTTTATATTATAAAACTATATTATATATTTTATGTGTGGCCCAAGACAATTCCTCTTCACTCATTATGGCCCCAGGCAAGCCAAAAAGTTGGACACCCGTGTCCTAGACAGTTTGACCAGGAAAAACTTGTCAAGGAATCTAGAAGTCGTGTTGGAGCATGAAGGAGTAGAATATTTATTGTTGGCTAGTGATATGGGAAAACCATGTTGAGTATATCTAGAGTGCAATCACTCTTCTGAATGTTTCATGATCATTGTTCCAGAGCTGAAAACAAGTAAACATTGGCTGTGTGCCCCTAAATGAGCATGAGAAAAAAATATGTGTGCGCGCACACATGCCTATTTTTTTTTGAGTGGATGATCTGCTTTAATGGTCAGGAATATTGTATATAATTGATAAACTGTAAAGGTAGGTTTATTACTTAAAGCAAGACACAGCTCCTGCTGCTCCTGGTTTTTGAGATTGTTCTGTAGTAGTCAAGTAGCATAATCTATAATTGCATCTTGGGTCTCTTTAGAGAATATATCTGACACAGTGTTCCAAATGTTTGGGCCACAATGGAAGCCAGCCTGTTAGAAGCCATGGCAGGGCTGGGTGCAGCTCAAAGGTTCTGCACTATAGCAGGCCTTGCAAACAAGGTGGATGGATGAATTGACTTTTACAGCAATTGCTGAATTAATGGAGTTGTCACTGGAGGGCAGTTGCTGCCAGTGGCTCTTTGTGTTGTTCTGGCAGTCATGCTTGTATGGCTTCTAGGATCTTGTCTAGGCTGGGTCCTGAAAGGCAAGAAAGAGAGGTGAAAGCCGGGCGTTTTCATGGCTCTCTTTCTGTTCCACTCTTCAGCTTGCTCACATCACAAAATTGAGCCAGACAAGGCACACAGGCAGCTCTTAAACGATGTGAGGGCTGCCCCCAAGGTCGAGAGTGCGCCAGAGCGCTCAATTATCCTGACGGCAGTTCATGAAAGAAAGCGATTGTGGGACAGCTCCAAGAGAAGTGAAGGTAGGCTGGCCCTAGCCAGGTCTGTCTGGGGAGAGCTTGGGTTCTGCATTCTGCTCCCCCTCTCCCTTTGGATATGGTTGTTTTCTGCTTCTGGGAAATTAAAGGGGTAGTGGTGTCACCTGCCATAGTCTCTCTTGTGTGCTTTAACAACTTCCTTCCTCTAGAGAAGCAGTCCAGCCTGAGGAAGTTTCCCACACTTAAGTGTGCTCTAGTTCTTCTATGTTGATTACTTGATGTCTGTCTGGTGTGATGCTTCTGGGTATAACACAGGCATTGTTTTCACGTGCTGTTCTCTTTCCTTGCACAGTGTTGAAGCATCATCCAGAGATTGGAGGCCCAAGTTATTTGTCAAGCTCTATGGCCTCCACAGGTCATAGTCCACTCATGCGGCAGCACTCTGCTTCCTCTGAAAATTCCATCCCTCCTGTCACCACAAACTCCCCGGGAAGCTCCATTGCAGCTGTAAGTACCTGGGTGGGTGTAGGGGGTTACCTAGCAGTTGCAGCTAAGTTCAAATTTGATTTCTTCAGTGCCTTCAAGATGCAGTGTGCTGCATGACCTTGCCATTCTATGTCTCAAGGTGCTTGACAGCTAATCTTGACATAGAAGAAAAATTAGGGCAAGGAGGAATGAGCATATGTATTACTTCTGTTGCTGATTTTTTTTCAGTTATAGGATATGAGATGCAAGGGTTAGGGTTAAATGGAATTAGGTAAAATGGAAAAGGAGCAATTGGCTTTAGATACAGTGTCCCAGACTGCAACATAGGAGGAAAAGGTTAAAAAAATGAAGCTTCAGAAGTTGGGGAACAATATATTCTGGGTTTGGAAACAAGGAAGTCATGAATCCTAGTGAAGGATGCTAGCAGAAGAGGTGGGGGTGAGAGGTGGCAGTTAAGAAATGAAATTTATCTTCAGTTCCATGCATGGAAGGAGGCCTTCATGGCTTGCACCTTGGATAGGACCATTTGGGGCAGGATTGCACTCCAGCTGAACTAAAACTCCTTGGTTGTTTTGTGTTTTGACCCAGACAAATTGGAAGGGATCTTACAAAGGAAGTGGGGTAAAGTTGGTGTACCTCTTCCCTCCACATAGCCTGCTCTCTCTTCCATCTCTCAGTCTTCCCATGGCTTCATCTGCCTTAGCTGTATACCACCACTCTTTCAAGCTTAGCCTACCTATCTGTCCACCCAGCCCTCCCCAACCTACCTATGCCGTCTTTCTCCTTACTTCTCCTTGTCTGCACACCACTGTTCCCCCTATGCATAACCAACAGCCTTTCTATCCCTCCCCCAGTCTCCTCCTGTGTACTTTTAGCTGCTGCCTCTTATTTATTATATTTTATTTATTTATTTATTTATTATATTTTTATACCGCCCTTCTCCCGAAGGACTCAGGGCGGTGTACAGGGCAATAAATATAAAAAACGGAATACAAAAGTTAAAAAAACGATTAAATATTTAGCCCAGTTTAAAACAGTATTAAAACAGTATTAAAACCCCAACCCTAACCCATCAGACCAGGTCAGACTGCTCGAATAGATATGTTTTTAAGTCGCGCCGGAAGAAGCGAAGGTCGGGGGCCGTCCGGAGCTCAACCAGCAAGCGGTTCCATAGGTCTGGCGCGCCCACAGAGAACGCCCTCCCCCTGGGGGCCACCAATCGGCATTCTTTGATCGGAGGCACCCTGAGGAGGCCCTCTCTGTGGGAGCGCACTGGACGGAGGGAAGTTGACGCCGGCCGCAGGTGCTGCCGTAGGTAATCCGGACCCATGCCATGTAGGGCTTTGTAAGTCATTACTAACACCTTGAATCTCACCCGGAGGGCAACCGGCAGCCAATGCAGCTCGCAGAGCAAAGGTGTAGCATGGGAGTATCGGGAAACCCCCAGCACAACTCGCGCGGCTGCATTTTGCACCAGTTGGAGCCTCCGAGTGGACTTCAAGGGCAGCCCCATGTAGAGAGCATTACAGTAGTCTAGACGAGAAGTCACGAGCGCATGAGTGACTGTACGCAAGGCATCCCGGTCTAGATAGGGTCGCAACTGGCGCACCAGGCGAACCTGGGCAAAGGCCCCCCTAGTCACAGCTCCGATATGCTCTTCTAAAGAGAGCTGTGAATCTAGAAGGACCCCCAAGTTGCACGCCCTATCTACGGGGGGTAATAGCTCACCCCCCATGGCCAAAGATGGAATAATCGGAATTTCCCGGGATGCCGGCACGAACAGCCACTCAGTCTTGTCAGGGTTGAGTCGAAGCCTGTTCCTCCCCATCCAGACCCGGACCGCCTCCAGGCAGCGGGACATCACGTCGAGGGCATCACTGGGGTGGTTTGGGGTCGAAATAAAAAGCTGGGTATCATCAGCATATTGATGATACCCAACTCCAAAACCACGAATGATCTCACCCAGCGGCTTCATATAGATGTTGAACAGGAGAGGCGAGAGAACCGATCCCTGAGGAACTCCACAAATGAGAGGTCTCAAGGTCGATCTCTGCCCCCCTGCCAACACTAACTGCGAGCGTCCCAGACGGTAGGAGGAGAACCACTGAAGAACTGTGCCTCCCACTCCTAACCCCCTGAGACATCGCAGCAGGATACCATGGTCGATGGTATCAAAAGCCGCTGAGAGGTCTAAAAGGACTAGGACAGAGGAGTAGCCCCTGTCCCGAGCCCGCCAGAGATCATTCACCAGCACGACCAATGCCGTCTCCGTGCTGTACCCGGGCCTGAAACCCGATTGGTACTGGTCTAGATAATCAGCTTCATCCAAGAACAAAGGGAGCTGTTGCGCCACCACGCTCTCAACAACCTTCGCCAGAAAGCGAAGGTTGGAGACCGGACGAAAGTTGTTCAATATTGCTGGGTCCAAGGCAGGCTTCTTGAGGAGGGGTCTCACCACCGCCTCCTTCAAGGCGGCGGGAAAGCTACCCTCACTCAAAGAGGCAGTAATCACTGCCTGGAGCCAGCCTCGTGTCCCATCCCGGGCCGCATAAGTCAGCCAGGAGGGACACGGGTCTTGTTACCATCTCTGATTTTCCCCATTTCCCCACTGCAGAACATCTCTGCCTGGAATGTGCATGTTTTGGACTCAGAAAAAAACTACATATTCTAATCCAGGCACGACTTCCCAGAACTTCCTGTCCTGTATATGGAATAGTCTGTAAATAGGATGATTGGAGTACAGGTGAAACTCGAAAAATTAGAATATCGTGCAAAAGTTCATTTATTTCAGTAATGCAACTTAAAAGGGGAAACTAATATATGAGATAGACTCATTACATGCAAAGCAAGATAGTTCAAGCCCTGATTTGTCATAATTGTGATGATTATGGTGTACAGCTCACGAAAACCCCAAATCCACAATCTCAGAAAATTAGAATATTACATGCAATCAATAAAACAAGGAGTGTACATAGAACAATATTGGACCTCTGAGAAGTATAAGCATGCATATGTACTCAGTACTTGGTTTGGGCCCCTTTTGCAGCAATTACTGCCTCAATGCGGCGTGGCATGGAAGCTCTCAGCCTGTGGCACTGCTTAGGTGTTATGGAAGACCAGGATGCTTCAATAGCGGCCTTCAGCTCTTCTGCATTGTTCGGTCTCATGTCTCTCATCTTTCTCTTGGCAATGCCCCATAGATTCTCTATGGGGTTCAGGTCAGGCGAGTTTGCTGGCCAATCAAGCACAGTAATCCCACGGTCATTGAACCAGGTTTTGGTGCTTTTAGCAGTGTGGGCAGGTGCCAGGTCCTGCTGGAAAATGAAGTCAGCATCCCCATAAAGCTCGTCTGCGGAAGGAAGCATGAAGTGCTCCAAAATCTCCTGGTAGACGGCTGCATTGACCCTGGACTTAATGAAGCACAGTGGACCAGCACCAGAAGATGACATGGCTCCCCAAATCAACACAGACTGTGGAAACTTCACACTGGACTTCAAGCATCTTGCAGTGTGTGCCTCTCCATTCTTCCTCCAGACTCTGGGTCCTTAGTTTCCAAATGAGATGCAAAAGTTGCTCTCATCAGAAAAGAGGACTTTGGACCACTGAGCAACAGACCAGGTCTGTTTTTCTTTAGCCCAGGTAAGACGCTTCTTACGTTGTTTGTTGTTCAGGAGTGGCTTGACAAGAGGAATACGACATTTGAAGCCCATGTCCAGGATCCGTCTGTGTGTGGTGGCTCTTGATGCACTGACTCCAGCCTCAGTCCACTCCTTGTGAAAGTCTCCAACACTTTTGAATGGCCTTTTCCTGACAATCCTCTCCAGGCTGCGGTCATCCCTGCTGCTTGTGCACCTTTTTCTTCCACACTTTTCCCTTCCACATAACTTTCTATTAATGTGCTTTGATACAGCACTTTGGGAACATGCAACTTCTTTTGCAATTACCTTTTGAGGCTTTCCCTCCTTATGGAGGGTGTCAATGATGGTTTTCTGCACAACTGTCAGGTCAGCAGTCTTCCCCATGATTGTGATTCCTACTGAACCAGACTGAGAGACCATTTAAAGGCTCAGGAACCCTTTGCAGGTGTTATGGCTTAATTAGCTGATTAGAGTGGGACACTTTGAGCCTAGAATATTGCACCTTTTCACAATATTCTAATTTTCTGAGATTGTGGATTTGGGGTTTTCATGAGCTGTACGCCATAATCATCACAATTATGACAAATCAGGGCTTGAACTATCTTGCTTTGCATGTAATGAGTCTATCTCATATATTACTTTCCCCTTTTAAGTTGCATTACTGAAATAAATGAACTTTTGCACGATATTCTAATTTTTCGAGTTTCACCTGTATTAGATTGGGAGAGGGCCATAACCATTTGCACTGTGTGCCGAGACTCTAGAAAAGCAAGGTAGTGGGGTACTTAATCATGTCCAAAATATTTGTGGTGGAATCTCCAGCTAGACTAGAGGGAGGTGTTAAGAGAGGGCTGAGCTTAGAGTCCTTACACTGCAGAAAGTGGCACAGGCTTGATCTCCCCTACAGTCCCTGAAACGTTTTCTGACTGTGTTCCCAAAGGATTACAGTCAGACTGGCAAGGTTCTTGTAACATGGGTGACTAACAATAAAGCTTCTACTTGAGACTATTCATGAGTGGTTCTGGTTGCTTGCACCTGAGAATATTTCATCAATTGCTGGTGATTGGTGAGTCCTCAGGGAGAAGGGCGGCATATAAATTTAATAAACCTTCAACCTTAAACCTTCATTTGGCAGAATTTGGTTTTCCAAACTTGTTAAGCATTTAGAAAAATACTGCTTTCTGGAAACCCTTTTGTGGTTTATCGTCTTCAAATTTGGACACCAATAGTGCTCTGTGTAGTCACTGTGTTTGGGTTCACTACCCCCATATTCATCTCCCTTCCTTCCCTATGCCAAACAAGCTTATTTGTTTGAAATACTGCTTTATTTTGTTTTATTTATTAAATGTATATGCTGCCCATCTTTTAATGTAAGTGAGCATTTCAAGCTGTATAGCATACCAGATAAAAGTGGAATTTCAGTGACATCTCTAGAAGAGAAGTTCAAGATAGCATTCTAGTGCTTACCTGTATTGGACTTCCTTGATTGGACACAGTGTTTATCAGAACCAGCTGAAGTATCATTTTAGCTAGTGCAGGATAGTGGCTAGGGTGTTGGACTAACACCACGGATTGAAATCCACATTAAGCTGTAAAACTGCAACTGCCACATTAACTTCCTATATACAGTAGGGTGGTTATTACAAGGATAAATTAGAGAAAGAGATATGGTGTATCTTTCCTTGAACTCATGTAGAAAACACTAGATGTTCTTCTAAGAAGTAATCATACTTTCTTGGTCAAATTTGAGTTGAATAGGGAAATGATATTTCATAAGGGGAGGTGGGATGGCAGTGGTCATCTGAGAATGTATTCTGGCCTTCAGGGTCCATGCTCCCCAAGTCTCTGGGTGTGAGACCCTATTTCTGAAGCTGGGTTCACAACATCAGTTGGGATTGTCCCTGCTGTGTAGCAACCTCCGTGCCTGAGCTGTTGGAGGCCATGTTAGGGTTGGCAATGGAGTTCCTCAGGATTATGGTCCTGGGGGACTTCAATCTGCCATCCTTGGGTTTGGCCTTGGAAGCGGCCCAGGAGTTCATGGCCACCATGGTGACCATGCGCCTATCCAGATCATCCAAGGCACGACTTGGGACAGTGGTCACATGCCAGATATGATTTTCTTGTTGGAGCAATGGCAACGTGATCTGGTGGGGGATCTGTCATTATCCCCCCTGTCATGGTCAGATCACGCCCTGGTGTCCTTGAGATTCTTTTATGCCACCCCCCTTTGCAGGGACACTGTATCCATTCAAGTGGTCTGCCCTCAGCAACTGATGGAACTGTATTTGTTCCAGAGGGAACTGGGGAATATCCCAGGGTCTTTGCTGCACAGTCCTACCAAAGCTCTGATTACATCCTGGAACCAAAGAGCAGCAAAGACTTTGGACAGGAACACATGTGTGTGGCCTCTCTTGACCCATCACTCCCAACATGGAGGAGCTGTGGGCTCTGAAAAGAGCCAAGAGACACCTAGAATGCTGCTGGAGGAAAACGAAGGATGAATCTGACCAGACACAAGTTAGAGTTGCTATTAAGGCCTATCTTGTGATGGTAAGAGTGATGAAACAGCTTTATTTCTCCACCCTTATTGCTCCTACAGAGTGTCACCTGGCAGCCCTGTTCACAATCATCTGGTTCCCCTCAGGACAGCAGGGCTTGGGTGATCATCTTCAGGGCCATGCAGAGGAATTTGTGGAATACCTGATGGACAGAGTCTCTTGGATCTATTCCCAGTAGGAATCCATGCATGGTGCAAGTCCATTAGTGATGCCTGGGGAAAGATCTTACCTGGTTATCTGGGAACACTTCAGTCCTTTTGGTCCTGATGAAGTGGACAGGTCCTGGATGCTGTCAGCACAACCACCTGTCAGTTAGATCCCTGTCCCTCCTGGCTGGTGAAAGCCTCCAGAACAATGTCTTCCAGGTGGGTTCAGTCAGGGATAATTTCTTCACTTGCAGGAGGGGACATTTCTGGGACCTTTCAAGGACACCCTGGTCTTCTCCCCCCTCAAAAAAACCATCTCTTGATCCCAGTTGTCTGGATAATTTTTGTCCAGTCTCTCACCTCCCCCTTTTTTAGGGAAGTTGGTAGAAAAAATGGTTGTATGGCAGCTTCATAAGGACCTGAATGAAACTGATTATCTGGACCCCTTCCGGTCATGTTTCAGGCCCAGTTATGGGACAGAAACAGCATTGGTTGCACTTGTTCATGATCTCTGGAGAGAGCAAGATAAGGATAATGCATCCATCCTTGCTCTCTTTGACCTCTCGGTGGCCTTTGCTACCATTGACCATGGTATACTTTTGGGCCACCTGTGGGGATTGGGGCTGGGTGGTGCAGTTTTGCTCTGGTTTAGCTCCTTTCTCCAAGGAAAGTGGTGATAGGGAGTGAGAGGTCCAGCCCACAGCCACTCCTTTGTGGCATGCCCCAGAACTTGGTACTCTCTCCACTCTCCACTCCTTTTTAACATCTACATGAAGCCGCTGGGTGACACCATCTGCCACAATGGGATGAGGTACCATCAGTACACTGATGATACTCAACTTTACATCTGCATCATGGTGACCCAAGTGATACTGTCGCTGCACTCTTGCATTGCCTGGGGGCCATGGGAAGACAACAGGCTTTGGCTAAACCACGGGTCGGCAACCCACGGCTCTTTGAGCCGTCTCCTGCGGCTCCCAGTCACCCGGTGCGCGCACACCTCTCTAAACGGGAGGCGTCACTCTCCATTTGGAGAGGTGCGCACACACCTCTCCAAACCGCTGCCGTCCCGTTTGCGCAGCTGCCGCGTTTGTCCATGTTTGACGAGCGCGGCAGGTCTCCGAACGGGACGGCGGCGGTTTGGAGAGGTGCGCGCGCACCTCTCCAAATGGAGAGTGGCACCTCCCGTTTAGAGAGGTGTGCGCGCACCTCTCCGAACGGGCGGAGGTGCGCGCGCAGCTCTCCAAACCTTTGGAGAGGTGCGCGCGCACCTCCGCTCGAACGGGCAGTGGCGCCACATTTGGAAAGCTGCCGTGGCCCGTTTGCAGGCTACTGCCTTCCTCCGAAGGCGGTAGCTTTGCAAACGGGCCGCGGCAGCTTTCCAAACGAGCAGCGCCACTGCCCGTTCGGGCAGAGGTGCGTTCGCACCTCTCCAAACCTTTGGAGTGCTGCGCGCGCACATCCGCCCGTTCAGAGAGGTGCGCGCGCACCTCTCCAAACCTTTGGAGAGCTGCGCGCGCACCTCCGCCCGAACAGACAATGGCTCCGCGTTTGGAAAGCTGCCAGATCCCCCGCAACCTCCAGGTGAAAATCCTCCATTTTCCCTCTCACAGCCCTCCCTTAAAAATTCCGTTCCCGGCGAGGGCCCGGGCTTTTAAAAGCCACCGGGGCCCGGCCGCTGTAGTTTAGTTTAGTTTAGTTTTATTAAATTTTTATACCGCCCTTCTCCCGAAGGACTCAGGGCGGTGTACAGGGCAATAAATATCAAAATATAAATACAAAAGTTAAAAGAAGTTAAAAGAATTAAATAATCATGGCCAATATAATACAATGATTAAAACTATGTTAAAATTAGATCCAACCCCAAACCCATCAAACCAGGCCAGATTGTTCAAATAAATAAGTTTTTAAATCGCGCCGGAAGGGGCGAAGGTCGGGGGCCATCCGGAGCTAAACCGGCAAGCGGTTCCATAGGCCTGGTGTGCCCACCAATCGACATTCTCTGATCGGAGGCACCCTGAGGAGGCCCACTCTGTGGGAGCGCACTGGACGGAGGGAGGTTGATGCCGGCAGCAGGTGCTGCCATAGGTAATCCGGACCCATGCCATGTAGGGCTTTATATTTCATTACTAGCACCTTGAATCTCACCCGGAGGGCAACTGGCAGCCAATGCAGCTCGCGGAGCAGAGGTGTAACATGGGAGTATCGGGAGACCCCCAACACCACTCGCGCGGCTGCATTCTGCACCAGTTGAAGCCTCCGAGTGGTCCTCAAGGGCAGCCCCATGTAGAGAGCATTGCAGTAGTCCAAACGAGAGGTCACGAGCACATGAGTGACTGTACGCAAGGCATCCCGGTCTAGATAGGGCCGCAACTGGCGTACCAGGCGAACCTGGGCGAAGGCCCCCCTAGTCACAGCTCCTATATGATCTTCTAAGGAGAGCTGTGAATCTAGAAGGACCCCCAAGTTGCGAGCCCGATCTACGGGGGCGTAATAGCTCACCCCCCATATTAAGAGATGGAATATTCTGCGTTTCCCGAGATGCCAACACGCACAGCCACTCAGTCTTGTCAGGGTTGAGCTGAAGCCTGTTCCTCCCCATCCAGACCCGGACCGCCTCCAGGCAACGGGACATCACGTCGAGGGCATCACTGGGGTGGTTTGGGGTTGAAATAAAAAGCTGGGTATCATCAGCATATTGATGATACCCAACCCCAAAACCACGAATGATCTCACCCAGCGGCTTCATGTAGATGTTGAACAGGAGAGGCGAGAGGACCGATCGCTGAGGAACTCCACAAACAAGGGGCCTCAAGGTCGACCTCTGCCCTCCTGCCAACACCGACTGCGAACGCCCCAGAAGGTAGGAGGAGAACCACTGAAGGACTGTGCCTCCCACTCCCAACCCCCTGAGGCGCCGCAGCAGGATACCATGGTCAATGGTATCGAAAGCCGCTGAGAGGTCTAATAGGACTAGGACAGAGGAACAACCCCTGTCCCGAGCCCGCCAGAGATCATTCACCAGTGCGACCAATGCCATCTCCGTGCTGTACCCGGGCCTGAAACCCGATTGGTACAGGTCTAGATAATCAGCTTCCTCCAGGAACAAAGGGAGTTGATGCGCCATCACGCTCTCAACAACTTTCGCAAGAAAGCGAAGGTTGGAGACCGGACAAAAGTTATTTAATACAGCTGGGTCCAGGGCAGGCTTCTTGAGGAGGGGTCTCACCACCGCCTCCTTCAAGGCGGCAGGAAAACTACCCTCCCTCAAAGAAGCAGTTATCACTGCCTGGAGCCAGCCTCGTGTCCCATCCCAGGCTGCATAAACCAGCCAGGAGGGGCACGGGTCCAACAATCACGTGGTGGAGCTCAGCTTCCCCATGATCCTGTCCACATCTTCAGGAGTCACAGGATCAAACTCCTCCCAGATAATATCGACAAGACTGCCCTCGTCCTCATCGTCCGACTCTGCCCAGTCGGAGTCCAAACCGGTCCGAATCCGAGCGATTTTGTCCGACAGATGTTGACTAAACTCCTCGGCACGACCCTGCAAGGGCTCCTCCCTCACCTCCTGATTAAGGAGGGAGCAAGTTACCCTGAACAGGGCGGCCGGGCGATTATCTGCGGACGCGATGAGGACGGCAAAGTGATTAGACCTTGCCGTCCTCATCGCCGCGAGATAAGATCTCGTGAAAGACCTTAGTCGCAACCGGTCAGATTCAGATCGGCTGGATCTCCAACAGCTCTCTAGGCCCCGTCTCCGACGCTTCATCTCCCGGAGCTCCATGGAGAACCATGGTGCCCATTGGGATCTGCACCGGGTCAGGGGCCGCATGGGTACAACTTGGTTGAGTGCCTCCATGGCCGCCTTTTCCCAGGCTTCCACTAGGGCATCGGCCGAGCTGTGAGCAAAGGAGGCAGGTGGGGACCCAAGCGCCGCCTGGAACCGCTCAGGGTCCATTAAGCACCTAGGGCGGAACCATCTTGTTGGTTCAACCACCCCACGATGGGGAGTGGCAAAACGGAAGACCAACCGTAGGAGGTGATGATCGGTCCATGACAGGGGCATAACAATTGGAGAACCCCCACCTAGATCATCTAACCACCGTCCAGATAGGAAAACCAAATCGAGCGTGTAGCCCCCCCCATGAGTCGGACCCTGAATAACTTGCGTCAGGTCCATGGCCGTCATGGAAGCCATGAACTCCCGAGCTAACTCAGATGATCCCCCCAGGGATGGTAGATTAAAGTCACCCAAAACCATAAGTTTGAGGAACTCAATCACCAACCCTGAGAGGATATCGAGAAGCTCAGGCAGGGCTGCTGCTGCGCGACTAGGCGAAAAGTACACCAGCAGCAAGCCCAACCAAGCTCTAGGGCCACATCTCAGGAGGAGGGACTCACACCCGTCTATCTGGACAACGGTGGCCTCCCACGGACATAAGGTCTCCCGCGGACATAAGGTCTCCCTCACAACTACTGCCACTCCACCACCCCTACCCTGAGCTCGAGGCTGGTGCAGCACCCGGAAACCCAATGGACAAAGATCAACCAGAGGTACACCGCCCTCTGGGTCCAACCAGGTCTCCGTGATGCAAGCCAGGTCCGCATGCTCCTCCTCGATCAGATCACATATAAGAGGAGCCTTGTTGGCTACGGACCTGGCATTAAAATACACGAGCCTGAGCTCAGGTGGCTGCTCATCCTCGCTCCCGGAACCATAGGCTGAAATCAGGGGGTCGGAGCGCATCACCGCACGGAGACAGTGGGGACGCTCTCCCGGATATTGATACGGCCCCCTGTTCATACGCCTGCTGCCATTCCCTACCGCCGTGGGAATAGACAAACCCACATCCTGCTCCGGGGCCCCGGAGGCACCCAACCCAAGCCTCGTCACGGCACGATCAATCCCAGGCCTGGTCTGAGAAACGGTTGGTGGAACCCCCCCAGTCTCCAACCAAACCTTTTTAGAACCCTCCCTCCTCCCTAACCCCACAAAAAATTGAGCTAAAAAGTGCACCAGGGGCCTCTTATTAAATTTGTGATGGAGGCTCCTGTTCTTGCCCAACCATCTCTCAGGGTCCCAATAATTGGGCCCGTCATCAAGAGGATAGATTGAAATAAAGGCGGGTCGCACCCAGGAAGGGGGGGCACCCCTGAGCGCAAATAAGTCCGTGCTTGAATAGGATGGAATTAAATAAAACCATTTTTCGGGTAGATCCAGCCAGGCAGTCCCATAGTCACTTGGAAAGATGTAAGATAGAAGATCAACAGTGTCCAGTCCACCAGCTTCCTGCCACTTGAGCTGGCCAGGTGACTCCCGAGACAGATCGGGCACCTCTCTCTCACAGAGGGTCCAAACCTATCCAGAAGCGGACAGAATACCAACCCAAATAAAGCATACCTCCCTAGATCTCTCACCTCTAGGGAGATAGCCTATGGTATAGGGTGGTACAATTGATGGTATAGCTGAGCCACCCTCCCACAGCGGCTCAGCTCCAAGACCTTCTGAGTCCGATGGGTTTGGTGGGTTCGTGAGGGGAAGAGAGGAATTAGAGCAGCAATTAACCGACATAACCTGAAGATGACAAAAGTTCCAGTCACAAGAATCTTCTCAAAAGCGAGAAAAGCGAAGAAGGCTGAAACAGCAGATGGATCCAAGCCAGGTAGCTCAAGTCCAAATGGCCACAGGACACGAGCACCATGAGCTGACCTGTGCCGCCTGACCCACAGCGTGCAGCGCCAGAAAACCAACGCCCAGCCGAAGGTCCCCTTTGCCAGAGACAGGCACGAAACAGACTCCCAGTGGCCATCAAACAGCAAACAGCATGAGCGAAGAGCCATTTCGCATACTCTCAGCTTTCAGCGTTCCGCATTCTGGAGGCCACTCTAGGCCGCAGCTCTATGGCTCCGAGAAGCAGCTGCTCAGAGCCCTCCAAGCCGCGGCAGCTCACCGCTCCACAGAGGGCCTCCAAAGAAGAAAAAACGCTGGAAAACGCTCCGAAGAAGAAAACGCTGGAGCGCTTCAAAATGGGTCTGCATCGCCGACGGCAATATCAGCCATCTCTCTTCCTAGCTCTTTCAGCTCAGCAAATTCCAGCGCAGAGGGGAAACACCTCTGCAGCCCCCCTTCGGACTCCGAGGACTCCAAGGACGCCAAGGTAACCGGAGCTCACCACGGAGCTCACCCAAGCACGTCCGCCATCTTGGGCATGCGTAGTATTCCTATCCTCGCCTGTAGGCGAGGACCAGCTTCCTGGCTCGCTCCCCCTTTTCCGCAGGCATTATTTGCTCGAAAGTGTTTAAGTTTATTGCTCAAATGATGTTTCTAATTAGCGCTTTGGACCGGGTCCCTCTATTTTTGAGGGAGGGGAGAGGGAGGAGAAACTTATTGTAAAAAAAAAATAGAGGGAAAAGACTCCGCTGGAAGCAATTCCTGCTTTACAAAAGCCACTAGTGCCGAGAACTCCGTTTGGGCGGAGGTGCACGCGCACCTCTCCAAAGGGGAGACCCGTCGTCGCGCAGGTGCCTCCCATGTTTTTTGCGCATGCACAAAATGTTTTTGCGCATGCGCATGTGTGGACGCACGCGCGCGCACTTTTTGCGGCTCCCACTTTTTTGTTTGTGTGATGGAACCGGTTCTGAGTGGCTCTTTTCCTTTTTCCGGTTGCCGACCCCTGGGCTAAACCCTGGTAAAAACAAATGGCTTTGGGTGCGTGGAACTTTGGGATCCAGGACTTTAAACATCTTTAGTTCTGGGTGGGGTTGCACTACCTCAGACAGACTCAGTGCACAACTTGGGGATTCTCCTGGACTTGCAACTTCTGCTTGAAGAGAAGTGTTCTGAACCAGCCCTCTTCTAACAAACCCCTTATCAGAAAGAAGAGACTGGAGAGCGTCCAAGGCTAAAAGGCTTCTGCCAAGATTTAATTACGCAGTTAACAAAAACACTAGAGCTTGTCTTCTCAAGCGGAAAAGTTGCTTTCAGCAACCAGCCCCTCCCCAAACACTCCTTTTATAGAGAGCTCAGGGCGTGGTCTCCCTGTGCCTCCTCCCGAGGAGTCCCATAGCCTTTCTTTGTTTGTTCCTGCTCGACTGCCTCCTGCGTCGGGCGTCCTTGAACAGGGCCAGCTGTGGGTCATCATCCTCCGCACTCTCGGGCTCACGCAGCTGAGAAGAGGTCCCTGGCTGAGGACTCTGCAAAGCCTCCAAACCATCATCAGCCGGTTCGTCTCCCTCCTCCCCCTCATCTGAGTCCTCCGATACGTCGGAGCCGGCTGTCGGACCCACAGGCTGGCCCTGAGTCACAACACTATCCCGCACCGCAGGGCCCTTCCCCCGGGTCTGCCGATCCGGATGCGGTCGGGATGGGAACTGTTCGTGAAAAGCAGTCACCAACGCAGGGGCATGAACGGCGGTCGCGTCTTCCCATGTGAAGTCCTCCGGCCCGTACCCTTTCCACTCGATCAGGTACTGGAAGCGACCTTTCAGCCAGCGGGAATCCCTGATGCTGGCGACCTCGTACTCGGGGGTGCTGCCTCCATCACGAGTTCCTGATGGGGGAGGTTCCGCTTGGCGAAGTGGACAGGCCGGTTGTTCGGGGACCAACAAGGACCGATGGAAGACGGGGTGCACGCGCAGGGAACGTGGCAGAGTTAAACGATAGGCGACCGGATTGATGACGGCCTCGACTGGGAACGGTCCAAGGTAACGGTGGTCCAGCTTCCTCGCCGGCCGAGTGGATGGTAGGTTCCTGGTGGACAGCCAGACCCGATCCCCCACCGATAGTGGAGGCGTATCCCTTCTCGACCGATCGGCGAACCTCTTGTAGTCGCCCTTGGCCTTCTCCAGCTGCCGTCGCACCAACCGATGGATCGCCTGTAACTCCGTCATAAATTCGTTCGCTGCCGGCTCCGATGAGTCCACGGGAGAAAGGGGGAAAAACCGGGGGTGATAACCCACGTTGGCCAAGAACGGTGTCATCTGCGTGGAGGTGTGCTGCGAGTTGTTTAAGGCAAACTCGGCTATGGCCAAATAGTCCACCCAATTGTTCTGCTGCAGGTTAACGTAGCAGCGCAGATACTGCTCTAAGATGCCGATGACCTTCTCGGTACCCCCGTCGGTTTGTGGATGATGCGCGGACGAGAGGCAAACCTTAAAGTCCAACGCCCGCATCAACTCCTGCCAGAAGCGGGCTGTAAACTGGGCCCCCCTATCGGAGACGACTCTATCGGGAAGGCCGTGCAGCCGGAACACCTGTTGGATGAACATGCGACTAGTGGCGCGAGCTGACGGTAAGCCGCGACAAGGGATGAAGTGCGCCATCTTGGTCAGCATGTCCACCACCACAAACACTGTCGTGAAGCCGGAGGATGGGGGTAGATCCGTCAGAAAGTCCATGGACACAGCCCCCCAGGGTCTCTTGGGTGTTGGCAAGGGCTGCAGTAAACCAGGCGGGGCCCCTGTCGCTGACTTGGCCTGCCTGCAAGGAATGCAGGAGGTGACATAAGACTGGACATCGTGTCGGACTCGGGGTCACCAAAAAGTACGGGAGACCAAGTTCAGAGTCTTGAACAGGCCAAAATGCCCCGCAGCCGGGTTATCATGACACTGGCTGAGGACGAGTCCCCTGAGTGGCCCTCCTGGAACATAGAGCCGGTCACGATAATACAGGAGTCCATCCGCGACCGACCAAGGCGAATCTGGCCCCACCTCTTCCTTCCGCTGAGCCACCCACGCCTCCTGCTGCTGCGCCTCCCGGATCCGAGCCCGTATATCCACCGGCTCCCGCACCGCAGCAAAAGACTCGACGGGGATCACTGTCCTGGGCGGAAGCTTGTCTTCCGCTCGGGTGTATTCGGGCTTTCTGGACAGAGCATCCGCTCTCTGGTTGTGCCCGCTTGGTATGTACCGCACCCGGAAGTCAAACCTCGCAAAGAAGAGGGACCACCGGATCTGGCGTTGATTCAAATTCCGAGCGGTCTGCAGGCTTTCCAGATTCTTGTGGTCCGTCCGGACCTCGATCTGATGCCGCGCCCCCTCCAGATGATGCCTCCAAGCCTCGAACGCCGCCTTGATGGCCAGCAGCTCCTTCTCCCAGATGGTATAGTTGCGCTCCGAGGGGTTCAATTTCCGAGAGTGATACGCGCAAGGGAAAAGGGTACCGCTGGGCGTCGTCGCCTGGAGTAACACGGCCCCAATGGCAATGTCGGAGGCGTCCGCCTCCACGACAAACGGCCATTGCGGGTCGGGATGTTTCAAGATGGGCTCCTTCATGAAGGCGTCCTTCAAAGCCTGGAACGCCTGTTGTTCGGGGGCGTTCCACTGGAACCGAGTCTTCTTCTGCAGGAGCCGGGTGAGGGGGGCTGTCAAGGCAGCAAAGCCAGGGATGAATGTCCGATAGTAGTTGGCAAATCCAAGGAGTCGCTGAACGTCCTTCACGCGACGCGGGGGTTGCCAACTCTGCAACGACTCGACTTTACTCGGCTCCATGGCGATGCCCTCAGGAGAAATGCGGTGACCCAGGAAATCGATGGTCACCTGGTAGAACTGGCACTTCTCCAACTTGGCAAACAGCCGATGTTCCCGGAGGCGCTGCAGGACCTGACGGAGATGCTGATGATGCGCTTCACGCGACGGGGAGTAAATCAGGATGTCGTCCAGGTAAATCACGACAAACTGGTCCAACAGATCCCGAAAGATATCGTTCATAAAATGCTGAAACACAGCGGGGGCGTTGGTCAAGCCAAACGGCATCACCGTGTACTCGAAATGTCCATAGCGAGTACCAAACGCCGTCTTCCACTCATCACCCGGCCGAACCCTGACGAGGTTGTAAGCTCCACGCAGGTCCAGTTTCGTGAAGATCTTAGCCTCCCGGAGTCGGTCCAAGAGCTCGGGGATGAGGGGCAGCGGGTAGCGGTTACGCACCGTGATGGCGTTGAGTTTCCGGTAGTCACAGCAAAGCCGTAACTCGCCCGACTTCTTTTTGACGAAGAGCACAGGCGCAGACACTGGCGAGGACGAGGGCCGGATGAAACCACGAGCCAAATTCTTTGTCAGGAATTCCCGCAATGCAGCCAACTCGGGCTCCGACATGGAGTACAAACGCCCCACTGGGAGAGGCGCATCAGGGACTAGGTCAATGGAGCAGTCGTAGGGCCTGTGCGGGGGTAATTGGTCCGCCTCTGACTCGCTGAACACGTCAGCAAAGTCGGACAGTTCGGGAGGCAAGGAAACCCCTGGGGAACCCTCCACCTGGCCGGCACAGATATGGCGGGTGTGGTCCACGCACTGCAAACTTGGGAAGGTGACCAAGTTCTGAGACCAATAGATCTGTGGATCATGCGCCCGGAGCCACGCCAGTCCCAAGACCACGGGGAAGTGCAGATCCGAAGTGACGTAGAACTGAATGGCCTCCACATGGGTACTGATGGCCATACACACGGGTTGCGTGGCGGCCGTAATAGGCCCGGACAGGAGCACTCGACCATCGATGGTCTCCACAAGCATGGGCGGATCCACTGGACACTGGGGAACAGCCCATTTGGCCACAAAGGCCGAATCCATAAAGTTAGTGGTAGCCCCAGAGTCAATTAAGGCATGGACCGGAATCCCCTCTGGCTTGCCAGGAAGGATCAGACGTGCCTCCAGAATCAAATGCCGTGGAGGTACACAGGCACCGTCGGAACGGCGTCGCTCGGCGTGGTCGTTGTGGGTCGCCCGATCTTTCACACCGTCTAGATCGGGCTCGGGCCGTTTCCCGACAGCAAAGCAGGGGACTTTCTCGGGGCAGGCTTGATCACTGACGCCCGCTGACGCTTCTTCGGGCAAGAAGCAGCCAAATGTCCAGGGTCCCCACAGTAAAAACACAACCCCCCCGATCGTCGTCTGTCCATTTCCGTCTCCGATAGACGGGACCTGGCGGCACCCAGCTCCATTGGCTCCTCCCTCTGGACTGGGGGCTCACGCACAACAGGAGCGGCAGGGGTCTGTGGGGTGGCACGGCGACTCTTTCGCTGCTGCAGCCGGGCATCGATCCGCAGACAAAGATGGATCAGCCCATTCAGGTCTGAGGGAATGTCCACGCGGGCCAGCTCATCCAACATCTCCTCCGACAAGCCATCCTGGAAGGCATCCACGAGCGCAGCCTCATTCCAGGCGGAATCCTGGCTAAGCAGCCGGAAATCGCTGATGTAGGCCTGTAGGGGGCGCTGACCCTGCCTCAAAGCTTTCAGGCGTCGGGTGGCCGTCTGCGCCTTAATTGGGTCCTCATACATGAGGCGCATATGGTCACAAAACCCCCAAAGTTATCCAACAAAGGGCTAGGCTGTGCCAACAGAGGCGTGCCCCAACGAGCTGCATCTCCCGACAGAAGGCTCAACACGAAACCCACCTTATCTCGGTCAGTGGGGAAATCAGCTGCTCTCACGCTGATAAAAAGCTGGCATTGTCCCAGGAAGGCAGGAAACAGTTCTGGATTGCCAGCAAATTTATCCGGCATAGCTATCTGACATTTCCTCCTGGGTGGGGGTGCAGCATGTACCTGGGCTTGTAGTTGCCCCACTTGAGCTGCCAGCAAAGTGAGTTGCTGGGTGAGCTGAGCATTCTCGGCAAGAAGCTGCTCCATCGTAGTTGTAAGGGGTGGGAGGCTGAAAGCAAACTGTTCTGAACCAGCCCTCTTCTAACAAACCCCTTATCAGAAAGAAGAGACTGGAGAGCGTCCAAGGCTAAAAGGCTTCTGCCAAGATTTAATTACGCAGTTAACAAAAACACTAGAGCTTGTCTTCTCAAGCGGAAAGTTGCTTTCAGCAACCAGCCCCTCCCCAAACACTCCTTTTATAGAGAGCTCAGGGCGTGGTCTCCCTGTGCCTCCTCCCGAGGAGTCCCATAGCCTTTCTTTGTTTGTTCCTGCTCGACTGCCTCCTGCGTCGGGCGTCCTTGAACAGGGCCAGCTGTGGGTCATCATCCTCCGCACTCTCGGGCTCACGCAGCTGAGAAGAGGTCCCCGGCTGAGGACTCTGCAAAGCCTCCAAACCATCATCAGCCGGTTCGTCTCCCTCCTCCCCCTCATCTGAGTCCTCCGATACGTCGGAGCCGGCTGTCGGACCCACAGGCTGGCCCTGAGTCACAACAAGAAGGTGGCAGTCATGGCTAGGACAGCCTTTGCACAACTTCATTTTGTGCGCCAGTGGTGCCCTCTCCTGGACCGGGAATCCCTGCACTCAGTCACTCAAGACCTGGTCATCTCATGCTTGGACTATTGTAACATGCTCTACATGTGGTTACCCTTGAAGAGTATTCGGGAGCTACAGGTGGTGCAGAATGTAGCCACACAGAAAGTTCTTGAGACCCCTAGACTGGCCCATGTTACATTGCTGTTATGCGAATTGTACTGGTTGCCAGTTTGCTTTTGGGTAGAATTCAAGGTGTTGGTTCTTACTTTTAAAGCCCTTCATGGCATGGGTCCAGGTTATCTGAGAAACCATCTCACCCCAGTGGGATTGGCCTGCCCCACCCACGCTGGAAGAAGGGGCATGCTGCAGACCCCGTTAGTCAAGGAATTCCTTCTGGTGGGGTGCAGGAGAAGAGGCTTTTCTTTCATGGCTCCCGTTGTCTGGAACATTGTGCCCCTCCCCAGGTGAGATCTGCCCCCACCCTTTTGGCCTTCCAAAAGGGCCTGAAGATCTGGCTCTGCCTAATGGCCTGGGGCCCCAATGGGGGCATGTCATTCTGGATGTGGTTAATGGACTAAGACCCCCCCCCCCACCTCCCCATGTTCATCTTGCTCCCTTCCCATCTTGTCACTTTTAAATCAATTTTAGTGTTTATTGTTTTAGTGTTTTATCTTGTTTTCATGATTGTAAGCTGCCTAGGAGGGACACGGTGGCTCAGTGGGTTAGGACGCTGAGCTTGTCGATCAGAAGGTCGGCAGTTTGGCGGGTCGAATCCCGAGTGCCGCGTAACAGAGTGAGCGCCTGTTACTCGTCCCAGCTTCTGCCAACCTAGCAGTTCGAAAGCACGTAAAAATGCAAGTAGAAAAATAGGGACCACTACGGTGGGAAGGTAACAGCGTTCCGTGCGCCTTTGGCGTCTAGTCAATAGTAGTTGGATACTATTTTAAAAGTTTGAAATATAATAAGGTTGGTTTCAAATTTTCCCATAATAGGCTATTTTTTCATAAATGCCTGTTAGTAACCCTTTCTTCTAAGTTTGTTGATACTAAAAAAAGACCTAAGTATATTCTGTACCAAGCATTTAGAGCAGTAATAAAGATATCTTGAGTGATCAGTGATCGGTACAATAAAAATGAAGTAAATAAATAACTGTCTTAAATGGGTATAATAGTTTGGTATAAATTTCTATATCAACAGAGCAGAGTCTGAGAATCTCCTTAAGACAGTGTTTCTCAATGGTGACAACTTGAAGATAGACAGAGCATTTATTTGTCAGTGGGCAAACATACAAAATCAGCAGGGGATCAAATATTTTTCCCCTCACTGTACCTATGTAAAAAAGGACGCGGTGGCTCAGTGGGTTAGGACGCTGAGCTTGTCGATCAGAAGGACGGCAGTTTGGTGGTTCGAATCCCGAGTGCCGCGTAACAGAGTGAGTGCCTGTTACTTGTCCCAGCTTCTGCCAACCTAGCAGTTCGAAAGTAGAAAAATAGGGACCACTACGGTGGGAAGGTAACAGCATTCCGTGCGCCTTTGGCGTCTAGTCATGCCGGCCACATGACCACGGAGACGTCCTCGGACAAGCGCTGGCTTTTCGGCTTGGAAACGGAGATGAGCACCGGCCCCTAGAGTCAGAAACGACTAGCACGCATGTGCGGGGGAACATTTACCTTTTTCTATGTAAAGCTGTATATATAAGGCATTGTCCATTCAGATTCTCTAGAATGGCCTAGAAATGCTTAATTTACTCCTTTTCCTCAAGCTGCATGCTTCTTCAGATACCCAAGGATTTTTCTTCCAATCATCCTAAATGGAAAAACCAACTTCATCTAATTAGTATTCAGAAAGTATCTTAGGATTGTTACCTTCTTTGCATAAACAAGTAATTCAGTGTACGTTGACTTTATATTCTAGCCCTTGGTTGTCTCATAGCTGTGAATTTTGCAGCCCAGAAGAGTAGCTTTGCTTTAGTTTTACAAGGTTGCTTGGAATTTACATCAGAAGTTCTAAATTTTCCATTAGTATTTGATTCCCCAGAATATTTAAACAAATTAGAACTTATATAAATCCCCTCCAATTGTATTTGCAAACCCATATTTACATGCCTGTACTTAAGATCTTGGCTGAGAATGAACTATCCAAAGACATTGGCCTAAATTTTCTGCAGGACATGAATATAATCAATATACAAAAAAATAGGTACCCTCATTCTCTTCTCTTCACTATCCTTACTATTCCCCCAACAGGAGGGGTGAGAAGATGACAAGAAGTCCCATGATGTCAAATGTTGAGCTCTTGCAGCAGCCACTTCCTGTTAAATCACTAGATTAAAAGACAAGAAAATTTGTCTTTTCTTTCTTGGTGCTATTATTTTTGAAATTTTTCCCTCTTCATATCACTGTCTGATTTTCACTGTTGTTTTCTGCATTGTTTTGCAGCAGCAGCCAAGGAGGAGAAGAGGGGAAAGCTCTTTTGACATTAACAACATTGTCATACCAATGTCTGTTGCTGCAACGACCAGGGTAGAAAAACTTCAATACAAAGAAATTCTTACACCAAGGTATATCCACAGGTTTAGTTAGCACCTTAAACTTCCATGATCTATCTTCCTGTTCATCTAAACCAATTGAATGGTGTAATGTCTCATTGTTCAAATCTTTCCTCTGTAGACTGCTTGAAAATTACTGGGGAACTACTTGATAAAATATTTTTGCTCCACAACACTAACAATACAAGCATTAGAATCTTGTTTTTCTTCCCATTGCACAGACCATCTGAATGAAGCTTGTAGACCACCAGTGGTTTGCAGACTACAGAGAACCTCTGATAAATAGGGACACGTGTGGAAGAATCTCTGGGCCCCATGACGTTGCTGATCTATATTTTTCAGCTGCTAGCATGCTCAGTAATAAAGGATGCCAGTTAAACAACTAAATAATATCTACAAGACCACCAATGCTCCCTCAGTGGTCTAGAAACAAAGCAACTCTCTTAAGATCAGGTTAAGCATTCTGCTAAATAAGTTACAGAATAGGTCTCCAGTCAAATTTGGGGGGGTCAAGGACTTCCCAGGAAAACGAAATGGACCTAGTATGTTCCTTACACTGCTGGCCTTACAAAAAAAAATTCCGTTATGGAGGCCACACTTCCATTGGGAGTGAAATTTCATAAGGTCTAGCAGCTTGATAGAAAATGGAATGGGACTTAGGCACCGACCCTTGGCCGCGCCCACTTCTTTCCCGGCCCCCTGCCACAGCTGATCTACAGTGGCCTTTCATCCTCTGCTGGCCTTCCACCGGCACTCCTCTCCCACCAATGACACCTCCCCTGGCCCTCCACCCCCAGCCCTTCATACTGGCCAATTCCCCGAGACACATTTTTACCCAGGTGATTCGCTGCATGGGACAAGTAGTCATGCCTCCTGGCAGCCAATTAGATTGTAGGCAGCAGCGATGCAGAGGCACTGAGGGGGTGGCGGGTGGCTGGGGGACACAGCGGGTGGCTGGAGGGCAGGCGATATTGGCTGCGAAAACTGGAGAAAGCTGGGACGGGGGTGCACTTTTCATTTTTCTTTGCCTCTCGTCCTCCAAGCCATTCCAAATTCTCAGTTTCCTCAATGTGAGAGATCAGTTGGGGTGGGTCTATCTCGGTAGTCTGTGATCAGTCTACCCCAGATTCGACACCTCAACTGTTGTGAGAGGACAGTTGTGGCTCCTTTGTCTGGTTGCCGGCTTGGGTGAGAGTGGGGCCAGATTGGTGGATCTGAGACACTCTCCGGACTTAATACTACTTTAACATCATTTCAGTATTAGTTGACCATCTATCTGCTCATAACTTCCCTAAGCGGATATTGTTAGTATATGGTTCAGTTGTGTTATTCTAGCGTGGACTTGTATGCCCTCAGGAGGGTTCCTCCCTCCTGGGTACGACCTGTTGCTCTTTCCTCTACTTCCCTTAAAAATGGGCCCAATTGCTGGGACCCCGAGAGGTGGTTGAGCATAGACAGGGGTCATTGGTGGAAACGTATTAAGAGACCCCTGGTATGTTTTTTTAGCCGGTTGTTTTAAGGGGCTGGGGGGGGAATGGTAGGGTTGGGAGGGATATGGGGTGTATTTTATCAACCGGTTGTCAGTCTGGGCCTGAGATGGTTCCCGGCGAGACGGAGTTGGGGTTGGGGACCTCCGGTTTTCCCAGCAGTGGGGTGGGGTTTCAAATCCCCACGACGATTGGGAACGGCAGCAGGTGGTTACATGGAGGGCCATATCAACATCTGGGATCACGCCCCCGCTGTCTTCAAGCGGTGGCGTGCTCCGACCCTCCGGTTGCTACCCGCTTATCCGGGGGTGAGGGGGATCAGGCCTCTGGTATATTTTAATGCCAGATCCGTTGTGAACAAAGCTCCCCTCGTCTGTGATTTGATCGAGGAAGAATGCGCGGATCTGGCATGCATTACGGAAACCTGGTTGGGCTCAGAGGGAAGTGTCCCTCTGACTGAGCTTTGCCCTCCAGGTTTCTGTGTGCTTCACCGGCCACGGGCTCAGGGTAGGGGCGGGGGTGTGGCGGTGGTTATACGGGAGACCTTATGTCCGCGGGAAACCACTGTTGTACAGATGGGCGAGAGTGAGTCACTCCTCCTGAGTTGCAGCCCTGGGGCTCAGTTGGGCTTGTTGCTGACATACCTGGCGCCCAGCAGTGTAGCAACGGCCCTGCCCGGGCTTCTCGACGCCCTTTCAGGGTTGGTGGTTGAGTTTCCCAGACTTATAGTTCTGGGCGACTATAACCTTCCTTCCCTGGGGGGATTGTCGGAGTTAGCTCGGGAGTTCATGGCCTCCATGACGGCCATGGACCTGACCCAAATAATTCAGGGTCCGACTCATGAGGGGGGGTCACACTCTCAACCTAGTTTTTCTATCTGGACAGTGGCTTGATGATCTGGGAGGGGGCTCGCCAACTATTGTCCCCCTGTCATGGTCCGATCATCATCTCCTGCGGTTGGTCTTCCGTCTTGCCACCCCTCGCTGCTGGGCTGTGGAACCGACCAGGTGGTTCCGCCCCAGGTGCCTAATGGATCTGGAATGGTTCCAGACGGCGCTTGGGTCTTGTTGTGATTCAGGGTCAGCCTGTGGGTTCGGCAGTTGGGTCGGACGATTCAGAGGAGGAGGAGGAGGAGGGGTTTGGAGAGCCTGCAGAGGACAGTTCTGAGGCTTTGCAGAGCTCTCAGACAGGCCCCTCCCATCTGGTTACTACGCAGACCCAGTTGTGTGAGCCTGACAGCGTGGATGAAGATGACCCACAGCTGGCCTTGTTCAAGGACGCCTGACGCAGGAGGCAGTCAATCAGGAGTAAACAGAGGAAGGCAATGGGGCACCTCGGAAGGAGACAGAGAGAAGCCATGCCTTGAACTGTTTAAAAGGGGAATGTGTGGGAGGGCTGGTTTGCTGAAGGCAACCATTTGAATAGCTCCTGTTTTAGTGGTTCGTATTTTGTTTTGCTCATTTTGCTCTGTTTTGTGTAAATAAATTTGGCGGGCTTACTTCCAGCCTTTTGCCTTTTGTAAAGGGGTTGTCCCTGCCTTTTCTGCAGGGCCGGTAATAGACTGGAACAGAACAGTTTGCCTTCAGCCTCCCACCCTTTATTATTATTATGGAGCAGCTATGTGCTGAGAATGCCCAGCTCGCCCAGCAACTTGCTTTGTTGGCAGCTCAGGTGGCTCAACTGCAAGCTCAGGTCCATGCTGCACCCCCACCATCACCACCACCCAGGAGAAAATGCCAAGTTGCGATGCCGGATAAATTTAATGGCACTCCAGAACTGTTTCCTGCTTTCCTGGGACAATGCCAGCTCTTTATCAGCGTGAGAGCAGCTGATTTCCCCACTGACCGGGATAAGGTGGGGTTTGTGTTAAGCCTTCTTTCCGGTGATGCAGCTCGTTGGGGCACGCCTCTGCTGGCTCAACTTAGTCCATTGTTGGACAACTTTGTGGGGTTTTGTGATCATATGCGTCTGATGTATGAGGACCCTATAAAGACGCAGACCGCTACTCGACGCTTGAAAACTCTGAGGCAGGGTCAACGCCCCCTACAGGGCTATATCAGCGATTTTCGGCTGCTTAGCCAGGATTCCGCCTGGAATGAGGCTGCACTTGTGGATGCCTTCCAGGATTGATTGTCGGAGGAGATGTTGGATGAGCTGGCCCGTGTGGATATTCCCTCAGACCTCAATGGGCTGATCCATCTCTGCCTGCGGATCGACACTCAGTTGCAGCAGCGAAGGAGTCGCCGTGCCACCCCACAGACCCCTGCAGCCCCTATTGTGCGTGAGACCCCAGTTCAAAGGGAGGAGCCAATGGAGCTGGGTGCCGCCAGGTCTCGTCTCTCGGTGACTGAAATGAACAGACAACG
The DNA here is from genome assembly GCF_947247035.1 of Vipera ursinii. Lineage (NCBI taxonomy): Eukaryota > Metazoa > Chordata > Lepidosauria > Squamata > Viperidae > Vipera > Vipera ursinii. Next base: position 38,827,130 of record NC_139522.1, read on the forward strand.
GTCGGGGGGGTGTTTTTACTGCGGGGACCCTGGGCATTTGGCTGCTTTTTCCCCAAAGAAGCGACAAGAGGCATCAGTGACCGAGTCTGCCCCGAGAAAGTCCCCTACTTTTCTGTCGGGAAACGCCCCGAGCCCGATCTAGACGGTGTGATAGATCAGGTGTCCCACAACAACACTGAGCGACGTCTTTCCGATGCTGCCTGTGGACCTCCATGGCATCTGATATTGGAGGCACGTCTGATCCTTCCTGGCAAGCCAAAGGGGATTCCAGTCCATGCCTTAATTGACTCTGGGGCCACCACAAATTTTATGGACTCAGCATTTGTGGCCAAATGGGCTGTTCCCCAGTGCCCGGTGGAACCGCCCATGTTAGTGGAGACTATCGATGGTCGAGTGCTCCTGTCTGGGCCAATTAAGGCCGCCACGCAACCATTATGTATGGCCATCAGTTCCCATGTGGAGGCCATGCAGTTCTATATCACCTCAGATCTGCATTTCCCCGTGGTCTTGGGACTGGCGTGGCTCCGGGCGCATGACCCACAGATCTATTGGTCACAGAACTTGGTCACCTTCCCAAGCTTGCAGTGCGTGGACCACACCCGCCATATCTGTGCCGGTCAGGTGGAGGGTTCCCGAGGGGTTTCCTTGCCTCTCGAACTGTCCGACTTTGCTGATGTGTTCAGCGAGACAGAGGCAGATCAATTACCCCCACACAGGCCCTATGACTGCCCCATTGATTTAGTCCCTGATGCACCTCTCCCAGTGGGCCGTTTGTACTCCATGTCGGACCCCGAGATGGCTCCATTGCGGGACTTTCTGGAGAAGAATTTGGCTCGAGGTTTCATCCGGCCCTTGTCCTCACCAGTGTCTGCACCCGTGCTCTTCGTTAAAAAGAAGTCCGGCGAATTGCCGCTTTGCTGCGATTATAGGAAACTCAACGCCATCACGGTGCACAATCGTTACCCGCTGCCCCTCATCCCCAAACTCTTGGACCGACTCCGGGAGGCTAAGATCTTCACGAAACTGGACCTGCGTGGAGCTTACAACCTCGTCAGGGTTCGGCCGGGTGATGAGTGGAAGACGGCATTTGGTACTCTCTATGGACATTTTGAGTACACGGTGATGCCGTTTGGCCTTACCAATGCCCCCGCCATGTTTCAGCATTTCATGAACGATATTTTCCAGGATTTGTTAGATCAGTTTGTTGTGATCTACTTGGACGACATCCTGATCTACTCCCCGTCGCGAGAGGTGCACCATCAACATTTTCGTCAGGTCCGGCATCATCTGGAGGGAGCGCGGCATCAAATCGAGGTCCAGACGGACCATAAGAATTTGGAAAGTCTGCAGACCGCTCGGAATTTGAACCAACGCCAGATCCGGTGGTCTCTTTTCTTTGCGAGGTTCAACTTCCGAGTTAAGTACATACCTAGCAGGCACAATCAAAGAGCGGATGCTCTGTCCAGGAAGCCCGAATATTCCCGAGTGGAAGACAAGCTTCTGCCTAGGACAGTGATCCCCATCGAGTCTTTTGCTGCAGTGCGGGAGCCGGTTGATATACGGGCTTGGATCCGGGAGGCACAGCAGCAGGATGTGTGGGTGGCTCAGCGGAAGGAGGTGGTGGGGCCAGATTCTCCTTGGACGGTCACAGATGGACTCTTGTATTATCGTGACCGGCTTTACGTTCCGGGAGGGCCACTCAGGGGACTCATCCTCAGCCAGTGTCACGATAACCCGGCAGCGGGGCATTTTGGCCTGTTCAAGACCCTGAACCTGGTCTCCCGTACCTTCTGGTGGCCCTGAGTCTCACATGATGTCCAGACCTATGTCACTTCCTGTATCCCATGCAGGCAGGCCAAGTCAGTGACAGGGGCCCTGCCTGGATTACTGCAGTCTTTGCCAACACCCAAAAGACCCTGGGGGGCTGTGTCCATGGACTTTTTGACAGATTTACCCCCGTCTTCTGGTTTTACGACAGTGTATGTGGTGGTGGACATGCTGACCAAGATGGCGCATTTCATCCCCTGTCGTGGCTTAACGTCAGCCCGCGCCACTAGTCGTATGTTCATTCAGCAGGTGTTTCGGCTGCACGGCCTCCCTGATAGAGTCGTCTCTGATAGGGGGGCCCAGTTTACAGCCCGCTTCTGGCAGGAGTTGATGCATACGTTGGATATCAAGATTTGCCTCTCGTCCACGCATCATCCTCAAACTGACGGGGGAACCGAGAAGGTCATTGGTATTCTGGAACAATATCTGTGCTGCTACGTCAATCTGCAGCAAAACAATTGGGTGGACTATCTGGCCATAGCTGAGTTTGCATTCAACAATTCGCAGCACACCTCCACACAGATGACACCGTTCTTGGCCAATGTGGGATATCACCCCTGGTTGTTCCCTCTTTCTCCCATGGACTCACCGGAGCCGGCAGCAAACGACTACATGGCAGAGTTACAGGCAATCCATTGATTGGTGCGACGACAGTTAGAGAAAGCCAAGGCCGATTACAAAAGGTTTGCTGATCGGTCAAGGCGGGATACGCCTCCACTATCTGTGGGAGATCGGGTCTGGTTGTCCACCAGGAACCTACCGTCAACACGGCCTGTGAGAAAGTTAGATCACCGATATTTAGGACCGTTCCCAATTGAGGCTGTCATCAATCCGGTCACCTATCGCTTAACTCTGCCACGTTCCCTGCTCGTGCATCCAGTCTTTCATCGGTCTCTGTTGGTCCCCGAGCAACCGGCCTGTCCACTCCGCCGAGCGGAACCTCCCCCATCAGGACCTTGTGATGGAGACAGCACCCCCGAGTACGAGGTCGCCAGCATCAGGGACTCCCGTTGGCTGAAAGGTCGTTTCCAGTACCTGATTGAATGGAAAGGCTGCGGACCAGAGGAGTTCACCTGGGAGGACGCGACCATCGTTCATGCTCCTGCTTTGGTGTCTGCTTTTCATGAACAATTTTCATCCCGACTGCATCTGGATCGGCAGACCCGGGAGAAGGGCCCTGCGGTGCGGGATAGTGTTGTGATTCAGGGTCAGCCTGTGGGTTCGGCAGTTGCGTCGGACGATTCAGAGGAGGAGGAGGAGGAGGGGTTTGAAGAGCCTGTAGAGGACAGTTCTGAGGCTTCACAGAGCTCTCAGCCAGGCCCCTCCCATCTGGTTACTACGCAGACCCAGTTGTGTGAGCCTGACAGCGTGGATGAAGATGACCCACAGCTGCCCCTGTTCAAGGACGCCCGACGCAGGAGGCAGTCAATCAGGAGTAAACAGAGGAAGGCAATGGGGCACCTCGGAAGGAGGCAGAGAGAAGCCACGCCTTGAACTGTTTAAAAGGGGAATGTGTGGGAGGGCTAGTTTGCTGAAGGCAACCATTTGAATAGCTCCTGTTTTAGTGGTTCATATTTTGTTTTGCTCAGTTTGCTCTGTTTTGGATCTGTTTTGTGTAAATAAATTTGGCGGGCTTACTTCCAGCCTTTTGCCTTTTGTAAAGGGGTTGTCCCTGCCTTTTCTGCAGGGCCGGTAGTAGGCTGGAACAGAACAGGTCTATACCTATTTCCCTCACTCACAGCCCGGCCGACGCCTTGGTGGAGGCCTGGGAAAGGGCTGCCACCGAGGCGCTCGACCGGGTTGTACCCTTGCGACCCCTAATCCGGTGCAGATCCCAATGGGCTCCATGGTTTTCTGTGGAGCTCCGGGAGATGAAGCGTCGGAGACTGGGTCTGGAGAGCTGTTGGAGAGCCAGCCGATCTGAATCTGACCGGTTGCGGTTGAGAGCCGCTACGAGGTCTTACCTCGCGGCGATGAGGACAGCGAAGTCTAATTACTTCGCTGCCCTCATCACGTCCGCAGATAATCGCCCGGCCACCCTGTTTAGGGTTACCCGCTCCCTCCTTAATCAGGAGGTGAGGGAGGAGCCCTTGCAGGGGCGGGCCGAGGAGTTTAGTCATCATCTTGCGGACAAAATCGCTCAGATTCGGGCCGGTCTGGACTCTGACTGGGCAGAGACTGATGGGGAGGAATCGAGCGGTCTTGAGAATGTCATTTGGAATGAATTCGATCCTGTGACCCCGGATGAGGTGGACAGGATCATGAGGAGACTGAGTTCCACCACGTGTTTATTGGACCCGTGCCCCTCCTGGCTGGTGTATTCAGCTTGGGAGGAGACACGAGGCTGATTCCAGGCAGTAATAACTGCTTCTTTGAGAGAGGGTACCTTCCCTACCTCCTTGAAGGAGGCGGTGGTGAGGCCCCTCCTCAAGAAGCCTGCTGTGGACCCGGCTATTTTGAACAACTATCGTCCGGTCTCCAACCTTCGCTTTTTAGCGAAGGTTGTTGAGAGCGTGGTGGTGCATCAGCTTCCTTTGTTCCTGGAGGAAACTGATTATCTAGACCTGTACCAATCGGGCTTTAGGCCTGGGTACAGCACGGCATTGGTCGTGCTGGAGACGGCATTGGTTGCGCTGGTGAATGATCTCTGGCGGGCTCGGGACAGGGGTTGTTCCTCTGTCCTAGTCCTGTTAGATCTCTCAGCGGCTTTTGATACCATCGATCATGGTATCCTAATGCGGTGTCTCAGGGGGTTGGGAGTGGGGGGCACTGTTTTAGAGTGGTTCTCCTCCTATGGTGTTGACGGGAGGGCAGAGATCCGCCCCGAGGCCTCTCGTTTGTGGAGTTCCTCAGGGGTCGGTCCTCTCTCCCCTCTTGTTCAACATCTACATGAAGCCGCTGGGTGAGCTCATTCGTGGTTTTGGGGTGGGGTATCATCAGTATGCTGATGATACCCAGGTTTTTCTTTCCACCCCAAACCAACCCAGTGATGCCCTCGCCGTGATGTCCCGTTGCCTAGAGGCGGTCCGGGTCTGGATGGGGAGGAACAGGGCGTCCTCCTGGATTCACGGCTCAGTTTGGAAGATCATATAGGAGCCGTGGCTTTTGCCCAGGTTCGCCTGGTGCGCCAGTTGCGGCCCTATCTGGACCGAGATGCCCTATGCACAGTCACTCATGCGCTCGTGACCTCCCGGTTAGACTACTGCAACGCTCTCTACATGGGGCTGCCCTTGAGGACCACACGGAGGCTTCAGCTGGTGCAGAATGCGGCCGCGCGAGTTGTGATGGGAGTTTCCCGATACTCCTGTGTAACGCCTCTTCTCTGCGAGCTGCATTGGCTTCCAGTTGCCCTCCGGGTGAGATTCAAGGTGCTGGTGATGACCTATAAAGCCCTAAATGGCATGGGCCTGGATTATCTTAGGGAGCATCTGCTGCCAGCATCAAGCTCCCATCATCCTGTGTGCTCCCATAAGGACGGCCTCCTTAGGGTGCCGCCGGTCAGGGAGTGCCGGCGGGTGATCCCCAGAGGGAGGACGTTCTCTATTGGCACGCCTGCCCTATGGAATGACTTACCTGTGGAACTCCGGACCGCCCCCGACCATCGTTTGTTTCGTCGGGACCTGAAAACTTGGCTCTTTGATCTATCTGGCCTGGACTGAGGGGTTTTAAGTTTTAAACTTTGTTTTAATTTGTTGGGCTAGTAATTAGTTTAATTTATTTTAATTCTATTTCTATTTTAACTGTTACATTGTTTTTAAACTTTGCCCTGTAAACCGCCCTGAGTCCTTCGGGAATAGGGCGGTATATAAAACTAATTAAATAAATAAATAAATAAATTGAAGGATGGCTGTGATGCAGGGACCAGGGTTTTAGGCTCCGGTACATTGATCACTGCAGCAGGACAGGAAAATGATCTTCCCACTTGGGATAAAAGGTTGGGGGTGGAAAGGAGGGGAGGATCATAAAACGCCTTGACTGTTATTTCAAGATGTCTTTGAGAGCAGAATCTTAGACTCTCTTCTTTCCTTCTTCCTTCTCTTTTCTTTCCTTCCTTCCTCCGTTTCTCCCCTCTCGCTCCCTCCCTTCTCTCTTTTCCTTCCTTCCTTCCCTCTCACCCTCCCTCCCTTTTCCTGTTTTCCAAGGAAGAAAGAGAGAAAGAGAGAGGAAGGAAAGAAAAGGAAGTTAGAAGGAAGGAAAAGAGAGGAAGGAAGGAAGGAAGAACGGCAGGAAGGGAGAGAGACAGGAAGGAAAAGAAAGAGAAGGAAGAAAGAAGGGTAAGATTCTGTTCTCCAAGACATCTTGAAATAACAGTCAAGGTGTTTCATGATCCTTCCTGCCCCCAACTTTTTATTCCAAGCAGGAAGAACTTTTTCCTATCCTGCCGCAGCAATCAATGTGCCAGAGCCTAAAACCCTGGTCCCTGCATAACAGCCATCCTTCAATTGAGGAAACTGAGAATTTGGGGCAGGGTGGACAAGGAGAGAAACACCATCAAGAGGCAAATTAAAATTAAGAGTATACACACAGACACACACGGCTTTTTCTGGTGCTTCTGCAATCACCAACTGTCTGCTCCCCTCTCCCTAGTGCCTCCGCATCACTGCCACCCACAGCCACCACCCACCGTGCAATTGGCTGCTGGGAGGTGTGGCTACTTGTCCTGTGCAGCAAATCACCCAGGTAAAAACATGCCTCAGGGAATTTGCTGGGATAAAGAGCAGGGGGGGGGGGGAAATTGGCAGGAAAGGATGAAAGGCTGCTGTGGGTTGGCTATGGCAGGGGGCCGGGAGAGAAGTGGGCACAGCCAAGGGTCAGCTCCTAATAGTCGTAGACCCGATAGAAAATATTTTATTTATTGTAGGCTTTAGAGTAGGCGTGTCTAACCTGTGGCTCACAGGCTGCATACAGCCTTGGTCAGCTAGTAATGTGGCCCCACAAGATCATAAACTTTTAACATTAACATTATATATTTTATATGCCTCTTCACTCAGTGCAGCCTAGGCAAGCCAAAAGGTTGGACGCCCATGTTTTAGCAGATTATAGTTGGGAATGAGGAAGGCTGGGTCTTACCTGTGACCTTGATGGAATTTCCTTGTTACAGTGAATATAGAAAGCCTACACACACCTGTTAAAATGCCAGGCTTTTGAGATGCTTAAAAAAATCAGACCAAGATAAATCACTTCAGAATTTTTTCCACTTTTAATATATCACCTTTACAATATCAATTGAAAGAAACCTCAGAACTTTTGGAGGGGAAATAAAAATAAAAACTTACAAGACCATGGTTGCATAAGTATGCACACCCTTAAACTAATACTTTGTTGAAGCTCCTTTTGATTTTATGACAGCTTTCCGTCATTTGGGGTAGGAGCCTATCAGCCTGGCACATCTTCCCTTGGGAATCTTTGCCTGCTCTTCCTTGCAAAAGTGCTCCAAATCTGTCAGATTGTGAGGGCATCTCCTGTGCACAGCCCTCTTCGGGTCACCGCACAGTTTTTCAGTTGGATTTAGGTCTGGACTCTGGCTGGGCCATTCCAAAACTTCAATCTTCTGGTAAAGACATTGCTTTGTTGATTGGGAGGAATGTTTTGAGTTGTCATGTTGAAGGGTGAAATTCCTCTTCATCTTCAGCATTGTACAAAGCCTGAGGGTTTTGTACCAAAATTGCCTGATATTTGGAACTGTTGATAATTTACTTCACCTTAAAGTCCCAGTTCCAGCTGACAAAAAGCAGTCCCATGGCATAATGCTGCTGCCACCACACTTCACTGTGGGTATGGTGTACTTTGGGTGATGCAGTGTTGTTTTTGTGCCAAACAACCTTTTTGGAATTATGGCCAAAAAGTTCAACCTTGGTCTCATTAGACCATAACGTATTTTCTCACATGCTTTTGTCAGATTTTATGTAGACTTTTGCAAAATGTAGCCAGGCTTGGATTTTTTTTTAAAGAAAAGGCTTCCATTTTGCCACCCTACCCCACAGCCCAGATATGTGAAGAATATGAGAAATTGTTGTCACATGTAGTACACAACCAGCACTTGCCAGAAATTCCTGCAGCTTCTTTTAATGTTGCTGTAGGCCTGTTGGCAGGCTCTTGAGCCAGTGCTGTTTTTTCATCAATTTTGGAGGGACATCCAGTTCTTGGTAATGTCACAATTGTGTCATATTTTCTCCACTTGATGACTGTCTTCACTGTGTTCTATGGTGTATCCAATGCCTTGGGATGTTTTTTTTTGTACTCTTTTCTTGACTAATACCTTTCAACATTGAGATCCTTTTTATGCTAAGCTGTTTCAAGCCATGGATTTGCTGTTAGAGGCAACTGAGTAAATGTCAGGAAACACCCACTAGAACAGCTGAACTTTATATGGGCTTGATCAGAGTCACTTTAATTGATGGCAGGAGTGTACTGACTACTATGTAACATCAGTTTGAATGTGATTGGTTAATTCTGAACACAGCCACATGACTACTTATAAGAGGGTGTGCACACTTACACAACCACTTTATTTTTATTTTCCCCCTAAAATATTTCAGTTTGTTTTTTAATTGAATTGCACAGCTTATAGTATATTAAATGTAGGAAAAATTCTGAAGTGATTTATCTTGGTCTGATTTTTTAATATCTTAAATACCTGGCATTTTAACAGCCAAGTGTAGACTTTATATATTCACTGTAGTCCTTGACTTAATGTCCATAATTAAACCCACAATTTTGGTTGTAAGTCATGAGAGTCATAAAACATGTGACCAGACCTAATTTTGCAACCTTTTTGCAACAGTTGTAAAGCAGATGTTGCAGTTGTAAAGCAAACCCATTGTTCTCTATGGGCATTTTTTTTGCTGGAAACCAGAAGTAAACATTCATTTTGTGTAAAAATGTCATAAATTGTCATGTGAATGGAACATGGGTCTGTACTTTTCTAGGAAGAGCCATAGCTCAGCATGCTTTTACTTTTAAAGATCCAAAATTATGCCACTACATATTAAAAGGGCAGATTGAGATAAGGCTGCTTAAGAACATTTGTGAACTCTGGAACGAAGCTTTTGAAGCAGTCATTTCTATTATTTGCTTTACTGTGAGTGGGGAAAGACTGAAAAGTTAGAAAGGCGTGGTTGAAAATCAGGGCCACTGAGGGCAAGAGGCAGGTAGTCTAAAATGCCATCATAAAGCTCGGTGTCCTCCATGGCTTTGACATTCCCTAGAAAGGTTTAAGCTCAGTTTTCAGCTACCTTCTTGAGTTGCTTTGTTCCTCAATGAAACTATCTCCATAAGCTCCATGGAGGAAAGGCCAAAGGCAAGAGTAGGAGAATTCCCTTTGCTGTTGTATCCAGGTGACAATGGGGGGGAAGGGGGGAGGTGTCTTTCCTTATCGACTCTTCTTTGTTTTGAACAATTGTTTCAGTTGGCGTGTTGTGGATGTTGCTGCTCTGAAGGTGAATCCAGATGAAGACACTGAAGAGGTAATTGTAATGACTTTCCTTGGTTGTCTGTGCTTAATCTTCATGCATGGGATTCTGTGCAAATTCTGATGCTGTATATCAGGGGTGTCAAACTGCCTGCCCACGGGCCGGATGTGTCATGCCAAAACTGTGCCCACCCCATTGCCAGCAATGGGAAAAAAACCTCATGATACATCGCAACACATTGCATGACATTGTGAGTTTGACACCCCTGCTGTATATTATATTGACATATGTTGACTTCCAAATGTATTTACATACCTTTTATCCTCATTCCTTCAGTGCAGATAACTTTACCAAAGGAGATGGCAAAACCTGCAACATGAATCACTTTCTTTCCATCCTAAAATGACCATGTCATCAACACATGTTGACTTTTTCCAAGGAAGAATACTTTTTGAAGTAGTCCAGAGCCATTATTTGGGCATGTTGAATGGCTGATAGCAATGGAAGTATCTGCCTACAGGACATTTTTGGATGAAAAAATAGAATTATAGTTCACTGTGGCTGCTGTCACTG